>NC_067246.2:28855100-30105100 GCF_019359855.2 Lolium perenne | reverse complement strand
TTAGCATCTCTTCCTCCCAGACTCTTCTCTCTCCCGAAAAAATCAACACCAGCTTCCTCTCACTCGCGTTTTTGCTCAAGAGCTCAGGATTTTTCGATCTCTTTGCTCAGCCCAGATTTCTGTCTGAAATTTGGCACATTTGCTCTCCGGTATGTGACTCCTCCGATTATCCAAGTAGAATTTTGTTTGGTTGAGTATATCTTGAATATTTTGCTGCTGTAGGTAACATGTTTAGTGAGCTTGCATGCTTGTTCTAAGTTGTATAAACTAGTTTTGATGTATGATTAGTACTCTAGCAAGTTCCTATAGTAGTTCCCCTTGATTATATGTCACCAAATCAAGTTTTATATCACTTGTTGAAAAATTTCAGAAAAGGAAGATGAAGAAGTTCAACTTTGGAGAATTGATTCAGAGGGGAACGACCAGCACCGGGAGGACTTCTAGGACCGCCACCCGACTTAGGCGATCGTACAATGAGGATATCATCGCGCCTAGCTTCGCGCCCGAAGAGGACAATGGGGCTCCTAATGCTTCGTCTTTCCCATGCTATGATTTTCTGAGAAATGCAGGGATATTGGATGATTTCTTCACCCTTGTCAATAGGGCGGGCTTAGCCGCCTATGTGGGAGATGAAAGGGAGCAATACTACATGCTCACCAAAATCTTCGTCGAGAGCTTCAAGTTCCACAACAAGCAATATGGGCCGACAGTTGCATTCAAGATTTATGGTAATCCTATTACTATGGAGTTGGAAGAATTTTGTCGTGCATTGGATATTGCCCCTGTAGGTACAGCAAGGAGGATTGATGACAACCCCCAGGACCTGTTGGAGCTCTATCGAGGGATCACCGATGATGATTGTCGCACCATTCAGCGTGGCAAGATAAGGAACATCCAACTCCCCGCCATTAAGTATTTTGCCTATTACATTGCTACTAGCATTCTTGGTAGGGAGAACACTAGCAATATTTCTAGCTACCATCTTGCTTTCTTGAATGCTGCACTTACTGGACAGACATCATATCATCTTGGTTCTCTTATTGCTCGCCGCCTGTCTAACAGAGGGCCTATTTTTGGAGGAACTATTGCATTGCGCATTTTAACGCATTTAAGACTTCCTCTAGATTCTAATGATGTGCCATTAACCCCTAGGAGACTTGATATTGTTGCTATGAAAAGCCATCATTTTGTTACTGCTGATTCCACTTTAGATAATATGGTCTATAGAATGTTGTTTGCTGACGGGGATGAGAAGGAAATTCCTTTTCCCCAGCCAGGTTTATTCAGTATTGACAGGCAACCATGGTCGCGCACTAAGGAGGAGGTGGAGGAAAATATGAAGATACAAGACTTCCACCAGCAGCATGACTCCGAGGACGCCGAGCCCTCTTACGACTACACCGTCACGTATCTGGGTGCTTCTTCTAGCACATACCCGGAATATGATCCATCTTCGTCGTACTACGGAGATACTACCTCATGGCCTCAATGGGATTGAACTCCACTTAGGCCAAAAGCCTAAGCTTGGGGGGAGGTATACCGGCATCACTCATTCTTTGCATATTATGGTTGCTGGATACTTGTATATACTTGTTTGGTTTGTTTGAGTGGTTTTCTAATGAGAGGAAGATGATATTTGGGGAAGTGCTGCCTGAAAACAGATTCTGGACTGTTACCGAAAAAATTCCCAACAATAGCCAGAACAGTATTTTGCGAAGCCAATTTTTACGCATGTTCCCCAGGTTGTTATCTAACTTTCATTAGTTGAACACTTTTCGATTTGAGCAGTGGAAGAATTTCTTAAAAATCGAGTACTGTACTGCTGTCAAGTTTAACAAATTTCTGCTGCTTTGTGTTTATGTGAGTTTTCTAGTTTGCCATTTTCTTGTTTTTGCTTTGTTTCTTTCCCAAAACACAAAAAGACCAAAAATATTTCTGTTGTTTCTCTTCATAATTTGTTTGTTTTGGTTTCTTTCATTTGTTTCGCTTTATTTGCTATCGTTGGTTTGCTATAAGAAAATCCAAAAAGATTTTGTTTTGTTTGCTTGTTTCCTTTTGTTCTTGTTTCTAATTCGAAAACAAAAAAAATATTTGCTGTTCTTCTTTGGTTTGTAAAGTTCATCATGAGTTCAATGGTCTTCGGTGGCTGGAGCGTGGTTTTCATTTCATATTATCCAAGCTACACAAGTGAAAGGCAATAATGACGATCTACGACAATTGGATTGTGGTGAGAGGCTGGTATGAACTCTATTTGTTTTCATTTTTGTACATATACTCATCCATGTGAGCATGCTTAGTTGGTTCATGTGAGGTATATGTCATTTGAGAAAGTCTAGTAGTTCATGATCTCTCATGTTTAGCTCCAATTTATTAATATGAGTAGCATGTCATGGATGTTTGCTTGCATTGTTTTATTCATAAGTAGGTATGGTATTGTGGTATCCTCCTCTGAATAATTCATTTATATCGACTTGGCACATGCTCACGCATGCATATGACTGAACAAAAGTCAATTAAGCCTCGATGATTTATATTGCTTCAGAGTTCTTGTATCACTTTTATGCCTCCGTTAATTTATTTTGCCGCAAGCATGATTATGACAGTGACTGCTCTCTTGATTTGTCGCTCCCCAGTCTATTGCTAGCCTTCACTTGTACTGAGCGGGAATGCTGCTCGTGCTTCCAAACACCTGAAAACCAAGTTATTCCAAAGTGTCCACCATAAATACCTATGCATGGCATTTCAAACCATTCCAAGTAAATTCTCATGTGCTACCTTTAAAACCTTCAAAATGCTTCTCAATTTGTGTTAATGTTTCATAGCTCATCAGGAAGTATGTGGTGTTTAACTTTCAACCTTGTCATTTACTCTTGACGGACTTTCATTATGGACTAGTGGCACATCCGCTTATCCAATAATTTTGCAAAAAGAGCTGGCAATGGGATTCCCAGTCCCGAATTAATTAACCTAAATAGACACTCCTCCATGGTATGTGATTGTTGGACGGCACCCGAAGGATTCGGTTAGCCATGGCTTGTGTAAGCAAAGGTTGGGGGGAGTGTCATCATAATAAAACTAAAATAAAAAGGCACTCCTTCATGGTATGAGATTGTTGGCAGGCACCCGAGGATTCAGTTAGCCATGGTTTGTGAAAGAAAGGTTGGAAGGAGTGCCGCATAAACATAAAAATAATTCATGGGAGCCGCTCTTGGAAGTCCGGTTGGCGAGGTAGTTGGTGTACCCATTACCATTCGTTGACAACAACAAACACCTCTCAAAACAATTTTATTCCTGTTTAAAAAATGAAAAGCTCTAGCGCATGTTAATCCCTGCTTCCCTCTGCGAAGGGTCAATCTTTTACTTTTATGTTGTGTCTCCATTCTTTCTTTGAGCACTATCTTGAGAGCACGACTGTCATTCTTAGTATAATATGCTTGTCTCAAAATATGATTGATTGTGGTATAACTTTGATGCTTTTATCTTTGACAATCACTACTTCTAGTCTTTCTATGAACTTCAGAGGTGCCTGGGCATTTATGTTTTGCTGATCAAATACGGGCAAGCGAGATACCACTTTATCATACACTTTTATGAACATTGCAATCCTGCTTATAGACATGATTCATGATGCTTATTATTAATTGTTGGTACCTTTCCATGATTGACATAGCTATTAGATGATCTTATTTGCATGTACCTTATTACGAACTGCCTAAGTATTAGCCATATCATGAGAATATTTACATCATATGAGCAAATGTGTTCGTGAAAGTTCTTTTATCGCACTCAGTTGTTAACTGAATTGCTTGAGGACAAGCAATAAGCTAAGCTTGGGGGGAGTTGATACGTCCAAAACGTATCTACTTTCCCGAACACTTTTGCTATTATTTTGCCTCTAATTTGTGTATTTTGGATGCAACTAACACGGACTAACGCTGTTTTCAGCAGAACTGTTCTGGTGTCTCGTTTTTGTGCAGAAATCCAACTTTCAGGAAAATCCTCGGAATTTATGCAGAAGGCCCTATTTTCACAGAATATTGGCGGAGCCAGAAGGACAAGCCAGGTGGAGGCCCGAGGGCCCCACACCATAGGGCGGCGCGGCCCAGGAGGGGCCCGCGCGGCCCTATCGTGTGGCCCCCTCGGCCGGCCTCCGACACCCTCCTTCGGACTATTTATTGCCTTCGACCTAAAAACGCACGGGAAGAAGTCGAAGTCGCCAGAAAGCCTACAGAACGCCGCCACATCGCGAAACTCCGTCTCGGGAGCCAGAAGTCTCCGTTCTGGCACTCCGCCGGGACGGGGAATTGGAGGAGATCATCGCCATCATCACCACCGACGCCTCTCCATCAACCAGCCATGTTTCCCCCATCCATGTGTGAGTAATTCCCCCGCTGTAGGCCGAAGGGGATGGTAGGGATTGGATGAGATTGGTCATGTAATAGCATAAGATTGTTAGGGCATAGTGCCTAGTGTCCGTAATTGGTACTTTGATGATATTGTTGCAACTTGCTATGCTTAATGCTTGTCACTAGGGCCCGAGTGCCATGATCTCAGATCTGAACATGTTATTATTTCATCATGATATTCATTGTTTATGGTCTTACCTGCAAGTTGTATACACATGTCGCTGTCCGGAACCAATGGCCCCGAAGTGACAAGAATCGGGACAACCGGAGGGGATGGTAGTGATGTGAGGATCACATGTGTTCACGGAGTGTTAATGCTTTGCTCCGGTACTCTATTAAAAGGAGTACCTTAATATCCAGTAGATTCCCTTGAGGCCCGGCCGCCACCGGCTGGTAGGACAAAAGATGTTGTGCAAGTTTCTCATTGCGAGCATGTACGACTATAATTGGAACACATGCCTATTGATTGCTTTGTATTTGGACACCGTTTTATTAGTATCTGCAAATGCCCTGCTATGATTGTTACATGAGTTTCTCTCATCCATGCAACGCCCGTCATCCGTCCCCGTGCCTACAGTATTTTAATCCAGCTGTTTACTATAATCACTACTGCTGTCTCTGTTACTCTGCTGCTGTTATTTCACTACTGCTACTGCTATAAAACTGTTACTACTGATAAACTCTTGCGAGCAAGTCCGTTTCCAGGTGCAGCTGAATTGACAACTCCGCTGTTAAGGCCTCCAAGTATTCTTTGTCTCCCCTTGTGTCGAATCAATAAATTGGGTTATACTACCTGCGAAGACTGCTGCGATCCCCTATACTTGTGGGTCATCAAGAGTCTTCTCTCTCTATTTGGCACTTTTTCTCAAGAGTATCATTTAGTTGAGCCATACGTACCATGAGACTTGAAACATGCTTCTTAGTGTTACCTTGCAGGTTACTAATGAAATCATCAAACTCTAGCATTTCTTGTTTCACTTTTAGACTAGCGGGGTCAACCCCTAGATCATTAGAAATGTTAGGCATAGAGGGGTTAGGAGATGATACCTCAGAAGATTTAGCCATGAGGCAACTTTCTTCCTCCACATGAATGACTTCATTGGGAGATTCACTTGTTGATGAAGAGTTAGTAGAGAGGGAGGCAAGGGCAACCAATCCATTTGAGGTTGCATCTTCTTCATCATCAACATCTTCATCTCCGGAGGTATACTCTTCTTGAGTTGATAGCACAATAGATGTGTCCAAGGTGGACCTTGCCATGTGATACGTCTCCGACGTATCGATAATTTCTTATGTTCCATGCCACATTATTGATGATATCTACATGTTTTATGCACACTTTATGTCATATTCGTGCATTTTCTGGAACTAACCTATTAACAAGATGCCGAAGTGCCAGTTGCTGTTTTCTGCTGTTTTTGGTTCCAGAAAGGCTGTTCGGGCAATATTCTCGGAATTGGACGAAATCAACGCCAAACCTCCTATTTTTCCCGGAAGGCTCCAGAACACCGAAGGAGAGTCGGAGGAGAGCCAGGGGGCCCCACACCATAGGGCCGCGCGGGTCAGACCCTGGCCGCGCCGGCCTAGGGTGAGGCCACCCTGTCAGCCCTCCTGCGCCGCCTCTTCGCCTATAAAACCCCTTTCGACCTAAAAACGCAGTACCGATTGACGAAACTCCAGAAAGACTCCAGGGGCGCCGCCACCGTCGTGAAACTCCAATTCGGGGGACAGAACTCTCTGTTCCGGCACCCTGCCGGGACGGGGAATTGTCCCCGGAGCCATCTCCACCGCCGTCTTCACCGCCATCTTCACCGCCATCGCTGCCTCCATGATGAGGAGGGAGTAATCCACCCCCGAGGCTGAGGGCTCCGCTGTAGCTATGTGGTTCATCTCTCTCCCATGTACCTCAATACAATAATCTCATGAGCTGCTTTATATGATTGAGATTCATATGAGTTTTGTATCACTATTCATCTATGTGCTACTCTAGTGATGTTATTAAAGTATTCTATTCCTCCTGCACGGTGTAATGGTGACAGTGTGTGCATCCGTGTTAGTACTTGGCATAGGCTATGATTATGATCTCTTGTAGATTATGAAGTTAACTATTGCTATGATGGTATTGATGTGATCTATTCCTCCTACATAGTGTGAAGGTGACAGTGTGCATGCTATGTTAGTACTTGGTTTAGTCGTGTTGATCTTTCATGCACTCTAAGGTTATTTAAATATGAACATTGAATTGTGGAGCTTGTTAACTCCGGCATTGAGGGTTCGTGTAATCCTACGCAATGTGTTCATCATCCAACAAGAGAGTGTAGAGTATGCATTTATCTATTCTGTTATGTGATCAAAGTTGAGAGTGTCCACTAGTGAAAGTATGATCCCTAGGCCTTGATCCTAAATACTGCTATCGCTGCTTGTTTCTTGTTTCTTTGCGTTACTACTGCTGCGTTACTACTGCTTGTTTCTTGTCTGGGCAAAGCACTTTTCTGGTGCCGTTGCTACTACTTATTCATACCACCTGTATTTCACTATCTCTTCGCCGAACTAGTGCACCTATTAGGTGTGTTGGGGACACAAGAGACTTCTTGCTTTGTGGTTGCAGGGTTGCATGAGAGGGATATCTTTGACCTCTTCCTCCCTGAGTTCGATAAACCTTGGGTGATCCACTTAAGGGAAAACTTGCTGCTGTTCTACAAACCTCTGCTCTTGGAGGCCCAACAACATCTACGAGGAAAAGGAGGGCGTAGACATCAAGCTATTTTAAGGCGCCGTTGCCGGGAGGAAAGGTAAAAGGCACTCATACTCCGGTTCAGTGTAACGGTACTTTTAAAGCGCCATTGTGTTTGTGCTCGAAGCTATTTCCTTTAGATCCTGCAATTGCATCTTTTTGTTTCTTGTTTACACTAGTTAGGCATAATGGAAAACAACAAAAATATGAGAGATCTTTATGAACTTTATCTTGAATTAGGACATGATGTGTTTGAAGAGAAAATTAAAAAACCCATGGAACTTTATATGCATGCTAATGGGAATGTTATTAATATGAATGCCTTGAACACTATTGTTGCTAATGCTATGGAAAATTCTAAGCTTGGGGAAGCTGGCTTTGATGAGCATGATCTTTTTAGTCCCCCAAGCATTGAGGAGAAAATTTACTTTGATGATACTTTGCCTCCTATTTATGATGATTATAATGATAGTAGTCTTTTGTTACCACCTGTTATGGAGGATAAATTTGATTATGATTACACTATGCCTCCTATATTTGATGATAGCTACTTTGTTGAATTTGCTCCCACTACAACAAATAAAATTGATTATGCTTATGTGGAGAGTAATAATTTTATGCATAAGACTCATGATAAGAATGATTTATGTGATAGTTATATTGTTGAGTTTGCTCATGATGCTACTGAAAGTTATTATGAGAGAGGAAAACATGGTTATATGCATCTTAATAATATTAAGTTTCCCCTCTTTATGTTGAGAATCTTGAAGTTACTCGTGTTTTATCCTCTTATGCTTGTCACTTTGTTCTTCATGAATTCATTTGTGTACAAGATTCCTTTGCATAGGAAGTGGGTTAGACTTAAATGTGTTTTGAATTTGCTTCTTGATGCTCTCTTTTGCTTCAAATACTATTTCTTGCGAGTGCATCATTAAAACTGCTGAGCCCATCTTAATGGCTATAAAGAAAGAACTTCTTGGGAGATAACCCATGTGTTATTTTGCTACAGTACTTGGTTTTATTTTGTGTCTTGGAAGTTGTTTACTACTGTAGAAACCTCTCCTTATCTTAGTTTTGTGTTTTGTTGTGCCAAGTAAAGTCGTTGATAGTAAGGTTCATACTAGATTTGGATTACTGCGCAGAAACAGATTTCTTTGCTGTCACGAATCTGGGCAAAATTCTCTGTAGGTAACTCAGAAAATTATGCCAATTTACGTGAGTGATCCTCAGATATGTACGCAACTTTTATTCAATTTGAGCATTTTCATTTGAGCAAGTCTGGTACCTCAATAAAATTCGTCTTTACGGACTGTTCTGTTTTGACAGATTCTGCCTTTTATTTCGCATTGCTTCTTTTGCTATGTGGGATGGATTTCTTTGTTCCATTGACTTCCAGTAGCTTTGGGCAATGTCCAGAAGTGTTAAGAATGATTGTGTCACCTCTGAACATGTGAATTTTTGATTATGCACTAACCCTCTAATGAGTTTGTTTCGAGTTTGGTGTGGAGGAAGTTTTCAAGGGTCAAGAGAGGAGGATGATATACTATGATCAAGGAGAGTGAAAGATCTAAGCTTGGGGATGCCCCGGTGGTTCACCCCTGCATATATCAAGAAGACTCAAGCGTCTAAGCTTGGGGATGCCCAAGGCATCCCCTTCTTCATCGACAACATTATCAGGTTCCTTCTCTTGAAACTATATTTTTATTCCATCACATCTTATGTACTTTACTTGGAGCGTCGGTTTGTTTTTGTTTTTTGTTTTTGTTTGAATAAATGCTTGTGTGGGAGAGAGACACGCTCCGCTGGTTCGTATGAACACATGTGTTCTTAGCTTTTAATTTTCATGGCGAAGGTTGAAACTGCTTCGTTAATTTGTTATATGGTTGGAATTGGAAAATGATACATGTAGTAATTGCTAAAATGTCTTGGATAATGTGATACTTGGCAATTGTTGTGCTCATGTTTAAGCTCTTGCATCATATACTTTGCACCTATTAATGAAGAAATACATAGAGCATGCTAAAATTTGGTTTGCATAATTGGTCTCTCTAAGGTCTAGATAATTTCTAGTATTGAGTTTGAACAACAAGGAAGACGGTGTAGAGTCTTATAATGTTTACAATATGTCTTTTATGTGAGTTTTGCTGCACCGGTTCATCCTTGTGTTTGTTTCAAATAGCCTTGCTAGCCTAAACCTTGTATCGAGAGGGAATACTTCTCATGCATCCAAATACTTGAGCCAACCACTATGCCATTTGTGTCCACCATACCTACCTACTACATGGTATTTCTCCGCCATTCCAAAGTAAATTGCTTGAGTGCTACCTTTAAATTTCCATTCTTCACCTTTACAATATATAGCTCATGGGACAAATAGCTTAAAAACTATTGTGGTATTGAATATGTACTTATGCACTTTATCTCTTATTAAGTTGCTCGTTGTGCGATAACCATGTTCCTGGGGACGCCATCAACTACTCTTTGTTGAATATCATGTGAGTTGCTATGCATGTTCGTCTTGTCTGAAGTAAGGGCGATCTACCACCTTATGGTTAGAGTGTGCATATTGTTAGAGAAGAACATTGGGCCGCTAACTAAAGCCATGATCCATGGTGGAAGTTTCAGTTTTGGACATATATCCTCAATCTCATATGAGAAAATAGTCTTGATAACCCACAAGTATAGGGGATCGCGATAGTCTTCGAGGGTAGTATAACCCAAATTTATTGATTCGACACAAGGGGAGGTAAAGAATACTTATAAGCCTTGACAACTGAGTTGTCAATTCAGCTGCACCTGGAAAAGCACTAGCAACAGGGGTGATGTGAAAGTAACAGTAATATGAGAGCAATAATGCGATAACACAGCAGCAGTAATAGCAATATGAGAGCAATGGCACCAGAGAATAGTTGATACTACTTCCAATGACATGTAGAACAAGTATATTATGATGAGAGATGGACCGGGGTTCCCAGCGATCTTCACTAGTGGTAACTCTCCAATAAGTGACAAGTGTTGGGTAAACAAATTACAGTTGGGCAATTGATAGGAATCAAAGGCATTAAGAAAGAACATCAGGCTTATTAATTATGTAGGCATGTTTTCCGTATATAGTCGTACGTGCTCGCAATGAGAAACTTGCACAACATCTTTTGTCCTACCAGCCGGTGGCAGCCGGGCCTCAAGGGAAAC
This sequence comes from Lolium perenne, assembly GCF_019359855.2. Classification (NCBI taxonomy): domain Eukaryota; kingdom Viridiplantae; phylum Streptophyta; class Magnoliopsida; order Poales; family Poaceae; genus Lolium; species Lolium perenne. The sequence continues at coordinate 30,094,768 of NC_067246.2, read as the reverse complement.
TACTGGATATTAAGGTACTCCTTTTAATAGAGTACCGGAGCAAAGCATTAACACTCCGTGAAAACATGTGATCCTCACATCACTACCATCCCCTCCGGTTGTCCCGATTTCTGTCACTTCGGGGCCATTGGTTCCGGACAGTGACATGTGCATACAACTTGTAGATACAATCTAAGCAATAAGTATAGAGCTCAAATCTAAGATCATGCCACTCGGGCCCTAGTGACAAGCATTAAGAATAACAAGATTGCAGCAACAATAACTTCACAAACTTTATAGATAGACTAATCATAATGTATCATCCATCGGATCCCAACAAACACAACACCGATTACATCAGATGAATCTCAATCATGTAAGGCAGCTCATGAGACCATTGTATTGAAGTACATGGGGGAGAGAATACCGACATAGCTACTGCTAGAACCCGTAGTCCATGGGGGAACTACTCACGGAGCATGGCGGAGGCGGTGGCGTTGATGGAGATGGCTTCCGGGGGCACTTCACGTTCCGGCGAGTGCCGGAACAGAGTTCTGTCCCCCGAATTGGAGTTTCGCGATGGCGGCGGCGCCCCTGGAGTCTTTCTGGAGTTTCGTCAATTGGTACGGTGTTTTTAGGTCGAAAGGGGTTTTATAGGCGAAGAGGCGGCGCAGGGGGGCACCTGGGGGCGCCACACCCTAGGCCGGCGCGGCCGAGTCTGGCCCGCGCCGCCATGTGGTGTGGTGCCCCCTGGCCCCTCTCCAACTCTTCTTCGGTGTTACTGGAGCCTTCCGGGAAAAATAGGAGGTTTGGCGTTGATTTCGTCCAATTCCGAGAATATTGCCCGAACAGCCTTTACGGAACCAAAAACAGCGAGAAAACGAGAGCGGCACTGTGGCATCTTGTTAATAGGTTAGTTCCAAAAAATGCATGAAATCATCATAAAGTGCAAGCAAAACATGTAAGTATTGTCATAAAACAAGCATGGAGCAGCCAAATTATGGATACGTCGGGGACGTATCAGCATCCCCAAGCTTAGTTCCTGCTCGTCCCGAGCAGGTAAACGATAAAAAGAATAATTTCTGTAGTGACATGCTACTTACATAACCTTGATCATACTATTACAAAGCATATGAAATGAATGAAGTGACTCAAGGCAATGATCTATAGTTGCTAACAAGTAGATAACATATAGCAAAACTTTTCATGAATAGTACTTTCAAGACAAGCATCAAAAGTCTTGCACAAGAGTTAACTCATAAAGCAATAAATTCAAAGTAAAGGCATCGAAGCAACACAAAGGAAGATATAAGTTTCAGCGGTTGCTTTCAACTTTCAACATGCATATCTCATGGATAATTGTCAACATAAAGTAATATGATGAATGCAAATATGCAAGTATGTAAGAATCAATGCACAGTTAACACAAGTGTTTGCTTCTAAGGTGGGAGGAATTAGGTAACTGACTCAACATAAAAGTAAAAGAATGGCCTTTCGCGAGAGGAAGCATCGATTGCTATATTTGTGCTAGAGCTTTGGTTTTGAAAACATATAGAGAGCATAAAAGGTAAAATTTTGAGAGGTGTTTGTTGTTGTCAACGAATGGTAATGGGTACACTAACTACCTCGCCAACCGGATTCTCAAGAGCGGCTCCCATGAATTATTTGCATATTTATGTGGCACTCCTTCCAACCTTTCTTACACAAACCATGGCTAACCGAATCCTCGGGTGCCTGCCAACAATCTCATACCATGAAGGAGTGCCTTTTTATTTTAGTTTTATTATGATGATGACACTCCCCCCAACCTTTGCTTACACAAGCCATGGCTAACCGAATCCTTCGGGTGCCGTCCATCAATCACAAACCATGGAGGAGTGTCTATTTAAGTTAATTAATTTGGGACTGGGAATCCCATTGCCAGCTCTTTTTGCAAAATTATTGGGTAAGCGGATGTGCCACTAGTCCATGTGAGAGTCCGTCAAAAGTAAATGACAAGGTTGAAAGTTAAACACCACATACTTCCTCATGAGCTATGAAACATAAACACAAATTGAGAAGCATTTTGAATTGTTTAAAGGTAGCACTCAAGCAATTTACTTTGGAATGGCAGGAAATACCACATAGTAGGTAGGTATGGTGGACACAATTGGCATAGTGGTTGGCTCAAGGATTTTGGATGCATGAGAAGTATTCCCTCTCGATACAAGGCTTAGGCTAGCAAGGTTGTTTGAAGCAAACACAAGTATGAACCGGTACAGCAAAACTTACATAAGAACATATCGCAAGCATTATAATACTCTGCACTGTCTTCCTTGTTGCTCAAACACTTTTACCAGAAAATATCTAGACCTTAAGAGAGATCAATTATGCAAACCAATTTTAACAAGCTTTACAGTAGTTCTCCACTAATAGGTTTAAACTACATGAAAAAAAACATAATCATGATCTACTTGAGAGCTCAAAACAATTTCCAAGTGTCAAATTATCCAAGACATATGGGGCATTTTCTTTTTCCAACCAAATAATGATAAGTATTGTAGCTTCCAACTTTTATCATTGAACATTAAAAGTAAAACGAAGAACAAGTGTTCATATGAAAAAGCGGAGCGTGTATCTCTCCCAAACAAGGATTGCTAGGATCCGAATTTATTCAAACAAAACAAACGAAAAAGTAAACACACAGACGCTCCAAGTAAAGCACATATGATGTGACCGAATAAAAATATAGTTTCAGGGGAGGAACCTGATAAGTTGATGAAGAAGGGGATGCCTTGGGCATCCCCAAGCTTAGACGCTTGAGTCTTCTTGAAATATGCAGGGATGAACCACGGGGGCATCCCCAAGCTTAGACTTTTCACTCTTCTTGATCATATATCATTCTCCTCTCTTGACCCTTGAAAACTTCCTTCACAACAAACTTCTCATAAACTTCATTAGAGGGGTTAGTACTCAAAAAAAGTCCACAAGAGACAATGCAAAAAACAGAGACAGAATCTGCCAAAACAGAACAGCCAGTAAAGACGAATTTTAATAAAATACTTCCGTTGCTCAAATCAGAAAACTCAAAACTAATGAAAGTTGCGTACATATCTGAGGAACACGCACGTAAATAGGCATAATTTTCTGAGTTACCTACAGAGAATTGGACCAAGATTCGTGACAGATAGAAATCTGTTTCTGCGCAGAAATCCAAATCTAGTATCAACCTTCGATTAGAGGCTTCACTTGGTACAACAAAACACAAAACTAAGATAAGGAGAGGTTGCTACAGTAGTAAACAACTTCCAAGACACAAATATAAAATAAAGTACTGTAGCAAAATAACACATGGGTTATCTCCCAAGAAGTTGCTTTCTTTATAGCCGTTAAGATGGGCTCAGCAGTTTTAATGATGCACTCGCAAGAAATAGTATTTGAAGCAAAAGAGAGCACCAAGAAGCAAATCCAAAACACATTTAAGCCTAACATGCTTCCTATGCATAGGAATCTTGTAAATAAACAAGTTCATGAAAAGCAAAGTAACAAGCATAGGAAGATAGAACAAGTGTAACTTCAAAATTTTAAGCACATAGAGAGGTGTTTTAGTACCATGCAAATTTCTACAACCATATTTTCCTCTCTCATAATAATTTTCAGTAGCTTCATGAACAAACTCAACAATATAACTATCACATGCAGCATACTTTTCATGATTTCCAAACACATAATTTTTATCAAGTTCAAGAATAGTAGAATTAAAACTTTCAAACTTTCTTTTATTAATAATATAACAAGGTAATTGATCAATCTCAAGAGATATGGGACACATAGATGAAGTCAATAACTCTCCAATCCCATTTTCATTAGTAGTACAATTAATAGTATCAAGTAACATAGGACCATCATCTAGAGCTTTATCATAAACATTTGCTAAGCAAAATTCTTTAGTACCATGCATTTCGACATCAGGCACAAACAAAGCATTATCATAAGATTTATCAAAGTAGCATGGATTATCATAAATAACAGTAGCATAATTATTCTCACAAGTATTACTCATAGGTACTATTTCAAGAGAATCCACAGGAACATAACATTCAACCTCTTTCGGTAAGCATGGAGGACAATCAAATAGTGTAAGAGATGAAGAGTTACTCTCATTAGAAGGTTGGCATGGGTAGCTAATCCATTCTTCCTCCTTTTGTTCGTCGCTCTCCTCTTCTTTTTCATCCAATGAGCTTTCAGGTTCATCAATTTCCTCCTCTTTTTCATCCAATGAGCTTTCAGGTTCATCAATTTCTTCTTCCACCGGTTCCTGCAAATTGTGAGTGCATTCTTGTGCATTAATGTGTCTCTCTTTATAATCAAGGATATAAGGATTCCTACTGTAGCATTCTATGCAAGAATTAAGGATAGTAGAGACATAATCTTTAAGGTCCTTACAAATAGCACAAGTTTCATAATTCTCAACCATGAAGGATTCTATCTCGGAGGCTCCCATAAATAAGACAAATTGTTCTACCTCTTCGAACCCATAATGAATATAGCAATTCCGATTATAGCTCTTAATAAAATATTCCTCACTAAAGCCACATTGAAATTTAAGATGTTTATCCTGTTGAGAGCAACAGTTTATATCATGGCGTATAAGCAAGATTCTAGCAATTGTATTTAATTTTTCTATCATAGCACTCATTATTCTACCAGTTCTTGATTCTCTATAACAATTATAACATTCCATAAGCTCCAAGTAGGTTGTTGGTTCTCCCATAACAGCAGTTTTTAATTTTTTGGTTTTTCAAATTTTTATGGATTTTTGGGTATATGAGGAAAATAAAACAAGATAAAAATAAACTAAGCAAAAGTAAACTACGCAAAATAATACTAGACAGAAATAAACTAAGCACAAATAAACTAGACAAAAGTAAACTAAGCAAAACAAAATAAAATAAAACAAAGAGAGAGGTAGAGTGTACTCCCCAGGTGAACTTATGAGTAGAGCTATGCCTCCCCGGCAACGGCGCCAGAAAACAGTCTTGATAACCCACAAGTATAGGGGATCGCGATAGTCTTCGAGGGTAGTATAATCCAAATTTATTGATTCGACACAAGGGGAGGTAAAGAATACTTATAAGCCTTGACAACTGAGTTGTCAATTCAGCTGCACCTGGAAAAGCACTAGCAACAGGGGTGATGTGAAAGTAACAGTAATATGAGAGCAATAGTAACAGTAACACAGCAGCAGTAATAGCAATATGAGAGCAATGGCACCAGAGAATAGTTGATACTACTTCCAATGACATGTAGAACAAGTATATTATGATGAGAGATGGACCGGGGTTCCCAGCGATCTTCACTAGTGGTAACTCTCCAATAAGTGACAAGTGTTGGGTAAACAAATTACAGTTGGGCAATTGATAGGAATCAAAGGCATTAAGAAAGAACATCAGGCTTATTAATTATGTAGGCATGTTTTCCGTATATAGTCGTACGTGCTCGCAATGAGAAACTTGCACAACATCTTTTGTCCTACCAGCCGGTGGCAGCCGGGCCTCAAGGGAAACTACTGGATATTAAGGTACTCCTTTTAATAGAGTACCGGAGCAAAGCATTAACACTCCGTGAAAACATGTGATCCTCACATCACTACCATCCCCTCCGGTTGTCCCGATTTCTGTCACTTCGGGGCCATTGGTTCCGGACAGTGACATGTGCATACAACTTGTAGATACAATCTAAGCAATAAGTATAGAGCTCAAATCTAAGATCATGCCACTCGGGCCCTAGTGACAAGCATTAAGAATAACAAGATTGCAGCAACAATAACTTCACAAACTTTATAGATAGACTAATCATAATGTATCATCCATCGGATCCCAACAAACACAACACCGATTACATCAGATGAATCTCAATCATGTAAGGCAGCTCATGAGACCATTGTATTGAAGTACATGGGGGAGAGAATACCGACATAGCTACTGCTAGAACCCGTAGTCCATGGGGGAACTACTCACGGAGCATGGCGGAGGCGGTGGCGTTGATGGAGATGGCTTCCGGGGGCACTTCCCCGTTCCGGCAGGGTGCCGGAACAGAGTTGTCCCCCGGGAATTGGAGTTTCGCGATGGCGGCGGCGCCCCTGGAGTCTTTGCAGGTTTCGTCAATTGGTACGGTGTTTTTAGGTCGAAAGGGTTTTATAGGCGAAGAGGTGGCGCGGGGGGCACACAGGGCGCCACACCCTAGGCCGGCGCGGCCGAGTGCAGCCCGCGTCGCCATGTGGTGTGGTGGCCCCCGGCCCCTCTCCAACTCTTCTTCGGTGTTAGGAGCCTTAGGGAAAAATAGGAGGTTTGGCGTTGATTTCGTCCAATTAAGAATATTGCCCGAACAGCCTTTACGGAACCAAAAACAGCAGAAAACGAGGAATCGAGACCTTTGTGGCATCTTGTTAATAGGTTAGTTCCGGAAAATGCATGAAATCATCATAAAGTGCAAGCAAAACATGTAAGTATTGTCATAAAACAAGCATGGAACGACAGAAATTATGGATACGTCGGGGACGTATCAAATAGTATGATCAAGGTTATGATGGCATGTCACTCCAGAAATTATCTTTGTTATCGTTTACCTGCTCGGGACGAGCAGAAACTAAGCTTGGGGATGCTGATACGTCTCCGACGTATCGATAATTTCTTACGTTCCATGCCACATTATTGATGATATCTACATGTTTTATGCACACTTTATGTCATATTCGTGCATTTTCTGGAACTAACCTATTAACAAGATGCCGAAGTGCCAGTTGCTGTTTTCTGCTGTTTTTGGTTCCAGAAAGGCTGTTCGGGCAATATTCTCGGAATTGGACGAAATCAACGCCAAACCTCCTATTTTTCCCGGAAGGCTCCAGAACACCGAAGGAGAGTCGGAGGAGAGCCAGGGGGGGCCCACACCATAGGGCCGCGCGGGTCAGACCCTGGCCGCGCCGGCCTAGGGTGAGGCCACCCTGTCAGCCCTCCTGCGCCGCCTCTTCGCCTATAAAACCCCTTTCGACCTAAAAACGCAGTACCGATTGACGAAACTCCAGAAAGACTCCAGGGGTGCCGCCACCGTCGCGAAACTCCAATTCGGGGGACAGAACTCTCTGTTCCGGCACCCTGCCGGGACGGGGAATTGCCCCCGGAGCCATCTCCACCGCCGTCTTCACCGCCATCTTCACCGCCATCGCTGCCTCCATGATGAGGAGGGAGTAATCCACCCCCGAGGCTGAGGGCTCCGCTGTAGCTATGTGGTTCATCTCTCTCCCATGTACCTCAATACAATAATCTCATGAGCTGCTTTACATGATTGAGATTCATATGAGTTTTGTATCACTATTCATCTATGTACTACTCTAGTGATGTTATTAAAGTATTCTATTCCTCCTGCACGGTGTAATGGTGACAGTGTGTGCATCCGTGTTAGTACTTGGCATAGGCTATGATTATGATCTCTTGTAGATTATGAAGTTAACTATTGCTATGATGGTATTGATGTGATCTATTCCTCCTACATAGTGTGAAGGTGACAGTGTGCATCCTATGTTAGTACTTGGTTTAGTCGTGTTGATCTTTCATGCACTCTAAGGTTATTTAAATATGAACATTGAATTGTGGAGCTTGTTAACTCCGGCATTGAGGGTTCGTGTAATCCTACGCAATGTGTTCATCATCCAACAAGAGAGTGTAGAGTATGCATTTATCTATTCTGTTATGTGATCAAAGTTGAGAGTGTCCACTAGTGAAAGTATGATCCCTAGGCCTTGATCCTAAATACTGCTATCGCTGCTTGTTTACTGTTTTATTGCGTTACTACTGCTTGTTTACTGTCCTGGGCAAAGCACTTTTCTGGTGCCGTTGCTACTACTTATTCATACCACCTGTATTTCACTATCTCTTCGCCGAACTAGTGCACCTATTAGGTGTGTTGGGGACACAAGAGACTTCTTGCTTTGTGGTTGCAGGGTTGCATGAGAGGGATATCTTTGACCTCTTCCTCCCTGAGTTCGATAAACCTTGGGTGATCCACTTAAGGGAAAACTTGCTGCTGTTCTACAAACCTCTGCTCTTGGAGGCCCAACACTGTCTACAGGAAAAGGAGGGGGGCGTAGACATCACCATGAAGCAATGTGCATTCTTGCGTTGAGGGTTCTCATTGGGTGAATCAAAGATAGAGGAAGAGGGAATGTTGGTGGTGACAATGGCGGCCACTTCTCTTGAGCTTTCCTCTTCATCATCACTAGCACTTGCAATCTCATCGGAAGAGTATTCTTCATTAGCAACTAGCACAATCCTTGAGGGCCTCTTGCCCTTCTTGTTCTTGTTATAAAATTTCTTGTTGGGGGGCTTTGAATATTTGCCCTTTGAGTCTTTGCTCTTGTCCTTGGGGATGAGCCTTCCACCATGAGTCTCCCTATTCTCATAGGGACATTCGGCAATGAAATGGCGCTTGTCATTGCAATTGTAGCAAGATCTTGTTCTTGGGCCCGAGCTTGAGGGACCCCTTGAGTTGTTTCTCTTGATGTTGTCCTCCTTGGCCTTGGAAGGATCAATCCAAAAGGTGTTTGCATGGAATGCCATGTGGTCATGGTAGTGGTGTTCCAAGTCTTCCGGATAGGTCATGCTCCAAGATGCCCTATAAGATTCTTGAGGAATCACTTCTTGCACGGGGTCAACCACCAAGGCAAGGTTGGACCCTTTTGTCATCCCAATGGCACGATTGCGGGAATCATGAGAGTTTTGCTCAAGCACCTTGAGAGCTTGCATCTCGTGCACGGCTTGTTGAGAGGTGAGAGAGGCATAGCATTCTATTCCGACAAGAGTCTTGACATCAATAGGCTCGAACGACATCATGCACTCAATGTACTTCTCCTTGATCCAAGAGTCATTAATGTGACTGGCTCCAATAATCCGGAAGGCGTCGGCAACGGTGAGGAGTCTTCCATACATGTCTTCATGATCTTCATCCGGAAGCCTCATGAATCCTTCGGCTTTATTCTGAAGGGCATTATACTTGTTCCTTCTTGTGCTCTCACTTCCAATGCAACTCGTGGCCAAAGCATCCCAAGCATCCTTGGCGGTGGTGAAATGCCGAACACGAGACAACTCCTTTGTCCCCACGGCAGTTTGAATCATGTGCAAGGCGGTGTTGTTGAGTTGACTATCAACCGCTTCTCTTCTAGTCAACTTCTTGGGGTTGTAAGGATTGAAGCCTTCCTCGATGATTCTCCAAAGTTCATTGGAGGCACTGCGAACATGAGAGCTAAACTCAAATTGCCAAGTATCGTAATCATTAACGGAAAACTTAGGTGGGTCGCCCCGGATGTTTATATGAGGATGGGGAACCGGTATATCGGGTGATTGGAAAGGTGGAGGTACTCGATTGTAGCTCTCACTTCCACTAGTTCCCTTGGGAGATGCAATGGGGGGTTTGATAGTGTTTAAGCTATCACCATCCATGGGTGTGGTAGCGGAAGGTAATACCGAAGTATCACCCTCTAAAACCGCATCCGTGATATTAACCTCTATGGTGGAAGCCACGGGACGGGGAGGAGCCAAAAGCTCGGAAATCATTTTTCTCATGCTTTCCATTTGAGCATCCATGGATGACTTCAACGAATTGATATCCTCCATGGTGACCGGCCTAGTCTCCCCTTCCGAAGGTCCATCGTCCGGCATACTCTTAGGCGGTTAAGCCCGAAATAAGAGCCGAGGCTCTGATACCAATTGAAAGGATCGTATGCCGCACCTAGAGGGGGGGTGGGTGAATAGGTGCTAACCAATTTTTAGTTCTTTTTCAATTTAGGCTTGACACAAAAGGTAAATTCTCTAGATATGCAACTAAGTGAATTTACCTATATGACAAGGCTAACAACTAAGCAAGATATAGCTAAGCAATATAGGAGATAGAATAGGATAGAGGTAACCGAGAGTGGAGCACGCGATGACACGGAGATGATTCCCGTAGTTCCCTTCCTTTGCAAGAAGGTACGTCTACATTTGGAGGAGTGTGGTTGCTACGAAAGCCAAACCAACAGCCACGAAGGCTTCACTCAGATCTCCGGTGAGCAACGCCACGAAGGCCTAGCTCACTTCCACTAAGGGATTTCCTCGAGGCGGAAACCGGGCCTTTACAAGGTTCTTGGGGCACACGCTCCCAAATCTGTTACAACACAACAATCAACAACAATACATCAACACAAATCAACTAGGGAACCAAATAGGAACACTAGCATGAGATCCCTCAAACAAGAGAGGGGGAAATGAGAATCGCTTCGGTGAGGATGTAGATCGGTGTCTTCTCCTTCGAATCTCCAAAGATCAAGAGCTTTGGTTGGGGGAGGAAGGAGATCTTGCAAATCTTGTGTTTCTTGAGGTGGCTCTAATGGAGGTGGCTTGGCAGATTTCTTGTGCAATGATTGAGCAAGCATCCAAGGTAGAAGAAGGGGGGTATTTATACCCCCCCAGAAAATGAGCCGTTGCAGCTTAGGGGGCCGGATATTCCGGCCTAAGTAAGGGCCGGATAATCCGCCCCCCGGATAATCCGGCCTCTGGGACAAAACCGTGACAAAATCCGGCCAAATGTCCGGCCCCATGCCAGACTTGTTTTTCTTCAGGTCCTTAGCCAAATTCGAGGGGGCCGGATATTTCCAAAATATCCGGCCCGGATATTCCGGCCCTGGTACAAAACCGGGACAATATCCGGGCAAATGTCCGGCCCCTATACTGCGCTGCTTTTCCTCAAAGACTTAGCCAAAAACTGGGGACCGGATATTTCCACAATATCCGGCCCGGATTATCCGGCCTGACCAACATTTTGCTGTTTTCTTTTGACAGACCGACCATATCCAACACACAAGAACATGTATCTATGTAATCCCTGTACCACTTAAACAAACATTAGTGTATCACATATATTGACATCAAACACACAAAACATAATGTGAGAGATGTTCTTTCAAACGTACCCTCGAAGAACGCTAAGCGTTAACGATATAAATCTCGTGGATGATGTAGATCACTAGCCGCTCTCAAGAGCGAGTAGAAGATCCCGACAGTGCCGCAATCGAGTAGCACCTCCGCACTCGGTCACACATACGGTATTGATGAAGATGTCCTTCTCCCCGTTCCAGCTGGCAGCAGAAGTAGTAGATCCTCCTCAGAATACCGGTAGCACGATGACGTGGTGAGGATGGTGGTGGAGATCTCCTGCAGGGCTTCGCCGTAGCCGTGCGGGAGAGAGGTGGAGAAGGGTGGCGCTAGGGTTTGGAGAGAGGAGCTAGGGCACCGACCTTGGTGCCCTTGAGGTGGTGCGGCCAATGTGTAGCTAGCCCCTCCCCTCCTCTCCCCTTTATATAGGTGGAAAACCTAGCTCTCCAATCATACTCCCTCTAGGAGTCTTATTGGAAACTTACCATAAGGAGAAACCTAGTCACGGTGGGATTCCCCCTTCCTTTTGAGTTGGCCGGCCATGGAGGTGGAGTCCACCATGGAGTCCACCTTCCTACCTGGTGGGTCGGCCACCTACCATAGTGAAAAGTTCCGGATGATTCTAAAACCTTCTAGAACCTTCCATAAATTCACCGGAGCATTTCTAAACTTGGAATATGACTTTTCATATAAGAATCTTATTCTACGGACCATTCCGGAGCTCCTCGGGATGTCCTGGATCCCATCCGAGACTCCGAACAACATTCGGTCTCCATTTCAAAATCCATATTTACTTAAAACGACATCAAACCTTAAGTGTGTCGCCCTGCGGTTTGCGAACTATGCAGGCATGACCGAGACACTTCTCTGATCAATAACCAACAACGGGGCCTGGAGATCCATAATGTCTCCCACATATTCAACGATGACTTCATGATCGAAAGAACCATTAACATACAATACCAATTCCTTTTGTTGCGCGATATTTTACTTATCCGAGGTTCGATCGTCTGTATCTCTATACCTAGTTCAACCTCGTTACCGATAAGTACTCTTTACTCGTACTGTGATATGACATCCCTTGTGAGCCAATCACATGCTTGCAAGCTAATTGGATGACATTCTACCGAGAGGGCCCAGAGTATATCTATCCGTCATTTGGATGGACAAACCCCACTATTGATCTACACGCTTCAACCTATACTTTCCGAATACTTAATGCCACCTTTATAACCACCCATTTACGAAGTAGTGTTTGATATCATCAAAGTATCCATCCAATACAGGTGATTAACATGATCTCATGGTCGAAGGATTAGGTTACTATGTATCTTTAAGTCTGTAGCAAAACGAACTAAATGACTTGATCATATGCTATGTTTACTATAGGTGTGTGTCCATCACATCATTTACCTAATGATATGATCTTGTTATTAATAACATCCAATGTTTATAATCGTGAAACTATGGTCATCTATTAATCAGCAAAGTAGTTTAACAAGAGGCTTACTAGGGACTCTTTTATGTTTACAAAACACACAAGTATTAATGTTTTCGGTTAATACAATTATAGCATGAGATGTAAACATTTATCATGAACACTAAGATATAACAATAAACACATGAGCGGGGAACAGGGATTGGCGGTTTGGGGACGGAAAACCTATTCCCCGCCCATTAGCGGGGCGGATTAACGCCCGCCAGCATGGGAAAACGAGTGGCCCATCTTGCTTTAAGTTTTTTTTCGTTTTTTCTTTGGGTTTTTTTCTCGTTTGTGGTTTTCTGTTGGTTTTTCTTTTTTTTGTTTTTATATTTTGGTTTTTCGGGTTTTCATTTTCAGTTTTGATTTTTTTTAAGTCAAGAAAATTTCAAATTCAGGCAAATTTCAAATTCGAGCAAATTTTAAATTTGAGCAAATTTCAAATCCGAGCAAATTTTAAATTGAAGCAATATTTATATTCGAGCAAATTTTAAATTCAAACAATTTTTAAATTGGAGCGATTTTTCAATTCGAGCAAAAAGAATTTCTGACAAAATTTAACTCAGTTTTCCAATCTTAAAATTTTGTTAAAAACAATTAACATGAAAAAGAACAAACAATCGAAAGAACCTGTTCCCATGCTGTTGGGCCGGCCCAACAGGGGTGCGCGAGCCGTGCCGCTGCGTGCGTGCCTTATTCCCGCACGCACGCGAGCGGGGTATATGACATGTTAATATATAGATCATTGGATCATCATATGATTGTCAATTAGTGTAATGGAATTATCCTTAAGAAGTATCTCTTGGAAGCAGTATAGGGTGTACTATGATATAGTCATATGAAAATGCCTTTATGCTTTGCGGAAGATCATACTGGAGTCACATGTTCACTTCCAAAGGTATCTCTATGACGTTAGAAGTTATTTGTATATAATAAAAATTCTTAATACATTTAGTCTTTATCATTTAGTCACATTTAGTCTTTATCATTTAGTCAACGTATTGGTAATACCTATTGTCAGTACTGACGTCTCTGATCTAACTGGCATAGACTATAGCGAAGCCGCTATTGATCTTGCTTGAAATCTTGCAATTCGTGATGGATTTGAGCACATTAATTTCTTGGTGAGTTGGTCGGTGGAGCACTAGATGTCGACATTACATGATTGTAATTTGTTTCCACATATACTTGCCTTCTCGTGCGTGAGTACTATGATGTTGAACATAGTGCCTCAAAATGGAAAGATGAAGAAAGAGCCATTTTAGATTTTATGAAGCATATCATATTTGCAGGTTGATGATGTTCTGGAGTCAAAGTTGGAAAGAAGGTTTGAACTTGTGATGGATGAAGGAACTCTGGATGTCGGGACCTCCGCTTCTCAATAGTAGCAGTGGTGAAGCAATTACAAACGGGCCAATAAACCTTGAGCGAGAGAGTGGAGAAAGCCAAAATGGAGCGGCCTCTGATCCCACAATTCCTTTTCGAATTAATAATAATTAAAATCACTCTCAAAAGCTCCCCGCTTCCTCTGACTAGTGGGCCAGCCGCCCACCGTAGATGATGGACGGCAGATTGAGGCGTGCATCCACATGGACATAGTTAAAGTAGGCGATAGAAGTCATTACCAAAAGAAAATATGGTTCAAATTCTCATCAAGGAGTCTTTATTACAATGTCTGAAGAAGTAATAGGTAAACTCGATCATGCATAAACATAAATACAATGTAGTATTGAGTAATTCATAAGGATTTTATGTATACAGATGTGCATATATACATATATATATATTATATTATAATTAAACGTTTGTATTGGTATCATCCCTGTGGCCGGCAACCTGATCTCGATCTGTATTTGTCTCACGCATTTCGATCGATTGTTGCTGTTCATATATGTATCTGACGCCTGGTAATGACGGGGAGGACCTGGACATAGTACCCGATGTCGTATGCGACCTGGAGTATCTGATCAGGTTCGTCCTGCGAGTAGTAGCCGCCGCCGCCAGGGCATAAGAAGTCCTGCGGCATCCTGGTGTTACTCCTGTGCGGCTGCTTGTGATGAGACAATATGTTGCGCGCCTGCTGGAGAAGGTCTTTTAGACCTTCCAGCCACAGCTTCGTCTTGGCGTCCCACCACAGGTTGACGGACTGAAGCTGCTGCAACAGGTTGGCTACCTGCTCCACAAACTGCACCAGCTGCTGGATCTCCTCCGTGTTCTGCCTCTGCTTCTTGGCCTCCTCCACGATGGAAACAGCCAGGCTCACCATCTCCTTGATGTCGGTGGCTGACGACGACGACGCGCAGGCACTCGCTGCAGCAGCGCCGGCGCCGTTCCTGTTGGTCTTGACGATGAGGATCATGTTGGCGATGTGGAACATCTCCAGGATTTTGGAGATCCGCTGGTCGAGGGCGTCGAACTTCCTGACCTTCTTCTGCGTTTTGAAGACGAGAGACCAAGTCCTCCTCTCCTGACACGACTCCACGAGCGTCCTCCCGTCGTTGAGGGCATCGTATAGATCTTGCAGTAGCCTGCTCGTCACAGGGTCTGGCGTCCACTGGTTTTGCAGCTCCTTCAGGAGGAGACTAATCATTTCCACGCGATATTTGAGCAGACTGCATTTCTCCCTATTGCGCTGGGCCCTCTCTGCCAGCACAATGATCCGCACCGCGATGAAGATGCTGAACGAAATCAAACTAGTTACTTCCCCCACCAAAACCATCGCAGTTTGATGTTGATCGCGTGGGACGTATGTACGGGTCTGTACACCTGCAGGATTAGACAACAAGTGTATAAGTATTTATATGCAAAATTAATAAGGAAATACATTAAAAGTTAAAGCGAATTATAATTTGGAACGAAGAGAGTAGTATTACTAGTTGAAGGTCTTCAATAGTATCCACTTCAATACTCACAGGATGGGCTAATAAGGAAACCTTATGTTTTTGAAAAAACAATCAGATAATAACAAGATACATCCAATATATATCGTCACCAATAATAGCTATTGGATCCATTCCATTTTCTAACCGTGCGTTCCATTGTGCTACTGCTGCAGCTGTTAGCACAGTGAGATGCAGCTGTAGCAGCCGCTTAAAATGGCTTCCGAACGGGCTGTTTATACCTCCATTTGTCATCACTAGTATATATTGATGAGGGTATTGTGTTGAATTGAAGAGGGAAAATTTAATGTACGGAATATATAATTGTGTCTAATTCGATTCCCTAAGGGGTCTAATAAGAACATTCACATATAGCATAGACATGTCACTTGCGTCAACCAAGGTTTGCTGCCTTAAAAAAAATTCACTAGGCCTTACTAGAGCTCAGTAGAGTAATATTGTACTCAGCAGATCCTTTCAAACAATGCAGTCCCCCGATAAACTAATATTATACTGTGAATTTTAACAAAATCTACCACTTAACTTACCGATGACGTCGTCTTCAACGGCCTGTCACCCTCCCTCCGTCTTGTCCTCAAAAGGTGCAGGGATGACGCCGTGCTCTGGCGTGCCCGACTGCCGCTTGCGAGCCGCGGCGACCTCGACCTCTGGCTTACGTTCTTCCTCCCCGAACGGCCGTGACCCTCGCTTGTTTCTGTTTGAGCTCTTCCCCTCCGTGTTGGGAGATGTCTCCCCCTTCCTCCGTGTAATGCTGCTACCTACGGGGCCTTCGCTTAATCTGTTGATGATCTGAAGGAATACAAAATATTCAGGTGGGAGCCTTTGTGCTCCTCCCGGTGAACCATAAAAAAAAACGTACCGATGAACCTTCTCAGAGATCGAGATATCTAGTTCGCTCACAGTCCTGGTGGGTTGGATCGCTTTGCTTCTTGCAAGCACAAGCAGAAGCAAGCTATTTATTTATAAACACACACGCAAGCTTGCATAGGTGACCGACCTACCTGTAGTGCTACGTATGTACTCGTACCATCCATGTATATTAATCTGCACTGAATAATTGATGTTGGCCTGCAAGGCTGCGACGACGACGACGAGTTCATAGACGACGACTTGGACCTCGTCAGTCTCCGACAGTTCAACTCGTGATACAAGAAGACTGGCAGAGATGCTCAGCTACCTGATGTCAGCAGACGTTTGTGAACGGACGAACTCCCCGTACATGCAAGCCATTGACTAATACCGATACGGCCCGCGCTTGTGCCGTTTGCACACGGACATGGTGCTTGACGCGCACACTGTGCGTACGCTCTCTCTAGTCGTACTGCTGCTGATCCTTGGCAACTTGGCATGGTGGTGGGCTCGTGGCTAATGAGTGGTGACACTTGCACGTAGAAAATAGATCTACACTGAAACAATAATTGATGTGAACAAACTAAGTTTTTTTTTTCGAAATGGGGTATATCCTCAGCCTCTGCATTAATCGATGCACACAGCTCTCTTTATTACCCAAAGTATCAAAATATCAAGTATCAAAGTTTTATAACTCAAAGATCATACAACGTGTACACATAAACTAGCCAACGAAATAGTATAGTGACACGTTTATGCATCTTGAAGTCGGTTAGTAGGTCGCGTGTGTACATTAAAATCGTATAGAAAATGAGAAGTGAAATAGAACTAGCAAAACTATCCGTTTTTGGAATGTTTGGGAGCCACCATCGGCAATGCCTTGGCCATTGCTTGGGTCGATGCCTTCGTGTTTCGTTGGTGCGCGAATGCCGCTGGCTTGCTTTGCGGCCTGCCTCACCCCTCGAAGCTTGAAAGGCCTAGCCATCTCTTTCGGCTCTGACTTCCTTTCCGGGGACGTGAACCGGGCAGTCGTGGCGCTCGCTGTTGCCGCCGTGCTGGTGCCACTCGGCAGCGCTCCAGACCTAGTTGCTCTAGGTCGTGTGGCCAGGTGTTTGGTTTTTGCCGGTTTTCCCTAAAAAAATGTGCCGTGTTGGTTTTCTCTTGTCTAGTTTTCCTTATAAACCGGACATGGTGTTGTGTTTGTATCGGTTTTCGGCCAATTTTCCTCTACTTTATGAAAAGGCAGAGCTCCTGCCGGTTAGTTACATCGCTGACAAACATATTTGCAAATGGATAAAATCTCAGTTGCAGCCACTATTGTAACTGAAAAAAGTTTTAGTTACAACTACATTTGCAACTGGAGAAAATCCTAATTGCAACCACATTTGCAACTGAAAAGTCTGAGTTGCAACTACACTTGCAATTATAGAAAATCTCGGTAGCAACCGCGCTTGCAGGTGGAGAAAATATCAGTTGAAAATCTCTGTATCCACGATACCCATCTGGCGCGCAGGGTTGGACGATGGCGTGTTTTTACCTCCACCTTTGGCCCACATGTTAATCTCTAATTGGCTTATCTTAGGCAGAAAAAACAAGATTGCAAGGAGGGGAGAAAAGAAGTCGCGAGCAGCCCAGCGGTCGACCGCCTCTCGCCCTCGGCCCTCCCCTGCCTTCGCTGCACCTCACCATCGGTCTCCTCCGCCGCCTCGCTCACGCACGCCTGCTGCCCGTCGATCTAATGGCCAGAGAGTGGAGCATCCAGACGTCGGATCCGGAGCTTCAATTTTCAGCGTGGAGATGGAGAAGGCTGACGGGGTCGATGGCAACGACGGAGGAGATGCCGCTGGAGGTGGTGCGGTGATACGTCCAAAACGTATCTACTTTCCCGAACACTTTTGCTATTGTTTTGCCTCTAATTTATGTATTTTGGATGCAACTAACACGGACTAACGCTGTTTTCAGCAGAACTGCTCTAGTGTCTCGTTTTTGTGCAGAAATCCAACTTTCAGGAAAATCCTCGGAATTTATGCAGAAGGCCCTATTTTTCCAGAATACTGACGGAGCCAGAAGGACAAGTCAGGTGGAGGCCCGAGGGCCCCACACCATAAGGCGGCGCGGCCCAGGAGGGGCCCGCGCGGCCCTGTGGTGTGGCCCCCTCGGCCGGCCTCCGACGCCCTCCTTCGGACTATATATTGCCTTCGACCTAAAAACGCACGGAGAGAAGTCGAAGTCGCCAGAAAGCCTCCAGAACGCCGCCACATCGCGAAACTCCGTCTCGGGAGCCAGAAGTCTCAGTTCTGGCACTCCGCCGGGACGGGGAATTGGAGGAGATCATCGCCATCATCACCACCGACGCCTCTCCATCAACCAGCCATGCATCCCCCATCCATGTGTGAGTAATTCCCCCGCTGTAGGCCGAAGGGGATGGTAGGGATTGGATGAAATTGGTTATGTAATAGCATAAGATTGTTAGGGCATAGTGCCTAGTGTCCGTAATTGGTACTTTGATGATATTGTTGCAACTTGCTATGCTTAATGCTTGTCACTAGGGCCCGAGTGCCATGATCTCAGATCTGAACATGTTATTGTTTCATCACACTACTAAGGAAAGGCTTACCACCGGCACATTGAAAAGGCTTACCGCCGGCGTTTTCACGTTCGCCGGCGATCACCTCGCCGGTGGTAATGCCTTACCGCTGGCACCTTTATTTTCGCCGGTGGTAACATGCAATTATCCCCGGCGTCTTCGCATATTCGCCAGGGGTATCTAGTACCACAGGCACATGATTCATATTTGTATGCGCCGACAGTAGATATTTAAAGAACTAAAAAAAATCAGTTACCGCTGGCAACCAAGGCAAAGCGCCGGCAGTAATGAATTTAAGAAACAAAAAAAAAAGATTTTACAAATTACAAATAAACTCATATATATTCTATCCGTTACAAATTTAGCTAGTTTCAAGATTCAAAATTCTGGCCACGTCAGTCACGCCCAAAACTCAGGTAGATCGTCAGAACCCCTCTTTGCGCTCCTAGGTCGATCGCTGCGCCACCGTCACTCGTGAAGAGCTCCGCATCCTCGCCATGCTCATGTCCCAGTCCTCGGCAGCTCATCATGATCCTCTGCAGCTTGCCGCTAAAAACAACAAACAGCAGGCACATATTATTCCATCTATGCGCACAAGCATTCATTGAGCTGAAAGCAAATATCCATCTATGCATGTTCGCTTTCCCTACTGTCTACACAGATATGCATACTGCTCGAAAAAGGAAACAATTTTAAGCAAGAAATTATGCAAAACCTGTTTATCGGTTCAAACAACGAGTTCACCAAAAAGAGCAATCAAGAATGTCTAGAATAACATCAGAGAATAGGACATCTATGAACAAAACATCATACTGCAATGAGCAATCAAAGAGTAAATAGCTAATTGCATTAAGGCCAGCTAGTGGATTTTTTCATGCTACGGGCAGAGCAGCAATGAGCAGAGCACTGTGATTATGAGTGTCAAAGAACAACTAACTGACGTCTTGCGGAGGAGGATTGGACTGACCTAGGTTGGGGGAAGCAGCAAGCAGCCAGGCCGGGCTCGACGGTGTCCTCCTGGTGGCCTTCAGCATCTTGGTGCAGATGCGGTAGGCGTCGGCTAGACTGAACCGCGACGGCCCATGAACCGACCCAGCTCCCAGCTACGATGCGCGTGAGCAGGTGACTGCTAGCGGTCGCAATCGCCGGACCAAGGGTCGCATCTGCACAAGCTTCTTTCAAAGTTTCCCTGGAGGCTCCCTCCGCTGCAGACTCCCCGACCTCCAAATAACCAGGAGGAAGAGTCCTGTTGATGCAACCTTGATTAGAATAATTAACCAGCACCAAATCACATACTGGAGGAATCGTCACAAGCAAAACAACATCTCCGTATAAATTAGATCAAAAAGCATGCATAATTACAAAAAACCCAAACAAAATTGAGGGGATTTCGTTGCTGTTTGCCACTGGATTAATAAGAAATCTCAAGATCAAATGCAAGCACTATATTAACTGTTTTCCTGACCCGAGTTTTCGACAAATATTCAGAGCAATAACTACAGATCTAGCTAAGACATGACAAGTAAGGTGCACCACTTATTAAGGAATGAATCACATACTGTAAAGTGTGAAACATCTGTACCAATAGACATTAGACAACGAGTTTCCATGTACAAAAGATATCATAAGCAGCACAAAAGAACAACAATCATGGGACTATGCATATTCATCACCACTTTTCTTAACCATTGACATTTCGTAGAATTAGGACATGAGCGGCTACTCCAAACAAAACATGTTTTGTGGCTGCAGTACTAGTCCATCAGTATAACATCCATTGGGTGCTTTGCGGAAACAAACACTTGAGGCGCACGAGACAACACTTTACATGAGAGATTGATACCTCCATATATGTCAGGAACAGCATGATGACGACAACCAACAATAGTCTCTTGGCTCGCGTGGCTCTCTCGGCTCTTGGCGCGGGCGACGGGCAGGCTTGAGCAGGATGGCACAGCGCCGCTGATCTTGGTGCCGGCAAGATCGCCGACCCGCCAGCGATCCGCTCAATCTCTCCCCCAACATGTGTTCCAGAAAACGTGTGTCTGCGAATGTGCAGGAACAAGCAGTCACACAGGCTACCCAAATCTGAAGGTAAAATGGCAAGTGCAGGCAGATTAGAGATGGACCTCACCGAACAGGTGCTAAGTTGGGGGGATGGCAGCGGGACGGAGCAGTAGGTCGGGGACGTCGCCGGACGCCGGCAGCCGCAGATCGGGGAGGTTGTCCAGGAGGTCGCCGACGGCCGCAGCTCCGGGACGGAGACCACCATCTCCTCCTTGACTCCCCGCGGCGAGCTCCACGGTGGCGCGATGCGGACGCCGTGGAGAAGGTCCTCCACCTCCATCGCCGGCGACGGCGAGGATCAGCACCGGGGCGCGCGGGAATCAAAGGGCCGGAGGGAGGGGATTTGGGGGCTGTCGGTGGGTGCTGAACCTGGTGCTGAACCTGGCTGGCTGGTTCCTGCGAGCGGAAATCAGCGAGCGCACAGGTCAGATCCGGCCTTGGCGCGGCGGAATCGGCGGCGAATCAGGGCGGATTCGGGCGGCGGAGGCTCACCTGCATGCGTGGGCGGAGGAGGAGGGAGCGTGTCCGTGCGTGTGGGGAAAGCAGCAGGAGGAGGAGACGGGAGCGACCAGATCCGGTGAGCAGGCGAAGGGGCTTCGGCGGCCCGGCGAACTTGGCTGCTATCATCTCAATCAGGTGGTGCGGGCAAGGGGATGCGCCCGCGGTGAGGCCGTCGCCGCCACGTCTGGGTGGGGAGGAAATGGGGATGTAGGAGCGACTTGTGTGTGTGGCGACGAGGGTGCGTCGTGCGTGTGTAGGGTGTGGGGTGGAGAAATCCAAGATGAGTAAATACCCCCGGCGAAAACGAAACACGGACGCGGGCGGTAATTTCGGCCCGAATGGCTCACAGCAGCCCACGTTAGCACTGTCACGTGCAAGTCCATTTCGCCGGCGGTAGTTAATTTACCCCTGGCATCTTCGAGACAAACTCGCCGGCGGTAAGCAGAGGCCCATCCAGATGCTCTTAGTCCACCTTACCGCTGGCTGTTCCAATCCTGATTCGCCGGCGGTAAGTGCCCTATCCCCGGCGACCTGAAACCAACTTGCCGGCGGTAACGTGAGACGACCCTGGAAGACCTTACCGCCGGCATCTTGGAATCGTACTCGCCGGCGGTAAGGAGTGTGGCTATAAGCCTTTTCCTAGTAGTGTCATGATATTCATTGTTTATGGTCTTACCTGCAAGTTGTATACACATGTCGCTGTCCGGAACCAATGGCCCCGAAGTGACAAGAATCGGGACAACCGGAGGGGATGGTAGTGACGTGAGGATCACATGTGTTCACGGAGTGTTAATGCTTTGCTCCGGTACTCTATTAAAAGGAGTACCTTAATATCCAGTAGATTCCCTTGAGGCCCGGCTGCCACCGGCTGGTAGGACAAAAGATGTTGTGCAAGTTTCTCATTGCGAGCACGTACGACTATAATTGGAACACATGCCTATTGATTGCTTTGTACTTGGACACCGTTTTATTATTATCTGCAAATGCCCTGCTATGAATGTTACATGAGTTTCTCTCATCCATGCAACGCCCGTCATCCGTCCCCATGCCTACAGTATTTTAATCCTGCTGTTTACTATAATCACTACTGCTGTCTCTGTTACTCTGCTGCTGTTATTTCACTACTGCTACTGCTATAAAACTGTTACTACTGATAAACTCTTGCGAGCAAGTCTGTTTCCAGGTGCAGCTGAATTGACAACTCCGCTGTTAAGGCCTCCAAGTATTCTTTGTCTCCCCTTGTGTCGAATCAATAAATTGGGTTATACTACCCGCGAAGACTGCTGCGATCCCCTATACTTGTGGGTCATCAAGACTGTTTTCTGGCACCGTTGCCGGGGAGCATAGCTTTATTTGGAAGTTCACTTGGATTGATATTGTTCGCTGCAAATTCTCCATCATGGGTAAAGCTCGCGATTCTAAAGTCGTCATATTACCATCCACTACAAGAAAAGGTACAACTCTGAGTACCTCCGCTACACTTGATTCACCATCTGTGATAAGTCAACTTGTTTCACCACCACAAGCTGGTACGTCTGCTGAATCTGAAAACTCTCATAATATTGATAATGTTTCTGCTGTGCTTGATGATAGTGGTTCACTGGGATCCTTTCTAGATGCTACAATTGCTAGGTCTAGACAAATTGAAAATGCTGAAACTCCTAATGAAAATGCCACTACACCTGTTAGTTCACCTGAACTTGATTATTCTAGTGATGATCCTGATGAAGATTATGTGGAGCTTAATGATGATCTTATTAATAGATGTAATGCTACTGCTGATGCAAGAAACATTAAAAAGTTTCTTACACAATATACTGTTAGACATAAGCTATCTCCTGATCCTAAATTTGCCACATCTCCTATATGGATTAAGGATAAAGATTATGATTTTTCTCTTGATCTATCTTATATAGCTATTGTAGAGAAAGCACCCTTTTGTGGTACTGAAAAAGAAAGTGCTGTAGAACACATGAATGAACTTTCTTCTATGAGTAGCTTGTTTTCTGATGATGACAAGATGTGTACTTACTTTGTCATTAAAAAATTTCCTTTCTCATTTAAGGATGATGCTAAAACTTGGTATAATAATTTGCCACCTGGTTCTATTAAAAGTCCAACTGTTCTGCGTGATGTTTTCTTTCGAAAATACTTTCCTGCTAGCGCTCAACATGCTGCTTTACAGAGAATTTATAGGTTTGACCAGGGAGATGAAGAGAAATTGCCTGCGGCATGGGCAAGATTTTGTTCTCTTATCAGAGTTCGACCTGGACATGATTTAGAAAAGAATGATCTACTTGATATATTTTATAGTGGACTAACCATTGAATCTAGAGCATATTTGGATAGCTGTGCTGGTTGTGTTTTCAGGAAAAGAACTCCGCATTTAAGTGAAGAATTATTGGCTAAAATAAGCCGAAATCATGATGATTGGAATACACCTGAACCAACTCCAACGCCAATATTGAAGAAGAGGGGTTTAATTGAATTGAATGATGAGGATATGAGGGAAGCTAAGAAGTCTCTCAAGGAGAAAGGTATTAAATCCGAAGAAGTGAAGAATCTACCTCCCATAGAAGATATATGCGAGATAATTCCCCCTTCATCCATGATTGAGGTAAACTCCCTTCAACGCTTTACCAGGGAATATATTCCGTATTCAAAACCTCCTGCGCAATGCTTAGATGAGCTTGATAATTATATTGTTAAGCAAGAAAATTTTAATATGAGAGTAGAGAATCATCTAATGGAAAATTCTCAAGCTATTAGCAATTTGCATGATATTGTGGAGAGAACCTCCAATGATGTTAAGATGCTTGTTAAACATTTTCAAATGGTTCAAACTCAAATTGATCAACTCACTAAAGTGCAAAGCGACTTGCTAAAAAATAATTCTAAAGAGAAACATGCTTATGAAGTAACAACTAGAGGTGGTGTCTCTACCCAGGATCCTCTATATCCTGAAGGGCATCCCAAAAGAATTGAACAAGATTCTCAACGCATTGAACCTAGTGCTCCTTCTAAGAAGAAAAAGAAGAAGAAACATAAAAATGTTGTAGAATCCTCTGAACATGTTAATGATCCTAATAGTATTTCTATTTTTGATGCTGAAACTGAAAGTGGAAATGAACATGATAATGATAATGATAATGATAAGAATGATGCTTCTGATAAAGAAGAAGTTGAAGATGAACCTGAAAAGCATGATAAAAATAAAAAGTATACTAAAGAAGATTTTATTGCTAAGAAACATGGTAATGAAAGAGAACCTTGGGTGCAAAAGCAAATGCCTTTTCCTGCTAAGAAATTAAAATCAAAGGAAGAAGAACACTATAATAAATTTTGTGATTGGATGAAACCTTTATTCTTGCAAATCCCTTTGACTGATGCTATTAAATTGCCTCCTTATTCAAAGTATATGAAAGATATTGTTACTAACAAAAGGAAAATCCCCAATGAGGAAATTTCCACTATGCTTGCTAATTACTCTTTCAATGGCAAGGTTCCGAAGAAGTTGGGCGACCCAGGTATACCTACTATTTCTTGTTCTATTAAGAATAATTATGTTAAAACTGCTCTATGTGACTTGGGAGCCGGTGTTAGTGTTATGCCTTTTTCTCTTTATAAGAGACTTTATTTAGATAAGTTGATACCTACTGATATATCTTTGCAAATGGATGATAAATCTACTGCTATTCCTGTTGGTATATGTGAGGATGTTCCTGTTCAAGTTACTAATAACTGCTTGATATTAACTGATTTTGTTGTGTTGGAAATGCCTGAAGATGATAATATGTCTATTATTATTGGGAGACCTTTTCTTAACACCGCAGGGGCTGTTATTGATTGCAATAAAGGAAAGGTTACTTTCAATGTTGATGATAAGGAGCATACCGTCTATTTCCCCAAGAGGATTGATAAAGTATGTGGAGTCAATACTATTTCTAATGTAAGAACTATCAAAATTGGAACTATTGATTGTCCTATATATGAGCCTAAAGAAGGATATCAAAGTCTTATGATTGGATCCATATCAATACAATTCAAGGTAACATGATTGATTTGAGGTTTATTTCTTCATATGCTATGTAAAATTTATTTGGTGGCAAGACTTGATCAACCTTGTTAACAAATACCTTTTATATGCATAGAGGAGGTAAACAACATCTCTTTCTTCCTCCACTTGTTTTACTTGTTGTAGCACTTTTGATTTGCAAAGTTCCTTAGTTAATTAGAGATTTCAAAAAATTTCCTGGCCAGTAATAATAAATTTAATACCCAGAAATGTGCATTTTTCAAAGTTTTCAAAAATTCACAAAAATTATACCGTTGGTCCTATTTTTCGAAAATGCACCTGGGAGCACCAGAGGATGACCTGTGGGGCACCCCAGGGTGCCACACCACCAGCCGGCGCGGCCAAGGAGGGGGGCGCGCCACCCTGTGGTGTGGGCCCCTCCTTGCCCCACTACTTCATCTCTTCCTCCCAGACTCTTCTCTCTCCCGAAAAAACTCGAACCAGCTTTCTCTCACTCGCGTTTTTGCTCAAGAGCTCAGGATTTCTCGATCTCTTTGCTCAGCCCAGATTTCTGTCTGAAATTTGGCACATTTGCTCTCCGGTATGTGACTCCTCCGCCTATCCAAGTAGAATTTTGTTTGTTTGAGTATATCTTGAATATTTTGCTGCAGTAGGTAACATGTTTAGTGAGCTTGCATGCTTGTTCTAAGTTGTATAAACTAGTTTTGATGCATGATTAGTACTCTAGCAAGTTCCTATAGTAGTTCCCCT
Source organism: Lolium perenne (assembly GCF_019359855.2). Classification (NCBI taxonomy): domain Eukaryota; kingdom Viridiplantae; phylum Streptophyta; class Magnoliopsida; order Poales; family Poaceae; genus Lolium; species Lolium perenne. The sequence goes on along the minus strand of NC_067246.2, from coordinate 30,068,676 downwards.
TGATTATATGTCACCAAATAAAGTTTTATATTGTTTGTTGAAAAATTTCAGAAAATGGAGTGGAATAGATATCAACTAAACCAACAAGAATTGGAGGTGCAACAAGTCATGAGAGTGAATCGTGAAGAGGGAGTATACCCTTCTTACTACCCGTGCACAGATTTCATGAGAAGCGCAGGAATATTGGAAGATGTTCAGAATCTAATTTCTCGTGCAGGGTTGAATGATTTTGTTGATGGAGAACCATGCCAATATGCAAAATTGACTATGTCTGTTGTGCAGGATTTTAAGTTCAATTGGTCGCGATCTAACCCCATGGTTCAGTATAAGATTTATAATAAAACTATCAACTTGCCATTCAATGATTTTTGTACAGCAATTAGAGTACCGCAATGGGGATCGTGCGAGAAGATAAGGGGATCGCCGCGAGAGCTCTTAAGCCTCTTCGAGATGATTTGTTATGGAAGGAGTTTCTCAGAGGATGGTGGTAAAATTACTAGCATTCAACTCCTAGCTATCCGCTACTTTGCTTATTTCATTACTAAATGCGTTCTTGCTAGAAAAAGTGGTGGTAAACTATCTATCCAAGATTTAGCTTTTCTAGCTGCTGCACTGCAAGGTAGTAAGACTTATAATTTGGGGGCATTGATAGCTTATAGACTTGCTACTAACCGTGAGAAAGGCGGAATTTGTGGAGGTCTCATCGCTTCTCGTTTACTAGCTTTGCATAATGTAGAACCTCATCATCTTGATATTCAACTTTCCATAGAAAAACTTGACATAGTCTCTATGATTAAACATGAATTTGTTTCTGATTCATCTAATTTGGGTAACCTGTTCTACAAGATGACATTTCATAAGAAAGTTTGGAGAATAACTAAGAAAACTAAAAAACTAGTAAGATTGCCTGCGCCTGTTCTATTTAACCTTGGTTCCGGGGAGGATTGGTCAGTCACAGAAGGTGCACTGAATGCACACATAGAGGGAGGAGGCCATCATGCAAGAGACAACACGGAGGAGGCCGAGGAACACCTCGACTCATCATCCGATGCAGCAAGTTCCTCGCATCATCATGTTGGGCATGTGGAGCCTCCACGCTTTTCTTCTGCACAGGAACCTTACTATGATTACGCCATGCATTATCCACCGGCGAGGAACAGCGACCCTCGTTGGGGTTGAACTCCACTTAGGCCAAAAGCCTAAGCTTGGGGGGAGGTATACCGGCATCACTCATTGTTTGCATATTATGGTTTCTGGATACTTGTACATACTTGTTTAGTTTGTTTGAGTGGTTTTCTAATGAGAGGGAGATGATATTTGGGGAAGTGCTGCCTAAAAACAGATTCTGGACTGTTACCGAAAAAATTCCCAAAAATAGCCAGAACAGTATTTTGCGAAGCCAATTTTTGTGCATGTTCCCCAGGTTGTTATCTAACTTTCATTAGTTGAACACTTTTCGATTTGAGCAGTGGAAGAATTTATTACAAATCGAGTACTGTACTGCTGTCAAGTTTGACGAATTTCTGCTGCTTTGTGTTTATGTGAGTCTTCTAGTTTGCCATTTCTTGTTTTTGCTTTGTTTCTTTCCCAAAACACAAAAAGACCAAAAATATTTCTGTTGTTTCTCTTCATCATTTGTTTGTTTTGTTTTTTTTTGCATTTATTTCGCTTTATTTGCTATTGCTAGTTTGCTATAAGAAAACCCAAAAAGATTTTGCTTTGTTTGCTTGTTTCCTTTTGTTCTTGTTTCCAATTCGAAAACACCAAAAATATTTGCTGTTCTTCTTTGGTTTGTAAAGTTCATCATGAGTTCAATGGTCTTCGGTGGCTGGAGCGTGGTTTTCATTTTATATTATCCAAGCTACACAAGTGAAAGGCAATAATGACGATCTACGACAATTGAATTGTGGTGAGAGGCTGGTATGAACTCTATTTGTTTTCATTTTTGTACATATACTCATCCATGTGAGCATGCTTAGTTGGTTCATGTGAGATATATGTCATTTGAGAAAGTCTAGTAGTTCATGATCTCTCATGTTTAGCTCCAATTTATTAATATGAGTAGCATGTCATGGATGTTTGCTTGCATTGTTTTATTCATAAGTAGGTACGGCATTGTGGTATCCTCCTCTGAATAATTCATTTATATCGACTTGGCACATGCTCACGCATGCATATGACTGAATAAAAGTCAATTAAGCCTCAATGATTTATATTGCTTCAGAGTTCTTGTATCACTTTTATGCTTCCGTTAATTTATTTTGCTGCAAGCATGATTATGACAGTTACTGCTCTCTTGATTTGTCGCTCCCCAGTCTATTGTTAGCCTTCACTTGTACTGAGCGGGAATGCTGCTCGTGCTTCCAAACACCTGAAAACCAAGTTGTTCCAAAGTGTCCACCATAAATACCTATGCATGGCATTTCAAACCATTCCAAGTAAATTCCCATGCGCTACCTATAAAACCTTCAAAATATTTCTCAATTTGTGTTTATGTTTCATAGCTCATGAGGAAGTATGTGGTGTTTAACTTTCAACCTTGTCATTTACTTTTGACGGACTTTCATATGGACTAGTGGCACATCCGCTTATCCAATAATTTTGCAAAAAGAGCTGGCAATGGGATTCCCAGTCCCAAATTAATTAACCTAAATAGACACTCCTCCATGGTATGTGATTGTTGGACGGCACTCGAAGGATTCGGTTAGCCATGGTTTGTGAAAGAAAGGTTGGAAGGAGTGCCGCATAAACATAAAAATAATTCATGGGAGCCGCTCTTGGGAGTCCGGTTGGCGAGGTAGTTGGTGTACCCATTACCATTCGTTGACAACAACAAACACCTCTCAAAATAATTTTACTCCTGTTTTAAAAAAAATGAAAAGCTCTAGCGCATGTTAATCCCTGCTTCCCTCTGCGAAGGGTCAATCTTTTACTTTTGTGTTGTGTCTCCATTCTTTCTTTGAGCACTATCTTGAGAGCACAACTGTCATTCTTATTATAATATGCTTGTCTCAAAATATGATTGATTGTGGTATAACTTTGATGCTTTTATCTTTGACAATCACTACTTCTAGTCTTTCTATGAACTTCAGAGGTGCCTGGGCATTTATGTTTTGCCGATCAAATATGGGCAAGCGAGATACCACTTTATCATACTCTCTTATGAGCATTGCAATCCTGCTTATATACATGATTCATGATGCTTATTATTAATTGTTGGTACCTCTCCATGGTTGACATAGCTGTTAGATGATCTTATTTGTATGCATCCCATTATGAACTGCCTAAGTGTCAGCCATAGCATGAGAATATATACATCATATGAGCAAATGTGTTCGTGAAAGTTCTTTTATCGCTCAGTTGTTAACTGAATTGCTTGAGGACAAGCAATAAGCTAAGCTTGGGGGGAGTTGATACGTCCAAAACGTATCTACTTTCCCGAACACTTTTGCTATTGTTTTGCCTCTAATTTGTGTATTTTGGATGCAACTAACACGGACTAACGTTGTTTTCAGCAGAACTGCTCTAGTGTCTCGTTTTTGTGCAGAAATCCAACTTTCAGGAAAATCCTCGGAATTTATGCAGAAGGCCCTATTTTCCCAGAATACTGACGGAGCCAGAAGGACAAGTCAGGTGGAGGCCCGAGGGCCCCACACCATAAGGCGGCGCGGCCCAGGGGGGGCCCGCGCGGCTCTGTGGTGTGGCCCCCTCGGCCGGCCTCCGACGCCCTCCTTCGGACTATATATTGCCTTCGAACTAAAAACGCACGGAGAGAAGTCGAAGTCGCCAGAAAGCCTCCAGAACGCCGCCACATCGCGAAACTCCGTCTCGGGAGCCAGAAGTCTCCGTTCTGGCACTCCGCCGGGACGGGGAATTGGAGGAGATCATCGCCATCATCACCACCGACGCCTCTCCATCAACCAGCCATGGTTCCCCCATCCATGTGTGAGTAATTCCCCCGATGTAGGCCGAAGGGGATGGTAGGGATTGGATGAGATTGGTCATGTAATAGCATAAGATTGTTAGGGCATAGTGCCTAGTGTCCTTAATTGGTACTTTGATGATATTGTTGCAACTTGCTATGCTTAATGCTTGTCACTAGGGCCCGAGTGCCATGATCTCAGATCTGAACATGTTATTGTTTCATCATGATATTCATTGTTTATGGTCTTACCTGCAAGTTGTATACACATGTCGCTGTCCGGAACCAATGGCCCCGAAGTGACAAGAATCGGGACAACCGGAGGGGATGGTAGTGACGTGAGGATCACATGTGTTCACGGAGTGTTAATGCTTTGCTCCGGTACTCTATTAAAAGGAGTACCTTAATATCCAGTAGATTCCCTTGAGGCCCGGCTGCCACCGGCTGGGAGGACAAAAGATGTTGTGCAAGTTTCTCATTGCGAGCACGTACGACTATAATTGGAACACATGCCTATTGATTGCTTTGTACTTGGACACCGTTTTATTATTATCTGCAAATGCCCTGCTATGAATGTTACATGAGTTTCTATCATCCATGCAACGCCCGTCATCCGTCCCCGTGCCTACAGTATTTTAATCCTGCTGTTTACTATAATCACTACTGCTGTCTCTGTTACTCTGCTGCTGTTATTTCACTACTGCTACTGCTATAAAACTGTTACTACTGATAAACTCTTGCGAGCAAGTCTGTTTCCAGGTGCAGCTGAATTGACAACTCCGCTGTTAAGGCCTCCAAGTATTCTTTGTCTCCCCTTGTGTCGAATCAATAAATTGGGTTATACTACCCGCGAAGACTGCTGCGATCCCCTATACTTGTGGGTCATCATGCGGCCAGGCGAAAGCGCGGCGGGGGATGGTGAGGAGCGTGACGCCCTGGGGCTCAAGCAGCGGGAGGCCAACAATGACCGCGCGGGCAGGGCCACTCAGCGGTGTAGTCTCACCAGGGAGTCGCGGGTTTCATTGGGCCTCAAGTGGCAACGGGAGCACGGAGCTGGGGTTCGTGCAGGTTTACCTCTCCCTCCCGATGCTAAAAAAAGACCCCTCTCTCTCATTTGTCTCTTGGAAGATGGGGTCGGCTACAGTGAGCGGAGGAGGAAGGTGATCCGAGGAAGGTGACCCTAAGTCGACACCAGCAGATCAGCTACATATCGCCCACATTAGCGATGCCTGATGTTGCTGCATCTGCCCCCCTTCGCGCCCAGGAAGGTATGGCCCAAAGTCAACATGAATGTCTCAAGCTTTTCTGTGGCTGTTTGTTTCCAACAGTTCATCACTTGTGCAGGGTTCTCATAGTTTTGTTGGGTGTTTGCAGCGGCAAGGCTAAGCAGATTGAGTTTTATAATGCATTGAACACAACTAATGGTACGGTGGAAACAGCCACACACTCACACGGGTCTGTGCCTCATTTCAATTTGCTTGCCTGACATGTATGTTTCTGTGTGGCAGTGGTCAAGTTTTGTATTCAAACGGAATTCTCGGTGACCATCTGAACATTGTATCATGCATTGCAGATTGTTATATTGTGATCCAAATTCATATACTAAAGGGAGGCTAACTTCTGACGAGCGGAGCGAGGCCCGTCGCTGGAGGCTTGGGCCGTAGCGTTGTTCAGCACTCACCGCATGTTTTGCAGCAAACAAATAGTTCCATTGCTGCTGATAGACCGAGGCATAATAAAGGTCCACGTCCTCGTTTGATTGAAGAATGTAATCTTGTTCAGCATGCTTTGAGTTGTGCTGAACAGGTGGAGCATGATACTGAACCTGTAGGATAACGTTGCATAGAAAACAAAAAAATTCCTACCGTGAACACGCAATCCAAACCAAGATGCAATCTAGAAGACGGTAGCAACGAGGGGTTTATCGAGTCTCACCCTTGAAGAGATTCCAAAGCCTACAAGAGGAGGCTCTTCTTGCTGCGGTAGACGTTCACTTGCCGCTTGCAAAAGCACGTAGAAGATCTTGATCACGATCCCTCCGGCGCCACGAACGGGCAGCACCTCCGTACTCGGTCACACGTTCGGTTGTTGATGAAGACGACGTCCACCTCCCGTTCCAGCGGGCAGCGGAAGTAGTAGCTCCTCTTGAATCCGAAAGCACGACGGCGTGGTGTCGGTGGCGGTGGAGAACTCCGGCGGAGCTTCGCTAAGCGTGCGGGAGCTTATGGAGGAGAGGGGGGCGGCTAGGGTTTGGGAGGGGGTGGCCGGCCACTTGAGGGGGGCGGCCAGGCTGTGGTCTTGAGGTGGCCGGCCCCCTCCCCTTGTCCCTCATTATATAGGTGGAAGCCCCAAGGGTTGGACTACAAGTCTCCGAATAAGACCCGAACCCAAAACCTTCCATATGATAGGGAAACCTACCCAAGCTAGGACTCCCACTAGAGGTGGGAGTTCCACCTTCCATGGAGGGGGTGGCCGGCCCCCCTTGGGGGAGTCCACTTGGGACTCCTCCCCCACTAGGGTTGGCCGGCCATGGAGGTGGAGTCCCTCCAGGACTCCACCTTCCTTGGTGGTTTCTTCCGGACTTTTCTAGAACCTTCTAGAACCTTCCATAGAACCTTCCGCATCATTTTAATTCCATAAAATGACATCCTATATATGAATCTTATTCTCCGGACCATTCCGGAACTCGTCGTGATGTCCGGGATCTCATCCGGGACTCCGAACAAATATTCGAACTCCATTCCATATTCAAGTTCTACCATTTCAACATCCAACTTTAAGTGTGTCACCCTACGGTTCGTGAACTATGCGGACATGGTTGAGTACTCACTCCGACCAATAACCAATAGCGGGATCTGGAGATCCATAATGGCTCCCACATATTCAACGATGACTTTAGTGATCGAATGAACCATTCACATACGATACCAATTCCCTTTGTCACGCGATATTTTACTTGTCCGAGGTTTGATCTTCGGTATCACTCTATACCTTGTTCAACCTCGTCTCCTGACAAGTACTCTTTACTCGTACCGTGGTATGTGGTCTCTTATGAACTTATTCATATGCTTGCAAGACATTAGACGACATTCCACCGAGAGGGCCCAGAGTATATCTATCCGTCATCGGGATGGACAAATCCCACTGCTGATCCATATGCCTCAACTCATACTTTCCGGATACTTAATCCCACCTTTATAACCACCATTTATGCAGTGGCGTTTGGTGTAATCAAAGTACCTTTCCGGTATAAGTGATTTACATGATCTCATGGTCATAAGGACTAGGTAACTATGTATCGAAAGCTTATAGCAAATAACTTAATGACGAGATCTTATGCTACGCTTAATTGGGTGTGTCTACTACATCATTCATACAATGACATAACCTTGTTATTAATAACATCCAATGTTCATGATTATGAAACTAATCATCTATTAATCAACAAGCTAGTTAAGAGGCATACTAGGGACTCTTTGTTTGTCTACATATCACACATGTACTAATGTTTCGGTTAATACAATTATAGCATGATATATAAACATTTATCATAAACATAAAGATATAAATAATAACCACTTTATTATTGCCTCTAGGGCATATCTCCTTCAGTCTCCCACTTGCACTAGAGTCAATAATCTAGATTACATTGTAATATACCTAACACCCATGGCATTCTGGTGTTGGTCATGCTTTGCCCTAGGGAGAGCTTTAGTCAACGGATCTGCTACATTCAGATCAGTGTGTACTTTGCAAATCTTTACTTCTCCATCTTCGATGTACTCGCGAATCGAGTGGTAACGCAGCTTGATATGCTTCAGCCTCTTGTGTGACCTTGGCTCTTGTGCATTGGCGATGGCACCCATGTTATCACAGTAAATGATTAATGGGTCCAATGCACTAGGAACCACACCGAGCTCTACAATGAACCTCTTCATCCATACCGCTTCTGATGAAGCCTCTGAAGCCGCTATGTACTCTGATTCTGTTGAAGACTTCACCACCGTGCACTGCTTCGAGCTTGCCCAGCTTACTGCAGCACCATTCAATATAAACACGTACCCAGACTGTGACTTAGAGTCATCAGGATCAGTGTTCCAACTTGCATCGGTGTAACCACTTACAACGAGCTCTTGGTCACCTCCATAACAAAGAAACATATCCTTAGTTCTTTTCAAGTACTTCAGGATATTCTTGACCGTGATGCAGTGTTCCATTCCCTGGATCACTTTGATATCTCGCTAGTCAAACTAACGACATGTGCTATATCCGGTCTAGTACATAGCATGGCATACATGATAGATCCTACTACCGAGGCATAGGGGATATTACTCATCCTTTCTCTTTCTTCTGTGTAGCCGGTCCTTGAGTCTTACTCAAGACCTTGCACAGTAACATAGGTAAGAACCCTTTCTTACTTTCGTCCATTCTAAACTTCTTTAGAATCTTGTCCAGATATGTACTCTGTGATAGCCCTATTAGGCGTCTTGATCTATCTCTATAAATCTTGATGCCTAATATATACGATGCTTCACCAAGGTCTTTCATTGAAAAACTATTATTCAAATAACCCTTTACACTGCTTAATAGTTCTATATCATTTCCGATCAATAATATGTCATCTACATATAATATCAGGAATGCTACAGAGCTCCCACTCACTTTCTTGTAAATACAGGCCTCTCCATGACACTGTATAAACCCGAAGTCTTTGATCACCTTATCAAAGCGTCGGTTCCAACTTCTTGATGCTTGCTTCAGTCCATAGATTGAACGCTGAAGTTTGCATACTTTATCAGCATTTTTAGGATCGACAAAACCTTTGGGTTGTACCATATACAACTCTTCCTCAATGTCTCCATTAAGGAACGCTGTTTTGACATCCATCTGCCAAATCTCATAATCGAAAAATGCAGCTATTGCTAACAAAATCCTAATAGATTTTAGCTTCGCTACAGGTGAGAAAGTCTCATCGTAGTCAACTCCTTGAATTTGTCGGAAACCCTTTGCGCAAGTCGAGCTTTATAGACAGTAATATTACCATCAGCATCTGTTTTTCTCTTGAAGATCCATTTATTCTCGACAGCCTTTCGGCTATCAGGTAAGTCTACCAAAGTCCATACTTTGTTATCATACATGGATCCCATTTCGGATTTCATGGCTTCTTGCCATTTGTTGGAATCTGGGCTCATCATCGCTTCTTCATACGTCGCAGGGTCCTCATCATTGTTATCCACAATCATGACATTTAGACAAGGATCATACCAATCAGGAGTGGCACGTTCCCTTGTCGATCTACGAGGTTCAGTAGTTTCCTCGTTCGAAGTTTCATGATCATTATCATTAGCTTCCTCATTCTTTGGTGTAGGCGGTACAGTACAACTTCCGTCATCGCGCTACTCTGATCAACGAGTATAGATTCATCAATCTCATCGAGTTCTACCTTTCTTCCAGTCACTTCTTTAGTGAGAAATTCTTTCTCAAGAAAGGTTCCGTTCTTAGCAACAAAGATTTTGCCTTCGGATCTGTGATAGAAGGTGTACCCTATAGTTTCCTTAGGGTATCCTATGAAGACGCATTTCTCCGCTTTGGGTTCTAGCTTGTCCGGTTGTAACTTCTTTACATAGGCTTCGCAACCCCAAACTTTAAGGAATGACAGCTTAGGTTTCTTATTAAACCATAATTCATACGGTGTCGTTTCTACGGATTTTGATGATGCTCTATTTAAAGTGAATGCGGCTGTCTCTAATGCATAACTCCAAAATGATAATGGCAAATCAGTAAGAGACATCATAGAACGAACCATATCTAAGAGAGTTCGATTACGACGTTCGGACACACCGTTTCGTTGTGGTGTTACCGGCGGTGTCAATTGTGAAAGTATTCCGCATTTCTTTAAATGCATGCCAAACTCATAACTCAGATATTCACCTCCACGATCAGATCGTAGAAATTTAATCTTCTTGTTACGTTGATTTTCTACTTCACTTTGGAATTCCTTAAACTTCTCGAAAGTTTCGGATTTATGTTTCATGAAATAGATATACCCATATCTACTCAGATCATCTGTGAAGGTTAGAACATAACGATAACCACCGCGCGATGCTACGCTCATTGGTCCGCACACATCGGTATGTATGATTTCCAATAAGTCAGTAGCTCGCTCCATCATACCAGAAAATGGAGTCTTAGTCATTTTTCCCATTAGACATGCTTCGCATCTATCAAGTGACTCAAAGTCAAGTGATTCAAGTAATCCATCAGTATGGAGCTTCTTCATGCGTTTCACTCCAATATGACCAAGACGACAGTGCCACATATAAGTAGAATTATCATTCAATTTAATTCGCTTAGCATCTACGTTATGTATATGCGTATCACTACTATCGAGATCTAACAGAAATAAGCCATTCTTTTGTGGTGCTCGACCATAAAAGATATTATTCATAAAAATAGAACAACCATTATTCTCAGACTTGAATGAATAACCGTCTTGCATTAAACAAGATCCAGATATAATGTTCATGCTCAACGCGGGTACAAAATAACAATTATTTAGGCTTAAAACTAATCCCGAAGGTAGATGTAGAGGAAGTGTGCCGATCATGCGATCACATTGACCTTGGATCCGTTTCCAACGCGCATCGTCACTTCATCTTTCGTAGTCTTCGTTTATTCTTTAGTTCCTGTTTCGAGTTACAAATATGAGCAACTCGAACCAAGATCAAATACCCGTGTACTAGAACGAGAACCGTTGAGATAAACATCTATTACTTGTAGATCAGATATTCCTTCTTTCTTCTTCTTGACAAGGCCGCTCTTCGGATCAGCCGGATACTTGGAGCAATTACGCTTCCAGTGTCCCTTCTCCTTGCGATATAGCACTCGGCATCGTGCTTAGGGCCGTTCTTAGGTTTCATAGGAGGCGTGGCAGCTTTCTTGCCACCCTTCTTGAATTTTCCCTTAGACTTGCCTGTTTCTTGAAACTGGTGGTCTTGTTGACCATCAACACTTGGTGCTCTTTCTTGATCTCAATCTCAGCAGCTTTTAGCATGCCAAAGAGTTCAGGTAACTCCTTGTTCATGTTCTGCATATTGTAGTTCATCACAAAGTTCTTATAACTTGGTGGCATTGATTGAAGGACACGATTAATCCCCAGTCTGTTAGGAATCACTATTCCCAAGTCACTGAGTTTCTTCGCATGCCCGGTCATGGCTAGCATGTGCTCACTAACGGAGCTGCCTTCTTCCATCATACAGCTGAAGAAATGTTTCGATGCTTCATAGCATTCCACGGCCGCATGAGTCTCAAAAATAGCTTTCAGCTCTTTCATCAACTCATGAGGATCGTGGTGCTCAAAACGTTTTTGAAGATCGGATTCCAGATCGCACAGATGGCACACTGAACTTGAGAGTACCGAGTTTTCCGAGTCTCGTAAACAGCTTTTACTTCATCGGTTTCGGTTTTGCAGAGGGTCACCTAGCGGTGCATCAAGCACATATTGCAGATTTCCGCCGAGAGGAAGATCCTCACATGATGTAACCGATCGGTGAAGTTGCTACCGTTGCTCTTAAGTTTTTCTTTCTCTAGGAACTGGTTAAAATTGATTGGGGACGCCATCTCTACAACATATATTTGCAAAAGTTTAGACTAAGTTTATGACAAATTGAGTTCAAATTTTAATTCAACATAATTAAAAATCTAGGTGAACTCCCACTCAAAACAATATCCCTCGCATTGTCTTAGTGATCACACGAACCAAATCCACCGCACCTAAGTCCGATCATCACGAGACAAGGTGTGATTTCAATGGCGAACACTCAAAGTGTTCATCATATCAACCATACGATTCATGCTCTACCTTTCGGTATCACGTGTTCCGAGACCATGTCTGTACATGCTAGGCTCGTCAAGGCCACCTTAGTATCCGCATGTGCAAAACTGTCTTGCACCCGTTGTATGTACTTGTTGATTCTATCACACCCGATCATCACGAGATGCTTCGAACCGACAAGACTTGGTAACGGTGCTACTAAGGATGAACACTTTATTATCTTGAGATTTTAGTGAGGGATCATCTTATAATGCTACCGTCGCGATCTAAGCAAAATAAGATGCATAAAAGGATTAACATCACATGCAGTTCATATGTGATATGATATGGCCCTTTTGTCTTTGCGCCTTTGATCTTCATCTCCAAAGCACGGACATGATCTCCATCATCTTCGGGCATGATCTCCATCATCGTTGGCGTAGCGTCAAGGTCAATGGCGCCGTCTTCATGATTGTCCTCCATGTAGCAACTATTACAACTACTTTGAAATACTACTCAACATGAAATTTAAAGACAACCATAAGGCTCCTGCCGGTTGCCACAATACAATAATGATCATCTCATACATATTCATCATCACATTATGGCCATATCACATCACCAAACCCTGCAAAAACAAGTTAGACGTCTCTAATTTGGTTTGCATATTTTACGTGGTTTAGGGTTTTCGAGAGAGATCTAATCTACCTACGAACATGAACCACAACGTTGATACTAATGTTTTCAATAGAAGAGTAAATTGAATCTTCACTATAGTAGGAGAGACAGACACCCGCAAAAACTCTTATGCAATACAAGTTGCATGTCGAACGAGGAACAAGTCTCATGAACGCGGTCATGTAAAGTTAGTCCGAGCCGCTTCATCCCACTATGCCACAAAGATGCAAAGTACTCAAACTAAAGATAACAAGAGCATCAACGCCCACAAAACCATTGTGTTCTACTCGTGCAACCATCTATGCATAGACACGGCTCTGATACCACTGTAGGATAACGTTGCATAGAAAACAAAAAATTTCCTACCGTGAACACGCAACCCAAGCCAATCTAGAAGACGGTAGCAACGAGGGGTTTATCGAGTCTCACCCTTGAAGAGATTCCAAAGCCTACAAGAAGAGGCTCTTGTTGCCGCGGTAGACGTTCACTTGCCGCTTGCAAAAGCGCGTAGAAGATCTTGATCACGATCCCTCCGGCGCCACGAACGGGCAGCACCTCCGTACTCGGTCACACGTTCGATTGTTGATGAAGACGACGTCCACCTCCCGTTCCAGCGGGCAGCGGAAGTAGTAGCTCCTCTTGAATCCGATAGCACGACGGCGTGGTGTCGGTGGCGATGGAGAACTCCGGCGGAGCTTCGCTAAGCGTGCGGGAGCTTATGGAGGAGAGGGGGCGGCTAGGGTTTGGGAGGGGGTGGCCGGCCACTTGAGGGGGGCGGCCAGGCTGTGGTCTTGAGGTGGCCGGCCCCCTCCCCTTGTCCCTCATTATATAGGTGGAAGCCCCAAGGGTTGGACTACAAGTCTCCGAATAAGACCCGAACCCAAAACCTTCCATATGATAGGGAAACCTACCCAAGCTAGGACTCCCACTAGAGGTGGGAGTTCCACCTTCCATGGAGGGGGTGGCCGGCCCCCCTTGGGGGAGTCCACTTGGGACTCCTCCCCCACTAGGGTTGGCCGGCCATGGAGGTGGAGTCCCTCCTGGACTCCACCTTCCTTGGTGGTTTCTTTCGGACTTTTCTAGAACCTTCTAGAACCTTCCATAGAACCTTCCGCATCATTTTAATTCCATAAAATGACATCCTATATATTAATCTTATTCTCCGGACCATTCCGGAACTCCTCGTGATGTCCGGGATCTCATCCGGGACTCCGAACAAATATTCGAACTCCATTCCATATTCAAGTTCTACCATTTCAACATCCAACTTTAAGTGTGTCACCATACGGTTCGTGAACTATGCGGACATGGTTGAGTACTCACTCCGACCAATAACCAATAGCGGGATCTGGAGATCCATAATGGCTCCCACATATTCAACGATGACTTTAGTGATCGAATGAACCATTCACATACGATACCAATTCCCTTTGTCACGCGATATTTTACTTGTCCGAGGTTTGATCTTCGGTATCACTCTATACCTTGTTCAACCTCGTCTCCTGACAAGTACTCTTTACTGCATCGTGGTATGTGGTCTCTTATGAACTTATTCATATGCTTGCAAGACATTAGACGACATTCCACCGAGAGGGCCCAGAGTATATCTATCCGTCATCGGGATGGACAAATCCCACTGTTGATCCATATGCCTCAACTCATACTTTCCGGATACTTAATCCCACCTTTATAACCACCCATTTACACAGTGGCGTTTGGTGTAATCAAAGTACCTTTCTGGTATAAGTGATTTACATGATCTCATGGTCATAAGGACTAGGTAACTATGTATCGAAAGCTTATAGCAAATAACTTAATGACGAGATCTTATGCTACGCTTAATTGGGTGTGTCCATTACATCATTCATACAATGACATAACCTTGTTATTAATAACATCCAATGTTCATGATTATGAAACTAATCATCTATTAATCAACAAGCTAGTTAAGAGGCATACTAGGGACTCTTTGTTTGTCTACATATCACACATGTACTAATGTTTCGGTTAATACAATTATAGCATGATATATAAACATTTATCATAAACATAAAGATATAAATAATAACCACTTTATTATTGCCTCTAGGGCATATCTCCTTCAGAACCTGCTACATATGCTGAGGATGTTGCATCCGTCGACCGCATGAAGTGGATTTCTGCTATGCAAGAGGAGATGCAATCGCTTGACAAGAATGACACATGGGATGTTGTGCCCTTGTCTAAACAAAAGAAGGTTGTCCGCTGTAAGTGGATATTTAAAAGAAAGGAAGGTTTGTCTCCTAATGAGCCTCCGAGGTTTAACGCAAGGTTAGTAGCAAAATGTTTCAGTCAAATTCCATGTATTGATTATAATGATGTATTCTCTCCGGTTGTGAAGCATAGTTCCATTCGTGCATTCGTTGGAATTGTGGCTATGCATGATCTTGAGCTTGAGCAGCTAGATGTAAAGACTGCTTTTCTGCATGGTGAGCTTGAGGAGGAGATATGCATGGACCAACCTGAAGGTTTTGTTGTGCCTGGTAAGGAGGATCTTGTTTGCAAGTTGAAGAGGTCCCTTTATGGTTTAAAACAGTCTCCAAGACAGTGGTACAAAAGGTTTGATTCATTTATGCTTGCACATGAGTTTAAGAGATCTCAATATGATAGTTGTGTTTACATCAAGTTTGTTAATGGATCACCTATATACTTGCTGTTATATGTTGATGATATGTTGATTACTGCCAATATCAAGAAAGAGATCACTACTTTGAAAGCACAATTAAGTAGTGAATTTGAGATGAAGGATCTTGGTGCTGCTAAGAAAATACTAGGTATGGAAATTACAAGAGATAGAAAATCTAGTGTATTATTTCTTAGTTAGCAAAATTATATTCAGAAAGTTCTTCATCGCTTTTATATGCATGATGCAAAGTTTGTTAGTACACCTATTACTCCTCACTTCAAATTGTCAGCATTGCAATGTCCTAGTACTGATGAAGATATTGAGTACATGTCACGAGTTCCATATTCTAGTGCTGTTGGTTCCTTGATGTATGCCATGGTTTATTATTGTCCTGATTTATCATATGCTATGAGTTTGGTCAGTCGATACATGGCTGATCCTAGTAAAGAACATTGGAATGTTGTTCAGTCGATTTTCATGTACCTTCGTGGCACATCCAAATCTTGCTTGAAATTTGGCAAGACCGGTGAGGGACTCGTAGGCTATGTAGATTCAGATTTTGCTACCAATTTGGATAAGAGAAGATCCCTCACAGGTTATGTGTTCACTGTTGGTGGATGTGCTGTGAGTTGGAAGGCAACATTACAATTTGTTGTTGCCCAATCTACGACCGAAGCAGAATATATAGCAATTAATGAAGCTTGCAAAGAGTCTGTTTGGTTGAAAGGTTTGTATGCTGAGCTTTGTGGAGATGATTCTTGCATTAACTTGTTTTCTGACAGTCAAAGTGCAATATACCTTACTAAAGATCAAATGTTCCATGAGAGGACAAAGCACATTGATATCAAGTATCATTATGTGCGCGACATTGTTGCTCAAGGTAAACGGAAGGTATGCAAGATAAGTACTCATGATAATCCTGCTGATATGATGACAAAGTGTAACATCCCAAATTTCAATAAAAGAAAGTTAGAAGAATTCCAGAGATCAAAATTTCAAACCAACAAAAACTTTTATTTGCATATAGTGCCCTGCATAGGACTTGTGCATTTGAGTGATATGCCATGATGATTGTTATTATGTTTATGTGCTAAACCCTAAAACCCTAATGTGATCAAGTGAAGATCCCAAACCAAATAAATCAAAAAGAGAAAGAAATCAAATAAGAACAAAACCCTAAAACCCTCACGTATGGGTTATGCCATTTTTGCACATCTTTACCCTAGACCATTTTGGTCTTCACCATTAGTTTTATTATGTTACTAAACACTTATTACAACTTTTGGGAATCAAAGAAACACAAAACAAATCAAATTCAAACTCAAAATGGGATCACATATGATAATGGTCAAATCTGCCATTTATAGTCTGATCCCTACTTTGAGCCCTTGCAATTCAAATTTTTCAAACTAAACTTTCCCAATTCTTTGCACCTCATCCAAGAGCACATCAAGGTGAACAACTTTGGTAAAGACCACCATGCCAAAATCATCTTGGATCACAAACTATGCTCATGTAAAGTTGAGACTTTTTATTATGTGGAACAATCTCCAACTTTGCAATTTTGCAATTCTT
This sequence comes from Lolium perenne, assembly GCF_019359855.2. Lineage (NCBI taxonomy): Eukaryota > Viridiplantae > Streptophyta > Magnoliopsida > Poales > Poaceae > Lolium > Lolium perenne. The sequence continues at coordinate 30,052,023 of NC_067246.2, read as the reverse complement.
TGATTTTTAAAAATTCCACCACCACACATGTTTGGCTCTGGTCAATTACAACTTAACCAAATACACCATTTTCAAATTTTGCAACAATATGAACTCAACCAAATTTGGGCAAAATTTGCAAATTGCAAATATGGAATAAATGGAAACACTATTTCAAATAGTGATCTAGCTAATCCTACTGCCCCCTCTCACTCTAACCTGTCCCCTGGTTCCCTCTCTCCATAATGCAAGCATAGGAAACCTAGAGAGAGCAAGCATAGCTTGCATGTGCAAGCCATGCCGGCCATGCCGCACCACCTCTTCTCCCCTTCCTCCCCTGCCCTGGCCCTGCTGCCCAACGACGCCACCTCGCTCTCTAGCACCACCTAGCACCGCCATTGTCGAGGTAGACGCCGTAGCATCGCCGGAGATCGCGCGCCCAAAATCGCCAGCATGCCGCCCGCGTCACGCACGCGCACGCCACGAACACCATCTGGCCACCTGCCGCCTCGCCAGCACGCGCTCGCCCTGGCCCCTCTCTCAACGCCTTGAGCATCGCCGCGCCACCACGATCCCACCAGACACGCGCAGGAAGCAGACCCTGGACCGCCGCCGCCGGAGACGATGAACAAATCCCGCAACCGCCGCGGCAGACGCGGAAGCAATGCGAGCAAACTAGACGCCGCCCGACCGCGCTGTCGCCGGCAATAGCTTCGCCAGGAACCGCAGCACAGTCCTGCGCCATCGCCTAGCTCCCTACCTCGCCGGAATCGCCGCGCCATGGTCGACCCTAACCCTGCCCCGCAGCACCCTTGCTCCTCTATAAATAGAGAGCTCCCCTGCTGAACGGATCGTAGCGAACAAGAGGGGGGGTGAATGGCGCTACGGCAAGTTTTAACCTTTTTCAAGTTTTAGTGCAACGGAAGGTTAAGGTGATAACTTTTGCTATAGCGGTGTTCCTACAATGAAGCTAGAGCATGTGCAACAAGTAAAGGAATCAACAAGATAGTAAGAGAGAGGAGCGAGACAACCGGGGGGCACGAGGCGAGTCGAGGTTTGTTTCCCGCAGTTCCCTCCACTAAAGGAGGTACGTCTGCGTTGAGGAGGTGCTAGTCTCACACAAGAGACTAGGCGGCCACACCACGAAGGAAGGCCTCACCCTCTTCCTCGAGAGAGCTCCACGGAGGTGCTCTCCCTCTTCCACTAAGGCACCGGTCGAGGCGGTGATTCCTTCACAAGGTTGGGCGAGCTCCACACACACAAGGATGCTCCCAACACCCTATGGAGCTAGTACATCACCAAGCTAGACTCCATAGCTGCACATCTCCAATGCTCCACCATAGGAACCCATCTCCAATGCTCCACCAAAGGAACTCTTCCAGTGCTCCACCTAGAAGCTCTTCCAATGCTCCACCAAGAAGCTCTTCCAGTGCTCCACCAAGAAGCTCTTCCACCAAGTAACCCTAACAACAAGATCCACTAAGGACTACCACGAATTGGTGAACTTTCTCTCGGTAGAATGATAGATCGGGGTTATACGCATACAGCACGCGTCCGTTGGGAACCCCAAGAGGAAGGTGTGATGCGTACAGCGGCAAGTTTTCCCTCAGTAAGAAACCAAGGTTTATCGAACCAGTAGGAGCCAAGAAGAACGTTGAAGGTTGATGGCGGCGAGATGTAGTGCGGCGCAACACCAGGGATTCCAGCGCCAACGTGGAACCTGCACAACACAACCAAAGTACTTTGCCCCAACGAAACAGTGAGGTTGTCAATCTCACCGGCTTGCTGTAACAAAGGATTAGATGTATAGTGTGGATGATGATTGTTTGCAGAAAACAGTAGAACAAGTATTGCAGTAGATTGTATTCGATGTAAAAGAATGGACCGGGGTCCACAGTTCACTAGAGGCGTCTCTCCCATAAGAATAAGCATGTTGGGTGAACAAATTACAGTTGGGCAATTGACAAATAAAGAGGGCATGACCATGCACATGATATGATGAGTATTGTGAGATTTAATTGGGCATTACGACAAAGTACATAGACCGCTATCCAGCATGCATCTATGCCTAAAAAGTCCACCTTCAGGTTATCATCCGAACCCCTTCCAGTATTAAGTTGCAAACAACAGACAATTGCATTAAGTATGGTGCGTAATGTAATCAACAACTACATCCTCGGACATAGCATCGATGTTTTATCCCTAGTGGCAACAACACATCCACAACCTTAGAACTTTCTATCACTGTCCCAGATTTAATGGAGGCATGAACCCACTATCGAGCATAAATACTCCCTCTTGGAGTTACTAGCAAAAACTTGGCCAGAGCCTCTACTAATAATGGAGAGCATGCAAGATCATAAACAACACATAGGTAATAGATTGATAATCAACATAACATAGTATTCTCTATCCATCGGATCCCAACAAACACAACATATAGCATTACAGATAGATGATCTTGATCATGTTAGGCAGCTCACAAGACCCGACAATGAAGCACAATTAGGAGAAGACGACCATCTAGCTACTGCTATGGACCCATAGTCCAGGGGTGAACTACTCACACATCACTCCGGAGGCGACCATGGCGGTGAAGAGTCCTCCGGGAGATGATTCCCCTCTCCGGCAGGGTGCCGGAGGCGATCTCCTGAATCCCCCGAGATGGGATTGGCGGCGGCGGCATCTCTGGAAGGTTTTCCGTATCGTGGCTCTCGGTACTGGGGGTTTCGCGACGAAGGCTTTAAGTAGGCGGAGGAGATAGGTCAGGGGGCCTGACAGGGGGCCCACACACTAGGTCGGCGTGGCCAAGGGCCAGGCCGCGCCGCCGTAGCGTCTGGCCACCTCGTGGCCCCACTTCGTGACTCCTTCGGTATTCTGGAAGCTTCGTGTGAAAATAGGCCCCTGGGCGTTGATTTCGTCCAATTCTGAGAATATTTCCTTACTAGGATTTCTGAAACCAAAAACAGCAGAAAATAGCAACTGGCTCTTCGGCATCTCGTTAATAGGTTAGTGCCGGAAAATGCATAAATATGACATAAAGTATGCATAAAACATGTAGATATCATCAATAATGTGGCATGGAACATAAGAAATTATCGATACGTCGGAGACGTATCAGCATCCCCAAGCTTAGTTCCTACTCGTCCCGAGCAGGTAAACGATAACAAAGATAATTTCTGGAGTGACATGCCATCATAACCTTGATCATACTATTGTAAGCATATGTAATGAATGCAGCGATCCAAAACAATGGTAAATGACATGAGTAAACAAATGAATCATATAGCAAAGACTTTTCATGAATAGTACTTTCAAGACAAGCATCAATAAGTCTTGCATAAGAGTTAACTCATAAAGCAATAATTCAAAGTAGAAGTATCGAAGCAACACAAAGGAAGATTAAGTTTCAGCGGTTGCTTTCAACTTGTATCATGTATATCTCATGGATATTGTCAATGTAAAGTAATATAACAAGTGCAATATGCAAGTATGTAGGAATCAATGCACAGTTCACACAAGTGTTTGCTTCTTGAGGTGGAGAGAAATAGGTGAACTGACTCAACATAAAAGTAAAAGAAAGGCCCTTCGCAGAGGGAAGCATTGATTGCTAAATTTGTGCTAGAGCTTTGGTTTTGAAAACAAGAAACAATTTTGTCAATGGTAGTAATAAAGCATATGCATCATGTAAATTATGTCCTACAAGTTGCAAGCCTCATGCATAGTATACTAATAGTGCCCGCACCTTGTCCTAATTAGCTCGGATTACCTGGATTATCATTGCAATACATATGTTTTAACCAAGTGTCACAAAGGGGTACCTCTATGCCGCCTGTACAAAGGTCTAAGGAGAAAGCTCGCATTGGATTTCTCGCTTTTGATTATTCTCAACTTAGACATCCATACCGGGACAACATAGACAACAGATAATGGACTCCTCTTTTATGCATAAGCATTCAACAATTATTAATTTTCTCATATGAGATTGAGGATATTTGTCCAAAACTGAAACTTCCACCATGGATCATGGCTTTAGTTAGCGGCCCAATGTTCTTCTCTAACAGTATGCATGCTCAAACCATTCAACTCATGGTAAATCTCCCTTACTTCAGACAAGACGGACATGCATAGCAACTGACATGATATTCAACAAAGAGTAGTTGATGGCGTCCCCAGGAACATGGTTATCGCTCAACAAGCAACTTAATAAGAGATAAAGTGCATAAGTACATATTCAATACCACAATAGTTTCTCAGGCTATTTGTCCCATGAGCTATATATTGCAAAGATAAAGAATGGAAATTTTAAAGGTAGCACTCAAGCAATTTACTTTGGAATGGCGGAGAAATACCATGTAGTAGGTAGGTATGTTGGACACAAATGGCATAGTGGTTGGCTCAAGGATTTTGGATGCATGAGAAGTATTCCCTCTCGATACAAGGCTTAGGCTAGCAAGGTTATTTGAAACAAACACAAGGATGAACCGGTGCAGCAAAGCTCACATAAAAGACATATTGTAAACATTATAAGACTCTACACCGTCTTCCTTGTTGTTCAAACACTTTACTAGAAATTATCTAGACCTTAGAGAGACCAATTATGCAAACCAAATTTTAGCAAGCTCTATGTATTTCTTCATTAATAGGTGCAAAGTATATGATGCAAGAGCTTAAACATGAGCACAACAATTGCCAAGTATCAAATTATCCAAGACATTTTTCAAATTACTACATGTAGCATTTCCCGATTCCAACCATATAACAATTTAACGAAGAAGATTCAACCTTCGCCATGAATATTATGAGTAAAGCCTAAGGACATATTTGTCCATATGCAACAGCGGAGCGTGTCTCTCTCCCACACAATGAATGCTAGGATCCATTTTATTCAAACAAAACAAAAACAAAAACAAACCGACGCTCCAAGCAAAGTACATAAGATGTGATGGAATAAAAATATAGTTTCACTAGAGGAACCTAATAATGTTGTCGATGAAGAAGGGGATGCCTTGGGCATCCCCAAGCTTAGACGCTTGAGTCTTCTTGATATATGCAGGGGTGAACCACCGGGGCATCCCCAAGCTTAGAGCTTTCACTCTCCTTGATCATATTGTATCATCCTCCTCTCTTCATCCTTGAAAACTTCCTCCACACCAAACTCAAAACAACTCATTAGAGGGTTAGTGCACAATCAAAATTTACATGTTCAGAGGTGACATAATCATTCTTAATACTTCTGGACATTGCACAAAGCTACTGAAAGTCAATGGTATCGAAAAATCCATCAAGCATAGCAAAACAGGCAATGCGAAATAAAAGGCAGAATCTGTCAAAACAGAACAGTTCGTAAAGACGAATTTCTAAGAGGCACCAGACTTGCTCAAATGAAAATGCTAAAATTGAATGAAAGTTGCGTACATATCGGAGGTTCACTCACGTAAATTGGCATAATTTTCTGAGTTACCTACAGAGAATTAGGCCCAGATTCGTGACAGCAAAGAAATCTGTTTCTGCGCAGTAATCCAAATCTAGTATGAACCTTACTATCAAAGACTTTACTTGGCACAACAATGCACAAAACTAAGATAAGGAGAGGTTGCTACAGTAGTAACAACTTCCAAGACTCAAATATAAAATAAAAGTGCAGAAGTAAAATCATTGGTTGTCTCCCATAAGCGCTTTTCTTTAACGCCTTTCAGCTAGGCGCAGAAAGTGTGTATCAAGTGTTATCAAGAGACGAAGCATCAACATCATAATTTTCGCAATTTGTCCCATCGGGGATCTTAGATGCTCCCTTATCTATAGTGGTTTTAAGAGCTTTATCAATTTTAGGCCTATAATAGCTTTTTAGTTTAGGCACCTTAGAGACATACATGAACTTTTGCTCCTTACCCACATAAGCTTTCTCTCTAAACTTTATAGATGAAAAGGTTGAACCCATGATGTCTACGCCCCCTCCTTTTCCTGTAGACAGTGTTGGGCCTCCAAGAGCAGAGGTTTGTAGAACAGCAGCAAGTTTCCCTTAAGTGGATCACCCAAGGTTTATCGAACTCAGGGAGGAAGAGGTCAAAGATATCCCTCTCATGCAACCCTGCAACCACAAAGCAAGAAGTCTCTTGTGTCCCCAACACACCTAATAGGTGCACTAGTTCGGCGAAGAGATAGTGAAATACAGGTGGTATGAATATTTATGAGCAGTAGCAACGGTGCCAGAAAATAGCTTGCTGGCGTGTAGTTGATGGTGGTAGTATTGCAGCGAGGTAACGCAAGAAACAAGAAACAAGCAGCGATAGCAGTATTTAGGAACAAGGCCTAGGGATTACACTTTCACTAGTGGACACTCTCAACATTGATCACATAACAGAATAGATAAATGCATACTCTACACTCTTGTTGGATGATGAACACATTGCGTAGGATTACACGAACCCTCAATGCCGGAGTTAACAAGCTCCACAATTCAATGTTCATATTTAAATAACCTTAGAGTGCATGAAAGATCAATTCGACTAAACCAAGTACTAGCATAGCATGCACACTGTCACCTTCATGCTATGTAGGAGGAATAATACACATCAATACTATCATAGCAATAGTTAACTTCATAATCTACAAGAGATCATAATCATAGCATAAACCAAGTACTAACACGGATGCTGTGTGTGTCACCATTACACCGTGCAGGAGGAATAAAACTACTTTAATAACATTACTAGAGTAGCACATAGATAAATTGTGATACAAAATACATTGCAATCATAAAGAGATATAAATAAGCACTTCACTATGCCATTCATAACAGTGAATAAGTATTCTGTGAAATATAGCCTAAGAGACCCACACGGTGCACACACTGTCACCTTTACACACGTGGGACAAGGAGTCTTCGGAGATCACATAAGTAAAATTCACTTGACTAGCATAACGACATCTAGATTACAAGCATCATCATATGAATCTCAATCATGTAAGGCAGCTCATGAGATTATTGTATTGAAGCACATAGGAGAGAGATGAACCACATAGCTACCGGTACAGCCCCGAGCCTCAATGGAGAACTACTCCCTCCTCATGGGAGCAGCAGCGGTGATGAAGATGGCGGTGGAGATGGCAGCGGTGTCGATGGAGAAGCCTTCCGGGGGCACTTCCCCGTTCCGGCGGCGTGCCGGAACAGAGACTCCTGTCCCCCAGATCTTGGCGTCGCGATGGCGGCGGCTCTGGAAGGTTTCTGTGGGTTTCGTCAAACGTAATAGGGTTTTCGCGACGGAGGCTTTAAATAGGCGGAAGGGCAGCCTCGGAGGGGGCCTGGGGGGCCCACACTATAGGGCGGCGCGGCCCCCCCTCTGGCCGCGCCAGGGTGTGGTGTGGGGCCCCCAGGGCTTCCCTCTGGCGGCTCTCGGGTGTTCTGGATGCTTCCGGGCAAAATAGGAACCTGGGCGTTGATTTCGTCCGATTCCGACAATATTTCGTTACTAGGATTTCTGAAACCAAAAACAGCAGAAAACAGGAACTGGCACTTCGGCATCTTGTTAATAGGTTAGTTCCAGAAAATGCACGAATATGACATAAAGTGTGCATAAAACATGTAGATAACATCAATAATGTGGCATGGAACATAAGAAATTATCGATACGTTGGAGACGTATCAGCATCCCCAAGCTTAGTTCTGCTCGTCCCGAGCAGGTAAAACGATAACACAGATAATTTCTGGAGTGACATGCCATCATAACCTTGATCATACTATTTGTAAAGCATATGTAGTGAATGCAGCGATCAAAACAATGTATATGACATGAGTAAACAAGTGAATCATAAAGCAAAGACTTTTCATGAATAGTACTTCAAGACAAGCATCAATAAGTCTTGCATAAGAGTTAACTCATAAAGCAATAATTCAAAGTAAAAGCATTGAAGCAACACAAAGGAAGATTAAGTTTCAGCGGTTGCTTTCAACTTGTAACATGTATATCTCATGGATATTGTCAACATAGAGTAATATAATAAGTGCAATAAGCAAGTATGTAGGAATCAATGCACAGTTCACACAAGTGTTTGCTTCTTGAGGTGGAGAGAAATAGGTGAACTGACTCAACAATAAAAGTAAAAGAATGGTCCTTCAAAGAGGAAAGCATCGATTGCTATATTTGTGCTAGAGCTTTGATTTTGAAAACATGAAACAATTTTGTCAACGGTAGCAATAAAGCATATGTATCATGTAAATTATATCTTACAAGTTGCAAGCCTCATGCATAGTATACTAATAATGCCCGCACCTTGTCCTAATTAGCTTGGACTACCGGGATCATCGCAATGCACATGTTTTAACCAAGTGTCACAAAGGGGTACCTCTATGCCGCCTGTACAAAGGTCTAAGGAGAAAGCACGCATTGGATTTCTCGCTATTGATTATTCTCAACTTAGACATCCATACCGGGACAACATAGACAACAGATAATGGACTCCTCTTTAATGCATAAGCATGTGGCAACAATTAATAATTTTCTCATATGAGATTGAGGATATATGTCCAAAACTGAAACTTCCACCATGGATCATGGCTTTAGTTAGCGGCCCAATGTTCTTCTCTAACAATATGCATGCTTAACCATAAGGTGGTAGATCTCTCTTACTTCAGACAAGACGAACATGCATAGCAACTCACATGAAATTCAACAAAGAGTAGTTGATGGCGTCCCCAGTGAACATGGTTATCGCACAACAAGCAACTTAATAAGAGATAAAGTGCATAATTACATATTCAATACCACAATAGTTTTTAAGCTATTTGTCCCATGAGCTATATATTGCAAAGGTGAATGATGGAATTTTAAAGGTAGCACTCAAGCAATTTACTTTGGAATGGCGGAGAAATACCATGTAGTAGGTAGGTATGGTGGACACAAATGGCATAGTGGTTGGCTCAAGTATTTTGGATGCATGAGAGGTATTCCCTCTCGATACAAGGTTTAGGCTAGCAAGGCTTATTTGAAACAAACACAAGGATGAACCGGTGCAGCAAAACTCACATAAAAGACATATTGTAAACATTATAAGACTCTACACCGTCTTCCTTGTTGTTCAAACTCAATACTAGAAATTATCTAGACCTTAGAGAGACCAAATATGCAAACCAAATTTTAGCATGCTCTATGTATTTCTTCATTAATGGGTGCAAAGCATATGATGCAAGAGCTTAAACATGAGCACAACAATTGCCAAGTATCACATTACCCAAGACATTATAGCAAATTACTACATGTATCATTTTCCAATTCCAACCATATAACAATTTAACGAAGAAAAAACTTCGCCATGAATACTAAAAGCTAAGAACACATGTGTTCATATGAACCAGCGGAGCGTGTCTCTCTCCCACACAAGCATTTATTCAAACAAAAACAAAAACAAAAGCACACAGACGCTCCAAGTAAAGCACATAAGATGTGATGGAATAAAAATATAGTTTCAGGGGAGGAACCTGATAATGTTGTCGATGAAGAATGGGATGCCTTGGGCATCCCCAAGCTTAGACGCTTGAGTCTTCTTAGAATATGCAGGGGTGAACCACCGGGGCATCCTCAAGCTTAGAGCTTTCACTCTTCTTGATCATAGTATATCATCCTCCTCTCTTGACCCTTGAAAACTTCCTTCACACCAAACTTCTCATAAACTTCATTAGAGGGGTTAGTACATAATCAAAAACTCACATGTTCAGAGGTGACACAATCATTCTTAACACTTCTGGACATTGCTCAAAGCTACTGGAATGTAATGGAACAAAGAAATCCACCCAACACAGTGAAAGAAGCAATGCGAAATAAAAGGCAGAATCTGTCAAAACAGAACAGTCCGTAAAGACGAATTTTTAATAAATACTTCCGTTGCTCAGATCAGAAAACTCAAAACTAATGAAAGTTGCGTACATATCTGAGGAACACGCACGTAAATTGGCATATTTTTCTGATTTTTCTACAGAGAAAACAGCCCAGATTCGTGACAGATAGAAATCTGTTTCTGCGCAGAAATCCAAATCTAGTATCAACCTTCGATTAGAGGCTTCACTTGGCACAACAAAACACAAAACTAAGATAAGGAGAGGTTGCTACAGTAGTAAACAACTTCCAAGACACAAATATAAAACAAAGTACTGTAGCAAAATAACACATGGGTTATCTCCCAAGAAGTTCTTTTCTTTATAGCCATTAAGATGGGCTCAGCAGTTTTAATGATGCACTCGCAAGAAATAGTATTTGATGCAAAAGAGAGCATCAAGAGGCAAATTCAAAACACATTTAAGTCTAACATGCTTCCTATGCATAGGAATCTTGTAAATAAACAAGTTCATGAAGAGCAAAGTAACAAGCATAGGAAGATAAAACAAGTGTAGTTTCAAAAATTTCAGCACATAGAGAGGTGTTTTAGTAACATGAAAATTTCTACAACCATATTTTCCTCTCTCATAATAACTTTCAGTAGCAACATGAGCAAACTCAATAATATAACTATCACATAAAGCATTCTTATCATGAGTCTCATGCATAAAATTATTACTACTCCCAACATAAGCATAGGTAATTTTATTAGTTGTAGTGGGAGCAAATTCAACAAAGTAGCTATCATTATTATTCTCATCATCAAATATAGGAGGCATATTGTAATTGTAATCAAATTTATCCTCCATAACAGGTGGCAACAAAAGACTACTATCATTATAATCATCATAAATAGGAGGCAAAGTATCATCAAATAAAATTTTCTCCTCAATGCTTGGGGGACTAAAAAGATCATGAAAACCAGCTTCCCCAAGCTTAGAACTTTCTATATCATTATCAACAATGGTATTCAAAGCGTTCATACTAATATTACTACCAGCATGCAAATAAGATTCCATAGGTTTTTTAATTTTCGCATCAAACAATCCATGTTTTAAATCAGGAAATAGCATAAGAAGCTCATTCTTGTCCATTATGCCAAACTAGTGTAAACAAGAAACAAAAAGATGCAATTGCAGGATCTAAAGGAAATAGCTTCGAGTACTTACGGCGTCGGAAAATAGCTTAATAGCCAAGATCCGGAGTGTGAGTACCTTTTACCTTTCCTCCCCGGCAACGGCGCCAGAAAATAGCTTGATGTCTACGCCCCCTCCTTTTCCTGTAGACAGTGTTGGGCCTCCAAGAGCAGAGGTTTGTAGAACAGCAGCAAGTTTCCCTTAAGTGGATCACCCAAGGTTTATCGAACTCAGGGAGGAAGAGGTCAAAGATATCCCTCTCATGCAACCCTGCAACCACAAAGCAAGAAGTCTCTTGTGTCCCCAACACACCTAATAGGTGCACTAGTTCGGCGAAGAGATAGTGAAATACAGGTGGTATGAATATTTATGAGCAGTAGCAACGGTGCCAGAAAATAGCTTGCTGACGTGTAGTTGATGGTGGTAGTATTGCAGCAGTAGTAACGCAGTAAAACAGTAAACAAGCAGCGATAGCAGTATTTAGGAACAAGGCCTAGGGATTACACTTTCACTAGTGGACACTCTAAACATTGATCACATAACAGAATAGATAAATGCATACTCTACACTCTTGTTGGATGATGAACACATTGCGTAGGATTACACGAACCCTCAATGCCGGAGTTAACAAGCTCCACAATTCAATGTTCATATTTAAATAACCTTAGAGTGCATGAAAGATCAATTCGACTAAACCAAGTACTAACATAGCATGCACACTGTCACCTTCATGCTATGTAGGAGGAATAATACACATCAATACTATCATAGCAATAGTTAACTTCATAATCTACAAGAGATCATAATCATAGCATAAACCAAGTACTAACACGGTGCACACACTGTCACCTTTACACACGTGGGACAAGGAGTCTCCGGAGATCACATAAGTAAAATTCACTTGACTAGCATAACGACATCTAGATTACAAGCATCATCATATGAATCTCAATCATGTAAGGTAGCTCATGAGATTATTGTATTGAAGCACATAGGAGAGAGATGAACCACATAGCTACCGGTACAGCCCCGAGCCTCAATGGAGAACTACTCCCTCCTCATGGGAGCAGCAGCGGTGATGAAGATGGCGGTGGAGATGGCAGCGGTGTCGATGGAGAAGCCTTCCGGGGGCACTTCCCCGTTCCGGCGGCGTGCCGGAACAGAGACTCCTGTCCCCCAGATCTTGGCGTCGCGATGGCGGCGGCTCTGGAAGGTTTCTGTGGGTTTCGTCGAACGTAATAGGGTTTTCGCGACGGAGGCTTTAAATAGGCGGAAGGGCAGCCTCGGAGGGGGACTGGGGGGCCCACACTATAGGGCGGCGCGGCCCCCCCTCTGGCCGCGCCAGGGTGTGGTGGGGCCCCTGTGGCTTCCCTCTGGCGGCTCTCGGGTGTTCTGGATGCTTCCGGGCAAAATAGGAACCTGGGCGTTGATTTCGTCCGATTCCGAGAATATTTCGTTACTAGGATTTCTGAAACCAAAAACAGCAGAAAACAGGAACTGACACTTCGGCATCTTGTTAATAGGTTAGTTCCAGAAAATGCACGAATATGACATAAAGTGTGCATAAAACATGTAGATAACATCAATAATGTGGCATGGAACATAAGAAATTATCGATACATTGGAGACGTATCAACCCAATGTTTCCATAGCCTCTTCAAGTTCGCTAATCCTCTGGGTTTGATTATCATGAATAGCACAAGATTCTAAGATGGTGATTCTCTCATTAATTCCACCTAGAGATTTATCAAGTTTATGAGTGCTATCAAGTAATGCTCCCAAAGTAGTATCAATACTTGGAAGGTTTTGCTCTATGGTTTCCAACTTTTCCATGACATCTTCAAGATAGGTTTCAATTTTAACTTCATTAACAGGTGGTATTCCAAATAGACTCTCAATAATGCAACTAGCTTCTAAAGCAGGAGTACCTAGGAAGTTACCACCCGCGAGACAATCAAGAACATACCTATTCCAGCTAGAGATACCAACATAAAAATTCCTGAGTAGGATAGTGGTGGAGTGTTTCTTAGTGCACCTATTATGGGCATCACTAATTCTATACCAAGCATCTTTTAAACATTCTCCCCTTGTTGCTTAAACGAACGAACTTCAACTTCAGGATTACTCATTTTAGCAATAGTAAATAAAGTAAACTAGATAAAGTAAATGCAAGTAACTAGTTTTTTTGTGTTTTTAATATAGCAAAACAAGATAGCAAGTAAAGTAAAACTAGCAACTAATTTTTTTGTGTTTTGATATAATGCAGCAAACAAAGTACTAAATAAAATAAAGCAAGACAAAAACAAAGTAAAGAGATTGGAGGTGGAGACTCCCCTTACAGCGTGTCTTGATCTCCCCAGCAACGGCGCCAGAAAAAGAGCTTGATACGCGTACAGCACGCGTCCGTTGGGAACCCCAAGAGGAAGGTGTGATGCGTACAGCGGCAAGTTTTCCCTCAGTAAGAAACCAAGTTGTATCAAACCAGTAGGAGCCAAGAAGCACGTTGAAGGTTGATGGCGGCGAGATGTAGTGCGGCGCAACACCAGGGATTCCGGCGCCAACGTGGAACCTGCACAACACAACCAAAGTACTTTGCCCCAACGAAACAGTGAGGTTGTCAATCTCACCGGCTTGCTGTAACAAAGGATTAGATGTATAGTGTGGATGATGGTTGTTTGCAGAAAACAGTAGAACAAGTATTGCAGTAGATTGTATTCGATGTAAAAGAATGGACCGGGGTCCACAGTTCACTAGAGGCGTCCCTCCCATAAGAATAAGCATGTTGGGTGAACAAATTACAGTTGGGCAATTGACAAATAAAGAGGGCATGACCATGCACATGATATGATGAGTATTGTGAGATTTAATTGGGCATTACGACAAAGTACATAGACCGCTATCCAGCATGCATCTATGCCTAAAAAGTCCACCTTCAGGTTATCATCCGAACCCCTTCCAGTATTAAGTTGCAAACAACAGACAATTGCATTAAGTATGATGCGTAATGTAATCAACAACTACATCCTCGGACATAGCATCGATGTTTTATCTCTAGTGGCAACAACACATCCACAACCTTAGAACTTTCTCACATCGTCCTGCATTTAATGGAGGCATGAACCCACTATCGAGCATAAATACTCCCTCTTGGAGTTACTAGCAAAAACTTGGCCAGAGCCTCTAATAATAACGGAGAGCATGCAAGATCATAAACAACACATAGGTAATAGATTGATAATCAACATAACATAGTATTCTCTATCCATCGGATCCCAACAAATACAACATATAGCATTACAGATAGATGATCTTGATCATGTTAGGCAGCTCACAAGACCCGACAATGAAGCACAATTAGGAGAAGACGACCATCTAGCTACTGCTATGGACCCATAGTCCAGGGGTGAACTACTCACTCATCACTCCGGAGGCGACCATGGCGGTGAAGAGTCCTCCGGGAGATGATTCCCCTCTCCGGCAGGGTGCCGGAGGCGATCTCCTGAATCCCCCGAGATGGGATTGGCGGCGGCGGCGTCTCTGGAAGGTTTTCCGTATTGTGGCTCTCGGTACTGGGGGTTTCGCGACGAAGGCTTTAAGTAGGCGGAGGAGATAGGTCAGGGGGCCTGACAGGGGCCCACACACTAGGCCGGCGTGGCCAAGGGCCAGGCCGCGCCGCCCTAGCGTCTGGCCACCTCATGGCCCCACTTCGTGACTCCTTCGGTATTCTGGAAGCTTCGTGTGAAAATAGGCCCATGGGCGTTGATTTCGTCCAATTCCGAGAATATTTCCTTACTAGGATTTCTGAAACCAAAAACAGCAGAAAACAGCAACTGGCTCTTCGGCATCTCGTTAATAGGTTAGTGCCGGAAAATGCATAAATATGACATAAAGTATGCATAAAACATGTAGATATCATCAATAATGTGGCATGGAACATAAGAAATTATCGATATGCCCCCTGACCTATCTCCTCCGCCTACTTAAAGCCTTCGTCGCGAAACCCCCAGTACCGAGAGCCACGATACGAAAAGCCTTCCAGAGACACCGCCGCCGCCAATCCCATCTCGGGGGATTCAGGAGATCGCCTCTGGCACCCTGCCGGAGAGGGGAATCATCTCCCGGAGGACTCTTCACCGCCATGGTCGCCTCCGGAGTGATGTGTGAGTAGTTCACCCCTGGACTATGGGTCCATAGCAGTAGCTAGATGGTCGTCTTCTCCTCATTATGCTTCATTGTCGGGTCTTGTGAGCTGCCTAACATGATCAAGATCATCTATCTGTAATGCTATATGTTGTGTTTGTTGGGATCCGATGGATAGAGAATACTATGTTATGTTGATTATCAATCTATTACCTATGTGTTGTTTATGATCTTGCATGCTCTCCGTTATTAGTAGAGGCTCTAGCCAAGTTTTTACTCTTAACTCCAAGAGGGAGTATTTATGCTCGATAGTGGGTTCATGCCTCCATTAAATGGGACGATGATGAGAAAGTTCTAAGGTTGTGGATGTGCTGTTGCCACTAGGGATAAAACATTGATGCTATGTCCGAGGATGTAGTTATTGATTACATTACGCACCATACTTAATGCAATTGTCTGTTGCTTGCAACTTAATACTGGAAGGGGTTCGGATGATAACCTGAAGGTGGACTTTTTAGGCATAGATGCATGCTGGATAGCGGTCTATGTACTTTGTCGTAATGCCCAATTAAATCTCACAATACTCATCATATCATGTGCATGGTCATGCCCTCTTTATTTGTCAATTGCCCAACTGTAATTTGTTCACCCAACATGCTATTTATCTTATCGGAGAGACACCTCTAGTGAACTGTGGACCCCGGTCCATTCTTAACATCGAATACAATCTACTGCAATACTTGTTCTACTGTTTTCTGCAAACAATCATCATCCACACTATACATCTAATCCTTTGTTACAGCAAGCCGGTGAGATTGACAACCTCACTGTTTCGTTGGGGCAAAGTACTTTGGTTGTGTTGTGCAGGTTCCACGTTGGCGCTGGAATCCCTGGTGTTGCGCCGCACTACATCTCGCCGCCATCAACCTTCAACGTGCTTCTTGGCTCCTACTGGTTCGATAAACCTTGGTTTCTTACTGAGGGAAAACTTGCCGCTGTACGCATCACGCCTTCCTCTTGGGGTTCCCAACGGTCGCGTGCTGTACGCGTATCAAGACTGTTTTCTGGCACCGTTGCCGGGGAGATCAAGACACGCTGCAAGGGGAGTCTCCACATCCAATCTCTTTACTTTGTTTTTGTCTTGCTTTATTTTATTTACTACTTTGTTTGCTGCACTAAAACAAAACACACAAAAATTAGTTGCTAGTTTTACTTTATTTACTATCTTGTTTGCTATATTAAAAACACAAAAAAATTAGTTACTTGCATTTACTTTATCTAGTTTGCTTTATTTACCGTTGCTAAAATGAGTAATCCTGAAGTAGAAGTTCGTTCGTTTAAGCAAAAAGGGGGAGAATGTTTAAAAGATGCTTGGTATAGAATTAGTGATGCCCATAATAGGTGCACTAAGAAACACTCCACCACTATCCTACTGAGGAATTTTTATGTTGGTATCTCTAGCTGGAATAGGTATGTTCTTGATTGTCTTGCGGGAGGTAACTTCCTAGGTACTCCTGCCTTAGAAGCTAGTTGCATTATTGAGAGTCTATTTGGAATACCATCTTTTAATGAAGTTAAAATTGAAACCTCTCTTGAAGATGTCATGAAAAAGTTGGAAGCCATAGAGCAAAACCTTCCAAGTATTGATACTACTTTGGGAGCATTACTTGACAGCACCGATAAACATGATAAATCTCTAGGTGGAATTAATGAGAGAATCGCCATCTTAGAATCTTGTGCTATTCATGATAATCAAACCCAGAGGATTAGCGAACTTGAAGAGGCTATGGGAACATTGGGTTCAACCTTTTCATCTATAAAGTTTAGAGAGAAAGCTTATGTGGGTAAGGAGCAAAAGTTCATGTATGTTTCTAAGGTGCCTAAACCAAAAAGCTATTATAGGCCTAAAATTCATAAAGCTCTTAAAACCACTATAGATAAGAAAGCATCTAAGATACCCAATGGGACTAATTGTGAAAATTATGATGTTGATGCTTCGTCTCTTGATAATACTGGATATACACTTTCTGCGCCTAGCTGAAAGACGTTAAAGAAAAGCGCTTATGGGAGACAACCCATGTTTTTACTACAGTACCTTTATTTTATATTTGAGTCTTGGAAGTTGTTACTACTGTAGCAACCTCTCCTTATCTTAGTTTTTTGCATTGTTTTGCCAAGTAAAGTCGTTGATAGTAAGGTTCATACTAGATTTGGATTACTGCGCAGAAACAGATTTATTTGCTGTCACGAATCTGGGACTAATTCTCTGTAGGTAACTCAGAAAATTATGCCAATTTACGTGAGTGATCCTCAGATATGTACGCAACTTTCATCCAATTTGGGCATTTTCATTTGAGCAAGTCTGGTGCCTCAATAAAATTCGTCTTTACGAACTGTTCTGTTTTGACAGATTCTGCCTTTTATTTCGCATTGCCTGTTTTGCTATGCTTGATGGATTTTTCTATTCCATTAACTTTCAGTAGCTTTGTGCAATGTCCAGAAGTGTTAAGAATGATTGTATCACCTCTGAACATGTAAATTTTAATTGTGCACTAACCCTCTAATGAGTTGTTTTGAGTTTGGTGTGGAGGAAGTTTTCAAGGATCAAGAGAGGAGAATGATACAATATGATCAAGGAGAGTGAAAGCTCTAAGCTTGGGGATGCCCTGGTGGTTCACCCCTGCATATTTCAAGAAGACTCAAGCGTCTAAGCTTGGGGATGCCCAAGGCATCCCCTTCTTCATCGACAACATTATCAGGTTCCTCTAGTGAAACTATATTTTTATTCCATCACATCTTATGTACTTTGCTTGGAGCGTCGGTTTGTTTTTGTTTTTGTTTTGTTTGAATAAAATGGATCCTAGCATTCATTGTGTGGGAGAGAGACACGCTCCGCTGTTGCATATGGACAAATATGTCCTTAGGCTTTACTCATAGTGTTCATGGCGAAGGTTGAATCTTCTTCGTTAAATTGTTATATGGTTGGAAACGGGAAATGCTACATGTAATAATTGCTAAAATGTCTTGGATAATTTGATACTTGGCAATTGTTGTGCTCATGTTTAAGCTCTTGCATCATATACTTTGCACCCATTAATGAAGAAATACATAGAGCTTGCTAAAATTTGGTTTGCATAATTGGTCTCTCTAAGGTATAGATAATTTCTAGTATTGCGTTTGAACAACAAGGAAGACGGTGTAGAGTCTTATAATGTTTACAATATGTCTTTTATGTGAGTTTTGCTGCACCGGTTCATCCTTGTGTTTGTTTCAAATAGCCTTGCTAGCCTACGCCTTGTATCGAGAGGGAATACTTCTCATGCATCCAAAATCCTTGAGCCAACCACTATGCCATTTGTGTCCACCATACCTACCTACTACATGGTATTTCTCCGCCATTCCAAAGTAAATTGCTTGAGTGCTACCTTTAAATTTCTATTCCTCTACCTTTGCAATATATAGCTCATGGGACAAATAGCCTAAAAACTATTGTGATATTGAATATGTACTTATGCACTTTATCTCTTATTAAGTTGCTTGTTGTGCGATAACCATGTTCCTGGGGACGCCATCAACTACTCTTTGTTGAATATCATGTTAGTTGCTATGCATGTCCGTCTTGTCTGAAGTAAGGGAGATTTACCGCTAGAATGGTTAGAGCATGCATAATGTTAGAGAAGAACATTGGGCCGCTAACTAAAGCCATGATCCATGGTGGAAGTTTCAGTTTTGGACAAATATCCTCAATCTCATATGAGAAAATTAATTGTTGTTGAATGCTTATGCATAAAAGAGGAGTCCATTATCTGTTGTCTATGTTGTCCCAGTATGGATGTCTAAGTTGAGAATAATCAATAGCGAGAAATCCGATGCGAGCTTTCTCCTTAGACCTTTGTACAGGCGACATAGAGGTACCCCTTTGTGACACTTGGTTAAAACATATGCATTGCGATGATAATCCAGGTAATCCGAGCTAATTAGGACAAGGTGCAGGCACTATTAGTATACTATGCATGAGGCTTGCAACTTGTAAGATATAATTTACATGACACATATGCTTTATTACTACCGTTGACAAAATTGTTTCTTGTTTTCAAAATCAAAGCTCTAGCACAAATATGGCAATCAGTGCTTCCCTCTGCGAAGGGCCTTTCTTTTACTTTCTATGTTGAGTCAGTTCACCTATCTCTCTCCACCTCAAGAAGCAAACACTTGTGTGAACTGTGCATTGATTCCTACATACTTGAATATTGCACTTGTTATATTACTCTATGTTGACAACTATCCATGAGATATACATGTTACAAGTTGAAAGCAACCGCTGAAACTTAATCTTCATTTGTGTTGCTTCAATACCTTTACTTTGAATTATTGCTTTATGAGTTAACTCTTATGCAAGACTTATTGTTGCTTGTCTTGAAGTACTATTCATGAAAAGTCTTTGCTTTATGATTCATTTGTTTACTCATGTCATTTACCATTGTTTTGATCGCTGCATTCATTACATATGCTTACAATAGTATGATCAAGGTTATGATGGCATGTCACTCCAGAAATTATCTTTGTTATCGTTTACCTGCTCGGGACGAGCAGAAACTAAGCTTGGGGATGCTGATACGTCTCCGACGTATCGATAATTTCTTATGTTCCATGCCACATTATTGATGATATCTACCTGTTTTATGCATACTTTATGTCATATTTATGCATTTTCCGGCACTAACCTATTAACGAGATGCCGAAGAGCCAGTTGTTGTTTTCTGCTGTTTTTGGTTTCAGAAATCCTAGTAAGGAAATATTCTCGGAATTGGACGAAATCAACGCCCAGGGGCCTATTTTCACACGAAGCTTCCAGAAGACCGAAGATGATACGAAGTGGGGCCACGAGCTGGCGACACACTAGGGCAGCGCGGCCTGGGCCTTGGCCGCGCCGGCCTATTGTGTGGGGCCCTCGTGTGGCCCCCTGACCTATCTCCTCCGCCTACTTAAAGCCTTCGTCGCGAAACCCCCAGTACCGAGAGCCACGATACGGAAAACCTTCCAGAGACGCCGCCGCCGCCAATCCCATCTCGGGGGATTCAGGAGATCGCCTCCGGCACCCTGCCGGAGAGGGAAATCATCTCCCGGAGGACTCTTCACCGCCATGGTCGCCTCCGGAGTGATATGTGAGTAGTTCACCCCTGGACTATGGGTCCATAGCAGTAGCTAGATGGTCGTCTTCTCCTCATTATGCTTCATTGTCGGGTCTTGTGAGCTGCCTAACATGATCAAGATCATCTATCTGTAATGCTATATGTTGTGTTTGTTGGGATCCGATGGATAGAGAATACTATGTTATGTTGATTATCAATCTATTACCTATGTGTTGTTTATGATCTTGCATGCTCTCCGTTATTAGTAGAGGCTCTGGCCAAGTTTTACTCTTAACTCCAAGAGGGAGTATTTATGCTCGATAGTGGGTTCATGCCTCCATTAAATCTGGGACAGTGACAGAAAGTTCTAAGGTTGTGGATGTGCTGTTGCCACTAGGGATAAAACATTGATGCTATGTCCGAGGATGTAGTTATTGATTACATTACGCACCATACTTAATGCAATTGTCTGTTGCTTGCAACTTAATACTGGAAGGGGTTCGGATGATAACCTGAAGGTGGACTTTTTAGGCATAGATGCATGCTGGATAGCGGTCTATGTACTTTGTCGTAATGCCCAATTAAATCTCACAATACTCATCATATCATGTATGTGCATTGTCATGCCCTCTCTATTTGTCAATTGCCCAACTGTAATTTGTTCACCCAACATGCTATTTATCTTATAGGAGAGACACCTCTAGTGAACTGTGGACCCCGGTCCATTCTTAACATCGAATACAATCTACTGCAATACTTGTTCTACTGTTTTCTGCAAACAATCATAATCCACACTATACATCTAATCCTTTGTTACAGCAAGCCGGTGAGATTGACAACCTCACTGTTTCGTTGGGGCAAAGTACTTTGGTTGTGTTGTGCAGGTTCCACGTTGGCGCCGGAATCCCTGGTGTTACGCCGCACTACATCTCGCCGCCATCAACCTTCAACGTGCTTCTTGGCTCCTACTGGTTCGATAAACCTTGGTTTCTTACTGAGGGAAAACTTGCCGCTGTACGCATCACACCTTCCTCTTGGGGTTCCCAACGGTCGCGTGCTGTATGCGTATCAATCTCCACGGCCTTCTTGATCCCACTTAAGACAAATGAGCCTCATGATATAGGGAGCGTATTGGGGAATCTTGCGGAGGAAGGCACAGTCACGCATCTCATGCCACATGTAGTCCATGATGTCCAGTTGCTTGCCGCGGCCCCTCAGCTGATGAGTGCGCACAAGGAGATTCACAAGGAATCCATGCACCTCGTCGTGGTTGGTATGCTTGGGGTTGATGGTGCTGCGGTAGATGCGGTTCATGATATCATAGACCGGCAGGAGCCCCTTGGTGCTCCCACACAACATCCTCCCTCGAATGTAGAGGTCGGCCATCTTCTCCTTGGCCATGGGCTTGGCTTGGAGATGAATGCGGAAGTAGTTGGAGTCGTTCTCGGGGATCTCATAACCAAGGCATCGAGCAAAATCTTGCCATGAGGCCTCCATCACATGCTCCTTGGTCATCCACTTCAAAGAGCGATAGCCTCCTTCATCCTCAAGAAATACCACGGTGGCATAGAATTGGCAAATCACCTCCCGGGAGAAATCATGAGAGAACGTCATGATAGGAATGAGACCTTGTTCTTCACAAATCTCCAAAGCTTCTCCAAAGTAGTCGAGGTCAGAGCGGATCTTATCCATGCTTATGGAGTATTGGGGGCAGCACTTGAACTCTTTGGCCCCATAGACCTCGTAGTAGATCTTCTCTTGACTTATATGATGAAAGTAGGCATTGGGGCATTGGCGAGCATTTCTTGGGAGCAAATAAGGATTGGCTCCCCGCACCTCCAAGAATTGGCGTTTCTTCACATCGAGCATTGACTGTTGAGGTCCCCTTGCCCCTGCTGCTGCATCTCTCTGTCTCTTGGTGGTCCTTGTCGGCATGATCTCCTCTTGCTCATCATCGCGATGACGACGATAGGATGGCCTGACTTTTCCACCACGGGTCTTTGGTGCACCTGTGAACAACAGAGGTTTGGGAGGGAATAGGGGATAAGTGCACAAGCCGAGAAATTAGAGATCAAAATGGACACTAACAAGCAACATTGGCGACTCTATACATGGCGGTAGTACCGCAATCTCAACCGGTAGTGCCTCCCAATGATGTCTACGCCTCCTCCTTTTCCTGTAGACAGTGTTGGGCCTCCAAGAGCAGAGGTTTGTAGAACAGCAGCAAGTTTCCCTTAAGTGGATCACCCAAGGTTTATCGAACTCAGGGAGGAAGAGGTCAAAGATATCCCTCTCATGCAACCCTGCAACCACAAAGCAAGAAGTCTCTTGTGTCCCCAACACACCTAATAGGTGCACTAGTTCGGCGAAGAGATAGTGAAATACAGGTGGTATAAATAAGTAGTAGCAACGGTGCCAGAAAATAGCTTGCTGGCGTGTAGTTGATGGTGGTAGTATTGCAGCGATGATAACGCAAGAAACAGTAAAACAAGCAGCGATAGCAGTATTTAGGAACAAGGCCTAGGGATTAGACTTTCACTAGTGGACACTCTCAACATTGATCACATAACAGAATAGATAAATGCATACTCTACACTCTTGTTGGATGATGAACACATTGCGTAGGATTACACGAACCCTCAATGCCGGTGTTAACAAGCTCCACAATTCAATGTTCATATTTAAATAACCTTAGAGTGCATGAAAGATCAATTCGACTAAACCAAGTACTAGCATAGCATGCACACTGTCACCTTCATACTATGTAGGAGGAATAGATCACATCAATACCATCATAGCAATAGTTAACTTCATAATCTACAAGAGATCATAATCATAGTCTACGCCAAGTACTAACACGGATGCACACACTGTCACCATTACACCGTGCAGGAGGAATAAAACTACTTTAATAACATCACTAGAGTAGCACATAGATAAATTGTGATACAAAATACATTGCAATCATAAAGAGATATAAATAAGCACTTCACTATGCCATTCATAACAGTGAATAAGTATTCTGTGAAATATAGCCTAAGAGACCCACACGGTGCACACACTGTCACCTTTACACACGTGGGACAAGGAGTCTCCGGAGATCACATAAGTAAAATTCACTTGACTAGCATAACGACATCTAGATTACAAGCATCATCATATGAATCTCAATCATGTAAGGCAGCTCATGAGATTATTGTATTGAAGTACATAGGAGAGAGATGAACCACACAGCTACCGGTACAGCCCCGAGCCTCGATGGAGAACTACTCCCTCCTCATGGGAGCAGCAGCGGTGATGAAGATGGCGGTGGAGATGGCAGCGGTGTCGATGGAGAAGCCTTCCGGGGGCACTTCCCCGTTCCGGCGGCGTGCCGGAACAGAGACTCCTGTCCCCCAGATCTTGGCTTCGCGATGGCGGCGGCTCTGGAAGGTTTCTGTGGGTTTCGTCGAACGTCTCGATGTTTTTAGGTCAGGGACGAATATATAGGCGAAGAGGCGGCGTCAGAAGGTCGAAGGGGCGCCGACACTATAGGGCGGCGCGGCCAGGGCCTGGGCCGCGCCGGCCTATGGTCTGGGGGCCCAGTGCCCCCCCTCTGGTCCTTCTCGTGTGTTCTGGATGCTTCCGGGCAAAATAGGAACCTGGGCGTTGATTTCGTCCGATTCCGAGAATATTTCGTTACTAGGATTTACGAAACCAAAAACAGCGAAACAGAACTGGCCCTTCGGCATCTCGTCAATAGGTTAGTTCCGGAAAACGCATAATAATGACATAAAGTATGCATAAAACATGTAGAAATCATCAATAATGTGGCATGGAACATAAGAAATTATCGATACGTCGGAGACGTATCAGCATCCCCAAGCTTAGTTCTGCTCGTCCCGAGCAGGTAAAACGATAACAAAGATAATTTCTGGAGTGACATGCCATCATAACCTTGATCATACTATTTGTAAAGCATATGTAGTGAATGCAGCGATCAAAACAATGTATATGACATGAGTAAACAAGTGAATCATATAGCAAAGACTTTTCATGAATAGCACTTCAAGACAAGCATCAATAAGTCTTGCATAAGAGTTAACTCATAAAGCAATAATTCAAAGTAAAAGCATTGAAGCAACACAAAGGAAGATTAAGTTTCAGCGGTTGCTTTCAACTTGTAACATGTATATCTCATGGATATTGTCATCATAGAGTAATATAATAAGTGCAATATGCAAGTATGTAGGAATCAATGCACAGTTCACACAAGTGTTTGCTTCTTGAGGTGGAGAGAAATAGGTGAACTGACTCAACAATAAAAGTAAAAGAATGGTCCTCCATAGAGGAAAAGCATCGATTGCTATATTTGTGCTAGAGCTTTGATTTTGAAAACATGAAACAATTTTGTCAACGGTAGTAATAAAGCATATGTATCATGTAAATTATATCTTACAAGTTGCAAGCCTCATGCATAGTATACTAATAGTGCCCGCACCTTGTCCTAATTAGCTTGGACTACCGGATCATCACAATGCACATGTTTTAACCAAGTGTCACAAAGGGGTACCTCTATGCCGCATGTACAAAGGTCTAAGGAGAAAGCTCGCATTGGATTTCTCGCTATTGATTATTCTCAACTTAGACATCCATACCGGGACAACATAGATAACAGATAATGGACTCCTCTTTTATGCATAAGCATGTAACAACAATTAATAATTTTCTCATATGAGATTGAGGATATATGTCCAGAACTGAAACTTCCACCATGGATCATGGATTTAGTTAGCGGCCCAATGTTCTTCTCTAACAATATGCATGCTTAACCATAAGGTGGTAGATCGCTCTTACTTCAGACAAGACGAACATGCATAGCAACTCACATGAAATTCAACAAAGAATAGTTGATGGCGTCCCCAGAAACATTGTTATCGCACAACAAGCAACTTAATAAGAGATAAAGTGCATAAGTACATATTCAATACCACAATAGTTTTTAAGCTATTTGTCCCATGAGCTATATATTGCAAAGGTGAATGATGGAATTTTAAAGGTAGCACTCAAGCAATTTACTTTGGAATGGCGGAAAATACCATGTAGTAGGTAGGTATGGTGGACACAAATGGCATAGTGGTTGGCTCAAGTATTTTGGATGCATGAGAGGTATTCCCTCTCGATACAAGGTTTAGGCTAGCAAGGCTTATTTGAAACAAACACAAGGATGAACCGGTGCAGCAAAACTCACATAAAAGACATATTGTAAACATTATAAGACTCTACACCGTCTTCCTTGTTGTTCAAACTCACTACTAGAAATTATCTAGACCTTAGAGAAACCAAATATGCAAACCAAATTTTAGCATGCTCTATGTATTTCTTCATTAATGGGTGCAAAGTATATGATGCAAGAGCTTAAACATGAGCACAACAATTGCCAAGTATCACATTACCCAAGACATTTATAGCAATTACTACATGTATCATTTTCCAATTCCAACCATATAACAATTTAACGAAGAAGAAACTTCGCCATGAATACTAAAAGCTAAGAACACATGTGTTCATACGAACCAGCGGAGCATGTCTCTCTCCCACACAAGCATGATGTAATCCAATTTATTCAAACACAAACAAAAACAAAAGCACACAGACGCTCCAAGTAAAGCACATAAGATGTGACCGAATAAAAATATAGTTTCAAGAGAAGGAACTTGATAATTTGTCGATGAAGAAGGGGATGCCTTGGGCATCCCCAAGCTTAGATGCTTGAGTCTTCTTGAAATATGCAGGGGTGAACCACCGGGGCATCCCCAAGCTTAGAGCTTTCACTCTTTTTGATCATAGTATATCATCCTCCTCTCTTGACCCTTGAAAACTTCCTTCACACCAAACTTCTCATAAACTTCATTAGAGGGGTTAGTACATAATCAAAAACTCCCATGTTCAGAGGTGACACAATCATTCTTAACACTTCTGGACATTGCTCAAAGCTACTGGAAGGTAATGGAACAAAGAAATCCACCCAACACAGCGAAAGAAGCAATGCGAAATAAAAGGCAGAATCTGTCAAAATAGAACAGTCCGTAAAGACGAATTTTTAATAAATACTTCCGTTGCTCAGATCAGAAAACTCAAAACTAATGAAAGTTGCGTACATATCTGAGGAACACGCACGTAAATTGGCATATTTTTCTGATTTTTCTACAGAGAAAACAGCCCAGATTCGTGACAGATAGAAATCTGTTTCTGCGCAGAAATCCAAATCTAGTATCAACCTTCGATTAGAGGCTTCACTTGGCACAACAAAACACAAAACTAAGATAAGGAGAGGTTGCTACAGTAGTAAACAACTTCCAAGACACAAATATAAAACAAAGTACTGTAGCAAAATAACACATGGGTTATCTCCCAAGAAGTTCTTTCTTTATAGCCGTTAAGATGGGCTCAACAGTTTTAATGATGCACTCATAAGAAATAGTAATTGAAGCGAAAGAGAGCATCCAGAGGCAAATTCAAAACACATTTAAGTCTAACATGCTTCCTATGCATAGGAATCTTGTAAATAAACAAGTTCATGAAGAGCAAAGTAACAAGCATAGGAAGATAAAACAAGTATAGCTTGAAAAATTTCAGCACATAGAGAGGCATTTTAGTAACATGAAAATTTCTACAACCATATTTTCCTCTCTCATAATAACTTTAAGTAGCAACATGAGCAAAATCAACAATATAACTATCACATAAAGCATTCTTATCATGAGTCTCATGCATAAAATTATTACTCTCCACATAAGCATAATCAATTTTATTAGTAATAGTGGGAGCAAATTCAACAAAGTAGCTATCATCAATATTCTCATCAAGTGTAGGAGGCATAGTATTATCACAACAAAATTTACTCTCCATAGTAGGTGGCACCAAAAGACCACTATCATTATAATCATCATAAATAGGAGGCAAAGTATCATCAAAGAAAATTTTCTCCTCAATGCTTGGGGGACCAAAAAGATCATGAAAACCAGCTTCCCCAAGCTTAGAACTTTCTATATCATTATCAACAATGGTGTTCAAAGCGTTCATACTAATATTACTACCAGCATGCAAATAAGATTCCATAGGTTTTTTAATTTTCGCATCAAACAATCCATGTTTTAAATCAGGAAATAGCATAAGAAGCTCATTCTTGTCCATTATGCCAAACTAGTGTAAACAAGAAACAAAAAGTTGCAATTGCAGGATCTAAAGGAAATAACTTTGAGTACTTACGGCGCCGGAAAATAGCTTAGTAGCCGAGATCCGGAGTGTGAGTACCTTTTACCTTTCCTCCCGACAACGAGCGCTGAAAATAGCTTGATGTCTACGCCTCCTCCTTTTCCTGTAGACAGTGTTGGGCCTCCAAGAGCAGAGGTTTGTAGAACAGCAACAAGTTTCCCTTAAGTGGATCACCCAAGGTTTATCGAACTCAGGGAGGAAGAGGTCAAAGATATCCCTCTCATGCAACCCTGCAACCACAAAGCAAGAAGTCTCTTGTGTCCCCAACACACCTAATAGGTGCACTAGTTCGGCGAAGAGATAGTGAAATACAGGTGGTATAAATAAGTAGTAGCAACGGTGCCAGAAAATAGCTTGCTGGCGTGTAGTTGATGGTGGTAGTATTGCAGCGATAAACGCAAAGAAACGATAAACAAGCAGCGATAGCGATATTTAGGAACAAGGCCTAGGGATTAGACTTTCACTAGTGGACACTCTCAACATTGATCACATAACAGAATAGATAAATGCATACTCTACACTCTTGTTGGATGATGAACACATTGCGTAGGATTACACGAACCCTCAATGCCGGAGTTAACAAGCTCCACAATTCAATGTTCATATTTAAATAACCTTAGAGTGCATGAAAGATCAATTCGACTAAACCAAGTACTAGCATAGCATGCACACTGTCACCTTCATACTATGTAGGAGGAATAGATCACATCAATACCATCATAGCAATAGTTAACTTCATAATCTACAAGAGATCATAATCATAGTCTACGCCAAGTACTAACACGGATGCACACACTGTCACCATTACACCGTGCGGGGAGGAATAAAACTACTTTAATAACATCACTAGAGTAGCACATAGATAAATTGTGATACAAAATACATTGCAATCATAAAGAGATATAAATAAGCACTTCACTATGCCATTCATAACAGTGAATAAGTATTCTGTGAAATATAGCCTAAGAGACCCACACGGTGCACACACTGTCACCTTTACACACGTGGGACAAGGAGTCTCCGGAGATCACATAAGTAAAATTCACTTGACTAGCATAACGACATCTAGATTACAAGCATCATCATATGAATCTCAATCATGTAAGGCAGCTCATGAGATTATTGTATTGAAGTACATAGGAGAGAGATGAACCACATAGCTACCGGTACAGCCCCGAGCCTCGATGGAGAACTACTCCCTCCTCATGGGAGCAGCAGCGGTGATGAAGATGGCGGTGGAGATGGCAGCGGTGTCGATGGAGAAGCCTTCCGGGGGCACTTCCCCATTCCGGCGGCGTGCCGGAACAGAGACTCCTGTCCCCCAGATCTTGGCTTCGCGATGGCGGCGGCTCTGGAAGGTTTCTGTGGGTTTCGTCGAACGTCTCGATGTTTTTAGGTCAGGGACGAATATATAGGCGAAGAGGCGGCGTCAGAAGGTTGAAGGGGCGCCGACACTATAGGGCGGCGCGGCCAGGGCCTGGGCCGCGCCGGCCTATGGTCTGGGGGCCCAGTGCCCCCCCCCCTCTGGTCCTTCTCGTGTGTTCTGGATGCTTCCGGGCAAAATAGGAACCTGGGCGTTGATTTCGTCCGATTCCGAGAATATTTCGTTACTAGGATTTCTGAAACCAAAAACAGCAGAAAACAGGAACTGGCCCTTCGGCATCTCGTCAATAGGTTAGTTCCGGAAAACGCATAATAATGACATAAAGTATGCATAAAACATGTAGAAATCATCAATAATGTGGCATGGAACATAAGAAATTATCGATACGTCGGAGACGTATCACCCAACAATGAGCGGTACTACCGCTCAAGCTCGCACAGCCAAAATCGAGATTGGGTCATGGCAAAATTGACTCTAGAGTCACACATTGTTGCTAGCTAGTATCCTTACACATGAATAGCTTCCAAGAGTGCTTCTCCACCACAAATCTCCAACAAACCCTAGCATATGCATCTAGGGAGATCAACTCACCCTAGAGAGAGAATTTAGGGTTCATACCGGAGGACATGGTGGAGAAGAGGTTGGGGAAGCTTCTCCACGGAGGAGATTGGGCCGATGGCGGCTGGAAAAGGAGATCGAGGCCGATCTCCTCGAGGTCTTGAGCTTGGGGAGGAGCTTTGACTTGAGGTGGAAGAGGAGTTGTGTGGATTTGGGGGAAAATCGACCCCAACCGGTACCTCAAGTCAAAACGTGCAAGCGGTAGCACCGCTCCTAGAAGCGGTAGTACCGCTTACCGGTACTGGCCCGATACTTGAAGCGGTAGTACCGTTCTGGGGATAAATGTTCAGTTTCGTCAGAGAACTGCCCCAGAGCGGTAGTACCGCCCCAAGAAGCGGTAGTACCGTCCACCAAACTCAACAAACCTCAGATTTTGGTGTAGACTTGTGCTTTTAGACAGATTTGGCTCAAGAGGTAGATGATGGCTTGGGATTAGATTACGGAACTGTTAAGGTACTACCCAACCAAGCTTGCAAGAATCAAAGCTAGAAAAGCCAAGCTTGGGTGAATCTCCAGAGAAGAAACAAAGAGGAGAGAAGAAACGACAAACAAAAACAAGAAGAGAAAAGAAAAAGAAAACAAAAAGAGCAACACCTCCTCGAAGAGAAGGTTTGGTGGCCAAGACCACCGTGTAAGAGTTTGGTAGTGTGAGGTCGCGTAGAGACCTAGGACTCACGACTACTACTCAACATGAAGCTCATAGTCACTTGATTGACGAATAGCACATGCTTTGGGTTTCTTTGTGCATCATGGGGGGAGGGATAGCTCAATAATTTAAACCGCACTCCCCCTATGTCCATGCGTGCTTTACATCTAGACATATGGCACAAGAGTGGTATAGGTATCCACTTATGACACAATGTCCAAATGAGAAGCACAAGGGTAGAGAGGCAAACCTTGAAAACGATAGAGAGTGGGTCCATTTTCTTGTTGGGCATATTTGGGAAGAAAAGATCCTTGGGATTGATATACCGTTGAATCCCATCACATCTTGCTCTTGAGAATATCTTGTGCTTTGCTTGGATTATGAGAGAGTCTTGACGCATTAGCATCCCGGCGAGAGAAGATCAAAAGGATAGGTTCATGTGAGGCTCCTTGATCATCATCGAGATTTGGGTCCTCGCCTTGACCTCATTGATGTTGATTCCGAACTTGAGGTTGTGGAAGAGGCGACTTAGCGCTTGGTTGTCCAATGGAAGAGACTTGGCCTTGTGGTGTAGATGGCTCCATATAGATGGAACTTCGTCCTTCCCCGGTACTCATAGAAGGTAGCGTTTGAGATTGGCGGGAGCCAACACTCATCCTTCCTATGGTAATCGGGGGAATTACATCTCCTTTCTCACAAGAAGCACTTCGCCTTCTCCAAAGAACTATCATATCTATCGAGAAGTCTCATCACTCAATACCACAAGCCTCTCAATAGAATCATACTCCATCATTATGCTTGAGTGTCTTCTTAGATTTGTCTCTCACTTCCGGCAACCCTATGAGGTTAGGGTAAGAATATGGCTAGGAGCAAAAGGTGGATTCCTTCTTTGCCAATGAAGAAATCCAAGATCTTGAGAACAAACTCCGTTCCATTGTTGCCTCTTCTTGCAAGGATTATGTCATAGAACTTGTATCGAAATTGTTTGGGAAGCTTCATCATGATGCATTTCCTTTCAACACAATTCCTACAAAACACAATCTCTACACAAAGAAGCAAATTCCATTAGTCCTAGACCGTGGCCCCTTGAGGAGACTAGCTCCACAAGAGGACCGCAACATGTTCATAATAGTAGGTACAAAGACCCAAGAGTGTAGAGCAATGAACAAAGAGTACATATGTAGGAGTCTTGACAAGATAGGACTTTGATCACCACTTTGTCAAGGCTCCAATACCTTTAAGCTTGATTGTGTCGTCGTCATGAGAAAGATGGATATAAGGACTTGATGACGGCAACAAACTCCTTGCTTCCGGACATAAGACTTGTGGCTTCAAGATAACCACCCAATAAGCACCTCCGAAAGCAAGGCCCTTCGTGGATCAAGAGTTGGAAGTAGGAGCCCACTTTTCAATGGGCTCTACCTTCATATTCTTTGCTTCATTGATCCTTCCTTCTCTCTCAATCTTCTTTGGCATAATTGCCACTCCTCCTTCATTGCATAAGTCCCCGTGGGCTTCAAAGACTCCTTCCAAGAATTGGACTTGAATTTGGAGACTCTCAATCTCGGACCTCAAGTCATTGGCTTCATCTTCTCGGTCCACTAGAGCTTCCTCAAGAAGAGAATTCCTTCTCTCGAGTGCATGCTTGTGTCTCTCCAAGGTGGCAATATCATCCTCATGATTGCGACAAATGTAGTCCTTGCTTGAGCGTTTGTATTCTTCTATGGCTTCATCTTGAGTTGAGATGACATCCAAGAACTTTGCATTGTGTTTTCTCAAGAAGCATACTTCGTCAAGGAGCTTGTCACAACATGAATTGGGACCTTCATCTTCTTTCTTCTTTGTCTTGAGCTTGTCCAACCAACCATGAGCATGATCTCGATCCTTGAGTTGGGAGATGAGAGAGTTGATGTAGCCTTCAAGTATAAGAGCACTAGTTTCAAGAGTCATACGCATGCACACTTCTTCCTCATAAGCTTGGGTGAGAGAGATAAGCTCCAATTCCTTCTTCTTTTCGAGCCCTTCATTTTCTACCATGTGATCTTCATCTTCAAGCATATTAGTTCTAGGCTTCTTGGTGGAGGAAATCTTGGAGACCTCGTTGTTGGGGAATAACTTGGGGAGCCCTTTGAGAAGAGGACTACACCCGCTCTTGAGAACGAGCTTCCCATCATGTTCATCTCTTCTTTCAAAGATACATTCCGCAACAAGATGTCTTTTGTCACCACAATTGTAGCACGATAATCTTGAGCTTCGTCTCTTGATTTCCTTCATGTGTTCACGAAACAACGCAAACTCAAATTCAAGCTTGCGGTTAGAGTGTGGGTGAGAAAAATGGTCTTCCGCATTCTTCTTAGATATGGCCATTGGCTTCACTTCATTTGAGCAAGAGCGTTGGTTGTTCACATGTTCGAGGAAGAGCATGTCAAGTTTGTCCCAAGCTTCCTTGGCGGTCTTGAGCGAGCGGATATGAGCGCGATCCTTGGGAGTAATGGCCAAGAGGATCATGTTGATGGCGATGGCGTTGAGTTGGTTGTCCACCACTTCTCTTCTTGTCAAATTCATACGGTCTCGTGGTGAATAGCCTTCCTCAATGATACGCCACAATTCGATGGAAGCACTGCGCATATGGGAACGCATTAAGAATTTCCAATCACCAAATCGATTATAATCAAGTAGTAGAGGTGGAGGACCATGAGGTAAAATGCATGGCAAGGGTATTTGAGCATATGAGTCATAATCACTTGATGGAGATGCATCCTTCCCCTTTGATGAGATGTCAACATCCTCGAGATCCTTTTCCCGATGTGAATTTGTTGATTGCTCAACAATCTCAACACAAGGAAAAGAGTCGACTTGTGATGGGGAAACATTGACACTTCTATTAGTATCTATGATGGGGTTAGGCTTTGGAGTAATCAACTCCATCATCATGGCCTTCAATTGAGATACAATGGATGACTCCAATTTCTTGAGGTCATTGATGTCTACGCCCCCTCCTTTTCCTGTAGACAGTGTTGGGCCTCCAAGAGCAGAGGTTTGTAGAACAGCAGCAAGTTTTCCCTTAAGTGGATCACCCAAGGTTTATCGAACTCAGGGAGGAAGAGGTCAAAGATATCCCTCTCATGCAACCCTGCAACCACAAAGCAAGAAGTCTCTTGTGTCCCCAACACACCTAATAGGTGCACTAGTTCGGCGAAGAGATAGTGAAATACAGGTGGTATGAATATATATGAGCAGTGGCAACGGCACCAGAAAAGTGCTTTGCCCAGGACAGTAAACAAGCGATAATGAAGCGGTAGTAACGCAAGAAAACGATAAACAAGCAGCGATAGCAGTATTTAGGAACAAGGCCTAGGGATTACACTTTCACTAGTGGACACTCTCAACATTGATCACATAACAGAATAGATAAATGCATACTCTACACTCTTGTTGGATGATGAACACCATTGTGTAGGATTACACGAACCCTCAATGCCGGAGTTAACAAGCTCCACAATTCAATGTTCATATTTAAATAACCTTAGAGTGCAAGATAGATCAACACAACCAAACCAAGTACTAACATAGCATGGACACCGTAACCTTCACACTATGAAAGGAGGAATAGATCGCATCAATACCATCATAGTAATAGTTAACTTCACAATCCATAAGAGATCACGATCATAAACTACACCAAATACTACATGATGCACACACTGTCCACATTACATCATGCAGGAGGAATAGAGTACTTTAATAACATCACTAGAGTAGCACATAGACGAATAGTGATACAAAACTCATATGAATCTCAATCATGTAAGGCAGCTCATGAGATCATTGTATTGAAGTACATAGGAGAGAGATTAACCACATAGCTACCGGTACAGCCCCGAGCCTCGATGGAGAACTACTCCCTCCTCATGGGAGCAGCAGCGGTGATGAAGATGGCGGTGGAGATGGCAGCGGTGTCGATGGAGAAGCCTTCCGGGGGCACTTCCCCGTTCCGGCGGCGTGCCGGAACAGAGACTCCTGTCCCCAGATCTTGGCTTCGCGATGGCGGCGGCTCTGGAAGGTTTCTGTGGGTTTCGTCGATCTGGTCAGGGTTTTCGCGACGGAGGCTTTAAATAGGCGGAAGGGCAGCCTCGGAGGGGGCCTGGGGCCACCACACCATAGGGCGGCGCGGCCCCCCCTCTGGCCGCGCC
The DNA here is from genome assembly GCF_019359855.2 of Lolium perenne. Classification (NCBI taxonomy): domain Eukaryota; kingdom Viridiplantae; phylum Streptophyta; class Magnoliopsida; order Poales; family Poaceae; genus Lolium; species Lolium perenne. The sequence continues at coordinate 30,017,666 of NC_067246.2, read as the reverse complement.
AGGGTGTAGTGTGGGGCCCCCAGGGCTTCCCTCTGGCGGCTCTCGGGTGTTCTGGATGCTTCCGGGCAAAATAGGAACCTGGGCGTTGATTTCGTCCGATTCCGAGAATATTTCGTTACTAGGATTTCTGAAACCAAAAACAGCAGAAAACATGAACTGGCACTTCGGCATCTTGTTAATAGGTTAGTTCCAGAAAACGCATAATTATGACATAAAGTGTGCATAAAACATGTAGATATCATCAATATTGTGGCATGGAACATAAGAAATTATCGATACGTCGGAGACGTATCAGCATCCCCAAGCTTAGTTTCTGCTCGTCCCGAGCAGGTAAACGATAACAAAGATAATTTCTGGAGTGACATGCCATCATAACCTTGATCATACTATTTGTAAAGCATATGTAGTGAATGCAGCGATCAAAACAATGTTTATGACATGAGTAAACAAGTGAATCATATAGCAAAGACTTTTCATGAATAGTACTTCAAGACAAGCATCAATAAGTCTTGCATAAGAGTTAACTCATAAAGCAATAATTCAAAGTAAAGGCATTGAAGCAACACAAAGGAAGATTAAGTTTCAGCGGTTGCTTTCAACTTATAACATGTATATCTCATGGATATTGTCAACATAGAGTAATATAACAAGTGCAATATGCAAATATGTAGGAATCAATGCACAGTTCACACAAGTGTTTGCTTCTTGAGGTGGAGAGAAATAGGTGAACTGACTCAACAGTGAAAGTAAAAGAATGGTCCTCCATAGAGGAAAAGCATCGATTGCTATATTTGTGCTAGAGCTTTGATTTTGAAAACATGAAACAATTTTGTCAACGGTAGTAATAAAGCATATGTATCATGTAAATTATATCTTACAAGTTGCAAGCCTCATGCATAGTATACTAATAGTGCCCGCACCTTGTCCTAATTAGCTTGGACTACCGGATCATCACAATGCACATGTTTTAACCAAGTGTCACAAAGGGGTACCTCTATGCCACTTTGTACAAAGGTCTAAGGAGAAAGCTCGCATTGGATTTCTCGCTATTGATTATTCTCAACTTAGACATCCATACCGGGACAACATAGACAACAGATAATGGACTCCTCTTTTATGCATAAGCATGTAACAACAATTAATAATTTTCTCATATGAGATTGAGGATATTGTCCAAAACTGAAACTTCCACCATGGATCATGGCTTTAGTTAGCGGCCCAATGTTCTTCTCTAACAATATGCATGCTTAACCATAAGGTGGTAGATCTCTCTTACTTCAGACAAGACGAACATGCATAGCAACTCACATGAAATTCAACAAAGAGTAGTTGATGGCGTCCCCAGTGAATATGGTTATCGCACAACAAGCAACTTAATAAGAGATAAAGTGCATAAGTACATATTCCATACCACAATAGTTTTTAAGCTATTTGTCCCATGAGCTATATATTGCAAAGGTGAATGATGGAATTTTAAAGGTAGCACTCAAGCAATTTACTTTGGAATGGCGGAAAATACCATGTAGTAGGTAGGTATGGTGGACACAAATGGCATAGTAGTTGGCTCAAGTATTTTGGATGTATGAGAAGTATTCCCTCTCGATACAAGGTTTAGGCTAGCAAGGCTTATTTGAAACAAACACAAGGATGAACCGGTGCAGCAAAACTCACATAAAAGACATATTGTAAACATTATAAGACTCTACACCATCTTCCTTGTTGTTCAAACTCAATACTAGAAATTATCTAGACCTTAGAGAGACCAAATATGCAAACCAAATTTTAGCATGCTCTATGTATTTCTTCATTAATGGGTGCAAAGCATATGATGCAAGAGCTTAAACATGAGCACAACAATTGCCAAGTATCACATTACCCAAGACATTTATAGCAATTACTACATGTATCATTTTCCAATTCCAACCATATAACAATTTAACGAAGAAGAAACTTCGCCATGAACACTATGAGTAGAGCCGAAGGACATACTTGTCCATATGCTACAGCGGAGCGTGTCTCTCTCCCATAAAGTGAATGCTAGGATCCATTTTATTCAAACAAAACAAAAACAAAAACAAACCGACGCTCCAAGCAAAGCACATAAGATGTGACGGAATAAAAATATAGTTTCAGGGGAGGAACCTGATAATGTTGTCGATGAAGAAGGGGATGCCTTGGGCATCCCCAAGCTTAGACGCTTGAGTCTTCTTAGAATATGCAGGGGTGAACCACCGGGGCATCCCCAAGCTTAGAGCTTTCACTCTCCTTGATCATGTTGCATCATACTCCTCTCTTGATCCTTGAAAACTTCCTCCACACCAAACTTAGAACAACTCATTAGAGGGTTAGCGACAATAAAAATTAACATGTTCAGAGGTGACACAATCATTCTTAACACTTCTGGACATTGCATAAAGCTACTGGACATTAATGGATCAAAGAAATTTATCCGACATAGCAAAAGAGGCAATGCGAAATAAAAGGCAGAATCTGTCAAAACAGAACAGTTCGTATTGACGAATTTTATCGAGGCACCAGACTTGCTCAAATAAAAATGCTCAAATTGAATGAAAGTTGCGTACATATCTGAGGATCACTCACGTAAATTGGCATAATTTTCTGAGTTACCTACAGAGAAAACAGCCCAGATTCGTGACAGCAAAGAAATCTGTTTCTGTGCAGTAATCCAAATCTAGTATGAACCTTGCTATCAACGACTTTACTTGGCACAACAAAACACAAAACTAAGATAAGGAGAGGTTGCTACAGTAGTAAACAACTTCCAAGACACAAATATAAAACAAATTACTGTAGCAAAATAACACATGGGTTATCTCCCAAGAAGTTCTTTTTTTATAGCCATTAAGATGGGCTCAGCAGTTTTAATGATGCACTCGCAAGAAATAGTATTTGAAGCAAAAGAGAGCATCAAGAGGCAAATTCAAAACATATTTAAGTCTAACATGCTTCCTATGCATAGGAATCTTGTAAATAAACAAGTTCATGAAGAGCAAAGTAACAAGCATAGGAAGATAAAACAAGTGTAGTTTCAAAAATTTCAGCACATAGAGAGGTGTTTTAGTAACATGAAAATTTTTACAACCATATTTTCCTCTCTCATAATAACTTTCAGTAGCATCATGAGAAAACTCAACAATATAACTATCACATAAAGCATTCTTATCATGAGTCTCATGCATAAAATTATTACTACCCACATAAGCATAGTTATTCTTATTAATTGTAGTAGGAGCAAATTCAACAAAGTAGCTATCATTATTATTCTCATCATCAAATATAGGAGGCATATTGTAATCATAATCAAATTTATCCTCCATAACAGGTGGTACCAAAAGACTACTATCATTATAATCATCATAAATAGGAGGCAAAGTATCATCAAAGAAATTTTTTTCCTCAATTCTTGGGGGACTAAAAAGATCATGAAAACCAGCTTCCCCAAGCTTAGACTTTCTATATCATTATCAACAATGGTGTTCAAAGCGTTCATACTAATATTACTACCAGCATGCAAATAAGATTCCATAGGTTTTTTAATTTTCGCATCAAACAATCCATGTTTTAAATCAGGAAATAGAAATAGAAGATCATTCTTGTCCATTATGCCAAACTAGTGTAAACAAGAAACAAAAAGTTGCAATTGCAGGATCTAAAGGAAATAGCTTCGAGTACTTACAACGGCGAAAATAGCTTAGTAGCCAAGATCCGGAGTGTGAGTACCTTTCACCTTTCCTCCCCGGCAACGGCGCCCGAAAATAGCTTGATGTCTACGCCCCCTCCTTTTCCTGTAGACAGTGTTGGGCCTCCAAGAGCAGAGGTTTGTAGAACAGCAGCAAGTTTTCCCTTAAGTGGATCACCCAAGGTTTATCGAACTCAGGGAGGAAGAGGTCAAAGATATCCCTCTCATGCAACCCTGCAACCACAAAGCAAGAAGTCTCTTGTGTCCCCAACACACCTAATAGGTGCACTAGTTCGGCGAAGAGATAGTGAAATACAGGTGGTATGAATATATATGAGCAGTGGCAATGGCACCAGAAAAGTGCTTTGCCCAGGACAGTAAACAAGCAGTAGTAACGCAGTAAAACAGTAAACAAGCAGCGATAGCAGTATTTAGGAACAAGGCCTAGGGATTACACTTTCACTAGTGGACACTCTCAACATTGATCACATAACAGAATAGATAAATGCATACTCTACACTCTTGTTGGATGATGAACACCATTGTGTAGGATTACACGAACCCTCAATGCCGGAGTTAACAAGCTCCACAATTCAATGTTCATATTTAAATAACCTTAGAGTGCAAGATAGATCAACACAACCAAACCAAGTACTAACATAGCATGCACACCGTAACCTTCACACTATGAAAGGAGGAATAGATCGCATCAATACCATCATAGTAATAGTTAACTTCACAATCCATAAGAGATCACGATCATAAACTACACCAAGTACTACATGATGCACACACTGTCCACATTACATCATGCAGGAGGAATAGAGTACTTTAATAACATCACTAGAGTAGCACATAGACGAATAGTGATACAAAACTCATATGAATCTCAATCATGTAAGGCAGCTCATGAGATCATTGTATTGAAGTACATAGGAGAGAGATTAACCACATAGCTACCGGTACAGCCCCGAGCCTCGATGGAGAACTACTCCCTCCTCATGGGAGCAGCAGCGGTGATGAAGATGGCGGTGGAGATGGCAGCGGTGTCGATGGAGAAGCCTTCCGGGGGCACTTCCCCGTTCCGGCGGCGTGCCGGAACAGAGACTCCTGTCCCCAGATCTTGGCTTCGCGATGGCGGCGGCTCTGGAAGGTTTCTGTGAGTTTCATCGATCTGGTCAGGGTTTTCGCGACGGAGGCTTTAAATAGGCGGAAGGGCAGCCTCGGAGGGGGCCTGGGGCCACCACACCATAGGGCGGCGCGGCCCCCCCTCTGGCCGCGCCAGGGTGTAGTGTGGGGCCCCCAGGGCTTCCCTCTGGCGGCTCTCGGGTGTTCTGGATGCTTCCGGGCAAAATAGGAACCTGGGCGTTGATTTCGTCCGATTCCGAGAATATTTCATTACTAGGATTTCTGAAACCAAAAACAGCAGAAAACAGGAACTGGCACTTCGGCATCTTGTTAATAGGTTAGTTCCAGAAAACGCATAATTATGACATAAAGTGTGCATAAAACATGTAGATATCATCAATATTGTGGCATGGAACATAAGAAATTATCGATACGTCGGAGACGTATCAGTCATACAAAGTAGCCGGAGTATTATCGGTACTTGATGATGGAGATGATTGCTCACGGGAAAGGGCTCCATTCACAACCACCTCTTGTTCGGCCATTTCTTAGGCGGTAAAGCCCGAGCAAGAAAACCTTGCTCTGATACCACTTGAACGGATCGTAGCGAACAAGAGGGGGGGGGGGGGGTGAATGGCGCTATGGCAAGTTTTAACCTTTTTCAAGTTTTAGTGCAACAGAAGGTAAAGGTGATAACTTTTGCTATAGCGGTGTTCCTAGAATGAAGCTAGAGCATGTGCAACAAGTAAAGGAATCAACAAGATAGTAAGAGAGAGGAGCGAGACAACCGAGGGGGGGGGGGGGGCGAGGCGAGTCGAGGTTTGTTTCCCGCAGTTCCCTCCACTAAAGGAGGTACGTCTGCGTTGAGGAGGTGCTAGTCTCACACAAGACCTCACCCTCTTCCTTGAGGGATCTCCACGGAGGTGCTCTCCCTCTTCCACTAAGGCACCGGTCGAGGCGGTGATTCCTTCACAAGGCTGGGGCGAGCTCCACACACACAAGGATGCTCCCAACACCCTATGGAGCTAGTACATCACCAAGCTAGACTCCATAGCTGCACATCTCCAATGCTCCACCATAGGAACCCATCTCCAATGCTCCACCAAAGGAACTCTTCCAGTGCTCCACCTAGAAGCTCTTCCAATGCTCCACCAAGAAGCTCTTTCAGTGCTCCACCAAGAAGCTCTTCCACCAAGTAACCCTAACAACAAGATCCACTAAGGACTACCACGAATTGGTGAACTTTCTCTCGGTAGAATGATAGATCGGGGTCTCCTCCACCACCACACAAAGTATGAACACGATTGGTTGGGTGGATGAGGAGATCCCCTCAATTTTGAGCTCAGCAACAATGGAGGAGAAAGAGAGAGAAGAGCTGAGGCTGGGTGGAGAAGAAGGGGCCTTTATATAGGTCCCTCCAAATCCAACCGTTGCCCACTGTTTTTGCCTAAGCGGTACTACCGCTCTGAGTTCGAATTCCCCACTGAACTTGTCCACGTGGACACATTGCGGTACTACCACTCGCGGTACCGCTTGCGGTACTGCAATAGGGTCCAGACCTTACTGAATCCCAAGCGGTACCCGAGCGGTACCAGAGCGGTACTACCGTAACGCGTTACGGTACTTAGCGCGGTACCGTGGGCGGTACTACCGCCTTCAAGCGGTACTACCGCTCCAGGTACCGTGAAGGTACTACAACGTGTTCTGTGGGGCAAAACCTTGTGCAATGCTCAGAGCGGTATCACGGGCGGTACCAGTAGAGGTAGCGGTACTACCGCTCCTGGTACCGGTAGTACCGCTATGGCTAAAACAGCTTTCCTCTCTTCCTCTCCTACCATGTCACCTCACGACACACACGCAAAACCAGAAACCCTAAGAGCTACGCTTCGGTCTTCTGATCATAATGTGCTCAGCGAGGGTACCGTGCATCTTGCAAACCTATCAATGACAAACTTCGTGCACGGTTAGAATTGTTCAAGTGTTGTTATCAAACACACAAAACACGGGATATGGATCTTGCTCTTACACCTGCTCAAACCAAGCACACCACCATTTTCTCCTCCCATCTCTGCTTCTCCACAACCACTCCACCCACTCGATTGACGCCGGAGCAGCCCCAATTTGGTGATCGGAGCCGCCAGTACCCGGAGATCGCGCCGTCGATTGGAGCCGCCCCTGGAGCTACCGCCGGTACCAGGAGCTTCGCCGTCGTCCACCACTTCCTCGCGCACACTGCCAACCCTCGCCGGACCCATGGTTAGCTCTCCGACCCCCTAGGCTCGCCGCCAGAGCATCGGGCTCTCGTCGGAGAAGAAGATGAACCTGCGCCGTTAGATCCCGTTCTAATCCAACGCCCCACATCAAACATACCGATTCGGGTTTTATAACTCGCTGACGGGTGGCCCCCACACTGTCAGCAAGCCCACTCGCACGAGATGCGCTGCTGGGCCGTTTCTCTCTGTTTGAATCGTTTCGGCCCAATTCCAGTTCCCGCCAGCCCGTTTAATTCAAATTTTGATTTTCCAAATCCATTTAATTTCAATACTGGCTCCAACTTTGAAATTTAATATAATCTGTTTGGCTTGGCCAAATTTAACAAATTTTATGTTGTTGGAAAGCTACTGAAAATGTGTACAACTTGCCACTGGTCCCACTGTGAGATCTGTTGTAGAATTAAAGTGACAAAAGATTAAGTCAGGGACTTTTGCCCATTCAAATAAATATTAAAAATCAACCAAAAGTGATATTTAGTTAATTCAAACTCCAATAGCTCACATTCAACTTACACTAATTGTTTATGTAAAAATATGGTGTGGTCACTTTGTATGATCATGCCTTAGTTTAATTAATGGACAATAGGGCTAGTTTACTTAAGTGATATTGTCCAAAACTATTATGCAAATCATATGAAGTATTTTACTTCATTTAAATCTTGTCCCAAGTAATTTCATATGAAGTTTGAATCCCTGGTCAAATACTCTCACATGAAATACTTGTAGATTTTAAATCATTTGTAGAATTATTAAATAGTAGGAGGTGGTCTACCTCATTTAAATCATTTTCTCAAATGATGATGATGAAGGGTTGACTTAGGTCAACATGATTTCATGTATGATTGTTTGAGAAATTAAATCTTAAGAAGATTCAATGAGAGGAAATTATTTCTCAAGAACTATATGGAAACTATCATTTACATATGTAATGAGAGGAAATGATTTTTCCTAAGAAGAAGAAACTAATGCACCTAATTGTATTAAGTGTGTGCTTAGGATAGTTTGTGTGAATATATGTGATGTTTAGAATAGCCAATGAATTGGTTGAGTGATCATACCTCGTATTCAAATTTAGACGCTAGCACCGGAGAATACCCGGAGGAAGAAGGTTGCTACCAAGAGGAGGAGGAGGAGAACTTTGAGAACTACCAAGGCAAGCTAATATTTTTGCAAAGTGCAAAGCCCCTTGGGGCAAGGCACCATTAGTCTTACTTTTCTTACCATAAGCCTATCCCAAGTTTCTACCTTACAAGTTTTTACTTGTTTATTCAAAGAGTTACTTTTATAGTTAACTTTGGTCAAAGTAAAAGAAGGTTACTAGAGTAGCAAAATTAGTCTCAAGCTAGCCAAGCAAGATAGCACCCCTCATGATTAGTGCTAGTGCTAAATATTAAAACTTGACTACTCTAGATGGGAACATGTGACTTGAAATGAATTTGAAACCTTGGAATGATGAGTCATTCCATTGAATGATTTTTGAAGGTGAATATGATCAAGAGAAGATGGTGATTTTTGATAAAACTGATATTGGTTTGAATGTGATACCTTTCCAATATTGAGTACCCCCACAATACCTGATTATGGGTAGGGCTTAACTGGAAATTTATGCATCTTAGTATGGGTTCCCTCTGAACATACATCATAGGGGTTACGCCGAGGCTACCTCCGTTGTTGAGAAATGATGTGAATTGAGGTGAATTGTACGGCCAAGCCCTGTGCAGTTCCCAGGTTGACAGTTGGTCTTCACTGGGAGGCCAAGCTCATGGGGAGAGGTGCTCATACTAGGATTCGTAAGTGAAAGGTTATGGTTGATGATCCGCGTACTGTGTTACGATGATTCGGGGTAATCCCGACGGATGAAATCAAATGTTGTGGCACAAGTGTGCAACCTCTGCAGAGTGTAAATCTATTCGAATAGCCGTGTCCACGGTTACAGACAGTTGGAAAGGCCATACAGTTTCCGGTGTCAGATTCTTGAAAATGATGATGAAATGAATGGTGAATGGTGACTTGGGGTGAATCACAACAAATGTTGTGGGAATGACACTAATGTTCCCACTTGAGTTAGTTAGCACATGAATAAGTCTTTTCTCAAATACTTGTGAACTAAAATTGGCTTTAGGCAAATAAACTAGAGCTTAGCACCCCTTACTAGAATTGTCTAGCACTTACACTAGTATTAGTTTGCGAGTACTTGAAGTACTCACGGCTTTGTCCCTGGCTATTCAAATGGCCAGAGTATGAAGATGAACAAAACTACCAAGGAGATGACCAACAGGACGCCTACGACAACTAGGAGTCTTCCAACGTCAAGCGTTGGCCTGTGGACTAGAGAGTCCATTTATCTTTACGCTTCCGCTATGAACTTGTGTTTGTTCGTTGATCAATAGATCAACTATTCGTGTAATATGGATCATGTGATTCCAATTGTAAGACAATTTGGTTTGTAATGAATGATGACTATGATACTTAACTATTATGCCTCGCAACAACAATATTCCTGGGATTGCGATGAATGACATAATAGGCATCCGGACTTAAAAATCCGGGTGTTGACACAAAGCCAGTTCTTGTTTCCAAGTTTGAGCTTTGCTCGAGCTTGGTTGGTATAACTGTTTAGTCAAAGTGGCCGTTGGCGCCAGCAAGTGTTTTTTCTTTGTTGTTCAGGAGATTGTTGAAGTTCATGCTACAAGATGAAATTTTTCTCAAGGTGGAGTTTGTTATATTGTGATCCAAATTCATATACTAAAGGGAGGCTAACTTCTGACGAGCGTAGCGAGGCCCGTCGCCGGAGGCTTGGGCTGGAGGCTTGGCACCGCCTATATATACATCTTGTAAGCCGCTGACTAGGGTTTATCAGATTATAAGATAACCAACGGCGTTTGTAAACCCTTCCCGGTATAGTGAAGTTTTGCTGGCTGGCGCCCGTGGTTTTTTCCCCTTCTATGTTGGAAGGGGTTTTCCACGTTAAATCTTGTGTCTCCGCTGCGTTTTCTTTTATCGTTCTTCGTTATTTGCTTGTCGCTTTTATATCACAGATTTCAATGCAATCTCGACAAGCTCTTGGTGCTCAAGCTCGATAGTGGCCCATATTTCAACTAGGTGATGCTCCGTAACTTGCAAGTATCTGCTTCTAAATTATCATAACATACAAATAAGTGCTGGTTATTATGGTCTTTAGTTGTCATTACTAAATTTAGGAGGTTTTTTGAAGTTCGGTCAAAATATGATATGTTCTTTATTTAGAACATTTCTCTCCGCAATGAAGATAATGATGTGGTTGTCAATCTGTGATGAAAATAATAGATAGTTTTGTGTGCCTTCGTAGGTTAAAGAGCCATCTGGTTGCTGCATATATGTCACATGTATGGTTGCGGGGGCATATGTATTAGTCTCCAACCAAGGTATTTTACCTATCCCCGTCCTTAATTCATTGGTTTGGACAGTTCTTGCCATCTAGGATCCTGTGTCGGCAGCAACTGCTTCAGCTAAGGTGATTGCTTTCACCTCTTTAAGAATCCTTCTTGGTTTGTTATAAAAAATGTTATGCGCCTCTAGGTTGTCCACCTGCACAGGTTCTTCCCAGACATCATGTGCTTCCTCTGTTTTTATTAATTGTTTAGCTCTACCCCTTATTTATCGGTGGTGTGACTGGTATGTGCACAATAGTTAGGTAGATAAAGGAATTTATCTCATCCCTTTAGGTATTCACACGTGACTGAGTAACAGTTGTTGCTCTTATGCTCAGTAGCTGGATGTGCTTAGGTCTGCAGCACAAACTGTATAGAGCTTTCTTTGAATATGTATGTGTTTCTGTTAGTTCATTGATTTGTTTGAAAAGAATAAGGCAATACGAGTAATGTATATTATCCTTTGAGACATTTTTGGTGCAATGCCAATTTTCTGATTTGACTTTCTTGTTAGGCCTGCTGTATGTTTGTGCAAAGCTGTGATTTTATTTAGATTAATTAGTGAAGACCTCCAAATCTATATAATTCTTGGCAGGTTTTTTTACATAGCATCTGTTTTTGTACCCCTTTCGTGTTGTTTGCATCAACTGTATCTGCTCTCAATTTTGTATTTTTTTTATTGTCTAAGTCTGTAGATCCCGCAATATCGAGAGTTTTCCTCTCCAATCCTAAATGAAAATTCTGAAGTACTTCACATGGTCAGTATATGTTGCTTTTATATTGCTGCTTCATCTCTTAAATTATAAACTTATAATCATCACAAAAAAATATTATACATGCTACTACCGTCACTTGTTCTGTGAAATTATAGCTTTTTAAGTCATCCAACATTCGTCATTCTAGATCGAACTAGCTACGTATATCCCTTGAAGAATGACTGTGTAACCATCTCAGCAGATTCAGTAACTACTGTGGAACGAGGGATGTATGATTTACTACACTGATGCCCCAGATTTCCATGGTTGATTTAGTCCCGTGGTAGCAGCAGTTTCTTGATTTCTCCTCTACATGTGCATACTGTAGTGTAATAAGCTCTGCTATTCAGCTTTTTTTTAGTGAGATTCAAATACCAACATCAATATATATTTTCTATGTTGCCTTGGTCTCTGAGAAAAAAATGTCTAAGCAGCTTTCTCCATATATAAGGTATTTGTGACAAAAGAATCATTTACTTAGACCCCTCTATGTTGATCCTTTAATTGTTTGTGGTCCTAACACGACACTCCTTGGTTAATTTTTCACAGCTGTACATTGTTCTTTCGTCACGGATCATTGTTGGTGTCTTGCAGTTGAAATTGTCCGCAAGAAATTGTTTAGGCATGATGATTCTTGTTTTATTGGGTCCATTTACCTGGGCATTGCCGATTTGCTGGAATAATGGTCCGGTCTTTGCCTGCATGCGTGTGTTCCGCGGCCTACCTGTTTAGTCAGCAGTTTCTTCATGTGGTTTATTTTCTGTCCTGTTAAAATAGTCCGCCTTTAGCAATCTAACATGACTAGCTATTTGTGGTGACATGTAATTTGTTTCTGATGAATTTTCCCCAATTTAAGTTTGTCCGCTCCTTCAAAGCAAGTGGCTTGTAAGAATTACTTATGTAACCACGTTTAGTTTCTATTCACATGATCCTGCTTGTAAGAGGCAAACCTGCATTGATTGTCTGCGATCATACAATTCTAAGGTTAACTTTCAGAGGAAAACTCATAAGTAAGAAGGTATTAGCTATATTTTCTTCTATAAATGTTCATATATTTTGCTCACACCCTTGGCGTTACCGCGTTAGAGGTCTTGATGAGGAGGTTATGCAATGATGATATAAATTAAGAATAAGCGAAGCTAGCATCGTAATGTTTCAGATTTTCTCTTTCAGTAGGGAGGATATCATGTGCCTTGGGTTCAGAAATGTGTTCTGTTGGAGGCTAAAATGTGGTGAACTCAATTTTTTACCCTGTGCTATCATCCTACTGAAACTGTTCCCCCTCAAAGTACTTGTTCTACATAGTGATAGCTACTCTACCATGACAGGATATCATGATATGTAAGGTGCTTTGTTGTGCTATTTTTCTTTTCCGAAATGAAATCTCTGTTTGTGTTTTGCTTGCACCTTCACGTCCAAACTTAGCGTTTCCAAGCCAATTAGTTACCTTATTTCTTTGTCAATATTAAATTACGGGGCACTTTTAGTAGTGTGCTAAAGGAAAAATGCTGCTTCTAGCCCGATTTAGATCGCTGTTATAATTCTCATCTATGTCTGGATGTTCTATTTGGAGTGATTATACAGAACCATGTGAGGTTCAAGACAAAATAATCATTCAGTGAAAAATGGGAATGATTCATGGATGACAGCTGCAGTTCTGCTACTTTTTTTTTAATATTTTGTGTTGGTGCAAAGACTTGCAAAATAGTACTAAATAGAAATATTTTGCTTATGTTTATCTTGCAGGTTGCACCAAGCTGTTTGTGTTTCTGTAATATAGGAATGCATCCCATATTTTTATTAGACTGGTCAGACACCTGACTCAGAGCAAGGTATGCCAATACAATTTTCCAGTGATTTTCTGCAGCCTATAATAATTGTTAATGCTGCTTTATGTAAGGCCTCTTCTTTCAAACAAGCAATTTGGATTGTTGGTGCAAGTAAAAGTCTCAGTCACCCCGGAAGAGTTGTATGTTTCAGTCTAGCGATTCCCGAGTCATGCCTTTTTTTTGTAGTTTAGCTGTTTACCACTAACTTTAGGTTTAGTGTTTTTGCGGGTTTCTTGCTACATACAGCACCCATGATTATGTACAATTTCCATGTGAATCTGTTGTGTAAGTGCCTTACAATTTCTTGCATTTTATTAGATTACATAATGGAACTTGACACATAATCAACGCCATTAACTGGGATAACTTCTTCAGCGAATCCCTTTTATGGAACTGCATATAACTAATCTTAATAACTTCAATTGGCAACTTTTCCTATGTTAATTGGAATTCTCACCATGTTATTCTCTGAAATTTATAGCATGTATATCTTTTTCTACTTGAGAAGGCTCTATCGAGAGCTGTACAAGAATTGCTTCTATCTCGATCATGCTTCCTTAATTTTTCTCTATTAAGATGTTTCTCTACTATAGGGTCCGTAAACATTGATGCCCCCATGTAATTATTTTTCTCAATGCACCGTTTAAGGATGAAAACACAACTTGCATTTTAGGTGTTTATAGTCATGGTTATGTCGATACTTCGAGATACATTCGGTCAATTTCCTATAGCTATTCGCTTTCTAGCTCGCGTTGTGTTGATAATTGCCTTAGTCTTGTCATGACCATTGCTGTTACCCTTGCTTGTTAATCCATAAAATTTAAAGAATTTTATAGCTCATGTGGGAAAACTCAAAGTGTAGCCCGAGGCACACACCTCTTATTTTTTTTACAAAATTCGAATCCAACATTTAAGTTTCAAAAAAATCTGATTTTTTTAAATGTAGCCAATGATGTACTCTACCACTGTGATAATTTTCAGGATGAAATACGTTATATTAGAGGCTACACAAAAATGACAAATTCTAACAAATGTTGGAGGTTTCAGAATCTGTATTGTTCATGTTTTCAGATCCATGAAGTTGCGAATTTTGCATGGCCCAAAGTACTGCTTTGTTTTCATAGTTATAGAGTACATCATTATTTACCTACAGAATTTTTTGCTCCTAAATTTTTAAAACTATAAAATGACATTTTAGATTTTTCGAAAAAACAAGCTACATGCAGCCCGAGCTACGAAATTTCACACTCATGTTCAGCTTGTCTAATTGATAACTCTATACTATGACTTCTTACATGATGTCCTCATACTATATTATGGTTATTGTTAATTGCAATGACCAAATAGCAATGCAATATTATGGTGAAACAATTTTAAAAGTTTGACTTCCATATTGCCAAACCCGGTCCAGCCCAGTCCCTCTCCCTCGCGGCCAAACCCGGTCCGGTCCCCAGCGACCAACGGCCCGGTCCGGTATGGTCACGTTTTCAGATCCATGGGATTTATGAATCACGGTCCAAAATACTGAGTCTTTTGTACTGCTTTTTTTTTCATAGTAGTAGAGTACATCATTATCTACCTACATAATTGTTTGCTCCTAAATTTTTAAAACTATAAAATGAAATTTTAGATTTTTTTGAAAAAAACAAGCTACATGTAGCCCGAGCTAGGGAATTTCACACTCATGTTCAGCTTGCCTAATTGATAACTCTATACTATGACTTCTTACATGATGTCCTCATAATAAATTATGGTTATTGTTAATTGCAATGACCAAATAGCAATGCAATATTCATGGTGAAACAATTTTAAAAGTTTGACTTCCATCTTGCCAAACCCGGTCCAGCCCAGTCCCTCTCCCTCGTGGAACAAACCCGGTCCGGTCCCCAGCGACCAACGGCCTCCCATTCAACTCCCGCACGCCACCCGCAGAAGGCCCACCTCCACACTCCCATCCTACCCGCACGTCACTGCCAAGCGGTCCCACCGAACGACGGCCCACATGTCAGTGGGCATCCCCAACCTCCACACCAACGACCATTCGGCCCAGCCCCCGCACCGACGCGGGCGCAGCTCTCTCCAATCGCATCCTCCTCCGACCGCACCGCACCGGCGAGCTAGGGTTCCGGCGAGCGCGCGCGCGGCATGGCGGGGATACGGTGGCCGCCGGAGGACCCGGAGATGTTCCCGACGCGGATGCTCGGGACGGGTGTCTGGGGACCCGCCGGCCCCGCGGGCCCAGCCGGGGGCCCGCCCGGCGAGATGGCGTCCGACGACGACCGCTCGGTGGCCGCCGACTCGTGGTCCATCAAGAGCGACTACGGGAGCACCCTCGATGACGAGCAGCGCTACGCCGACACTGCCGAGGTCCTCCTCGCCTCCTCCTGCCCCTCCTCGGGCTCCTCCGCCTCCGCCGCTGCGCCCTCCGCCTGCTCCTCCTCGCTCAGCGCGCACCACTCCTCCGACTTCAGGTCAGCCGATCCGCGTCCCTTCGTTCCTGCCTTTCCTGACGCCGTGATCTGCTCTCTCCTGTTTTGGGGAAAACGCGTGATTTGGACCTCCGCTGATCTGTCTGTTCGAAATTGCATTCTGGCGTCGAAATTGGCGATGATGGCGAACAGCTTCGACAAGGACGTACCCGATGTCGTGCCGCCGATGCTGGGCCTGCAGAATTACCACGACGGCGCGTACGCGGAGGACCTAGCTAATTACCATGAACGCAGCCACGCGGATGACTGGTAAAATGCTTCATCTTACCACTTCTGCTTTTGCACATAGGGAGGGAGAAGGCATGTTTTCATCGCTGTTGCTGCTCTCTCAGCTTGTTGCATGTACTAAAATCTGGAGCAACCGATCATAATTGATGAGTACTTTGGCTGTAGCCTTGTTAGGATTATATATGAGCAACAATCAGCATAACTAAGCTACCTGGTTGCCTCTTGTAAGAAATGTAAAACATGATGTATGCCAGTTGGAATTGCCTTTCTCGTGGGAAAACATTCGAGTACTGTGGTAGCAAACTCTGGTGCCAGCAAATATATATGGGCAGTATTGTTTTATATTGGAGGTTTTGGCTGATATAAGCTGCTGTCCGCTGCCCATTGGCCAACACGAAATTCACAACTCACAGTGTCGGTCCTATTCCTCCGTCTCATCTTTATTCTGGACAGACAAGTTCTTGCTTGCAGCTATAATCGCTTGTTGGAAGTGGCTCGGTAGAACTCCTGTTGTTTAAAGGTTTCAATAGGCAATCACAGCTTGGGTGGCATCTTTTGCAGGTTTGGCACCGAGGTCATGGATGTCCTTGTAGACTGGACCAAGAACTTGTGTTCCAGCAAAGATTTGCCCGGCTGCAGCGTGCTTGACATAGGGTCCGGAAGCGGGCGACTCTTGCAGCAACTTGCGAAACAAGGGTATGTTGTGGAAATGGGACACTCTGATTATTCTATCATTTTCCATTTCTCAAATCTCATATTCTCATTTTAACATGAATGGATTGTTTCCAGTTTCAATACGTTTAGCGATTAGTTGTTCATAATGTTCACTAGCAGCTGCGAGATACACTGTCTGTTTCTTTTTGGTCCTGGATTTGTATACATATATTGGTAGAGCATATGATTCTAGGAAGATTCCAAAATTGGTTCTGGATGACCCATAGACTGGTGGCCCCAGGATTCACATGTTTGTGTGACACCCAAGGGCATTTTATGGACTGTATGATCGCAGTAAAATTTTAGTTCTTTCTGTGAATTTAGGACTATGCCCGTATGGGATACTGAGATATGGGTGTATATGTGATAGCCAAAAATAGAGGCAGTTGGTGATATTTGGTCCCTATTGATTTATCTTGGCAGTGTATGACATGTTAATGTATGGATCGTCATATGATTGCCAATTCGTGTAATATCCTTAAGAAGTACCTCTTGGAAGCAGTATAGGGTGTACTCTGATATAGTCATATGACAATGCTTTTATGCTTTGAGGAAGATCATACTGGAGTCTCATGTTCACTTCGAAAGGTATCTCTATGACACTAGAGGTTATTTTGTATATAGGAAAAATTCTTTATGCATTCAGTCTTGTCATTTAGTCAACGTATTGGTAATACCTCTTGTCAGTACTGACATCTTGAGTAATTATACAGGTTTTCTGATCTAACTGGCATTGACTACAGTGAAGCCGCTATTGAGCTTGCTCGAAATCTTGCAATTCGTGATGGATTTGAGCACATCAATTTCTTGGTGAGTTTGGTCGGTGGTGCACTACATGTCGACATTACATGATTGTAATTTGTTTCCACATTTACTTGCCTTCTCGTGCGTCAGTATATGATGTTGAACATAGTGCCTCAAAATGGAAAGATGAAGAAAGAGCCATTTCAGATTTTATGAAGCATTTCATATTTGCAGGTTGATGATGTTCTGGAGTCAAAGTTGGAGAGAAGGTTTGAACTTGTGATGGATGAAGGAACTCTGGATGCAATTGGGCTTCATCCGGATGGACCCGTGAAGAGGTAAAATGTACCTTAATCCTCACGATTGAATTGCTAGAATTTATTTGGAGGAAAGGATGGGATCACTTGATTGCTACCATGTTTTAATTTATCTCTGCTGCTGCATTTCAGAATGATGTATTGGCAGTCAGTGGCTAGCTTGGTTTCTCCTGGTGGTGTACTGGTTAGTACTTCCATCTAAATTGAACAAAAAAACATTGAATTTGTTTGCAGTACATTTACAGCAAATTATAGCCCCAAATATTGATGGTCAATTCACAACCTGAAGTTTCTGCTCACGTTTGAATTTGATTCGTTCTTTAACTGCAGTAACCCCCTTCATCTATATGCTCTCTCCTGTTACAGCAACCATCTTGATTCTTTGTTGATGAACACATGCATGTATGAGAAATTCAGAATGATGGCTAAGCAAAAGTCAACGTGTCATCTTCTGATGTTACTTGTGCATATGTGCAGGTCATCACGTCGTGCAGCAGAACAAAGGATGAGTTAGTGCAGGAGGTGGAGAATTTCAACCAGAGAAAGCTGGGCGCTACGGTCCTTGAAGGAGCGTTGGCCAGTGATGCTGTGGTGTTCAAGTACCTCGACCATGTTCGAGCTTATCCAAACGCGGATAGCATCGCCACCGTTGCTTTCCTGCATACATGAAATATATGTGTATCCTTTCCCTAACTTATCAGACCTGTGAGTAACAATGTACCCCAGGACAGCTGTTCTTCTACGGGTGTTAATTTACCTTGTCGAATACGTTTGTCGGACACGTTATTCACTACTATGTTGCCTTGTTATAGCTGGATATCTTGTTGATGTAATCTTTGAAAGCTTATCAAGTAAATTTCACAACCAGATGTACAGAAATTTGTATGCTTGGAGAACTGATCAATAATCCTGCACTTATCATACAATTTGAAGGCCTCTAGATCAACCAAGTGCTGGAAAGAGAATGTGATATCATGGATTCTGATACTGGTTTATACTTCCCTCCATTTGCAAGTAATTTTAGGTGATTTCTTCAGTACATGGGAGAGCTACAGAAGCTCACAAGTAACAGCATCTGGGTTAGTCTTGTGATATGTACAGAACCACTCCATTCTCCTTTGTGCACACAGAAGCGAGTGGCTTCAGACTATCCTACTAAGTCAGGATATATATATATATATATATATATATATATATATATAGTCTAATCTTTTCCCCCTTGTTTCGTTTGTTTCCTGGGATCTGCTCTTCCGCCGACTGCAGCAGGGCGTTGTCCTTGAATTTGATGGTGTTAGTAGACTGGGATCAGCCGTGGTTCAGAGTAAGGCCGTGCAGAATCAGTGTCGATAGCATCCTCTTCTTCCTCCTCGCCTTCAGTGTCCGCTGAAGACATATAGGTTTCCTGGTTTTCCTGCAGTATTATGTGATCTAGACCCGAGAGTTATGCATCAGAAAATAGTGTAGGATCTGCTTTAAATGGGGAACTCTGTTCAGTGCAACTGTGCAAGTGATACTGGTATCCGTTTCCTTAATCATAATCACTGCACATGAGCAGGTTCCAATCCCCCAAGAGTTGCTAATAAATCAGTGCTGGAATTACCTGTTGGCGACGACGACGGTGGTAGGTCGCCAGTGCTCTCACCATGACCAAGATTGGAAATAGAATCCCCGCAGTCCTCAGCACAAGAAGCTTTATTTTTTGTTTCCCATAAAATGCAGAAATGCAAGATCAGAGGTTTGAATGAATGTAAAAACAAGATCAAATTTCATTAATGAAAATACTGGTGATCTTCAATCTAATCAACACAAATGTTGATCATAACTCTTACCGAAAATAGGGCGAATGAATACTCCCCATTCCCGCCGACCACGAGAGGAAGAGTGTGTCGAAGAACCAGGAGGGCCATGAACTGCACTTGTTCAATCACAACGACAAGCTGGCTGTTAGAAAATCATTCACGAATTCAATTCAAACACAACCTATCTAGAGGAACTTACAATTATGGCGATTGTACGGCAACAAAAGGCGCTGCTCCTCGTCCTCACAGGCAAGTAGTCCTCGTAGTCGTCCATGAAATCGCGCTCAGAGGGCACCATTGTTATGACCTGAGAATCATTGAGATCGTGCCGAGCAATCTCCCAGTTCCCCCTGAGAAGAGATCAACACAGGAGACGTTTTACAACATACATCATAGTTTGCATCAAGAAGGCATGCGAAATAAGTACCTGAAGTTCATTGGTATACTTCCATAGTGAAACAACTTCTGTGGGGAAGTGTAACCTGGCCTGAATTGCTGCAGAAACAGAGAGAGCATAACCACCTCCATGACTAAAGTAACATATTTATCTGTTTGAATGGATTTTTTATCAATACATTGGCCGAGTAGACACTTTATTTTTACCTGCAAGCATATTTCGCAGATGGTATCGCCCTTCTCATTGCACCATCGTTGGATGCATTTCCGGTGAGCGTACTGCAAGAATGAAGAAGGTAAGAATTTGACCTGATGTAATTCACCGGTATCAGTGACCGAAATACCTTGTCTTATTTGTCCAATCATACCATGATAATGGGTCATTTGATATGACAAGTATAATCAAACAGACAAAACGCCACAATGTTTCTTCGAAGTCTCAACCACATCTGACCCCGCGTAGCACATAATATAGGTAGTTGTCTCACGCATTGTGTGATGGTCTAAAATGGTCCTCTCCATTCCTTCTAACTTTGAAGAAAGAGAAAGGCCTACTTCCATTTTTAGTCTTTAGTGAAGTGGTTTTCCTTTTACTTTCCAAGGCTATATATGTCACAATCTGAAAGGGAAGGCCAGTATTAGGTACTGCCTTCCAAGCTACCACGGTCAATTTCATCCCCAGATCTGTCACTGAGCATTCCATACACTTGATCAGTACAACCTACTACATCTAACCACAACCATAAATATCAATAATTCCTCATGCAAAGTCAAACCGCACTCACTAATATAGAACTGGAAAAGAATACTACACAAATGAGAAACAGAAGCGCCAATTAACTAGTCCATGTCGTACTAAAAAAATAAGAATATGATCTGACGTAGTTCACCAGTATAATCGACTGAAATACTGTGTATTTTTAATCCAATTCATATCAAAAAGGGGAAAGGCCAGTATGTTTCTTTCAAGTTTCAACTACATTTGACCCTGCATGAAACATAATGTACGCAGTTGTCTCATGCTTTGTGTGATGGCATAAAATGGTTCTCTTCCGTCACCATTCCCTCTAACTATGGGGAAAGCAAAGCACCTACTTTCAGTTTACCTTTTATCTTTTAGGGAAAAGAGTTTTCATTTTAGTAAGACTATACATATATGTCACAATCCAAAAAGGAAGGCCAATGTTAGGTAATGCCTTCCAAGCTATATTGAGGCAAACACAGTTGATTTTCATCCACAAATGTGTCACTAATCTTTTCAGATACTTAATTAGTATAACCTGCTAGGCTACTACATCTGACCCCAACCATAAACCATCAACAGCTCCTCATGGCAAGTCAAACCATACTCACTAGTACAGACTTGTAAACATAAATTAGAACCCCACAAAATAAAAATCAAAGGACTAATTAGCTAGTCCATCTCGTACTAAAATGATAATATTTCAAATTCCGGTTGCAGAACAATTTTGCAACTTTTTTCCTCGAACACAATCCCGCAAGCATTTTGTATACTCGAATCAGGAATGCAGGTAGTATCTTTGATTTCTACTCGAAACTCGACATGTTCCCTATGAAATCACTGAAAAATGCTAGTACTCCCTCCACCTCAGATTAATTGACTCAACTTTGACTGATATGCATGTTTGGGACAGATGGAATACAGAATTCACAAGTTCAGATTTCAGAAAAGTGCTACAGCTTGTTTGTAGTACAACAGAATCTGGAATGCAGGCCCATTTTCTGAGTTAGATTCAACTGTTTTACTAGGAAATCACCGCGAAATCCTACCACAAAATTCACAAGTTGATATTTCGGAACAAGAACATGGCTTGAAAAATGTTTACCTTGAGGCTGCCGCGGCAGCCGCAGGGCGCTTCCATGCCGCTGTCCCAGTCCTCCTCCTGGCAGATCCTGCACTCCACCATCTTGCTCGGGGGACCGCCGTCTCCAGCAGCAGCGGCGGCGCAGCAGTAGCCGACCGCCGCCGTCTCCGCCGGCTTCATCCTGCCCCCGATCGCCGCCTCCAGCGTCGCCTCCGTGAGCAGCCGGTCCACGAGCAGCGCTAGGTGGTCACCCATCGATCCTCCTGCAAGCACAAGGATGATCATCCATGGCGGAAACAGTTGCGGTACGTAGGTGTGCAATTAGCGGGCCTATGTGCAATGCGAGTGCTGCAACTGCTTCTTCTTTTGTCAGGAATCCGCAGGCGCCAACCGCCGCGCAATTGATAACCGCAAGGAACTGGCGGGAGGTGAAGCCAATGGAATCATTTTTTTTTGTTAATCTGAAACAGCTGGTGCAGCAGCAGCAAGCGTGCCAAGAACCGGCCAAAATCTTTGAACTTTTCAACGGGGAAAGCGAGGGAGGCAATTGTCCCATACTACGTATACAGTAGCAGGACATTGATCGGAAACAAAGTTTTTGCCGCAGAAAAGAGAACACGAAGCACGAGAAAGCTGAAAAGAAAAGAAACTCACCTAGAGAAGAGAAGAGGCAGAGACCTAGGAAACAGAGATTCAGAGGAGCGGTTTCGGATTTCAGTGCTCTGATGGCTTACCAATGAACAGATAAAAGGAGGAAGAAATGTTTACCTTGCGGAAGTTATCAAGAACACCAGCAGGACGGCGAGGGAAGCGGATGAAGAAAGCTTTGAAGGGTTGATTTGGGGCGTGGTTAAGGCAAGAAGAAGAAGATGAGTGGAGGGAGAGAGGGCAGGGGTTAAGGGAAGCAAGAGATGGAGTGGAGGGAGATGTAAGAAAAGAACGGAGGCCAAGCTAGCCAAGCCAAGAGGAAATGCAACGGAAGAACACTCTCACCGCGTCCTCTTTGCTTCCGGGCTTTGCTTCCCTGGGATTTAAATTAGAAGAGAGGCAAACAGAGGAGATGGGGAGGGGAATAGGTATCGGTGATACTGTCGCCACACAACAACTTCACTGATTCCTTCTCGCTTTCCAAAAGCTTCTTCTCCGTTCTTTTAGGAGCACCTTTTTTTCTTTCTGTTCAATTCCACTTTTTGGAATTTTGTTGTAATGGTTCAGATTCAGAAATTGGAATGGTTAGGAATAAATAAAGTTGTCAAACTGAAGATATTGAGTCTTTTTTTCTTCTTCTGAATTAAGAATGCTGCTTCACTACTAGCTTTTGGTTATAATATGCTTCACTATTAAACATCTGTTTTTAGAATACTACTCCCTCCATGCACTAAACTGTTTTTTAGAATACTACTCCCTCCATCCAAAAATAGGCGTTTTACTTTCATCTAGATATAGATGTATCTAGATCTATTTTAGTTAGAGATATATTCGTATGTATCTAGATAAAGTTAAGACACATATTTTTGGACCGAGGAAATATAAGTTTTGTTATTTAATTACATACGTTTTACTTTTTTACCGACACTCGCTGACCGGAATTCAGTAGCTTCTTCAGGCAGCAAAAACAACACTGAGACTGAGTGCCCTGGGATTTTAGGCCGCAGATATGACTTGCTTAGCTCGCTAATTATGTCATTATGCTACACTAGCTTAGGAGATTCTCTGCACTCGAAGGATGCGAAGGTTGAGGCGGAATGGCGGATTCCCTTGTAGGCGGCCCACCACTAACTGCACGAGCAAAATGGCGGTGCATTCACGATGTTGCCCCTCAGCCTACCTAGGACTGTAGCCAGTAGGTTTAACTAACGGCTTGCACACGTTTCCCGCCACTACTACGGCAAATTCTTACGCTTTTAATTAGCTTGGTTTCGGTACTAAGACTGCCTTATGTGTACTCCGATTGTTGAGGAAAAAAATAAGTAAAAAATTTCACATGTTAGTGGGTTCGTGAGGAAAAATTAACAGACTGCAGTGTCATGTACATCTCAGAATTCGCAAATGGTCGTTTAAATTCATTCGATCATTTTCTTATTTCTCGCGACTCATCAACGTATATCACTTTGACAACATAGAACATGAGTGCAGTTACTTTTCTTTCCAAATATGGAAGTGGGCAAATAAGTTAATCTGGTGACCAGCGGCCCCCAACACGTGTCAAGTGACAATTCCATCCGTCCACATAATTCCTATTTTGGGCAAACCAAGAAAAAGGTGTCCGACTTGTCAACTCCATCACCAACGCTTTGTCGGATGATGTTTTGATACGAAATGCGATGAAACCTTAATCATGTACTATCTACAATTTTGGGCAATTGGCAAAAGTAAGTGTGACTCATTCTCTCTATCACCAACCCTCTGCAAGCGAGGATTTTGTCAAAATCTGACAAAATCAAATATAACCCCTAGCTAAAAATTGGTATTACTTGGTGCATATTCTTGCCACGTGGTGCGCCCTGCTCGACACGGCTACAAGGGGCGCCGGGGAGGAAGTTTGCACAGGAGGCAAATGACACCAATTGATTTTGTTGCCAATATTTTTAAAAACTAACAAAATAACCAGACAAATAATGTGCAATGGTGCCAATAAACTTAGAGCAGCGACACCATGATATAATGGATTTCTACTAATGTTTTTTAGGACTAACAAAATATATATATGATGATAAATGTATAATGATACCGTTACACTTGGAGCAGTGACACCATCGATATATTTTCCGGGATTTGCACCTGCGGGGCACTGTGAGCTGGGGTAAAACAGTAAAGCCATTTGCTAATAAAACATTTGTTCAATTTTAAATACCCAACTCACTTTGATCTTTGGTCTACTCATAGTCTATGTTAATTAAGACCTCACATGGTGAGATCAAGCGATGTCGTGCCATTAACACTTGTAGTTGTGATGTAGCTTTTTTTTTTTGAAAAGATAAAGGTCCCGAAGGACCTAGAGTCTGCCTTCATCAGCGGTGGGTGTACATTTACAGAAAGGACCCCAGTAGAAGATTAACACAAGAGCCCCTAATTTTTTCACACAACACCCTACAGAAAATCGCCAAACGCGATCGAGTACGTCTTCACCGCCGCCGGTCGTCGACCTCCTAGCGGGGCCACCACCACTCCCACCGGGGACAAAACCACTTGGTGGAGCGGTAGCGTTGACCAGCACGCCAAGATCCAGAAAGATCCCCCACTGAAGGAGGGATGAGAAGCTCAGGCCTTCGAGCCTGAGCGCAGTAGGACTGCCCTCGCGGCCAAGGATAGCTCCGGCGCACCATCGCCGTCGCTTGAGAACTGCTGCAAAGGGTGCGGACCCTAGAAGCCCTCGGAGCCACCACCAAACCTCAACCACCGCATGATCTTCGTCATCCTCTCCCTCGCCCCCTTGGCCGGCCAAGAGAGACAGAGAGCGCGCAGGTCGGAAATGTTGATGATGACAATGCCAGTAGCAGGATCTCCTATCCGCCAGAGAAAGCCCACATTGTTGTCTCTTCTCCTCGCCTCCACGGTAGGCCAGAAGAAACTCCGTCGTAAGCCAGCACAAGCATCGCCCCTCCCCCTCACCTCCATGGCTGGCAGGGGGCTCTGCCTTGCAACTCCTCAGCAAAAGAAGACCCGCGGCCGCTGATTTATTCGTGGAGACCGTGGCTCCCTCGTTGCCTCCCTTCTCCAACCACAGGAGACAGAGGAGCAAGAAGAAGAGCCCTACTCCCCAGATCTTGCCGCCGAGATCCGAGGCACAGCTCCAAAACGTCACAGAGGGACGAAAACTGGAAGGGAAACCTAAATATTTACAACCGGCACCAACTCCTCTCCATCTCCGGCCGGCTATTCCGGCGGAGAGGAGGTTGGGGAGGGGGGGGCAGGGGGGGGGGGAATGAGAGCTTCAGGTGTGCTGTAGCTGGGGTTGGTTGTCGTTCATTTCACTTAGAAGCTAGCAGACACCATTTTGCACTCCGAAGAGTTGCAAAAGATCAACTGCCTTTCTCTACCTCGGCGAGTGTTTCTCACCAACGTATACCAACTCGACAACTTGCACATGAGCAGAGCTAATCGACGACCAGCCTCGACACGTCTGAAGTGACAATTCACTAATCCATCCATGCCTGGTAGCTACCTACATCCTGGCTAAAACACTGTGAAAACAAAGAAAGAAAAAGGTGCCCGACTTGTCAGTTCCATCACCAACTCCCTGTATCCGGGGTTTGGCCTGAAATGTGACAAAAACATAATTATTTCTGTACCAACTCAAAAATAATAATCATTTCTGTACTGATTTGGTCAATGGAGATGACCCAAAAGGAGGGCTCGTTTTAATGTTCTAAACTGTTTGTTGCACAAGTCAGCTTGGTACTTTGGTTAGAGTTGGGTTTGGTGAAGCCCAGAGACTAATTAAGTGACCTGTCTAACTCGCACTCTCACTGCATGCTACACATAGTTGGTTAGGTGTGCGTGATCTATTCTTGTTGACCTATATCTTGGCCTATGGTCTTATTCATAACAAACGCACCTGTAGGAAGTAGTAGGGCGAACTGCCTTTGCATCTTAGTCACAACGAACACACCCCTACAGTCCATTGATTTTTTTTTTGGTTGCTGTTCTCTGAATTTTATGGAAACAAGGAATGTCTCCCCTACATATGTACTTCATTTGGATGGAAACAAGTGTGTTTTAAACAATGATAGGTGAATTTGTAACACCTATTTTGTAGGCCTTATTTACTTTGGATATTAGGTTTTATTTGGTATCCTAGTGTAATTCGTTCAAAGCCACTAATTTAAGTCCAACTAAAGCTCGTCAAAAGTAATAATGAGAGAATTTGTGCATTGTCGGTCTTCGGAGTTTCTACCTCAACCTTCTTGATAGACGACATTTTGGTTCTTTGTTATACCCGCCGGCGTGGCTCCATGGGCATTGTCGGTGGTAACATAGTCTTCCTAAACTATCACTTCTTTCAAGCGCAAGCATGTCCATCAACCTGGTGATACTAGTGCAGTTGTCTAATTGCGTAGATCAGAGTGGTGCATGCCTTTATCAGTATGCTTGGCGTGATTGTCAATATTCTTTGTACATTTTGGTTTATTTTTGCGGAGATTCAACAAGGTTTGATCCTTGCATGTGCTTCAATGCTTGAAATTTTCTATTTTGGTTGTTGCTTGCATGAATTATGGTGGCACAGTGATGATGAGTTTAGATGTAGCTTCAACAGTAACTTTGAGGCACATGGTCTTGGTTGTAATCTCCCTCTAATGTTTAGAATTACAACAAGGTTGTCCCTAGAGGCCCTCTGCTGAAGCCTTCACTTAGTGCTAGTCACCGTCATTGCTGAGACAGGGGAAAAAGCCCAAGCCCGACAAAGCCCTGACACAGATCTCAGTTTTGCGAACCTCGAAAACAGCCTGCCTCAAGTGGCGAACCGCAACCACTCTATCTTTGTTGTTCGTCGGCCGGCTCAAAGCCCGGGCCTCAATCTAAGGATGAAAATGGAGCGGAAATGGACGGAATTGAGTGGTATCACATTTGTTTTCATATTTTTTTTTTGCGGAAGCGGAAACTAATAGATAAATCCTGGAAATAAATACAGAAACTGATATTGTCGGAAGCTGATGTGGACCAAATACAGTGGAGACATGAAACAAAAAGTGCTTGTTTGACGAGACAGCGATAATCATGAAGAGAAACTCAAACAACAGAAGAAACATACCAACTTGATCCCTAACCCTAGCATGACTACTCAGTATATTGGGAAAAAAGAAAGGCCGAATCGTGGAAGTTTCCTCGCACTAACGAAGGGATTACATGGTCATCTATTTCGAGATGGGCCACTTTGGAGGTCACATACTCCTGCTTGATTGGGTCATGCACATCAAACACTGAAACGGAAATTCCATATTAGGAGAAAATGGAATTTTCCTTTCTGTCTCTGTCAAAGAAATTCTGTTTCCGTTACGCCAAATTCCGTTTATGTTTCCATATTTCTGTGAAAATGTTAGAGACTTTCCGCTTTACTTTTTTATCCATGTTATCCTTTGTACTTGGGTATTTGGGCGATGCCATGGGAGAGGAGACATAAATTACTTATTGTTTTGTTCCATAAGACAATATTTCACTACAAGGGTGTACAAAATTAATGTAGAAATGATGATGACAGTGGTGAAGGGTGCAGTGTGGAACGTGGAATCAAGTACCGTATCCACGTCCGATCTCTAGGTAATGGGGAACATACGGTCTGTACAAGCTAGCCCTAAATACATCCATATACATAATCAGCAAGGGTTAATCATTTGACGCACGACTCGGATCAGTGTACGCATCATGATTATTCATCTATGCACGAGTCTACGCACCTCGTCAAATTTGGTGCCAACCCCTGATGCTACTCCATGACGCTGCAGGTCGAAAATCATCTTCATACTGAAAGTCCACTGAATTTCATGTGCGTTTTGACCTGTTTCACGAAAGCAGAGTTTGAGAACCGTGTGGCATACATACAGAAACACCCAACGTCTGATATCAATATGCCCTTGAATTATGGATGTGTTGACTGATTTTTTTTTACCACATGCTATATCCAGTGAAAATTCCCAGTCCAATGATGCAACTGTTGTGAAGTGTATATGTGGATTGCGTAGCCCTTTCCATCACTTCGGACTTTTGGTTCAAGTGGCTAGTGCATGAAGCTTAACATGGTATCAGAGCCCTAAGTCTCGAGTTCAAATCCTGGTTTTCGCAATTAAGCCTAAAAATTGTTGTTGCCCCCCTCTTTAGCCACCGCTGATGCCCTGTTTCGGTGTGCTCTTCTTCTTTCACGTGTTGACTTTCTCTTCTCCCGTCACACGCGAGTGGGGGTGTTGTGAAGTGTATATGTGGATTGCGTAGCCCTTTCCATCAGTTCAGACTTTTGGTTCAAGTGGCTAGTGCATGAAGCTTAACAGCAACAACCACCACTTGTGAGTTGTAAACTGAATGAGAAAGAGGAACACATATGAGCACTTGGTAAAAGAAAATGCAATCTTGCAACGTAAGCTTGTCAAACATAGGAATGGTGGCCATGAAAATAATTTTGCAAGTACTTTTGGCTCATAGATGCGGTGAAAAAATGGCAAAGATGGTTTCACTTGAAGCTGAAGTAAAATCTAAGAGTTGGTAGCTTTGTCCTCTCCTTTGAAGATCTTTTCTGGAGAGCTTTTCCGTTTGCCACTTTTATAATACATAAAGGCATGGTCCCAGCTGGAATGTTCATATGCCACAAGACAAGATTAAGTCTTTACTGCAAAATATTTGTATTAGTTAACTGAGAGAATAAATGCATACAATTGTGTTTCTCCTCCCCTGGTTATACAATAGTTAATAAATGTATGAGACGGGTTGGAGTGAGTTCACGATCTATTTCTTTGGAAAGAGGGGAAAAAACCTATGGGTCATTTTCATAACATAGAGACATGTCGATGACTTAACTGTCTCACAACTCGACCCATCTAGAAAACAACCACTTTCTAGCATATACTGGTAACTAGAAAGTACTTTCTTTGTCATAAAATATAAGACGTTTTAGTCAGCTACAATAGCCTACTAAAATGTCTTATATTTTGGGTAGGGGTAGTAATTATGGCATAATTTGTTGTTACATCATTTATTTTAGTATTGAATCACTAACATTCTTCTACACTTACTACTGTACTAATCATGTCGTCAAAACATATCCGGAATTCGATAGCCATGTTAAGATAAATATTACAAGCAAGAGGTCTGAGTCTCGAGCAAAAATAGAAGGATCATCAAATTATATAGAAGTTAATGTTTTCTGAGTGAGTCCATGAGGACTATTAATCTAAATTGTGCTGGAAAGTGGATTTTTAGTGAAATTTATTGGCAATTTGGTTAATTTTTAATCTTGGTTGCCAGCATTAACACAACTTAATGAAGTGAATGTAAATGGGGATGTAGCTCAAATGGTAGAGCGCTAAATAATGCATATTAGAGGCAGGGGGATCGATACCTCCCATCTCCAATTATATTTGTTTTTATCGTTTACTTTGTTTTTCTGTCCTGGAGAAAACGAGACAAGCAAGAAAGAGAACTAACACCGAGGCTGCATAGGCTGTAGCTTGGGCCTTTAATTGGGCTGGGTAGTCTAGGACACGTTGGGAAACAAAGGTGAAGGAAGTTGGTCTGCGTCCTTGTGTTGCTTTTGCAATAGGAACGCATACATGAAGAAACCTGGTGGTATCAAATATGAAATAACTAAGTGTGAGTGTCTGGTCTTATCATGCCAAATAATCTGTCAGTTCTATGTATGTATGTGGTTCCGAATTACTGCAAACAGTAACTGCGCCTTGTTTACTAGTATTGCTGTAGCAATGGTCCTCATTCCTCAACTTGATGAAATGTGTGGATCAGTTCCAGATTACCAATGTCCAAGAGATAAAATTTTGGGAAGGTAAAATTTCATATGTTTTTTGCAGGGAGGAAGGTAAAATTTCATTTGGGTTTTGTGTGTGTGTAGATAGTATTTTTGTTATTTTCAGATTAAATAACAATGGTAAATATAAAGTAAGGCA
This sequence comes from Lolium perenne, assembly GCF_019359855.2. Classification (NCBI taxonomy): domain Eukaryota; kingdom Viridiplantae; phylum Streptophyta; class Magnoliopsida; order Poales; family Poaceae; genus Lolium; species Lolium perenne. The sequence continues at coordinate 29,987,449 of NC_067246.2, read as the reverse complement.
AAAGTGTTTCTAGTTATTTAAAATGGAATGGGTTCATGAGTTCATTTGTCTACTCTCTTTTTAAGTTGTAGTGGACACTAACAACTCATCACTGACATAATATTGGAGAAACTTCAACATGTGTTTGATGAACATTCATATGGGAATTACGTACTAATATAGATGATGCAACACATCCCTCTTATACTCCTCAAGAACAGAAAAGCTCCATGCAATCTTGAATTAAGAATCAATAGAGTATAACTTTAAGTAATTTGACATAATTTTGAATATAAAATATACTACCTTGAACAAACAAGATTATCACATTGTCACATGATAATTATAGCACATGCATTCAATTTATCCCTAGTGAGGTAGCAAAAGAAAGGTAAAAATTATAGTATATCTTGAATTTGTTGTCACTATTCAATCACTACCACCATGATACTCCATCTAACACACACTTTCCCTCACACATGTTCTTGCATACAAGTTGGATCAGAACAAGTACTTAATAACGGGGTACATGATATGCATCTATCAACACATCTTACACATAATAGGTTTCAATCTCATCCTATATATATATATATATATATATATATATATCATAGAACAAAGATCCACCACATAGGAATTACATATATGACCATAATCATGTTGGGTTGCTCATATGGTACTACATCTATGAAGAACAGGAGAGAAATAGATCAAGATACTTCCACAAACCCATAGCCCAGAGGTGGACTACTCCCTCTTCATCATGGTGATGATGGTGGAGACGTTGGAGAAGGCGGAGATCACTCCGGCGGTGGCTCCAGTACGTGGAGTTTCCCCCTCCAATCTTTGTTAGTTCTGGCTCTCTTTCGGTGTTTCGGTGTTTATGCGGCGCTCTCCTCGAAGAAGCCTCGTGAAGTCCTTTATATATGGGTTTTTAGGTCAGACGAAGTTCGTGGGCGAAATAGTCAAGCGAACCGGACGGTCGAATAGGAAAAGAGGTAGGGTGGCGGGGCGCGCCACCTGACCTCTTTTGGCCTTCCTAGCCCATGGCGTGAGGTCCAAGTGCTCCAGAAGCCTCACTTGATGCAATATTGATATCCACGATATCCTAGCTCAATTTAACTTTGTTTAGGTCCCTAAAAGTTAAAAATACACAAAATATAGTTTTCATGTCTATGACCCAAATAAAGGGAATCAATAGTAAATCCCCAAAAATCAATATAAAACATGGATAAAACATCATGTATGTTCGAAATATGTGGGAATATGTGTCAACAAACTAAAAAGTTCATGCATTAATTTTACATGCATCAACGCCTCGCACGAACGCTCCCTATTCCTCTGGCCGCCTAGTAGCGTCTGTGTCGGCTTCGTGTTCTGCACGACGCAGCAGCACCGGCGAGCGGCTTCACTTCCGCATCCTACCAAGTGAATTAATGGCCATGCAGCGATGCAGGTTCCCTGGGCCTAGCAATGAGTGCCTGCCTTAATGCACGCAAACGCCCCCTCGACTGCCTCTAACGTATAAAATGAGGCGCTGGGGGCATCCATTCCCTCACACAATCCTAGCTACCTCCCCAATCACCAACCCTAGATCCGCCATCCACCTTCTCCCCACGCGCTCCATGGCGAGCCGTAGGGGACGTGTCCGAGGATGCGGCTAATGCCCACAAGTTAGGGGATTGATCGCTCAAATCTTTGATGGGAAATATTACCCAAATTTATAGTTCAACTAAATGGGAACACAAGAACATCAATAGGACTTTAGAAATTGAGACATCACTCTCAACCGCACATGCATATCAATAAACTCACAAAGTAAGTGGTAATTTAAAGTAGTTGATTCAAAGCAGTAAAAAACAGTAAACAATAGCAGCATATTGAAGAAATGATGTGTAACTTTCGGTAGCTAAAGGCGCATGCATGAGATGATAGCGGGGTGTTGCATCAATGATACTGATCAAATAATGTAATCCTAATAACATGGAATTCATCTCTAATTCAGTTGTGTGTAGGTGTGTAATGCAAATATAGTTATGCATACTAACCAAGAGAATTTACATAACATCTATTGTCCCGCCTGCCCATTTCAGCGGAGCCAACTTGAAACTATAGACAATTAAGGTCTATCCTTTCGAATATCCCGGAACAAACCATTAACACTTCATGAACATAGAATATGCTCAAACTATCGTATATTCCCATCGTTTTCTCTAACTGTCACTTTAGGGTTCACAGGTTCAACACAATAATAGGAAATACAATTTGCATATAGATACCAAACTCATATATATGATGGCGCAATAGAAGTTCAGTACTAAAATCATGTCACTCGGGCCCTAGCAACAAGCATTAAACATAGCAACGGTATACCAACACTCGTACAAGAATATCCTCAAGACAAACACCTCAAATCTCCATACATATAGATGATTACATGATCAATATCATTCAATCCCCTTCCACCTCACATCCTACAGAGAACTACTCACACATGATGATGGAGAGTGAGCACATGGTTGTTGGTGATGACGTTGGTGGCGACGATGGTGGAGAAGACCTCGAAATCCCCCTCTTCGACTTGGAGAGAAGGACCAATCTGACCCTTGATATGAAGAACGTGGATGTGACGGTGCTCTGTTTCACGAAAGGGTCTCTCCTCCTAGATACCTATGTTTTTCAGGTATATATAAGGGTGCGCTAAAGGAGAGGCCGAGACGATGCTCCATGGACGAATGGGCCTAGGTGGCGCGCCCAGTTGAGGGGGGCGCGCCACCTGTTCTCTTTTGGGCCTCGTGGCTCCCCTCGTGTGATTCCTAAGCCCAGGCTCCTTATTTTGGTTAAAAACCTGCATGGTATTGTTTCTCGATTTTATTTTCTTAAAATTAGACTTTTACTAAAAACAACGTCAGATTCAGCAGTTTTATCCAAATATGGTGAGATTCAGGAGCAAATCATCGAGCAAAGTACTTGGGAAGGTAGATACATTACTAATACAAAACATTATGCTTGATAACCACACAGTGGAGTTGGAGACACAAGGCTTTATTTTATTTGCAGGATTGCTAGAAGAACAGAGGGAGAGATAACTCTTTTCCCAATTCTCCGAGAGTTTGATATAACCCTCAAGTCACACTTGTGGGGAAAATACTCTGCTGACACAACACTCTACACTTGGAGTCCCAATGTCATCACCAGACACTCTAGACACGTGATTGTTGATGCTATTTGGGACTGCGAGACTAATTGGAAGATAGGGAACAAGGTGATTTCCTTCACACTTGACAAAGCATCAAACAATTATGTTGCAGTTAGAGATTTGAAGGCAAAGTTCAATTTCCGGCATCACAAACAGTTTGAGGAGGTTTATTTCCATGTACGGTGTTGTGCACATATCGTCAACTTGGTGGTGCAAGACGAAACAACATTCATGAATACTTTGATAACAAATCCAAGGGAGTTTGTGGAGATTTTTCGGGGTTTAGCTCTTACTATCAGTGCTCTCTTGACCCTACATGTTTGCACAATATGGATTTCAACCTACAATATGATAGCTACTAGCAAACCATATAGAGAGGCATTGAAAGATTATGCCAAGTCTGATCTCAACTACAAGTGGGAACCTACACATGAAGAATGGAAGATGTATGAGCTTATTGAGCAACTCCTCTATGCATTTTCTCAAGTAACTACTACCTTTTTAGCACAATCATATCCCACAACAAACATATTCTACCGCCACAATGTGAATATCAAGATTGAATTGAGAAAAGCCATTTCTCATAGGAACCCACTTTATAAGGCCATGGGAGAAGCAATGATGGAGAAGTTCAACAAATATTGGGAGGAAGCGAACAATGTCATGGTGCTTGCTACAATCGATATCCTTGATCCAAGGTACAAGATGTTGTATATAAATTGGGCATTCAAAGAACTATATGATGAAGACACGACTATGCATACGTTGGCTGATGTGCATGTGGAGTTGGACGAGTTGTTTGATAAGTTTGATACTGACACGTCGCAAATGTATCTATAATTTTTTATGCTCCATGCTTGTTTTACACCAATTCCTATATGTTTTCCTCACACTTTGTTGCACTTTTATACATTTTCTGACACTAACCTATTGACAAGATGCCACAGTGCCAGTTCCCTGTTTTCTGCTATTTTGTATTTCAGAAAAGTTATACAGGAAATATTCTCTGAATTGGACGAAACAAAAGTCGAAGTCAATATTTTACCGTAACGAAGACAGAGTCCAGAGGGGAGACGAAGAGGAGGAGCAGGGCGGCCACACCTACCCTAGGCGCGGCCTGGCCCTGGCCCGTGCCTAGGGGTGGTCTGGGGCCACCAGGTCTCCACCGACCTCGCCCTTCCGCCTATATAAAGCTCCCGAGGCAAAACCCTAAATGAATCAGCCTCCGCCCATGAAAAGTTCCGTAGCTCCGCCGCCATCGCAGACAAGACCCGGGGACAGAAGTCTCTGTTCTGGCACCATGCCGGGACGGGGAATTGCCCCCGGAGCCATCTCCATCGCCATTTCTGACTCCCATGATAAGGAGTGAGTATTTCTTCCCCGGGGCTGAGGGCTCCACCGGTAGGTATGTGGTTTATCTCTCGCTCCCATGGTGTGATCTTTATGTGACCATGAGCTTTCTAATCTAGATGTCATTATGCTATTAAAGTGGATTTTACTTATGTGATCTCCGGAGACTCCTTGTCCCACGTGTGTAAAGGTGACAGTGTGTGCACCGTGTGAGTCTCTTAGGCTATATTTCACAGAATATTTGTTCACTGAATTATGATTTGAGTTGGATGAATCTATGAAATTGTGGTGTATTAGTACCTCCTATGAATGCTTAAAGTAACATCATGGGGTGTTTATTAGTACTTGGGAATACATCTTTAAGGTTTGCTTTTGCAGCCTTACGCAGTGAATTAGTGTTCATTATCAGCCCGGAGAGTAGTTCAGAGTAGCATAGTGAAGTGCTTATATTTATATTCCTGTATGATATCATTGTTGAGAGTCACCACTAGTGAAAGTATGATACCTAGGCCTTGTTTCCAAACATCGAATCACCATTTATTTACTGTTTTACTACATGTTTACTTGCTGCCATATTTATTTCAGATTGTTATTACCACTCATATTCATCCATATCACTTGCATTTTACTATCTCTACGCCGAACTAGTGCACCTATACACCTAACAAGTGTATTGGGTGTGTTGGGGACACACGGGACTTCTTGTATCATAATTGCAGGGTTGCTTGAGAGGGATATCTTTGACCTCTACCTCCCTGAGTTCGATAAACCTTGGGTGATCCACTTAAGGGAAACTTTCTGTTGTTCTACAAACCTCTGCACTTGGAGGCCCAACATTGTCTACAAGAATAGAAGCGTGACATCAAGATCTTTTTTGGAGCCGCTGCCCGGGAGGTAAGGTAAAAGGTACTCACATCCTCTGGCTACTAAGTCTTTTAGTTGTTGGTGAGTGCTCGAAGTTATTTCCTTTAGATTCTGCAATTACATCTTTTTGTTTCTTGTTTTTATTTGCACTAGTTAGGTTTAATGGAAAACAACAAAAAAGTTAGAGAGCTTTATAGTATTTATCTTGAGTTAGGACATGAGGTGTTTGAAGAGAAAATTTAAAAACCTATGGAACTTTATTTGCATGTTAATAGTAATGTTATTGGTATGAATTCTTTAAACACCATTATTGCTAATTCTATGGAAAAGTCTAAGCTTGGGGAAGCTAGTTTTCATGAAAATGATCTTTTTAGTTCCCCAACTTTTGAGGAGGAAATTTGCTATGATGCTACTATGCCTCCAGTATATGATGATTACAATGATGATTATATTATTTTCAGTCCACCTACTATTGAGGAGAAAATTAATTATGATAACAATATGCCTCCTATATTTGATGATTATGGTGATGAGAATAATAATGATAGCTATTTTGTTGAATTTGCTCCCACTACAATTAATAAGAATGACTATGCTTATGTTGGGAGTAGTAATTATTTTATGCATGTGGCTCATGATAAGAATGTTTTATGTGATAGTTATATCGTTGAGTTTATTCATGATGCTACTGAAAGTTATTATGTGAGAGGAAAATATAGTTGTAGAAGTTTTTATGGTACTAAAACACCTCTCTATATGCTGAAATTTTGAAGTTACTCTTGTTTTATCTTTCTATGCTTGTCACTTTGTTCTTTGTGAATTTATTTGTGTACAAGATTCCTATGCATAGGAAGTGGATTAGACTTAAAATATATATATTTGCTTCTTGATGCTCTCTTTTACTTCAATTCATATATGTTAGGTGAGCATCTTCTCAAATTACCGAGCCTAGCTGAAAGGCGTTAAACAAAATCACTCTCGGGAGATAACTCATGTTTTATTTCTTATGTTGAGTCTTGGAAGTTATTACCTCCATAATAACCTCTTCTTATCATTTTTATTTCGTTTTTGTGCCAATAATAGCCTCTAATAGGAAGAAAGTAAGATTTGGAGAAGTTGCTGTCCTGAAAACAGATTCTGTGTTGTCACCATAAACATTCCTATAAATATCTAGAGCGGAATTTTGAGCTGCCAATTTTTGTGCGTATGCCCCAGGTTATTATCTAACTTTCCTTAGTTGACCACTTTTCTAGATGAGAAACAGAAGATTTTCAAAAAAAGCGATCGTTACCTGTTGTTCTGTTTGGACAGATTTTTACCACTATTTGCATTTGCCTCTTAATCTCTTTCTTTTTTAGTTCTTTTGATCAAAAGAGCTTTTTGAAGAGTTGATGAAGTAGATAGTGATTTAATATATGTTTGATATATGTTAGAACTGAACCCAGGTGTATTTATTATTTTGATTGTACTAATGCTGCTAATAAGAATTGTGTGAAATTTTGTATTTTTTCGAAATGGGGCAAAGCCCAGCCTCTGCATCAATATGATGCACACAACTTTCTTTATTAAAGTATCTCCAAAGTACATCAATTCAAATTCTTACATCACGGATCAGAGAGGGTCGATACATGCACCAACCAACGAAAAATGGAGAACAACATATTATTATCCATTTTGTAGCCTACTAGTGTGTCGCCACCCAGTAGCCAGGAAAAAGAAGTCCTGAGTAACCGTTAGCAGACGGTTGCATCCAGTAACCATAGTCTCCCGCTGATCCTCCGGGAGAAAAAATGGGGAGAATTTCACTTTCCGGCCTCTGCACCAACCAGAGATGCACACAACCATTTGGCATGAGTACTAAGATTTTTTTAATCTTGGTTAAGATTAAAGCATAGTCCTCAAGATAAATTGCATGAGTACCAGGACCAGCCTAGGCCTTAAGTATAAATAGGAACCTTAATTCGCGTCCGTGAGGATTTGAACTCAGGTGCTGGGTTTGTACATCCACTCCCCTAATCAGTTGAGCTAGGCTCACTTCCCCCAAGAAAAATGATTTGATGAGATGAAGGATGGACAAAAGCTCAAGCTTGGGGATGCCTCTGAACCCCCAAGAAATATTCAAGAGGTACAAGCGTCAAATCTTGGGGATGCCTTAGGCATCCCCTCTTCATCAACAAAGAAACCACATGTCATCTTTTATGCACTATATTTTTATTGCTTCATACGCTATGTGTTGTTCTTGGAGCATATTTATTTTTTATTTTTAGTTTAGTTTTTTTTGCTATAGCATATTTTGGATCCCGGCACATTTTTTTTTTGAGAAAGACCACTCCGTTTTAATTGCATAGAACGCTCTAGTTTTCGATGTTATTGTTCTGCGAGTGTTCTAGTTTTCAAGTACCGCGTTTAGCTCTTGTTCTTTCACTTGAATTTTGTTAAGAGCTCACTAGTATTCTTTATTTGTGTATGATTAGTTCTCTTGTCCATATTGTATTTCACCTCTGAGAGCTATTTCAAATAAGTTGATTGGTGTTGGATACGAGTAAAATATTTCATGACTATAGTGATGCAAAAGGAAGTTTGTCTAGACTGTGACATAGACTCTAGCATGTCATGTTGGATGTTATTCTTGTCATATGCTTAGTATTTATTGTGTAGCATGACTTTTCTCAAATGGTTGAGAGTGCATAATGTGTCATTAAAAGAATCATGTGTTGTTTCCATCATAAAAGCATAATATTGTGGTATTCTCATTTGATGCTTTATTGGGTTGACTTGGCACATGCTTATACCATGTTATGACTATAACCAGTCAACTAAAGCCTCTATGATCATTTAGTTTTTGACTTGTATTATCACTTTTTGCTATGATTGATAATGTTTTGTCGCTATGCATGATTATGGCCATTATTGCTCTCTTAGTTGGTTGCTCCCAATCTTTTGCTAGCTTTCGCCTGTACTGAGTATGAAATATAATCGTGCATCCAACCACCATGATACAAAGTTTGCCAATTGTGTCCACCATATCTACCTAGTAGCATTATTGCTATTCCAAGTAATTCATCATGTTTTTATTTATCTTCTAAATTAAATTTTGGCATGAGAAAATTAGTCAGTAAAGCTCTCACGAACTTTATGGCACACTTACTATCTTGCACTTAATAAACTTGATTATTGTGTCTATCTTATGAAGTTTATATGTTTGGAACACTTTCGACATTGCACTTATATTTAGTTGATGTCATGTTCTTTTGTTTATGGATGCCTAGCGGTGCAAAATAAAATGGAAACTTGTAAGTCCATGGAGTTTGTATATGAGTTAGGGAAACGTCTGGGCCGCTAATCTAAGCCGTGCATCATTCATGGTGGAAATTTAGAGCTAAACCGTAGTGAACATTCTATGAAGCATTTGCAATAAAAAGCTATACCCATAGTAAATAAAAGATTGCTGAGATGCTGATTGTCTGTTTGTCTTGTCATTTTGGCATGGGATTTCTCCTACAAGAGTACTTCCATATCATCGCGCAAGAGGTACCCCGTTAGCGGTTCTCGATGATACATGTATACTTACAATAACAAGAACTTATTTAGGACCTAAGTTGAGTATCATGAGGTTTAGGTACTCGTATTCAAGGGGCATGAGATTTTCAACTTGTGATTTGCAAGCATATAGCTCATTTTTGATTCACATTAACTTTAACAATTCAAGATGCTTATGATAGGGGCAATGAGAGCTCAAAGCTAATAAGTATGATACTTTTGGGAAGGTTTATAAAACTTGTTTATCTTGCTTACTCTGCAAAGAGTCTCTCTTTTACTTTTATGTTGAGTCTTCATCTTCTACTTTAAGCACCAATTAAGAGAGCATAGTTGTCATTCTTACTGCAATGTGCATAGTGACATAGGTATGCCGAATAGGCATGCCAAATAAAGTACCCGTGTTATATGGAGAGGACGTGAAGCCCACGGACTCGAAGCTTTGGAGGCCCAGAAGCCCAGAGACCTTCGGATTAGGAAAAGTAGAGTTGTAGTAGGAATGTTGTATCAAAATAGGAAAGGCCCAATATGGCTCGGATAGTTTTTAACTTGTACGACACGAAAAGCCTCGGCTCCACCTCCTATACAAAGGGGAGCTGAGGGAGAAACGAGGGATCGAATCTTAGTCGAGCACCTTTGTCGGCTGAAATCTTTGAGATCTACTTGCCCTCTACTTCTTACGAAACCCTAAGTCTACAATCTGTAGGCATTGATGAGTTAATACCTCGTCAATTGGCGCCGTCTGTGGGAATTAGAGGTCGCAAGGTCCTGATCTCGATGGCACCATCAACATCCTCATCAACTGAAAGCAACGCGATGGACATAGGTAAATGAGTCCAACCTGATCTCGCCGATTTTGTTCCTCACCCTCCTGTCCGTTTGCATGCATATGCCGATTTGGAGGAGTCGATGGAGATGACGTTTGGGAGCTTCCGCTTCCTCGTCAGGAAAGAAGGATCGCATCGTCTCGTGGCACCGATTTTTTCGGGACCGTTAGCGGTCGGATCTGATTTCTAGGGATCGTCAACATCATCTGCCGAGTCAGGCGACGAGGAAGTTTCGCCACCATGCTTCACCAAGCCCGCCGACCCCGGGGCACTCACCGATTTGTTCGGTGACATGACTTTCGGGTCGTTCACAGATTCTGATCTGGAAAGCGACTCGGAAAGCTTCAACAACTATGACTTCACCAACTTCGACTTCGCCAACAACTCTACTGCTAGTAGGGAGGTCTTCACTGATCCATACGATAGTGTCACCGACCATGAGGCTGATAAAAGCACGACTGCAATATAACATCAGATCTACGTAATCGCGGGAGCAAGCCATCAAGAGGATGAATCATCTGAGGCTTTCGACGATTTGGGCAACCCCTACGTCGATCCCGCAGATCTTACGCGTGGAACTGGCAACAAGTACATCGGAACCACACCGTGAGAAAAAGTGAGCTGCCGCAGGAAGCATGGGATAGAGCTCAGAGAGCCATGGACGGTACAGAGCCGATGAACACTACAGCCACGCCGCAAGCGCCGCAAGCGCTGCAAGCATATCAATATAAAATCGCTCATTCTAGACGAGAGTTAGAATAATTACGGCAAACACTCGACGAAAGAAGAGCTGCAGCTGATGCGTAAAGTGAGCGCAGAAACAACCTGAGTCGACACTCGAGGACTTCAAGAGATAGTCACAGGGAAACCCGCTCAAGAGCAAGATCTCGATTGGTAGGAATACTCGAGCAAGATCGGGATAACCTGATTCAAAACCTCGACATGTCCTTTATGTCAATAGACACGAGATGGCACATCATCTCAAAAACTCCAGAGACAGGGTATATGGCGACACATGCTTTCCTAATGGCATCCAAGCCACCTCAAGGAGATCCCATGTCATCACTGTACCAGATGGCTATGGCAGGAGTCGGTGTTATGGGTGCAGCGAAAGCAGGAAGAGAAGTTGCACCACAACCCGAAAGTGCTCCACGCAGGAACAGTCCAAGGCAAAATAGTCCCTGGCCCACTATGGTGGCGGCGTGAGATGCTCCAAGAGAAGGCGATGCAAGGAACACGGTGACTCAAGCTCGAGTCGATAGAGCACGAGAGGAGAGGAATCGCGAAAATAGAACACGTGATCATCGACACACTCCAAAAGATACCGACGAGGACTTGTGCGGACTCCCTTGCTTTACCCGACGGGTTTGCAAAACTCGAGTGCCTAATAGCTTCAAGTTACCTGACAATTATAAAAAAGTTTGATGGGCTACAAGGTCTAGAGGATTGGTTAGTTGATTATCCGGAGACAGTGAAGCTGATGGGCGGAACCAGAGCAATGTCCATGCAGAGCATTCAGGTCCACCTAAGTGGAGCCGCAAGATCCTGCGTGAAGAAGCTGCCGGAAGGATCCATCGATAGCTGGGAAACCTTCGAGGACATGTTCGTGAGGAACTTCCGTTCCACGTGCAAAAAACCAGCATCGATAGAGCAGCTAAGGACTTGCAAGCAGAAGTCGGATGAATCGATGAGGATGTACATTCAGCGGTGGAGTATCATAAAAAAATTGGGTGAGCATGTATCTGAAGAAAGAGCGATCACGCATTCGTCGCATGAATCCAAAGAAGAGATGTAGTCAAAGAGTTGGGGAGGTCTAACCCTAGAACAATAGAAGACCTCATAGAAATAGCGAATCGCTGGGCTGACGGGGAAGATGTTGTGCATAACAAACGGCAGAGGTCACCCGAAGAGGATCGTAATAGAAACAATAATCAAAATAGACAATGTTTTCGCAACTTCACGGATTATGATGGTCCTAGCCAAGTAGCGGCTGGCTTCCGAGGAAACTGTGGAGGAAATCTTCATGATGATTACCAAAGGAGCAATGATCAACGCAATGATCACAGTGATACACCGAGCTCCAGCAGACAAAATAATCGGCCGAGGTTTCCAAGACCATACAACGTGTCACCCGAAGATCTGCTGAATGGACCATGCCAGATGCATTTCTATGTTGACAACGATGGAAGGAGATAGTCGGGTCATCTTCAGAAGGACTGCCAAACTTTCCAGGCTTTGCAAAGATATACGGAGAGCGGAAACACGCAAGCAGCAAACATAGGATATGTGCAGGGGCCAAGGAGCGAAATTCATGCACCCCTGTCGCCACCACCCGCAATTACTAGTGCGAATCAGCATCAGTTGCAACTTGCGGCACCTCCAAGCAACAAAGATGACTTTATAAGCACAAGGGGAGAAATATCGATGATACAGGAGGGCATACCTTCAAATAGGTCGCAGAAGTTAATTTCTTGACAAGTGTACATGACAGTAACATCACCTCCACCAACCACCGAGTACCTCAATTGGTCAGGACATCCAATAGGATTCACACAAGAGGATCATCCACCTCAAGTTCCACGGCCAAGACAGTCAGCCATGATACTACCAGTGGTCATCGAGGGACATGATGTCTGCCGAATATTCATAGATGGTGGAAGCAGTCTAAATCCCATATACGCAGACACATTGAGGAAGATGAACATCTCTCTGGCAAACTTGACACCAACGGATACGCGTTTTCACGGCATCGCACCCGAGAAACCAAATTATCCTTTGGGCAAGATTGCACTCGACGTACAGTTTGGAACACAAGAAAATTCCAGGAAGGAGATGCTGGAGTTTGAAGTCATCAACTAGATGTCGCAGTATCACACCCTCTTGGGATGACCCGCATATGCCAGATTTATGGCTATGCTGCACTACACGTACCTGCTATGGAGAATCCGTATACCTAAGGGACCAATAACAGTCAAAGGAAGTTTGGCTTTGTCAGATAAGTGCGACAAGGATTTCCACAAGCTTTTCGAAACATTCGGGATGCAGGCTGAGTACGAGGCATCCAAGCTTGCCACCAAATACGACGTGTTGCCTGACGGAGGTAGATCCTTGTAAGAGCAAGCTTTCGGCACCTCCAAGAATTCTAATTCTAAAGAAGTGCAGATCCACCCGACATATCCTAAAAAGACGATGTCCATCGCTTCCAACTTGGACAACGCATAGGAAAGCACACTCGTCGAGTTCCTCCGTGAGCGCTGGGAAATCTTCGCATGGTGTCTAGCTGACATGCCAGGAGTACCCAGGGAACTTGCCGAGCACCCTCTAAATTTAGATCCAAGAGCTAGACCAATTCGACAACCTTTACGGCGATTCTCCGAGCCAAACCGCAAAGCTATGTTATCTGAAATCCGTCAGCTAAAAGATGCGGGTTTCATTAAAGAGTTACACACTGAGGCCACTTGGGTCGCCAACCCAGTGCTGGTCCCGAAGAAAAACACTGAATTCCTTCGCATGTGCGTCGATTTCACGTGTCTCAACAAACATTGTCAAAGGATCACTTTTCCCTCCCGAGGACCGATCAAATTATCGATTCCACGGTAGGATGCGAACATCTTTTCTTCCTCGACGCGTATTCTGGTTATAACCAGATCCACCTAAAAGAAGAAGATGAAGTCAAAACAGCTTTCATAACCCCTTATGGCGTATTCCGCTACAGAACAACGCCTTTCGGGTTGATAAACACGGGAGCCACATATCAGAGGATGATGCAGAAGTGCCTCGCCACGCAGATCGGAAAAAACGTCCAAGTGTACATCGACGATGTAGTCATAACAACAAAGCAAGGGTCATCCCTCATTGATGATCTTAGGGAAACCTTCGACAACCTCGACAAGTTCCATCTTAAGTTGAACCCGACAAAATGTTCCTTTGGTGTTCCTGCGGGAGAACTCCTCGGATACTTGGTGTCAGCTAGAGGAATCGAGGCCAATCCAGAGAAAATACAAGCTATCCTGACGATGAGAAAACCAACCAAACTCAAAGAGATACATTAGTTAACTGGACGAGTCGCAGCTTTGAGCAGGTTCGTCGCAAGGTTGGGAGAAAAAGCGCTGCCCTTTTACGCGCTCATCAAGCAAGGAGAAAAGTTTGAGTGGAACAAGGAGGCAAACAAAGCTTTTGAGCATCTTAAACGTACGATTTCAACACCCCCAGTATTAGTGGAACCACGAGAAAAAGAGCCTCTGCTGTTATACATTGCGGTCACACCTCAAGTGGTTAGCATAGTTCTCATGGTAGAACGAGAGGAAGAAGGGAAAATTCATGAGGTTCAGCGGCCAATATATTTCCTCAGCAAAGTCTTATCACCATCCAAACAGAGCTACCCGCACTATCCGAAGTTGTCATACGGAGTTATTATGTCAGCACGGAAGCTAAGACACTATTTTTCGGCACACCCAATAATAGTGGTCAACAAGGCGCCTCTCTCGAACATCTTGAACAACCCAAAAGCTACAGGACGTGTCTCCCTTTGCGGAATCGAGCTTTCCCCTCGGGACATCACATATGAAAAAAGAAAGGCAATCAAGTTGCAAATTCCGCCGGACTTTGTTGTAGAGTGGATGGAACTCCAAAATAAGGACCCCCAAAATGCGCTGAAGCTCACTTGACGATAGGTCCAAGCTGGATCATCCTTTGCCATAAATTGTTGGGCGAGTTGGGAGAAAATCTCGGCCTGCGTGATCTTCGGGAAGAAGTGAGGGAAGATGCGCTTCAGCGCATTACGCACGGCTGTCAGGCACTTGCGCGCCAGGTCGCAATCCAACTCAAGAATGTCGAGAGTATCCAGGACACGATCTTCCGATTCCTGGTTCAAGGTGTAGTGCTCACCCATCTTCCCTGCTGGAGAAAAGAAGGACTTCATCAACATCAAAGATAGTTTTAGCACAAGGAAAAGTTGAATGACAAAGGGAGAGATAGTATTACTCGAGAATCTTCTGGATTGTGTCTCTAGGCTCGTAATTATATCATTATCACGCTGGACGAGCTTGGCCTTCCTATCGCTCAAGGCCTCTTCAACAGCTTGAAGTCTTCACCGAAGATCTTCGACACCGGCAACATCCTCCTCAGCTCTTTCGCGAGCTTCCTCGCTAGCTCTGAGCTTTTCCTCCAGATCGTTGGCGCGTTCTTCGGCACAGCGCAACGCCTCTGGAAGAACAGATAAATGAAGATATAAAAACAAGATAGGAATATATAAAACGTCAAGTGTGGAAAAGTCTTACCTCTTAAAGTTTCAGCCTTGTCATGGAACCCGATAAAACGGGAGCCTAAGATGACCAACTCCTTCATCAAGGGCTACAAAAATTTGACAAGAAAGAAATATAGTACCGAGAAGCAGAAAATTGTTCGCCTAAAAAAATGCAACAATAGGAAAAGGTAACTTACATCATCAAGGAGAGGAGTTGACATACTCCCGGCGACAAGTTCTCATTTGCCAGCAGCCCCGGTTTTAGCTCTCTTCTTCTTCGGTGCTCGGGGGCTGGGTGCCGGAATCGATGCTTCTGGATCATCCTGCACGGGAGGTGAAGCTTCTGGCGCGACACGACGATCCTCAGAAAGGACCAACATGTTGGAGGTGCTCGCGTTGGCTGGCCCATGAGCTTCGGGCTCCACCTCTTCTTCATCGGTTCTGTCAATATAGCTGCAAAATAAATATAAGGAAACCAAAAGAAAAAAGAGAGGAAAGAACAAGAAAGGACAACTTACGAGCTAACATCACTGGTAGCGGTGTAGGGGTCGAAGACTTCTTGTTCTTTCGGGAGAAGATTCTTCGGTGGCTACTTCGGAGAGTTTGGACACGCCAGAATCTTCTTCGTCGGTGTTTCTCTTCCTGTTGCGCTTGTCTAGAGAAGCAGCAGGAGGAGGAGAGACGGAGTGAGCGGAGTCAGAAGGTTGCTCTAACTCCGAATCTTTGTCAGATGAACCTGCAATTTTCTGAGATTCTACGGGTTCACTCTCGAAAACAGAAGATTCTTGCGAGTTGTCTAGAACGACGGCTCGCTCATCTACATCTCCACCTTCAGTTAGTGGAGGAAGTAAGGAAAGAGTCTCGTGATCCTATAAAAAAAGAACGAGAGAGCAAAATGAAATTATCAAACCTCGAAGGACAAAACAATCGCAGCCAACAAGATAGGAGTACAATTCGAAGAAAAGAACTTACATCATGGAGAGCGTGGGCACCACTGAAAGGTTCCACGTGGCAGGAAAAAGGGACTTCATTGTTCTTGTTCATGGAGGTGAAGCGGCGGACAAGCTTCTCCAAATATTTCAAGGGAAGATCTTCGGAAACTCTGTGATAAGGGGAATCCCAGCAGATCCTCCTAGCTGTTGCCCGATCTTTCACAGCAAGAACCCGGGGTAGTAATTCCTCCCAACAACGCGATGAACGCAGCCTGGAGTAGAGGGAACGAATCCAGCAAGCAACGGATCGATGAACGATACACCTCAAACCTTGAGCTAGACAATCCTTGATGAACACAAGAACCTTCGCAGCGGATATAATAGATAAACGGCAGCGCCGTACCCCCGGAGGGATGATACACGTGAACACACGCAATGGGGTAACCCTAAACTTTAGTCTAAACTTGTCTCCCTAAACCCTAGCCGCCCCACCTCCTTATATGAGGGGGAGTGGTGGACGGCCAGCCCTTGTGGGCCTCCCTAACTTGGTTTGGACAGGCCCAAACCAAAACAGACTCAACTTATTAAAAACCCTAATTGGCCCACATATGACCATTACATAAACTAAGATAATTAAGCTGGTGGAGTCCAGAATCTGGGCTCCACATAGGCCTCCATGCCCGTATCATCCCCCCCTTCAAGAAGCGTTGTCCCCAACGTGTGAGGGTCTTCTGGAAAAGGTGACGTGATATGAACATGACACGTCCTCGCCGTCCTCAAGTCTTGCTTGCCTTCCACACCACATCCTCCCTCGCGGCCTGCTTGACTTGATACAGCACTTGGCGCCTCCTTTTTCCTCCACATGAACTTGGACTTCGGAACCAATACCTTCCTCTTGCGAGGTTTTGTGGAACCTTGTGTCGCTGCACATGACCCTGCACAAGATGTGTAATTCCTGGGCCACATAGATGTCTCACACGTCCATCCTTGCCTCGATGCATCCATGGTGTCGCGGAAAACTGGACTGCAGTACTCCTAGCACGGTAGTGCCGCTGCCCACTGTCTCCATTGACGCGCTCGCCTCCCACTCCTCCCACGCGCATCTACGCCATATGTACTGAAACACCATCAGCACAAACATCATTAGTCTGCATACTAGCATCAACACAAACTGGAACTGTACCACATGCTGCAACATCCACATCAA
The DNA here is from genome assembly GCF_019359855.2 of Lolium perenne. Classification (NCBI taxonomy): domain Eukaryota; kingdom Viridiplantae; phylum Streptophyta; class Magnoliopsida; order Poales; family Poaceae; genus Lolium; species Lolium perenne. The sequence goes on along the minus strand of NC_067246.2, from coordinate 29,970,306 downwards.
CAACAAGTGTAGCTTCATTCGGCTTGTCACCAACAAGAACTGGTTTGTCATCTACAGGCATGGCTAAAACATCACCAATATCAATGCTTGGAACATCATGTACCTCCTGCTGCACTTTAGGCTTGTGCAACTTCTCCTTACGCACTAGTAACTCCACATCGGACTTGATATGATCATCACCCATAGGCTTCAAAGTCCGCTGTTTGCCACCATGCATAAAAGAATATGTATTTGCTCTCCCAGCATGTGTCACATTGCGATCATACTGCGATGGACGCCCAAGTAGCAATCCACACACCTCCAATGGCAACACATCACACTCTATCTCATCAACTGTAAATGGCACACGCACCTTCTGAGTAATCTTCAGCATACCACAGCTATTCAACCACTCAAGACGTTTAGGTTCAGGAAGACGCCATGTAGACAACCCCAATGCTGCCACCGGAGAAATCACCGCATCAGCAGCAGCCTGCCCGATCCAGGAACCGGTTGGACCGGCCTGGGCGCCGGTTGGGCCGGCCCAGGGCCCGGTCTAACCGGCCTGGTGACCGGATGGGCGGCCTGAAGCCCCTAGAACAGGCCCGGCTGGCACCGGCCTGGAATCCTGTTTTGGCCGGATGGGCTGGCCTAGAGCCCGGTTTCACCGGGTCTGGCACTGGCCCGGCCGGTCCTGGGTCCTGTTGACCGGTCCGGAGACCGGATCTGGTCGCGAATCTGCTTCTTCTTCCCGATCCCAAACTCCGAATTTGGCGATTTTGACGCCTGGAACAGCCATGGATGATAGCCAAACTGCACCACAACAGCTCCAAACTTCCTCCAACCAACCTCCTTCGACCGAGAGCCAAACTCCTCCGATCTAGAGATAACCTTCTCCGATGCAAACCGATCTAGATGCGATCGATCAACAAAACCTCACCGTGAGCAATCCAGAAAACTGATACCACATTATAAGGGGGAATCCCAACAGATCCTCCTAGGTGTTGCCCGATCTTTCACAGCGAGAACCCGGGGTAGTAATTCCTCCCAACAACGCGATGAACGCAGCCTGGAGAAGAGGGAACAAATCCAGCAAGCAACGGATCGATGAACGATACGCCTCAAACCTTGAGCTAGACAATCCTTGATGAACACAAGAACCTTCGCAACGGATATAATAGATAAACGGCAGTGCCGTACCGCCCGGAGGGATGATACACGTGAACACACGCAATGGGGTAACCCTAAACTTTAGTCTAAACTTGTCTCCCTCAACCCTAGCCGCCCCACCTCCTTATATGAGGGGGAGTGGTGGCCGGCCAGCCCTTGTGGGCCTCCCTAACTTGGTTTGGACAGGCCCAAACCAAAACTGACTCAACTTATTAAAAACCCTAATTGGCCCACATATGACCATTACATAAACTAAGATAATTAAGCTGGTGGAGTCCTGAATCTGGGCTCCACATAGGCCTCCATGCCCGTATCATGGAGGAATCCCATGATAAGGGGGAATCCCAGCAGATCCTCCTAGGTGTGGCCCGATCTTTCACAGCGAGAACCCGGGGTAGTAATTCCTCCCAACAACGCGATGAACACAGCCTGGAGAAGAGGGAACGAATCCAGCAAGCAACGGATCGATGAACGATACGCCTCAAACCTTGAGCTAGACAATCCTTGATGAACACAAGAACCTTCGCAGCGGATATAATAGATAAACGGCAGCGCCGTACCCCCGGAGGGATGATACACGTGACCACACGCAATGGGGTAACCCTAAACTTTAGTCGAAACTTGTCTCCCTCAACCCTAGCCGCCCCACCTCCTTATATGAGGGGGAGTGGTGGCCGGCCAGCCCTTGTGGGCCTCCCTAATAACTTGGTATGGACAGGCCCAAACCAAAACTGACTCAACTTATTAAAAACCCTAATTGGCCCACATATGACCATTACATGAACTAAGATAATTAAGCTGGTGGAGTCCTGAATCTGGGCTCCACATAGGCCTCCATGCCCGTATCACTCTGTCACCATCCTCAGCACTCGAGTACATCCGCAGAGGATTTTGGCGAGCCTGAAGAGGCTGCACTCGAATCCGCAGAAAGTGTGCAATAATTTGCACACCCGACAGTTCCGCTCTTTGAGTGTTTTGGAGCTCTTGGATGCGAGCGATCAACGCGTTAGTGGTTGTCTTTTCTTCGGCTGTAGCCTCTGCGTCCCAAGACTGGCGCCTCTGAATATCTTCGGAAGCGTCAAAGGGAGCAAGACCATACTCTTGGGCAGCCGAAGATTCATCCTTGACGTAAATCCACTTCCTACGCCAGCCTTGGATGGACTCGGCAAACTTCACATCAAAATATCCGACCTTTGGCCGGACGCAGATGCACACACCACCTACGTTGTAGATGGTGTTTTTCGAGTTATTGCGGTGGAGGTAAAAGATGCGTTTCACAGGCCCCAGTGTGGGTGGATGCCCAGGAAGCACTCGCAGAGGGTGATGAAGATAGAGTTATGGAGAAGAGAATTAGGGTTCAGCTGAATCCCATAGATGAAAAGGAGGCCGCGGAGAAACTCATGGACGGGAATGGAAAAACCGCAGATGAGAAAATCGACGATGGTTACTCGAAAAACAGAAGGGGGATGAGGGGAACTTTCATCCCCTGGCATACTCATCGCTTCCTTGTTGAGTAGACCCATCCTCTTGAGCATCCGCTTGTCCTGCGCGGAGAGCTTCGATCTCTCCCATCCGGAGATCTTGTTCTTTTCCATGCGCTCCTCAGTGTCAGGAGCACGGTTCTTGCAGAGCTTGGTGCACGGGGACATGGTGGAAGCACGGTGGAGAAGAAGAGGAGAAGTAGAGGATGAGTGCGCGAGGTGCTCGAGGGGGAAGAAGAAGAGAGGTGATGGCGTGTAACACACACGTTCGTTGGGAACCCCAAGAGGAAGGTGTGATGCGCACAGCAGCAAGTTTTCCCTCAGAAAGAAACCAAGGTTATCGAACCAGTAGGAGCCAAGAAGCACGTTGAAGGTTGTTGGTGACGGAGTGTAGTGCGGCGCAACACCAGGGATTCCGGCGCCAACGTGGAACCTGCACAACACAACCAAAGTACTTTGCCCCAACGAAACAGTGAGGTTGTCAATCTCACCGGCTTGCTGTAACAAAGGATTAGATGTATAGTGTGGATGATGATTGTTTGCAGAGAACAGTAGAACAGTATTGCAGTAGATTGTATTCGATGTAAAAGAATGGACTGGGGTCCACAGTTCACTAGAGGTGTCTCTCCCATAAGAAATAGCATATTGGGTAAACAAATTACAGTTGGGCAATTGACAAATAGAGAGGGCATGACAATGCACATACATGACATGATGAGTATTGTGAGATTTAATTGGGCATTACGACAAAGTACATAGACCGCTATCCAGCATGCATCTATGCCTAAAAAGTCCACTTTCAGGTTATCATCCGAACCCCTTCCGGTATTAAGTTGTAAACAACAGACAATTGCATTAAGTATGGCGCGTAATGTAATCAATAACTATATCCTCGAACATAGCATCAATGTTTTATCCCTAGTGGCAACAGCACATCCATAACCTTAGAGGTTTCTGTCACTCCCCCAGATTCACGGAGACATGAACCCACTATCGAGCATAAATACTCCCTCTTGGAGTTACAAGCATCAACTTGGCCAAAGCATCTACTAGTAACGGAGAGCATGCAAGATCATAAACAACACATAGATAGATTGATAATCAACATAACATAGTATTCTCTATTCATCGGATCCCAACAAACACACATGTAGCATTACAGATAGATGATCTTGATCATGATAGGCAGCTCACAAGATCAGACAATGAAGCACAATGGGGAGAAGACAACCATCTAGCTACTGCTATGGACCCATAGTCCAGGGGTGAACTACTCACTCATCAATCCGGAGGCGACCATGGCGGTGTAGAGTCCTCCGGGAGATGATTCCCCTCTCCGGCAGGGTGCCGGAGGTGTTCTCCAGAATCCCCCGAGATGGGATTGGCGACGGCGGCGTCTCAGTATGTTTTCTCGTATCGTGGCTCTCGGTACTGGGGGTTTCGCGACGAAGTCTTTAAGTAGGCGAAAGAATTAGGTCAAGTGGGCGCCCGAGGGGCCCACACCACAGGCCGGCGCGGCCAGGGCCTGGGCCGCGCCGCCTTGTGGTGTGGCCACCTCGTGGCCCCACTTCCTTTCCCCGCAGGTGTTCTGGAAGCTTCGTGGAAAAATAGGGACCTGGGCGTTGATTTCGTTCAATTCCGAGAATATTTCCTTACTAGGATTTCTGAAACCAAAAACAGCAGAAAACAACAACTGGCTCTTCGGCATCTCGTTAATAGGTTAGTGCCGGAAAATGCATAATAATGACATATAATGTGTATAAAACATGTGAGTACCATCATAAAAGTAGCATGGAACATAAGAAATTATAGATACGTTTGAGACGTATCAAGAGGCAAGAGCAGATGTGCGACGCGGCGAAGGGGAAAAGTGAGGAGAAGGGTAGAATTTATAAGTGGAAGATAATACGATGAAAAGGAAAAGATCCTAAACCCTACGTGTGTTCAAGTGGTAAAATGGTCTTTACACTTTAATTTTACCAGGAGGAAGTTACCGCGCGCGTGCCGGGAATTTCGAAGGACGTGCGCACCCCACTTGCGCGATATGGAAGAAGTGCAGAAGTTTGGACCCATAGGACAGTGGTTTGCCAGGAGTCGTGTCTTCCCAAGGTGGCCACAGATGGCTCTCATCAGCAACGACGTCAGTATCGAAAAAGCTTCGAGTGATGGAGCGAAATATAGTTGAAAGAAAACTTCGAGATCTGAAGTAATGTATGGCTAGAAAGAAAATTCGGGAGCCTATGCCCAGATGCAATCACCTGTTCTTATGCTCGGGGGCTACTCTTATCAGAAGTATTGTGCATACTTCTGATAAGATGACAAGGTGAAGGAAAAAATACAGAGTTGATCAAAATAACAGAAGTTGAGCCTACAACCAAGTGCAAACACTCGGTTGTAGCCTCGGGGGCGCACCCGATGAAATATAGAGAAGAAAAAGAAGGGAAAGTAACAAGTCAATATAAAATTGCAGTCGAGGAATTTCTTCCGTACATCTTCGAGTTACATATAACTCGTCATGTACTCACATCGGGAGGTCAAGATATTGTTTCACGAGTTAACTCGACAAAATAAAGAATTCCAACAGCCGCACAAAGATGCTCGACAATATATTCTCAGAGCGCGTCCGCCGCGATAAAAACTCTGAATGCCGTGACTCGAAAAAGAGTGCGAAGGTCAGACCCCAGGATCTGTCCTGCGTGGCGTGGTATCGCACCCAAATGCGCTCTCCCACTTTATCTACATTAGTAGATGCGATGAAAAATCCCGACGGACGCGTTAGGTACTCGTTAAAAAAACTGGGATTCGGTTCACGATAAGTCCTTAAGAGGCGCGTGTCGAATCATGCCAGTATCCCGAGTTCGAGTCCAGGGACTCGAGCTTGAAGTAGGTTTTTCCGGGTTTGCCACGGGAGCAATTAACTGGTATCTGATCTGTTGGATGAACCAGCCTCATTTGCCATCATCCCTGTACAAAATAGACATTGAGCAAAATATTCATTATGATTCGAAAGTTTTACTAAAGAAATATGCGACTCAATTTTACGATGGAGATTTTAATCGACTCTACGATTCAAGCAAAATCTCGGGGGCTACTGACATAGGTATGCCGAATAGGCATGTCGGATATAGTACCCAGGTTATATGGAAAGGATGTGAAGCCCACGGACCCGAAGCTTTGGAGGCCCAGAAGCCCAGAGATCTTCGGATAAGGAAAAGTAGAGTTATAGTAGGAATGTTGTATAAAAATAGGAAAGGCCCAATACGCCTCGGATAGTTTGTAACTTGTACGACACGAAAAGCCTAGGCTCCACCTCCTATATAAAGGGGAGACGAGGGAAAAACGAGGGATCGAATCTTTGTCAACAGAGCCACCGTAACTTTTAGTCAAACACCTTTGTTGGCTGAAAACTTCGAGATCTACTTGCCCTCTACTTCTTACGAAACCCTAAGTCTACAATCTATAGGCATTGACGAGTTAATACCACATCACATAGTCCCAAAATTATTATTGATTGATTCATGATTGTGTTGTTGCTTGTTCTTAAATTACTTGTATCTAGTAACCCTCTGAACTTTGAAGGTGTCCTAGCATTTATGTTTTTCTACTTCATAAAGGACATGTTGAGTACCACTTTGCTATGTTTTATCTATGCTCATAAACAAACAGTTGCTTTCAATGCACTATTATTCATGATCCTTTGTTTGAGTTACTTCTCATGTTATAACATAGTTTCTAAGTTATATTGTTAGAATTATATCTATCATGCCTATGTTTAGAGCACTTTGATCCCAGATCAAGATTGTGTTGGCTTCATGTCACCTTAAAAATTATTTTTTTATCACTTACCTACTTGAGGACAAGCAGGAGTTAAGCTTGGGGATGCTTGATACGTCGCAAACGTATCAATAATTTTTGATGCTCCATGCTTGTTTTACACCAATTCCTATATGTTTTGCTCACACTTCGTTGCACTTTTATACATTTTTCGGCACTAACCTATTGACAAGATGCCACAGTGCCAGTTGTACAGGAAATATTCTTGGAATTAGACGAAACAAAAGCCGACGTCAATATTTTACCGTAACAAAGACAAAGTCCAGAGGGGAGACAAAGGGGAGCCGCATGGCGGCCACACCTACCCTAGGCGCGGCCTGGCCCTGGCCCGCGCCTAGGGGTGGTCTGGGGCCACCAGGCCTCCACCGACCTCACCCTTCCGCCTATATAAAGCTCCAGACGCAAAAAACCTAAATGAATCAAGCTCCACCCACGAAAAGTTTCGTAGCTCCACCGCCGTCGCAGACAAGATCCGGGGGACATAAGTCTCTGTTCCGGCACCCTGCCGGGACGGGGAATTTCCCCCGGAGCCATCTCCATCGACTCCACCGCCATCTCCATCACCATTGCTGACTCCCATGATGAGGAGTGAGTAGTTCTCCCCCGGGACTGAGGGCTCTAGTTGTAGCTATGTGGTTTATCTCTCTCTCCCATGGTATAATCTTTATGTGACCATGAGCTTTGTAATCTAGATGTCTTTATGCTATTCAAGTGGATTTTACTTATGTGATCTCCGGAGACTCCTTGTCCCACGTGTGTAAAGGTGACAGTGTGTGCACCGAGTGGGTCTCTTAGGCTATATTCACAGAATACTTGTTCACTTAATTATGATTTGAGTTGGATGTCTCTATGAAATTGTGGTGTGTTAGTACCTCCTATGAATGCTCAAAGTGACATCTTGGGGTGTTCATTAGTACTTGGAAATACATCTTTAAGGTTTGCTTTTGCAGCCTTACACGGTGAATTAGTGTTTGTTATCCAACCGGAGAGTAGTTCAGAGTAGCATAATGAAGTGCTTATATTTATATTCCTTTATGATATCATTGTTGAGAGTGACCACTAGTGAAAGTATGATCCCTAGGCCTTGTTTCCAAACATCGAATCACCGTTTATTTACTGTTTTACTGCATGCTTACGTGCTGCCATATTTATTTCAGATTGTTATTGTCACTCATATGCATCCATATCACTTGCATTTTACCATCTCTTCGCCGAACTAGTGCACCTATACACCTGACAAGTGTATTGGGTGTGTTGGGGAGACAAGATACTTCTTGTATCATAATTGCAGGGTTGCTTGAGAGGGATATCTTTGACCTCTACCTCCCTGAGTTCGATAAACCTTGTGTGATCCACTTAAGGGAAACTTAATGCTGTTCTACAAATCTCTGGACTTGGAGGCCCAACACTTTCTACAAGAATAGAAGCGTGCTTAGAGATCAGATACCGCAAAGAAGATGGCCGATGAATCAGCCACAACCTCCAACATGTGCATTACTAGTAGCTGAATGCCCGCCTCGGATAGTGCCTTCCAAGCCCACTAAAGAAACACCACAACAAAATCATCAAAAAGTGAAATAAGGAACTACATAGAAGATGGACTTGAGGAACCAAATCCCACATTCATCTTGCTTGATTGGTGGAAAGTAAATTCACTTAGGTACCCTGTGTTGGCAAAGATGGCAAGGAATTTCTTGACAATCCCTTCTCGTTCCGTGCCATCAGAATCACTTTTTAGCACCGGTGGAAGGGTTCTACATGACTATCGTAGTTCTCTAAATCCGGTTATGGTGGAGGCATTGGTATGTGGTGCAAGTTATTTTAAGGGCTCCCATAGTGACTTTAATGTGATGGTGTGATTTACACCCCCTTCTCACCATTCCAACACTTCAAAAAAATTCAGGGCTAACTTTATCTTCTTTAGGAGAAGGAGGAAGATGATGAGGAAAATGTGGAGACCATCAAGTTTCGAGCGCGATGAATAACAACTATTGGTAAGAGATTTTTTACTACGTGTTCACTTTTCATTTGGATGTTGGTAAAATGGAGATGCTAATCCTATTGTTACTTGTAGACTATCATGTCATGTGGATGTTACTACAATGGAGTTGGAGAATGGAGAAGGATGATGCTCTTGCTACAATTTGAATTTTCTCTTATTTTGTTTTTGTTGGACCTTGAAACCTAAAAGAGTGGATGTTATTCCATTTTATTTGTGTTTGAACTTGGAACCTAAGTTGTAACCGGATGTCCACTAGTATCTTTGATACTATTATCTATAATTGTGTATTTGTTGTTTCTCTTTTGGCTATTTTCAGGAATTTGAATTGCGAAAGAATGGACAAGATGTGAGGAAGATTGCTTCTAATTTTGAGGTAAACCTCTATACTCTTGTATCATGATAATATGCTCAAATTATTGATTCTTTTCATGAAATGGATTCTTTCCTGTGTTAATTGATATGCTCTGCTTTTTTTTGGAGGAAAATATGAATATATGCATGCTCAATTTGATGTTGAAAGTCTTAAAAACTTGCAAAACTGCTCACTGGACACCTAGTACATTACATTAGCTAGTACATGTACTGCAAGCTCTTTGTAACCTCCCTTATTTTTCTGTTGCTGGGCTCGTAAGCCGGCTCGAGCTGAACCGAGCCATAGCCAAGCTCGAGCCGAGCCTCTTTAACCAGCTCGTGACAAAAAATGAGACAGCCCGAGCCGAGCACTACAAAGGAAAACATTTTTTTTGACAAATCACTTTCGTCATGTTAAGGCCAATTTTCATCAAGGATTACTTCGCGGTGACAAAATTTGATCGTCATGGGGTTCGTCAAGGAAGCTCCGTCATAAAATATCGGGGGTGACGGTATGCATTTTTTCGTCAACGTCAAATGTTTGATGGTGACGACCTGCAAATTCGTCAACATCAAAGGTTCATTGTTGACAGACAGGTTTGTCACGAAAAATTGCAACTTTCGTCAATATCTAAATCTTGGGAAGCTTCTGATTGGTCCAAAAAAAGCATACGTGGCCTTACATGTGGGTCCATTTGGCTTCTGACAACATGGGTCCGACGGCGCTGACATGGATATCTGGTGGGACCCACAAAATATTATGACAAGCTGGACCCACAATATTCTGACCGGTGGGATCCACAAAATTCAGACAAGTGGGACCAGGTTGTTGCCGACATATGGGTCCCAATAATGCTGACTGGTGGGACCCACAAATTCTGACAAGTGGGACCAGAAATTGGTGCCACGTGGTTTCATTTAATAGTGACGTTGTGACATTTTCCGTCACCTTTTGAATTTGACAAAATTTGAGAGCATTTGAATTATTTGCGAAATTTGGGAAACAAAAAAACTGGCGAAATATCAAAAAGTAGACAATAAATATCATACTTAAATGGTGGCACAAGAAGTATATATGTCTCTCACAGACCGAAAGATTCATAAGAAAATTACAATTGGAACACAAAGAAATTAAAAGACCTATGATTAATAATGTTGTAGGACGGTGGTGCAATAGATTAGTTGCCCTGGGATTGAGACATGGATGGTGGCTGGGATGTCCTCAAGAGCAAATTAAGCACGGCATCCATTTCTGCCAGCCTATTTTCATAAGCCAGAGTCTTTTCTTCTTGGGCTTTCTTCACGCCTTCAAGTTCTTCCTCCTGCTTCTTCCTGATCTCTTCAAATTTTTCATCTTGTCCTTGTAGTCTTGCCTGCATCTCACTGTGGTACGTTTCAGCTGCCTGTATGGAGTTCTGCTCTTGATCTGCCAGTCTTTGTTGTAGCTCTCGGATGCGTGTAGCTGAGACAGAAGACTTCCTGGAACTTGTTGCGACGCCCAATCTTGGTAGGAATGTGCTGTTGCAGGTGGTGGATGGGCTTTTCTCGCTCAGAACTAGCTGAACAATTTGCAAATCAGTCAAATCAGGTTCATCTTCATTGCGTGGCGCCGCTTTTTTTGCCACCATTTGATCCTGCATAAAGATTACAATCATTGCATGGACAACATACAAAACTGGATTATATTATATTGTGCTAATAAGAAATATTTCTTACATATGCACTTTTTGCTTCAGCACTCATAATGTTATCCTTGTTAGTGTGTGTGATTCTAAAAAATTCAATTGGAGAGGTTTCTTCTTCCTGCTGCTTAGCCTTCTGCTTGAAAAAATGTAGAATGCACATTACCATTGTACACTGTGTATGACAGAAGTATGAACTGTATTGGGAAATTCAGAACACTTACTAGATGTTCTCGATGAGCAACATAGCTTCGAGATCCAGTGGTATGGAACTGTTTCACGACTTCTCTGTTCTTTCCATTTATTACACACAGTCCTATGTTCAAGACATGCATTTTATTTATCCAGATCAGAGAAATGTAAGAATTCAGTAGCTGTTATTGAAAGGAATAACGTTTATGTACCTGGTACTTCTCATCAAACCATCTTTTCACCAGTTCTTTCCAGCTTTTCTCTTCTACATGATCTGGCTTCTTGAGATATGCTTGCTCCAGTGTGAGATTTTTAATTTTCGGCCAATACTCCTTTTTAAGCCTATATCGGAACTGCCGAATACTAACTTGCAGCATATCAGTGCACACATCTTGAGCCACCTCATCATTTTTGTCCATATTAAACTTTCCCTTCAAAATAGTGATGCATTAATCAGTAGAATCTTAGATAGTTGATCATGTAGCATACTAATTAGGTTAAACCAAGATTGTACAGGACTCACCGCTACTGTACTTATAGCATGAGGAATGACATGTTTGAGAGTGTCATCTTTCTTGTACTGTGTCCAGTGTGTTGCAAGCGGCATTTTTTCACGGATGTGAATACCAACCTCATTGCTCAGCTTTGCTGACTGGACATAATCCTTGGGTCTCCTGACACCAGCAGTGAATTCAATTGGCATCTTATTGCCACCATGTCTTCTTGTGTACTCATGTAGTCCATGGCCCATGGTACGTCTGCGTCCACCTCTCTTTCTCTTACTACCGCCAGATGTTGTCAGTGTCTCTGAAAGAAGATATATGAAATGATTCTCTTTTATATGAAAATATGCGGTACAGTGTTTAGTTTTTACAAATTTTCATACCTTGCCGCTCAAAGTTTACAATTTGATTCTCCTCAGGAGATGAGGTGCTGCCTCCAGATGTCATGATCTGGTTAGGTGAGGGTGCTCCTTCAGTGTTCAGACCAGCAGTGGCCGTCGGCTCATCAGATGACCCAGCCTCAGGTTCAGTTATTGCCATTGATCTTGTTGCAATGTTGGATGGTGCAACTTCAGGTATGGATCGCTTCTTCTGTGCAACTATTGCAGAAGAAGCAACTATCTGCAAGCAAAGTAGAGGCTACATTAGTAGGAAACATTTAGCATGTACGTATTTCCTATCATAGTTCAGACATAGTTCCACAGACCTGAGCTGAAGTTTTGCCGACCGTGCGCTGATCCTCATCTGAATGAAGATCATCATCAGCAGTAGCTATCTCTTCTGGATTCGGTTCATACGAAGGGTCCTCTTCGACCTCCATCTCTTCGCAGTCTGTGTCCTTTAGATTGTTACTAGTTCCTATTTGTACCCCACCATACACTAATGTACGTGCAAAACCAGAGAAATCTTTCTGAAATTTGTGGGCAGGTCCATATCTTTCAGCGAAATTTTTTTCCATGCGTACTACATTTTCTTGCATTTGTTTCTCCTTGGCAAGCTCATATGCCGGCTTGACGGGGTTTTGTGTCTCCGCTGAAATAATCGGAAGAGCGGAGCGTGAACAAAACATAAGAGGGGGCCAATTCCATAGAAAACAGCAAATAATTGTCTTTGCAAAATATTGTACAGCAGCAAATGATTGAAAACATAAGAGTCTACGTGCTGATTGAAAACATAAGATATGTGCTGATAGAAGTTCAGATATGTGCTCATAGAAGTTCAGATTTGTGCTGACAGAAGTTCAGATATGTGCTGAAATTTGATTTTTTACTTTTGAAAGACATAGATAAACAAAAATTGTGGAAATAAATAGACTGATGAAACAAAGTACATGATTAAAAAAACTTCATTACATTGTTAAGACGTGCATTGCAGGTGCAAACTAACTAGTTCCATAGAAAACAAAGAAACAATTGTTCTAGATCAAACTCTGCTTCCCTCTGAAACTGAGGAATAAAAGTCTGAAGCAATGTCGTTGTTCACTGTAGCTCGTCAGGCTGTTTTCGGCAACGGCTGGAATTAGTTCAGTTAAGTGTTTCGGCAAACAATTGTCTATGCAAAAGATTGTACAGCAGCGGGATGGCAAAGATTGTATAGCACGGCATGATTGTCTCTGCAATAAAAACGATAAACCCTATACGTATGATGTCGGGATTGGATCTATCAAATATGCAAGATCTAGATATAGGTCAAACGGGCGTGGTAGACATGTAAAACCGATCTCTCGATCTAACCATCCGAAAAACACGACAACAAGCCGATCACCGACAGATTTACCTTGGCGTTTCTTCGAGCCGGGCGCCTTCTTCGGCGTGTGTGTGCGATTTTCCTTCCCCCCGACGTTTCGACGACTGCCGGCCATGGCGACCACCGGCCGGGGAGATAGATGCGAGATGGATGAACGTCCGGCGAAGACACCGGATCGGGGTGAGCACGAGAGGATGAGGTCGGGGGGGTGGGTAGTTAAGATGCTCGTAAATCATGGGGTAGAGGCACGACGTATATAAGGGAGGGCGAAATATTTGATAGGTGGGGTGCGCCGGAGGAGTGGAGGGAACAAAAAATTTGGGCGTTTTGGCAGCCGGCGTACTACAATTTGGAGGGAACAAGTTTTTGCCGCGAAAGAAAAAATATTACTCTGAAAATGGAACTGTACATGTATATTTTAATTAAAAAATGACAGAAAACGAGTAAAACTCATAATAAATGCTAAATTCAATGTAAAATCATCAGTAACTAGTGGGACTGAGTAAATGTTGTGACATTCATGTGCAAAATTCAAATTTAAATTTTTCATGAGGTTTGGTGTAGTTTGATGTGAATTTACACAAGTGAGGGCATTTTCGGCATAACGGTCGAATCGTCGACCCCGGAAGTTGTAAAACCTTTTGCATGTGAGGTATATGTGAGAACACATCCCACATATACATGTTATTGTTCACACATGTGAGATTTTGTCTGAAAACACTTGTGGAACCTCATGTTGGTTGGGTCGATCCATGTGTGGACCCACATCGATCATGTCGGTGAAGGGCTCTTTTTCAAGCAAGCTGCACTTCAAATACTCAGATTGAGCTGCAAATTTTTGTGAGTGGTCATGAAGGGTAGGTATGTGTGCCTAAGGAGTTTCAGATTTTTCTGACAATTTTAGGTGTTTGTTGATTTTTTTATTAAAAAATGACAGAAAACGAGTAAAACTCATAATAAATGCTAAATTCAATGTAAAATCATCAGTAACTAGTGGGATTGAGTAAATGTTGTGACATTCATGTGGAAAATTCAAATTTAAATTTTTCATGAGGTTTGGTGTAGTTTGATGTGTTGAAGTGATGCCTACTTTGGTATAATTGTGCACTTCGTCCACAAATGAGCATTTGTTTTTTATGTATGTTCAAAAAATGACTAACATGCCATAATTGTTCTGACCTAACCTATAGTCCGAACAAAGGCATGTAGTCAACATTTTGTTGTACATTTGAAGTTGTAAATCATATGGTTTTAAATAATTTTGAAGTGCAACGTTATGATTCAATGTATTTTTCAGTGTGCTGATGTTTTGCCATTGTGAACTTATTGACAGAGTTTATGTGAAGGGATTGTATAGTGGGATTATGTAGGGGGTACACTTTACGATTGACTATTTGGTCCTGCATTTTTTCTACTGCCAGTTCAATTTTCACTGATTTTAATTGTTCATTTTTTGCAAATTAATATGTACTTCCCTGGGCCTTGGGAAAAACAGAACAAGCCCACTAGGCTGGTAGTTAAACAACTGGGTATGATTGCCCAGGTTCCAAATAACAAAAGTAGAACATAGTCTTTGAAACATGACATAGTTTAACCATGAACCTACAGGGGAACAACTAAACAGAAACTAAATTTAGTGGAGAACATGAGGGCCAACAGCTGGACCGACGAGCGGGATGAGGCCAGTCCTGACGTAGTCCCTGAGGAACTTGCCAAAGGCAGCGTGCTTCGCCTTGCTAGCAGGATTGTGCTTCTGCTTGCTACCTTTTCCAACTCCCGTCGCGTGCTGGATCAGACACACGAGATCGTTCGGGAAAACCCTGCCGCAGAATGGGCAATGTGGCTTTCCGTTACGACGGAAAGGGATCTGGCCAGTCTTCAGCTTCTTCAGAACGAAGCGGCTCTTCCGGTCCCGGTCCTCCTTGTCGCTGTCAACGTCCTCAGAGTCTTCCTGCGATTTTGAAAAAAAAGAAGAAGTGAGAGAAGGAAATTAACTGAAATACAATTGAAGCATTAAATATTTTTGTATGAACATTATTAAGAATTAATCATGTAGAATCAACATTTATGATCCAGATCCAACCATACATAATTACTTCACTAATATAAATAACCACCAATTTAAACTGTTGTCACAACTGGTTCATGGGTAGTCCAATCATTATTTCAGTATTATAAGTAAGCACCAATTTAAGAGAAAATGGTGATTATAAATTTCATGGATCAGGGATCAATCATTTGTTCCCTGAAGATGTACTGATTCATAAAACAATATGGATTCATGACGTCAATAAGCAGGAATTGAACAAAAATTATGGTCATAAATTACATGCAACTGATAATTCACTTGTTCCCCAAATTAAAATGATGTACACACTATGGTTTCATCGTATAAATAAGCACCAGTTTAAAACAAATGGTGATTATAAAATCCATGTATCAGATCAATTAATACTACCTATAATATAATTCTTGTAATCATAATCACTCTGGTATGATTCATATTCGGATGAATTTAAGTTTGAAATGCATTGAGCGTTACACTAAGCAGGTATCATTCATCACACAAAAGGAATCATTACAGTTGAATCAAGATGTGCATCAAATATTACAGATCTAGTAACTACAAACCATAAATCAGATGAGCAAGAACCCCGTAATCATCAATTTGTACAAGAAGTCGCAGACAGGGCAAATCAATCTACCCTATGAGCAAACCCTATGGTGAACGGTAAGATCAAGAAAAACAGGGGATCGATCAGAATAGTAGAGTACCTCGCTGCAGCTTGTCGGAGGCCTCCTCTTCGAACTTCGTCGCACTCTCTGGGGCCATATAGCTCGCGGTACTGCCTGGAGTGGCGGTAGAACGGGTCATTCGGATCGAAGCCCTGGTCATCTGCTTGTGCCGCGGGAGCGAGGACGTCTCCCTGGGCCTCATCAGCGACGGCGACCACGGCCGGTTGGGCGGAGCCCTCCACGGTCACGGCGCGGCGAAGAGCGGCTCCGTGTCCGGAAGAAGATCCCGCCTCCGCGACGTCGACTACTACCGGACCCTCGCCGTCGCCTCTGTCGACGTTGACGACCGCACTCGCCTCCGGCTCGTCTCCGCGAACACGCTTCATCTTCGGGATCTTCGGTGGAAGGGGAGGTCGGTGTTGCGCTGGTGGAGGTGCAAGCAGTGGTTTTTCGCCGAGATTGGGGAATAGAAGTTGCGGGTGGGAGAGACGATGGGGCCGATGGATATACAGTAGGTGCTGCCGTTTGGGTTCCTCTCTCTGACGCGTGGGTGTGAAAACGTGGATTGCTGCATGTAGTCAGTCCACTTTCCCATTACTTTGACATGGGTCCCACGCATGACGGATGGGCTGGCACAGAATTTTCAGTATGGGTATTAAAAACTCTAAATTATTTGAAATACGAATTAGTGATCACACATAGCCTCTTCTTGAGTTTAGGGGATGAATTTTTGAAAATTTTCAAACCAAACTGCCAAGATAGCATGCTAGCGTCATTACCCACATGTTGATGCACCCTTATGCCAAATTTTTTTCTAGTTTGTTATTTTCCATGGAAAGTGTTAGCCACACATTGGCCAATACACAAGGTTTGGAAAGATTTCAACAAATTTTCAATTTTATATGAAAGTTTGAGTGTTTGGTGAAACCTAGGTTGACCTAATTGCACTAAGAGGTTGTCAAACCTTTTTCCAAGTGAAACTTCTGTTGTAGGGTAATGTGGTGACGTTAAATGCCCCAAATTCATGGTGGTTTGGTGAGTTTTTGGCGATTTCCCCCTCTTTTCGTCCGAAAACCCCTCGTTCGACACATGTCCACCATGGGGACACCAAGCCACCAACTCCCAAATATCAAAACCCATAGCAACCAAGGTGTCATATCACAATGTGCACAAGGGTGCCAAATCATGCCCCAAATCCATGGTGGTTTGGTGAGTTTTTGGCGATTTCCCCTCTTTTCGTCCGAAAACCCCTCGTTCGACACATGTCCACCATGGGGACACCAAGCCACCAACTCCCAAATATCAAAACCCATAGCAACCAAGGTGTCATATCACAATGTGCACAAGGGTGCCAAATCATGCCCCAAATCCATGGTGGTTTGGTGAGTTTTTGGCGATTTCCCCTCTTTTCGTCCGAAAACCCCTCGTTCGACACATGTCCACCATGGGGACACCAAGCCACCAACTCCCAAATCTCAAAACCCATAGCAACCAAGGTGTCATATCACAATGTGCACAAGGGTGCCAAATCATGCCCCAGATCCATGGTGGTTTGGTGAGTTTTTGGCGATTTCCCCTCTTTTCATCCGAAAACCCCTCGTTCGACACATGTCCACCATCGGGACACCATGCCACCAACTCCAAAAAATCAAAACCCATAGCAACAAAAGTGTCATATCACAATGTGCACAAGGGTGCCAAATCATGCCCCAGATCCATGGTGGTTTGGTGAGTTTTTGGCGATTTCCCCAATTTTCGTCCGAAAACCCCACGTTCGACACATGTCCACCATGGGGACACCAAGCCACCAACTCCAAAAAATCAAAACCCATAGCAACCAAGGTGTCATATCACAATGTGCACAAGGGTGCCAAATCATGCCCCAGATCCATGGTGGTTTGGTGAGTTTTTGGCGATTTCCCCTCTTTTCGTCCGAAAACCCCTCGTTCGACACATGTCCACCATGGGGACACCAAGCCACCAACTCCAAAAAATCAAAACCCATAGCAACCAAGGTGTCATATCACAATGTGCACAAGGGTGCCAAATCATGCCCCAAATCCATGGTGGTTTGGTGAGTTTTTGGCGATTTCCCCCTCTTTTCGTCCGAAAACCCCTCGTTCGACACATGTCCACCATGGGGACACCATGCCACCAACTCCAAAAAATCAAAACCCATAGCAACCAAGGTTTCATATCACAATGTGCACAAGGGTGCCAAATCATGCCCCAAATCCATGGTGGTTTGGTCAGTTTTTGGCGATTTCCCCCTCTTTTCGTCCGAAAACCTCTCGTTCGACACATGTCCACCATGGGGACACCATATTATGTTATTGTTCACCACTTTGAGATTTTTTCGATGAAAAATTTCAGATAAATGAGTAAAAGTCATAAAGAAAATTTGAATCACAATTTTTGGTGATTTTTACGTCTGGTATGTTTTGATTTTGAAGAACTCTACTGCTCTGAACATTTAGTTTACTAGCACTTTGAAGTACTAGGATGTACACAACATAAAATTGAAACCTCCCAAGACAATTGTTAACATATCATGGCAAAATATTTACGGTTTCAAAAGAACGGACTACTAGCCAAAAGCACCTCACGCAGGAGGGAGACCAAACCAAAAGATCAGGGGGTCATGCAGCAGAAGAGATGATCAATCCACCATCAGCAGGACTTTGTCGACCACGATCTTGCGGTAGAGCTCGTACGAGACCCAAGCATCAATGGCTGCATACTCGATGTTCATATTTGGAAGTGGGAAGTCCCCCCACAGTCTGTGCCGATGGTGGTGGAACTTCTTCTTCATATCACCGAACCATGAATCAATGAGTCTTGCTGCCATGGTAGCCATGCCAGCCCTCGCATGACCAGTGTACTTGAAGTACTCGTCCTGGAGATCGACGTAGTACTCAGAAGGAATCTCCATGTGCCATGTCCTCCACAGAACTCTCTTGTCACCACGGATGTCAACACTCGCAAACGTAGCGCCTTCTCGAAAGAAATCGCAGATTGCCGGAGACTCCCACCAGTTAGCACTGCAGTAAACAAAGTAATGTACTAGTCACAGATCAGTTACAAATATGCAAGAACCTACAGAGGAGACGAAGATGAAACAAATTAATAAATCGGGAACAATGTGTAGCAGATTTAGATCGGGAATGTACTGCTTTTCTGGAACAATGTGTAGCAGATTTAGATCGGGAATGTACTGATTTTCGGGAACAATGTCTAACGAAAATCAAAGAGAGACAGAACGGCGGCAAGTAAAAAACCCCAATCGAAAGATTAAAAAAGGGGATTAGTTCTTACGCTGCGTAGTGGAACACCAGCACATGTCGACGCATGCAGAGTTGAACCACGGCGATCTTCTTCTCGTCCTCGGCTCGATGGTTGGTGTACTCGAAGTCGAGGCCGACGAACTTGTGCTCGTCCTCCATGAGCCACTCCATGTACATGTCGAGGACGCGGCGCACTTCCCAGGGGTCGTTGGTGTAGACCACCTCCAGGTCCTCCTCGTCGTGGATGTGGACTGCGCGCGTGCTAGTCCAGTTGTACATTTGCTGCTCATCCATGTCCATGGCGACGCAGCGGCGGAGACGAAGATAATGAGGGAGAGGAGACGACGAGAAGTGTGGAAAGTGGAAACCAGGATGCGGTGCGAATATTGAGACGGTAGGGGAGGGGGAAGGGGATAAATATCATCCCCATTAATTACTCCGTCCCAATATTGACACGGCAGACGAAGAGAAAACTGACGCGGGTCTAGTCCAACTGACGCGCAGTCGACCGTGTTGTCACGTCTAAACCCAGCACCGCCCATTTGCACTCCTATTGACCTACCGAAATTTACTCCACGATATAACTTGCCATCATATCACGACCTCCTTTAGCCGCCGCCGTATCTCGCCACGTCTCTCGCCGCCAGAGCTCGCCACGTCTCTCGCCGCCACGGCTCGCCACGTCTCTCGCCGGCGAGACTTGTAAGACTCGCGCTCCGCGTCGAGACCAACGATGGCGCCTACTAGTGGAGTACGTAAATAACATGTACGTCTCGCGATCGATCGTTGTTTCCGATTTGTAATCTTTCTTCATATTTTTTGCAGTGTCCAGTTTGCTTTGACAAGAAGGGGATGTGCGGCGGAGGAGTCGCGTTAGGTTTTTCGTCCAAACACTACAAGACCGTTTTGAGGAGAAGACGGTACATGCACTTACAAGTTTAAAATTCATTCAGAACTTTTATTAAGTCGCCGCCACAACAAAGTTTAACACGTGAGCCTAGTAGTTATTGCTAGTTTAGTACTATTATTCGTATGTGTGTAATAATTGTTGGTCACCATATGTATTAACCGCTTATTTATGGTTGAGTTTTACGATAGTTGTGATTACTTTTACGTTCATACCAGTTTTACGATAGTTGTAGCTGTTAGAGATAGAGGTATCGGTAGTTCAGTCCTATACCGATAGAAGTTCAGATATGTGCTGATAGAAGTTCAGATATGTGCTGATAGAAGTCCAAGATCTGAGACTCGGTGATTATCCGAGTAGACGCATATTTAACTTACTTTTGTATTAACTCTACTGAATTTAGGTCATCCCTTGCTACTATAGACCGTATTTCCTTAAGAAGTATGGTGTCCAGACCTCCCACAGACAACTTTTGAAGCTGCACTCAAAACCAAAGATGGCCATGCATTTGTTGTTAATGTTACCAACAGAGCTGGCAGTAACCTATATCAACGGAAGATTTTGGAACGAATTTGCTAGAGTGTACAATTTTAAGGTTGGCATGGAGTTAATTTTCAGTAGTTAACTCATCTGCTCAGATACTCTTGTAATAACTGAACCGAACCACTAATCCATCCAGGTAATTTTCCACCTTTGGACACAATGATTGATCATATTAATTATTCCATCTTATGTCGATTATTTTAATTATGCAGCTTACTACCGGTTGTCCCGTACGAAGCGTGACATTGTTGACTCGCTCGCAGTGCGATGGAACAATGATAAATTGGAGGATGATGCATACCGTCATTCTTCGTGGACAACTTGGACTACCTTGTTGACTACCACAATGCTGGAGATTATGATCAAGGAGCACTAGTTGTCCCAATGCTGCATACTCTGAATTGGACAAACAGCGAAAATTACAACAAACACGTGGTAAGCGATAGATCATATCATTTCATTAAGTTTGCAACCTACATTACGTACAAGTGTTAACTAAACTATGTCCCTACTGTTGGAACAGAAAATCCATAGCCGTTTGGTTCCTAAAGATATGGAACAATATGGTGCAATCCTTATTGTGTGCCATCCCAGTACTTTGGTGCATGCGTCCTACGCAATTTCTTCAGACGATGGTCGTCTCTGCGTCAGTGGGTGGAAGGAGTTCATGGACAAGGAAAAGCACCTTCAGATGGGTGACAAGATGCTGTTCTTGCTTTACCTGGGAAATGCAGGGGTTTACTTGTTTGCTACCCATGTGCCCGAAATCGATCTGGAGTAGCTAGTCCGTGATTCATGGTGCCCGTGTGTCCAACTATGCAGCCCCTTTAGGTTTAAATTAAGTTGTAAGACTCTTTATGCGATTGTCGATTTTGCTTGTGTTAAAACAATAGTTAGTCATATCGTGCTGCTGGTTGTAATCGTGTCAAGTGTCGATTAATTAAAACCATTGTCAAAGTTATGTTACCGACATGTTGGCTTTCTTATATTTGTCCATATTTTTGCTTATATTAATTTGCTCTTAAACCCTTCTGGATAATTCAATGACAAGTTCGAGATCGTAAACATCTAAATAAGAACATTTCAAATGTTTGGAACAAAACATATAGTTGTATGCATTACATGTTTCTATCAATCTAAATCACTATCTTCTTCTGAATTTTTTCCCTCGTCATCATGTATGTTCTCTTCCAAAATGACACTATCTTCCTGATTCTCTAGTTCATCTTCGCTCATATCCATGTCAACATTGGGACTATCTTCCTCATTCTCTAGTTCACGGATTGTACGAGCATCATGAATACGTACAACTTCAGCAGACGATGATCATCCTCCTCTGCTTCCACCTCTCGCTTCCTCGTCTAGGTCGACAACATCATGAAATGTATGGTCGATCGAACTTTCATCCTCCTGGTATGCGTCTTCATTCCGTACAAATGCATCATCGTTACCATCTTCTAATTCTGGAACGTCGTACACATGTCTATGGCTGAACTTCTGCACCACTTTCCACGGATCACCAAACTTTGTATCCTCCAAATAGAAGCATGTTTCAGCTTGACTGGCCAATATGAATGGTGAATTCTTGAACCATAGGATAGAAGTGTTAACGCTTTTAAAAAAACCATCATCTTTAATCTTGGAACCCTTGCTCGCAAGGTCGAACCAGTCGCAACGAAACAAGTACACGGACCTGTCACCGTGTTTGTTAGTCCCGTCTTTGCAGTTCAAGAACTTCTTGCAGTAACACCATAGTAGTCGGTCTCATCTGCATCACCAAAAGATCCCTTAGTCGCTACGCCCGAATTTTGAGTCTTCAGGTCTTTATCCCGAGTAAGCGTGCGAAACCTCGCACCCTTTACGTTGCAACCAGCGTATACTACTACACGCCGGTCTGGCCCAAAGACCAGAGACTTCAAATCTTCTGATGCATTGTCCAATCTGTCTCACATGGTTTGCAAACCAACCTGCAAACTCTCTACAACCGTCTCCTCGATGTCACGCACACCCCTACCTCCCAATTCTTGTCGGAATTCACTGAAACATAGAAAAAACACATATGAAATACAGGACAATTATGTCTGCAACATTGAGAAGTAGTTATTAAAGTGAAGCTAACTACTTACTTGATATAACGTTCTACATCGTCACAGTTATTCAGCACATACCAAACCATGTTGTCAAATTCCTTGTCAAAATGTTTCAAAATGGATTTCCCAAGACCTTTAGCTCCAACTGAAAATACTTCCATCTCGTCAGGATCAGGTTTTCTCCGAATGTCTTGGTTCCTATCATCTTTGTTAAATCTTGTTTCTGTGCCATCCTTGAAAAATCTAGAGCAAAAAATCAAACACTCATCAACAATGTAGCTCTCTGCGATAGAACCTTCTGGCCTTGCTTTGTTACGGACCGTAGACTTTAGATAACCTAATCTTCTCTCAACTGGATACATCCAACCATAATGAACAGGACCCCTCGAAAGAGCCTCCTCAGGAAGATGAATAGCTAAGTGCACCATTACATCAAAAAGCTGGGGGAAGAGCTTCTCAAGTTTGCATAGGATCACAACAATTTCAACCTTCAATCGATTCAGCACATCAACTTTCAGGGTTTTGGCACACAGCTCCCTAAAAAATCTTCCTAGCTCTGCAATAGCCACATACATTTCCTTAGATGCAATTCCCTTGAGCCCAGCCGGCAACACTCGCTGCAGAAGTATGTGGCAATCATGCGTCTTCATACCGGTAACCTTACAACCATCAATATTCACACATCTTCCCCAGTTTGCGCAATAACCATCTGGGAACCTAGTGTTTGCCAAATACCTACACAAATGTCTCTTCTGTTCCTTCGAAAGCGTCCACGGTGCAGGGGGCTTCGCATAAGTTACTGCTGCATCATCATCATCATCCTTCACAATTTTGTCCAACCAATACTTCTTCCACATTTTGAATTTCTTCAAATCAATTCTAGCACTAACAGTGTCCTTATTCCTGCCCTCAAGTTCAAGTAGTGTACCAACAATATTGTCACATATGTTCTTCTCAATATGCATCACATCTAAGTTGTGAGCTATCTTAAGTTCTGGCCAAGATCTGGTAGATGATGTAAGCTGACTTTCAGGTGCCATGTTGGTTCACCGGGTACAGTTGCACGCTTCCGCTTTCTACTTATTGGATTTTTCCCATGTTCAAAATCCTTAACCCTTTCTACCTTCGCAGCTACCTCTTTGGGTGTGTACTTCCTTGGTGGATCTCTAGTCTCAGTTGTACCATTGAAAAGTCTGCTTTTCCTGTATGGGTGATTTTTATCAAGAAATCGCCGATGCCCAATATATCCAATTTTGTTTTTCAAAGGTTCAGCGCAAGGATTCTCATCGCAATGCACACACGCATGAAATCCTCTTGTGCTTCGGCCTGACATAGTGGCATATCCAGGATAATCATGAATAGACCAAAGAAACGCAGCATGCAATGGGAAATATTCCTCTGTGCATGCATCAAATGTCTCCACACCACTCCATAGCTGCATCATATCTTTTATCAGTGGCTGCATAAATACATGAAAATCTTTCCCTGGGGAATACTTTCCGGGGATTAGCAATGCCATCATGTAATTCGATTGATCCATGCACATCCATGGTGGGAAGTTGTAAGGAATCACAAAAACAGGCCACATCCTTGAAGGATTACTCATACTTCCAAAAGGACTGAAGCCGTCTGTGGCAAAACCTAGTCTTATGTTACGAGGATCTTTAGCAAACCAATCAAACTTGCCATCAAAGTGCTTCCATGCCTCACCATCAGCAGGGTGCCTCAGTACATTGGGCTCAACAACCCTCTTCTCTTTGTGCCATCTAGTATGTGTCGATATTTCCTTTTTAACAAATAGTCTCTGCAACCTTTTAATTATAGGAAAGTACCTTAACACCTTGTGAGGGATTTTCTTTTTTCCAGTAGGGTCTCTATATCTTGATAATCCACAAACATGGCAGTTCGTATCGTCCTTGTGATCTCCCCAAAATAAAGAACAATCAAACTTGCATGCATGAATTGTCTCATAACCAAGCCCAACATCGTAAAGAACACTCTTAGCATCAGCATATGATTTGGGAAAGTCCACATCTGCAAAGGCGTACGTAAAAGCTGAAGTAAGAGATCAAATCCTCTGTTTGTTATCCGGCTGTATGATTTGACATGAAGGAGCTTAATAATGAACGACAACCTAGTGAAAGAGGTGCATCCCTCATAAAGTTCTTTTTTCGCTGACTCAATTAGATTAGCATACAGATTTGGCAGGTCGGGACCTTTATTTCCAGACTTCACGGTTCATCGATCATACTAGACGAATCATCAACATAACAATCACCATTGTCTTCCTCTTCATCGTTGTCACTATCATACGCACCATCATCGTTTCTATCCCGCCCTTCGTCATCACTAAAATCTTCCCCATGTCTAGTCCATCTTGTATACGTCATGGACATACCTGAACAATTGCAGTGATCCTCGACTGTTTTTATATCCTGACGTATCAGATTTAGGCAGTCCTTGCAAGGGCACAAGATGGGTTCATCTGTATTGTCCAAGTGTTCTCGCGCAAACTTGATGAAATCCCTAACACCTGCCATGTACTTTGTTGTGAACTTCTTGGTGCCATCAGTTATCCAACTTCGATCCATTGCCTACAATTCAGTTAAGAACATGCCAACATTCTTCAGAACAGATCTTGACAACTGATTAAAAAATCTAGACCTAACGAACAATCAGGAGAACTCACCGATGATGCGTCTCGCCGCCACCACAATGGAGCCTTCACGGAATTCTTCTCACCTCGACGAGAACCCTAGTCGATTCGACTGTTAGCAAGAGCACCTATATAGGCCGTGTCTGCTAGCGGCGCGACTTAAACGAGGCACCCTCGGCCGACATAAATATTAATAAGGGAATTATTATGTCGTAACATCTAGATCACACCATTGAAATAAATATGTAGAATAGACTAGTTACGGATCCAGATCAAAATTCCATATCTACCTTAGCGGTAAGACTCCGCGTCGGTCACGCCAAAGCCCTTGTTCGATTCTTCCAAACCACAATTTTTACTTAACTAAATATGTTCCTGACAAGTGGGTCACGCATGATATATAAAACTAATAACATTTAATAAAGTAACTTAGTATTATTTCGTCACCACGATCTTTGATTTCGTCACCTATTATCAGACACGATGGAAGCCCTTCCCGCTTGGGTAATGGGTGACGATTTTTTGTTGACGAAAAATCATGCCGTCAAGCATTACCTTAAATGCTTGACGAAAGATGAATTCGTCACCTATAAGGACACATCCATGACGGTATGCATTTTTGTCACCAGGGTTTTCGTCAATAAATCCCCCATCTCTTGTAGTGGAGCCAGTTTGGAATGAGCCAAATTGTAGCTTTGACCGAGCCGAGCTCGAGCTGGCTCGTGTCCAGCCTTAAATGGCGTCATCTAAGAAAAAGAGATTTGGAACACCCGTGCCACCCTAGCGATACTCTTGACCGTCCGATCTTCATCATGGGGTGCTACCAACCGTCCGGTCGCATGATGAATTCTACCTCCTGTGTTTTGTCCCACCGCTCAGTGTCTTGGTGGATGGAAAATTTGGTTGGCATAGCACTCTACTCAGCGGTTGGGCATTTTGGACCGTCCAATTATGGAACCATTTCCGCGTTGATCGAAACCGTCCGTTCTCCACATCTCTTGATAAAAACCCTCCCCTGAAACCCTAGCCACCATATCTCTGTGCGCTCCCTCGCGTTCGCTTGCGCCGCCGCCTCTTCCCGCATCGCCCATCCGCTCCGCTCCGCCTCATCTACCCAGCCTCTGCTAATCTTCGTTTCATGCATAGTGGCTGGCCACTCCGTGATTCCCGCTACTGTAATGGAGTAAGCGGCCCGCCAGTCACACTGCTGCCGCCGCCAGTGCGATCGCTTCTCCATCATGTGCGGCACAAGATTCTCTAGCCGCTAGGCGTTGCCGACCAGCAGGTCGCAACCCGTTGGGCGTTGGCCTGCCCCTGGCCTCCCCAGTCTCTTCTCCTCTGGCTGCCGAGGATGGCTCACAATAGCATGGAGCATTCGTCGCAGGTGAGCTTATTTCCATCTCCTCTTTTTCCTATTTAGTTCTTTTTTCTCTTCTTGTTTTGCGTCGTTGGTTTGCATACGAGGTCATCTTGGTTTTGGAGTAGTAGCTATGATTGGTTTCCTATTCCAACTAGCAGAATGGGTGAGAATATACATATCTGATGTGATAAGATTTGATACTTAGGTGTGTGGTGAGGAGATGTGGTTCCAGAGCATGCTGATGTGGCGATGAAGAGTGTGGCCACATATAAGAAGAATGAAGAGTGTGGCCACATAGACGAAGAAGACAGGGACGAGCTCATATACTTTTTTTTGTATCTTCACCCCTCGGTCATGGACAATCTAATTTATTCCAAATTTAACATTTATGTAGGTCGAAAATTAAATATTTTTTCTTGTTATTGTGGTCTATTTTTTAGGAGGCTAGAAATATTCCGTGGAGACTAGGTTTTATTTTAATATTCTAGCACACTGCTCTGCGAGTGATATCACAAACAATTCGACTATCACATCTCTGCAACAGCTCTACCATATTTAATTTGCATCTTCATTTGGTACGCAATTTGGTATTATGGTGGCCTTCATGTTTATATACTTGAGATAATAATTTGTCGTTGTCAGCACATATAACTAATGTTATATTTTCAATAGATACACTATTATCTTTAATCTGAAAATATGCATACACTAGAGTTTTGCTGGAAGTGGGCTTCAGTTTACTGGAACTAGATAATGCCTCGCATGTTGCGGTAGTCATTTTTTGCAATATAAAAACAGAAACTCGACAAAGTACACATGCTCTCTTTGAAAGAAAACTATACATACATGTCTAAACATGACTATTGTGGAAAGGAACATCATTCTTCCTCTCCCACTTATTGTTCAAATTTAGTTTAGACCAGTAATAATATTTGTATGACCAAATACCAACTCAAAATTTATAGTACACTGATATTTGAGTAACTCACCAAAAGCTTGCTGGGAAGAAAACCAGTTGAGGACCAATCTTCACAAAATCAAGCAATATCAAGTTCTCAGCATGCATAGTGGTGATGTAGTCCAATCTAAGCCCGCGCCGTTTTTTCAAGGCTAATGGAGTTCGTGCTTAAAAGACCAATAGGAAAGCTATGCTTCAGCTATGGAAGTGCCACACTCTTTATAATCAAGAAAAGAAATAATATGATGTTGAACATTTGGGCAGTTGTATAACAACTAGCATATGTTGATATATATACCTTCCATAATATATTTAGAAACACTTTTACTCTGGTTTACTTGATGTAGGTACAAAGAGGTCTTACCGGAACTCGATAGGACAAAAAGGAGGGATGCGACTCATCAAAGGAAGTTACCGACTCAGGTAGGTAAGCAATAAAGTAGATTCCAGTTCTATACTCACAAAAATATATGTAAACTTAGTGATTAATCATGCCAAATAGGAAAAGAAATAAATTTTCTTATTTGAACAGAGGTCAAGGTTAAGAGAAATTACTGGAACACATTACTTAGAGCAAGAAAGATAAAATCATGTATATATACCAAAGCTGCTTGTACAATTCATAGCGCATATGTTAATGTTATGAATATTTAGAGGAATACAAAAATTCATAGCGCATTTCTTAAAATATCAGACCTTCAGTTTATTGTTTGATACCATCCAACAAAAGAAGATACAAATAATGATCTACAATGATAAAACAATGTGAATCGGAAAATTAACAACATTCCAAAAAAAAGTTTGAGTGACTTACTAGGAAAAACAAATTACATGGAGAATTGTAGTATTCCAGACAAAAGGGACTATCAGAATTGTAGCATCAACTTGTAGCAATCAATTAAGTTATGATGAAGAAATTGACTAATAGGAAGCCCCAAAGTTCGGCGGGAGGGACTTCTGATGACACCATGCGTGCTACCTAGGAGGAAGATATGGCGTCTTGGTACCTATTACCAAGGCTCAAAATTAAATAACCTCCGGACGTGCTCAGATGCAACTTATTTCTTTAAATAGATGAGACACATAAACAATCGGGAGGCGTAGCTGAAAGAAACACATGATTGAAAATCAAACATCAAAGGCCAATTCACCAATGGCGCCAGGCCTTCTGCCCGCGCACATTGTTATGGCCCGTGGAGAGCTCGTCAATGTTGCAATGGCGTGCAGCTCACCGTCGCCGATGATTATGTGAGATGCATTATGGCACCGACGAAGAGGGCAGGACCTGTGAACAAAGAATATGTCTACGTTTAAATGCAGCCTATCAGGGTTATAGGATCAGATAGTACATCGGTTGATTAACAGGTGTGCATACCAGATCTTCTAGAGAAGGCGTAGGAAGAAGATGACTTGGGGAGGGCCGCGCGCTTGCTAGGAACCATCAACGTTAGCAATTTATCGCAGAAAAGTGCCAGAAGTTTCCATAAATGGGAGGGGAGCTAGGGAGGGGATCGATGTACTCCCTCCATCTATAAATAGATATCTGAGGTTTGTCGAAATCTGGATGTATTTAGACACTAAATTAGTATCTAGGTACATCAAGATTTAGACAAATCTCATTTATAGACAGAGGTAGTACTTGGAAACTGAAGCAGCACTGGGAGACTGATTCGATATTTCATTTGTGGCTTGGATTTTTTCTTCTCAAAAACATTATTTTTTTGTTGATGTGGCAGAGTACTTATGTAGATAGGCTTCATGTTAAGAGAAATACTTAGTGGGATCACCTATTTAGATATTACTATATATTTCTAGAGTGTTACTGGATTGTGCAAATGGTGCTAATTGGGGTTGTGTTTTACTAGAATTTGTAGAGTTTTACTAGATTGTGTGCTAATTGTTTTGATGTGGTTGTTGGTTGTTTGTACTTTTTACAGATGCAGATTTAATAGTACATTTTCTCTTTGGAAGGTGTTGTTTCGTGGACTTTGAAGGGTGTATTATGGAAATTGTTAGTTCTTCTTCCCTTGTGTTATGATGAATTGGAAAATACCACATGTATCAATCCTTCTCGGCTTTATTTTTCTGTTATGGTAATCACTTTCCTTCTTGATTTTAGTTCAAAGTATAGTGAGCTCCGTGTTGAACTTACACTAATTATATTGATTGTTATTTTCCCTTCATGATATGAGGGGAAAATCTTCTACTCATTATATCACTACTAGGAAGGTGTGGCGCGCGGCGGCACGCCGCGCCCATGAGCTGATATATTTCCATGAAAGGTGTCTCACTTTCTATGTTTGATGTTTGAACAACATTTTCAATATATATATATATATAAAGAATTTATCCTATATATAGGAAAATAGCCTTCTTCTATTATCTGCTTGACTTTTGACTCAGATGAGAGTCCTAATGTTCTTTCCCTTGGTGATGCAGGAATGGGTTGATCTATGTAACAACGAGAGCTTGAGGCTCTCATTAGGATTATGCAGCATATGTAACTGACTCGGGTGAGGCGATTCACTTTTGCCTACTCGGATCACACATTGATTCAATTTGTTGGTGAGTATTGGTTTACCATTGACCTTTACAATCAAATGTTTTTGTTTCTAAATCATGACTCAAGAGTTTAACAATACGAATAGTAATAATTTATTTTAACTAGTTGTAGATTGATGTTAGAAAGAGGCAAGACATTAACAAAGATGTACAGTTCTGAACATGCGTTTTTTTTTCCGATAAAGGGTGTTTTATTACTTAAAACTATTAGGTATTACACCCGGCATCTGCATAACCGAGATGCACATAACTACTCAACGTCCAAGGTAGCAAAATATCCCTCACCAGGTCCTCGAATCGCGTATCCACCTTCATAAATAGGTCACGGTTCTCTACACGTTGTTGAGACAAAAATGAATGGAGCAAAGCAATGCAACAGTAGATAACCTACATGAGAGAAAAAAATTATCATTAAAAACCTTGTAGTTTCTATATAGCCAGAGTGACCAAATAACCACAAGCGCTCTCCTAAGTATTTTAAACCAATGGTTGACCCCTTTTTGCTTCGGATTGTCGAAGCTATTAGCAACACATCGTGGTGGGTATAAGGAGAATCTGTTTACATGATTGACCATACAATTCTAGCAAACTGACGCAACAAGAATAAGTGTTTTATAGTCTCGTCGTGATGACATAAGACACACTTTTTTTACTTCCATGCAAATTGCATTTGTGATGCACAATATTGTACAGGCTAGATATTGTTCTTAGAGTGTAGCATGTCGCGGGTGCATTCGCGGACACCAGGGTGAGACCACCCCCTTTTTGATTCGGTGAGGGGCACCAAGGCAATCTGAACAATCTCACACAACACGGAAAACACATGGCGGTATTACCTAGGTTCAGGTCGCTAGCAAGCTCTAGCGACCATACATCCCTCTTGTCTGATCCTATTGGTGGTCTTCTTGCTAGATAACAATGACGATTTGGCTTGCCTGGGAGAGCTCCTCAAGGTGGTTCTAGGACCGGAAGAACTACGGTGAAAAGACTCTGTACATAGTACCACATAAATCCAACCCCTTTTTCGAGGGTCCCTATATATCCACATGCTTTTTGGCGGGCCTTTCGGCGCTTGGTGCCGTTTGGAATGCTCGACTCTGGGCGGTCTCCATGTGGTAAGTGTTGAATCATCGCATACCAAGGGCGGGCTCCCCATGAGCTCCATCTCCCCGAGGTTATTTTGGTTGTCAGGGAAGGCCACGTTTACCCAGGTCGTGTGTTCCCTGGGTTCCATGGTCCCGACAGTAACCTCCGGGCGTCAGGTTTGCGGGGAGGGGGCTCGCATACCGGTAGCTTGACGTCCTTATTCTCAGGCCCAATCTTGTTGGTGTAGTGATCCTTTGGCCGATGTGGCGCCGGCGACCTTGCTGGGGGTGGCTTTGATATTTGCATGCACACTGAAGGATCTTCAAGATCATTAGTCTTCTGGTCACATTCCCCGGGGTGGTTAGACCCGGGCTCATTTCCCTGACCGTTAGCTTTGTTGCTAGCCAAGCTCGGTGTAGCATGTCGCGGGTGCATTCGCGGACACCAGGGTGAGACCACCCCCTTTTGATTCGGTGAGGGGCACCATGGCAATCTGAACAATCTCACACAACACGGAAAACACATGGCGGTATTACCTAGGTTCAGGTCGCTAGCAAGCTCTAGCGACCATACATCCCTCTTGTCTGATCCTATTGGTGGCCTTCTTGCTAGATAACAATGACGATTTGGCTTGCCTGGGAGAGCTCCTCAAGGTGGTTCTAGGACCGGAAGAACTACGGTGAAAAGACTCTGTACATAGACCAAAGTACCACATAAATCCAACCCCTTTTTCGAGGGTCCCTATATATCCACATGCTTTTTGGCGGGCCTTTCGGTGCTTGGTGCCGTCTGGAATGCTCGACTCTGGGCAGTCTCCATGTGGTAAGTGTTGAATCATCGCATACCGAGGGCGGGCTCCCCATGAGCTCCATCTCCCCGAGGTTATTTTGGTTGTCAGGGAAGGCCGCGTTTACCCAGGTCGTGTGTTCCCTGGGTTCCATGGTCCCGACAGTAACCTCCGGGCGTTAGGTTTGCGGGGAGGGGGCTCGCAGACCGGTAGCTTGACGTCCTTATTCTCAGGCCCAATCTTGTTGGTGTGGTGATCCTTTGGCTGATGTGGCGCCGGCGACCTTGCTGGGGGTGGCTTTGATATTTGCATGCACACTGAAGGATCTTCAAGATCATTAGTCCTCTGGTCACATTCCCCGGGGTGGTTAGACCCAGGCTCATTTGCCCGACCGTTAGCTTTGTTGCTAGCCAAGCTCGCATCCCTATTTGAGTGATAAGCAGCATGCCACGTACCTTTCCATGCCAAGATCCATCCATCGGGATATACCTTAACAAATATTTTCCATATTAAAAGAAATAAAATACACATGTATATGAACGATAGTTGTAGGAGTAGCAATGCACGTGGCATGTAGGACATATACATGAAATAAAAAAATGGAATGGGTCTAAAACAGCAAAGCAAGCATTAACCATTACGTGTATGTTTGCACATCTCAACCCACAAACATCGGCGACCGGCGCCTTTCCACATCTTACTAGCTCCCTTAGGCAGCTGTTTTGACACCATGAATCCCAAGCATGCACACCACCATGATGGCATGGAGGACCCGCTTGGAGTGGACGAGAATTATCAGAGTAATGTACCGTGTTGGGATATTTCGATTTCACGGCAGTGAGACAGGAGGTGGTATTGCATCACACTGGTAACTACCAACGCCCTTAACATTGTTGTTTTGGGTGTTTGTTATTTAAGATCAATTGATGTCCTCAACTCAATCAAAACTAATGGGGTCGATAGATCTTTCATAGATCTGGGGATGGTGGAGAACACGCTGTCACAGGTGTACCAGTAGAATGAACCGTCCCATATATTGGACGAGAAGAGGGCCCCAACTCCTTCGTCGTCATAGAGTACAGAGGCGTCGTTTTTTTCAAGAAGATTGAGGAGGAGGAGATCACTAACTGAAGCGATGTCGTTGCGTCCATCGGATCCAAACATGGAGATTTAGATCACACTGGTACATATATTTGCATGCCAATCAACTGACATATGCCCTTAGCACATGTTCTTGGTTCCTTACTAAGATAATTTGAGATTCACAATTTGATAGGGATTGTTGGACGGAACCACATCATCAGTTGATATTGATTGTTGGTTGGAAGTGCATAATCAATCTTTGAGACATTTAAACATCCACGATACTTAGATAGATGGCAACAACATCATGGATGAACGGATCAACAATGTATAAATAATTTTTCTTCAAGTCTCACTTGTGTACCGACATGGGAACATAGAAAGGATACTTTGGCTCGAGAAATAATGCTTGATCACCAATATCACGAACTTCTTCAATGATTTGTGCATCAGTGTCTAAATCATGAAGCATAGATCCATGCACACGGAAGTTCCAATAATGGTTGCCATGACTTGGTTATGTACGACCTAATCTAATAGGAATGTCTTCTCCGTATAGGCTAACAATCAGACACAACGCAAGAATGAAATTAAATTGTACCCACACTTCAGTATTGATAAATGGACTCAACGTAAGATTGGGATGTTTTTCCCCTTGGTCCAAATCTCATGACCACACATGGCCGTTCTATAAAATAGCAATGATCTTACCTCTATGCATAACAGCATCATAGTAACTCAGCAAATATGTATCGAGATTCTCCAATATAATATACTTACCTCGCCCATCCATAGTATAGCTAGGATAACTTGTAGAATGATATAGCGATGGAAAAATAACCATCAACACTAGCAGGGGTTTATTTTGCTATGTGGCTATGTCATTCTACAAGTTACCCTATACTATGGAGCGGTTGGTCACTGGATTATATTGGAGTATCCTATACATATTGCTTGAGTTACTATGATGTTATTATTCATAGAGGTAAGATCAACGCTATTTTACAGAACGACGACTTGCCGTCATGTGATTTTGACCAGGAAAAAACATCCCAAGCTAATCCAGAGTCCATCTGTTAATACTGAAGCGTGGGTGCGATTTTATTTGATTCTTACGCCATCTCTGAGAGACAATATACTTATTGTGAGCTCATATTAGATCGGTCCGTACAAGACCAAGTCATAGCAACCACTATTGGAACATCTTCGTACATGGGGCTATGCTTCATGAGGTAGATATTGATATGCATATCATTGAAGAAGTTTGTTATATTGGTGATAGAGAATTATTTCTCGGGCCAAACTATCGTTTTTATGTTCCCTTGCAATTGCCCAAAGGAGATTTAGAGATGAATTATTTATACATTGCTGCTCGGTCCAACAATGATATTGTTGCCATCGATCTGAAGTCTCGGAGATGTTCAAATTTCTCCTAAAGGGGATCGTTCGCTGAAATCTTCGATGGGAAGTATTACCTAAATTTATAGTTCAACTAGAAGGGAACACAAGAACATCAATAAGACTTTAGCAATTGAGACGTCACTCTCAACCACACATGTATATCAATAAACTCACAAAGCAAATGGTAATTTATAGCAGTTGATTCAAAGCAGTAAAAAATAGTAAACAATAGCAGCAGATTTCCAGTTTTCATCGGAAGAAATGATGTGTAACTTTCAGTAGCTAAAGGCGTAGGCATGATGTGATAGCGGGGCGTTGCATGAATGATATTTATCAAATAATGTAATCCTAGTAACATGGAATTCATCTCTAATTCAGTTGTGTGTAGGTGTGTGATCCAAATATATTATGCATACTAACCAAGAGAATTTGCATAACATCTATTGTCCCGCATTCCCATTTCATCGGAGTCAACTTGAAACTATAGACAATTAAGGTCTATCCTTTCGAATAGCCCGGAACAAAGCATTAACACTTCATAAACACAGAATATACTCAAACTATCGTATATTCCCATTGTTTTACCTAACCGTCACTTTAGGGTTCACAGGTTCAACACAATAATAGGCAATACACTTTGCAGATAGATACCAAACTCATATATATGATGGGGCAATAGAAGTTCAGTACTAAAATCATCACTCGGGCCATAGCAACAAGCATTAAACATAGCAAAGGTATACCAACACTCATACAAGAATATCCTCAAGGAAAACACCTCAAATCTCGATACATATGGATAATTACATGATCAATATCATCCAATCCCCTTCCACCTCACATCCTACAGAGAACTACTCACACATGATGATGGAGAGTGGGCACATGGTTGTTGGTGATGACTTTGGTGGCGTTGATGGTGGAGAAGACCTCGAAATCCCCCTCTCCGACGTGGAGAGTAGGACCAATCTAACCCCTGAAACGAAGAATGTGGATGTGGCGGCGCTCTGTTTCGCGAAAGGATATCTCCTCCTGGATACCTATATTTTTCAGGTATATATGGGGGTGCGCTAAAGGAGAGGCCGAGATGACGCTTCAGGGCTTAATGGGCCTGGGTGGCGTGCCCAATTGAGGGGGGCGAGCCACCTGTGCTCTTTTGGCCCTTGTGGCCCCCTCGTGTGATTCCTAAGCCCAGGCTCTTTGTTTTGGTTAAAGCATTGTTTCTCGATTTTATTTCCTGAAAATTAGACTTTTTCTAAAAACAACGTCAGATTCAGCAGTTTTATCCAAATATGGTGAGATTCGGGAGCAAATCATCGAGCAAAGTACTTGGGAAGGTAGATACATTTTAGATGTATCAGCGGCCGCCGAGGACGGAGCAACGCTAGTTGTCGCCCCTGCGCGCTCTACCTCCCCTGCGGAGTGGGAGTGCACGTTCGCCATGCACTTCGAGTTCGTCGTCCACATCACCGAGGACCCCCTAGGCAGAAAAAACTTCCGGATAAGTTCACGGAGTTTCTCGCTAGCCTCCGTGAACCTGCTGGAAGACAGTTGCGGGCTGTACCAGTGGCCCGTCGAGGTCCTGTTTGACGGGAAAGGCAAGATGTACCTCGATGTCAGCTTCGAGAAGCTTGCCTGCGCCCACAGCCTAGATGTCAGATGCATGTTGCTCTACCGCTACTAAGGCGATGGCGACATGAACGTCAGTGTGTTCGACAACTCATCCTGTCGCAGGCACTACCACATCGATGATTTTGGCGAAAGCAGTGACGGCCAGCTCTAGGTACATGGTAATCTTTCTTTGCAGCTAAGATGGCAAGTGCCAGTTGAAGCCACTAGTGTAGTTTTCTGAATGTTCTTTCATAGCAGCGAAGAAGGGCGTGGATGCCCAAAAATCTAGTTTGGGTGACTGGGTATTCTTTCTTTCGTAGCACAAAAAAGGCCGGGACCCTCATAATCCACTAGTTAGCTTTAAATGCATCTATCTTGCAATCAAAAGCAATGAAAAAAATTGAGCCAAAGTCGGACCGCCGGAGCTGGCCCCTCCCCCATCACAAACAGACAACCGTGGGCTGATGCATCTATCTTGCAATCAAAAGCAATGAAAAAGATTGAGCCAAAATGCATCCGGCCGCCGGAGCTGGCCCCTCCCCCTGGCAAACAGACAACCGTGGGCTGGCAACCATTTTTGGTGTCCGTGGCCCGACCCAAACGGACGCAACGCGGTCACTTTTCGCGTTCGTTTTGGGTTGGGTGCCGATGGAGATGCGCTAAGTGCTCATGTGTGTTGCTCTTTCTCATTCAGTTTACGACTCACAAGTGGTTGTTGTATCATTGCGTTTGGAATCTGCACTGGATATAGCATGTAGTGGAAAAAAAATCATCCTCTCCATAATTCAAGTGCACGGGGATATATAAAGTTTGTAAAACCTATGGTCAAACCAGTTGAGATCAAAACACCATATATGCTACGGAATACATGAAGTTTTACCTTCAAGAAGTTTATCTGTTGCACATTTGTGATCTAGAGCTGATCTGCAAAATTCATGTAGTTGATGGCAAGCATGCATCTAGATCAGAGTGAGAACAGAGTGTTGCTCATCTCTTGCCAGGTCGCAACTTCAGTCAACCGAACCATTGTCGTCAAACTTAGAACAGCAAATCTAGACGACGATAAAAGTAATATTTCAGCTTGGAGCAACCAGGTTACATGCAAAAAGTACTGGAACATGAATCTCAGCCACAACATTCCAAAGCATCATTCCAAAACACAACACGTCTCAGCTGCACCACTCTAAAAACATTCAATCGAGGATTATTCATATCTGTTCCATGAACAAAGCAAAGTTACTACAGGCCACAAGTACTGCTAGGCTGATAGCTCACTGTCTCAACTCATCCCAGTAGGATTCTAGGTAGAACATTCCAACCATTTGATGATACTCAACACACGGTACCATCATACATGTTACCCAAATAAAGCATCAGGATCCGCTGAAGCTTTGAAAGCACTGTCACACTTCATGGGGATCATGGTTCCGTACTAGATCCTCGATAAACACATAAGTGTTACATCCAGTCGTCCGTCATCCCACAGTCAATGAGTTCTTGCCTGGCGAGCTCCCTCATAAACTTCTGGCCACGGAGATCTGGTAGAAGTATCAGGAAATGGATGACAGTAGATCAGGACCACGCCCGAAAGAACAACTTCAAGTTAAACATAATACACTCCTCATTTAACAGAACAGTGACAGGTATCAAAGCAGATCACATGCCAAGTAAACATATTTAGATTTTCGGGGACAAGCATATAAACCAGCAAATTAAACAATATGAAATACCGATTAAACAGATTGTATGCCCATTACACAATATATGTGTCCTACGTCTCAGTAAATTGCGTATGACCATATAAAGCAGTGATTAAATGCTGATTTTGCAAGTAAATACGAAATAGTATGCAAAGAGAAGAAATGACTCACGAGCATTCCCACTACGACGGACATAAATCTTCTCAAGGGGTACACCATTTGCCATGAACATATGTGCCAACGTATGGACCCTAGCATCATCCTTTGAGCATTTGATCTTCACCATTCGAAGGTCTTTGCAAGTAAACGATCTTCCCATTGGTTTGATACCTGTTACCAGTGCCTTCCTGGTGTTGTAGTTCTTTTGCACATAAAAAAACTGTTATTAAATCATCCATACTAAAAACTAAGAAATGAAATCAAGAATCAAGTAGCATACAAAAAACAAATGTAACCACACATACCACTTTAAGTTGGAGAAAAAGCCTCTCTATATTAGGGGAATGCTGCAGCAAGAAAATTAGTGCATCAAAATCAGCAGCCATACACCATTCACCAAGGGACAGGGTCTTCAGGTTGCTAAAAGTTGGACACCTTTTCAATTCCCTACTCAGAACCACCTGCATATTACAGACAAAAGATCATTCAGCAATAACGGTAATAACTCAAATCAGCTTTCCTTCGCAAAAAATGAACTTGACTAGAACAAACTACATACTAGCAGTCTATTAAGTAGAAAGAATAAAACAAACTAATCCATCTTAAAGAAGGAAAAAGGAAAACAACATATATGATGTACGGCTAGAGAATTAACACCTATTGGTACAATATAAATCATTATTCTTTTCTAGTAAATGAAGGAACGCTGCCCTTAGACAATCTTATAAAACTCAATAAACCAGGCACTAGCACCCAGCAGCATTGTTTCAAGAAGAATAACTGGAAACCGGTCACTCCATGGAGCAGACTAAATTCCGCTTCACGCAGGAGCTGAACCCTAGTGGACTGGTTGGCTACCAACTACCCAACACTCAGTTTCCTTCACTCTTCTAAAGAGTGAATATATTTAACCAGTTGAAAAGATAGACTATTGCAACAAAGAGAAAAGAAACAAACAATCTGCTAAGAATATAAATGCTGAATATGCTCACCCCTTCTTATCTAATTGATTCACATACTAGATTTCATGATTAAACAAACTCGTACAGCTAGATTTATTTGATCACTACGTAACCAGGTGCTGGCACTAAAGGGCAAAAGGTCAGAAATGTGCTCATTCAGCACATGTGTTCTGTTGGAGGCAACACAAGATTTCTTTGGAGAACATCCAGAAATGCCCGGTAATAATTATGGCTTTGTCAAGGAAAATATACTCCTAAAACGAGAGAGGGATAGACAAATCAGCAAAATATGGCGATAGCTATACCTCTCCAGCATCAGTTAACAACTCCAAACTTGTAGCCCTTGAAAGGCTTTCAAGAATATGATGGCCACCTAGAATCTTACTATCATTGCCGAGACTGGTTTCACCATAGTTACCACCTTTACTTGGATTCCAGAGATCACCACCTTTGTAGCCATACTTTGCATCATTTGCAATCTCACTGTATTCATAGGTGTTGTCATCGCTATCGATATCACTGCCATAATCATACTTATCCTTGTAACCGCCAAGCCCAAATCTTTGTTTGGGGAAACCATGTCCATATCCAAACTGACCAAAGTCACCCTCATCACTGATGTATCCAAAATCAACATCACTCAAAGAAGAGTCATCATGAATCTTATAGTTGTTGCTCCTACCATCATTCTCACTGTTATCGTCACCATCGTCGTCAGTAGTGTCATCACAATCATCTTTATCGCTGATGTGTTCAAAATCATCACTGAGATAAGAGTCATCAAGTATGATTGTGCCTGTGACCAGGGAGCCGAAGTTGGTAAACGACGGAACTCGGACGTAAGGCGTGACGAGGCGCACAAGTAGGAGGTTCGGAGCAGCAATGGAGAAGGCGCAGCTGATCTTGCATTTGAGCATGATTAGGGTCTTCAAAGAGGCGGACGCAATCTCCGGGCCGGTGATCAGGCAGTCCTTGAGATCCAGCTCTTCCAAGGCAGTGCAAACAGAAGAAAGCTGCTGGAGGTTCCTGCGGTCGAGCCTGGCGTAGGACAACTTCAAGATCTTGAGGTGGCCAGAGACGAAGTTCACACCGTCCAACGGCGCTACCGCCTTGTGATGCCCGGCAAGATGGATAACGCGCGCACGGCGGGTGATGGCGACCCTGATCCAGATGCTGGCATCGTTCTCGTCGAAGCCCGCGTCCTCGTCGCTGGGCCGCAGGCGGAGCGTGTCCACGGGGGCCGTCACGTCGCGGAGGAGGAAGAGGCGGTGCACGAAGTCGCG
This sequence comes from Lolium perenne, assembly GCF_019359855.2. NCBI lineage: Eukaryota > Viridiplantae > Streptophyta > Magnoliopsida > Poales > Poaceae > Lolium > Lolium perenne. The sequence goes on along the minus strand of NC_067246.2, from coordinate 29,930,198 downwards.
GAACTCCTCCGGCGGCTGGGAGTCGCGGGTGGAGTAGCGCAGGCGGATGTCGACGCAGGGCGCGGACGCCCAGAGGTGGCGCCAGCGCCGGGCGAGCACGCAGGTGCGCACCACCTCCCACGCCTTGAGGGACGACATGATGTGGTGCAGGAGCGCGTCCGGGAGCGCGCTGAGGCGGTCCACCCCGACGGCGCCTTGCCCGCCGGACCTGGAGCCGGGCTAGTCGCCGGCGCGGCGGCGCGGCCCGTAGCGCTGGACGGTCACCCGGTGCATTTCGTCGAGCAGATAGCCTGCATACGGAGTAAAGATTGTGCAGGAAAATTAACGGAGGAAGATGGAGAGGGAAGGGGATCAGAGTCGAAGGAACTTACGGAGTGATTCGTGGAGTGGAAATCCGAAATTTTGGGGATGGAAATCCGAACTACCGCTTGATTCTCTCGCCCCAATTTTTGTTACGGGGCGGCCGCCGCTTAAGTCGCTATGGATTCAAATGGGCTTTGGCATCCCACCGCGTGTCTGTTAGGGGTTTTTTTTGGGCTGGGCCCACGACCAATTCCCTAATCTTCCCCGGAAGCCCGTTTACTTCTCTTGTATTTTTTAGTGTTATCCCGGCCCATCCCGAAAAATCCCCAAGGTCTGGGGACGCCGCCAACAGACGCCCACCTAGGGGCGACGCTCCCTACGCCACTGACGGACACGGCAAACCTTCTCTCCGGTGAGTCCCTCCCCCGCCACTGTCAGGGTATGGACACTGGTACTCCAACACCAGACAGAGACATCAAGGAGCTGGACAAGAAGAACGATCAGGATCAGGGGATACCGTCCAGCAAGGATCCAACGGTCGACAGCGTTCGTCCTTAGTAGTTTAAACATCTAAGCTTTTCGCCTAAGTAGCTTTCTTGTAATCATGGATTAACCTGTAATCACTAAACTGTTTGGTCCTACTATCAAATATAAGAGGGTAGGAGAGGGTGGCTGGGAGGCAAGCAGAATAAACCCTAAATTTATTATTATGTCTTATTTTCCTTAGTTGCCTAGCTACTGTAGATCTGATCATCGTGCTCTCCTTCTTCCTCCTCACGATTCATGGGTAGGCCCTCGTTGGACCTGAAAAGTGGTAACAGAGCCTATCCTCATACCCTCTCTCACCATTGCGCCGACAACGCTCCCTCCCTCCCACCCATGCGCCCGAGATCCGATCGAGATCCGCCTCGCGCGAACGCCGTGCCAAGGGTGACGGCGCCGCTACGCCAACAACCACGGAGGACGACATGGATGACGAGCTGCGCGCCGCACGGCTGCCTCGCGAGGTACGCTCCATACGTCGTCGCCTGGACAGGCACGACCAAGCAGCCACCGATGCCTCGGCCGCCATGACCGCGATGCAAGGTCAGATGGCCCATATGACCCAGATGATGGCTAATTTGTGTGTAGCTCTGATTCAACCGGCACCACCAGAGATCACCACTACGTCTTCCACCCCGCCCAACACCCAAAGCCACCAACTTTCCACTTCGCCGCCATTACCCCAGGTCTCCCTCTCTCCGATCACGGAGGGGCGCACTCCAGCCTCCACGCCGACGACAACCCACACCCACCCGCCCCAATTCGGTGCTTTGTCACCAGATCATCTACCGCATCCAAGTTTTCTCCCCAAAACAACCACCTTTTCCCAACAAATCCCTCAACCTATCTACACCACCACTCCCACCCTTGTTACTACAAAGCAGGGACAATCCCAAACGCTCAGCCAGCAAAACTTCACCTAGATGACTACGTCTGAAACACACCCCCACTTATACCAACCTCCACAATCTATACCGCAACAATTCTCCACAACCCAACATGCCTAGTTGCCACATAATGCACAAAACCCATCCTATTATCCAAACTACCACCCTCCTTTCCAGCAACAAGCCCAACAATTTTCCCAACCCAACCCATACCCATACAATAGCCAAAACCACAACCAACCAACACACCACCAAACTCAGTACCCTTTCCTCACACACCTAACCGGCACAACGGTACCCACTCCATTCCCACACCACAGTTCAAACAACAACAAAGCACACATGAACTGCACATGAGGATCCCTATGTAGAATTACCACTATCTTCCGGAGAAGGCCCAAGAGCTTGGCTACTTGAATGTGAGGATATTTTCAAGCTAGTAAATATACACCCAGAACAGCGAGACAGATGGAGGGTGGCACACATCACGGGGCAAGCAAAAACATGGTTGAACAGTGCTGGTTTGAACAGCGATAACCTTTCATGGAATGAGCTCGGCTAGGTACTAATTTCCAGATTCCCTGATAACTCAGTGTCAGTGATCCAATGGATCAGCTGCAATTACTGAAGCAACTCACCACCGTCAATGCTTACATTGATATGTATGAGTCATGGATGGCGCACATCAAACAAGAAAGGCCCTATCTGTCGCAAGATTTCTTCGTGGACAAGAATAGCTACCGACAATGACAAACCCAATGATACAATATACTCAAATATAATCGTTTCCATAAAAATCTGCCATTATTTTTTTAGTCATACACTTAGTACTGATCATGCCATCAACACATATCCGGAATTCAATAGCCGTGCTAAGACAAATATTACAAGCAAGAGGTCTAAGTTTCAGGAAAAAAAAATAGAAAGATTATCAAATTATATGGAAGTTAATGTTTTCTGAGTGAGTCCACGTTAATTATTAATCTAAATTGTGTTGGAAAGTGGAATTTAATGGCACTTTGGTTAATTTTTTTGAAGGGAAAGCCACATTGGCTTATTTCTCTGGTAATAGTGTTACATCTTGCAAAATAAAAGGTACAATAAAATCCGGGGGACCGCCGTCCCAACTAAATTTTTTCTTTGTATCATAAGCAAATTTTGCCAAATTGTGTGCCACTTGATTAACTTTCCTTGGACAGTGTTAAAAGGACACCGATTCAATGTTACTTTGGTTAATTGTTAATCATAGCTATTAGCATTAATTGCACACCTTAATGAAAAGAATGTAAATGGGGATGTAGCTCAAATGGTAGAGCGCTAAATAATGCATATTAGAGGCAGGGGGATCGATACCTCCCATCTCCAATTCTGTTTGGGTTACTTCTTTTTTCTGTTCTTCGATCGACTAACTGGGCCACCGCCTGGTAACAAACACGCGGCGAGATGCCCAAAGGCCCATTCGAATCCATAATGACTTAAGTAACCGAGAAGTGGAGAACCGGAGAATCAAAGCGGTCGCCGCCATCCCAAAATTTCGGATTTCTGGAGCGGCAAGAACTCCCCAAGATTTCCGTAAGTTCCTGCGTCTTTCTCCATAGATTTTCCTTCGAATCTGATCCCCTTCCCTCTCCATCTTCCTCCATTAATTTTCTTGCACAATCTTTACTCCTGGTGTCCCTGAACCCTTATGCAGGCTATCTGCTCGACGAAATGCACCGGGTGACCGTCCAGCGCTATGGACCGCGCCGCCGCGCTGGCGACAAGCCCGGCTCCAGGTCCGGCGGGCGAGGCGCCGTCGGGGTCGACCGCCTCAGCGCGCTCCCGGACGCGCTCCTGCACCACATCATGTCGTCCCTCAAGGCGTGGGAGGTGGTGCGCACCTGCGTGCTCGCCCGGCGGTGGCGCGACCTCTGGGCGTCCGCGCCCTGCGTCGACATCCGCCTGCGCTACTCTACCCACCGCGGCGACTCCGAGGCGCCGGAGCAGTTCCGCGACTTCGTGCACCGCCTCTTCCTCCTCCGCGACGTGACGGCGCCCGTGGACACGCTCCGCCTGCGGCCGAGCGACGAGGACGCGGGCTTCGACGAGAACGATGCGCTCGGCCGCAGGCTTCGACGAGAACGATGCCAGCATCTGGATCAGGGTTGCCATCACCCGCCGTGCACGCGTTATCCATCTCGCTGGGCATCTGGTGCTGAAATTGCTGTAGCATTACTGATATATGGCGCTGCAGGTCTCGTCCGAGGAGAGCAAGGGCACGGTCATCTGTTGCTGTCCAAGGAAAGCTGGAAGGTACGCATTTCCTCCCTGTCTCCTCTTTCTTCCTCCCTTTCCCCCTCGTTCCTTGTGTACTGTGCATCTGGCCACTACTAGGAAAAGGCTTACCACCGGCGACCTAAAAAGGCTTACCGCCAGCACTTTCGGATTCGCCGGCGATAACCTCACCGGTGGTAAGGGGTTATCCCCGGCACTTTCGTGTTCGCCGGCGGTAATATGAGATTACCCCTGGCACTTTCCCATACTCGCCGGCGGTAATAGGATACCACCAGCGCCTATCCTATTCGCCGGGGATAACATGGATTACCGCCGGCGAATCACCAATGTGCCAGTGGTAAGTAAATCAGGAAACAAAAAAAAATAGGCATGTATCAAACGTATAAATAGTACTTTAGATTTCATCCGAACACATGAAAACACAAATAGTCACGTCAGCCATTCAGTATGTTCATTTTACAAACAAAAATATCGATATGTCCCCAACAGCTCCTCCGCCCACAGATCCATGGCCGTCCCAACAGCTCCTCCACCCACAGATCCATCACTGATCCCAGCAGCTCCTTCGCCCCCAGTCAGCACCGCCCTGATCTCCTCCGGCAAGCACCGCGTTAGATCATCCCAGGATCTTGTTGAGGATCGTCCCAGTATCTCGCACCCCCAGCTCCTCGCCTCCTTTGCCTGGCACCTCGCCGCCCCAGGACCAACAGCAGTAGCAACGCCTCCCTAGCAGCAGGAAATCTGCGTAAGCAACAAAACAATATCAGCGAGAATGACACCACCAAGTTTGGATCGAAATTGCACTCCTCCACCAGAACGACGCTATACTAAATTTTTATTAAGCAAGTTCAGCTAACTGCATTCTTTTACAGTGTACACAAGCACTAAATTTATTTCAGTTACGCCAACACAAAGCAATAAAAAGATTGACACTAGCAAGTAGTACTGTACCATGACCAATGACCAATTTACCATTAGAGAATCAATGATTATATATCTCTTTTTTCAGTCGCAACTAAAAAAAATACAGCTTATGTTTGGAGTATTTTCATATGTTGCCTCACTGTATAATTTATAGTCCGCAACTGACAGAACTAATGAATAAAAAGACTAGTCACAAAAAGTTGCACAACAGGCCAAGTTGCCGAGAAATCCAAGTGTAATAACATGTCTATAAACAATGCCTACTTTATCAAAAGTTGCACAACAGGCCAGACAGGATGGTGCCAAGGTGCACATGATAGCCATCTGGTACATGTATGCTGAATTAGACAATCGTTTGGGTATGCACAAACTTCTTCAGCACACATGAGCAAATAAAGCATAGCAGAGCATTCAAAAACACAGTAGGATCGTAATTACTGAATACCGAGACCGACCTCGGAATCTAAGAACTTTTCACCACAACAAGGCAGTAATCTGTAGACCTAGGCATCAGCCAGTAGATCCCTAACAATCCCTCGGCAAAGACTAAATTTTCCACCAGCCAAAGCAAATAGGGGCGACTAAACCGAGAAAAGCTAAGGTTTTCACTACAGATTCGCGGCCTAAACTCTTAACCAGCACCGTCAGCTACATGCATCACTCTAAACGACACCCGAATTCCTAGATCGGCGGCACAATCAACAAGCGAGGCCGTCTGATTTGGACCTCGATCGAGAAAGGGGAAGGAAGGAGCTGGGGCACGCGCATACCTTGAGGAGGACGGTGTCGCCGCAGAAGAGCTGGAGGCGCTCCATGGTGCCGGGGTGGAGCGCGACGACGGAGTTGTCATCATTGGTGGCCTCTTCGACGACGAGGCGGTTGGGAGACTTCTTCCTCTCGAGGATCGCCATCGATTAGTGCTTCTTCGCCCCCTTCCTGCAGGCGAACCCGAGCCGGGTGAAAAAATGCAATGGCGAGATCCACAACCGTCAGCCATATCGGAAGCGGCTGGGGGTAGATCGGGGCTCGGGGACTTACGGATCGGAGGAGGAGGCCTCGCCCTGCGGTGTCGGGGTCACCATGCTCGCGTGTCGCCGACGGCTGGCGGCGCTAGGTTTCGGCGGCTCCGGGTTCGCCGTGGGAACGAGGGGGAGGGGGCTGCAGGAGTGAGAGAGAGAGAGGTTGGGGTGCGGGGGAGAGAAGAGGGCGGTGGTGGCTGGAGGCAGAGGAGGAGGGGCTTGGGTGGCCGCCGCCGACGCGTCACAGGGACAAGATGGGGAAGGAGCAGTTGGGGAAGAGAAGTGGGGTTGGGGAGGAGAAGTGGGGATAGGTGCGGGGTGGACGGGGTGGCATAGGGCCAAATACCCCCGTCGAGTTTCAGCAGCAAACGCCGGCGGTAAATTCGGTCCAATTTGTGCATACCGGCCCAGTTTACCCCCCACGAAAATAAATTGTTCTCGCCTGTGGTATTAAAGTTACCTCCGGCGTTTTCGGGGCCAAATCGCCGGCGGTAATAGAAAGTCCATCTGGGTGCTCTCGGCCCAATTTACCCCCGTCGATTTCAGTTTCAACTCGCCGGCAGTAAGGGGCCTAACCCCGGCAACCCCAAACCAGCTCGCCGGCGGTAACTTACCACCGGCCACCTCGAAACGTACTTGCCGGCGGTAATAAGTGCGGCTATAAGGTTATTTCTAGTAGTGGCTGTGCTTTGGATTTTGCTATGAACACTTCATTATATGTTTAAATATCTGACGCTCCGTTAGTCGTTCAGATCTAGTTTCTATTGTCTCTACTATGTATTTGTATGTGTTAAGTTCATTCACTGTAACATCCCGGGTGCGCTATAGTATGATCGTCTACTTCTGTATCTGGCCTCATTTCAGGGCCCATATGGTGTAGCTCTAGTGTTATCGCATAAATTCTTTAGGTTGCTATATCTCATAGTAATTGTGTATACTTATCTGCAATTAGATTGTCCACATTCACATTATGAAGCACTCAGTTGGCTAGTGATGTATGCCAGGCATTATCCATGTTTCCATGCACTTGTTTAATTTATAAACGTGTGCACTTGGTGATTCATTTCATTCTGAAACCATCTACTCGTTATTTTTGTGATGAATCTGCATCTCACGGGAAATCTAAATGTTAAGGTCGTCAAGTTCATGGTCCTAGCTAGTGTATTCAGATTAGGAGTCATGGTCATATTCTGTGGTCATATTCAGATGCTTCTGCACGAGCGTAACTAATAGTATGTGTAAATGTTAGTTTCTATCTATCCTAATTTCTATCTCTGAATATGGATTTATTCTAATTTGTATCTTGTTTTTTTATCTTGTTCTATGTATAGTTAGGTTGTTTCTTTTTTGAAGTCACGTTGGTGTGTACTAGTGACAGTATCTTAGACACAAAAAATTCACTCGCAGTGCATAATTTGACAAGTCTAGGATATGCTTTGAAGCAGATCGTTTGATTTGCTCTTGATTGTTATTTTTTATACATTTAAAAACTAATTGGCTGCTGGTTTCAGCATATTCTACTGATGATAGTTGACTTGCAAGTTGACACAACTTATCGTTTTCCCTATTTTAGGACAGCAAGTTCATTGCACACTTCCTAATATTCAAAAGATGTCTTCTACTTCTCGTATTGAATCATGGGGTGAGGTAAGACTCGTGCTCATTAAACGACACATCTTTGAAAATGTTAATTAGATGATTCAATGATCTACAAAAATGTTAATTAGATGGTTCAATCAAATTGGCTAACTCAGTGTTGAGTTTAGCATCTCTTTTGTCGTTGTGGTGGTTTAGTGTAGGGAAACTTGGTTCTCCCAGTTTTAATGAACTAAAAATGATGAAAATTTGAAAGCAAATTGTTACCTCCTAATATTTGCATTTGTACAAACTAAAATTCTTCTCCTGGCTCATGATTATGCATTTAACTGTCCTCCCTAGATGAAGAGTCAGAAGTTGGGCGCACAAGGAGAAAGAGATGAGCGCGTGTGTATTGACTTTGGCTTTAAGGCCCAAGATGTTATGGAAGCAGCGGAGAGTCTTGATGAAGCGGACCAACATGAAGTTGAGCAACTTGGGTACTCACCTTTCCTAAACCTAAAGTTGGGACAAATCAGCCAGCGCAAGGAAACCTATCTGTGTATGAAGCTAGTTGATCTGGAAGAGGATAGGATCAAGGTGCAGCTACAAAATGATGTAATTGTATACATCAGACCAGATGAGATCCATCATCTCTTGATGCTGCCCCAAGGTACTAAGACCCCCCTTAAGTACAATATGCAACAGCATAAGGACTTTATTCAATTGCAATCTGAATTGGGTCAAACGTCGTTGGACACTGGGAATATATTGAAGTTTATGAAAAAAGAGGAGAACAAACATTTGAGGGTCAAATGTTTTTCCTCATTCTCTTTTCAAGATTTCTAATGCCTACCACTTCACAAAATATAAACGTGCATGCAGTGATGTACACAAGGGATTTGGCAAGCCTCAAGGAATTTGACATGTGTACAATAGTGTATGATCATCTCAGGGATTCTATCAAAATTTGGAAGAAGCAGAGGCAGGATGCAAGAAACAAGGCATCACTTACTATGCCTGGTTGCCCAATCATAATTCTGGTAAGCATGCTGGTGCTCTCATCAATTACTAGCTGTATATTCGGATTTGGATTTTTTTTTTTACCTGCCCAGCTAGCTAAAGATGACAGCTAGCTGGGCAGGTAAAAAAAAAATCCAAATCCGAATATACAGCTAGTTAGCTAGCTGGGCAGGTAAAAAAAAAAATCCAAATCCGAATATACAGCTAGTAATTGATGAGAGCACCAGCATGCTTACCAGAATTATGATTGGGCAACCAGGCATAGTAAGTGATGCCTTGTTTCTTGCATCCTGCCTCTGCTTCTTCCAAATTTTGATAGAATCCCTGAGATGATCATACACTATTGTACACATGTCAAATTCCTTGAGGCTTGCCAAATCCCTTGTGTACATCACTGCATGCACGTTTATATTTTGTGAAGTGGTAGGCATTAGAAATCTTGAAAAGAGAATAGGAAAAACATTTGACCCTCAAATGTTTGTTCTCCTCTTTTTTCATAAACTTCAATATATTCCCAGTGTCCAACGACGTTTGACCCAATTCAGATTGCAATTGAATAAAGTCCTTATGCTGTTGCATATTGTACTTAAGGGGGGTCTTAGTACCTTGGGGCAGCATCAAGAGATGATGGATCTCATCTGGTCTGATGTATACAATTACATCATTTTGTAGCTGTACCTTGATCCTATCCTCTTCCAGATCAACTAGCTTCATACACAGATAGGTTTCCTTGCGCTGGCTGATTTGTCTCAACTTTAGGTTTAGGAAAGGTGAGTACCCAAGTTGCTCAACTTCATGTCGGTTTGCTTCATCAAGACTCTCCGCTGCTTCCATAACATCTTGGGCCTTAAAGCCAAAGTCAATACACACGCGCTCATCTCTTTCTCCTTGTGCGCCCAACTTCTGACTCTTCATCTGGGGAGGACAGTTAAATGCATAATCATGAGCTAGGAGAAGAATTTTAGTTTGTACAAATGCAAATATTAGGAGGTAACAATTTGCTTTCAAATTTTCATCATTTTTAGTTCATTAAAACTGGGAGAACCAAGTTTTCCCTACACTAAACCATCACAACGACAAAAGAGATGCTAAACTCAACACTGAGTTAGCCAATTTGATTGAATCATCTAATTAACATTTTTGTAGATCATTGAATCATCTAATTAACATTTTCAAAGATGTGTCGTTTAATGAGCACGAGTCTTACCTCACCACATGATTCAATACGAGAAGTAGAAGACATCTTTTGAATATTAGGAAGTGTGCAATGAACCCGCTGTCCTACAATAGAGAAAACGATAAGTTGTGTCAACTTGCAAGTCAACTATCATCAGTAGAATATGCTGAAACCAGCAGCCAATTAGTTTTTAAATGTATAAAAAAATAACAATCAAGAGCAAATCAAACGATCTGCTTCAAAGCGTATCCTAGACTTGTCAAATTATGCACTGCGAGTGAATTTTTTGTGTCTAAGATACTGTCACTAGTACACACCAACGTGACTTCAAAAAAGAAACAACCTAACTATAGATAGAACAAGATACAAATTAGAACAAATCCATATTCAGAGATAGAAATTAGGATAGATAGAAACTAACATTTACATATACTATTAGTTACGCTCGTGCAGAAGCATGAATATGACCATGACTCCTAATCTGAATACACTAGCTAGGACCATGAACTTGACGACCTTAACATTTAGATTTCCCGTGAGATGCAGATTCATCACAAAAATAACGAGTTCATGGTTCAGAATGAAATGAATCACCAAGTGCACACGTTTATAAATTAAACAAGTGCATGGAAACATGGATAATGCCTGGCATACATCACTAGCCAACTGAGTGCTTCATAATGTGAATGTGGACAATCTAATCGCAGATAAGTATACACAATTACTATGAGATATAGCAACCTAAAGAATTTATGCGATAACACTAGAACTACACCATATGGGGCCCTGAAATGAGGCCAGATACAGAAGTAGACGATCATACTACAGCGCACCCGGGATGTTACAGTGAATGAACTTAACACATACAAATACATAGTAGAGACAATATAAACTAGATCTGAACGACTAACGGAGCGTCAGATATTTAAACATATAATGAAGTGTTCATAGAAAAATCCAAAGCACAGCCAGATGCACAGTACACAAGGAACGAGGGGAAAATGGAGGAAGAAAGAGGAGACAGGGAGGAAATGCGTACCTTCCAGCTTTCCTTGGACAGCAACAGATAACCGTGCTCTTGCTCTCCTTGGACGAGACCTGCGGCCGCGTCGTTGGACGGCGTGAACTTCGTGTCTCGCCACCTCAAGGTCTTGAAGCTGTCGTACGCCAGGCTCCACCGCAGGAACCTCCAGCAGCTTTCTTCTGGTTGCACTGCCTTGGAAGAACTGGATCTCAAGGACTGCGTGATCGCCGGCCCTGAGATCGCGTCTGCCTCTCTCAAGACTCTAATCATGCTCAAATGCAAGATCACATGCGCCTTCTCCATTGCTGCTCCGAACCTCCGACTTCTGCGCCTCATCACGCCTTACGTCCGGGTTCCGTCATTTACTAACTTCGGGTCACTGGTCACATGCACTATCATACTTGATGACTCTTACCTCAGTGATGATTTTGAACACATCAGTGATAAAGATGATTGTGATGATGTTATGTGGCTGCTAGGGTTTGGGAGGGAGAGAGAGGGCTGCGAGGGCGCGAGAGGGCCGGCCGGGGGCCTTGCCCACGGCCGGTGGCAAGAGGGAAGGGATTTCCTTCTAAATTCTTGCTTGATTAGATTGATACATCTCCTCTCCATATATAGAGAGGTTTACTTGACTCCCAAGCAAGGCTTACTTGACCCCTAAGCAAACCATAAGACTAACGGGCCCAGGCCCATGACGTACTCTAACACTACACCCCACCTGGACATGTAGCTCGTCCTCGAGCTGCAACCGAAACAAACCATGACTCGACGCAACACAACCCTAACACCTAAAAACGAGCCTTTTACATCTCGGCTTGTTTTATTACTCTCAACCTGAAATAGACTGGGACGCTTTATTGTTGACCCCTGAAAATAAAGTGGACACCATTCGCCCGTCGGACGTGCACCTGTACAGCCACCTGGATCCCATGGAAACCAGCGGGACAAAAGGAGCCCGCACGGCGGCCGGCGGCGGAATGCAGTGGTGCTACACGGTGCGCTCCTGTCGGTGACACCATGCCTTCTCCCCGCCGGATGACTGTCGATGGTGCAGACTTTGAGGTCACTCCCGGCGGGAGAAACAACATGTCCGCCCCCTGTGGGGGAAACTGCCAGCCCAAGATCCCCGACGCAGCGGCTGAGATCGAGGTCCCTTGCGCAACGAAGCGCAACTTGGAGGAGCTGCAGCTGTAGATCACGCATCTCCCGCACACGCCGACGCACTAGGAGGCCGCGCGCAGCAGCCTGCAGCCTCACCGCCGCCGATACGTGGCGGATAGCGATCCAAGCCGGAAGCGGTGACGGCGACGGAGGGAAACGGACCTGGTGGAAGGGCATCCCGGGCGGTGTCGATGTAGAGCCCGGGGCCAAGGTCGCTCCCACACCGCCGAAAGGCAGGGACGGCGTCGGTGGCGGCAGCAGCCGCTGTTGCGGTGTTGGTGGCGATAGCAACTGCTGCTGTTGTTGCAACTGCCCACCGAACGGCAGGGACAACGTCGGTGAGGATAGCAGCTGCAGCGGCGTTGGTGACGGCGGCAGCAGCTGCTGTAGCGTCCCGGTGGGGAAGAATTTGGCCGGCTGCTGGAGAAGAGGGACCCCCGGCGTCGAGGTAGGGCCCGGCCAGGAGATGGTGGACAACGGCAGCGGGGACTGCAGCAGCCTGGCGTCGGGTGGCGGCGACAACAGCAGCAGCGTCGGCTGGAGCGGCCCGGCGATCGCGGCGGAGGCCACCTGGTGTGTCGGCTGCCACGGCAGCAGCGCCGGCGGCGGTGGCCCGTAGGGACCGGCCAGGAAGAGGCGGATCTCCTGTACAGCAGTGGTGAGATTGCGGAGGGCTGCGGTGATCTCCGCCGGGGAGAGAACGGCGGGGACGTCGGAGTGCAGCGGCGGCGGGTGGGAAGAACTCGGTGGAGGGCTGGACATGATCGAACCCGGGAAAGTTGATACCAAGTTATGGCGCTGCTAGGGTTTGGGAGGGAGAGAGAGGGCTGCGAGGGCGCGAGAGGGCCGGCCGGGGGCCTTGCCCACGGCCGGTGGCAAGAGGGAAGGGATTTCCTTCTAAATTCTTGCTTGATTAGATTGATACATCTCCTCTCCATATATAGAGAGGTTTACTTGACTCCCAAGCAAGGCTTACTTGACCCCTAAGCAAACCATAAGACTAACGGGCCCAGGCCCATGACGTACTCTAACAGATGACACTACTGATGACGATGGTGACGATAACAGTGAGAATGATGATAGGAGCAACAACTATAAGATTCATGATGACTCTTCCTTGACCGATGATGATTTTGGATACATCAGTGATGAGGGTGACTTTGGTCAGTTTGCATATGGACATGGTTTCCCCAAACAAAGATTTGGGCATGGCGGTTACAAGGATAAGTATGATTATGGCAGTGATATCGATAGCGATGACAATACCTATGAATACAGTGAGATTGCAAGTGATGCAAAGTATGGCTACAAAGCTGATGCCCAGAATCCAAGTAAAGGTGGTAACTATGGTGAAAACAGTCTCGGCAATGATAGTAAGATTCTAGGTGGCCATCATATTCTTGAAAGCCTTCCAAATTCTACAAGTTTGGAGTTGCTAACTGATGCTGGAGAGGTATAGCTATCACCATCTTTTGCTGATTTGTCTATCCCTCTATCGTTTTATAGCAATATTTTCCTTGACAAAGCCACAATTATTACTGGACATTTCTGGATGTTCTGCAAAGAAATGTTGTGTTCCCTCCAACAGAACACATGTGCTGAATGAGAACATTTTTGTCAGCACCTGGTTACATAATTCAAATAAATCAAGCTGTACTAGTTTTTTTATAATCATGAAATGTAGTATGTGAATCAATTAGATAAGAAGGGCTGATCATATTGACCATTTATGTTCTCAGCAGATTGTTTGTCGCTTTTATCTGTGTTGCAATAGTGTATCTCTTCAACAGGTTAAATATATTCAGTCTTTATAGAAGTTCGGCTCCCGCGTGAAGCGGAACTTACTCTGCCCCATGGAGTGTCCGGTTTCCAGTTATTCTTTTTGAAACAATGCTGCTGGGTTCTAGTGCCTACTTGATTGAGTTTTATAAGATTGTCTAAGGGCAGCGTTCCTTCATTTAATACAAAAGAATAATGATTTATATTGTACCAATAGGTGTTAATTCTCATGCTGTTTTTCCTTTCGCTTCTTTAAAACGGTTTAGTTTGTTTTATTCTTTCTAGTTAGACTGCTAGTATGTAGTTTGTACACTGTGAAGTTGATTTGAGTTATTACCGTTATTTGCTGAATTCTCTTTTGTCTGTAATATGTAGGTGGTTCTGAGTAGGGAATTGAAAAGGTGTCCAACTTTTAGCAACCTGAAGACCCTGTCCCTCGGTGAATAGTGTATGGCTGCTGATTTTGATGCACTAATTTTCATGCTGCAGCATTCCCCTAATATAGAGAGGCTTTTTCTCCAACTTAAAGTGGTATGTGTAATTACATTTTTTTTGTATGCTACTTGAATCTTGATTTCATTTCTTAGTTTTTAGTATGGATGCTTAATAACAGTTTTTTTTTTATGTGCAAAAAAACTACAGCACCAGGAAGGCACTAGAAACAGGTATCAAGCCAATGGGAAGATCGTTTACTTGCAAAGACCTTCTGATGGTGAAGATCAAATGCTCAAAGGATGATGCTAGGGTCCATACATTGGCACATATGTTCATGGAAAATGGTGTACCCCTTGAGAAGATTTATGTCCGTCGTAGTGGGAATGCTCGTGAGTCATACCTTCTCTTCACATACTATTTCGTATTTACTTGCAAAATCAGCATTTAATCACTGCTTTATATGCTCCTATGCAATTTACTGAGATGTAGGACACATATACTTACCTATATAAAAGTTGATCACATTCAGGCTCTATGCTTGCTTATGGTACTGTTCATGAGCTATTTTCTCTCCCGTTCCTCCAATCAAGTCCCAACATGTACGTATCTAACATAGATTGGTCAATTTTTGTCAAAAGAAAATTCCGACAACCGGCTACCGGTTACGAGCGTTCGTGCGGTCAAAGCGGTGGGTGGTGCCCAGTCTTCACCGATCAGCTTCCACGTGCCCACGTCTTCTAGGCCCAACCGCTCAAAAGTATCCCTTATAGGATTTTGGTTTTCTTTTTTCTCTCCCCACTCACAAACCAACCAGTGTGCCGCCTTTCCCTGCGATGGAGCAAAGCGACGTGCGTCCCGGTGGCGGTGAACTCGGGGCGGAGCAGGAGCGTGCAGGGGACGGCGACCTTGGGCATGGGGCAGGCGCGTGCCCGCATCGGCAACCGCGGGGCAGACGCGGGCCGGCAGCCGCGACCGCGGGGCTGGACTGGAGCGTGCCCGGGACAACGCCCTTGGGGCGGAGCAGGCGCGGGCCTTGGCTGGCCACCTTGGGGCGGTGGCGGCGCGGTCCAGGGGCGGAGCACGCGTGGGCCAGTGGCAGAAACGCCGGGCCGGAGCAGGCAGGGGCCAGCGGCCGCCACATCCGGGCAGAGCATGCAGGGGCCGGCGGCGTCCATGTCGGGCGGAGTAGGCAGGGCTTGACGACGGAGGAAAACGGCGGTGGCCGGATCAGGAAGAAGACACGAGGTTAAAGCTCTTGCTCACACACATGTCGAATGTTGGGAACCAGAAAACTCTGGTGTGTAGTGTATTACTGCCCTTCACATGTTTGTTGTTCTGTTTCTTAGACTTGGAACTATTTTTCTACGGTTCTCTAATGGTCTCTCCTCTAGGTTGCAATATCGTTGCTTTTATCGGTTCATTCAGCTACATACTCATGTGTGAGTAAGTACAAATGCAAGGATAACATCAGTTGACCTTCCTTTTTGTTGGCCTAGGTATAAACACATACATTAATATGTTTAGTGGAGGTGATTTTTGGCTTGAGGATTTAATTGATATTTTGCTGTTTCTCTCTTGATGTAGGCCCGGACCTGGCTCAAGAAGATTGAGGCAACTAATTGAGATGAACAGAAAACTTCTCTGTTTTGTTCTCATTTTTTCAGTTCGTTTTTTGCTGAAAATAATCACTGAGCAGTGCTGCTTGATTTGAAACATACTAATGGTATGCCAAAAAGCCGGATTGTTATTCTGCTGAGATGGTAGCGTATGACATGAATTTGGAGATTTAGCGGGGGCGATGCTGGCATTTAGGATTTAAATGACATTTTGGTTCATTTTTAGAGATGCACGCCTGAACTTGGCAGAGTGAGGTAATTAATTGAGATGAACAGAAATTCTGTATTTTTGTTTCCATTTTTTTTTGTTCATTTTCTGTTGAAAATTATCACTCGGTTTATATTGGCACGCTAGACTTGGTAAGATCTTCCGTGAAGGTGCTCATGCATTCATTTAATCCCATCAGGATGGTATGTATGTTACCATGGAGCAACTCTGTGTAAACCAAAGCATGGTTAGAAGAGCAGTTGTGCAAGCATGGAGAGCTTTTCGACAAGATTGTCGCTAGAGGCAACTACAAGATTGCGATCATGGTATGCTACAAAATTAGGACATATCCCATCTTTAAGTTATTTATGTGTTCATATACCTGTAAAATTATTTGGTGACCTTCTCCGGAAAAAATCAGTTATCTATAGTCCCTTGAAGTGCTACTGCAATATCAGTGTTCACCATGTACTATTTCCATGCCCCACCAAGCTCCTTCTTGAATAATTGCTCACATGCCTGCCTTTTGCCACCGTAATGAAAATTATTATTCTCAGATCGGCGTGAAAAGACAATTTTTCCAACATCAAATTTTCTCCCTCCCAACAGTGTTTAGAACTAGGTTGTTGAATGTACTTATGCTCCTTCTCCCTCTAATGATCTTCATATTTTAGGTTATCCTTAAATGGAAATAACATCAAGAGAAACATTAGTGTATACTGCCTTTAGCTTAAAAAAATTAGGTTCTCTTAATAGATCACTGTGTGCAATAAACAGCCGGGTGGATTTTGGGAAATAAAGACAATTAAGTAGTTCGCTATATTATTGTGAGTAACTACATCAATCTATATATTCATGTCATTTTCTATCTGAAACTGTTTCGACAACGCTATTAATTTCTTGGCTTGATGTTCCTATTTAATCTCGCATCTAGGTAGACCAGGGTTTCGTGCTACCTTTTATGGGTTTGCTGCAAGGTACAAGTCTAATACTTATCTTAATGATGTTTTACCTCGGTTTTCTTGATTTCCGTATGTGTATATGCTTTCCTATTTATTGTAAGATGTTTAATTGTAACAATGTATAACTTCTCTGCCAAGGATTCTTCTGCTATTCTTCTATAGATACGGATGCTTGGAAGTGCACAATTCTTTTTGATTTATGTCACTGTTGTACCCAGTTTATTGCTTCACTGTGATATAGCCTCATAGGTCTAATTTCAGCCTTGATATTACTCATCTTTAATCTCAAATAAGAAACCTCAAATCCTTTTAAGAGTACATCAGACAGCTTCACAGTTTACATGGATCTTAACAGACATATTTGGTGGGCTGGGATAGAACTGTAGAACCAGGGTCCTTGTGGATGTTAGACATGTATATGCATGTATGTCCTCCTACATCTACTTACCGCATTATATTTTATCTCAGTCAGTATACTAAAAGGGAGTCTACAAAATATTACTGTCGGCTGAAGCAGCCAACAATTATCAAATTTCGGGTTCAAGAGAATAGAAAACCCAATTGCCAACATTATATTTCATGTCTACGTATAAATAGACTTTTTTGACAATACTAGATTTAACAGGTCCGGATGAACGGTTGCTTAAGTACCATGTATATCTATCCTGTCCGAGTGTGGTAACAGTAGATTCGTCATCTATACAACATTTAGGCTCAATTCTAGATGATGTAAATTCGAACTTTTTAACTGTAATTTCGTTAGTGCCTTTTCTGAATAAGCGCAGCCTCACAATTATTTTCTTCGAAAATAAATCATAGATTTTTGTTTCCATGAGTATACAAAATCAATTTTCTCAAGTTAGCTTCGCTCCCTTGCAACTTCAAATCTCTTTTATGTTTGTGTGGAACTATATAGTAGCAACATCAGTTACCTTGATGGGTTTTTTTTCTCATTGAAGCTCAACTGAGTTTATAAATTAAGTCATTTCTGCTCCTCTGGTTCTTGAACATTGATGCATCCTCCATCAATGCAAAGTATTTTAAAATTTGCTCAATACAACAGTAAGATTATGCTTCCCACATTAAGTTTCTACTTCACAAGTACTTTATAACCTGACAAATTGAAAATAAGTAACATGTGATCCCTACCTACCAGATGTGTATTTGCTTTTACTGTTTTTTTCTCCTTTTCCCAGCTAAGTTTTGTTGTATACCTAGCAAAACACAATTAGTGGCGCTCCTCTCTTCCTCATTCCATTTTTTTTCTCTGATCCTTTTTTCATTAGAAAAATTACCACATAAACGTTCGTTCCCAAAGAATATGTTGCAGTTCTGGTATTTGAGTTTGATTATACTTTTCGCTCATATTAAATAGGTTATCATTCACTTTTAAACTAATTTTTTCCTTACCAGAAGTAAGCAAGGTTATCAGTCTTTTTGGATCAACAATCACCGGAGTGAATTAATTTTTCCAACAACAATTGACAACTTATGTACAAATGTTGCTTGGTTGGTTCATGCTGAATGTGATGCATGATGCTGCCTCTACATACAAGCGTGAGGGTGTCGATGCAAGCAACATGGATGCTGATGTGAGCTAACAGGGTGGAGATTAGGCACAAGAGCTTTCTGGTGAATCTAAGATCACGAGCAGGTAGTGCACCACGGTGGAGGCTATTCGACAAATACCGGCACAGGAACACTACTCTTGCTGCTGGCATCACCACTGCATCCATCTCTACATAGGATTGTAGTAGGTTCCAGGGGCCAGAGCACCTTTGCACCAATTAGGTTCAAATTCATTTTGACTGTTTATGTAAATAACTTTTCTCTCCATCTCAAATATCACTTACATTTTATAAATTTCTTGCTCATACTGTTGTAAGAGGTGAAGAAGCACTATGTTGAATTGTGGCTTCAGAAAATGTATATGCCAGCAAGGTTGACAGAGGTCGTGTGTGTGGCTGCAACAACCACATCTCCGTTATATGCTATTCCTTTTGCATGCATCCTTTTATGTCTGCTACTGGTGTGATTTCTTCCTTGTGAAGTTTTTTCATACTATGCAACCATAATCTGAAAATAATTAGGCATATGGTGATTTGGATCATATTTGTTTCACTTGCAGGAATCACGTGCAATCGGTAGTCTGTCCTAGAGTCTTTTGTCATGAAACGCTTTGTTTGTACAAATGCCGTTATATAATTATCGTGTGCCCCCTTATCAAGAAACCTAAACTTCATTCAAGTAAGGATTCTTCACAAGTTAAAGAAAATGGTAGCGACTTGCAAGGCTATTTAACAGATTATGCACTTTAATTAGATGGGGCATGATGGTAGGAAAATCACTCAACTTCAATTCTTTTACTGTAGTTTGAAGTCTCTAATTATCCTAGAACAATGTTGGACTACAACTAAGAAATTAAACTCCAAAACATATTTTGACCATTGAACCTTTAATAGCTGTCAACTACGGAGAAGCATTCCTAGGAGAGAAAAATTGAAGTGATGTTTGCCTCGGCACTAACTGAAAATTTCAGTTGTTCAGCCTGAAGATTAACCTGAACTACATGCAAGTGCATTCATGGTATCCATCTTCAGTTTGAGGCACTCACCAAAAATATGGGTCAATGAAGTTGTTCATCCTGGAGATTAACCTGAACTACATGCAAGTGCATTCATGGTATCCATCTTCAGTTTGAGGCACTCACCAAAAACATGGGTCAACGAAGTTGCTTGATGCATTGAGATCACCAGAGAGGAAGACAACAAGCAGCAGTGCCTAGGGGAGCAAGGCTTGGGCACGCCAAGATGCTAGATCTTCAGCTTGGCTTGAAGGCAACAAGGATGGTGGCCTGGTCCCACTTCGTCGCCAACGGCGGTTCTGCACGATCACTTAGCAGCCTCAACAGAGTTGGGAAAGAAGAATCCTGATCTCCCTAAAGAGCTGCGTGAAAATCGAATCGATCGCATAGGAGGATCAGGAGCAGAAGGTCAAATGGTACACCGCTGTCTGGAAAGGATGAACTCACTAGATGGCTGTCGACGACGTAGAAGACGACGTTGATCACATAAGCAGCAGAACGACCCAAAGGTTGTGCATGTTAAAATTTCTTGGATGGAATGAGTGCACATGAGACAGTGAAATCTGTGGTATAACATGCAGAGCTTTATGATTTGTCTTGGATTGGATTTGGAGGTAGAAGACAATGGGGTTTGCTCTAGCCCGGGAGGGGAATGAAAAAAAGCCCTCCAGAGTGGGTCGCCTCTGACTGGTAATGGAAAACAAGAGGATGAGTTTGCTGAAAGGTAATCAGTATGTACAGACCTAAGGCTTAAGCTACAGAGAAACAAGAAAAATCCGTTCCAGAATTAGATCAACTGAACATGCTTCCAAAAGCGATATTTTAGATAGGCAAAAGTTCACAGAAGTCACCAAGTGAAGTTATAAACTGTTAATTTTTTTTAGATCAGTACATTTTGCAAGTTTACTATTTGTGTACATACTGGGCGCCATCCGCGAGTTAAAGAAAACTTTACGAGCCACACTCATCAAAATTTTCGATGGAAAGTAAGAGGGTCTTCAGTTTAGAATGTTGGCTTAACACGGGCGTTGCCAGTGACCCAATATTGATGCCGTTCAGCACACCTATGTACAATTGAGGTCAGCACAAATAAAAAGAGCGGAAATCTAATACCATTTGCTACTATCCACGATCATCACCATGACCTGCAGCCACTACTATGTCATTATCACCATTTTAACCTCCTATGCAAAAAGCAACCGATATAATCTATGTGTCTCCGTCGATTGTGCGTTCTTTTCTCTCTCTGCCTAATAAAAATGAATCCGCCACACACAATCTCTCATTTTTCTGATTTATCTATCAGTACATTTTCGATCTACCGTTGTAGATGAATAAAATTTGTCAGCCCACCTAAAAAATATCACCAGAGAGGAAGCAAAAATTACAAATCTAAGTCCAAAAGACCATTTACCAGCAGCAGAGTCACAAAGCATTCTAATTTGTGACTCCTCTAAAACATCTATGACAGCCAGCTAACTGCATACCTAGCTATGGAAGCTGGGCCAGAGAGTCTATCTTGGTAGCCACACAGATACGTCACTCTATTTTTCTCTTCAGGTGATACTTTTTCTCCACTTCTTCTGCATAGACGATGCATGTATGTTTTCATGTTCTTCACCGGTTCAAACCTGCCACCTTCTATTTTTCCCTCCTTCTCTGATTGACAACTAATTCACGCGCTATATGACAACACGTTTTGTCGCTCCCACCTAGGCTGTAGGTTACTCTTAAGTCTTAAGAGCATCTCCACTCGTCCCCCCGACGAGGCCCCCGAGCGACGTTTTTTTCATCCGGACGGCGAAATTCGGCCCAGTCGCGCCCCCGGTTCCTCGTTTTCGTCCGGATTTGGCCCTTCATCCATCCGGCGAGCCCACGCCATCCCCGGCCCCCCGGGGCGCGCTCGGGGACTCCGGACGAAAGATTTTGGCGCGAAACGTCGTGTGGACCCGCGTAGTCGGCGACTGGAAAACCAAATCCTGTCGATTTTCCCTCCAATTTGCTTGCATATCCCCATTCTCTCCCGCCGAAATTCCCCAATCTCCTCGTCTTCCAGCTCCAGTTCCCGGCGGCGTCTTCTCGTCCACCACCACTCTCCTCCTCGTCTTCTCGTCCACCACAATGCCGCCGAAGGCGCCGGCGAGGAAGATGCGGGCGAAGAAGACGAAGCCGCCGGGCATGTCGAACGCCGAGTGGGCGGCGGACGAGAAACGGCGCGAGGTGGAAACAAGCGGCAGGGCGGAGAGGGTGAAAAGAGCCGCCGCCAAGAGGGCGGCGGCGGCCCAGGACGAACAAGCGAGGATGATCAGCATGGCCATGAGCGGCGGCAGCATGTTCCCCGGCCAATGGCCGACGCAAGGTACAACCAGTTCCCCGTCGTCCTTCTCCCCTTCGCTGTACTCGCCGTCGCCGACTGCCGTGTTCCAAGAGGGCGCCTACGTCCAACCGTCCAGGTCCACGCCGTCGCCGCCCGAGCTTGACGTCGGCGGCGACCAGTTCGAGGGCACCTCGCCGGCCATGCGACGAGGGCCGCTCGCGTTCGGTGCGATGGCGGCGCCGAACGAAGAGGAGATCCACGAGATGATCACCTCCGGCTCCGCCACCGCCGCTGCGAGCCCGGGGTTTTTCATGGCCGCCGCCGCTGCGTGCCCGGGGTTCTTCACACAAGAGGAGACGAGGGCGACGGCCGCTGTGGCGGCGCGCAACGAGCATCGGGAGGATGTTGCCGACGGAAGCCAAGCCGTCGAAGAAGAAGACGAGGAAGAAGAAGAGCCAACACAAGCCGCCGCCAACCTGTCGAAGGGGAAGAAGAAGAGGAAGAAGGACTCGCCGCCTGCCGAACCGCATATCAAATGGACGCCGAAGGAAGAGGAGTGCCTCGCCGAAGCTTGGAAGACCGTGTCCACGAACGGCATAATCGGGGACAATCAGTCGTTCGACACATACTGGCTTCGAGTGAAGCAGGCGTACGAGGAGCGCAAACTCGTCGATCCCTACTTCAACAAGACGAACATGAACGTGTACCGGGGAGACAAGGCAATGGCCACCCATTGGGGGATCATGCAGACGGCGTGCAACAAATGGCACGGCATACAGGAGGAGTGCGAGAAACGGCCGATCAGCGGCCACGACTTGGAGCAAAAGGTATGCTCCGTCGACCCTGCATCGCCGAGGTACATCGTCGTTAGCTGACCCGTATCGCCGTGCTCTTTTTTCCCCAGCTGCGCCGAGCTTTGGACATGTACACGGACGACACCGGCCTGCAGTTCAAGTTCCTCAACGTCTACGCCCGCCTCGAGAACTGCGAGAAGTGGAAGGAAGTCCGCACGACCCTCTGGAAGAGCAAGACCGAGCAGTACAACCCCGACGCTCCGGCGGCTTCCGCGGCGGAAGGGCGCCCTGAACTCGGCCAGAAGAAGCTCAAAGAGCTCAAAAAGACGGGCAATCCCGCCGACAGGATGCAGGCGTCGATCGACAAGTGCTGGGCCGACTTGAGGTCGCACGCCGACGGGAGGAACGACAAGTTCGACGGCAGGTGGCGGGAGATGCTCGCCAACCAAGGCGTCCGGATCGCCCTGCTGAAGACGACGGCGGCGGCGAAGAAGAGGAACACAGACTTGGCGTTCCTCATGGGCGGCGGCGACATGGAACTGATGGACGAGGAGACGAGGAATTGGTACCAGGGCCACCGCAGCGACATCCTCCGAGCCACTCCGGCCAGTCCTTCGTCGTCTCCGCCGGCTCCTACCTCGTCTACCTCACCATCTACCTCGTCGACTGCGGCTGCTTCGACGTCCACTGCCGCTGCTTCATCGTCGGCTGCCGCAGCCGCTTTGGCCACGGCGTGTGAGGAAACTGGTCCGTCGGACACCGCCGTGCCGGCCGGGACTGCCGACGAGCCTGTCTCCGTGTAATTTCCCTCCGATCGCCGATCTGTGGCTGATCCTTTTGCTCCTTTTGCCGATCAACTGGCCGTACTTGTAGCGCGGGACGGCGATTTGTTTGAATTTAAACTCTATCCACCGAACTCCGGGTGGACGACTGGAAATACGGTACTCCTCACGACTTAATTTCGTCCAATCTGGCGGTTGTTTCGTCCGGATTTGGGCGTGGGGAGCGCCAACGAGTGGGGATGCTCTAACCTTGGATCAGGTCCCTCATACTTGAGTGTGCTTATCCAGAACAGCTTTACCTAGCTCCACGACAAATACAGGAGTGTATTTTCCGTTTTCAGAAGGGCCATTACCAAAAAAAAGCTGAACTACAGAGCACGTACGCAGACAATCTGCTCTACAACAAGCCCACCCATACAGAGTGTAGGATAACGTTGCATAGAAAACAAAAAAATTCCTACCGCGAACACGCAATCCAAGCCAAGATGCAATCTAGAAGACGGTAGCAACGAGGGGGTATCGAGTCTCACCCTTGAAGAGATTCCAAAGCCTACAAGATGAGGCTCTTGTTGCTGTGGTAGACGTTCACTTGCCGCTTGCAAAAGCGCGTAGAAGATCTTGATCACGATCGGTTCCGGCGCCACGAACGGGCAGCACCTCCGTACTCGGTCACACGTTCGGTTGTTGATGAAGACGACGTCCACCTCCCCGTTCCAGCGGGCAGCGGAAGTAGTAGCTCCTCTTGAATCCGACAGCACGACGGCGTGGTGTCGGTGGCGGTGGAGAACTCCGGCGGAGCTTCGCTAAAGCTACGCGGGAGATATGGAGGAGAGGGGGGCGGCTAGGGTTTGGGAGGGGGTGGCCGGCCTCAAGGGGGTGCGGCCAACTTGTGGCTTTGTGGTGGCCGGCCCCCTCTCCTATGCCCCTCATTATATAGGTGGAACCCCAAGTGTTGGTATCCAAGTCTTCGAATAAGACCCGAACCAGAAACCTTCCATATGGAGGGGAAACCTAGCCAAGCTAGGACTCCCACTAGAGGTGGGAGTTCCACCTCCCATATGGGGGGGTGGCCGGCCCCCTAAGGGGGAGTCCACTTGGGACTCCTCCCCCACTAGGGTTGGCCGGCCATGGAGGTGGAGTCCCATGTGGACTCCACCTTCCTTGGTGGTTTCTTCCGGACTTTTCTAGAACCTTCTAGAACCTTCCATAGAACCTTCCGCGACATTTTAATTCACATAAAATGACATCCTATATATGAATCTTATTCTCCGGACCATTCCGGAACTCCTCGTGATGTCCGGGATCTCATCCGGGACTCCGAACAAATATTCGAACTCCATTCCATATTCAAGTACTACCATTTCAACATCCAACTTTAAGTGTGTCACCCTACGGTTCGTGAACTATGCGGACATGGTTGAGTACTCACTCCGACCAATAACCAATAGCGGGATCTGGAGATCCATAATGGCTCCCACATATTCAACGATGACTTTAGTGATCGAATGAACCATTCACATACAATACCAATTCCCTTTGTCACGCGATATTTTACTTGTCCGAGGTTTGATCTTCGGTATCACTCTATACCTTGTTCAACCTCGTATCCTGACAAGTACTTTTTACTCGTACCGTGGTATGTGGTCTCTTATGAACTCATTCATATGCTTGCAAGACATTAGACGACATTCCACCGAGAGGGCCCAGAGTATATCTATCAGTCATCGGGATGGACAAATCCCACTGTTGATCCATATGCCTCAACTCATACTTTCCGGATACTTAATCCCACCTTTATAGCCACCCATTTACGCAGTGGTGTTTGGTGTAATCAAAGTACCTTTCCGGTATAAGTGATTTACATAATCTCATGGTCATAAGGACTAAGTAACTATGTATCGAAAGCTTATAGCAAATAACTTAATGACGAGATCTTATGCTAGGCTTAATTGGGTGTGTCCATTACATCATTCATATAATGATATAACCTTGTTATTAATAACATCCAATGTTCATGATTATGAAACTAATCATCCATTAATCAACAAGCTAGTTTAAGAGGCATACTAGGGACTTCTTGTTGTCTACATGTCACACATGTACTAATGTTTCGGTTAATACAATTATAGCATGATATATAAACATTTATCATAAACATAAAGATATAAATAATAACCACTTTATTATTGCCTCTAGGGCATATCTCCTTCAGTCTCCCACTTGCACTAGAGTCAATAATCTAGATTACATTGTAATATACCTAACACCCATGGCATTCTGGTGTTGGTCATGCTTTTCCCTAGGGAGAGCTTTAGTCAACGGATCTGCTACATTCAGATCAGTGTGTATTTTGCAAATCTTTACTTCTCCATCTTCGATGTACTCGCGAATCGAGTGGTAACGCAGCTTGATATGCTTCAGCCTCTTGTGTGACCTTGGCTCTTGTGCATTGGCGATGGCACCCATGTTATCACAGTAAATGATTAATGGGTCCAATGCACTAGGAACCACACCGAGCTCTACAATGAACCTCTTCATCCATACCGCTTCTGATGAAGCCTCTGAAGCCGCTATGTACTCTGATTCTGTTGAAGACTTCGCCACCGTGCACTGCTTCGAGCTTGCCCAGCTTACTACAGCACCATTCAATATAAACACGTACCCAGATTGTGATTTAGAGTCATCAGGATCAGTGTTCCAACTTGCATCGGTGTAACCACTTACAACGAGCTTTTGGTCACCTCCATAACAAAGAAACATATCCTTAGTTCTTTTCAAGTACTTCAGGATATTCTTGACCGCTGTCCAGTGTTCCATTCCTGGATCACTTTGATATCTGCTAGTCAAACTAACAGCATGTGCTATATCCGGTCTAGTACATAGCATGGCATACATGATAGAACCTACTGCCGAGGCATAGGTGATTTTACTCATCCTTTCTCTTTCTTCTGCCTTAGCCGGTCCTTGAGTCTTACTCAAGACTTTGCCTGGTAACATAGGTAAGAACCCTTTCTTACTTTCGTCCATTCTAAACTTCTTTAGAATCTTGTCCAGATATGTGCTCTGTGATAGCCCTATTAGGCGTCTTGATCTATCTCTATAAATCTTGATGCCTAATATATACGATGCTTCACCAAGGTCTTTCATTGAAAAACTATTATTCAAATAACCTTTAACACTGCTTAATAGTTCTATATCATTCCCGATCAATAATATGTCATCTACATATAATATCAGGAATGCTACAGAGCTCCCACTCACTTTCTTGTAAATACAGGCCTCTCCATGACACTGTATAAACCCGAAGTCTTTGATCACCTTATCAAAGCGTCGGTTCCAACTTCTTGATGCTTGCTTCAGTCCATAGATTGAACGCTGAAGTTTGCATACTTTGTCAGCATTTTTAGGATCGACAAAACCTTTGGGTTGTACCATATACAACTCTTCCTCAATGTCTCCATTAAGGAACGCCGTTTTGACATCCATCTGCCAAATCTCATAATCGAAAAATGCAGCTATTGCTAACAAAATCCTCACAGATTTTAGCTTCGCTACAGGTGAGAAAGTCTCATCGTAGTCAACTCCTTGAATTTGTCGGAAACCCTTTGCGACAAGTCGAGCTTTATAGACAGTAATATTACCATCTGCATCTGTTTTTCTCTTGAAGATCCATTTATTCTCGACAGCCTTTCGGCTATCAGGTAAGTCTACCAAAGTCCATACTTTGTTATCATACATGGATCCCATTTCGGATTTCATGGCTTCTTGCCATTTGTTGGAATCTGGGCTCATCATTGCTTCTTCATACGTCGCAGGGTCCTCATCATTGTTATCCACAATCATGACATTTAGACAAGGATCATACCAATCAGGAGTGGTACGTTCCCTTGTTGATCTGCGAGGTTCAGTAGTTTCCTCGTTTGAAGTTTCATGATCATTATCATTAGCTTCCTCTGTTGCCGGTGTAGGCGGTACTGGTACAACTTCCGGTACTGCGCTACTCTGATCAACGAGTATAGATTCATCAATCTCATCGAGTTCTACTTTTCTTCCAGTCACTTCTTTAGTGAGAAATTCTTTCTCAAGAAAGGTTCCGTTCTTAGCAACAAAGATTTTTGCCTTTGGATTTGTGATAGAAAGTATACCCTATAGTTTCCTTAGGGTATCCTATGAAGACGCATTTCTCCGCTTTGGGTTCTAGCTTGTCCGGTTGTAACTTCTTTACATAGGCTTCGCAACCCCAAACTTTCAGGAACGACAGCTTAGGTTTTTTATTAAACCATAATTCATACGGTGTCGTTTCTACGGATTTTGATGGTGCTCTATTTAAAGTGAATGCGGCTGTCTCTAATGCATAACTCCAAAATGATAACGGCAAATCAGTAAGAGACATCATAGAACGAACCATATCTAAGAGAGTTTGATTAGGACGTTCGGACACACTGTTTCGTTGAGGTGTTCCCGGCGGTGTCAATTGTGAAAGTATTCCGCATTTCTTTAAATGCATGCCAAACTCATAACTCAGATATTCACCTCCACGATCAGATCGTAGAAATTTGATCTTCTTGTTACGTTGATTTTCTACTTCACTTTGGAATTCCTTAAACTTCTTGAAAGTTTCGGATTTATGTTTCATGAAATAGATATACCCATATCTACTCAGATCATCTGTGAAGGTTAGAACATAACGATAACCACCGCGCGATGCTACGCTCATTGGTCCACACACATCGGTATGTATGATTTCCAATAAGTCAGTAGCTCGCTCCATCATACCAGAAAATGGAGTCTTTGTCATTTTTCCCATTAGACATGCTTCGCATCTATCAAGTGACTCAAAGTCAAGTGATTCAAGTAATCCATCAGTATGGAGTTTCTTCATGTGTTTCACTCCAATATGACCAAGGCAGCGATTACCACATATAAGTAGAATTATCATTCAATTTAATTCGCTTAGCATCAATGTTATGTATATGCGTATCACTACTATCGAGATCTAACAGAAATAAGCCATTCTTTTGTGGTGCTCGACCATAAAAGATATTATTCATAAAAATAGAACAACCATTATTCTCAGACTTGAATGAATAACCGTCTTGCATTAAACAAGATCCAGATATAATGTTCATGCTCAACGCGGGTACAAAATAACAATTATTTAGGCTTAAAACTAATCCCGAAGGTAGATGTAGAGGAAGTGTGCCGGACAATGATCACATCGACTTTGGATCCATTTCCAACGCGCATCGTCACTTCATCTTTCAGTAGTCTTCGTTTATTCTTTAGTTCCTATTTCGAGTTACAGATATGAGCAACCGAACCAGTATCAAATACCCAGGTACTAGAACGAGAACCAGTGAGATAAACATCTATAACATGTATATCAGATATACCTTCTTTCTTGTTCTTGACAAGGCCGCTCTTCAGATCAGCCAGATACTTGGAGAAATTACGCTTCCAGTGTCCCTTCTCCTTGCAGTAATAGCACTCAGCATCAGGCTTAGGGCCGTTCTTAGGTTTCATAGGAGGCGTGGCAGCTTTCTTGCCACCCTTCTTGAATTTTCCCTTAGACTTGCCCTGTTTCTTGAAACTGGTGGTCTTGTTGACCATCAACACTTGGTGCTCTTTCTTGATCTCAATCTCAGCAGCTTTTAGCATGCCAAAGAGTTCAGGTAACTCCTTGTTCATGTTCTGCATATTGTAGTTCATCACAAAGTTCTTGTAACTTGGTGGCAGTGATTGAAGGACACGATTAATCCCCAGTCTGTTAGGAATCACTATTCCCAAGTCACTGAGTTTCTTCGCATGCCCGGTCATGGCGAGCATGTGCTCACTAACGGAGCTGGCTTCTTCCATCATGCAGCTGAAGAATTGTTTCGATGCTTCATAGCATTCCACGGCCGCATGAGTCTCAAAAATAGCTTTCAGCTCTTTCATCAACTCATGAGGATCGTGGTGCTCAAAACGTTTTTGAAGATCGGATTCCAGACTGCACAGGATGGCACACTGAACTTGAGAGTACCGAATTTTCCGAGTCTCGTAAACAGCTTTTACTTCATCGGTTTCAGTTTCTGCAGGAGGGTCACCTAGCGGTGCATCAAGCACATATTGCAGATTTCTGCCAGAGAGGAAGATCCTCACATGACGGAACCAGTCGGTGAAGTTGCTACCGTTGCTCTTAAGTTTCTCTTTCTCTAGGAACTGATTAAAATTGATTGGGGACGCCATCTCTACAACATATATTTGCAAAAGTTTAGACTAAGTTTATGACAAATTGAGTTCAAATTTTAATTCAACATAATTAAAAATCTAGGTGAACTCCCACTCAAAACAATATCCCTCGCATTGTCTTAGTGATCACACGAACCAAATCCACCGCACCTATGTTCGATCATCACGAGACTAGGTGTGATTTCAATGGCGAACACTCAAAGTGTTCATCATATCAACCATATGATTCATGCTCTACCTTTCGGTATCACGTGTTCCGAGACCATGTCTGTACATGCTAGGCTCGTCAAGGCCACGTTAGTATCCGCATGTGCAAAACTGTCTTGCACCCGTTGTATGCACTTGTTGATTCTATCACACCCGATCATCACGAGATGCTTCGAAACGACAAGTCTTGGCAACGGTGCTACTAAGGATGAACACTTTATTATCTTGAGATTTTAGTGAGGGATCATCTTATAATGCTACCGTCGCGATCTAAGCAAAATAAGATGCATAAAAGGATTAACATCACATGCAGTTCATATGTGATATGATATGGCCCTTTTGTCTTTGCGCCTTTGATCTTCATCTCCAAAGCACAGACATGATCTCCATCATCTTCGGGCATGATCTCCATCATCGTCGGCGTAACGTCAAGGTCAATGGCGCCGTCTTCATGATTGTCCTCCATGTAGCAACTATTACAACTACTTTGAAATACTACTCAACATGAAATTTAAAGACAACCATAAGGCTCCTGCCGGTTGCCACAATACAATAATGATCATCTCATACATATTCATCATCACATTATGGCCATATCACATCACCAAACCCTGCAAAAACAAGTTAGACGTCTCTAATTTGGTTTGCATATTTTACGTGGTTTAGGGTTTTCGAGAGAGATCTAATCTACCTACGAACATGAACCACAACGTTGATACTAATGTTTTCAATAGAAGAGTAAATTGAATCTTCACTATAGTAGGAGAGACAGACACCCGCAAAGCCTCTTATGCAATACAAGTTGCATGTCGAACGAGGAACAAGTCTCATGAACGCGGTCATGTAAAGTTAGTCCGAGCCGCTTCATCCCACTATGCCACAAAGATGCAAAGTACTCAAACTAAAGATAACAAGAGCATCAACGCCCACAAAACCATTGTGTTCTACTCGTGCAACCAACTATGCATAGACACGGCTCTGATACCACTGTAGGATAACGTTGCATAGAAAACAAAAAATTTCCTACCGCGAACACGCAATCCAAGCCAAGATGCAATCTAGAAGACGGTAGCAACGAGGGGGTATCGAGTCTCACCCTTGAAGAGATTCCAAAGCCTACAATATGAGGCTCTTGTTGCTGCGGTAGACGTTCACTTGCCGCTTGCAAAAGCGCGTAGAAGATCTTGATCACGATCGGTTCCGGCGCCACGAACGGGCAGCACCTCCGTACTCGGTCACACGTTCGGTTGTTGATGAAGACGACGTCCACCTCCCGTTCCAGCGGGCAGCGGAAGTAGTAGCTCCTCTTGAATCCGATAGCACGACGGCGTGGTGTCGGTGGCGGTGGAGAACTCCGGCGGAGCTTCGCTAAAGCTACGCGGGAGATATGGAGGAGAGGGGGGCGGCTAGGGTTTGGGAGGGGGTGGCCGGCCTCAAGGGGGTGCGGCCAACTTGTGGCTTTGTGGTGGCCGGCCCCCTCCCCTATCCCCTCATTATATAGGTGGAACCCCAAGTGTTGGTATCCAAGTCTTCGAATAAGACCCGAACCAAAAACCTTCCATATGGAGGGGAAACCTAGCCAAGCTAGGACTCCCACTAGAGGTGGGAGTTCCACCTCCCATATGGGGGGGTGGCCGGCCCCCTAAGGGGGAGTCCACTTGGGACTCCTCCCCCACTAGGGTTGGCCGACCATGGAGGTGGAGTCCCATGTGGACTCCACCTTCCTTGGTGGTTTCTTCCGGACTTTTCTAGAACCTTCTAGAACCTTCCATAGAACCTTCCGCGACATTTTAATTCACATAAAATGACATCCTATATATGAATCTTATTCTCCGGACCATTCCGGAACTCCTCGTGATGTCCAGGATCTCATCCGGGACTCCGAACAAATATTCGAACTCCATTCCATATTCAAGTACTACCATTTCAACATCCAACTTTAAGTGTGTCACCCTACGGTTCGTGAACTATGCGGACATGGTTGAGTACTCACTCCGACCAATAACCAATAGCGGGATCTGGAGATCCATAATGGCTCCCACATATTCAACGATGACTTTAGTGATCGAACGAACCATTCACATACAATACCAATTCCCTTTGTCACGCGATATTTTACTTGTCCGAGGTTTGATCTTCGGTATCACTCTATACCTTGTTCAACCTCGTATCCTGACAAGTACTTTTTACTCGTACCGTGGTATGTGGTCTCTTATGAACTCATTCATATGCTTGCAAGACATTAGACGACATTCCATCGAGAGGGCCCAGAGTATATCTATCCGTCATCGGGATGGACAAATCCCACTGTTGATCCATATGCCTCAACTCATACTTTCCGGATACTTAATCCCACCTTTATAGCCACCCATTTACGCAGTGGTGTTTGGTGTAATCAAAGTACCTTTCCGGTATAAGTGATTTACATAATCTCATGGTCATAAGGACTAAGTAACTATGTATCGAAAGCTTATAGCAAATAACTTAATGACGAGATCTTATGCTAGGTTTAATTGGGTGTGTCCATTACATCATTCATATAATGATATAACCTTGTTATTAATAACATCCAATGTTCATGATTATGAAACTAATCATCCATTAATCAACAAGCTAGTTTAAGAGGCATACTAGGGACTTCTTGTTGTCTACATATCACACATGTACTAATGTTTCGGTTAATACAATTATAGCATGATATATAA
Organism: Lolium perenne; assembly: GCF_019359855.2. Lineage (NCBI taxonomy): Eukaryota > Viridiplantae > Streptophyta > Magnoliopsida > Poales > Poaceae > Lolium > Lolium perenne. The sequence goes on along the minus strand of NC_067246.2, from coordinate 29,897,668 downwards.
ACATTTATCATAAACATAAAGATATAAATAATAACCACTTTATTATTGCCTCTAGGGCATATCTCCTTCACAGAGACCTACAAATTTTCATGACTGTAAAAAAGGTTTCTAACCAGCTGTTCAAGCCAGAAATTTCAGCCGTTTATTCAACAATTTTTCAGATAAATCTACAGCTTACTCTGCAAGATACGGCATGAGAATAAACATGACCAATTACTCACTTTTGGCACTCAGATCTTTCTTATGATAGCTCTCTTAATAATGCTACCGTATACACTGTGCGTTTGAGTTTGCAAAGCATTTACAACAAGCGGTGCACTGAATTCAGAGATAAACCCGTATGTCCTTTCTTACCTGTTCTCCACTGTCCCAAGTCAGCAGACCATCTAGCAGATCAAACGCTTCCAAACATACTAGGCTGCTGCACACCACAGCTAGCTTGCTCTATCAATCAAGCCAAAATAGACGCAACAGTGGTTTGCCACAAAAGTGAGGCTGGCCAGAAAACAGATGCTCACCGACTACCTCTAATCCAAGCTTAATAAGATTTTCTAGAAACAAACGCCCACAGGCGCGGCGTGTCGCCGCGCCAGCGCCTGCTAGTATTGTGTAATGGGCATACAATCTGTTTAATCGGTATGTCATATTGTTTAATTTGCTGGTTTATATGCTTGTCCCTGAAAATCTAAATATATTTAATTGGCATATGATCTGCTTTGATACCTGTCACTATTCTGTTAAATGAGGAGTGTATTCTGTTTAACTTAATGTTGTTCTTTCGGGCGTGGTCCTAATTGAAACAATGGGATCACGGATGACTCGATGGCCCTCCTCGTGTCTGATCATGTATATATATAGATGGAGTACATCTTGAGTTACAAGTTAACTTGGAGCTTAATCCTAAACCCTAACCGTCGGCGGCTGGGCCAGGCCGGTCGGTTGCCTAACACGCCCCCGCAGTCTGAACTAGGAGGGGTAGCGACGTGAAAACTGGACCTAAACTCCTGGAACAAAGCTGTAGGCAGCCCCTTAGTGAAGATGTCGGCGTACTGTGAGCTGGATAGTACATGAAGGACACGAACAGCTCCAATGGCGACCTTCTCGCGAACAAAATGAATGTCAAGCTCTATGTGCTTCGTTCGTCGATGCTGCACAGGGTTAGCCGAGAGGTAGACAGCACTGACATTATCACAGTAAACAATTGTGGCAGTGTACACCGGGCGCCGCAACTCCTGCAAAAGATGACGAAGCCAACAAGTCTCAGCAACCCCAGCAGCCACCCCACGGTATTCGGCTTCAGCACTCGAGCGCGAAACAGTGGGTTGCCGGCGAGAGGACCAAGACACCAAGTTATCGCCCAAATACACACAGAACCCAGAAGTAAACCGACGTGTATCCGGGTAACCAGCCCAATCAGCATCCGAGTAGGCAACCATGGCATGAGAAGAAGTGGAGTGGAGGACAAGACCGAGATCGAGAGTGCCCTTGAGATATCGGAGGATACTTTTGATGAGTTGAAAGTGGGAGTCTCGAGGACCATGCATGTGAAGACAGACTTGTTGAGTGGCATAAGAAATTTCAGGTCGAGTGAGAGTAATGTATTGGAGAGCTCCGGCGAGGCTGCGATAATGGAAGGGATCGGAATATGGTGAACCGCTGGAGGCTGCAAGTTTGGGTTTAGTGTCTATGGGAGTGGAGGAAGGTTGGCAATCACGCATACCAGCCCTAGAAAGAATATCGAGGATATATTGACGTTGAGAGAGATGTAGAGTGGTGGGGGTACGCATCACAGAGATGCCGAGGAAATGATGAAGGGGACCGAGATCCTTCATGGCAAAGGCGGAACCGAGAGTGTGAATTATAGTACGAAGGAGATGGGTGGAAGATGCGGTGAGAATAATATCATCGACATAGAGAAGGAGATAGGCGGTTTGGTCCCCTTTGTGAAAGGTGAAGAGAGAAGCATCAGAGGTGGAAGCAACGAACCCGATGGAGCGAGCATGAGCAGCGAACCGCTGGAACCACGCCCGCGGGGCTTGTTTGAGCCCATAGAGAGATTTCTGGAGACGATACACATGAGATGGATAGCGAGGGTCGAGAAAACCGGAGGGTTGCTGGCTGTATACCTCTTCGGTTAGATCACCATGAAGGAACGCATTTTTGATGTCAAGTTGGTTAATGGGCCAGCCTTGAGATAGGGCAAGAGAAAGAACAACGCGGATGGTGGCGGGTTTGACGACATGGCTGAAGGTTTCATCGAAATCGACACCCGGCTGTTGGGTGAAACCCCGAACCACCCAACGAGCTTTGTGACGAGCGAGAGTGCCATCTGCGTTATGTTTGTGACGAAAAATCCATTTGCCAGAAACTATGTTGGCACCGGGAGGAGGAGGAACTAAGGACCAGGTGTTGTTATGCATGAGCGCGTCGTACTCCTCCTGCATAGCTTGACGCCAGGCAGGATCTCGGAGAGCAATCATATAGTTGTGGGGAATAGGGGAGGATGTGACGGCTGAAAGATTGAGTTTATCAATAGGTGGGGGAAGTCGTCATGTGGTGCTGTGTGTTCGATGAGGGGGACGATGGTGGTGGTGGTGGGGCTGGGAGGTTGTGGCGTCGAGTGTATACAAGGGTGGGTGGAGCCGCGGGAGGAGGAGAGGCCACAGTAGGGTTGCGAGCAGCCACGGCAGGAGTCGGAGATGGCGGAGGTGTGCGGGCTGCCGCGGCAGGGGAGAGGGGCACAGGGGCTATCGCGGTAGAGACGGATGGTGTAGATGCTGCCGCAGCAGAGAGAGTAGGCGGGGCCGCGGCAGAGAAAAGAGGGGTGGGTTCGGCCATGGCAGGGAGGATGGGTGCGACAGAGGGGGGTTGGAGCTGATCGAGGCAGTGTGGGAGTGGGTCGGCTGTGGATGTAGAGGCGGGAGCCTGGGGTGATGTGGAGTAGGGGAAGGTGTTTTCATCGAAGGTAACATGGCGAGAGATGATAATTTTCCGTGTTTGGAGGTCGAGGCAGCGATAACCACGGTGTTGAGATGGATAGCCGAGAAATACACATTTAGTTGCACAAGGGGAGAGTTTGTTTTTGGAGGTGGAGAATGTGTTGACGTAACAGAGGCAACCAAAGACTCGCAGGTCCTGGTAGCGAGGTGTATGGCCGAAGAGGGAGTAGTATGCTGTGGTGTGTGGGTTGGAGGAGGTTGGGCGAATGTTTATAAGATAGGTAGTTGTGTGGAGTGCCTCGGCCCAGAGTGTGGGTGGCATGGATGCTTGGAAAAGAAGAGTTCGAATGACATCATTGGTTGTGCGAATGGGGCGTTCGGCCTTGCCGTTTTGCTGAGAGGTGTAGGGGCAGGAGAAGCGGTAGAGAATGCCATTGGTGGTATAGAAGGTATTGAGATTAGAGTTGTCAAACTCTTTACCATTGTCGCATTGGAGAGAGAGAATGGAGAGCTGAAACTGTGTTTTAACGAGAGTATGAAAGGCGACAAAGGTTGCATATACTTCAGATTTTTTGCGTAAGGGAAAGCTCAAGAAATATTGAGTGAAATCATCGACTATGATAAGATAATAGGAAAAACCAGAAGTGTTGGGTACATGTGATGTCCACATATCACAATGCAAACGTTCAAACGGATGATAGGTTCTAGAACTAGAAGGATAAAATGGTTTCCTACCATTCTTCCCTAATTGGCATGCATGACACATGGACGGCCCTGTTTTATTATGGCAGGTGTGCGGTGCGAGGCGAGACATGGTGGTGTGTCCGGGGTGGCTGAGGCGACGGTGCCAGAGATCTGGGTGTTGTTGGAGGACGAAGGTTGCATGATGGAGAGCTTGACACATGGAGTATAGCGGGCCGGGGCTATTGCATCGAAGAATCACGGTCCCGGTGAGAAGATCCTTCACAGAGAAACCATAAGGATCAAATTGAACGGAACAATAATTGTCGATAGTAAATTGACGAACAGAGATAAGATTTTTGATAATGTTAGGAACGACAAGAATATTATTGAGATATAGAGGTTTGGAGGGAGAGTGGATGGTTTTGCAGCCAGTATGGGTGATGGGAATAGAGGAGCCGTTTCCGATGGTGACAAATTGAGAGGTAGAGGGTTTTAGGGAGGATAGGTTACCATGATCGGATGCCATATGGGAGGATGCGCCGGAGTCCATGTACCAGTCACCTCCAGAGAGCTGTGATGGCTACGGGTGCTTCTATTCTTGTAGACAGTGTTGGGCCTCCAAGAGCAGAGGTTTGTAGAACAGCAGCAAGTTTCCCTTAAGTGGATCACCCAATGTTTATCGATCTCAGGGAGGAAGAGGTCAAAGATATCCCTCTCATGCAACCCTGCAACCACAAAGCAAGAAGTCTCTTGTGTCCCCAACACACCTAATAGGTGCACTAGTTCGGCGAAGAGATAGTGAAATACAGGTGGTATGAATAAGTATGAGCAGTAGTAACAGCGCCAGAAAAGTGCTTTGCTGTCCAGGACTGGCGTGTAGTTGATGGTGGTAATATTGCAGGCAGTACAGATGCAGTAGAACAGTAAACAAGCAGTGATAATTGCAGTATTTAGGAACAAGGCCTAGGGATCATACTTTCACTAGTGGACACTCTCAACATTGATCACATAACAGAATAAATAGATAGATGCTAGACTCTACACCCTCTTGTTGGATGATGAACACCACTAACTGTGTAGGATTACACGAACCCTCAATGCCGGAGTTAACAAGCTCCACAATATTCGATGTTCATATTTAAATAACCTTAGAGTGCATGACAGATCAACACAACCAAACCAAGTACTAACATAGCATGCACACTGTCACCTTCACACTACGAAAGGAGGCATAGATCACATCAATACCATCATAGCAATAGTTAACTTCATAATCTACGAGAGATCACAATCATAACCTACGCCAAGTACTACACGATGCACACACTGTCACCATTACACCGTGCAGGAGGAATAGAGTACTTTAATAACATCACTAGAGTAGCACATAGATAAATAGTGATACAAAACTCATATGAATCTCAATCATGTAAGGCAGCTCATGAGATCATTGTATTGAAGTACATAGGAGAGAGATGAACCACATAGCTACCGGTACAGCCCTTAGCCTCGATGGAGAACTACTCCCTCCTCATGGGAGACAGCAACGGTGATGAAGATGGCGGTGGAGATGGCAGCGGTGTCGATGGAGAAGCCTTCCGGGGGCACTTCCCCGTCCCGACGGCGTGCCGGAACAGAGACTCCTGTCCCCCAGATCTTGGCTTCGCGATGGCGGCGGCTCTGGAAGGTTTCTCGTACCGTGGCTTTTCCGTCTCGAAGATTTAGGTCAGGGACCTTTTTATAGGCGAAGAGGCGGCGTCAGAAGGTCAACGAGGCGACGACACACTAGGGGGGCGCGGCCCCCCCCCCCCTTGGCCGCGCCAGGGTGTCATCTGGTGGCCCTGTGGCCCCTCTCTGGCGACTCTCGGGTGTTCTGGAAGCTTCGTCCAATTCTAAGACTCTGGGCGTTGATTTTGTCCAATTCTGAGAATATTTCCTTACTAGGATTTCCGAAACCAAAAACAGCAGAAAACAGGAACTGGCACTTCGACATCTCGTCAATAGGTTAGTTCCGGAAAATGCATAAATATGACATAAAGTATGCATAAAACATGTAGATATCATCAATAATGTGGCATGGAACATAAGAAATTATCGATACGTCGGAGACGTATCAGCATCCCCAAGCTTAGTTTCTGCTCGTCCCGAGCAGGTAAACGATAACAAAGATAATTTCTGGAGTGACATGCCATCATAACCTTGATCATACTATTGTAAGCATATGTAATGAATGCAGCGATCAAAATAATGTAAATGACTTGAGTAAACAAATGAATCATATAGCAAAGACTTTTCATGAATAGTACTTCAAGACAAGCATCAATAAGTCTTGCATAAGAGTTAGCTCATAAAGCAATGATTCGAAGTAAAGGTATTGAAGCAACACAAAGGAAGATTAAGTTTCAGCGGTTGCTTTCAACTTGTAACATGTATATCTCATGGATAATTGTCAATGCAAAGTAATATAACAAGTGCAATATGCAAATATGTAGGAATCAATGCACAGTTCACACAAGTGTTTGCTTCTGGAGATAGAGAGAAATGGGTAAACTGACTCAACATAAAAGTAAAAGAATGGCCCTTCGCAGAGGGAAACATCGATTGCTATATTTGTGCTAGAGCTTCGGTTTTGAAAACAAGAAACAATTTTGTCAATGGTAGTAATAAAGCATATGTATCATGTAAATTATATCCTACAAGTTGCAAGCCTCATGCATAGTATACTAATAGTGCCCGCACCTTGTCCTAATTAGCTCGGATTACCTGGATTATCATCGCAATGCATATGTTTTAACCAAGTGTCACAAAGGGGTACCTCTATGCACTTTGTACAAAGGTCTAAGGAGAAAGCTCGCATTGGATTTCTCGCTATTGATTATTCTCAACTTAGACATCCATACCGGGACAACATAGACAACAGATAATGGACTCCTCTTTTATGCATAAGCATTCAACAATAGTTAATTTTCTCATATGAGATTGAGGATATTTGTCCAAAACTGAAACTTCCACCATGGATCATGGCTTTAGTTAGCGGCCCAATGTTCTTATCTAACATTATGCATGCTCTAACCATTCTAGCGGTAAATCTCCCTTACTTCAGACAATACGGACATGCATAGCAACTCACATGATATTCAACAAAGAGTAGTTGATGGCGTCCCCAGGAACATGGTTATCGCACAACAAGCAACTTAATAAGAGATAAAGTGCATAAGTACATATTCAATACCACAATAGTTTTTAGGCTATTTGTCCCATGAGCTATATATTGCAAAGGTAGAGAATGGAAATTTTAAAGGTAGCACTCTGTTATCACCAGAATTTGACCGAGTTAGAGGTGGGCCGCGATCAAGATGGGCTTGAAGAATATACATGGAAGAATATACGTGAATCGGCCTTATATGCGGAGTTTGGGCTAGTGTGCCCGTGTATCTGTAATATAGTAGGATACGTGTCGGTTAGTTAGAGTTTGGCTCGTGCACGGTTGGGATTATTCCCACGTTAGAAAGTCTACGGACTATAAATATGTATCTAGGGTTTATGAAATAAACAACAATCACGTTCACCACAAACCAATCTAGGCGCATCGCCAACTCCCTTGTCTCGAGGGTTTCTTCCGGGTAAGCATCATGCTGCCTAGATCGCATCTTGTGATCTAGGCAGTACACGTTTATTCGCCGTTCATGCGTTGCTCGTACTGAAGCCTTTTTGATGGCGAGCAACGTAGTTATCTTAGATGTGTTAGGGTTAGCATTGTTCATCGTATCATATGCTATCATCGTGCAACCCTGAGACATCTAGCCGCCCTTACGCCTATCTTAGGTGTAGGGGCGGCACCCCGCTTGATCATTATTTAGTAGATCCAGTCCGTCATGATTGCTCCTTGTTCTTCAAGGATTAGTTTAATATCTGCATAGTTAGGCCTTACAAACGGATTGAAGGATCTAGTGGCGCGTAGGGTGTAGTTTGCTAGCCCTAGACAGGATGTTCCGGGGATCAACCTCGTGTTGGTTTTTAGGCCTTGTCTAGGGACGGTTTACGAACACCGTGCGTGGCCGCGAGGCTCAATCACGAGTAGGATGTTCCGATTATGTGGTGAAAACCCTAAATCGTAGTAGATCGTTTTAGCTTTATTTTGATCAAGCAGGACCACCATATGTTCGTACACCTCGTGCGAATCATGGGTGGATCGGCTCTTTGAGCCGATTCACAGGACAACCTGAGAGCCGATCGAGGCTCGTATTTAATGTTTACGTGTATGCCATGCAGGAAACTAAGCGAGGCATCTCCATCACCTTCCTGACCAGGTATAGGTCAGGTGGCACGCCCTTGCACCAGCATCGGACGTGCGTGCCGAGTCTTTGCGGGCCGTCGCTCGGAGGGACCAGGGCCAGCCGCAGTCCTGGGAGCCTCCCGGCTCTACTGTGTTGCCCGTCGCTGCTCGCCGGTGGGTTTCTGACCGCAACACATTCTGGCACGCCCGGTGGGACAGTCTTCGACATCAACCGCATCGCCATCTACATCTGAGATGGCGGACGGCACCCCAGTCACGTACGAGGATCTGACCGAGGAGCTCAAGAAGAAGTATGACGAGGTCAAAGCGATCCTCGAAGCCGACCTCATCGGCTCTTTTCACAGAACCCGCTCACATGGCATCAGGTGGAAATGGTTCTCACCTGAAGGCGCGCTCGATGGAGTGGACCTGTCCGCCCTGTCAGAAGAACGCACCAGGTCCCTGCGTCAGGAGATTAACTACATGGTAGCTCACTTGCTGCACCGCCATTCTGAGAGCCTGGTGAACACTTTGGAGCGTGTCGCTCTTCGGGTGATCCAGGAAATCATGAGGCATCAGTACTCTCCGTCAGGACCAGCTCTCGGGACTTACCAAGGAGAGATGCCACTCCAGTCCCGTCCACCGCTGCCATTCGCGTTGGCAGCACCAGAAGTGCCGAATTCACCGGCATACGTCGTCTACAAGATCGGTGGTGACCCTAGCGACTACCAGTTCTTGCATGAGGCGCCTAAGGAGATCCCTCACGGATACACGTGCACATACGTGCCAGACTGCAGTAACTGGGCACTCACAAACCAGACTGCAACAGCAGGGACTTCTGGAAAAACAGGAGGAACTTCAGCAACAGATCTTGAGAAGCAGACGTGGCTAGCCAAGTATGCCACTCCGACAAACCTCCAGAGCTCAGCTCCTGCAGTTGGCTCAGAGCTGGAAAAGCAAGCATGGCTGGCTAAGTATGCCACTCCGGCGAATCTTCAGAGTTCGACTCCTGCAGCCAGCACCGCGGATCAGATCAGTACCATCCTGAGAGACCAGTTCGGCATGGTGCCGAAAAGGAGGACAATCGGCTATTCCAAGCCGTACCCCAACGAGTACGAGTTGATCCCGCTACCACCCAAATATCGGCTCCCTGATTTCTCCAAGTTTAATGGATCAGATGGTTCCAGCTCCATCGAGCACGTGAGCCGATATTTGGCACAGCTGGGCACGATCTCAGCAGCAGATGAACTGCGTGTGAGGTTCTTCGCACAGTCCCTCACAGGATCGGCTTTCGGGTGGTACACATCGCTGCCACCAGACTCAATCCGGACGTGGAAGCAGTTGGAAGAGCAGTTCCACATGCAGTATCACTCAGAGGCTTCCGAGGCCGGCATTGCCGATCTAGCACAAGTACGTCAGAAGCGTGGAGAAACTGTGGCAGAATACGTCCAGCGCTTCAGACTTGTTAGGAACCGATGTTATTCGGCTCGTGTGACTGAAAAAGAAGCAGTCGAGTTGGCAGTGGTGGGCCTTGCATCACCAATCAAGGATATGGCCTCCCAGGCAGACTACCCTTCACTGGCGCACATGGTTCAGAAACTATCATTATATGAACAGCGCCACCCAGACTTGTACCAGGACAAATTCAAGCGTGCGGTAGTCCTGGTTGAGGCAGATGAAGACGAAGGCTCTGCGGGGGATCAAGAGGTAGCAGTGGCTGAATGGACTCGGGGGGCAACCCCCGTGTCCTGCAAATGGGTTAAGCCACCAGGTCCGCCCAGAGGGTTTGATTTTGACGTGACTAAAACTGAGCAAATCTTCGACCTCTTACTCAAGGAGAAGCAGCTGAAGATATCTGAAGGCCTCAAAATCCCCACGGTACAGGAGCTGAACGGAAAGCCATACTGCAAATGGCATAACTCGTTCTCCCATACCACCAACGACTGCAGGGTGTGGCGTCAGCAGATCCAATGGCGATAGAACAAGGACGTCTAATTTTCAACCAGTACGCCATGAAAGTCGACACTCACCCCTTCCCCGCCGTTAACATGGTAGAGTACACTTACCCTGGAGGGTGCCAGCCAAGATTCTCGTTCAACATCAACATGGTAGGACCTGGACACCACTCTGGTAAGGACGGAGACGAGGGCAGCCGCTCTCGTAGCAAGGACACAGAGGAAGCCGTTCCACGCGATCGGCTCCGTCACGATGGCAAGCGCTACATCACAGAGGGAGAAGTGAGGAACGTAAGATATCAGCGATCTCTCTCTGATCACCTCCTCAACAAGTATGTGAGTCAATATGACCAACGCCGACGACCCAACGACGATGATGAAAGAGATCGTCTGGCTAGGGACGCCAGGAGACGTCGTCGGCATGATCGCGACGAGGAGAGATATGAGCGCCACGCCAAGGAAAGGTTAAGGGAGCAAGACGACGAGGATAGGCACTGGGACTGTCCCTTCTTCAGACACTGCTGGGATTCAGGAATGAGCCGATTGCCTACAATCGGCAACTGCCCAGAATGTAGACAGAAGAGAAAGGATGCAGCTAACGTGTCCGTGTTCAAATGTCTAGGACCTCTCCCACCTCGGAGCAAGCACGCTGAGTCCCCTCGGGTGGAAGATCTCGAGGATTTGGAAGACGATGATGAAGAAGAAGAAGACAGGTACCACCGGCCAAGGTGGTGCCCTGATGGACTCAGCCGTTCCCAAAAGCGTAGGGTTCAGCGACTGCGTGGCTTGGAGGAAGCCGAAAGGTTATACCTGCACACGCTAAGGAAGGCGCGGCCTGATCTGGCCGCGAAAATTCAGCGAACCCTGGATGAAGAGGGTCGACCACAAAAAATGGAGTGGCGCCCCAAGCAAAGGAAAGCCGATGATGAAACATCGGCTGGCACAAACATGGTGTTCATCCTTCCGACGGAGTTTAGTGCTCCAGGATTAGACGAGGCACCCGTGGCACAACTTGACTGCGGCCCACGGCCAGTTATCTTTGAGAAGCCACGAGAAAGAAGCTACAGACATCTGAAGGCCCTGTACTTGCGAGGTTATATCAATGGGCAGCCTGTCAACAAGATGCTGGTGGACACCGGAGCGGCAGTCAATATTATGCCATACTCCATGCTACGTCGGTTGGGACGCTCTAGCTCGGATCTGATCAAGACCAACGTGACACTGAGCGATTTCAACGGCCAAGCATCTGACGCGCAAGGTGTTCTGAATGTGGATCTGACCGTAGGAAGGAAAACCATCCCTACGACGTTCTTTATTGTCGATAGCAAGAGCACCTATGCTGTCCTGCTAGGAAGAGATTGGATCCACGCCAACTGTTGCATTCCATCCACGATGCACCAATGCGTAATACAGTGGGATGGAGATGAGGTAGAGGTCGTCCATGCAGATGACTCAGCCGAGATTTCAACGGCTGGCATGAACGCTTGGGAAACAGCAGGCCAAGAGCCACTCTCAGGCATCAATTTGGACGACTGCGAGCGCATCGACGTGACAAAGGATGGGGTTAGGCTGGTCTTATCCACCGGCCTGACCGTGTAGCAAGAACGAACCGATGGGCAAACGTGGCGAGGCCGATCCTTGGGATCGGCCCCAAAGATCTATGGAGGAACATTGCAAAACCTTCATTGAGCGATTCGATCAACGTGGAGAACGATTCCAGCAATCGGCCAAAATTATCCTCACCACACATTCTGCCTGTGTTCAACGTCGATCTAATGGGCAGCGGTTTTACGTCTGCTGATGAGCTAAAAAATCAGCATTGGTCCTACTGGAGCCGACGCTCAAATACAGTGCCTTGGCTAACTATAGAGCCGATATCTGCAGTTACCTGACAGATTCGGCTCGGGGGGCACCTAATCAGATGAACATGTGTGCAATGAAATATTGGGGGCCGATAGAAAAAATCGGCCAGTAAAAAAAAAATTCTCATGGTATACAGCCGATGCACGGACATCGACTTTAGAGCTAAGAAACGAAGCCGATGCACAGCCATCGACTCTAGTACAATTACACAAGATCTACCAGCTGCGTGTTCAAGACACGGATTTCGACCAGGTCGGTTTTCAGTTCAGCTGTGAGGCCCTCTGCTTCCTTGAGGGAGTGAACAATGAGAGCTTCTTCAGCTGCAATGAGCCGATTTTGGTGCCCGAATCTTCTCTTCAAGGACTTCCAACCCTTTGCGCCAGTTCAACAGTACTGTCAGAAGTCAGTTTTGGCATGCAAGGCAGCCTTTTGCTCATTAAGCCGTTGGTGTTTCGTCTACAATATCGGCTTTCAACGGAGGAAGAGGCGATCGATGGGGGCAAGTTCGGCCGGTTCGGCATGGTGGCTGTCTCAGAATTACCTGAGTTCAAAGCTTTTTGTCTGATCTGTGCATCCTCACCAATATTCTCGCCTTGACTGAGGCTCGGGGGGCAGCTGGCCTAGTAGATGCTCTGTTTTATAAGCCGATTCGGGTGTCATCGGCTGATCCTTTGTCGCAACCTTCTTCAAAAATGGTGAATTCTTGCAGAAGAGGATCACTGGACCTGGTGGGAGGAATTTAAGGGCTCTCTTGAAGACTCCACATTATCCACCAGATCTCAAAGTCATCAGTTGAAGAATTGAAGGATGGATTGTGAAGGACCGATGCGTTGCTATCGGCTCATTAAGCATTGGCTAAGTGGACAAATCGGCAAAATCAGTATGAGGGGAAATCGGCTAAATTAGCTCAAGGGAAATCGGCAAAATCCAATTGGGGGGAAATTCTTCATTGATAAGCAGGATTTGTTACATAAAAAGAGCTGATTGCTCTCAAAAGGAAGTACTAGGGGATACATTGCCCCATCTACCATTACTGATCCTACGCTAAGGGTCCTATCTATGGGCCGTCGCTGCCCTCGTTGTCGCCGTCGTCGCCGCTGTCGGCGCTACTCCCGGCGGGCTCCTCGTCGCTGCTGTAGCGGCCGCCGACAGGACCCTCGTTGTCCTCGTCCTCTTCGTCAGCGTCATCGTCGTCGCTGTCGAAGTCGCTGAGGTTCCCCGGCCAGGGGCAGAAGCGCTTGGCCGGCGGTTCGTCGGAGGAGGTGTCGTCCTCCTCCTCCTCCTTCTCCTCCTCCTCCTCCTCCTCGGGGGAGGTGAAGTCGTCACAGGAGAAGCGATCGTCATCGCTCTCCTCCTCCGTTTCCCCGTCGGCAAGGAAGCGGAGGTCACTTTCCCCCTCAGTCGAGGACTTGTCGTCCTCAGACCAGACGGAGAAGTCGTGACTAGACTCCTCCCCGGCTTCGATGGCGCGGCGGATGTTGGCCGCGTGGGCCTCCTCCGGGTTCCACTCCGGCGTCGGCTCGCGGGAGGAGGATTGGGTGGAAAGATCCGATGAGGCAGAGGAGGAAAAAGACATGGTGGCGCAGGAGGGCTTTTGGGAGTGCTAATGCGAAGGGGATGAAGAAGCAAACTGTTTGGAGCGGTTAAATAAAAGGGGATATGGTGGAAATTCAATGCCATAGCAGTTTCCGAGGAAGTGGTGCCCAACAAAAAAAAACTGCTAGGTCACGCGGAGAAGTTGAGAAGGCAGGGCATCATGATGATGGATACTGCGACGGTTCTGCCACGACATGACCCGACGAAGAAAAACAGAGTGATTTTGGAATTATCAATTCCAAAACCAGGGGGGCATGTGTTATCACCAGAATTTGACCGAGTTAGAGGTGGGCCGCGATCAAGATGGGCTTGAAGAATATACATGGAAGAATATACGTGAATCGGCCTTATATGCGGAGTTTGGGCTAGTGTGCCCGTGTATCTGTAATATAGTAGGATACGTGTCGGTTAGTTAGAGTTTGGCTCGTGCACGGTTGGGATTATTCCCACGTTAGAAAGTCTACGGACTATAAATATGTATCTAGGGTTTATGAAATAAACAACAATCACGTTCACCACAAACCAATCTAGGCGCATCGCCAACTCCCTTGTCTCGAGGGTTTCTTCCGGGTAAGCATCATGCTGCCTAGATCGCATCTTGCGATCTAGGCAGTACACGTTTATTCGCCGTTCATGCGTTGCTCGTACTGAAGCCTTTTTGATGGCGAGCAACGTAGTTATCTTAGATGTGTTAGGGTTAGCATTGTTCATCGTATCATATGCTATCGTCGTGCAACCCTGAGACATCTAGCCGCCCTTACGCCTATCTTAGGTGTAGGGGCGGCACCCCGCTTGATCATTATTTAGTAGATCCGGTCCGTCATGATTGCTCCTTGTTCTTCAAGGATTAGTTTAATATCTGCATAGTTAGGCCTTACAAACGGATTGAAGGATCCAGTGGCGCGTAGGGTGTAGTTTGCTAGCCCTAGACAGGATGTTCCGGGGATCAACCTCGTGTTGGTTTTTAGGCCTTGTCTAGGGACGGTTTACGAACACCGTGCGTGGCCACGAGGCTCAATCACGAGTAGGATGTTCCGATTATGTGGTGAAAACCCTAAATCGTAGTAGATCGTTTTAGCTTTATTTTGATCAAGCAGGACCACGATATGTTCGTACACCTCGTGCGAATCATGGGTGGATCGGCTCTTTGAGCCGATTCACAGGACAACCTAAGAGCCGATCGAGGCTCGTATTTAATATTTACGTGTATGCCATGCAGGAAACTAAGCGAGGCATCTCCATCACCTTCCTGACCAGGTATAGGTCAGGTGGCACGCCCTTGCACCAGCATCGGACGTGCGTGCCGAGTCTTTGCGGGCCGTCGCTCGGAGGGACCAGGGCCAGCCGCAGTCCTGGGAGCCTCCCGGCTCTACTGTGTTGCCCGTCGCTGCTCGCCGGTGGGTTTCTGACCGCAACACACTCAAGAAATTTACTTTGGAATGGCGGAGGAATACCATGTAGTAGGTAGGTATGGTGGACACAAATGGCATAGTGTTTGGCTCAAGAATTTTGGATGCATGAGAAGTATTTCCTCTCGATACAAGGCTTAGGCTAGCAAGGCTATTTGAAACAAACACAAGTATGAAGCGGTACAGCAAAACTCACATAAAAGACATATTGTAAGCATTATAAGACTCTATACCGTCTTCCTTGTTGTTCGAACTCTTTACTAGAAATTATCTTGACCTTAGAGAGACCAATTATGCAAACCAAATTTTAGCAAACTCTATGTATTTCTTCATTAATAGGTGCAAAGTATTGTAGGATAACGTTGCATAGAAAACAAAAAATTTCCTACCGCGAACACGCAATCCAAGCCAAGATGCAATCTAGAAAACGGTAGCAACGAGGGGGTATCGAGTCCCACCCCTGAAGAGATTCCAAAGCCTACAAGAGGAGGCTCTTGCTGCTGCGGTAGACGTTCACTTGCCGCTTGCAAAAGCGCGTAGAAGATCTTGATCACGATCGGTTCCGGCGCCACGAACGGGCAGCACCTCCGTACTCGGTCACACGTTCGGTTGTTGATGAAGACGACGTCCACCTCCCGTTCCAGCGGGCAGCGGAAGTAGTAGCTCCTCTTGAATCCGACAGCACGACGGCGTGGTGTCGGTGGCAGTGGAGAACTCCGGCGGAGCTTCGCTAAAGCTACGCGGAAGATATGGAGGAGAGGGGGCGGCTAGGGTTTGGGAGGGGGTGGCCGGCCACTTCAAGGGGGGCGGCCAGCTTGTGGTCTTGGGGTGGCCGGCCCCCTCCCTTGGCCCCTCATTATATAGGTGGATCCCCAAGAGTTGGTCTCCAAGTCTTCGAATAAGACCCGAACCAAAAACCTTCCATATGGAGGGGAAACCTAGCCAAGCTAGGACTCCCACTAGAGGTGGGAGTTCCACCTCCCATATGGGGGGGTGGCCGGCCCCCTAAGGGGGAGTCCACTTGGGACTCCTCCCCCACTAGGGTTGGCCGGCCATGGAGGTGGAGTCCCATGTGGACTCCACCTTCCTTGGTGGTTTCTTCCGTACTCTTCTAGAACCTTCTAGAACCTTCCATAGAACCTTCCGCGACATTTTATTTCACATAAAATGACATCCTATATATGAATCTTATTCTTCGGACCATTCCGGAAGTCCTCGTGATGTCCGGGATCTTATCCGGGACTCCGAACAAATATTCGAACTCCATTCCATATTCAAGTACTACCATTTCAACATCTAACTTTAAGTGTGTCACCCTACGGTTCGTGAACTATGCGGACATGGTTGAGTACTCACTCCGACCAATAACCAATAGCGGGATCTGGAGATCCATAATGGCTCCCACATATTCAACGATGACTTTAGTGATCGAATGAACCATTCACATACAATACCAATTCCCTTTGTCACGCGATATTTTACTTGTCCGAGGTTTGATCTTCGGTATCACTCTATACCTTGTTCAACATCGTCTCCTGACAAGTACTCTTTACTCGTACCATGGTATGTGGTCTCTTATGAACTCATTCATATGCTTGCAAGACATTAGACGACATTCCACCGAGAGGGCCCAGAGTATATCTATCCGTCATCGGGATGGACAAATCCCACTGTTAATCCATATGCCTCAACTCATACTTTCCGGATACTTAATCCCACCTTTATAGCCACCCATTTACGCAGTGGTGTTTGGTGTAATCAAAGTACCTTTCCGGTATAAGTGATTTACATGATCTTATGGTCATAAGGACTAGGTAACTATGTATCGAAAGCTTATAGCAAATAACTTAATGACGAGATCTTATGCTACGCTTAATTGGGTGTGTCCATTACATCATTCATACAATGACATAACCTTGTTATTAATAACATCCAATGTTCATGATTATGAAACTAATCATCCATTAATCAACAAGCTAGTTTAAGAGGCATACTAGGGACTTCTTGTTTGTCTACATATCACACATGTACTAATGTTTCGGTTAATACAATTATAGCATGATATATAAACATTTATCATAAACATGAAGATATAAATAATAACCACTTTATTATTGCCTCTAGGGCATATCTCCTTCAGTCTCCCACTTGCACTAGAGTCAATAATCTAGATTACATTGTAATATACCTAACACCCATGGCATTCTGGTGTTGGTCATGCTTTGCCCTAGGGAGAGCTTTAGTCAACGGATCTGCTACATTCAGATCAGTGTGTACTTTGCAAATCTTTACTTCTCCATCTTCGATGTACTCGCGAATCGAGTGGTAACGCAGCTTGATATGCTTCAGCCTCTTGTGTGACCTTGGCTCTTGTGCATTGGCGATGGCACCCATGTTATCACAGTAAATGATTAATGGGTCCAATGCACTAGGAACCACACAGAGCTCTACAATGAACCCCTTCATCCATACCGCTTCTGATGAAGCCTCTGAAGCCGCTATGTACTCTGATTCTGTTGAAGACTTCGCCATCGTGCACTGCTTCGAGCTTGCCCAGCTTACTGCAGCACCATTCAATATAAACACGTACCCAGATTGTGACTTAGAGTCATCAGGATCAGTGTTCCAACTTGCATCGGTGTAACCACTTACAACGAGCTCTTGGTCACCTCCATAACAAAGAAACATATCCTTAGTTCTTTTCAAGTACTTCAGGATATTCTTGACCGCTGTCCAGTGTTCCATTCCTGGATCACTTTGATATCTGCTAGTCAAACTAACAGCATGTGCTATATCCGGTCTAGTACATAGCATGGCATACATGATAGATCCTACTGCCGAGGCATAGGGGATTTTACTCATCCTTTCTCTTTCTTCTGCCGTAGCCGGTCCTTGAGTCTTACTCAAGACTTTGCACAGTAACATAGGTAAGAACCCTTTCTTACTTTCGTCCATTCTAAACTTCTTTAGAATCTTGTCCAGATATGTACTCTGTGATAGCCCTATTAGGCGTCTTGATCTATCTCTATAAATCTTGATGCCTAATATATACGATGCTTCACCAAGGTCTTTCATTGAAAAACTATTATTCAAATAACCTTTAACACTGCTTAATAGTTCTATATCATTCCCGATCAATAATATGTCATCTACATATAATATCAGGAATGCTACAGAGCTCCCACTCATTTTCTTGTAAATACAGGCCTCTCCATGACACTGTATAAACCCAAAGTCTTTGATCACCTTATCAAAGCGTCGGTTCCAACTTCTCGATGCTTGCTTCAGTCCATAGATTGAACGCTGAAGTTTGCATACTTTGTCAGCATTTTTAGGATCGACAAAACCTTTGGGTTGTACCATATACAACTCTTCCTCAATGTCTCCATTAAGGAACGCCGTTTTGACATCCATCTGCCAAATCTCATAATTGAAAAATGCAGCTATTGCTAACAAAATCCTCACAGATTTTAGCTTCGCTACAGGTGAGAAAGTCTCATCGTAGTCAACTCCTTGAATTTGTCGGAAACCCTTTGCGACAAGTCGAGCTTTATAGACAGTAATATTACCATCAGCATCTGTTTTT
Source organism: Lolium perenne (assembly GCF_019359855.2). NCBI lineage: Eukaryota > Viridiplantae > Streptophyta > Magnoliopsida > Poales > Poaceae > Lolium > Lolium perenne. The sequence continues at coordinate 29,879,360 of NC_067246.2, read as the reverse complement.
CTCTTGAAGATCCATTTATTCTCGACAGCCTTTCGGCTATCAGGTAAGTCTACCAAAGTCCATACTTTGTTATCATACATGGATCCCATTTCGGATTTCATGGCTTCTTGCCATTTGTTGGAATCTGGGCTCATCATCGCTTCTTCATACGTCGCAGGGTCCTCATCATTGTTATCCACAATCATGACATTTAGACAAGGATCATACCAATCAGGAGTGGTACGTTCCCTTGTCGATCTGCGAGGTTCAGTAGTTTCCTCGTTCAAAGTTTCATGATCATTATCATTAGCTTCCTCTGTTGCCGGTATAGGCGGTACAGGTACAACTTCCGGTACTGCGCTACTCTGATCAATGAGTATAGATTCATCAATCTCATCGAGTTCTACTTTTCTTCCAGTCACTTCTTTAGTGAGAAATTCTTTCTCAAGAAAAGTTCCGTTCTTAGCAACAAAGATTTTGCCTTCGGATATGTGATAGAAAGTGTACCCTATAGTCTCCTTAGGGTATCCTATGAAGACGCATTTCTCCGCTTTGGGTTCTAGCTTGTCCGGTTGTAACTTTTTTACATAGGCTTCGCAACCCCAAACTTTCAGGAATGACAGCTTAGGTTTCTTATTAAACCATAGTTCATACGGTGTCGTTTCTACGGATTTTGATGGTGCTCTATTTAAAGTGAATGCGGCTGTCTCTAATGCATAACTCCAAAATGATAACGGCAAATCAGTAAGAGACATCATAGAACGAACCATATCTAAGAGAGTTCGATTACGACGTTCGGACACACCGTTACGTTGAGGTGTTCCCGGCGGTGTCAATTGTGAAAGTATTCCGCATTTTTTTAAATGCATGCCAAACTCATAACTCAGATATTCACCTCCACGATCAGATCGTAGAAATTTAATCTTCTTGTTACGTTGATTTTCTACTTCACTTTGAAATTCCTTAAACTTCTCGAAAGTTTCGGATTTATGTTTCATGAAATAGATATACCCATATCTACTCAGATCATCTGTGAAGGTTAGAACATAACGATAACCACCGCGCGATGCTACGCTCATTGGTCCGCATACATTGGTATGTATAATTTCCAATAAGTCAGTAGCTCGCTCCATCATACCAGAAAATGGAGTCTTAGTCATTTTTCCCATTAGACATGCTTCGCATCTATCAAGTGACTCAAAGTCAAGTGATTCAAGTAATCCATCAGTATGGAGTTTCTTCATGCGTTTCACTCCAATATGACCAAGACGACAGTGCCACATATAAGTAGAATTATCATTCAATTTAATTCGTTTAGCATTAACGTTATGTATATGTGTATCACTACTATCGAGATCTAACAGAAATAAGCCATTCTTTTGTGGTGCTCGACCATAAAAGATATTATTCATAAAAATAGAACAACCATTATTCTCAGACTTGAATGAATAACCGTCTTGCATTAAACAAGATCCAGATATAATGTTCATGCTCAACGCAGGTACATAATAACAATTATTTAGGCTTAAAACTAATCCCGAAGGTAGATGTAGAGGAAGTGTGCCGACTGCGAGCACATTGACCTTGGATCTGTTTCCAACGCGCATCGTCACTTCATCTTTCAGCAGTTGTCGTTTATTCTTTAGTTCCTGTTTCGAGTTACAAATATGAGCAACCGAACCAGTATCAAATACCCAGGTACTAGAACGAGAACCAGTGAAATGAACATCTATAACATGTATATCAGATATACCTTCTTTCTTCTTCTTGACAAGGCCGCTCTTCAGATCAGCCAGATACTTGGAGCAATTACGCTTCCAGTGTCCCTTCTCCTTGCAGTAATAGCACTCAGCATCAGGCTTAGGGCCGTTCTTAGGTTTCACAGGAGGCGTGGCAGCTTTCTTGCCACCCTTCTTGAATTTTCCCTTAGACTTGCCCTGTTTCTTGAAACTGGTGGTCTTGTTGACCATCAACACTTGGTGCTCTTTCTTGATCTCAATCTCAGCAGCTTTTAGCATGCCAAAGAGTTCAGGTAACTCCTTGTTCATGTTCTGCATATTGTAGTTCATCACGAAGTTCTTGTAACTTGGTGGCAGTGATTGAAGGACACGATTAATCCCCAGTCTGTTAGGAATCACTATTCCCAAGTCACTGAGTTTCTTCGCATGCCGGTCATGGCGAGAATGTGCTCACTAACGGAGCTGCCTTCTTCCATCATGCAGCTGAAGAATTGTTTCGATGCTTCATAGCATTCCACGACCGCATGAGTCTCAAAAATAGCTTTCAGCTCTTTCATCAACTCATGAGGATCGTGGTGCTCAAAACGTTTTTGAAGATCGGATTCCAGACTGCATAGGATGGCACACTGAACTTGAGAGTACCGTATTTTCCGAGTCTCGTAAACAGCTTTTACTTCATCGGTTTCTGTTTGCAGAGGGTCACCTAGCGGTGCATCAAGCACATATTGCAGATTTCCGCCAGAGAGGAAGATCCTCACATGACGGAACCAGTCGGTGAAGTTGCTACCGTTGCTCTTAAGTTTCTCTTTCTCTAGGAACTGATTAAAATTGATTGGGGACGCCATCTCTACAACATATATTTGCAAAAGTTTAGACTAAGTTTATGACAAATTGAGTTCAAATTTTAATTCAACATAATTAAAAATCTAGGTGAACTCCCACTCAAAACAATATCCCTCGCATTGTCTTAGTGATCACACGAACCAAATCCACCGCACCTAAACCCGATCATCACGAGAAAAGGTGTGATTTCAATGGCGAACACTCAAAGTGTTCATCATATCAACCATATGATTCGTGCTCTACCTTTCGGTATCACGTGTTCCGAGACCATGTCTGTACATGCTAGGCTCGTCAAGGCCACCTTAGTATCCGCATGTGCAAAACTGTCTTGCACCCGTTGTATGTACTTATTGAATCTATCACACCCGATCATCACGAGATGCTTCAAAACGACAAGACTTGGTAACGGTGCTACTAAGGATGAACACTTTATTATCTTGAGATTTTAGTGAGTGATCATCTTATAATGCTACCGTCGCGATCTAAGCAAAATAAGATGCATAAAAGGATTAACATCACATGCAGTTCATATGTGATATGATATGGCCCTTTTGTCTTTGCGCCTTTGATCTTCATCTCCAAAGCACGGACATGATCTCCATCATCTTCGGGCATGATCTCCATCAACGTCGGCGTAGCGTCAAGGTCAATGGCGCCGTCTTCATGATTGTCCTCCATGTAGCAACTATTACAACTACTTTGAAATACTACTCAACATGAAATTTAAAGACAACCATAAGGCTCCTACCGTTTGCCACAATACAATAATGATCATCTCATACATATTCATCATCACATTATGGCCATATCACATCACCAAACCCTGCAAAAACAAGTTAGACGTCTCTAATTTGGTTTGCATATTTTACGTGGTTTAGGGTTTTCGAGAGAGATCTAATCTACCTACGAACATGAACCACAACGTTGATACTAATATTTTCAATAGAAGAGTAAATTGAATCTTCACTATAGTAGGAGAGACAGACACCCGCAAAGCCTCTTATGCAATACAAGTTGCATGTCGAACGAGGAACAAGTCTCATGAACGCGGTCATGTAAAGTTAGTCCGAGCCGCTTCATCCCACTATGCCACAAAGATGCAAAGTACTCAAACTAAAGATAACAAGAGCATCAACGCCCACAAAACCATTGTGTTCTACTCGTGCAACCATCTATGCATAGACACGGCTCTGATACCACTGTAGGATAACGTTGCATAGAAAACAAAAAATTTCCTACCGCGAACACGCAATCCAAGCCAAGATGCAATCTAGAAGACGGTAGCAACGAGGGGGTATCGAGTCTCACCCTTGAAGAGATTCCAAAGCCTACAAGAGGAGGCTCTTGTTGCTGCGGTAGACGTTCACTTGCCGCTTGCAAAAGCGCGTAGAAGATCTTGATCACGATCGGTTCCGGCGCCACGAACGGGCAGCACCTCCGTACTCGGTCACACGTTCGGTTGTTGATGAAGATGACGTCCACCTCCCGTTCCAGCGGGCAGTGGAAGTAGTAGCTCCTCTTGAATCCGACAGCATGACGGCGTGGTGTCGGTGGCGGTGGAGAACTCCGGCGGAGCTTCGCTAAAGCTACGCGGAAGATATGGAGGAGAGGGGCGGCTAGGGTTTGGGAGGGGGTGGCCGGCCACTTCAAGGGGGGCGGCCAGCTTGTGGTCTTGGGGTGGCCGGCCCCCTCCCTTGGCCCCTCATTATATAGGTGGATCCCCAAGAGTTGGTCTCCAAGTCTTCGAATAAGTCCCGAACCAAAAACCTTCCATATGGAGGGGAAACCTAGCCAAGCTAGGACTCCCACTAGAGGTGGGAATTCCACCTCCCATATGGGGGGGTGGCCGGCCCCCTAAGGGGGAGTCCACTTGGGACTCCTCCCCCACTAGGGTTGGCCGGCCATGGAGGTGGAGTCCCATGTGGACTCCACCTTCCTTGGTGGTTTCTTCCGGACTTTTCTAGAACCTTCTAGAACCTTCCATAGAACCTTCCACGACATTTTATTTCACATAAAATGACATCCTATATATGAATCTTATTCTCCGGACCATTCCAGAACTCCTCGTGATGTCCGGGATCTTATCCGGGACTCCGAACAAATATTCGAACTCCATTCCATATTCAAGTACTACCATTTCAACATCCAACTTTAAGTGTGTCACCCTACGGTTCGTGAACTATGCGGACATGGTTGAGTACTCACTCCGACCAATAACCAATAGCGGGATCTGGAGATCCATAATGGCTCCCACATATTCAACGATGACTTTAGTGATCGAATGAACCATTCACATACAATACCAATTCCCTTTGTCACGCGATATTTTACTTGTCCGAGGTTTGATCTTCGGTATCACTCTATACCTTGTTCAACCTCGTCTCCTGACAAGTACTCTTTACTCGTACCGTGGTATGTGGTCTCTTATGAACTCATTCATATGCTTGCAAGACATTAGACGACATTCCACCGAGAGGGCCCAGAGTATATCTATCCGTCATCGGGATGGACAAATCCCACTGTTGATCCATATGCCTCAACTCATACTTTCCGGATACTTAATCCCACCTTTATAGCCACCCATTTACGCAGTGGTGTTTGGCGTAATCAAAGTACCTTTCCGGTATAAGTGATTTACATGATCTCATGGTCATAAGGACTAGGTAACTATGTATCGAAAGCTTATAGCAAATAACTTAATGACGAGATCTTATGCTACGCTTAATTGGGTGTGTCCATTACATCATTCATACAATGACATAACCTTGTTATTAATAACATCCAATGTTCATGATTATGAAACTAATCATCCATTAATCAACAAGCTAGTTTAAGAGGCATACTAGGGACTTCTTGTTTGTCTACATATCACACATGTACTAATATTTCGGTTAATACAATTATAGCATGATATATAAACATTTATCATAAACATGAAGATATAAATAATAACCACTTTATTATTGCCTCTAGGGCATATCTCCTTCAAGTATATGATGCAAGAGCTTAAACATGAGCACAACAATTGCCAAGTATCACATTAATCCAAGACATCATACCAATTACTACATGTAGCATTTTCTGTTTCCAACCATATAACAGTTAACGAAGCAGTTTCAACCTTCGCCATGAAAATTAAAAGCTAAGAACACATGTGTTCATATGAACCAGCGGAGCGTGTCTCTCTCCCACACAAGCATTTATTCAAACAAAAACAAAAACAAAAACAAACAGACGCTCCAAGTAAAGTACATATATATGATGTGACCGAATAAAAATATAGTTTCAAGAGAAGGAACCTGATAATTTGTCGATGAAGAAGGGGATGCCTTGGGCATCCCCAAGCTTAGATGCTTGAGTCTTCTTGAAATATGCAGGGATGAACCACCGGGGCATCCCCAAGCTTAGAGCTTTCACTCTTCTTGATCATATTGTATCATCCTCCTCTCTTGACCCTTGAAAACTTCCTCCACACCAAACTCGAAACAAACTCATTAGAGGGTTAGTGCATAATCAAAAACTCACATGTTCAGAGGTGACACAATCATTCTTAACACTTCTGGACATTGCTCAAAGCTACTGGAAGTTAATGGAATAAAGAAATCCATCCAACATAGCAAAACAGGCAATGCGAAATAAAAGGCAGAATCTGTCAAAACAGAACAGTTCGTAAAGACGAATTTCTAAGAGGCACCAGACTTGCTCAAATGAAAATGCTCAAATTGAATGAAAGTTGCGTACATATCTGAGGATCACTCACGCAAATTGGCATAATTTTGTGAGTTACCTACAGAGAATTAGACCCAGATTCGTGACAACAAGAAATCTGTTTCTGCGCAGTAATCTAAATCTAGTATGAACCTTACTATCAAAGACTTTACTTGGCACAACAATGCAACAAAACTAAGATAAGGAGAGGTTGCTACAGTAGTAACAACTTCCAAGACTCAAATATAAAACAAAATTACTGTAGCAAAATAAACACATGGGTTATCTCCCAAGAAGTTCTTTCTTTATAGCCATTAAGATGGGCTCAGCAGTTTTAATGATGCACTCGCAAGAAATAGTAGTTGAAGCAAAAGAGAGCATCAAGAAGCAAATTCAAAACACATTCAAGTCTAACATGCTTCCTATGAAAAGGAATCTTGTAAATAAACAAGTTCATGAAGAGCAAAGTGACAAGCATAGGAAGATAAAACAAGTATAGCTTCAAAAAATTCAGCACATAGAGAGGTGTTTTAGTGACATGAAAATTTCTACAACCATATTTTCCTCTCTCATAATAATGTCCAGTAGCATCATGAGAAAACTCAACAATATAACTATCACATAAAGCATTCTTATCATGAGTCTCATGCATAAAATTATTACTCTCCACATAAGCATAATCAATTTTATTAGTTGTAGTGGGAGCAAATTCAACAAAGTAGCTATCATTATTATTATCATCATCAAATACAGGAGGCATATTGTAATCATAATCAAATTTATCCTCCATAACAGGTGGAACCAAAAGACCACTATCATTATAATCATCATAAATAGGAGGCAAAGTATCATCAAAGTAAATTTTCTCCTCAATGCTTGGGGGACTAAAAAGATCATGCTCATCGAAGCCAGCTTCCCCAAGCTTAGAATTTTCCATAGCATTAGCAACAATAGTGTTCAAAGCATTCATATTAATAACATTCCCATTAGTATGCATATAAAGTTCCATGGGTTTTTTAATTCTCTCTTCAAACACATCATGTCCTAATTCAAGATAAAGTTCATAAAGATCTCTCATATTTTTGTTGTTTTCCATTATGCCTAACTAGTGTAAACAAGAAACAAAAAGATGCAATTGCAGGATCTAAAGGAAATAGCTTCGAGCACACACACAATGGCGCCAGAAAAGTACTTAGTTACCTGGAACCGGAGTATGAGTGCCTTTTACCTTTCCTCCCTGGCAACGGCGCCAGAAAAGTGCTTGATGTCTACGGGTGCTTCTATTCTTGTAGACAGTGTTGGGCCTCCAAGAGCAGAGGTTTGTAGAACAGCAGCAAGTTTCCCTTAAGTGGATCACCCAAGGTTTATCGATCTCAGGGAGGAAGAGGTCAAAGATATACCTCTCATGCAACCCTGCAACCACAAAGCAAGAAGTCTCTTGTGTCCCCAACACACCTAATAGGTGCACTAGTTCGGCGAATAGATAGTGAAATACAGGTGGTATGAATAAGTATGAGCAGTAGTAACAGCGCCAGAAAAGTGCTTTGCTGTCCAGGACTGGCGTGTAGTTGATGGTGGTAATATTGCAGGCAGTACAGATGCAGTAGAACAGTAAACAAGCAGCGATAATTGCAGTATTTAGGAACAAGGCCTAGGGATCATACTTTCACTAGTGGACACTCTCAACATTGATCACATAACAGAATAAATAGATAGATGCTAGACTCTACACCCTCTTGTTGGATGATGAACACCACTAACTGTGTAGGATTACACGAACCCTCAATGCCGGAGTTAACAAGCTCCACAATATTCGATGTTCATATTTAAATAACCTTAGAGTGCATGACAGATCAACACAACCAAACCAAGTACTAACATAGCATGCACACTGTCACCTTCACGCTACGAAAGGAGGCATAGATCACATCAATACCATCATAGCAATAGTTAACTTCATAATCTACGAGAGATCACAATCATAACCTACGCCAAGTACTACACGATGCACACACTGTCACCATTACACCGTGCAGGAGGAATAGAGTACTTTAATAACATCACTAGAGTAGCACATAGATAAATAGTGATACAAAACTCATATGAATCTCAATCATGTAAGGCAGCTCATGAGATCATTGTATTGAAGTACATAGGAGAGAGATGAACCACATAGCTACCGGTACAGCCCTTAGCCTCGATGGAGAACTACTCCCTCCTCATGGGAGACAGCAACGGTGATGAAGATGGCGGTGGAGATGGCAGCGGTGTCGATGGAGAAGCCTTCCAGGGGCACTTCCCCGTCCCGGCGGCGTGCCGGAACAGAGACTCCTGTCCCCCAGATCTTGGCTTCGCGATGGCGGCGGCTCTGGAAGGTTTCTCGTACCGTGGCTTTTCCGTCTCGAAGATTTAGGTCAGGGACCTTTTTATAGGCGAAGAGGCGGCGTCAGAAGGTCAACGAGGCGACGACACACTAGGGGGGCGCGGGCCCCCCCTTGGCCGCGCCAGGGTGTCATCTGGTGGCCCTGTGGCCCCTCTCTGGCGACTCTCGGGTGTTCTGGAAGCTTCGTCCAATTCTAAGACTCTGGGCGTTGATTTCGTCCAATTCCGAGAATATTTCCTTACTAGGATTTCTGAAACCAAAAACAGCAGAAAACAGGAACTGGCACTTCGGCATCTCGTCAATAGGTTAGTTCCGGAAAATGCATAAATATGACATAAAGTATGCATAAAACATGTAGATATCATCAATAATGTGGCATGGAACATAAGAAATTATCGATACGTCGGAGACGTATCAAGCTGCATGTTGTTCAGGGCGTTGACGAGGGCCGGGTCCAGTGCCGGCTGGTTGTACAGTGGCGGTGTCGGAGTCGTGGTGCTGGAGGCATGGTGGCCGTATGCAGTGTAGGCCTGGGGCAGAGCGTAGCCGGGGCGTGGTCCGAGAACGCCAGGTGTCGGTGTTGCCCATGGCCGATGCGCCCATGGCGTAGCAGGCTGCCAAGGGGCCGACTGCTGCTGCTGAAGGTATGCACGTGTGGGGGCGCCTGTCCACGGATTGAACTGCCAGGGGGAGTCGCTGTGGGTGCGTCCACGGCCACCACATCCACCGCCGCGACCGCCACGGTAGAAGGTGGCGGTGATCTGGCCGTTGCAGCGGCCAGCGCCCCCGGAAGATGATGGTGGTGGTGGCGGAGGTCGGGGGCCACCAGTGGGGGGCTGCACGCTCTGGCCGCAGGCCCATAGTGCCGTGCCGGCGGCGTTCTTCACATCCACCTTCTTTTGTGTCTCTTCGAGGATGAGGGCGGAGCGCGTCTCCAGGAACGTGGGAAAGGGCACCTGAAACGGAAGAAACGAGCGGAGGTGCGCATAATTCTCGTTAAGACCACGAAGAAGGGTGAGGACGAGGGTCTCGTCGGAGATGGGCTGGCCGATGTCGCCGAGGGAGTTGGCGAGGGCCTTCAGCTTGGCGCAGTAGTCACTGATGGAGAGATCCCCCTGGGGGGGGGTGTTGCGGAAGTCGGCCTCCAGCTGAATGGCGCGGTGCTTCTTGTTGTCGCGGAAGAGGTTCTCAATGGCGTCCCAGATGATGCGCGTTGTGGCTCCCGGGCGCATGACGATGCCGAGGAGGTCGATGGAGACGGAGCCATATATCCAGGAGAGGACGGTGTAGTCGTCGCGGCCCCAGGGGAGTTCGGGCCGGTGTCGGAGGGGGTGCTCTCGTCGATGACGTGGGCGGTGAGGCCATAGCGGCCGAGGGCGACGAGAAAGAGCTCGCGCCAGCTGGTGTAGTTTCCGTCGTCGAGGCTGAGGGTGCTTGGGACGTGGAGTTTGATGGACGTGGCATAGGTGTTGGGGTTGGAGCTGTTGGTGGTGGTGGGAGGGATGGCGTCGATGGTGGTGGTGAGGTTGAGATTGGCGGCGGGTGGAGGTTGAGTGGTGGTGGGCGCAGGCTGGGTCAGGGAGGCTTCGCATGCGTCAAGGGCGCGGGCGCGCTCCTCGAGCTCGCGTTCTTTGGCTGCGATCTCTTATGGTGTCATGGTGGAGGTAGGAGGGGATTTAGGGTTTTGGGAGGGAGGGAGATGCGGCGGCTAGGAGGGAGAGGAGTTGGAGAGGAGGGATATGCGACGGCTAGGTCAGGGTGACCTGCTCTGATACCATGAAACAATGAGATCACGGGTGACTCGATGGCCCTCCTCGTGTCTGATCATGTATATATATAGATGGAGTACATCTTGAGTTACAAGTTAACTTGGAGCTTAATCCTAAACCCTAACCGCCGGTGGCTGGGCTGGGCCAGGCCGGTCGGTTGCCTAACACTAATCTACTGTCATCCATTTCCTGATACTTCTACCAGATCTCCGTGGCCAGAAGTTTATGAGGGAGCTCGCCAGACAAGAACTCATTGACTGCGGGATGCCGGACGACTTGATGTAACACTTATGCGGTTAGCGAGGATCTAGGACGGAACCATGATCCCCATTAAGTGTGACAGTGCTTTCAACGCTTCAGCGGACCCCGATGCTTTTTTGGGGTAACATGTATGATTGTACCGTGTGTTGAGTATTATCAAATGGTTGGAATGCTATACCTAGAATCCTAGTAGGAGTTGAGACTGTGAGCTATCAGCCTAGCAGTACTTGTGGCCTGTAATAACTTTGCTTTGTTCGTGGAACAGATATGAATACTCCTCGCTCGAATGTTTTTAGAGTGGTGCAGTTGAGACGCGTTGTGTTTTGGAATGATGCTTCGGAATGGTGTGGCTGAGATTCATGTTCCATTCCTTTTTGCATGTAACCTGGTTGCTCCAAGCTGAAATATTACTTTTATCGTCGTGTAGATTTGATGTTCTAAGTTTGAGGACAATGGTTCAGTTGACTGAAGTTGCGACCTGGCAAGAGTGAGAAACACTCTGTTCTTACTCTGATCTAGATTCATGCTTGTCATCAACTACATCAATTTTGCAGATCAGCTCTAGATCACGAATGTGCAAGAGATAAACATCCGGAAGGTAAAACTTCATGTACTTCGTAGCATATTGATACTCCGGATAGCTGTATCTGTCGCATATAATCTACATCGACTTCACGTCAAGTCGCTGCAGCGGCAGGCATGCAAGTGCGAGAGGAGCGAAATCTCAACTGACGGAGGAGGGCAAGTTCAACGGCGCGCACTTCATCCCCCAAGAAGATACGATCATTTTCCTTTTCGAAATGGAGAAGAAGCATTGCCACAAATCCAACATAAGTTAGGAGAGGTGTTATATTTATAGCCAATTATTTTCTTCCAACGTTTATCTTCAGTAGTGAAGAACTTCTAAACCAAGAGCCAAGTAAATACGAAAATGCTTAACGGAACCTGGGTACACGCTATACATGCATAATTTCTCTTCAAACTAAATTGAACAGAAGTGGAAAGTCGATGTCTGGTAAAAAAAAACATAGCAAGAAAATATTACTGTTTCTACAGGTATCCAAATGAAAACAAAATCACGAGTTCAAGACGACCTAGTTCTCCCTAGACGGGTCTAGGACGTGCCCCACAAAGACTACTGCACCGGCCGCCTCCTCCACTATGAAGTACGCAAAGGGATGATCAGCTACAAAATCGACACGAGGAGGTTGACGAGACGGTGTCTGCGAAGATCCCTCAAATATTCTCATCATGGTGAAAGCCACAGCTTTGGTGCCTTCCTCGTTTACCTCGATGACCGCTTTGTGGATGACATCGCTCAGGACCATTGGCAAGCCAGATTCAGCATGCTCTACATGTGCGAGAAGTCGGCTTGATCACCGAAGGACAATTCAAGCCCAAGCTTCTTTAGAATGGTGACAATGATGCTTTCAAAGGACAGCTTGAACTTGGGCACCCGGAACTTGTTCACGCGGATCATCGTCTTTGGCATGTGCTCGTGCAGGAAGCCAGGCCTTGACGATATCATGCCAGCCAGGTTCGGCAAGCCATCATGGGCATCTGGAAGGAAGATGCACATAGAGACTGTGTTCGCATAAAGGACACCTTGGTACGCTTGTTACGATCAGAGGACACCTTCGCATAGTCTGTCAACAACAGGAACGATCATCATAGGAGGATCAATCTCAAAATAATTGTATCGGTAGAACAGAATCAAATGATGAACGCGTAATGTAGCCGACGGATTACCTTGCGCTTGTGCCATCTGGTACCGGAGTTTGAGCACCTTGAACCCCTTGTGCACGGCGATGAATTGGGGGTCCCAACTTTGCATGAAGGGCACTTCAACGGTGCGGCCATCCAGCTTGTGGAAAAGCTTTGTTCCGGGTGTCCTTCTTGTCGAAGGGCTCTACCCACTTGCCCTTGAAGTACATGGCGTTGCCAAGCACGACGCGGGTGAGCGGTGTGATTGATCCCGGACCAAAGATGGAGCCGATCAGATTGCTCGTGGCCTGCGCGATCCACTCGTTGATCTGGCCCCGTGCTGCCTCGGCGTCGTTGATGAAGTCCACGGTACTGGCCTCGGCCTTGTACTTGCCGACGACGGCCTCGCGGAAGCCTGCTTTCAGCGGCTGCGTCAGGTCGCTCCAGATGCCGCTCGCGAACGCGACGCGCGGACCGCCGGAGTCGGATCGGTCCTCGAGTGCGCCCGTCGTCATATGCGCGACAATCTCCTCGAGCTCGACTCGTGATCGGGCGCCGACGACGCGGAGGATCTCATCTAGGGTGTCTCCCCGCGCGCCGGCGGCCAGGAGGGCGAGCGCCGCATAGATAGATAACGGTGAGAATACCAGGTTGCTGCCAGCGTTCTCCTCGGCCAGGTACCTCGCGAGGCCGGCAGAGAGCGCCGCTAGGCCGACAGAGTCGGCTTGCAACGTCTTGTTCCTCATCACTTCCATCGCTATCTCTCGACAGTGGAGACTAGAGACAGAGAGGAAATCTCGTCGAGAACGATGGTCGGTTCTTTCCCTTGAGACATGCTAACAAGAACCGATTTTATGCACGGTGATTGCAAGACCTAGGTCGGCTCTTATTCCTTGGCTTTTCTTTTCGTTTGTACACCTAGTATTTTTGTCTCACGGTATATTATTGTCGGTTGCAGTTAGAGTGGCAACGCGCGTCCACAAACAGCTATCCTGCAAATAAAAAACTAGAGTAAATCTAAATAGAGGTAGGGATTGGAGGAGATTCGTCTAAAAGAGATTGGAGGACATTCATCTCAAAAAAAGGGGGATTGTAGCAGTGCTAGTGCCAATAGCTAAGCCGCTTGACAGCCTAGTTGCAGTCCATGGTCGGTTGTGTAGGTTCCATCTTACATACAATGCAACCTACAAATAATACTTTTTAAAATAATATTTCAAAAATAATACGCATTTTTATTTTTTAAAAAAATACAGCTTTGGCCTGCCTTGTCGGCATAGCCGAAGCCGGACAGGCTTGTTGCCCAAGAGCACAACCCAGTCAATGGACTTGTCGTCGTGATTGATGGTCGTTCTAGTCGAAGCCGACCAGTCCTGCTTTCTAGCATATGATAACTAGAAAATAATTATGTCACAAGTTAATAAGTTATATGATACATCTTATGTTATGTTTCTTATTGTGCGCACACTCGTGTTCGTATTAACACAGACACACATTACACATAGGGACTTTTTTTTTTGAAGGTCTTGAATCTTTAACATTTTCCGACACTTAGTAGCATTACTCATCATGTCTCAGAATCAACACATATCCCCAATTTGGTAGCCGTGTTAAGACAAATACAACTCTCGGAGAAATTAAACAGGCGAGAAAATAGGAAAGGACGTCGAAGCAGAAGCTAATGTATGCCGCTGTGAGTCCATGTGACTATATCAATCTAAATTGTGGCGCAAGGTTAAGTTTAGTGTTTGGTTCATTCTTGCTCACGATTAATCAATATAAAAATGTTTAAATTAATGAATAGAATGTATATGGGGATGTAGCTCAAATGGTAGAGCGCTAAATAATGCATATTAGAGGCAGGGGGATCGATACCTCCCATCTCCAACTCTATTTTTTTGTTTGTTTATCGATGGCTTGTTTTTTCTCCTGCAGAAACGAGACCAGCGAGAAGTAAAAAAACGACACTGCGTGGGCTTCTACTTGGGCCCTTAATTGGGCTGTCGCTTAGGTCCTGGTCCTTAATTGTGCACATTGGAAACAAAGACGAAAGAAACTCGTCGCGTCCCTGCGCATGCATCATGAAGAAATCTGATGCCAGTGCCCGTGTCCCTGTGTTGTTTCCGCATTACCGAGTGAATGCATCTTGACGAAACGCAATCTGTCAAAAATTAACCTGATGGCAACAACCAAGTATGTCAGAGGGTGGTCAAATCATATCAAACCATCCGCTTGCTGTACGTTGGTTCCAAGTTACTCAAAGAGTAATTGCACCGTTTATATCAGGAATGTTTTAGCCAGACAATGACACATCTTCATGAACTTGGCCGATCAGTTCAAGATTACTACTCCCTCCGTCCTACCAAAAGTGTCTACAAATACATCTAAATTTTGATAAAATTAAGACATTTTTGGTGGAACAGGAGGAGTACTACCAATGTGCAAGAGATAAAACTTCCAGAAGGTAAAATTTCATATACTAGCATAAATGGGGCTCTGAACCCGGCTGACCTGACCACCGTTTGTACAAACTATATCTCCTGAAGCACAGCATATACATCACATTCCATGGAAGGAAGCACTCAAAGCACCAAACTCCTCACTGCAAAATGGGGGACTTCTGCATCTGCCCCGGTGCTCAGGCCTTCTTCCTTTTCCTAACTAGTTTGCTATAACGAATTCGATAGCCACGGGAACTTGTGCTTTCTTTGTATGTCATGGGGAGCAGTCTACAGGCGTGACCCTGAACCCTGAAGGCGACTCGGACACCTCCTCCCAGTTTCGGGGGCGGTCCGTAAAGAGTAGCAGGAGGAGGCCGAGGACGAGGCCGGAGGCGAGGAGGGATAGGCCCGCGGAGACAAGCCTGAGGTCGCGCTCGAGGGGCGGGCAGTATTGTGAGGCGATGGAGCTGAACGCGTCACGCACGAACCTGCAGTCCTGGAAGTTGAGCATCAACGGGGCGTAGTGGTGAAGGGCGTAGCTCGCGTTCGCGGCCGAGACGAGCTGGCCGTAGACCTCCGGAGTCACGGTCATCGGGCCAGAGCACGCTTCCGCGTCGGGAGCGTTGCATGTGTAGTCCTGCCATGCCTGAAAGGTAGAAATTACAGATTACTTCATTTGAGTAGTGCAGTGCAGCCAGATAAAATGTGAACAAGAATAACAGACTGCAAGGAATGAAACTGGGAGATGCTGACAAGATCCTAAGTAACAGAAAAATAGCACTTACTGTTGTTGCATTGTCAAATGTCACCTCCCTAGATAAGCACTGCCGATCATTCAGCTTTGAATCGTAGGGAGTACAGAGGGAAGGCATCAACTGCCCAGGATGCAAGTGATACGGCTTTCGATTTGAGAGAACAGATATAGCTTTATTGACTAGGCTCACGAGTTGCACCACGACGTATTTGCTCTGGTACAAGGTTCGGTTGGTGGTGCTCTCATCAACACACGGAAGGATGTTGCTGAGAGCGGTTTCTGCTCGAGGGTGTTGTGCCCATTCGTCCATTGCTTGGCATGTATCCTTTGCAGAACTGAAACAAAAGAACATTGTAATACAGTTATTAATACTAAACAATGGATTGCATCTACTTTATAACAACAGAACTGCTTGCAAGTTCGGCAGGTAAAGCAATCGATGCTAATTGGTAACATCAATAAACAGGGCATATGTCAATCAACAAACAAATTCCTTGTACTACATACTGGAGCCGTATATAGATGTTCCAATCTGTTGCATAACCAAAGAAGGAACTGGGGTTCAACAAGAAGATCATGCTTATTAGCAGGCTAGTAGATACAGAAGTCTTAGCACCCCTAAATATAATATGAAACAGAATATAGAAGACAGTGTGCAAGGTAAAAGCAATACCTGCTTACTATCGAAAGAATCCCTATAAGAATGAAGAGAGCTGCCACTATAATCCAACATAAGGTAGCAAATCTGCAAAGTTCAAGTACGAAGGTCTCAAAATTACCGCAAAACATGCAGTTCAATACATAATACTTGGCAAATAGGTCAGAAAGTTTACGTGTAAATTGTATATCTTGGTCCGTAAAGCTCCAGCACTGAGAGAGAAAAGCGGGTTCTGAAGTGAGTGTTAACACACCACAGTAAAAAACGAAAATAGAGAAAAAAAATACGCATGTAAATTAGTTTAAGATAGCCAACAGCATACCATAACCAAGGATTGCAAGAACAGGCATCAACACGGCTATACAGATCAACGCAACAGACCTGCAGTAAAATAGGAATTTCATTTCTCAACTGCAAGCATACCGTATGAAATACCGTAACACAAATAATAATTCCATAAGTCATTCTGGCATGTGATCAAGTGTCTCACCAACATAGTGGCTTCACTAGCTAGGAAAATTTAAGCCCACTCTAAGTATAGGCACATCCACACTATTTCTCAGTCGATTCCGATGATCAAAAAAATGACAAGTAAACAAGGACAGCATCAAAACGTACACATTATGGAGAACTGTTCTGATCCTTTTGTAGTTCTCTGTCGTCTTCAGAGATATTGTATCAGACGCTTTATTTAAGTCCACCTTCAAATTGTTAATTTGATCTTGAACATCTGGTGGAAGATAGAGTGCTGCAATATTGATCGTCACTGCAAACGACAAGTAATCTGTAACATTCTTCAGTGTTTGGATAGTGAAATCAGATTGGTTGACAACAAAATCCAGAGTTTTAGTAGCTTCTTCATGGAATTCACCCTGACCACATGAAAGGACAATGCATCCAGCACTGGCATAAAGAGAATCATGGAAGATATTAGACCAACTGGTTACTTAAGGGGGAAGAAAATAGAACAAGTGGTTGCCAGATAAAATTTGAGCAAGGACATGGGCACACCTCTTCAATTCCTCTATCCATATTCTTTATAATAACTCAAATATTAAGTGCTACTCAGATCCAACCAAACCCCCGTTCCAAAATATAAGCCTTTTTAGAAAGCTAACTTAGCTTTCTAAAAAAGGCTTATATTTCGGAAAGGAGGTAATAGTATTTAAGTGGACAGGAAAAAAGTGTACTGTTTGATATTTATAAATATTTCACGTTATAAATCAGCCCATTTTATCTAACTGGGAACTTGCAAGGTAACATGATGCAAAAAAATGATAAATAAAGTTTGCAGTGTGAATAAAGAAATGTAAGTTTTGTTTGTATACATAATATTTATATTGTTTCATCTACCAGATTCATGCATCGCTTAATACAGTTCTAAGTTCTAATGTTCTAATGTTCTAACAATTATTCTCATCATCTGCTAGAGTACAGAAATGGAATCATCTAATGTTCAAGATTTAATCTAATAACAAGGTTACCCATGGACAGTGCTCGAGCATGAAAATCAACTAGACTTACACAAAATGATATCCCAAATTAACAAATAAACAACAGAAGAAACAAATGGTAAAGAGATTTAGTGTATTACATTAAAGCAAGCACAACAACCACAAGCAACACTGGTCGTGCTACATCTGCATGAGAAACCTTTCCTTGACCCGTTCTTGATTTACAAAAGCAGAATGAAGCTGCAGTAATCCCGAATGAAATAAACCACAGCGCAGCAAGAAGAAATCCAGCAACTCCTGTGAATGATACAGACTGAAACATACTGATTCAGATACATAGCAGTAGAATACATAATGTAAAGAAAGTAATATCAGTTCCCATAGTAACTAAACATCTTGAAGGATGATGCTCAAACTGGACACATTAACAGGTCCCGTCATTGTAGCTAGCAAACAAACCGTAGGCAAAGAATATTAACCTTGAATCTGGGCTATCACATTACATTTGGAAGCTGCTTTCCTTTTGTTTTCCATAAGTTCAAAGTCGATGTTTGCTCTTAGTTAGTCTAACAAAGCTGTCTATTATTCAACATGGTTCTATAAAGTAAAAAACTCTAACCCACTGTGGTAACTTCATAACTTTTCTATATCTGTGCACACTCCTGGTAAATGTCTACAGACTTTGTCCATCAAGTGTGAGGAAAATGCAATTAACCAACTAAAAGGGGATGGCATAAGCTCTAGCACACAGAGTGGTTCCTCACATGGGAAGAAAGGAATCAAGCTTTCCCATCACAATGCAATGGTGATCTTATTTACTTCTGATTATCTAGATCCCTGAAAGTATCAGTATTCAATATGCAACAGACTGAACCTCTAGTGCACATACAGCCTGTACTACTCCAACCTAACCTGATTCAACAACCCACATAAATAGTGCATGCATATAGTGCCATCTCTAACAAATTAGAGCTTTATGCCCACAAAAGGATTTTCCTAAAAATGAGTTCAAACAACGACACATACCGCCCAGTAGTGCTTGTTGGTGATGTTCCAACCACCTCCATACATCTTGAGATGGCGGAGGACATCCGGCCGCCGCGTCCTATCCTCCGCCAGAACCAGCGGGTACTTCGCGACAGGGCCCATCGCCGTTGGCCCTGCGGCCCCATCCGGCATCCCGTTCAGCAGCCCCTTGGCAAGTGGTCCCAAGCTCTTGACCTCTAAAGTGCCAGGCAGGTTTGCACAAAAATACAACCATTTAGTACCAGCACCGCTTATTATTAGTATTAGTATTAGTAAACCGCAACTACTGTCGAAGTCTAAAGTGTCACAACACAAAAATACTAAGTACAACCTTTTAGTACCAGCACAGGTTATTATTAGTATTAGTATTAGTAAACCGCAACTACTGTCGAAGTCTAAAGTGTCACAACACAAAAATACTAAGTAGAACCTTTTAGTACCAGCACGGCCGATATACTAGTAAACTCTAACCACAATCAAAGGTCCACCTGCTTCTAATACAAGGCTGAAAGCAAACAGAAAGGACCACTTGCTTGTGTAGTAAGGAAAACATCTAAGTGCGCCGTCCTACATCCCATGCAGAGCTTAACTAGGAAGTTGCGAAATTCAGCTGCAACTAGCCAAGCAGAACCAAAGTTTAAAGCACCAGAACACAAAAATGCATACACCATTTCAGTACCAGCATGGCTGATACTAGTATACTACTAGTGGTAAAGTGCAAACCACAATCACAGTTCCACCTGCTTCCAATAGAAGCCTAATAAGAGGGAAATAGAAAGGTCCACTTGCTTCTGTATTAAGAAAAGCAGCAGAGTGCGGCTTCCTAGTCCTACTCCTCCGTAAGCATAATTAAACTAGGGAGATGGTCAAATTCCTGTCACATGGCAGTTGTGGCTCCTAGGAGGGAGGAACTTGTCAACGAGGGTGTAGCAGATCACAGCACCGACATGGATCCTAGTACTGCTGAATATACATGAGCCAACAGCTGGTGGTGTTGACTGGTTCTAACTTCTAACCGAGGCAGCAGCAGAAGCAGCAGGATTAAAATACGGGTTGCTAAAATTAGCACCCCTCAGGCGTACCTAATGGTGGGATATAAAATCGGGATCGAGTGTCAGAGAAGATCTACCTATAGCGGCCGCGAATAAATTACTGGGAACAGTCAAGCATACGTATGCGGGATTAAATTAGGGCGTGATGAATTCTCCGATCCTGGACACGCGAATGGGCTTGAATTCGGTGGGATCCGGCTGATGCCGACGTTTGTACCGACGCCGACGGGACTTGCTGAGCGGAAAACTGCGCACGTTTCGGGCAGGACAAACGATCGTAATCGCTCCAGTTTCGCGAGCTCTGAAATAAAACTGGAGCGTGACGGCCACCGGAATCAGGCTGAGAGGCCCCATCAGAGATCAAGCCATCACTGCGCCCGCGCGGAAATGGATCGAACCCGCCGATGGGACTCTGGACACGCGAACCCGATCCCCCTCGCTCGCTGATCGATCACACCACACGGAGAAATCACAGGCGTGTGCGAGCGCGTACGTACCTGGCGCGGCGTCGATCCCCGCGGCGGCGCCCCCGGCGAGTCCCGCGAGCGAGTCCCCCTCCGAAGCGGCGCCGACCGCCGCCGCCACCAACGCGAACGCGACGGCCAGTACCGCGGCGGAGTAGCCGGCTCGTCGTCGTCGTCCCATCCCGATCGGCGCCGGCGTAGTTCACTCTCGCTCACGGCAGCCCAGTCCTGGTCCCCCAGCGCCGCCGCATCCAGGCTGGTTCCGCGCGGGCGGCGCGCGAGACACGCGGGCGGCGGGAGTGGGGAGAATGGCGGAAAGGTGGAGTGTGCGCGAGCGAGTGGACGACACCGGCGCTAGTCGACAGCACTCGCATTACTACTGCCCGCGTCCCACTCGCGCCACGCGACGGAATCACATGGTGGCAGCACGGGCCCGTGTACGACCGCCCGGGTCACCCCAGCGCCGCGACCCCGGGTGACGTGTCCCCGCCGCGTCACACGCGGTGCCGCTGCAACGGCACACGTGAGGCGGTGGCCCCACGGCGCAGCGAGAGGGTGCTCCCGTCGGTGTGGCCGCGTCGGGTGCGCGTAGCGGAGCGGGCTTCTGACAGGCGCGTAGCAGTAGTGACGGGCTGGTGGGGCCCGGACGAGTCGGCGCCGGATCTACTACTACGTGCTCCGCCTACCACCACTACCGGTGCTGGCAAAGACGATCCCACCCCTTGCCTTTCCTTGAGGGTTTGAGGCAGGGCTGCTGTCTGCGCAAGGGTAGTTCGGGGATTTTGAGTGGCCTGCCTGGCTGCGTGTGCGTGTGTACGGCGGTGCTGTGCCGGGGAGGAGATTGACGTGTCCCGACGTGGAACGGACGGGCGTAGTAGCTTTTCGCAGCCCCACCTGCATGCGTCTGCGTCGGGTAGATATTTCGGGACCCCGACGTGTTCGGTAGTGCGCAACTACTTTCCGTTTCCACGTTCCAAGAAAATGACTTTTATACGAGTGGGGTTTGTGTTATTTTAGAACTTCCGAAAATCACATTTCTAATTTTTTTTAAAGAAGAAGGTAAATTTGGATGTAGTTAATGATGGAGTAGGAGATTTCACACACGTGAAAATATTGATTGCAGATACTTTTGTATTATGAGCTACATAATAAAAAAATAACAAAATTACGGATCCTAGTATGCATATCTTCAAATCTCCAAGGCTTATCAAATTTATTACTGCATTATTTTGTAGCCCAAAATACGAAGAATTTGGAACTGGGATTTTGCATGACATCATTTACTATGTTCGGATTTCTATTTATATTATTTTAGTTTATAAATATGATTTTGAATTTTTATTGCAGCACTGGTGATTGAGATATCACAAAGGCACTTTCCGCTTTCATATGATTTTATTTTCTTTCCGTCCGCCGGAGTCAACAAAGGGGGAGGCGGTAACGATTCTTAGGCAGCCAAATGGGCGGAAAGCTTTAAAAGTCGCGTGCTTTGATTCATGCTTTTAGCTTGCTTTTGTGATCGTGTGGTCAATTAGGAGAGATCCGGGGATCTGCTTGTTGTCGAAGGAACCATGAGATGGGCTCAGCATGAGAAAAGGGCACAAGCATGTGTCTTGCCTGCACAGATCGTGGGAGTAGTAGCCACCTTCGCTTCTCCATGTTCACTACCCAGCTAGTCACGTTCCCTTGCTCGGTATAAGACCATCTCCATCAGTAGCCCCTAAATAGGCGTCGGTAGGGACGTTGGAACAGCATCCTCTATTTGAGGATGCTGCTCCCACATCGGCACCCCCAAAACGGCGGTCCCGATAGATTTAGAATTTTAAAATGAAATTTAAAAATTGAAATTCATAGAAATTCATACGAAGTTCATACAAAGGTAGCTCGAATTTAAACATAAACTAAAACTTAATCCTATCTACTGGCCGCCGTCGGTTGGGCCGCTCGACGGCCCTGCCTCGTCGTCGTTCTTCACCGTTGGCGCCTGCGACCGTGCCCGCTTCTCCTCCCTTGCTTCGCGCATTTGGCGGTGCAGCATGGCGGCCGACGTCGCAGGGGCTTACCGGTGGCGTTGTCCCCGCGCTTCCATCCTTTCCCGAAAAGCGGCGATCTCGGCGCGCCGAGCCACCTGGCGAGCGAAGGCCTCGTAGTGCCGATGGGCGTTGAGTTCTGCGAGCCTCTGTCGCTCCGCCGCCATGAGGCGGCGTCCCGCCTCCTCTGTTGCCGCTCGCTGGCGCGAGATCTCGAGGCCGTGCTGGAGGTTCACGTCGTTGACGAACTCGTCCTCCTCCTCCATCAACCGCTTGTACCGTTGCGCCTTCAGCGACGCGAGGATCGCCGCCTGATCCGGGTGGGCAGGAGCTTGCGGTAGCTGCCCCAACTGCGCTGCCTCCTCCACCGCCTCTTCTTCCCGGCTGCGACGTAGACCTCGTCCCACACCGCGAACTGTGGGTATGCGTCCTCGTTGGTGCTGTTGTCGTCGTCGGCCTGCGGCTCGGGCTCGGGCTCCGGCTGCGGTGGTGGCGGAGGCAGCGCGCGGCCGTTGAGGCCAAGCATGGAGTGAGTGGTCTTCAGACGGCGAGGCATTTTGGTGTGGAGAGGAGAGAATGGAGTGGCGGTGGTGGAAAGGAGAGAACGGAGCAGCGGTGGTGGACGGCGTACGAACTATATAGCGGTGGCAACTACCCACATTTACGCTGACTGGACGTCGCGTGGCCAGTCGCTGCTCTCGTGGCCGCCTCGGTTTCCGCGCGGGAGGCCATTAAACGCCGACAACCAACCTTCCCGCGTCGCGGCCGATGCGAACCGTCGCGTCCTCTCGGTGACAAGGCGCCCCCACCCGCGAAAACCATCATTCCGCGAGGCGCCGGCGCGCCCGATTCGCGCTCTTGGCGAAGGGGCCGGCACGGGGATGCCGGTGATTCTATTGGGCTCGAAAAATGACCGGCGCCGTTTGGGGCGCGCCGGTGCAAGCCCAAAAATGACGTCGGCCCCCAAATCGCTATCGGGGCACCTATCGGGGCCGTCCGTGGAGATGCTCTAAGCTTCGCATTGGTCGATCGGGACCATCGCCCCCGCACTGTCAGTTTTCGGGGCGCTCCCGCTTTCACTTGTGTTTCTCGAACCTGTGGCTAAACAGAGGGTATGTTTGGTAATTTTGACTAAATTTGTGCGTGACTGCCCTAGGGAGAAGAACTTCTCATCGTGTTTTAGACGGACCATGAGCCAAAAACACCACGTTATTTGGTAGCCCGTCAAGCTATATTCTACGTCGGAGAGAGAAGACAACCCCTACTGTTTGGTTGCTCGCATGCTTCCAGGCCTCACCTATATAGCAACATGGTGATGTTACCTCACCCATCACAAGCATCGGCGCATCGTCGACCACGAAGCCAGCCACCACCATGGCACCGCTCACAAGCATCATCACGTCGCCGACCATGAAGAACACCACCATGACACCGCCAATCACGCCCGTCACAAGCATCACCATGTCGCCCACCACGAAGACGAAAACCACCATGACTCCGCCGGTCACGCCAGTCACAAGCATCACCACGTCGCCAAACACGAAGACGAACACCACCATGACACCGCCGGTCACGCCAGTCACAAGCATCACCACGTCGTTGACCACGAAGACGAACACCACCATGACACCGTCGGTCATGTCAGGCACAAGCATCACCACATCGCCGACCACAAAGATGAACATCACCATGCCGCCACCACCATGGATTAACACCTCTCGCTTGTCACCTATCATGACCATGTCGCCATCCATGAAGATGGCAAGTGAGAAGTTGAGAAAAAGTATTCAAACTATACTCACACATGTGTAGAAATTACAGTATACTAGCGAGTCATTTATCTATCCGTCTATGTCCACCAAAACAAAAACATTTGAACATAAAAATCATGCGGAATGGTGAGGTAAACCTACTCCTCAAAGGAATTTCAAACGGTTGAGCGTGTCCGACGAATTTGGCAAAATCCGCTCAAAACCTCATACACGAAATTGACGATTTACGGTTGACAAAACTCGAAACCGATTGTCGAAATTTATTCATATCATCGACACACATATTTTTCACATACAACTTATTTTGATTTAAATTATTGTTGTGTTAATTTGAAGAGAAAGTGTGTAGAGTAGTTTAAGGGAGAATGAGCCTAAGTCCACCTGAGTGAAGACAACGAGACAGGTCTGCCGGAAACACCTTATTCAGACGTTCCTCCAGATGCACGCAAAACGCTGCTTTAAGAAGCGTGCGATGCAACAACGTGGAGGAGCCCAGAAAACCAAACGGTTACGCTTCCCATGCAAGCCAAGGAGCCTCCAGACTACTAACCAGGCCCAAAGTTTTCCAACGAAACATTGTTCTTGGAAACAGTGAATGTTTGTTTCAAACATGGTGAAAGTTGTTCTTGAGGAATAGATGAATCATCATGTAAAATATATTTTTCTTACGAGTTGCGTGGCAATGCAAAAAATTAAAGTTAGATGATTCATTTGCCTAAATTTTCAGTATTGTGAAGGAATTGGTTTTTCTTTGTTGACACACAAAACACACCTTTAGTGGGATATGAATCAAATATTTTGGTGCACAAAAATTCATTTTTGTAAATTTCTAATTTGTAAGGTTAGTAGTGAAATTATTACATATAGTAATAGAATTGATTGTAAATTTTCTTTCTAACAGAAATATAAATTCTAGCAGGAGATTAGATAAATCCTAGCAGCAGGTTGTACACACACAAAAATTTAAAAAGAAATCCAAGAATGAAAGAAATGGAATGGTGGACACATAAAGATTGAAGTTATTTTTAGAACGGGGTGTAGGGTGTATGAAGCAGAAGAGTTTGCATTATCAGATGCAAATGCCAATCATTTTCAAAAAAAAAAGGTAATCATGTATGGTATAAGGGTCCGTTTGGTTCCCAGCCACACTTTGCCAAGCCTAACTTTGGCAAGTGTGGCAACCACAAAAGTGTGGCTAGGATTTTGGAAGCCACAAAGTGTGGCAAAAGTTGGCAACAAATTCACTCTATGACAAGTGGGCCATATGGATAGTGAAGTGTGGCAGCTCTAAAGTGTGGCAAGAACCAAACACATACCAAATTGCCAAACTTTGGCTTGGCAAAGTGTGGCTGGGAACCAAACATGCCCTAAGTGTATACTCCTCGGTTACAACAACTAATTTGAAAACCGCATGCTTGAGTTTCATCTCGAACTTGAATAAAAACCCTAGGGCAAAAACATTTGCACAAATGATATCTTCGCTGAAATCTGCATCTTCGTTACAGGATAGCATCGTATGGACAGTCCCGATCTCATGAAAAACATGGAAACCGACAATCTATGATGCCGTCCGCACGGTCGTTTTGGACCTTTGCGAAATGACAATCCGTTGGGTCATCACAGTAGATCAACTCTGAATCTATGATGCCGTCCGCACGAGAAGATAATTCTTTTGAACTTGTAGCACGTCGTGTACTTCCAAAATTTGTATACACCGCCCCACTGTGCAAACCAAAAGGCGGATGCACAATCTTACTTATGCCGCTCTCGCAAATGCCGCATCGTCCTACATTATGAAAAAAAGGAGATTAAGCCAATTTTGGAACATAAGGAGATATATTTCTGCCAATACTTGCATTTATGAGAAATAGCAAAGGACGGAGAATTAATAGATGCACTTACCAAGATATGCGTCGTTTGTGTTGTAGTAGGGCAGAGGGAAGCAGAAACATACTTCTGATTCGCTGTCCTTGTAATTAGGAGCAACACCCATGCTAGAAAATCTTCGAGGTCCACCGAGATAATGAGGAGCCATGCTACGAAATTCCGGCTCCCAAACTTGAGCAAAGAACAACATTTGTGGGGCGTTTGGTGCGCTTCCATCGGATACAACAGCCAGGAAATTGATGTGATAGCAACCACAATATATATGATCCCTACCTTTCTCGAAGCCACATATAGTTTGTAGCTTATATAGTGGTTCCTACAATCAAAAAAACAAACCATATCAAGTTAGCAAAGAGGGCTGAAAACATGCATGCACCCGTGGAGTATCAAATTCCATATTGTTAATAATATTGATTAAATTCAAATATGCATTTTACCCATGGATGCTGATCGGCGTAGCAGTGGAGCAGTTCTTGCAGCTCCTTTCGTAGGAAACTCTGCCTCTTCTCCAACGACTGCTTCTTTGATTGAAGACTATCTAAGTCGGCCTCATGATTTTGTGTTGGTACTGGGATGACGGAGCTGTACCGGTCTCCCAAAATACCGCGTAACTGTGTAATGGTTTCATCGGAAAGCAGATCTGCTTCTGTCGGGCGTAGCAGCGAGGTCAAAATGTCCAGCAATGACGTGTTATCGTCTGATGAAGCCAAGGATGCAAGGAATGACGAATGGTGCTCTTCCAGGGGGTGCTTGGCGGCCTCGCTTGCAAGACGCAGAGCTCCGCCACGTGTCTCCGGCGCCGCCCTACGCAGTAGCGTATCAGCGATGTCGCATCGGCTGGCGCAGAGATACTCCACGGCCCTGTGCTCCCCGAAGCCGGTGGCCGCGCGAACGATAGCGAGGAGGCCATCGAGCGAGCGGACCTCGAGACGAAGCAGCGCCGCGACGCCGAGGATGTCTGGCTCGCTGCAACGTTCGGAACGCAGCGGGGGCGCCACGACGCTGTACCAGACGGCGTGGACGATGATGTTGGACACGGGGTCCATGGGGCCGTAGCAGTGGCCGGCGACCAGGACGCCGCGGAGAAGGTGCCGGAGCGCGGCGCGAGGCAGCCTCGCGAGCGCCTTCATGTAGAAGGCGTGGATGGTGTCCAGGAGCCCCGCCTTGAGGAGCTCAATGTGCTCGCATGTCGGGGACGCGTCAGCGACCTCTACGGGCGTGTGGGGAGTATATTGGGGGATGGATGCGAGGCAGGAATCAGGATTGGAGTTTGCGACGTATGGTATCGGGAGAACGTAGGTTGGCCAGGTTGAACGGCGCATGACGCTGAGAGGTGCAGGTCGCCGCGACAACGCCTCCTCCTCCTTCGCCACCGTTGGCACCGTTGAAGCTGTAGTGCAAGATCTCGCCGGAGCCACGATGAGAGCGCGGGACGGTGAGTTTCAGCTGGGCGGAGATTTTGCGGTGATGCGATTGCAGAACACCGAGGATGGTCTCGACGTCGTCTATCGTAAGGCGCCGTCCTTCCTCCAAGGTAGCGAGCACGGCTCTCATGTCCTCGCATGGTTCTTGGAGCGCGGGCTGGCAGAGAAGCGCGACATCCTCGGGCATAGGGTGCTCTGCCGTAACAGCCGCGACCTTGAGGGCGAACCGGACCCTGTCGCGGAACAGATCCGGATGGCAGCCGGTTATGTTACTAGCATCTTCCTGATTGACGGCGGCGGAGTGCTCAAGCTCGGCGATCCGGATGGCGACGACGAGGTCCCCGCCGGAGAGGTGGATGTAGCGCTGGGCCTGCTCCTCGGTTGCGTGTCGGAAGTAGGCCCGGATGCAGGCGACGATGCCCATGTAGGAGCAGAAAGCGGGGACCGACCAGGCGTGCCTGCGGTGAGCGTTGCGCGGCAGGATTGTTGGGGGCTGCAATCTCGCAGCCCCATCTTCTTCTTCTACCTCTGAACTCTCTCTCTCTCTCTTGTCTCTCTCAAGAACACACACTTGGGAGAACTCCACACAAACGCACACACCAAGGAAGAAGAAGAACATAGACTTTGCCTGTGCGGCTCTCTCCCTTGGCACACACAATGGCTACATTTTCACTCTTTTTCTCTATACATAAACAATCGGCTTACAACTTCTTAAATAGACTACCACACATGCAGCCGGAGCATCACACTCCTGATTTTGTGCCACTCACGCCACTAACTAATGCTCACCACTTCTACCTCCTAGAATAGCTCTAGGAACATCACGACCCGGCCATACAGACTAAACCATGCATGCAACTAACTGACTCACTCCATGCGGCAGCTAACCTGCTAACTTGCCGAATCACTCGGCTACACATGCACTTGCTGATCACAACCAGGAATTGCTCAGCAGCATCTCGCCGCCCTTGGCATCTCGCCATGCTCGCCGCGTCACGCGGCGCTCCAAACAGCTCACCTTGCATGTAACGCCTTGCTGATCTTCAAAGTAACTACATCTAGAACTAAAATCATGCAGATACAACGAAAATCAAGATTAAGAGCTAACAATCTCCCCCTAATCTTGATTCACTAATCTCCAGCGCGGAAATACGGATCACCCGCAACCACTTGCCGCACGCAGCTTCTACTTGTCATGGATGACGCCATCGCAACACCTTCACCACACCGTCTTCTCGTAGCTTCACGCCACATAGTTTGTTGGCTTCTCACCAACTCTTCATGATGGCGATGGCATCGCATCACCGTCGACCCTCCTCGAGATGACGGCATCGCACCGTCGTCGCCGTGCAATGGCATCACACCATCGCCGCCGATGACACAGGGCAGCGTCGCGCCACCGCCGCCGTCTCGTACGTGGAGGCATCACACCTCGGCTCCTTCTCGCAGCTTCGCACCGCGCTGGGCTGCTAGCGGCATCACACCGCCAGCGACCTTCACCTCCTAGCGGCATCACGCCGCGACCAGCTGCTAGTGGCATCGCACCGCCAACAGCCTCCTTCTTGCGCCCTCGGCCTCCACCCACCTCGCATGAAGCCCGCCGAGCCGCCGCCACCGCCTCGGATCTTGAGGCTCTGATACCAAATGTTGGGGGCTGCAATCTCGCAGCCCCATCTTCTTCTTCTACCTCTGAACTCTCTCTCTCTCTCTTGTCTCTCTCAAGAACACACACTTGGGAGAACTCCACACAAACGCACACACCAAGGAAGAAGAAGAACATAGACTTTGCCTGTGCGGCTCTCTCCCTTGGCACACACAATGGCTACATTTTCACTCTTTTTCTCTATACATAAACAATCGGATTACAACTTCTTAAATAGACTACCACACATGCAGCCGGAGCATCACACTCCTGATTTTGTGCCACTCACGCCACTAACTAATGCTCACCACTTCTACCTCCTAGAATAGCTCTAGGAACATCACGACCCGGCCATACAGACTAAACCATGCATGCAACTAACTGACTCACTCCATGCGGCAGCTAACCTGCTAACTTGCCGAATCACTCGGCTACACATGCACTTGCTGATCACAACCAGGAATTGCTCAGCAGCATCTCGCCGCCCTTGGCATCTCGCCATGCTCGCCGCGTCACGCGGCGCTCCAAACAGCTCACCTTGCATGTAACGCCTTGCTGATCTTCAAAGTAACTACATCTAGAACTAAAATCATGCAGATACAACGAAAATCAAGATTAAGAGCTAACAAGGATCACGTCGGCGGGCGGCGAGTAGGTGCCGCTGCGGCGGCGGCAGAGGAGGTTGAGGCTGTTGAGAACGACGTTGGAGACGGGGTCGAGGAGGCCCAAGCAGTGCCCGCCGAGGCTGAGGCACTCGACCAGGTCCGGCATGTCGTCGACGGGGAGACGGCGCACTGCCTCCGCGTACGCGGCCTCGATGGGCACGTCCGTCGCCGCCGCCGCCGCCGCCCACTTGTCGCGGCCCTTGTCGCCGTGGAAACAGGACAGCCGCACCACGGGCACGGCGCCTGCAGCTTCGCCGATCATGGCCGCGGACGACACTGCTTGTCTACTACCAGTATTGGTCGATTGTTGATTATATAGCCTAAATAATCTAGCTCGCTCGATCGGCAAGGAATCTGATTTGACGTCCTAGCTCGATAAGAAATCCGACTCCTCCTCGCTTTCGTTCCCTGTCCGAATAGTTGCACGAGCTCTCTGGCACGCTAGAATATATAGCACCGTAAAAAAGCGGAAACTACAAAGAGAGGCCGGGTTACATCTAGCTCTTTATCTTTAAAAATTCGAAATCAAAATCTTAAGTTTCAAAAAAATCTTAAATAATTCTGAATATAGCAATGATAAAATCTACAAACGTGCAAAATCTCATTGTAAAATTCTTTATATTGTAGACTACACAAGAACACAAAATCTATAGCTTTTACAGTTTTGAAAATTGTGCAATATTCAATATTCTCAGATCCACATATTTATCATTTTTGTGTAGCCTAAAGTATTAAGAATTTTAAATTGAGATTTTGCATGTTTATACATTCCACCAGTAGCTACATCTAGAATTTTTTTCGGAAATTATTAATAGTTAAAATATGATTTCTGTTTTTTTAATAAAGATCTACATGTAGCTTAGCCTCCATTTGTTCACTCTTTGTAAAAAAAACACTACTTGGCACTCGAGCGGGACAATATTGGCGGGCTGCTCGGTGAGCGAGGCCAGAATAGAGCTTGGTTCCGGGAGATGCTATATGCCGAGCAGGTCAGCAGCCAGAAAGCGCCGCACACCCCAGGCGAGGTGCTAGGCTGGCCCATTAACTTTTCTCTCTTGTTTTTTCTTTTCCTTCTGTTGTTTCACTTATTATTTTTTTTCTAAAAATATGAACATTTTGAATAATTTTTTAATTTAAAAAAATTTCAAATCTGAAAAATCAATAATTTTTAAATCTGAATATTTTAAACAATTTTCGAATTTCAACAATTTTGAAATTTGAGCAAAGTTCTAATCTAAACAATTTCCGAATTGCAACAATTTTTATTCTTAATATTTTGAATAATTTTAGAAATTTGAACAAATTTCCAATGTAGTTTTTTTGAATTTCAAAAAAATTAATCTTAGCATTTTGAGCTATTTTAAAATTTCCAAAAAATCGAATATGAACAATTTTCGAATCTAATTTTTTTCAAATTTAATCTTGATATTTTGATCAATTTTTAAAATTTGATCAATTTTGGAATATGAATAATTTGCAAAATTTGAACAATTTTGAATCTGATAACTTTCAAAAATTTGAGCATTTTTAAAAAATATAAATATTTTTGAAAGAATAAAAGAAGAAAAACAGATCAAAAAACGAAAACCGGATAGAAAATCCAAATAGAAAAACGGAACAGAAGAAGAAAATGCAACGCAATGGACCTGGCCCAAATAGAAGTGTGCAGCGTACGGTCGGCACCGACCAGTGCGGTGTATAGGTCCTATACACCGCACTGGTCGGTGCCGACCGGACACCGCACATCCCTATTTGGGCCAGGCCCATTACGGCGCTGGGTTTTGCTTCATCTGGTTTTTCCTTTTTCTGTGCGTTTTTTCAACCTGGTTTTCGTTTTTTGACCGGTTTTCTTCTTTTATTCTTTCAAAATATATTTATATTTTTGGAAAATGTTCAAATTCTAAAATTGTTCAGATT
This sequence comes from Lolium perenne, assembly GCF_019359855.2. Classification (NCBI taxonomy): domain Eukaryota; kingdom Viridiplantae; phylum Streptophyta; class Magnoliopsida; order Poales; family Poaceae; genus Lolium; species Lolium perenne. The sequence goes on along the minus strand of NC_067246.2, from coordinate 29,847,791 downwards.
CAAAATTTGTTTCAATTTTGAATATTGTTCGGAATCGAAAATTGTTCAAATTTTGAAAAAAAAATTAGTTTCGAAAATTATTCAAATTTCAAAAATTGTTCAGATTCAAAAATTGTTCAGATTCGAAAACTGTTCAAATTTCAAAAAAAAATCAGATTCGAAAATTGTTCAAATTTCAGAAATTGTTGAGATTCAAAAATTGTTCAGATTCGAAAATTGTTTAAATTTCGAAAATTGTTCAGATTCGAAAATTGTTCAGATTTCGAAAATTGTTCAAAATATTAAGCTCAAAAAATTGTTGAATTGGAAAATTGCTTAGATTCGAAAAATGTTCATAATATTCAGATTAAGAAAATTAAGTGGGCCGGCCCAGAAAAAACAAACTAAGTGAAACAGCGAAGGAGAAGAAGAAAGAAGAGAAAACTAGTGGGCCGGTCGTGCGGCACCTTCTTCGCTGCCGACCTGCTCGGCGTATAGCATCTCCCCTTCCAGGCTTCTAGCTATCGATACTATGGCAAATCTCGCAACGCAAGTAGGCCCGAACAGGGCCTTCCAGTTTTCTGGATATTTGGCTCGTAAGGCTGGTGATTATAGCCCATTAGAGTACTACTTAATATAACTCTTATGGGCTTTGCATTTATAAAGACCAAACGAGCCCATTAGAGTGAACTGACGGAATTCTGATGGGCTTCAGCTCCTCGTGTCGAAAGCGCGCAGTTTTCAGGTCAAGATTATTCTCAACAGAAAAAAAAGGGCTCCAAGATTGTACTGAATCTTTTTTTTTTCTTTATGCCACTGCCCGCCCTGGTGCAGCGCACTCCACTCTAAAGAGTCAACTGTCCAGCTGAGCTAGCGCCCGAGCAAAGCAGATTAGTTTCAGTTTGACAACGGAGTAGCCAGTACTAGTACCAGTATCGGTGGATTGTTGATAGGGAGAGGAAGCTTATTTTACCTAGCTGTATGATTAAATTTAGTTAGGTCCAGCGGATTAACACCACTTGCGAGTAGGAGCAGATGAGCAGCATTACGGGCACGGCACGCACGGCCGATGGAACGCAATGTCAAAGGGGCTGGCATCATCAATCCGATAACAACGTCGACGGAAAGGAGGCTGCATACTGGTCTCCCTGGCTTGCACGTCAAAAAGAGCTCATTTTTTAACGGTAAGCAGGAGTGTTATCTAATGAGAAGATTATGTCACGATAATTTTAGTGCGGCTGGTTACTGATCTCGTACGTTCTCACGAGTGAGTGTACTACGACCGAAGATGGTTTTGGTTCCTTCTCACCGACGAATAGAGCCGGATCCGGAGGAGTGCTAAAACTGTTGCGAGGTTAAGACGGTAAATTTACATCGAGGTTTCGGGAAGCATGCAGCGGGTACGAGCATCTAGTAGCAGGAGTACAGTGGATGGTGCAGGTGCTAGGCTGGAGAAGTTATTTCGTCAATGGAATCATGTCTGCATGTGTGTCTCGGTCTCTGTGCGCACTGACGACGTGACGAGACGGTGCCAATGCACTCCACCTTTCAGTAGGGTCGCTAGGATGCAGATCTTTCTCGAGACGTTGCATTTCTCAGCTCAAAAATGTTTAGAGCATTCCCTAAAGTCTCCCCAAAGGGATTTGGGGCGCGCCGGATAGGAAAACCGTTACAGCCGTGTCCTCCAAAGCCTATTTTTATCCGGCGCGCCCCCATACGGTGTCCGGCGCCCTTGCCCGTCCACGTCCCATAGGGGACGTACCGGGCACGCCGGACACAACGAAAAGCGAGACGGGGAGTAGCGGGGCCGACCCATCAGCGGCAGCCTCACCGTGGCGTAGGCGTGGGCGCTGTACCACGCCCGGTATCCAGTCCCGCCGGACATGCGGCTGCCAAGCAGCGGCGGCTGGAAGATGGCCGTGAACGGCATAGGCATCCCGCCGCCGCCGAAGCCGGACACGGATCAATGGAGGGACGCCATCAAGGCCCGGCGGGCTCAACTCACCGCCGAGGAGAGCAGGCAGATCCGACATGGGCGGCCAAGGGCAACGACGCCTGGTGGGCCACGTACTTCAAGGCCAAGTACGACGTCGAGATGCACAACACCGAGAACCTCGTCGGCGGCCCCAACAGCTGAAACAAGGACGGCCGCGCCCTGTTCTGAGACGTTCCGGGGAGCACCCTCGACAACGTCATCCGCGGCATCCGCAACGGCGCTCCAAGGCTAGAGATGTCGTCGTCGCCGCCGTCGTCTCCTCAATGGCAGCCGCCTCGCACTCTTCTTCCTCAGGACCGGCGCGATCGACGCTGTCCTCGTCTTACCGGTCGGCGCCGTACACCGTTCCCAAACGGGAGGTGAAGGAGGAGCCGGCGACGCCCGTCAACACGAGGCGTGGCGGCAGCGGCGGCGGCGGCGGCAAGAAGGGAGGCGCGGCGGCGCCTCCTCATCCCGGCCGGAGGTGAACGAGGAGCCGAGGAACGTCGCAGCGGCGCCGCTGCCGGAGTATGAGCGGCAGCGGCGCTCATCGCCAGCCGACGACCCCAAGGATCGCACAGTCCGCGGGAGGCGTTCTTGGCGTCCATGAACGACAAGGACGCTGGAGGGCGACCTCGACGCGGCGATCGCCTTGTCCATCCGCGACTCCGGCAAGCCGGCGGTGGACCTCACCGACGACGGCGAGGCAGACCAAGCGGCGCGGTGAAGGACGAGCCCGTCGACGAGCCCGTCGGCGAGCGCGTCAAGCGGAGGTCGTCACCGACGACATGTACAACTTCCAAGAAGATTACGACGCCTCCGGCCACCGCAAGTGGTTCTAGATTAGGTTTAGTTTAAATTTAGTCAAATTTCGTTCGAATCTTGTAAGTTTGGACGAATCTTAGTCGAATCTCGTTTAGTTTAAAATTTTCGAATTTTTGTTTGGGGGACGCGACTGGGGAGCGACGTCCCCCAAAGGCGACACGAACGAAACACGTCCCCCAAACGCTCAATCCGGCGCGGTTTGGGGACGCTTTGGGGGACGCGGCTGGAGATGCTCTTATACTCCATCCTTGTAAAATTACGTCTCAAATTTGCTAAAATATGTATATATTAAACCATAATTTAATAGGGAAAAAGATTAAATATGTATAATTTAATAGCAGAAATATATGCGGTCGTGTCCATAGTCGGGTAAACCAAGAGGCCCAATTCTTTTATAATAATTATATATATATATATATATATATATATATATATATATATATATATATATATATATATATAAACATAATTTGATAGGGAAAAGATTAAAAACAAATAAATGTAAACTTAAACCCTAGCTACTATCTAGACCATATACTACCTCCGTTTCAAGGAAGTATTCCAAGACGAACTTTGACCATAAAAATTGAGCAACCAAATCTTGATTATATTATATGTAATTAGTATCGTTGGATTCGTATTGAAAAGAACTTTCAAATAATATTAATTTCATACAAACAATTTTTATCTATTTAAAGTAATTCTTGGTCAAACAAAAAACACGTAAAACGAGAACGCCTTATTCTTTGAAATAGAGGTAGTATGCATCTACCTCGCGGTCTTCGCAGACCAAAACAAACTGTCAGACGGAATGATAAACCATATTCGGAGCAAACTATTTTTCAAAAATGATTTTCTTCAGAAATCTCACCATATTGCAATTCTATGAAAAATGATGTGCATGCATTTTTTTCATGCGATAGGAAAAAAGTCTCCAATTTTCAGGAGAACCGAAGCAAGCATGAGGTATTAAACTAAGCGAATATTACATCACTCTCTCTATCACTCAGAAGTTACTAGCTCGTGCACTTGGAAAATCCTAGTCGCTGGCACATTTTCAAAAATACAGTCCAGCGAGTAGCGCTGCTGCCCTGGGCTGCTGCTGGAGGCTGCAGGAGCATCTTTTTAGATGCCTATCTAGAGATTCCACGCGAGAGAGAGGTGAACGCATGGGTTCAATGCTTCCCAAGTTACGAGATGACGAAGGAGTGGTGAGAGGGAGAGAGAGTGGGCAGGCAGCCAAGGCAGAGTCACGTCGCACTCCGCCAACCTGTCTGCCACACCACACCGTGACCCGGGCGCGGCCCGGCTCCCGAGGCCGACATGCATCGCACTACGCGCGTCCTTTGACCGGTCAAGATCCCGACGGGCCCGGCCCAGATCTACTAGCACACAGGACTGATACAGATGCTACTGCTCGAGTGACTGGTAGCTGCCTACGAGTACGTGTATGGTCCAACAGGCACGGGCGGAAAGATGAAATGATACTACGTACTAGGTACGTATTTCTTTTCTGATACTACGTACGTATATGTGTGTATGTATGGTCGAAATTTAAAAGTCTAATTATTTTCGATATGGAATCCTCTCATGCACGGGTGATTCTGGCCACGGTGAGTCTCCTCCGACGTGGGGCCATGACCCATAGTCGGTGCTGCGGTCAGGGAGGATACTGAGGCACCGGCGACGTTCTCATATTGTGCCCATGGGTGGCTGTAGAGCATCTCCACCGGTGCGTTCTAAATAGGCGGCGTCGGTATAGCATTCTTCATTTGAGGAGCTGCTCCCACACCAGCACCTCTAAAATAGGTGGTTTGACAGATAATTTGAATTTGAAAATCTCAAACACAACAATAGAGAAATTCGAATAAGTCTACGAATATGAAGTTTGGGCCAACACACGGCCACCAAATACGAATAGGTTTTGAAATAAGAAGTTTGGGCCAACACACGGCCACCAGATCGCCGTTTCCGGCGCAAAAAAAGGGCTTTCGAAGCCAGATGATCACATGATCACACGAAGGAGGTCACAGGCGGCGCAACCTCGACAGCTTCCTAATCGGCGGTCGGCGGCAGCTCCGTCGCTGCAACAGGGTCCACGATCGCCAGGGGAGGCATGAACGTCGACGGTGTCGTGGGAGACATGAACGCGGACGGTGCCGGTGTACCCCGCGTAGTAACCGGGCGACGACGGGAGCTCGAGATGCTGTTCAGGCCGCCGCCCAAGCTCAACCACGCTTCCGCAGAGGCCACTGACAAGGTATCGACTTGTCAATGCCTAAGGGTTATAGGCTAGGGTTTAGTTGGAAGTAGAGGGCAAGTAGATCTCGAAGGTTTCAGCCGAAAAGTACTCGACGATTATGAGAACTAGGGTTTGTAACAATGATTCGATTACCTCTTCGTCCCTCGACTCCCCCTTTATATAGGAGGCGGAGCCGAGGGTTTCGTTTTGTACAAGTTACAGAGTCCGGGACGATTTCTAACTCATCCCGCCAAATTACAAATAATACTTCCTATTACAACTCTAACTTTCCTTAATATATCTTGGGCTCTCGCATCTTCTTATTCTCCGGGTATTGGGCCTTCAGTAAACCCCAGGCACTATCTTCGGCAGGCCCATTTGGGATGCCTATGTCAGTAGCCCCCGAGATTTTGCTTGAATCGTAGAGTTAGGGAAAATCTCTACTGTTTATTTTTATTCGAGAGCTTTCACTTTTTTATATTTCTTCACATAAAATTCTATATTGTACAGGGATACTGCTAATTGGGGCTAGTTCATCTGACGGATCAGGTACTAGTTAACTGCTCTAGTGGCAATCCGCAAAAACCTGCTTCAAGACCACGTCCCTGGACATGATCTCGGGATACTGGTGTAAACTTCGACAGGTGCCGCTTAAGGTCTTACCATTCTGTCGAGTCCCAGTCAAATTTATCGAGTACCTAACGCGTCCGTTAGGATTTTTCTTCGTATATGTTGATACGGATAAAAGTAGCAGAGCGCAGTCTTCGGCGATGCCACGCCCAGCAGAACGGATCTGGGGTCTTACCTTCGCATATTTGCGGCATTCAGAAATTGATCGCAACTTTGGCGTTCTGAGAATATATTGTCGAGTGCTTTTCCGGCTGTTGGAATGGCACATTTTATCGAGTCAAATATGACTTATATTGCTCTCCCGATGGGAGTATATGTAGAGTTAATTAAAACTCGAAATATACTCTCTTGCTTTTCTATCTTTTTTTATCTTTTTTAATTTCATCGGGCACGCGAACAGCGTTCCCGATGGGAGTAGCCCCCGAGGCTACAGCCAAGAACTTGTGCTTGGTTGGAGGCTCAACATTTTAGTCCACCTTGTCGCTATATTGTCATTATTTCCCAATATGATCTTCTTTTCATCTCTCGGGTGCGCGAACAGCGCTCCCGATGGGAGTAGCCCCCGAGGCTACAGCCAAGGACTTGTGCTTGGTTGTAGGCTCCCGCAATTTCTATACTGCCATACTCGAAATTTTACTTTTTGTCGAAGTAGCCCCCGAGCATTTGGGCAAAAACTTGTATTTGATCAAAGGCTCCCGAAGTATTTGATAACCTCTCCTGTCGCCAATCTTCTTTTATTTTTCTTATCGGGATGCTTTACTTCATCTCTGTGAATAGTCGTGATTTTTCTGTCTTGTGGGTCCATTGCTTCCACCACGTTGACACGTCGTGCAAGTGGGGGACACACGTCCTCCGCTTTTCCTGGCGCACGTACGGTAACGCCTATCTCAGTAAAAATACCTTTTTACCCTTTATCTAGAAGATCTTTTTTCACCACACGATGTCTTCATCCAACGGTGCATTGCTTCGCCCGATTCTTATATAAACCTTTCTTCAACCTTCGTTCACTCCTTCGCTTGCGCCGCACATCTATTCATCTTTGCAAAAACTTCCCCTGCGCCCAACTCTCTTTGATCTTCCGCACGTACGAACATTGCTTTTCCAGTGCCGTTGATGCCACCGCGCACGCGACTCACTCGCCACAGCACGCCAGAATCCAAGATGGCCGCTGAAGACCTTGAGTGGGAGAGATCTAAAATCTCCAACCAAGATGTCAACACGCTGAAGAAGCTTGGCCTGATGAAGAAAGAGGACGCCATCCGCTTTCCCAGCGAAGAGAGCTACCCAAACCCTCCAATGGAGTATCGGGTTAGTTTCGTTGATCACCTCATCCGCGGCCTTTCTGCCCCAATTCACGATTTCCTCCGCGGCCTTCTTTTTGTTTATGGGATTCAGCTGCACCAGTTGACCCCCAATTCTATCCTCCATGTCTCTATTTTTATCACTCTTTGCGAGTGCTTCCTTGGAGTCCCTCCTAACTGGGCTCTGTGGAAACGCATTTTCTGCCTCCGCCGCAATGGCTCCCACAACGCCTCCTATAACATAGGCGGCGTTGTTATCTGTGTTCGATCTGACGTTGATTACTTCGACGTCAAATTTCCTGATTCTGTCCAAGGGTGGCGCAAAAGGTGGCTCTATATACACGAAGGAAGTGCCAATTCCGTTGAGCACAACATAGCCCCTTTCGACGGAAACGCTAAAATTCAGCGGCGCCGCTCCTGGGATGCTGAAGCTTCCGAAAAAGAGAAAACGTCGACAGAAGCACTTATGTCTCGTATTCATCAGCTTCAAAATACTCGAGGCAAAGAACTGTCCGGTGTTCAAATCACCGCCTACTTCCTTAGGATTAGAGTGCAGCCTCTTCAGGCCCGCAAAAATCCCCTTTGGACGTATGTTGGTGCAAATGACGCCAATAGGCTCTCCAATGATCTTTCTGTAAAGGACTTGGAGAAGCTGATTCGAAGAATATCCTCGCTGAACAAGAAGGATCCTATTCCCTCCTCTTGCCGCGTGGAACCATACAGCTCCGCCAATCCTCTCCCCGAGGTATTTTGTCTTCTCGAATTTTTTGTCTTGTTCCGAACTTTCCCTGCATCTCATTGTATTGATATTTTTCTAATTTTTCTTTTGTCGCTATTTTCCTGCAGAACCATCCTACTATGGCTTCCCTTCCTCCTCTTCCTGAGGATGGAGAAGTCGAAGAAAGGGCCATTGTCACGGATGACAATCAGGAAGCTCCATCTTTTGTGAACGAACCCGTGGATTCTCGAAAATCTGCGGGTAATTCCGAAGATACTTCATCGGCACAATCTCCTCCTCCCGCTGTCTCCCCGAAAGGCAAAAGGAAAAGGAATAATGTCGAAGACTCCGGCACTTCCAAAGCCGAAGAAGTTGATCCTTCACACCAGAAGGCAACTTACGATCCTTATCTTGAATCCTTCGTCAGCTCGTAAGTCTATTTTATTTCTCCTTATCTCTCTACCCGAAATGTTTTGTCTTGTCCTGCTTTTTATGCTGTCTTCTTTTAATCGCAGAGATGACGAGGGAGAAGTACAAGCTGTCGACACGGCTCCCCGTACAAGTACGTCACATACTTTGCTTGCTTCGGACACACTAGTTGAAGGAGAAGAATCTTCGCCTCCTCAACGGAACGTCGTCACCACTACTCCGCCATCAAGCCCCCTTGCGCCTTCATCGAAAAGGGCAAGGATTGAAACGATTGTTGAGCCTGCTCCTCAGTTAGGTGGCTCTTCTTCTTTGTTCTTGGACGATGTAAGTTTGTCGATATCTATATTTTCTCTATTTTGTTTTTTCATGTCTTCACCCGTTTTTCATACCGATATTTCTCTCTCTCTCTTTTTTTTTCTTTTTTAACAGCCCATGGTCAAAGAGCTTATTCGCATCGGATCCCAATTCGTTGGGTACCGTGAACATGCCAACAGAAATGAGGGTAATAACTTTTTTTGCTGTCGATTTTTTTAACTTCTTGCTCCTGTCCTTTGTCGCAACCTTGTTAACCTTTCTTTTTTCTTTTTTACTTCGACAGAGAAACTTGCAGAGGCCAACAAACGTGCCGACGCACTTGCTCAAAAACTGGAGCAAAGCGAGGTGGCTCGCAAGAAGGCCGAACTTGTTGCTAGCGAAGCCAAAGCCGAGGCTGATGAAGCTAAAGCAAAAGCTGCAAGTGTCGAGGAACTGCAGAAGAGACTTGAGGATGCTGAATCTGCTTTAAACGAGCATAAGGCTGCACAAGCTTCTCGTGAACAGGGGATCCTCAAGCGCCTAAAATCACAAAGTCGATGTACTCAAAGTAATACTATTGGCTTCTTCTATTTTTGTTGCTACCCGCTGTTTTCTTGCTTTTGACCAACATTTTGTTTCATGTGGCAGACCAAACAAACCAAGAGTTTGACCTGGAGAATCCTGACAATGATCCTCTCCTTGACACACTTTCTTATCTGGAGCTTCATGGAGCCGAAATTCGTGAAGGTGTGGCGAATGCTAGTGCGGGACTGTCAGCGCTGTTCCCCTTCTTCTTCCCGAAGAAAGAGGAGCCCCCGACTTTCCTTACCCTGGCCAAGAGCTTCAATTCATCAGAGGACCTTGGGCTGAAGATGCGTCAGGAAAACATGAAGATTGCTGTCGAAAGCACTGTTGCCCTGGTTGCTGACAGCCAACAGATTATTGATTGGATGAAAGTTGGCGACACCAATCAGATAGAGCAATCAAGATGGAGGTCGCTGATTAAAGCAGCCAAGCCCAACACGAAGAAAATCTTGGCCTATCTCGGGATCAAACCAGCTTCGACTCCTAGCTCATCAAGGCCGGAGGTCTAGTTGCATGCCTCTTTCTTTTTCTGTTTCTTTTGCTCTTGTTGCCAAAGTAGTTATTTGGCGACATGCACTTCATTAGCTCCACTGTAAGGCCTTTGTAATTATTCCGAAAGATTAATGGGAACTCTGTCTTTGCTTGTTGACTGATGTTGTCTTGTTGTATTAAATTTCAGTTGGTATTTGATAACTATACTCCATCCTCCGCTCCTTCCAATGTTTCGCCTTCTTCCTCTCGCTCAAGAAAAACTCTTGCTGATGTCACACCTGTCGAAGATTCCTTGCCGCGAGAATTGGATGAACTTCGACAGCAACTTCAGTATGCAAAGAAGCAAACACTTGTGATGATGGAGAAATCTCGTAAGTCATCCGAAGCCGAAAAAATTGCACTTCAACAAGCTTGCGAGGCCATGGCTGCTAAGGAAATTGCTGCTTCCGAGGCTGAAAAGGCGACTACTCGAGAAAATTTCATGCTCGAGTTAATGAGTGAAGCCAGTGCAGATATGTCGGGTATGCTTGTTTCATCCTCCAATATCTTCCGTCTTCATGCTATGTTTCTTGAAGTTTTCTGCTTCGTTACTTGAATAGGTTCCTTTGCTGATGCTGTTGCCGAAGAAGAGAGGGTAAATACTAGGACGAACTTCCTTGTTAACCTTTCCCTTGACCATGGTTCTCTGTTTTGGGCTACCCCAGAGAGGACTCGCCAGATTGTCAGATTTCAGGATCGCGTCTCTCAAACTCGCGACTTCCTTAACTTTTGTACCAAGACCCTGTTTATGGTTTACAACTCTATGTTTCCTCGGAACGTTCAACCAAAAACTCTTCCCGAGTTAATGGAGAAATTCAAGGATGCCCACAGGATCCATGATTTTGTCAGAGCTCAACTTGTAGCTGGCGCCAGATTTGCCCTTATCATGCTTCAGATTTGCCACTCGAAGCTTGACCTGACCGAAGTTGTTGCGAAAGTTCATGAGAAGGTAAGGCGCCGAAGAATTGGTGTCGACCGAATTAACACGAAGGTTTCGCCTATAGCCGAAGAAATGATTGAAGACCTTCTTCGGATGGATGCTGACTTTTTTGCAGATGGTCATTATGCTGATTTTCTTGGCGCTGCTCCTGAAGAAAATAGAATTACCCTTGATGATATATTGAATCATGACTGATTATTTTCCTCGGGTAGATAACTTCTTCTTTGTAACCCACTATTGTGATTTGTATTGTGAAACAATCATCATATTTCTATATTTGTCTAGCCCCCGAGTGTTGTGGTGGCTATTTTTGTGTTTGTGTATTGCGAGGTTTTGAACCAAAGCATTTATTCAATACGCAATGTTAGCAAAAATCAGCCCCCGAGCTTTTTTGTTAAGTACTATTTTGTATCTTTATTGACTCGCGAGGTATTTTAATACCAAGGCGAGGCGTTTCTTTTTTCGAGGAACTATATTGGAATTCGTCGTGTCGGAGACTTTGAGCGTGTCGATGAAGAAAAGTTAGATTGATACTATCTTTATTATATTGCAGCACCGCGAGCCCGCCTCATTAAAAACCTTTCCCGGCCCCACTCGGTGCCCCGAAAAAGGAAAAGAGTGCGTCTGAAAACTCGCGGGCTTTTCAGTACATTGAAGTTTTACAAGGACTATATTTCAATTCTAGGCGTAGAACCGCCTGAGTTGCGCCACATTCCAGGGGTTTTGCTCCTCCACCCCTGTCTTCTTGTCCTTTATCCTGTATGCTCCTCCTCCGATTACTTCTGTGACAATGTAAGGGCCAAGCCATGGTGACTCGAGTTTTTCATGACTTTTTTGCGTGAGCCGAAGAACCCGGTCTCGCACCTGGAAAGATCGTGGCCGCAAACGTCGACTGTGGTAATTCTTCAAGTCCTGTTGGTATTTGGTTACCCTTGATAATACTTCGTCTCGAGCTTCGTCGAGTGCGTCGATGTCGTCTTCCAATGCTATCTTGGAAGTTTCTTCATTATACTCTGTGACTCTGGGGGAATCGTGCTCTATTTCTATTGGCAGTACTGCCTCTGCTCCATGGACCAGGAAAAACGGGGTCTCCTGTGTCGCCGTATTTGGTGTTGTTCGGATGCTCCACAACACACTTGGTAGTTCTTCTGGCCAGGTATGTCGAGCTTTTTCTAGTGGTCCTAGCAGGCGTTTCTTGATGCCATTGCAAATGATGCCATTGGCTTTCTCGACTTGCCCATTGGTTTGAGGATGTGCAACTGACGCAAAGTGCAATTTGATACCCACTTCTTTGCAATAATCTTTGAATTCGTGGGATGTGAAGTTACTGCCATTGTCTGTGATTTATGTCAGAGGGCACTCCAAATTTGAAGACGAGGCCTTTTATGAATTTTACTGCAGATGCTCCGTCTGGTGAATTTATCGGCTTCGCTTCTATCCACTTTGTAAATTTATCGACAGCTACTAGCATATACTCTTTTCCTCCTGGCCAGGATTTGTGTAACTTGCCCACCATATCAAGTCCCCATTGAGCAAAGGGCCATGACAATGGTATTGGTGTTAGTTCTGCTGCTGGAGAGTGCGGTTTTGCGGCAAACCTTTGACACGCGTCGCACGTTCTTACTATTTCCTTGGCGTCCTCGATTTCTGTCAACCAGTAGAATCCTGCCCGAAAAACCTTGGCTGCAATAGCTCGACTGCTTGCGTGGTGGCCACATATTCTTTCGTGAACATCCTTCAGAATTATTCTTCCTTCTTCGGGTGTGACACACCTTTGCATGACGCCTGAAATACTTCGTTTGTACAATTCTCCTTTGATCACCGTGAACGCTTTGGAGCGTCGAATTACTCGCCTTGCCTCAACTGGATCATCAGGTATTTCCTTCCTGAGGATGTATGATATGTACGTCTGCATCCATGGTATTTGTATCACCATGACCAGGTCCTGATCTTCTTCTTCTTCTTCTTGCTCTTCCTTGGTAGCCCCCGAGGATTTCTTCTCCTTCTTTTTTGATTTTATCGACTTGGTGGATCTCTCTGTTATCTCTTCCCAGAATACACCTGGCGGAACTGCAAGGCATTGCGACCCGATGTTTGCAAGAACGTCGGCTTCATCGTTGCTCAATCTGCTAATATGATTTACTTCGCATCCATCGAATAACTTCTCGAGTTCGTTGTACACTTTCTTGTATGCCATCATGCTATCATTGACTGCATCACACTGGTTCATAACTTGTTGAGCCACCAATTGCGAGTCGCCAAAGATTTTTAGTCGAGTTGCACCACAAGCTTTCGCCATCTTCATCCCGTGTATGAGAGCTTCATATTCTGCTTCGTTATTGGATGCGTTAAGGAACGTCATCCGAAGGACATATTTTAACTTGTCGCCTTCAGGTGATATAAGTACTACTCCTGCGCCAGCTCCTTCAAGTCTCTTGGACCCATCAAAGTTCATGGTCCATGTTCTCGACAAGTCTGGGGGTCCTGTGTTTTGCAACTCCATCCACTCTGCGATGAAGTCTGGTAGAACTTGCGACTTGATTGCTTTTCTTTTTTCATACGTGATGTCCCGAGGGGAAAGTTCTATTCCCCAAAGGGAGACACGACCCGTAGCTTCTGGATTGTTTAGTATATTTGACAAAGGAGCTTCATTGACCACTACGATCGGATGTGCCGAAAAATAGTGGCGCAATTTTCGTGCTGTTGTGAACACTCCATATGCTAGCTTTTGGTACTGAGGGTACCTTTGTTTTGAGGGTGACAGAACTTCGCTCACGAAGTATACTGGCCTTTGCACTCCACGGATTTTTCCTTCTTCCTCTCTTTCGACAACTAGCACCGTGCTAACCACTTGAGGTGTGGCTGCAATATACAGCAGGAGAGGTTCCTTTTCCTTTGGCGCCACCAAAATTGGTGGTGTCGAAATTTTGCGCTTCAAATCCTCGAAAGCTCTATCGGCCTCTTCGTTCCATTGGAATTTTTCTCCTTGCTTTATCAAAGCGTAAAATGGTAACGCTTTTACGCGACCGGCGACGAATCTGCTCAAAGCTGCGACTCGCCCAGTTAGCTGATGTATCTCTTTCAAATTTGTTGGATTACTAATTGTTAATATATCTTGTATTTTGTCGGGATTTGCTTCAATCCCTCTTGCCGAGACCGTAAACCCCGTAAGTTCTCCTGCTGGGACGCCAAAAGAACACTTCGTCGGGTTTAGCTTGAGGCAAAATTTGTCGAGGTTGTCAAAAGTTTCCTTGAGATCCTCGATCAGTGTTGCCCCCTTTTTTGACGTTATGACGACATCATCGATGTATACTTGCACGTTTTTCCCAATCTGTGTCGCCAAACACTTCTGCATCATCCTCTGATATGTTGCTCCCGCATTTTTTAGACCAAAGGGCATTGTTCTGTAGCAAAACACGTCGTACGGTGTAATAAACGCGGTCTTTACTTCATCTTCTTCTTTCAATCTGATTTGGTTATAACCAGAATATGCGTCCAGGAAGGAAAGACGTTCACATCCACCCGTGGAATCGATAATTTGATCAATCCCCGGGAGGGGAAAGTGATCCTTTGGACAATGTTTATTGAGACACGTGAAGTCGACGCACATGCGAAGGACTGTCGTGTGTTTCTTCGGCACCATCACTGGGTTAGCTACCCATGTGGCTTCTGTAGATATCTCTTTGATAAAACCAGCATCCTTGAGTCGATTTATTTCTGATAGCATAGATTTGCGGTTTGGTTCCGAAAAACGCCGCAAGGGTTGTTTGATTGGTCTCGCGAGAGGATCTAAGTTGAGGTGATGCTCGGCAAGTTCCCTGGGTACTCCTGGCATGTCAGCTGGACACCATGCGAAGATTTTCCAGTTCTCACGGAGGAACTTGACGAGCGCGCTTTCCTATGCGATATCCATATTTGTTGCAATGGACGTCGTCTTTTTCGGGTCTGTCGGGTGAATCTGCACCTCCTTAGAATTTTTCTCGGTATTGAAGGTTGAGTCTTTATTTGGCCTTCCAACATCTGGCAGCACGTCGTAGTCAGTCATACTTTTTGACGCCAAATACTCAGCTTGCATCCCGAAAGTTTCTGACAGCCGATGAAAATCCTTATCGCATTTATCGGCTAAAGCGAAGCTTCCTTTGACTGTGATTGGTCCCCTTGGTCCAGGCAATCTCCATAACAGGTATGTATAGTGTGGCACCGCCATGAATCTAGCATATGCTGGTCGTCCCAACAAAGCGTGGTACTGCGACGGAAAATCTACGACTTCAAATTCCAGCCTCTCGATTCTATAATTCTCTCGGGTTCCAAACTGAACGTCGAGATTAATTTTCCCCAATGGATAATTTGGCTTCTCTGGTGTGATACCGTGGAACCTTGTGTCTGTTGGCTTCAGGTTTGCTAAGGATATGTTCATCTTCCTCAGTGTGTCTGCATACATGAGGTTTAAGCTGCTGCCGCCGTCTATGAACACCCGAGAGACATCAAACCCCGCAATAACCGCCGCGTAATAAGTGCTGACTGCCCTGGTCGAGGAACTTGTTGCGGATGATCTGCTATTGTGAAGCCAATATCTTGCCCTGACCAATTAAGATACTCGACAGTTGGTGGAGGCATTTTTTCTGCCATAAACACTTGTCGTGAGATTACTTTCTGAGCTCTATTTGACGGCCTTGCCTTCTGAATCATCGACACCGCTCCGTGAGAGTTGGGATCAACATAAGGTGGTGGTGGGGGTGCTGCCGCTATTCGAGCTGGTGTCGATTGTCGTCGTAATCGCGGGAGGTGGTGGCAGGTGAATCTCGCTCCTGGGTTCTCGAAGATTTCTCTGTGTTGCCCGCGCATTAGCGTGCTCTGCATATCTTAACATTGCCTGAAAATTTCGACAGTCTTTCTGCAGGTGCCCTGACTGTCTTTTACCGTTGCTGTCGAGGAAAATGTGCATCTGACACGGCCCGTTCATCATCTCTTCAGGGGACACGAAAGGCCTTGAGAATCTAGGCCCGCTATTTTGCCTGTTGTTGCGAGAATCATCCCTATTATCACCTCGCTGTTCGCTGCTTCTCTGATAATCATCTCTGTTGTTTCCTCCTGTGTTTGCTCGAAAACCTGCTGAAATTTGTCCTGGAGCGTCATAATTCGGGTCTTGTCGAGGAAATCGTCGCCTCGGTTGATAATTTCGACCACGGTCCTCCTCTGGCGACCTGTGCCGTTTGTTGTAGACAGCATCTTCTCCATCTGCCCATTTGTTTGCTATCTCCATTAACGCAGATACTGTCTTTGGATTGGTCCTTCCCAAATCCTCGACAAAATCTCCACGCCTGATTCCTGCGACAAACGCATCTATTGCTCTCTCGTCAGATATATTTTCTGCCGAGTTTTTGATGATATTCCACCTTTGGATATACTTTCTCATTGGCTCATCTGGCTTTTGTCGACATGCTCTCAATTCCTCTAACGACGCAGGTTTTTTGCACGTGGATCTGAAGTTCTTGACGAATACGTCCTCGAAACTTTCCCACCGTCGATGGATCCCGGAGTGAGTTTCTTTATCCACGATCGTGCGGCTCCACTTAAATGCACCTGAATGCTTTGCATAGCTGTTGCTCTGGTTCCTCCTGTGAGCTTCACTGTCTCGAGATAATCAACTAGCCAATCCTCTGGATCTTGAAGGCCGTCGAACTTCTTGAAGTTATCGGGTAACTTGAATCCTGAGGGGACTCGAGTTTTTCGGACTCTCCTCGTGAAGCATGGCAAGCCGCACATATCTTCATCGTTAAGCTCCGGAGATTGCCGATGATCCCTTCTCGCTTTGTCGCGCTCGTCGACCCTTGCTTGTGCTGCTATGTCTCTTGCTCCACTTGGTCCTTCAGTGTCGCCGCCGTTGTCGCTGCAGTCGTGGACTATTTTGTCTTGCCGCTCCTTCGGGAGGCGTTGATACAAACGCTGTTCCCATAGCTCCAACCCCTGCTATCGCCATATTGTATAGTGTTTCCCTTGGATCACCTGGAGGTGGTTTAGATGCAAGGATAAAGGCTTGTGTCGCCATATACCCAGCTTCTGGTGTCTTAGGGATAATGTTCCCTCTTGTGTCTATCGACATAAAGGACATGTCGAGATTTTGAACCAAGTGTTCTCTTTCAGCTTCGGGTATGTGTTGTAACCTTGATCTTCCTCTGTTTCGAGCCTCCCTGTGGCTATCACCCGAAGTTCTAGATTGTCGACTTAGATCTGCCCTTCTCCCGCCGGATGCGTGCTGCCTCCATTCTTCTGTTTAACTCGACTGTCTGTTTTTCCAACTCTCTGGCAGCTCGTGCGAGCCTATATTGATATGCTTGTAATTCCTCTGGTGTGGCCGTGGTAGCCATTGGTTCTGTACCGTTCATAGCTCTCGCGGCTCTGTCCCATGCTGTTTGTGAAAGTTGGACTCTGTCTCGCGGCTCTGGTCCGACGTATTTGTTGCCCAGGCCTTGTCGCAGATTGGAGGGATCGACGTATGGATTTCCCAAATCGTCGAAAGCCTCAGATGTTTCCTCTTGATCTTCAATGGCATAAATCTGATGATGCTTTGTACTCAGATCTATGTTGGGTTTGGTGACATCATTGTTGAGATTGATGAAGACCTTGCCCACTGTGATAGATTTGTCGATGAAGTCATAACTGTCGACATCACTTGAGCCATCGCTTATATATGAGTCCGCAGATGACTCAAACGACATGTCGTTGAAGATCTTGGCGAGTTTCTCTCTTGTCCTGGTGCCGACGTAGCGTGTCGATGGAGTTTCTTCTTCTCCTGACTCGGTTGACGATGTATAGCTTGAAAAATCGGAATCGACCGCCGATGATCCCGACGGGATCAGAATTTCGACACGATACGATCCTTCTTTCTCGACGCGAAAACGAAACCTTCCGAACGTCATCTCCATAGGCTCCGCCAGGTACGCATATGCATCCAAACGGGAGGGTGGGTGAGGAACAAAATCGACAAGACCAGCAGCGATCTGTTTACCTCGATCCATTATGTTGCTTGCGGTTGATGATGTCGAAGATCTTGAACGTGCCATCGAGATCAGATCCTTACGCCTCTAGTCCCCACGGACGGCGCCAATTGACAAGGTATCGACTTGTCAATGCCTAAGGGTTATAGGCTAGGGTTTAGTTGGAAGTAGAGGGCAAGTAGATCTCGAAGGTTTCAGCCGAAAAGTACTCGACGATTATGAGAACTAGGGTTTGTAACAATGATTCGATTACCTCTTCGTCCCTCGACTCCCCCTTTATATAGGAGGCGGAGCCGAGGGTTTCGTTTTGTACAAGTTACAGAGTCCGGGACGATTTCTAACTCATCCCGCCAAATTACAAATAATACTTCCTATTACAACTCTAACTTTCCTTAATATATCTTGGGCTCTCGCATCTTCTTATTCTTCGGGTATTGGGCCTTCAGTAAACCCCAGGCACTATCTTCGGCAGGCCCATTTGGGATGCCTATGTCAGCCACCGCTTTGGCTGCGTCGAGGGCTGCGATGCTGCGCCTCCTGCGGTCGGCCGTGACGAAGGCGCGGTGTTCCATCCCCGTCTCCCAGTCCTCCTGCGACTTGGACGCCGGCTTCTCCTTCGGCGCGACGGTGCGCGTCTTCGGTGGCGCCTTCGTTGGCGGCTTCGCTGCCTTCACCGGAGCCTTTCTCTTCAGTGGCATAGCGCGGCGGCGAGGGTTTTCGGGTTGCAGGCTGGATGGGAGATTGGACGGCTGGCGGGAGAAATGAGCGGCGGAGGGGACGGGGTTTTGGGGGAGAAGGTATATATTTTGTTGTTGTGTGGCTGACAGGCGGCTCCCACGCCCAAAATTTTAAGCCTCGCGAGGCGCCGGCGCGCCCGATTCGCGCCCTTGGCGAAGGGCCGGCACGGGGTTACCGACGCTTCTATTGGACAGCAAAAATCGCCGGCGCCGTTTAGAGCGCGCCGGTGCAAGCCCATTTTCGTGCCCAGTCCCCAAAAAGCTTTCGGGGCCGGTGGAGATGCTCTAAACCGTATACTCTAAACTAGCAACGTCCTCTGGACATATAAATGAGAGGCACTTTTTTTTTTTTTGCATAAGGCTATACTCAGACGTGTAACTTGTATTTAAAAAATTAAAATAAGCATTTTAATGTATCAAGAAGATTCAAAAACAAATCTAGATATAGGCAATGTTGTGTTTTTCCAACCTCCAAATTTTAACTCGAAATAGCTTATATTCTAGGCTACGAAAAAACGACAAAATTCTGACATATATAGCAGTGAAGAGTGCAAAATTTTAAAACCTTAACAACTTTTCAATTTGGTTACTTTTACCAGATTGGAATGTAAGAGCATCTCCACCCGCGTCCCCCAAAGCGTCCCTAAACGGCGTCTGATAGAGCGTTTGGAGGACGTGTTTCGTTCGTGCCGCGTTTGGAGACGTCGCTCCCCAGCCGCGTCCCTCAATTTTTTTTTCAGATATTTAAAACTTAAGTGAAGTCATCCAAACTTGCTATATATTATAGTAGTGCTTGCGGTGGCAAGAGACGTCGCAGTACTGGTGGAAGTTGTACATGTCGTTGGTGACGACCTCCTGCTTGTCGCGCTCGTCGGGCACGTCGACGGACTCGTCCTTCACCGCACCGCTTGGTACAGCCTCACCGTCGTCGGTGAGGTCGACGAGCGGCTTCCCGGTGTCGCGGATGGACATGGAGATTGCCACGTCGAGGTCACCCCTCCAGGCGTCCTTGTCGTTTAGCGACACCGCGAACGCCGCGTGCAGCCCTGGGCAGTCCTCGGGGTCGTCGCTGCTCACGATGAGACGCTGCTACCGCTCGTACTCCGCTAGCAGCGCCGCCTTCCCGGCTTCCTCGTCGTCATGCTCCTCCTTCACCTCCGGCTTCGGGGTGAGAAGGGCGCCGCCGGCGCGCCTTTGCTGTTGTCGGCTGTCGCCGCACCTCAGATTGACGGGCGGCGTCGCGAACTCCGGCTCCTCCTTCACCTCGCGCTTGCGGACGGTGTAGGGCGCGGTGCGGTGCGACGAGGAAGGTGCCGATCGCGCTGGCCCTGACGAGGAAGAGTTGGCGGAGGACGAGTACGTCCTCCTCAGCTGCCAGCGCGCTGCGGGAGATGGTGCGGCGATGTCGGCGTCTCCAACCTCGGTGCTCTAGGGTGCGCCCCGGAACGCCCTAGAAGAGGAGGCGTCCATCCTTGTTCCAGCTGTTCCTCCGGCCGATGAGGTCGGCAGTGCTGTTCATCTCGATGTTGTGCTGCGCCTGGAAGTAGGCGACCCAGCAGGCGTCGTTGCCGGTGGCTGTCCAGGTTGGATCGGCCTGCTTCTCGGCGGTGAGGCGAGACCGCTGGGCCCTGATCGCGTCCCTCCAGCGCTCCGTGCCCGGCGACGGTGGCGACGGGACGCCTATGCTGTTGACGGCCATCCTCCACCCGTCGTTGCTTGGCAGGCGCATGTCCGGCGAGACGGGATATCCCGCGCGGTACATCGCCCGCACCTCCGCCACGGTGAGGCTGCCGCGGCCGAAGCCGTTCGCCGCGGCAATCTTGCAGGATGACGACGACATTGGCGAGGGAGGAGGAGATTTGGGAGCAGTGAGACGTTGGAGCAGCGAGAGATTGAGATGGGGAAGGAAGCAGGGGCGCTCTTAATGTACAACGGCATCAGGCGAAGCGGCAGCGGGGTGTTGGACACAATAAACGCCGTCGCGGATGGCCACACAGCCATGCACGACGAGACGCGTCCATGCGTTGTCTCGGGAAGCTGGGATGCCATTAACGTCGCTTGATCAAAGGTAGGCGACGGGGTTTTAGGTTTCCGAACCGCTGACGCGTCGGGCCCGCGTCTCCTGCCTCACATTTCATTGTGTTCGGCGTGCCGAAGCGTACCCTATGTAGATGGGCTTAGGGCGTCGGACACCGTACTGGACCGCGCCGGACGAAAAAGACCTTGGGACGCGCGGCTAGAAACGTTTTTTATCCGACGTCCCAAGTTCTTTTTAGGGGACGCTTTGTGGAGATGCTCAGGTATTGCAAGTTGAGATTTTGGATGTTGGTACAAGACAACATTGTCTCATCATGATTTATTTTCAGCTTTTTAAAAAAATTAAATGCTGTTAGCTTTTTTTTAAAAAAATACGAGCTATATAGGCTGTAAACAGCCACGCTCATGCTCAGATATGCCTCTCGTGCACTTGGAACTTTTTCTTCTAGAATACACGTGCACTCCCAACTTGTTCAACGAAACATCACGACCAAACCAGTGATATACAACATCATCTTTCTTTTCAGTGGGCCGGTGAGAGGAACTAAACTAACAATTGACTCAATACTGAGAAGACGTTTTATGCTTTGTCTTAGCTTTGTCAAGCAAGCAGTTAGGTAAGCGTCAGGTAGTGACCAACCAAGATGCCACGGCCGGTACACGGCACATCTCTTTTTTTACCGCCTAAATTCCATGTCCTTTTTACTTTACGGAAAGAGAGCCGTGTGCTATGCGCACCTATTTACAAAACAGTTGCCGCATTTCGAAAAGAAAATGCTCTGATGATGCTCATTTTGCGTTCTATGTTCATTCCATGTGTATTCAACATGTTTTTTTAGGCTGATGCATCACATGTGCGGACAAGAAATAAACGTCGCATCGAGCACGGAGAATATATTCTTAGCGAGAATCTAATTCTGCAAGAAAAATGAAAATTTTCTGATCGATTTTGTATTTTTGAAAAGACGGCAGGTATCACAGCCGATTCACACTGTTGCTTGGTGGTTACATCAGAGGGATCTGCACGTATCATCCCAAAATCTTGATGTCACAACAAGTACTACATCCTTCAAGTATATAATAATAGGTGCAGAGATTTGTATGTTAAACAATTGTTAAGGTTTTAGCTTAAGTTTATTTAAATTTAAACAAAATTTCAGATACATATTATGGATAAAAATTCTTATAAGTAATGCAAAATATTGACAGATTTATAATGCACACCTGTGCGGCTGTGCATGTGTTATGTCAGGCCTGACCATTGCGAGCACACCCAACGGCCTGACGAGGGCCACGTTCCTTAATCATTAGCTTAAGCTGGTTGTCTCTAATTAAACCTTATCTCTTGTAATGAACATGCTTGGGCCTGTCTCGTGGCTATAAGAGACAGGTAGGGGTGGATGGGTGGAAAACCAAGCAATAATATAATTTATATTTCACTGTATATTTCTTCCTTCGCAAGCTCACGGCGGCGTCTGGGCCTCGCTAGCCCCTTCTTCCTCCTTGCTCGCTCCCCTCTCCCAGTCAAGGCCGATCCATGGCCTGACAAGTGGTATCAGTAGCCGACGGTCTCCGGACCTACAGCTGAGGGCGTTTCCCTCCCTCCCAAACCCTCATCTCCAGAGATCCACCCCAGAACAACCAGCCCAAAAACCCCACACTTCGCGCCGCCGCCACCGCCATGCCGTCGGACAGATCTCGATCTCTGTCTCGCGAGCGTGGTCGCCCTTCATCGGTTGCCCACTCGGCTTCATCCACGGATGCGGAGCTCGCCACGATCCGAGCACAGCAGCGTGCCGACCGCGACGCGCGCTCGGTGGGTCGCCGTCTGCAGAAACATCAAGTGGAGACAGCAGCTTCTCTTGACGCGATGCACAACCAGATGCACATGCTCACCACGATGATGTCGCAGATGCAAACGAGCATCAACCGGCTCACACCCGAGCAAGGTACGCAAGTCGCTCCTTCCCAACACCGAGGTAATGGCAGAGAGTTTATCACACCCCCACCGCGCCCAAGTTCCATCCTTTCACCCATCCCGGAGGTCGACACACCCACACCCACCCCAATTTCTTCGCAAAACCGCTCCTTTCCGCCAAATCTGGGTCAGTTCGCTCCAGAGCAACTCCCCGTTCCACCAGTCGACCAAGATGCTCGACAAAAAGCTTCTATGGTGCCAAATCCTGATTCAACATCAAATACAGAGAAGGCTTCATCCTCCAGCCACCAAATCATTCAGCACACGAATCCTACCACCCAGCCCCAATACTACCACCAAGACACAACCTTTTCTCCACCACAAACTGACCCACAACGCCAGGCACAAACCAACAGACGCTCTCCGTGTGCTACCAACACCTACTCTCAACCACGAAATGTGGTGATGCCATCACCTCACACTTACTCCAGAGCACCACCATGGCAAACCCCTACAGACGAACCTCTGCACCAACAAGTCACTTACAACACCAACTACCAGGAGCCACAGTTACGGACTCCTCATGTGGAGTTACCCCTTTTCAGTGGTGACAATCCACGAGCTTGGATACTCGAAGCGGAAGATATCTTCAAATTGATTGGTATAACTGGTACAATGCGAGTCAAATGGGGTATTGCACACATTCGTGGTCAAGCAAAAATCTGGCTCAGCAGCTCTGGGTTGGACTTGCATGAAATATCTTGGGCAGAGTTATGCAAGGTGCTCATAGAACGGTTCCCTGATACAGTTACCATTGATCCAATGGAGCAACTGCAAGCTCTCAAACAGCACACCACGGTGGACAGCTATATCAATGAATATGAATCTTGGATGCAGGTCATGAAAAGGGGCAGAACTTACTTGCCACAGGATTTCTTCGTTGATCGTTTCATCAGCGGCCTCAAAGAACACATCAAACATGCTGTCCTTTGCCACAGACCTGAGGAGTTACTGTCTGCTTATTGGTTGGCTCGGCAACAAGAAAAGGCCTCCAATTCCAATACCTTAGCGGTCAGGCGTGCCATGCCCTTAATCCCAGCTCCTCCAAACCAGCAGGCAAGAAATGTCCTTCCCAGAGACAACACTAACCGCAACTACAATGGTCGTCCACGAGTACCTCGGAAATGCTGGTACTGCCCTGACAATTACACCCCTGGTCATAGATGCACAGGTATGCAACGTGCTCTGAACGCAGTCATGATGCTTGGACACTCTGATGAGGAGGATGACCCTCACCAACCACTAATTGAAGAAATTCTGGATCAAGGGATTCAACCTATCCTAGCCCAGCAAGCACCACAACTGCCAGTTGTTCCTCAACCAAATGCAGCAGGGGTACAACAAGACATGGACAATATCATGCATATTTCAGCAGCTGCATGATACGTCTCCGACGTATCGATAATTTCTTATGTTCCATGCCACATTATTGATGTTATCTACATGTTTTATGCACACTTTATGTCATATTCGTGCATTTTCTGGAACTAACCTATTAACAAGATGCCGAAGTGCCGATTCTTTGTTTTCATTGCTGTTTTTGGTTTCAGAAATCCTAGTAAGGAAATATTCTCGGAATTGGACGAAATCAAAGCCCAGGGGCCTATTTTCTCACGAAGCTTCCAGAAGTCCGAAGGAGAGACGAAGAGGGGCCACGGAGGGGCCACACCCTAGGGCGGCGCGGCCCCCCCCTTGGCCGCGCGGCCCTGTGGTGTGGGGCCCCCGTGCCGCCTCTTGACCTGCCCTTCCGCCTATAAAAAGTCTCCGTGACGAAACTCCCGCATCTGAGAGCCACGATACGGAAAACCTTCCAGAGACGCCGCCAACGCCGATCCCATCTCGGGGGATCCAGGAGATCGCCTCCGGCACCCTGCCGGAGAGGGGAATCATCTCCCGGAGGACTCTACGCCGCCATGGTCGCCTCCGGTGTGATGTGTGAGTAGTCTACCCCTGGACTATGGGTCCATAGCAGTAGCTAGATGGTTGTCTTCTCCCCATTGTGCTATCATTGTCGGATCTTGTGAGCTGCCTAACATGATCAAGATCATCTATCTGTAATTCTATATGTTGCGTTTGTTGGGATCCGATGAATAGAGAATACTTGTTATGTTGATTATCAAAGTTATATCTATGTGTTGTTTATGATCTTGCATGCTCTCCGTTACTAGTAGATGCTCTGGCCAAGTAGATGCTTGTAACTCCAAGAGGGAGTACTTATGCTCGATAGTGGGTTCATGCCTGCATTGACACCGGGACAAGGATGAGAAAGTTCTAAGGTTGTGTTGAGCTGTTGCCACTAGTGATAAAAAATAAGTGCTATGTTCAAGGATGTAGTCACTAGTAACATTACGCACCATACTTAATGCAATTGTCTCTGTTGTTTGCAACTTAATACCGGAAGGGGTTCGGATGATAACTCGAAGGTGGACTTTTTAGGCATAGATGCAGTTGGATGACGGTCTATGTACTTTGTCGTAATGCCCAATTAAATCTCACTATACTCATCATGATATGTATGTGCATGGTCATGCTCTCTTTATTTGTCAATTGCCCAACTGTAATTTGTTCACCCAACATGCTGTTCGTCTTATGGGAGAGACACCTCTAGTGAACTGTGGACCCCGGTCCAATTCTCTTTACTGAAATACAATCTACTGCAATACTTGTTCTACTGTTTTCTGCAAACAATCATCTTCCACACAATACGGTTAACTCTTTGTTACAGCAAGCCGGTGAGATTGACAACCTCACTGTTTCGTTGGGGCAAAGTACTTTGGTTGTGTTGTGCAGGTTCCACGTTGGCGCCGGAATCACTGGTGTTGCGCCGCACTACATCTCGCCGCCATCAACCTTCAACGTGCTTCTTGACTCCTACTGGTCCGATTAAACCTTGGTTTCTTACTGAGGGAAACTTGCCGCTGTGCGCATCACACCTTCCTCTTGGGGTTCCCAACGGACGTGCCAACCACACGCATCAAGCAAATTTCTGGCGCCGTTGCCGGGGACGTGAAGAAAAGTTACACCACAGAGATCTCTAACTCCCACGTCAACTTTGCGCCAGCAAATAAATTTCTGGCGCCGTTGCCGGGGAGATCAAGACACGCTGCAAGGGGAGTCTCCACTTCTCAATCTCTTTACTTTGTTTTTGTCTTGCTTAGTTTTATTTACTACTTTGTTTGCTGCACTAAATCAAAATACAAAAAAATTAGTTGCTAGTTTTACTTTACTTGCTATCTTGTTTGCTATATCAAAAACACAAAAAAATTAGTTTACTTGCATCTACTTTATCTAGTTTGCTTTATTTACTACTACTAAAATGAGTAATCCTGAAGTTGAAGTTCGCACGTTTAAGCAACGAGGGGGAGAATGTTTGAGAGATGCTTGGTATAGAATTAGCGATGCTCATAATAGATGCACTAAGAAGCACTCCACCATTATTTTACTCAGGAATTTTTATGTTGGTATCTCTAGCTGGAATAGATATGTTCTTGATAGTCTCGCAAAAGGTGACTTCCTAAGTACTCCTGCATTAGAAGCTAGTTGCATTATTGAGAGCTTATTTGGAATACCCCCTGTTGATAAAGTTAAAACTGAAATCTCTCTTGAAGATGTTATGAAAAAATTGGAAACCATAGAGAAAAATTGTCTAAGTATTGAAGCTAAATTGGAAATATTACTTGATAAAACTGATGAACTTGATAAATCCTTAGGAGGAATCGATGAAAGAATTAGTGTCCTAGGAACTAATGCTGTCCATGATGATCAAATCAATAGGATTGACGAACTTGAAAAAGCTATGGGAACCTTGGGTTCAACATTTTCTTCTCTTAAATATAAGGAGAAAGCTTATGTGGGTAAGGAGCAAAAGTTTATGTATGTCTCTAAAGTGCCTAGACCAAAGAAGTATTATTATAGGCCTAAAATTGACAAAGCCCTTAGTACCACTATGGATGGGGGAGCTCATGATAACAATGCACCATCTCTTGATAATACTTGATACACACTTTCTGCGCCTAGCTGAAAGGCGTTAAAGAAAAGCGCTTATGGGAGACAACCCATGTTTTTACCTACAGTACTTTGTTTTTATTTTGTGTCTTGGAAGTTGTTTACTACTGTAGCAACCTCTCCTTATCTTAGTTTTGTGTTTTGTTGTGCCAAGTTAAGCCGTTGATAGAAAAGTAAGTACTAGATTTGGATTACTGCACAGTTCCAGATTTCTTTGCTGTCACGAATCTGAGTCCACCTCCCTGTAGATAGCTCAGAAAATTAAGCCAATTTACGTGCATGATCCTCAGATATGTACGCAACTTTCATTCAATTTGAGCATTTTCATTTGAGCAAGTCTGGTGCCATTTTAAAATTCGTCAATACGAACTGTTCTGTTTTGACAGATTCTGCCTTTTATTTCGCATTGCCTCTTTCGCTATGTTGGATGAATTTCTTTGATCCATTAATGTCCAGTAGCATTATGCAATGTCCAGAAGTGTTAAGAATGATTGTGTCACCTCTGAATATGTCAATTTATATTGTGCACTAACCCTCTAATGAGTTGTTTCGAGTTTGGTGTGGAGGAAGTTTTCAAGGATCAAGAGAGGAGTATGATGCAACATGATCAAGGAGAGTGAAAGCTCTAAGCTTGGGGATGCACCCGGTGGTTCACCCCTGCATATATCAAGAAGACTCAAGCGTCTAAGCTTGGGGATGCCCAAGGCATCCCCTTCTTCATCGACAACATTATCAGGTTCCTCCCCTGAAACTATATTTTTATTCCATCACATCTTATGTGCTTTTTCTTGGAGCGTCGGTTTGTTTTTGTTTTTTTGTTTTGTTTGAATAAAATGGATCCTAGCATTCACTTTATGGGAGAGAGACACGCTCCGCTGTAGCATATGGACAAGTATGTCCTTGGTTTCTACTCATAGTATTCATGGCGAAGTTTCTCCTTCGTTAAATTGTTATATGGTTGGAATTGGAAAATGATACATGTAGTAATTGCTATAAATGTCTTGGGTAATGTGATACTTGGCAATTGTTGTGCTCATGATTAAGCTCTTGCATCATATGCTTTGCACCCATTAATGAAGAAATACATAGAGCATGCTAAAATTTGTTTTGCATATTTGGTCTCTCTAAGGTCTAGATAATTTCTAGTATTGAGTTTGAACAACAAGGAAGACGGTGTAGAGTCTTATAATGTTTTCAATATGTCTTTTATGTGAGTTTTGCTGCACCGGTTCATCCTTGTGTTTGTTTCAAATAAGCCTTGCTAGCCTAAACCTTGTATCGAGAGGGAATACTTCTCATGCATCCAAATACTTGAGCCAACCACTATGCCATTTGTGTCCACCATACCTACCTACTACATGGTATTTTCCGCCATTCCAAAGTAAATTGCTTGAGTGCTACCTTTAAAATTCCATCATTCACCTTTGCAATATATAGCTCATGGGACAAATAGCTTAAAAACTATTGTGGTATTGAATATGTAATTATGCACTTTATCTCTTATTAAGTTGCTTGTTGTGCGATAACCATGTTCACTGGGGACGCCATCAACTTTTCATTGTTGAATTTCATGTGAGTTGCTATGCATGTCCGTCTTGTCTGAAGTAAGAGAGATCTACCACCATATGGTTAAGCATGCATATGTTAGAGAAGAACATTGGGCCGCTAACTAAAGCCATGCTCCATGGTGGAAGTTTTAGTTTTGGACAACAATCCTCAATCTCAAATGAGAAAATTATTAATTGTTGTTACATGCTTATGCATAAAAGAGGAGTCCATTATCTGTTGTCTATGTTGTCCCGGTATGGATGTCTAAGTTGAAGAATAATCAATAGCGAGAAATCCAATGCGAGCTTTCTCCTTAGACCTTTGTACAGGCGGCATAGAGGTACCCCTTTGTGACACTTGGTAAAAACTATGCATTGTGATGATCCGGTAGTCCAAGCTAATTAGGACAAGGTGCGGGCACTATTAGTACGCTATGCATGAGGCTTGCAACTTATAAGATATAATTTACATGATGCATATGCTTTATTACTACCGTTGACAAAATTGTTTCATGTTTTCAAAATCAAAGCTCTAGCACAAATATAGCAATCGATGCTTTTCCTCTATGGAGGACCATTCTTTTACTTTTAATGTTGAGTCAGTTCACCTATTTCTCTCCACCTCAAGAAGCAAACACTTGTGTGAACTGTGCATTGATTCCTACATACTTGCTTATTGCATCTATTATATTACTCTATGTTGACAATATCCATGAGATATACATGTTACAAGTTGAAAGCAACCGCTGAAACTTAATCTTCTTTTGTGTTGCTTCAATGCCTTTACTTTGAATTATTGCTTTATGAGTTAACTCTTATGCAAGACTTATTGATGCTTGTCTTGAAGTGCTATTCATGAAAAGTCTTTGCTATATGATTCACTTGTTTACTCATGTCATATACATTGTTTCGATCGCTGCATTCGCTACATATGCTTTACAAATAGTATGATCAAGATTATGATGGCATGTCACTCCAGAAATTATCTGTGTTATCGTTTTACCTGCTCGGGACGAGCAGAACTAAGCTTGGGGATGCTGATACGTCTCCGACGTATCGATAATTTCTTATGTTCCATGCCACATTATTGATGTTATCTACATGTTTTATGCACACTTTATGTCATATTCGTGCATTTTCTGGAACTAACCTATTAACAAGATGCCGAAGTGCCGATTCTTTGTTTTCTGCTGTTTTTGGTTTCGAAATCCTAGTAAGGAAATATTCTCGGAATTGGACGAAATCAAAGCCCAGGGGCCTATTTTCTCACGAAGCTTCCAGAAGTCCGAAGGAGAGACGAAGAGGGGCCACGGAGGGGCCACACCCTAGGGTGGCGCGGCCCCCCCTTGGCCGCGTGGCCCTGTGGTGTGGGGCCCCCGTGCCGCCTCTTGACCTGCCCTTCCGCCTATAAAAAGTCTCCGTGACGAAACTCCCAGTACCGAGAGCCACGATACGGAAAACCTTCCAGAGACGCCGCCAACGCCGATCCCATCTCGGGGGATCCAGGAGATCGCCTCCGGCACCCTGCCGGAGAGGGGAATCATCTCCCGGAGGACTCTACGCCGCCATGGTCGCCTCCGGTGTGATGTGTGAGTAGTCTACCCCTGGACTATGGGTCCATAGCAGTAGCTAGATGGTTGTCTTCTCCCCATTGTGCTATCATTGTCGGATCTTGTGAGCTGCCTAACATGATCAAGATCATCTATCTGTAATTCTATATGTTGCGTTTGTTGGGATCCGATGAATAGAGAATACTTGTTATGTTGATTATCAAAGTTATATCTATGTGTTGTTTATGATCTTGCATGCTCTCCGTTACTAGTAGATGCTCTGGCCAAGTAGATGCTTGTAACTCCAAGAGGGAGTACTTATGCTCGATAGTGGGTTCATGCTGCATTGACACAGGACGATGTGAGAAAGTTCTAAGGTTGTGTTGTGCTGTTGCCACTAGGGATAAAACATTAGTGCTATGTTCAAGGATGTAGTCACTAGTTACATTACGCACCATACTTAATGCAATTGTCTGTTGTTTGCAACTTAATACTGGAAGGGGTTCGGATGATAACCTGAAGGTGGACTTTTTAGGCATAGATGCAGTTGGATGACGGTCTATGTACTTTGTCGTAATGCCCAATTAAATCTCACTATACTCATCATGATATGTATGTGCATGGTCATGCTCTCTTTATTTGTCAATTGCCCAACTGTAATTTGTTCACCCAACATGCTGTTCGTCTTATGGGAGAGACACCTCTAGTGAACTGTGGACCCCGGTCCAATTCTCTTTACTGAAATACAATCTACTGCAATACTTGTTCTACTGTTTTCTGCAAACAATCATCTTCCACACAATACGGTTAACTCTTTGTTACAGCAAGCCGGTGAGATTGACAACCTCACTGTTTCGTTGGGGCAAAGTACTTTGGTTGTGTTGTGCAGGTTCCACGTTGGCGCCGGAATCACTGGTGTTGCGCCGCACTACATCTCGCCGCCATCAACCTTCAACGTGCTTCTTGACTCCTACTGGTCCGATTAAACCTTGGTTTCTTACTGAGGGAAACTTGCCGCTGTGCGCATCACACCTTCCTCTTGGGGTTCCCAACGGACGTGCCAACCACACGCATCACTGCATATACTGGAGACACCACTGAAGCATCCATATCTCTACTTATACACCTGTCTGGAGTACCTCTGGTGGCCCTAGCTGACACAGGCAGCACTAATACCTTCCTTGATCAGCAGTTTGCCATGGACCATAATGTCACAATGACAGCTGCTCCTACCAGAAGAGTCAAAGTGGCAGGGGGTGGGGAATTACTATCTGAACATGTGGCTTACAATTATCCTTTTGTGATACAAGGGAAAACATTTGTAGCAGATTTTCGCATCTTGCAACTCAGAGGATCAGATGCTATCCTAGGAGTCAATTGGTTCAAGCTCCACAATCCTATTACATTTGATTTTGTCCAGAGAACTCTCACTCTGACTCATGAAGAGCAAGCTTATACATTTACTGATCATACATTCCCTAACGATGACATGATCATTTCAGCAGCACAATGTTCCAAGTTGTTGCAGGATGAGGCCACTGGATACATCTTGCATAATATGGAGGAGGTGGAAACAACTCTCACAGCTCTTGAGAAATCAACCACTCCTGCAGAATTCCAGGATATCTTGCAAGCCTTTGTGGATGTATTTGCAGAACCAGAAGGATTACCTCCTCATAGAAGCACTGATCATTCAATTCCCTTATTCCCTGGGGCCAAGCCTCCCAATATACGCCCTTATAGGATGTCACACAACCAGAAGAACACAATTGAGCTCATCATTAAGCAAATGCTCAAGAACAAGGAAATACAACCCAGCAGTAGTCCATTTTCCTCTCCAGTCATCTTAGTCAGGAAAAAGGACAAGAGTTGGCGTCTATGTGTGGATTTTAGGGGATTGAATGACCTGACTGTCAAAAACAAATTTCCCATTCCGATGAATCCGAGGACCTCTTGGATGAACTACATGGAGCTGTCATATTCTCCAAATTGGACCTTCGTTCTGGTTACCACCAAATTCGTATGAAGGAGCAAGATATCCACAAAACAGCCTTCTCCACACACTTAGGACACTATGAATACCGTGTGATGCCATTTGGTCTCAGTAATGCCCCAGCTACATTCCAAGAGTTGATGAACAACATATTTGCAAAGCACTTGCGCCACTTTGTATTGGTATTCTTTGATGATATCCTAGTATACAGCAAAGACAAGGAATCACACAAACATCACCTAGCAACTGTCCTGGCTATTCTCAGGGAACATCAACTGAAGGCAAAGCTGGAAAAATGCAGTTTTGGACAGCCACAAGTGGAGTATTTGGGACACATCATTTCAGGTCAAGGGGTAGCTACTGACCCATCGAAAATCAAGGACATTGTTGACTGGAAAACACCTACCACACCCAAGCAACTGAGGGGCTTTCTTGGACTAACAGGATATTACAGAAGGTTTATCCAGGGTTACGCTTCAGTTTGCCAACCCCTTTACCTGGCACTGAAAAAAGATAATTTCCAGTGGGGTGTACCTCAAGCTGCTGCCTTTGCACAATTAAAGCACATCATGTCCACTCCTCCTCTCTTACGCCTACCAAATTTCAAGCTTCCTTTCACCCTTGAAACTGATGCTTGTAGTACTGGAGTGGGGGCTGTGCTAATGCAAGAGGGAAAACCAATTGCCTTCTACAGTCAGTGTTTGGGTCCTAAAAATAGTGCACAGTCCATTTATGAGAAGGAAGCTCTAGCAATCTTACATGCTTTAAAGAAATGGAGGCATTATTTCTTGGGAAATCAAGTGATCATCAGAACTGACCAACAAGCCCTTAAATATCTCAGTAGCCAAAGACTTCTGGAAGGTATCCAACACAAGTTGATGCTGAAACTCTTGGAGTTTAATTACAGCATAGAGTACAAAAAGGGCAAAGAAAATACAGTGGCTGATGCCCTGTCCAGACAATACCAACCTGATACAGCTGAAGACTATCTGTCTGTCTGTTCCCTTCCCCTGGAGTGTTTGCCACTATCTTCAGCAATACCCACTTGGTTAACTGAAGTATCTGCTTCTTATGAAAATGATGCCCACTGCACTAAGCTACTACAAGAGATAGCAATCGATGCTAACAGCCACAACAACTACACTCTCCAGGAAGGAATCCTCAGGTACAAGGGGAAGATTTATATTGGCTCTTCCACCACTCTGAGAAGTAAAATCTTTGACACCTTCCACTCCTCCCTATTTGGTGGCCATTCTGGAGTTAAGGTAACTTACCACAAGATCAAGCAAGCTTTCTTCTGGCCAAAACTACTCCAGTTCACAACAGAACAGATAGCATCCTGTCCCATATGCCAAATATCCAAAACAGAGAAGCTCCCATACCCTGGCCTACTCAACCCACTGCCAACACCACAACAGAAATGGACAGACATCAGCATGGACTTTGTTGAGGGTTTACCCAAAACTAAGGGAAAGAATGTCATACTAGTCGTGGTGGACAGATTGACAAAATATGCACACTTCATTTCCCTCTCTCACCCTTACACAGTTCAAACCATTGCTGACATATTCATGGCAAATATTGTCAAGTTGCATGGTCCACCAGCCAGTATCACTAGTGACAGGGATGTAATATTCACTAGCAAGCTATGGAAGGAAATCTTCTCTGCTTTCAACATCCAACTCAATTACAGTACTGCCCATCATCCTGAAACTGATGGCCAAACAGAGCGAGTGAACCAGTGCCTAGAGCAATATCTCAGGTGTATGGTTTTCCATCAACCTAAGAAATGGAGTGTATGGTTGCCAGCAGCAGAGTGGTGGTATAACTGCTCTTTCCATACATCCATCCAAATGACACCGTTCCAGGCATTGTATGAATATCCTCCTCCACTACTCCAACAGATTCCATTGCCTCTCTCCACTACTGAGGACACCTCTATGTTGGAAACTGAGAAGGAAACCATGCTCTCTCTGTTACACAAGAATCTGGCAAAGGCACAACAACGGATGAAAAAATATGCTGATGCAAATCGAACAGAACGATCCTTCACAGTGGGTGAATTTGTCTACCTGAAGATGCAACCCTTCAGAGAGAACGCTCTGGGCAGAGGAAACCCAATCAAGTTATCCTCCAAGTGGTATGGCCCCTTTCGAGTGTTGAAAATTGTAGGCAAAGGTTCCTATCAGTTACTACTTCCAGAAACAGCAAAGATCCACGATGTTTTCCACGTCAGCCAGCTAAAGAAGCATCTGGGAAGCAAGGCAGTCCCTCATGACAAACTTCCTTTGGTTACTCCAGATGGCAAGGTTAAATTAGCGCCACTGGCTGTCTTGGAGAGACGAATTGTCCCAGGTCCTTCTCCGGATGGTGATTATGAGGTACCAGTAACACAATGGTTAGTACACTGGGAAAACATGACAACAACAGAAGCCACCTGGGAGGATGTCTCATTCATGCAGAAGGCATTTCCAGAATTCAAGCCTTGAAGTCTTGTCTCAAGGGGGGGGGGGGGGCTCTGTCAGGCCTAACCATTGCGAGCACACCCAACGGCCTGACGAGGGCCACGTTCCTTAATCATTAGCTTAAGCTGGTTGTCTCTAATTAAACCTTATCTCTTGTAATGAACATGCTTGGGCCTGTCTCGTGGCTATAAGAGACAGGTAGGGGTGGATGGGTGGAAAACCAAGCAATAATATAATTTATATTTCACTGTATATTTCTTCCTTCGCAAGCTCACGGCGGCGTCTGGGCCTCGCTAGCCCCTTCTTCCTCCTTGCTCGCTCTCCTCTCCCAGTCAAGGCCGATCCATGGCCTGACATGTTAGATGTAACAATCAGTACTTCACAAGCAAAATTGTTTAAGAATTAGGGCCTCTTTGATTCAAAGGATTTTGAAAGCGTATGAATAAGAAACACGCATGAACAATATGTCATGTCATGTGGAATCATACAGAAATAAAAAAATGCATGAATCAGCTCCAGGAATCGTTTGATTGCACAACAGGAAAAGCGCCAGGAAAATTTAGTAGAGATTGAGTTCATGTGCTAGTTGTCATAGACACTTAGGGAATTTCGAAGAGGTCTAAGCTCTTGTTAGAAATCCTATGGGATTGTAGTGTAGGAAAAGAATTCATAAGAATATTGGAGGGTTCCATCCTTTGAATCAAATGATCTCAGTAGGAAAAATTCCTATGTGTAAGAATCCTACAAAATTGGTTTAGAAATTCTTTGAATCAAACAAGCTCTTAGCATTGCCGCATATATACGGTGGCAAATGGTATCCTTAAAGGCACAAACAAGATGAAGTTGTATGAAAAAGGTTGCATATGGACACTTTTGATTGATGACTCTAATAAAACTACCCATATTGAGTTTTTGGTATTAAGCGTGCTTTTTTCACCTGATGCATCACATGTGCGGACAAGAAATAAACGTCGCGTTGAGGAATATATTCTTATGATAATCAATTGTTGCAAAGAAAAAAGGGAAAGTTTATGGTCGATTTTGTGTGTGTGAAAAGACAACATATATCACAACCGATTTACAGTATTACTTCATTTTTGAAGCACATATAGTAGGAACGACCCCTATTGTGTCATTTTTAATTAATAACTCCAAAGGCTAACATATATATAGTTTATACATTCAGGGAAAAGCAGATAAAACTACAAGGTGCCTATCCATTGCTGCATTCCTTCTTTGAGACTTGATTTGGCTCAACACATAATCAAGGTAAATGTTTCTTTAAACATATTAAAACATCAGTTCTGGCAAATTTCCTCACTATCAAATATGATCTTGTTCATGTGATCCCAAATACTCCAGCGTCCAATCATAATAATTTATTTGAAACATATACTATTTTGCCTCTCCGTTCCTTCTACAATCATGTCATTAAGTGGGAGACTAGTATCATGTTCATGTGATAATCTCCACCAGACGTTTTGACTAAAGTCACATTCAAAGAATAGATGCATCAGGTGCTCATTTTGACTAGAGGAGCATAGTACCCAGTGCCACTGGCCAGCTGTCCTCAACATAAAAAAATTCCCTATCATCAAATTCTTGGTGTTCAGCTTGTCCAAAAGAAGCAACCAAAGGAAAGTGATGTCCATATGATCTGTCTAAGGGCAGCATAATTTGTCCATCAAGCCAAGCTTTGTGATGATTATTTGCAGCAACTCAGCTGCTAGAACAAATAAAAGGGGGACAATGGGCCCCCTTTATGCCCCTTTTCTGCATTTAATTGGCTTCCCATGGACACAATTTAAAATAATGGATATTGAGGCACTATTTAAAATAGAATTAGTCCATGGGACGAACTTTTCACCAAACTCAAGATATTTTAGCATAAATTCCATTTTGTCAAATGCCTTCTCAAAATCAAACTTCAACATGAAAATTTCTTTTTTATTTTTTGATTTGTGACATATATCCAAATATTTAAATGCCCATGCTAAACAATCTTGGATATTTCTGGTTTTAATAAACCCATATTGGTTTTCGCGGATCAAGGGAATTATAAATTTATGTAGTCTGTTGGCAATCAACTTAGCAATAATTTTAAATGCCATGCTAACAAGATAAATAAGTCTAAAATATGAGGCATGTACGTTCTAGTATCTTGACGTCTTAACGAGTACTACTATAAATCATACAAAATCTTTATGTATCTATAATGCAAACATGGACACTTTGTTAGATCGGTACTTGACGAGCAATTATTTTCAAGAATTAGCATTTCCGCACATATATGGTAGCCATGGTATCTTTCAAAGCACAAACAATTAATTGTGTGGAAAAGGTTGCATATGGACACATTTGATTGAAGACTCTAGTAAAATTATGGACATTAAGTTTTTTTTATGCCTTTATACGATTGTTGGACTAATTCAACAATTGTGTGGCCAATTTGCATTAGTCAGCACCTGCATCGGCCTATCCAAATTGAGCGTTGATACTCATATTTCTCCTACACACATACAAATAATAATACAAACACATGCAATCATGATCGGAGAATATTTCATTGATTTTTAATCATATTTTGAAACTCAAACCGATGTTTGTTTAACCATTGTGTTAGTCCCGATCAGATACTTGAAACTAAATCTCATGTTGACATGTTTCGGGCAACACCGTATTTGCCAGTAATTATCATATTATACACTGATTAATTGCCAGATTATAATGAATTGCTTTACAACTCATGTACATCATTCTAGGCCAATGCAAGGTTGTATGGTACTATTTATTATGAAATGATAGTGTCTTTTGTTAGCTTCCTGGTTGCATGGTATTATTTATTGTGGTTACTACTATTTATTGTCATTTTGTCATCGTAATTGTCTAAATTAGTCCTTTCTTTTGTGTTCGGATACAGTTCAAGACGATGGTGCAATGAAGTTCCACTAGCACATTTTAGTATGAAATATTGTACCAAGAAATGTGAAATTGTAGATTAGCTAAAAGTGTCACTAACATGATATAATGGAGGCACAACTTTCTACATATTGGCTGGCATATATATCGGTGATTCCATGTTTGTATCAAATATTGCACCACTCTAGCTTTTTCGGCGAGGGCAAAATCGGATTTCACATGTCATTTCAAAAAACATGTCTAATTACATTGATCTCTAGATGCTTCCAATCATGATTGGTATTCTTAGTAATATTCCAATATAAAATAGTATTGTCACCAAACTATCGAACCAAATAATAGGTTACATCAAAACATCATGATATGGTACACATTTTCACACATAACTCCATAGATATGGTAAATAAATAAATATTTTTTTACATCCAAAGATATGGTTTTATTGTATACATGTAATATGGCGGTGTTTTATTGTATAGTAGGCTCCAAATTTCATTATTAATTAACTACCAAGAAATATCCAAGTGAATGTAACAATTCACTAATTTTATATTTAAGACTATCTAAGATAAATTAAATATAATGTCTCATATTGTCTCCAACAATAATAGAGATGGATACAATATGATTAGAATCCTATGTATCACTTTAGGCTGACGTGTCCAAAAGTGAATGAGAATATTTTAAGCAGTCTAGAGTCTTGTTTGGAAGTTGAGACACAAATATGCATAGCATATAGATAAGAAAAAATGGATAAACATGGCAGAATTCTTGTTGGAAAGAACAATATTGTCGCATATAGATAATTGGTATGGTTTGTTATTTGGGACACATAAATTTGAACATCATGAACTCATTTGGCCAATGAGAAAATCCTATCCGATTCACCGAACGATGGGTTCAAACACCAAGTCGCAACCCTAGTAGAAAAGAAATAACAAATAGTATATGTTGTGACATAAGTAGTGTCACATCCGCAATTTTCTATCTTTCTGTATTATCATCTCATCCACATGACATAAGTTTTCTAGATCGAAATCAATCTAGGCAGAAACTAGATCATGGCGATGTAGGAAGACAAGGTTACCAGCCACATGCACTGGTTTCCTTTCTTTGTCTCTGCTCCATCTCTTTTGCATCAGAATATCCATCCAACCCTAGTGGATGTGCTTGTTTTATGTGAAATTTAATGAGAACTACAAGTATTGCACAATATTACTATGGAATTTCCAAGAGCGTTTATTGTGTTTAAAATGCTCCAATAGAATTCGTTCCCATGGAATAGGCTTTATTATGGTTATCATATGAGAATCATCCTTTCTAATTGTGATTCCTATTTGTGATGGAATTAGCTACTAGAGTCATCCCTCATGGTGGAATGCAAAGTGGCCCAAGGAGTTTTTGGGAGGGAAGGGTAATGGCAGCCGTTTTTGTTCAACAACCTGACACGTATCAGATTCCTACCTTAATGTATAACTCGAACATGCACATTTAAGGTACACCTGGGAGACACATGAGGCATTTGGGGATGTGTGAAGCAATGCAAAATTATGAAGACATGAGAAAACATAGCCGAGTTAGGCTAGAAGATGGAAGGAAGCTGAATGTTGGCATAGACCTAAAGAGTCCGACGCCACCACAAGGATTATAATACCTAGTTTAGATACAAGTTAGACCGGAATCAAGCATTGTTGATGTGTATATCTTGTAATCCATTTTGAATGAAAAGTTCAACCGTCTGATATATATGTAAGAGGTGACACACCTTGAACCATCCAACAAACAATCGATCAAATCACTAGGATCTGCCTTTATGCTCACATAATCTTCTCTTCCTTTTGTTCTTCGGTAAATTTGCTTATAAAAACATAAATCTAGGAAAAAATGGTCATTTTTTATTTGCGAAAAGACAACATGTATGAACAACTGATTCACACTATTGCCTCGTGGTTACTTCGGCGGGTGATGGCGCGTGACGGTGATGGAGTGTTGATTCCTCCCCGGCGACGGCGCCAGCAAAGTAGCTGCTTGTGACGGTAAAGCACACGTCCGTTGGGAACCCCAAGAGGAAGGTATGATGCGTACAACAGCGAGTTTTCCCTCAGTAAGAAACCAAGGTTATCGAACCAGTAGGAGATGAAGGCCACGTGAAGGTTGTTGGTGAAGGAGTGTAGTGCGGCGCAACACTAGGGATTCCGGCGCCAACTGATACGTCCAATTTGCATCACTATTTTATATCATAATTTGCTGTTATTCATTGATATATTTCATATTGGGACACAATACTTATGTTATTTCATCTATTTTGCATGTTTCATCATTATTGGAGGATCAAGCACCGGAGCCAGGATTCTGCTGGAAAAAGCACCGTCAGAACGCAATATTTCGGAAGATCAACTGTGGAAGGAAATTATACCAAAAATCCTATTTTTCAAGATG
This sequence comes from Lolium perenne, assembly GCF_019359855.2. Taxonomy (NCBI): domain Eukaryota; kingdom Viridiplantae; phylum Streptophyta; class Magnoliopsida; order Poales; family Poaceae; genus Lolium; species Lolium perenne. The sequence goes on along the minus strand of NC_067246.2, from coordinate 29,808,674 downwards.
ACGAAGGAAGCCAGAAGGAGGAGCCAGCTGGACCCAAGGTGGGCCCAGACCATAGGGCGGCGCGGCCCATGGCCTGGCCGCGCCACCATGTGGTGTGGGGCCCCCACAGCCCCTTTCGCCTCCTTTTCTTCGCGAAACCCTTCGTCCCGAAAACCTAAGCCACAGAAGGTACCTCGCGAAGAGTTACAGCCGCCTCTGCGGGGCGAAGAACACCAGAGAGAAAAGAGCTCTCCGGCGGGCAGGAATCCGCCGGGGAAATTCCCTCCGGGAGGGGGAAATCGACGCCATCGTCACCGTCATCGAGCTGGACATCATCTCCATCACCATCATCATCATCTCCACCATCATCACCGCCGTCTCCACCGCAGCACCTCGTCACCGCTGTAGCAATTTGGGTTTGATCTTGATTGTTTGATAGGGAAAACTCTCCCGGTATCGATTTCTACTTGTTGTTGATGCTATTGAGTGAAACCATTGAACCAAGTTTATGTTCAGATTGTTATTCATCATCATATCACCTCTGATCATGTTCCATATGATGTCTTGTGAGTAGTTCGTTTAGTTCTTGAGGACATGGGTGAAGTCTAAATGTTAGTAGTGAACTATGGTTGAGTAATATTCAATGGTATGATATTTAAGTTGTGGTGTTATTCTTCTAGTGGTGTCATGTGAACGTCGACTACATGACACTTCACCATTTATGGGCCTAGGGGAATGCATCTTGTATTCGTTTGCCAATTGCGGGGTTGCCGGAGTGACAGAAACCTAAACCCCCGTTGGTATATCGATGCAGGAGGGATAGCAGGATCTCGTAGTTTAAGGCTGTGGTTAGATTTATTCTTAATTACTTTCTTGTAGTTGCGGATGCTTGCAAGGGGTATAATCACAAGTATGTATTAGTCCTAGGAAGGGCGGTACATTAGCATAGGTTCACCCACACAACACTTATCATAACAATGAAGATTATTTAGCCATATGTAGCGAAAGCACTAGACTAAAATCCCGTGTGTCCTCGAGAACATTTGGTCATTATAAGTAAACAACCCGGCTTGTCCTTTGTGCTAAAAAGGATTGGGCCACTCTCTGCAATTGTTACTCTCGCACTTTACTTACTCGTACTTTATTCAACTGTTACATCAAAACCCCCTGAATACTTGTCTGTGAGCATTTACAGTGAATCCTTCATCGAAACTGCTTGTCAACACCTTCTGCTCCTCGTTGGGATCGACATTCTTACTTATCGAAAATACTACGATACACCCCCTATACTTGTGGGTCATCAAGACTATTTTCTGGCGCCGTTGCCGGGGAGTGAAGCGCTATTGGTAAGTGGAATTGGTAAGGAAAACCTTTATTGTTTGTGCTGATTTTATTTTTGCCTGCTGCTATAAGTCATTATGGAGAGATCTTCTCTTCAATTTCTATTTGGGAAATCTACTACTACTGCAACGGTAGTGGATGAAGCGCCAAGTGAGGAAGTGATACCATATAAAATACCTATGAAAATTATTGAACGTGTTATGGATAACCGCTATGAAGGGGATGGAACTGTCCACCCTGGGGATCATTTATTGTTCTTACATGAATTATGCGGTTTATTCAAGTGTGCCGGTATTGCTATGGATGAAGTGAGGAAGAAACTATTCTCTTTATCGTTGTCTGGTAAGGCGGCGCATTGGTATAAATTACTGGATAATTGGGACTCTCTTGAATGGAATGATATTGTGCCCCGGTTTTATTCTAAGTTCTATCCTCCAAGTGAAATTCACAAGGATCGGAATCGCATATATAATTTTTGGCCTCATGATGGAGAGAGTATTGCCCAAGCTTGGGGGAGATTGAAGTCTTTAATGCTCAAATGCCCCATTCATGAGCTTCCTGGTAATGTTATTATTGATAATTTCTATGCAAGACTTTCTTTTCAAGACAAGACCTTGCTGGATACTTCTTGTTCTGGATCATTTACACGCAACAAAGAAGAGTTTAAAAGGGACCTTCTTGATCGGATCCAAGAAAATACTGAAGGTTGGGAGAACGACAAGGATAGAGAATCAGGTATAATTTATGATTATAAATGCATTGAAGCTTTTATGGATACTGATAAATTTCGTAATATGAGTGCTACATATGGTCTTGATTCTCAAGTTGCTGCAAATCTTTATAAATCTTTTGCCTCTCATTATGAATTGCCAAAGAAGAATTCTGATAAGTATCATGAACCTTATAAAGATAAAATCGATTCATCTATTAATAAATGCGTTGTAGTTGAAACTGCTGATCATGTTATTCCTGAAGCTTATATTGAAAAAACTCCTTTCCCTGCTAAAATGAAGGAGTACTCTGTTATAAATAGTGCGGTTCATAAAAGTGAAAAGAAACCTGTAGAACCTGAAGAACAAATAAAAGTTGAACCTGCTGTTGCAATAGTTAAAGATCTTGTGACTGAAAATGTGGAGGATGGTCATATTATTTTTTGTGAAGATGCTTCTAATATTGTTTCACATCCTAATAAACCCAAACAAGTTAGTGTTCCTATGCTATCTGTTAGAATTGGTGATCATTGCTATTATGGATTATGTGATATTGGTGCAAGCGTTAGTGCTATTCCTTATGAGCTTTACATGGAGATTATGCACGAAATTGATTCTTGTGAACTTGAAGATATTGATGTGGTTATTCAGCTGGCTAATAGAGAAACTATTTCTCCAATTGGTATTGTTCGAGATGTGGAAGTTCTATGTGGTAAGATTAAATATCCTGCTGACTTTTTGGTACTTGGTTCTGCTGCTAGTGATTATTGTCCTATTATTTTTGGTAGACCTTTTCTAAATACTTGTGGAGCTATTATAGATTGCAAGAAAGAGAAAATTTTGACTAAATTTGCTGGTGAATCTTATGAGTTTAACTTCTCTAAATTTACCAAAACTCCTTATAAAGCTGATTTGCCTAGTGATGATTTTAAAATGGAACAGTGTGCATCTATTGTTCTTGTTCCTAACAATCCTTTGCAGCAACATTTGGAGGATAGCGAGAGTGAAGTTTTTAGGAAAGAAAGAGATGAGCTTGAGGAAATTTTTCTTCGCCAACCTATTCTTAAGCATGATTTACCGGTGGAAGATCTGGGTACAACACCGCCACCAAAGGAAGATCCTGTTTTTGATTTAAAGCCTTTGCCTGATAATCTTAAATATGCTCATATTGATGATAAGAAAATATATCCTGTTATTATTAGTTCTAAGCTTTCAGAGTTTGAAGAAGAAAGGCTATTGGAAATATTGAAGAAACACCGAGGAGCTATTGGCTACACTCTTGATGATTTGAAGGGGATTTCTCCTTCTATTTGCCAACATGCTATTAATATGGAAGATGATGCAAAGCCTGTTGTTGAACATCAGCGTCGTCTAATTCCGAAGATGAAGGAAGTGGTAAGGAATGAGGTATTAAGACTTCTTGAACCTGGTATTATATATCCTATTGCTGATAGTAGATGGGTTAGTCCTGTGCATTGCGTTCCCAAGAAAGGAGGAATGACTGTTGTGCCTAATGATAATGATGAGCTCATCCCTCAAAGAGTAGTTGTAGGGTATAGAATGTGCATTGATTTTCGAAAAGTTAATAAAGTTACTAAGAATGATCATTACCCTTTACCATTTATTGATCAAATGCTAGAAAGATTGTCTAAAAATACTCATTTTTGCTTTCTTGATGGTTATTCTGGATTTTCACAAATTGCTGTTAAAACTAAAGATTAAGAGAAAACCACTTTTACTTGTCCCTATGGAACTTATGCTTATAGACGTATGCCTTTTGGTTTATGTAATGCTCCTGCTACTTTTCAAAGATGCATGTCTGCTATTTTTCATGGTTTTTGCGAGAGTATCGTAGAGGTATTCATGGATGATTTTTCCGTCTATGGGAATTCTTTTGATAGTTGCTTGCGAAACCTTAATAAAGTTTTGCAGAGATGTGAAGAAACTAACCTTGTTCTTAATTGGGAGAAATGCCACTTTATGGTTAATGAAGGAATTGTATTGGGACATAAAATTTCTGAGAGAGGTATTGAAGTTGATAGAGCTAAAGTTGAAGCAATTGAGAAGATGCCCTATCCGAGGGATGTTAAAGGTATTCGTAGTGTTCTTGGTCATGCTGGGTTTTATAGGAGATTTATTAAAGATTTCTCCAAGATTTCAAAGCCTCTTACTAATCTTCTTCAAAAAGACGTACCTTTTGTTTTTGATGACGATTGTAAGGAAGCTTTTGAAACTCTTAAGAAAGCCTTAACAACTGCTCCTATAGTTGAACCTCCTGATTGGAACTTACCATTTGAAATTATGTGTGATGCTAGTGATTTTGCTGTAGGCGCTGTTCTTGGACAGCGAGTAGATAAAAAACTGAATGTTATTCATTATGCTAGTAAAACTCTTGATGCTGCTCAAAGAAATTATGCTACAACTGAAAAAGAATTATTAGCTGTAGTTTTTGCTTGTGATAAATTTAGATCTTATATTGTTGATTCAAAAGTTACGATTCATACTGATCATGCTGCAATTAGATACCTTATGACAAAGAAAGATGCTAAGCCGAGGCTTATTAGATGGGTACTTCTTTTGCAAGAATTTGATTTACATATTGTAGATAGGAAAGGTGCTGATAATCCTGTTGCTGATAATTTGTCTAGATTGGAAAATATTGCTTATGATCCTGTTCCTGTTAATGATAGTTTTCCAAATGAACAATTGGCTGTAATAAAGGTGAGCTCGCGAGACAGGTCCTTGGTATGTCGATTATGCTAACTTTATTGTTTCCAAGTACTTGCCTCCAACCTTTTCAGCTCAGCAAAGGAGGAAATTCTTTTATGACTTGAGGCATTATTTCTGGGATAACCCACACTTATATAAAGAAGGAGTGGATGGTATTATGCGAAGATGTGTTCCCGAATATGAACAACAAGAGATATTGAGTAAATGTCATGGTAGTGCTTATGGAGGACATCACGCCGGAGAAAGAACCGCGCAAAAGGTTCTACAATCAGGTTTTTATTGGCCAACTCTCTTCAAAGATGCGAGAAAGTTTATTTTATCTTGTGATGAATGCCAAAGGGTTGGTAATATCTCCAGACGTAATGAAATGCCTATGAATTATACTCTTGTTATTGAACCGTTTGATTGTTGGGGATTTGACTTCATGGGACCTTTTCCGTCTTCAGAAGGTAACACTCATATACTTGTTGCTGTTGATTATGTTACTAAATGGGTGGAAGCCATACCTACAAAAAGTGCTGATGGTGAGACCTCTTTAAGAATGCTTTTAGACATTATTTTTCCTAGATTTGGAGTGCCTAGATATATTATGACTGATGGAGGTTCTCATTTTATTCATGGAGGTTTTAGAAAAACTCTTGCTAGGTATGGTATTAATCATAGAATTGCTTCCGCTTATCATCCTCAAACTAGTGGTCAAGTAGAATTATCAAATAGAGAGATTAAATCTATTTTGGGAAAGACTGTTAATAAAACTAGAAAGAATTGGGCTAGTAAATTGAAGGATGCACTATGGGCTTATAGAACTGCTTATAAAAATCCCATGGGAATGTCACCTTATAAAATGGTTTATGGGAAAGCTTGTCATTTACCTTTAGAACTAGAGCACAAAGCTTATTGGGCTGTTAGAGAATTAAATAAAGATCCTAAACTTGCCGGTAATAAGAGGTTGTTGCAATTGAGTTCTCTAGATGAATGGAGAAGTGAAGCTTATGAAAATGCTAAACTCTTTAAAGAGAAAGTTAAAAAATGGCATGATAGAAGGATTATTAAAAGAGAATTTAATGTTGGGGATAAAGTCCTATTGTATCGGTCTCGTCTCAGACTCTTTGCAGGGAAATTACTCTCGAAATGGGAAGGACCATATGTTGTCGAGGAGGTATATCGTTCGGGAGCAATCAAAATTAGTTCTCTGCAAGGCAATGCTACGCAAGTGGTGAATGGACAAAGACTCAAGCATTATATCTCGGGTGATTCTTATAATGTTGATGTTGATATTATTCAAGTGGAAACACCGGAGGCTTTCATTAAAGGACAAATTGACAGTCCGCCAGAACTCGACTTTGAATAGGATTTGCTTCGGATCTAGAGCCATCATGTCTTCGTCGGAAACTCCGAAGGATAGCTCCGGCAAGGATGTTGGCAACTTGTACATGGAGGAGCTGAGGATGCACCCCAAGGAGTTGTTGCTCGTTGAAGGAGAACTGCAGATCAAGGATGTCCAGGGTCCTAAAGGATAAGGAAGCTTGGAAGACAGGATGGAGAAGCTAGAACAAGAGGTTTTCAAATACAAGAAGATGGCTGAGCGTGAGGTGGATATCTTCCACAGGATTGTGTCTGAACTCATTGCTGAACATGAGAAGGAAACTGCAAAGCTTTGGGGCGACATCCTCTCACTTCACGATACCACCAACAAGCTCCAAGCACAACTCTATGACGTTCAGAATCAGAACTGTGAGTATGAAAACAGGTTTAAATACATAAGCCGTGCTGCTAGTTTCAGAATTCCCGAGACCAAGATGTCGTTTCTTGATGGAGAACCTCTTCCTTGGAAGTTTGATGACGGGAGTTCATCACCACCATCTCCGCAGGAGTAACTCACCATCGGTATTGGCATCCCCCTTGGTTTGTCCCAAGCTTGGGGGAGTGCTGCGGTATCACATCATCACTACCTTTTACTTTTTATTGTCAAGTAGTGTCATATCATGAGTAGAGAAGTTATCATATAAGATGGGTTGCAGTTTGGAAGTATCTCTCCTTTAGTTGGTTATCTATGTATCCCTTGGTGTGAGTTATCGTTATGGAATATTAATGAGAAGTCTTATCATTTACATATTGCACACCTTATTTTAGTTTGCAATCTCTATTATATGATTTATCTTGTTGTTAGTATTGGTATCACTTTGGGAGCATTGAATAAATCTATTTGGTTTTGGCAAACTTAGCATTGGTCAATAGCAACAACACTTTGAGGTTTAAATAGAAAAGAGAAATACATGTAGTTGTTTCATTGTCTTTCTTTCTTGTTAGCTCATAGCTTATTATTCTGAAGTTAAAATTGTTTGTGCTTACAAGGAAGATGCATGATTGTTTCTATCACATGTATATTTGTTTGTTTCCCTCGACTCTTATGCTTGCTAATTAACCTTGCTAGCCAAAAACCTGTACTGAGAGGGAATACTTCTCGTGCATCCAAACCTTAACCCAAACCTATGCCATTTGTGTCCACCATACCTACCTACTACATGGTATTTTCTGCCATTCCTAGTAAATACTTCGTGTGCTACCTTTAAACAATTCAAAACTTATTATCTCTTATTTGTGTCAATGTTTTATAGCTCATGAGGAAGTATGTGGTGTTTTATCTTTCAATCTTGTTGGGCAACTTTCACCAATGGACTAGTGGCTTCATCTGCTTATCCAATAATTTTGCAAAAAGAGCTGGCAATGGGATTCCCAGTCCCAAATTAATTAAACTAAATAGACACTCCTCCATGGTATGTGATTGATGGACGGCACCCGAAGGATTCGGTTAGCCATGGCTTGTGTAAGCAAAGGTTGGGGGGAGTGTCATCATCATAATAAAACCAAAATAAAAAGGCACTCCTTCATGGTATGAGATTGTTGGCAGGCACCCGAGGATTCGGTTAGCCATGGTTTGTGAAAGAAAGGTTGGAAGGAGTGCCACATAAAATGAAAATAATATGGGAGCCGCTCTTTGAAGGTTGTCTGGCAAGGGGGTTAGAGTACCCGCTACCAGTCGTTGATAACAACAGACACCTCTCAAAATGTTACTTTTATTCTCTTTATATGATTTCAAAACTGAAAAAGCTCTAGCACATGATTTAATCCCTGCTTCCCTCTGCGAAGGGCCTGTCTTTTACTTTATGTTGAGTCAGTAAACCTATTTCCCTCCATCTCAAGCAAGCATTTGAGTAGTTGTGATCAAACCATTATATTGTGATTTGCTTCATCATGTCTTTTATTCTTCCTTGTTTAGTACAAGTTTTATCTGAATGAATATAGCTTTGCAAGTTATCAATGATTATGAGGAGACTATTATGATTGAGTATGCAAGTTGTGCAATATAAACTTTAACATGAGAGCATTGCTCGATAGATAAGTATAACCTGTTAATTGTTCTCTGACCAAGAACGAAGTTTGCCATCACCAACTATGATTTCTTATGCACCTTTATTTGTGATTACCTTATACTTGTTTCAAGTTGAGTTATATGAGGAAGTTGTTTACTAGAATGTCTTGTGTGAATGAGTATGATGCTTCTTGTCCGTATTTTATTTATCGACTCTTCACTCCATAAACATGTGGTCCTGTTTATCGAGTTCGATTTCGCTTGGGGACAAGCGAAGTCTAAGCTTGGGGGGAGTTGATACGTCCAATTTGCATCACTATTTTATATCATAATTTGCTGTTATTCATTGATATATTTCATATTGGGACACAATACTTATGTTATTTCATCTATTTTGCATGTTTCATCATTATTGGAGGATCAAGCACCGGAGCCGTGGATTCTGCCGGAAAAAGCACCGTCAGAACGCAATATTTCGGAAGATCAACTGTGGAAGGAAATTATACCAAAAATCCTATTTTTCAAGATGACGAAGGAAGCCAGAAGGAGGAGCCAGCTGGACCCAAGGTGGGCCCAGACCATAGGGCGGCGCGGCCCATGGCCTGGCCGCGCCACCATGTGGTGTGGGGCCCCCACAGCCCCTTTCGCCTCCTTTTCTTCGCGAAACCCTTCGTCCCAAAAACCTAAGCCACAGAAGGTACCTCGCGAAGAGTTACAGCCGCCTCTGCGGGGCGGAGAACACCAGAGAGAAAAGAGCTCTCCGGCGGGCAGGAATCCGCCGGGGAAATTCCCTCCGGGAGGGGGAAATCGATGCCATCGTCACCGTCATCGAGCTGGACATCATCTCCATCACCATCATCATCATCTCCACCATCATCACCGTCGTCTCCACCGCAGCACCTCGTCACCGCTGTAGCAATTTGGGTTTGATCTTGATTGTTTGATAGGGAAAACTCTCACGGTATCGATTTCTACTTGTTGTTGATGCTATTGAGTGAAACCATTGAACCAAGTTTATGTTCAGATTGTTATTCATCATCATATCACCTCTGATCATGTTCCATATGATGTCTTGTGAGTAGTTCGTTTAGTTCTTGAGGACATGGGTGAAGTCTAAATGTTAGTAGTGAACTATGGTTGAGTAATATTCAATGGTATGATATTTAAGTTGTGGTGTTATTCTTCTAGTGGTGTCATGTGAACGTCGACTACATGACACTTCACCATTTATGGGCCTAGGGGAATGCATCTTGTATTCGTTTGCCAATTGCGGGGTTGCCGGAGTGACAGAAACCTAAACCCCCGTTGGTATATCGATGCAGGAGGGATAGCAGGATCTCAGAGTTTAAGGCTGTGGTTAGATTTATTCTTAATTACTTTCTTGTAGTTGCGGATGCTTGCAAGGGGTATAATCACAAGTATGTATTAGTCCTAGGAAGGGCGGTACATTAGCATAGGTTCACCCACACAACACTTATCATAACAATGAAGATTATTTAGCCATATGTAGCGAAAGCACTAGACTAAAATCCCGTGTGTCCTCGAGAACGTTTGGTCATTATAAGTAAACAACCCGGCTTGTCCTTTGTGCTAAAAAGGATTGGGCCACTCTCTGCAATTGTTACTCTCGCACTTTACTTACTCGTACTTTATTCAACTGTTACATCAAAACCCCCTGAATACTTGTCTGTGAGCATTTACAGTGAATCCTTCATCGAAACTGCTTGTCAACACCTTCTGCTCCTCGTTGGGATCGACATTCTTACTTATCGAAAATACTACGATACACCCCCTATACTTGTGGGTCATCACCAACGTGGAACCTGCACAACACAATCAAGATACTTTGCCCCAACTTAACAGTGAGGTTTTCAATCTCACCGGCTTGCTGAAAACAAAGGATTAAACGTATGGTGTGGAGAATGATGTTTGCTTGCAAAGAACAACAGAGAACAATGATTGCAGTAGGTTGTATTTCAGATGTAAAAGAATTGACCGGGGTCCACAGTTCACTAGTGGTGTCTCTCCAATAAGATAAATAACATGTTGGGTGAACAAATTACAGTTGGGCAATTGACAAATAGAGAGGGCATAACAATGCACATACATATCATGATGACTACTATGAGATTTACTTAGGGCATTACGACAAAGAACATAGACCGCTATCCAGCATGCATCTATGACTAAAAAGTCCACCTTCGGGTTAGCATCCGCACCCCTTCCAGTATTAAGTTGCTAATAACAGACAATTGCATTAAGTACTGTGCGTAATGTAAACAATACAGATATCCTTAGACAAAGCATTGATGTTTTATCCCTAGTGGCAACAATACATCTGTAACCTTAGAACTTTCTGTCACTGTCCCAGATTCAATGGAGGCATGAACCCACTATCTAGCATAAATACTCCCTCTTGGAGTTACAAGTATCAACTTGGCCAGAGCCTCTACTAGCAACGGAGAGCATGCAAGATCATAAACAACACATATATGATAGATCGATAATCAACTTGACATAGTATTCCATATTCATCGGATCCAAACAAACACAACATGTAGCATTACAATAAGATGATCTTGATCATGATAGGCAGCTCACAATATCTAAAAATGATGGCACAATAGGAGAAGACAACCATCTAGCTACTGCTATGGATCCATAGTCCAAGGATGAACTACTGATACGTCTCCGACGTATCGATAATTTCTTATGTTCCATGCCACATTATTGATGATACCTACATGTTTTATGCATACTTTATGTCATATTTATGCATTTTCCGGCACTAACCTATTAACGAGATGCCGAAGAGCCAGTTGCTGTTTTCTGCTGTTTTGGTTTAAGAAATCCTGGTAAGGAAATATTCTCGGAATTGGACGAAATCAACGCCCAGGGTCCTATTTTTCCACGAAGCTTCCAGAAGACCGAGGGAGAAACGAAGTGGGGCCACGAGGTGGCTAGACAACAGGGCGGCGCGGCCTGGACCCTGGCCGCGCGGCCCTGTCGTCTAGGCCCCTCGTGACGCCCCTTGACCTACCCTTCCGCCTACTTAAGCCTTCGTCGATAATAGCCCCAGTACCGAGAGCCACGATACGGAAACGTTCCAGAGACGCCGCCGCCAATCCCATCTCGGGGGATTCAGGAGATCGCCTCCGGCACCCTGCCGGAGAGGGGAATCATCTCCCGGAGGACTCTACACCGCCATGGTCGCCTCCGGATTGATGTGTGAGTAGTTCACCCCTGGACTATGGGTCCATAGCAGTAGCTAGATGGTCGTCTTCTCCTTATGTGCTTCATTGTCGGATCTTGTGAGCTGCCTAACATGATCAAGATCATCTATCTGTAATGCTATATGTTGTGTTTGTTGGGATCCGATGGTTAGAGAATACTATGTTATGTTGATTATCAATCTATTACCTATGTGTTGTTTATGATCTTGCATGCTCTCCGTTATTAGTAGAGGCTCTGGCCAAGTTTTTACTCTTAACTCCAAGAGGGAGTATTTATGCTCGATAGTGGGTTCATGCCTCCATTAAATGCAGGACGATGTGTGAAAGTTCTAAGGTTGTGGATGTGCTGTTGCCACTAGGGATAAAACATTGATGCTATGTCCGAGGATGTAGTTATTGATTACATTACGCACCATACTTAATGCAATTGTCGGTTGTTTGCAACTTAATACTGGAAGGGGTTCGGATGATAACCTGAAGGTGGACTTTTTAGGCATAGATGCATGCTGGATAGCGGTCTATGTACTTTGTCGTAATGCCCAATTAAATCTCACAATACTCATCATATCATGTATGTGCATTGTCATGCCCTCTCTATTTGTCAATTGCCCAACTGTAATTTGTTCACCCAACATGCTATTTATCTTATGGGAGAGACACCTCTAGTGAACTATGGACCCCGGTCCATTTTCTTTACATCGAATACAATCTACTGCAATACTTGTTCTACTGTTTTCTGCAAACAATCATCATCCACACTATACATCTAATCCTTTGTTACAGCAAGCCGGTGAGATTGACAACCTCACTGTTTCGTTGGGGCAAAGTATTTTGGTTGTGTTGTGCAGGTTCCACGTTGGCGCCGGAATCCCTGGTGTTGCGCCGCACTACATCTCGCCTCCATCAACCTTCAACGTGCTTCTTGGCTCCTACTGGTTCGATAAACCTTGGTTTCTTACTGAGGGAAAACTTACTATTGTACGCATCACACCTTCCTCTTGGGGTTCCCAACGGTCGCGTGCTGTACGCGTATCAAGACTGTTTTCTGGCGCCGTTGCCGGGGAGATCAAGACACGCTGCAAGGGAGTCTCCACATAGCAATCTCTTTACTTTGTTTTTATCTTGCTTTATTTTATTTACTACTTTGTTTGCTGCACTAAATCAAAACACAAAAAATTAGTTGCTAGTTTTACTTTATTTGCTATCTTGTTTGCCGTATTAAAAACACAAAAAAAATTAGTTACTTGCATTTACTTTATCTAGTTTGCTCTATTTACTATTGCTAAAATGGGTACTCCTGAAAATACTAAGTTGTGTGACTTCACAACCACAAATAATAATGATTTCTTATGCACACCTATTGCTCCACCTGCTACTACAGCAGAATTCTTTGAAATTAAACCTGCTTTACTGAATCTTGTTATGCGAGAGCAATTTTCTGGTGTTAGTTCTGATGATGCTGCTGCCCATCTCAATAATTTTGTTGAACTTTGTGAAATGCAAAAGTATAAAGATGTAGATGGTGACATAATAAAATTAAAATTGTTCCCTTTCTCATTAAGAGGAAGAGCTAAAGATTGGTTGCTATCTCTACCTAAGAATAGTATTGATTCATGGACTAAATGCAAGGATGCTTTTATTGGTAGATATTATCCCCCTGCTAAAATTATATCTTTGAGGAGTAGCATAATGAATTTTAAACAATTGGATACTGAGCATGTTGCACAAGCATGGGAAAGAATGAAATCTTTGGTTAAAAATTGCCAACCCATGGACTGACTACTTGGATGATCATCCAAACCTTTTATGCGGGACTGAATTTTTCTTCACGGAACCTATTGGATTCAGCTGCTGGAGGTACCTTTATGTCCATCACTCTTGGTGAAGTAACAAAGCTTCTTGATTATATGATGATTAATTACTCTGAATGGCACACGGAAAGAGCTCCACAAGGTAGGAAGGTAAATTATGTCGAAGAAACCTCTTCCTTGAGTGATAAGATTGATGCTATTATGTCTATGCTTGTGAATGATAGGATAAATATTGATCCTAATAATGTTCCGTTAGCTTCATTGGTTGCTCAAGAAGAACATGCTGATATAAACTACATTAAAAATAATAATTTCAACAACAATGCTTACCGGAACAATTCTAGTAACAACTATAAGCCATATCCTTATAATAATGGCAACGGTTATGGGAATTCTTATGGGAATTCTTACAACAACAATAGGAACACACCCCCTGGACTTGAAGCTATGCTTAAAGAGTTTATTAGCACACAAACTGCTTTTAACAAATCTGTTGAAGAAAAGCTTGGGAAAATTGATATACTTGCTTCTAAAGTCGATAGTCTTGCTGCTGATGTTGATCTTTTGAAATCGAAAGTTATGCCTCATGAAAATCATAATAATAAGATTGTTACTACAGCAAATGCCATCCAAGTTAGAATTAATGAGAATATAAGATTAATGGCTGAATTGCATGCTAGGTGGGAAAGAGAAGAAAATGAAAAACTAGCTAAAGAGAATAATATAGCTAAAGTTTGGACTATTACCACCACTAGCAATGCTAATGCTACACATGTTGCTGCACCTCCTACTAATAATGGTGAAAGAATTGGTGTTGGCAATGTTTCCACTTCTAATGCAAAGCGCGAAAAACTGCCTGAAACTGCTAAAATCATTAAAACCTGTGATAAAACTGCTGAAATTTTTTCCAACATTGGGGATAATGATCCCATTGCTTTAGATTATAATGGTTTGGATTTTGATGATTGTCATATCTCTGAAGTTATAAAGTTCTTACAAAAACTTGCTAAGAGTCCTAATGCTAGTGCTATAAATTTGGCTTTCACGAAACATATTACAAATGCTCTCATAAAAGCTAGAGAAGAGAAACTAAATTGCGAAACTTCTATTTCTAGGAAGTTAGAAGATGGTTGAGAGCCCATCATTAAGATGAGGGTCAATGACTTTGATTGTAATGCTTTATGTGATCTTGGTGTAAGTATTTCCGTTATGCCTAAGAAAATCTATAATATGCTTGACTTGCCACCATTGAAAAATTGTTATTTGGATGTTAATCTTGCTGATAATTCTACGAAGAAACCTTTGGGGAGAGTTGATAATGTTCACATTACCGTTAACAATAACCTTGTCCCTGTTGATTTTGTTGTCTTGGATATTGAATGCAATGCATCTTGTCCCATCATATTGGGAAGACCTTTTCTTCGAACTGTTGGTGCTATCATTGATATGAAGGAATGTAATATTAAATATCAATTTCCTCTCAAGAAAGGTATGGAACACTTCCCTAGAAAGAGAATGAAGTTACCTTTTGATTCTATTATTAGAACAAATTATGATGTTGACACTTCGTCTCTTGATAATACTTGATACACACTTTCTGCGCCTAGCTGAAAGGCGTTAAAGAAAAGCGCTTATGGGAGACAACCCATGTTTTAACTACAGTAATTTTATTTTATATTTGAGTCTTGGAAGTTGTTACTACTGTAGCAACCTCTCCTTATCTTAGTTTTGTGCATTGTTGTGCCAAGTAAAGCCGTTGATAGTAAGGTTCATACTAGATTTGGATTACTGCGCAGAAACAGAATTCTTTGCTGTCACGAATCTGGGCATAATTCTCTGTAGGTAACTCAGAAAATTATGCCAATTTACGTGAGTGATCCTCAGATATGTGCACAACTTTCATTCAATTTGAGCATTTTCATTTGAGCAAGTCAGGTGCCTCAATAAAATTCGTCTTTACGAACTGTTCTGTTTTGACAGATTCTGCCTTTTATTTCGCATTGCCTGTTTTGCCATGCTTGATGGATTTTTCGATTCCATTGACTTTCAGTAGCTTTGTGCAATGTCCAGAAGTGTTAAGAATGATTGTGTCACCTATGAACATGTAAATTGTGATTGTGCACTAACCCTCTAATGAGTTGTTTTGAGTTTGGTGTGGAGGAAGTTTTCAAGGAACAAGAGAGGAGAATGATACAATATGATCAAGGAGAGTGAAAGCTCTAAGCTTGGGGATGCCCCGGTGGTTCACCCCTGCATATATCAAGAAGACTCAAGCGTCTAAGCTTGGGGATGCCCAAGGCATCCCCTTCTTCATCGACAACATTATCAGGTTCCTCTAGTGAAACTATATTTTTATTCCATCACATCTTATGTACTTTGCTTGGAGCGTCTGTTTGTTTTTGTTTTTGTTTTGTTTGAATAAAATGGATTCTAGCATTCTTTGTGTGGGAGATAGACACGCTCCGCTGTTGCATATGGACAAATACGTCCTTAGGCTTTACTCATAGTATTCATGGCGAAAGTTTCTTCTTCGTTAAATTGTTATATGGTTGGAATTGGAAAATGATACATGTAGTAATTGCTAAAATGTCTTGGATAATGTGATACTTGGCAATTGTTGTGCTCATGTTTAAGCTCTTGCATCATATACTTTGCACCTATTAATGAAGAAATACATAGAGCATGCTAAAATTTGGTTTGCATAATTGGTCTCTCTAAGGTCTAGATAATTTCTAGTATTGAGTTTGAACAACAAGGAAGACGGTGTAGAGTCTTATAATGTTTACAATATGTCTTTTATGTGAGTTTTTCTGCACCGCTTCATCCTTGTGTTTGTTTCAAATAACCTTGCTAGCCTAAACCTTGTATCGAGAGGGAATACTTCTCATGCATCCAAAATCCTTGAGCCAACCACTATGCCATTTGTGTCCACCATACCTACCTACTACATGGTATTTCTCCGCCATTCCAAAGTAAATTGCTTGAGTGCTACCTTTAAAATTTCCATTCTTCACCTTTACAATATATAGCTCATGGGACAAATAGCTTAAAAACTATTGTGGTATTGAATATGTACTTATGCACTTTATCTCTTATTAAGTTGCTTGTTGTGCGATAACCATGTTTCTGGGGACACCATCAACTACTCTTTGTTGAATATCATGTGAGTTGCTATGCATGTTCGTCTTGTCTGAAGTAAGGGAGATTTACCGCTTGAATGGTTAGAGCATGCATAATGTTAGAGAAGAACATTGGGCCGCTAACTGATGTCTACGCCCCCTCCTTTTCCTGTAGACAGTGTTGGGCCTCCAAGAGCAGAGGTTTGTAGGACAGCAGCAAGTTTTCCCTTAAGTGGATCACCCAAGGTTTATCGAACTCAGGGAGGAAGAGGTCAAAGATATCCCTCTCATGCAACCCTGCAACCACAAAGCAAGAAGTCTCTTGTGTCCCCAACACACCAAATAGGTGCACTAGTTCGGCGAAGAGATAGTGAAATACAGGTGGTATGAATAAATAGTAGCAGTAGCAACGGCACCAGAAAAGTGCTTTGCCCAGGACAGTAAACAAGCAGTAGTAACGCAGTAAAACAGTAAACAAGCAGCGATAGCAGTATTGGAAACAAGGCCTAGGGATCAGACTTTCACTAGTGGACACTCTCAACATTGATCACATAACAGAATAGATAAATGCATACTCTACACTCTTGTTGGATGATGAACACCATTGCGTAGGATTACACGAACCCTCAATGCCGGAGTTAACAAGCTCCACAATTCAATGTTCATATTTAAATAACCTTAGAGTGTACGATAGATCAACAACTAAACCAAGTACTAACATAGCATGCACACTGTCACCTTCATGCTAAGAAAGGAGGAATAGATCATATCAATACTATCATAGCAATAGTTAACTTTGTAATCTACAGGAGATCACAATCATAGCATAAACCAAGTACTAACACGGATGCACACACTGTCACCATCACACCGTGTAGGAGGAATAAAACTACTTTAATAACATCACTAGAGTAGCACATAGATAAATTGTGATACCAAACACATTGCAATCATAAAGAGATATAAATAAGCACTTCACTATGCTCTTCATAACAGTGAATAAGTATTCTGTGAAATATAGCCTAAGAGACCCACACGGTGCACACACTGTCACCTTTACACACGTGGGACAAGGAGTCTCCGGAGATCACATAAGTAAAATTCACTTGACTAGCATAATGGCATCTAGATTACAAGCATCATCATATGAATCTCAATCATGTAAGGCAGCTCATGAGATTATTGTATTGAAGCACATAGGAGAGAGATGAACCACATAGCTACCGGTACAGCCCCGAGCCTCGATGGAGAACTACTCCCTCCTCATGGGAGACAGCAGCGTTGATGAAGATGGCGGTGGTGTCGATGGAGAAGCCTTCCGGGGGCACTTCCCCGTCCCGGCGGCGTGCGAAACGAGAGACTCTGTCCCCCAGATCTTGGCTTCGCGATGGCGGCGGCTCTGGAAGGTTTTCTCTGGTTTCGTCGAACGTATCAGGGTTTTCGCGACGGAGGCTTTAAATAGGCGGAAGGGCAAGGTCGGTGGACTTCTGGGGGGCCCACACTATAGGGGGCGCGGCCCCCCCTTGGCCGCGCCGGCCTAGGGTTTGGTGGCCCTGTGCCCCCTCTCTGGCGGTTCTCGTGTGTTCTGGATGCTTCCGGGCAAAATAGGAACCTGGGCGTTGATTTCGTCCAATTCCGAGAATATTTCTTTACTAGGATTTCTGAAACCAAAAGCAGAAACAAAGAATCGGCACTTTGGCATCTTGTTAATAGGTTAGTTCCAGAAAATGCACGAATATGACATAAAGTGTGCATAAAACATGTAGTTATCATCAATAATGTGGCATGGAACACAAGAAATTATCGATACGTCGGAGACGTATCAGCATCCCCAAGCTTAGTTTCTGCTCGTCCCGAGCAGGTAAACGATAACAAAGATAATTTCTGGAGTGACATGCCATCATAAACTTGATCATATTGTAAACATATGTAATGAATGCAGCAATCGAAGACAATGGTAATGACATGAGTAAACAACTGAATCATAAAGCAAAGACTTTTCATGAATAGTACTTCAAGACAAGCATCAATAAGTTTTGCATAAGAGTTAACTCATAAAGCAATAAATCAAAGTAAAGGTATTGAAGCAACACATAAGAAGATTAAGTTTCAGCGGTTGCTTTCGACTTATAACATGTATATCTCATGGATAATTGTCAACATAGAGTAATATAATAAGTGCAATATGCAAGTATGTAGGAATCAATGCATAGTTCACACAAGTGTTTGCTTCTTGAGATGGAGAGAAATAGGTGAACTGACTCATCATAAAAGTAAAAAGAATGGTCCTTCAAAGAGGAAAGCATCGATTGCTATATTTGTGCTAGAGCTTTGATTTTGAAAACATGAAACAATTTTGTCAACGGTAGTAATAAATCATACGAGTTATGTAAATTATATCTTACAAGTTGCAAGCTTCATGCATAGTATACTAATAGTGCCCGCACCTTGTCCTAATTAGCTTGGACTACCGGATCATCACAATACACATGTTTTAACCAAGTGTCACAATGGGGTACCTCCATGCCGCCTGTACAAAGGTCTAAGGAGAAAGCTCGCATTTTGGATTTCTCGCTTTTGATTATTCTAAACTTAGACATCCATACCGGGACAACATGGACAACAGATAATGGACTCCTCTTTAATGCGTAAGCATGTGGCAACAATTATTATTCTCATATGAGATTGAGGATATATGTCCAAAACTGAAACTTCCACCATGAATCATGGCTTTAGTTAGCGGCCCAATGTTCTTCTCTAACAATATGTATGCTCCAACCATAAGGTGGTAGATCGCTCTTACTTCAGACAAGACGAACATGCATAGCAACTCACATGATATTCAACAAAGAATAGTTGATGGCGTCCCCAGAAACATGGTTATCGCACAACAAGCAACTTAATAAGAGATAAAGTGCATAAGTACATATTCAATACCACAATAGTTTTTAAGCTATTTGTCCCATGAGCTATATATTGCAAAGGTGAATGATGGAGTTTTAAAGGTAGCACTCAAGCAATTTACTTTGGAATGGCGGAGAAATACCATGTAGTAGGTAGGTATGGTGGACACAAATGGCATAGTGGTTGGCTCAAGGATTTTGGATGCATGAGAAGTATTCCCTCTCGATACAAGGTTTGGGCTAGCAAGGTTATTTGAAACAAACACAAGGATGAACCGGTGCAGTAAAACTCACATAAAATACATACTGTAAATATTATAAGAATCTACACCGTCTTCCTTGTTGTTCAAAACTCAATACTAGATATTATCTAGACTTTAGAGAGACCAAACATGCAAACCAAATTAGCAAGCTCTAGGTGTTTCTTCATTAATGGGTGCAAAGTATATGATGCAAGAGCTTAAACATGAGCACAACAATTGCCAAGTATCACATTATCCAAGACATTTTAGAATTACTACATGTAGCATTTTCCAATTCCAACCATATAACAATTTAACGAAGAAGAAACTTCGCCATGAATATTATGAGTAGAGCCTAAGGACATACTTGTCCATATGCTACAGCGGAGCGTGTCTCTCTCCCATATAGTGAATGCTAGGATCCATTTATTCAAACAAAAACAAAAACAAAAACAAACCGACGCTCCAAGCAAAGCACATAAGATGTGACGGAATAAAAATATAGTTTCAGGGGAGGAACCTGATAATGTTGTCGATGAAGAAGGGGATGCCTTGGGCATACCCAAGCTTAGACGCTTGAGTCTTCTTAGAATATGCAGGGGTGAACCACCGGGGCATCCCCAAGCTTAGAGCTTTTACTCTCCTTGATCATATTGCATCATACTCCTCTGTTGATCCTTGAAAACTTCCTCCACACCAAACTTAGAACAACTCATTAGAGGGTTAGTGCACAATAAAAATTAACATGTTCAGAGGTGACACAATCATTCTTAACACTTCTAGACATTGCATAAAGCTACTGGACATTAATGGATCAAAGAAATTCATCCAACATAGCAAAAGAGGCAATGCGAAATAAAAGGCAGAATCTGTCAAAACATAACAGTTTGTATTGACAAATTTTAAAATGGCACCAGACTTGCTCAAATGAAAATTCCCAAATTGAATGAAAGTTGCGTACATATCTGAGGATCACGCACGTAAATTGGCAGATTTTTCTGAGTTACCTACAGATAATTTTGCCCAGATTCGTGACAGCAAAGAAATCTGTAACTGCGCAGTAATCCAAATCTAGTATGAACCTTACTATCAAAGACTTTACTTGGCACAACAAAACACTAAACTAAGATAAGGAGAGGTTGCTACAGTAGTAAACAACTTCCAAGACACAAATATAAAACAAAGTACTGTAGCAAAATAACACATGGGTTATCTCCCAAGAAGTTCTTTCTTTATAGCCATTAAGATGGGCTCAGCAGTTTTAATGATGCACTCATAAGAAATAGTAGTTGAAGCAAAAGAGAGCATCAAGTGGCAAATTCAAAACATATTTAAGTCTAACATGCTTCCTATGCATAGGAATCTTGTAAATAAACAAGTTCATGAAGAGCAAAGTAACAAGCATAGGAAGATAAGACAAGTATAACTTCAAAAATTTCAGCACATAGAGAGGTGTTTTAGTAACATTAAATTTCTACAACCATATTTTCCTCTCTCATAATAACTTTCAGTAGCATCATGAGCAAACTCAACAATATAACTATCACATAAAGCATTCTTATCATGAGTCTCATGCATAAAATTATTACTCTCCACATAAGCATAATCAATTTTATTAGTTGTAGTGGGAGCAAATTCAACAAACTAGCTATCATTATTATTCTCATCATCAAATATAGGAGGCATATTGTAATCATAATCAAATTTATCCTCCATAACAGGTTGTACTAAAAGACTACTATCATCATCATAAATAGGAGGCAAAGTATCATCAAAGTAAATTTTCTCCTCAATGCTTGGGGGACTAAAAACATCATGAAAACCAGCTTCCCCAAGCTTAGAACTTTCTATATTATTATCAACAATGGTGTTCAAAGCATTCATACTAATATTACTACCAACATGCAAATAAGAGTCCATAGGTTTTTTAATTTTCGCATCAAACAATTCATGTTTTAAATCAGGAAATAGGATAAGAAGCTCATTCTTGTCCATTATGCCAAACTAGTGTAGCCGAGATCCGGAGTGTGAGTACCTTTTACCTTTCCTCCCCAGCAACGGCGCCAGAAAACAGCAGCAAGTTTTCCCTTAAGTGGATCACCCAAGGTTTATCGAACTCAGGGAGGAAGAGGTCAAAGATATCCCTCTCATGCAACCCTGCAACCACAAAGCAAGAAGTCTCTTGTGTCCCCAACACACCAAATGGGTGCACTAGTTCGGCGAAGAGATAGTGAAATACAGGTGGTATGAATAAATAGTAGCAGTAGCAACGGCACCAGAAAAGTGCTTTACCCAGGACAGTAAACAAGCAGTAGTAACGCAGCAGTAGTAATGCAGTAAAACAGTAAACAAGCAGCGATAGCAGTATTGGAAACAAGGCCTAGGGATCAGACTTTCACTAGTGGACACTCTCAACATTGATCACATAACAGAATAGATAAATGCATACTCTACACTCTTGTTGGATGATGAACACCATTGCGTAGGATTACACGAACCCTCAATGCCGGAGTTAACAAGCTCCACAATTCAATGTTCATATTTAAATAACCTTAGAGTGTACGATAGATCAACAACTAAACCAAGTACTAACATAGCATGCACACTGTCACCTTCATGCTAAGAAAGGAGGAATAGATCATATCAATACTATCATAGCAATAGTTAACTTTGTAATCTACAGGAGATCACAATCATAGCATAAACCAAGTACTAACACGGATGCACACACTGTCACCATTACACCGTGTAGGAGGAATAAAACTACTTTAATAACATCACTAGAGTAGCACATAGACAAATTGTGATACCAAACACATTGCAATCATAAAGAGATATAAATAAGCACTTCACTATGCTCTTCATAACAGTGAATAAGTATTCTGTGAAATATAGCCTAAGAGACCCACAAGGTGCACACACTGTCACCTTTACACACGTGGGACAAGGAGTCTCCGGAGATCACATAAGTAAAATTCACTTGACTAGCATAATGACATCTAGATTACAAGCATCATCATATGAATCTCAATCATGTAAGGCAGCTCATGAGATTATTGTATTGAAGCACATAGGAGAGAGATGAACCACATAGCTACCGGTACAGCCCCGAGCCTCGATGGAGAACTACTCCCTCCTCATGGGAGACAGCAGCGTTGATGAAGATGGCGGTGGTGTCGATGGAGAAGCCTTCCGGGGGCACTTCCCCGTCCCGGCGGCGTGCCGGAACAGAGACTCCTGTCCCCCAGATCTTGGCTTCGCGATGGCGGCGGCTCTGGAAGGTTTTCTCTGGTTTCGTCGAACGTATCAGGGTTTTCGCGACGGAGGCTTTAAATAGGCGGAAGGGCAAGGTCGGTGGACTTACGGGGGCCCACACTATAGGGGCGCGGCCCCCTTGGCCGCGCCGGCCTAGGGTTTGGTGGCCCTGTGCCCCCTCTCTCGGCGGTTCTCGTGTGTTACGGATGCTTCCGGGCAAAATAGGAACCTGGGCGTTGATTTCGTCCAATTCCGAGAATATTTCTTTACTAGGATTTCTGAAACCAAAAACAGCGACAAAGAATCGGCACTTCGGCATCTTGTTAATAGGTTAGTTCCAGAAAATGCACGAATATGACATAAAGTGTGCATAAAATATGTAGTTATCATCAATAATGTGGCATGGAACACAAGAAATTATAGATACGTCGGAGACGTATCACTAACTAAAGCCATGTTCCATGGTGGAAGTTTCAGTTTTGGACAAATATCCTCAATCTCATATGAGAAAATTAATTGTTGCTACATGCTTATGCATAAAAGAGGAGTCCATTATCTGTTGTCTATGTTGTCCCGGTATGGATGTCTAAGTTGAGAATAATCAATAGCGAGAAATCCGATGCGAGCTTTCTCCTTAGACCTTTGTACAGGCGGCATAGAGGTACCCCTTTGTGACACTTGGTTAAAACATGTGTATTGCGATGATAATCCAGGTAATCCGAGCTAATTAGGACAAGGTGCGGGCAGTATTAGTATACTATGCATGAGGCTTGCAACTTGTAGGATATAATTTACATAACACATATGCTTTATTACTACCGTTGACAAAATTGTTTCTTGTTTTCAAAACCAAAGCTCTAGCACAAATATAGCAATCGATGCTTTCCTCTTTGAAGGACCTTTCTTTTACTTTTATGTTGAGTCAGTTCACCTATCTCTCTCCACCTCAAGAAGCAAACACTTGTGTGAACTGTGCATTGATTCCTACATACTTGCATATTGCACTTGTTATATTACTTTGCATTGACAACTATCCATGAGATATACATGTTACAAGTTGAAAGCAACCGCTGAAACTTCATCTTCCTTTATGTTGCTTCAATACCTTTACTTTGAATTATCGCTTTATGAGTTAACTCTTATGCAAGACTTATTGATGCTTGTCTTGAAAAACTATTCATGAAAAGTCTTTGCTTTATGATTCATTTGTTTACTCATGTCATTTACATTGTTTTGATCGCTGCATTCATTACATATGCTTACAATAGTATGATCAAGGTTATGATGGCATGTCACTCCAGAAATTATCTTTGTTATCGTTTACCTGCTCGGGACGAGCAGGAACTAAGCTTGGGGATGCTGATATGTCTCCGACGTATCGATAATTTCTTATGTTCCATGCCACATTATTGATGATACCTACATGTTTTATGCATACTTTATGTCATATTTATGCATTTTCCGGCACTAACCTATTAACGAGATGCCGAAGAGCCGATTCTTTGTTTTTCTGCTGTTTTTGGTTTCAGAAATCCTGGTAAGGAAATATTCTCGGAATTGGACGAAATCAACGCCCAGGGTCCTATTTTTCCACGAAGCTTCCAGAAGATCGAGGGAGAAACGAAGTGGGGCCACGAGGTGGCCAGACAACAGGGCGGCGCGGCCTGGACCCTGGTCGCGCGGCCCTGTCGTCTGGGCCCCTCGTGATGCCCCTTGACCTACCCTTCCGCCTACTTAAGCCTTCGTCGATAATAGCCCCAGTACCGAGAGCCACGATACGGAAAACCTTCCAGAGACGCCGCCGCCGCCAATCCCATCTCGGGGGATTCAGGAGATCGCCTCCGGCACCCTGCCGGAGAGGGGAATCATCTCCCAGAGGACTCTACACCGCCATGGTCGCCTCCGGATTGATGTGTGAGTAGTTCACCCCTAGACTATGGGTCCATAGCAGTAGCTAGATGGTCGTCTTCTCCATATGTGCTTCATTGTCGGATCTTGTGAGCTGCCTAACATGATCAAGATCATCTATCTGTAATGCTATATGTTGTGTTTGTTGGGATCCGATGGATAGAGAATACTATGTTATGTTGATTATCAATCTATTACCTATGTGTTGTTTATGATCTTGCATGCTCTCCGTTATTAGTAGAGGCTCTGGCCAAGTTTTTACTCTTAACTCCAAGAGGGAGTATTTATGCTCGATAGTGGGTTCATGCCTCCATTAAATGCAGGACGTGTGAGAAAGTTCTAAGGTTGTGGATGTCTTTGTTGCCACTAGGGATAAAACATTGATGCTATGTCCGAGGATGTAGTTATTGATTACATTACGCACCATACTTAATGCAATTGTCTGTTGTTTGCAACTTAATACTGGAAGGGGTTCGGATGATAACCTGAAGGTGGACTTTTTAGGCATAGATGCATGCTGGATAGCGGTCTATGTACTTTGTCGTAATGCCCAATTAAATCTCACAATACTCATCATATCATGTATGTGCATTGTCATGCCCTCTCTATTTGTCAATTGCCCAACTGTAATTTGTTCACCCAACATGCTATTT
Source organism: Lolium perenne (assembly GCF_019359855.2). Taxonomy (NCBI): domain Eukaryota; kingdom Viridiplantae; phylum Streptophyta; class Magnoliopsida; order Poales; family Poaceae; genus Lolium; species Lolium perenne. The sequence goes on along the minus strand of NC_067246.2, from coordinate 29,783,417 downwards.
ATCTTATGGGAGAGACACCTCTAGTGAACTGTGGACCTCGGTCCATTTCTTTACATCGAATACAATCTACTGCAATACTTGTTCTACTGTTTTCTGCAAACAATCATCATCCACACTATACATCTAATCCTTTGTTACAGCAAGCCGGTGAGATTGACAACCTCACTGTTTCGTTGGGGCAAAGTACTTTGGTTGTGTTGTGCAGGTTCCACGTTGGCGCCGGAATCCCTGGTGTTGCGCCGCACTACATCTCGCCGCCATCAACCTTCAACGTGCTTCTTGGCTCCTACTGGTTCGATAAACCTTGGTTTCTTACTGAGGGAAAACTTACTGCTGTACGCATCACACCTTCCTCTTGGGGTTCCCAACGGTCGCGTGTTGTACGCGTATCAACTACTCACGCATCAGTCCGGAGGCGGGCATGGTGACGTAGAGCCCTCCGGTCATGATTCCCCTCTTCGGCGGGGTGCCGGAGGTGATCTTCAGAACCCCCCGAGATGGGGTTGACGGCGGCGGCATCTCTGGAACTTTTCTCGTATTTTGGCTCTCGGTACTAGGGTTTTCCGATACAAAGGAATATATAGGCGAAGAGGCAGAGTCGGGGGAGCCAGGGAGTGGGCCCCCCACACCTGGGCGTGCCAGGGGGCCTGGCCGCGCCGCCCTATGGGGCGGCCCCCCTGCTGGCCGTCTCCGACTCTTCTTCGATGTTCTGGAACACTCTATGGAAAATAGGGCTGTGGCCTTTTGTTTCGTCCAATTCCGAGAATATTTTCTGTGTAGGATTTCTGAAACCAAAACAGCAGAAAACAGGAACTGGCGCTTCGGCATCTTGTTAATAGGTTAGTGCTGACGTGGGAGTTGACGTGGGATCAACGTCGCCAGAAAGTAGCTTCCTTGTGACGGTAAAGCACTCGTCCGTTGGGAACCCCAAGAGGAAGGTATGATGTGTACAGCAGCAAGTTTTCCCTCAGTAAGAAACCAAGGTTTATCGAACCAGTAGGAGTCAAGAAGCACGTTGAAGGTTGATGGCGGCGAGATGTAGTGCGGCGCAACATCAGGGATTCCGGCGCCAACGTGGAACCTGCACAACACAACCAAAGTACTTTGCCCCAACGAAACAGTGAGGTTGTCAATCTCACCGGCTTGCTGTAACAAAGGATTAGATGTATAGTGTGGATGATGATTGTTTGCAGAGAACAGTAGAACAAGTATTGCAGTAGATTGTATTCGATTAAAAGAATGGACCGGGGTCCACAGTTCACTAGAGGTGTCTCTCCCATAAGATAAGTAGCATGTTGGGTGAACAAATTACAGTTGGGCAATTGACAAATAGAGAGGGCATGACAATGCACATACATGACATGATGAGTATTGTGAGATTCAATTGGGCATTACGACAAAGTACATAGACCGCTATCCAGCATGCATCTATGCCTAAAAAGTCCACTTTCAGGTTATCATCCGAACCCCTTCCGGTATTAAGTTGCAAGCAACAGACAATTGCATTAAGTATGGTGCGTAATGTAATCAATAACTACATCCTCGGACATAGCATCAATGTTTTATCCCTAGTGGCAACAGCATATCCACAACCTTAGACTTCTGTCACTGTCCCAGATTTAATGGAGGCATGAACCCACTATCGAGCATAAATACTCCCTCTTGGAGTTACTAGCAAAAACTTGGCCAGAGCCTCTACTAACAACGGAGAGCATGCAAGATCATAAACAACACATAGGTAATAGATTGATAATCAACATAACATAGTATTCTCTATCCATTGGATCCCAACAAACACAACATATAGCATTACAGATAGATGATCTTGATCATGTTAGGCAGCTCACAAGATCCGACAATGAAGCACATGAGGAGAAGACAACCATCTAGCTACTGCTATGGACCCATAGTCCAGGGGTGAACTACTCACTCATCAATCCGGAGGCGACCATGGCGGTGTAGAGTCCTCCGGGAGATGAATCCCCTCTCCGGCAGGGTGCCGGAGGCGATCTCCTGAATCCCCCGAGATGGGATTGGCGGCGGCGGCGCCTCAGTAAGGTTTTCCGTATCGTGGCTCTCGGTACTGGGGGTTTCGCGACGGAGGCTTTAAGTAGGCGGAAGGGCAACGCGGGGGGCCACACGAGGGCCCCACACGCCAGGGCCGCGCGGCCAAGGGCTGGGCCGCGCCGCCCTGTTGTTGCGGCGCCTCGTGGCCCCACTTCCTTTCCCCCTCGGTCTTCTGGAAGCTTCGTGCAAAAATAGGACCCTGGGCTTTGATTTCGTCCAATTCCGAGAATATTTCCTTACTAGGATTTCTGAAACCAAAAACAGCAGAAAACAGCAACTGGCTCTTCGGCATCTCATTAATAGGTTAGTGCCAGAAAATGCATAATAATGACATATAAAGTGTATAAAACATGTGAGTATCATCATAAAAGTAGCATGGAACATAAGAAATTATAGATACGTTTGAGACGTATCAAGCATCCCCAAGCTTAGTTCCTACTCGTCCCGAGTAGGTAAACGATAACAAAGATAATTTCTTAGTGACAATGCTACCAACATAATCTTGATCAATACTATTGTAAGCACATGTAATGAATGCAGCGATTTGAAACAATGGTAAATGACATGAGTAAACAATTGAATCATAAAGCAAAGACTTTTCATGAATAGTACTTAAAGACAAGCATAAATAAGTCTTGCATAAGAGTTAACTCATAAAGCAATAATTCAAAGTAAAGGTATTGAAGCAACACAAAGGAAGATAAAGTTTCAGCGGTTGCTTTCAACTTGTAACATGTATATCTCATGGATATTGTCAATGTAAAGTAATATAACAAGTGCAATATGCAAGTATGTAGGAATCAATGCACAGTTCACACAAATGTTTGCTTCTTGAGGTGGAGAGAAATAGGTGAACCGACTCAACATAAAAGTAAAAGAAAGGTCCTTCAAAGAGGAAAGCATCGATTGCTATATTTGTGCTAGAGCTTTGGTTTTGAAAACAAGAAACAATTTTGTCAACGGTAGTAATAAAGCATATGAGTTATGTAATTTATATCTTACAAGTTGCAAGCCTCATGCATAGTATACTAATAGTGCCCGCACCTTGTCCTAATTAGCTTGGATTACCGGGATTATCATCGCAATACACATGTTTTAACCAATTGTCACAAAGGGGTACCTCTATGCCGCCTGTACAAAGGTCTAAGGAGAAAGCTCGCATTGGATTTCTCGCTTTTGGTTATTCTCAACTTAGACATCCATACCGGGATAACATAGACAACAGATAATGGACTCCTCTTTTATGCATAAGCATGTAGCAACAATTAGTGTTCTCATATGAGATTGAGGATATGTGTCCAAAACTGAAACTTCCACCATGGATCATGGCTTTAGTTAGCGGCCCAATGTTCTTCTCTAACATTATGCATGCTCTAACCATTAAATGAGTGGTAAATCTCCCTTACTTCAGACAAGACGGACATGCATAGCAACTCACATGATATTCAACAAAGAGTAATTGATGGCGTCCCCAGAAACATGGTTATCGCACAACAAGCAACTTAATAAGAGATAAAGTGCATAAGTACATATTCAATACCACAATAGTTTTTTAGGCTATTTGTCCCATGAGCTATATATTGTAGAGGTGAAGAATGGAAATTTTAAAGGTAGCACTCAAGCAATTTACTTTGGAATGGCGGAGAAATACCATGTGGTAGGTAGGTATGGTGGACACAAATGGCATAGTGGTTGGCTCAAGGATTTTGGATGCATGAGAAGTATTCCCTCTCGATACAAGGTTTAGGCTAGCAAGGTTATTTGAAGCAAACACAAGGATGAAGCGGTGCAGCAAAACTCACATAAAAGACATATTGTAAACATTATAAGACTCTATACCGTCTTCCTTGTTGTTCAAACTCAATACTAGAAATTATCTAGACCTTAGAGAAACCAAACATGCAAATCAGATTTTAGCATGCTCTATGTATTTCTTCATTAATAAGTGCAAAGTATATGATGCAAGAGCTTAAACATGAGCACAACAATTGCCAAGTATCACATTATTCAAGATATTATACCAATTACCACATATATCATTTTCCGATTCCAACCATATAACAATTTAACGAAGAAGAAACTTTCGCCATGAATACTATGAGTAAAGCCTAAGGATATATTTGTCCATATGCAACAGCGGAGCGTGTCTCTCTCCCACACAATGAATGCTAGGATCCAACTTTATTCAAACAAAACAAAAACAAAAACAAACCGACGCTCCAAGCAAAGTACATAAGATGTGATGGAATAAAAATATAGTTTCAGGGGAGGAACCTGATAATGTTGTCGATGAAGAAGGGGATGCCTTGGGCATCCCCAAGCTTAGACGCTTGAGTCTTCTTGATATATGCAGGGGTGAACCACCGGGGCATCCCCAAGCTTAGAGCTTTCACTCTCCTTGATCATAGTGTATATCATCCTCCTCTCTTGATCCTTGAAAACTTCCTCCACACCAAACTTGAAACAAACTCATTAGAGGATTAGTGCATAATCAAAATTCACATATTCAGAGGTGACACAATCATTCTTTATACTTATGGACATTGCACAAAGCTACTGAAAGTCAATGGAACAAAGAAATCCATCTAACATAGCAAAACAGGCAATGCAAAATAAAAGGCAGAATCTGTCAAAACAGAACAGTTCGTAAAGACGTATTTTTAACAGGCACCAGACTTGCTCAGATGAGAAAACTTAAAACTAATGAAAGTTGCGTACATATCTGAGGATCACTCACGTAAATTGGGATAATTTTCTGAGTTACCTACAGAGAATTTTACCCAGATTTGTGACAGCAAAGAAAACTGTTTCTGCGCAGTAATCCAAATCTAGCATCATACTTCTATTAGAGACTTTACTTGGCACAACAATGCAATAAAACTAAGATAAGGAGAGGTTGCTACAGTAGTAAACAACTTCCAAGACTCAAATATAAAACAAAAGTACTGTAGTAAAAACATGGGTTGTCTCCCATAAGCGCTTTTCTTTAACGCCTTTCAGCTAGGCGCAGAAAGTGTGTATCAAGTTTTATCGAAAGATGGAGCATCTACAACGGGGTGTGGAGTTTTCTCAACCATGCATAGTATTTTGGATACATAGGTTTCAGCGGCTCCCTTTTCATTAGTCTTGGGCTTGCTACTCTCATCAAACAAATTTTCAGGAACAAGCCAAGCATAATTATCATCTAGAGCTTCATGCATCGCTAGGAACTTACATGGTATTGGTGCTTTAATCTCCCCACCATCATTAACATTATCAGTGTACTTAATTCTATCCATATCCATCTTTTCAAGTGTTCTTTTAAAATCGGTGATCATACCAAGCCTATCATGCTTACTAAAAACTTTTCTAGCTTCTTTGGCTACATCCTAAAATTCTCGCACTAGGACTTTTAAAACAAAATCTCTCTTCTCTCCCCTCTCCATATCAAAAAGTGTAAGAAACATGTGTTGTATCATGGGGTTGAGACTAATAAATCTAGCTTCCATCATGCGTACCAAACAAACAGAGGCAACTTCATAGGTAGGGACAGCTTTTGCAAGGGGTATATCTTTAAGATCTTCATGCATACTAACATGGGTGAAAAATTCTTCTATATTATCTCTCCCAATTATAGACCCTTGTCCTACCGGTATATCTTTTTCAGTAAAATTAAAAGGAAACATGATGAAATAAGTAAAGCAGATGCAAGTAACTAATTTTGTGTGTGTTTTTGATATAGCAAACAAGATAGCAAGTAAAGTAAAACTAGCAACCAATTTTTTTGTGTTTTGATTTAGTGCAGCAAACAAAGTAGTAAATAAAATAACGCAAGACAAAAACAAAGTAAAGAGATTGGATTGTGGAGACTCCCCTTGCAGCGTGTATTGATCTCCCCGGCAACGGCGCTAGAAAAAGAGCTGCTGACGTGGGAGTTGACGTGGGATCAACGTCGCCAGAAAGTAGCTTCCTTGTGACGGTAAAGCACTCGTCCGTTGGGAACCCCAAGAGGAAGGTATGATGTGTACAGCAGCAAGTTTTCCCTCAGTAAGAAACCAAGGTTTATCGAACCAGTAGGAGTCAAGAAGCACGTTGAAGGTTGATGGCGGCGAGATGTAGTGCGGCACAACACCAGGGATTCCGGCGCCAACGTGGAACCTGCACAACACAACCAAAGTACTTTGCCCCAACGGAACAGTGAGGTTGTCAATCTCACCGGCTTGCTGTAACAAAGGATTAGATGTATAGTGTGGATGATGATTGTTTGCAGAGAACAGTAGAACAAGTATTGCAGTAGATTGTATTCGATTAAAAGAATGGACCGGGGTCCACAGTTCACTAGAGGTGTCTCTCCCATAAGATAAGTAGCATGTTGGGTGAACAAATTACAGTTGGGCAATTGACAAATAGAGAGGGCATGACAATGCACATACATGACATGATGAGTATTGTGAGATTCAATTGGGCATTACGACAAAGCACATAGACCGCTATCCAGCATGCATCTATGCCTAAAAAGTCCACTTTCAGGTTATCATCCGAACCCCTTCCGGTATTAAGTTGCAAGCAACAGACAATTGCATTAAGTATGGTGCGTAATGTAATCAATAACTACATCCTCGGACATAGCATCAATGTTTTATCCCTAGTGGCAACAACACATCCACAACCTTAGAACTTTCATCCTTTGTCCCCAGTTTAATGGAGGCATGAACCCACTATCGAGCATAAATACTCCCTCTTGGAGTTACTAGCAAAAACTTGGCCAGAGCCTCTACTAACAACGGAGAGCATGCAAGATCATAAACAACACATAGGTAATAGATTGATAATCAACATAACATAGTATTCTCTATCCATCGGATCCCAACAAACACAACATATAGCATTACAGATAGATGATCTTGATCATGTTAGGCAGCTCACAAGATCCGACAATGAAGCACATGAGGAGAAGACAACCATCTAGCTACTGCTATGGACCCATAGTCCAGGGGTGAACTACTCACTCATCAATCCGGAGGCGACCATGGCGGTGTAGAGTCCTCCGGGAGATGAATCCCCTCTCCGGCAGGGTGCCAGAGGCGATCTCCTGAATCCCCCAAGATGGGATTGGCGGCGGCGACGCCTCAGTAAGGTTTTCCGTATCGTGGCTCTCGGTACTGGGGGTTTCGCGACGGAGGCTTTAAGTAGGCGGAAGGGCAACGCGGGGGGCCACACGAGGGCCCCACACACCAGGGCCGCGCGGCCAAGGGCTGGGCCGCGCCGCCCTGTTGTGGCGGCGCCTCGTGGCCCCACTTCCTTTCCCCCTCGGTCTTCTGGAAGCTTCGTGCAAAAATAGGACCCTGGGCTTTGATTTCGTCCAATTCCGAGAATATTTCCTTACTAGGATTTCTGAAACCAACAACAGCAGAAAACGACAAGCGGCTCTTCGGCATCTCATTAATAGGTTAGTGCCGGAAAATGCATAATAATGACATATAAAGTGTATAAAACATGTGAGTATCATCATAAAAGTAGCATGGAACATAAGAAATTATAGATACGTTTGACACGTATCAGACAACCATCTAGCTACTGCTATGGACCCATAGTCCAGGGGTGAACTACTCACTCATCAATCCGGAGGCGACCATGGCGGTGTAGAGTCCTCCGGGAGATGAATCCCCTCTCCGGCAGGGTGCCGGAGGCGATCTCCTGAATCCCCCGAGATGGGATTGGCGGCGGCGGCGCCTCAGTAAGGTTTTCCGTATCGTGGCTCTCGGTACTGGGGGTTTCGCGACGGAGGCTTTAAGTAGGCGGAAGGGCAAAGTCGGGGGCCACACGAGGGGCCCACACGCCAGGGCCGCGCGGCCTAGGGTTGGGCCGCGCCGCCCTGTTGTGGCGGCGCCTCGTGGCCCCACTTCCTTTCCCCCTCGGTCTTCTGGAAGCTTCGTGCAAAAATAGGACCCTGGGCTTTGATTTCGTCCAATTTCGAGAATATTTCCTTACTAGGATTTCTGAAACCAAAAACAGCAGAAAAACAAGCAATCGCTCTTCGGCATCTCGTTAATAGGTTAGTGCCGGAAAATGCATAATAATGACATATAATGTGTATAAAACATGTGAGTATCATCATAAAAGTAGCATGGAACATAAGAAATTATAGATACGTTTGAGACGTATCAAGCATCCCCAAGCTTAGTTCCTACTCGTCCCGAGTAGGTAAACGATAACAAAGATAATTTTTTAGTGACAATGCTACCAACATAATCTTGATCAATACTATTGTAAGCACATGTAATGAATGCAGCGATTTGAAACAATGGTAAATGACATGAGTAAACAATTGAATCATAAAGCAAAGACTTTTCATGAATAGTACTTAAAGACAAGCATAAATAAGTCTTGCATAAGAGTTAACTCATAAAGCAATAATTCAAAGTAAAGGTATTGAAGCAACACAAAGGAAGATAAAGTTTCAGCGGTTGCTTTCAACTTGTAACATGTATATCTCATGGATATTGTCAATGCAAAGTAATATAACAAGTGCAATATGCAAGTATGTAAGAATCAATGCACAGTTCACACAAGTGTTTGCTTCTTGAGGTGGAGAGAAATAGGTGAACTTACTCAACATAAAAGTAAAAGAAAGGTCCTTCAAAGAGGAAAGCATCGATTGCTATATTTGTGCTAGAGCTTTGGTTTTGAAAACAAGAAACAATTTTGTCAACGGTAGTAACAAAGCATATGAGTTATGTAATTTATATCTTACAAGTTGCAAGCCTCATGCATAGTATACTAATATTGTCCGCACCTTGTCCTAATTAGCTTGGATTACCGGGATTATCATCGCAATACACATGTTTTAACCAAGTGTCACAAAGGGGTACCTCTATGCCGCCTGTACAAAGGTCTAAGGTGAAAGCTCGCATTGGATTTCTCGCTTTTGGTTATTCTCAACTTAGACATCCATACCGGGACAACATAGACAACAGATAATGGACTCCTCTTTTATGCATAAGCATGTAGCAACAATTAGTGTTCTCATATGAGATTGAGGATATGTGTCCAAAACTGAAACTTCCACCATGGATCATGGCTTTAGTTAGCGGCCCAATGTTCTTCTCTAACAATATGCATGCTCTAACCATTAAATGAGTGGTAAATCGCCCTTACTTCAGACAAGATGAACATGCATAGCAACTCACATGATATTCAATAAAGAAATAGTTGATGGCGTCCCCAGGAACATGGTTATCGCACAACAAGCAACTTAATAAGAGATAAAGTGCATAAGTACATATTCAATACCACAATAGTTTTTAAGCTATTTGTCCCATGAGCTATATATTGTAAAGGTAAAGAATGGAAATTTTAAAGGTAGCACTCAAGCAATTTACTTTGGAATGGCGTAGAAATACCATGTGGTAGGTAGGTATGGTGGACACAAATGGCATAGTGGTTGGCTCAAGGATTTTGGATGCATGAGAAGTATTCCCTATCGATACAAGGTTTAGGCTAGCAAGGTTATTTGAAGCAAACACAAGGATGAAGCGGTGCAGCAAAACTCACATAAAAGACATATTGTAAACATTATAAGACTCTATACCGTCTTCCTTGTTGTTCAAACTCAATACTAGAAATTATATACACCTTAGAGAAACCAAACATGCAAATCAGATTTTAGCATGCTCTATGTATTTCTTCATTAATAAGTGCAAAGTATATGATGCAAGAGCTTAAACATGAGCACAACAATTGCCAAGTATCACATTATTCAAGATATTATACCAATTACCACATATATCATTTTCCGATTCCAACCATATAACAATTTAACGAAGAAGAAACTTTCGCCATGAATACTATGAGTAAAGCCTAAGGACATATTTGTCCATATGCAACAGCGGAGCGTGTCTCTCTCCCACACAATGAATGCTAGGATCCAACTTTATTCAAACAAAACAAAAACAAAAACAAACAGACGCTCCAAGTAAAGTACATAAGATGTGATGGAATAAAAATATAGTTTCAGGGGAGGAACCTGATAATGTTGTCGATGAAGAAGGGGATGCCCAGCTTAGACGCTTGAGTCTTCTTGATGTATGCAGGGGTGAACCACCGGGGCATCCCCAAGCTTAGAGCTTTCACTCTCCTTGATCATAGTGTATATCATCCTCCTCTCTTGATCCTTGAAAACTTCCTCCACACCAAACTCGAAACAAACTCATTAGAGGATTAGTACATAATCAAAATTCACATATTCAGAGGTGACACAATCATTCTTTATACTTCTGGACATTGCACAAAGCTACTGAAAGTCAATGGAACAAAGAAATCCATCTAACATAGCAAAACAGGCAATGCAAAATAAAAGGCAGAATCTGTCAAAACAGAACAGTTCGTAAAGACGTATTTTTAACAGGCACCAGACTTGCTCTGATGAGAAAACTTAAAACTAATGAAAGTTGCGTACATGTCTGAGGATCACTCACGTAAATTGGCATAATTTTCTGAGTTACCTACAGAGAATTTTACCCAGATTCGTGACAGCAAAGAAAACTGTTTCTGCGCAGTAATCCAAATCTAGCATCATACTTCTATTAGAGACTTTACTTGGCACAACAATGCAATAAAACTAAGATAAGGAGAGGTTGCTACAGTAGTAAACAACTTCCAAGACTCAAATATAAAATAAAAGTACTGTAGTAAAAACATGGGTTGTCTCCCATAAGCGCTTTTCTTTAACGCCTTTCAGCTAGGCGCAGAAAGTGTATATCAAGTATTATCAAGAGATGGTGTATCACCCTTACCTTGGGCTTTGCCCTTACCTTTCTTGTTCTTTTTCTTACCCTTTGATTTAGGGAATATATGTCTTCCCCCTGGTGTAGAGGTGAATTTCATGGTGCCTTCTCCCATATCTATGACCGCTCCCAATAGTTTCAGCAGGGATCTTCCAAGTGTGATTTGTCCTGTTCCTACACATTCAATAACAAGATAATCAATGGATATTGTTCTTCCAAGAATGGTTGTATGCACACTGCAGCTATTCCCTTAGGGTTTATAACAGAGTTATCAATAAGAGTTATTCCTTCTTCCCCTTCGACGAAATCCCGAAGTTTCAAAGATTCATGAATACTCTTAGGCATTAGGCAAAATTCAGACATAATATCACAATTGGCATGAAGAGTTTGGTCACTGATAACAATTTTAATAGTAGGATCCCATAATGAAGGTTCAGAGTTCACTAAAACTTGATCAAGACGGTTACGAACATATCTATAATTTTCATTCAAGCAAGATGCACTTGTCTCAAGAGTATTTAATCTATTATAAATGCTAATAAGGGCTGAATCAAAGTTATTAGCTGAATCATGTGATGCAACCAACTTCTTTATGGCATTAAAAGCTTGATCCCCATTGCAATGAAGGAAATCTCCTCCCACTAAAGCATCCAAAGCATATCTATAGCGAATCATAAGCCCAAAATAAAAGTTACTAAGGAGTAAACTTAGAGTCATTTGTGGTTCAGTTTTGCGATAAGAAGTAAAAATTCTGGACCAAGCATCTTTAAAACTCTCCTCATCCCCTTGTTTAAAAGTGAAGACTAATTCTTCAGGTGAAGAAGTAACAAGTGCAGAACTAGACATGGTAACAAAAATAAAATGCAAGTAACTAAATTTTTTTTGTTGTGTTTTTGTTATAGCAAACAAGATAGCAAATAAAGTAAAACTAGCAACTAATTTTTTTGTGTTTTGATTTAGTGCAGCAAACAAAATAGTAAATAAAATAAAGCAAGACAAAAACAAAGTAAAGAGATTGGATTGTGGAGACTCCCCTTGCAGCGTGTGTTGATCTCCCCGGCAACGGCGCCAGAAAAAGAGCTGCTGACGTGGGAGTTGCCGTGGGATCAACGTCGCCAGAAAGTAGCTTCCTTGTGACGGTAAAGCACTCGTCCGTTGGGAACCCCAAGAGGAAGGTATGATGTGTACAGCAGCAAGTTTTCCCTCAGTAAGAAACCAAGGTTTATCGAACCAGTAGGAGTCAAGAAGCACGTTGAAGGTTGATGGCGGCGAGATGTAGTGCGGCGCAACACCAGGGATTCCGGCGCCAACGTGGAACCTGCACAACACAACCAAAGTACTTTGCCCCAACGAAACAGTGAGGTTGTCAATCTCACCGGCTTGCTGTAACAAAGGATTAGATGTATAGTGTGGAAGATGATTGTTTGCAGAGAACAAGAAACAAGTATTGCGATGATTGTATTCGATTAAAAGAATGGACCGGGGTCCATAGTTCACTAGAGGTGTCTCTCCCATAAGATAAATAGCATGTTGGGTGAACAAATTACAGTTGGGCAATTGACAAATAAAGAGAGCATGACAATGCACATACATGACATGATGAGTATTGTGAGATTCAATTGGGCATTACGACAAAGTACATAGACCGCTATCCAGCATGCATCTATGCCTAAAAAGTCCACTTTCAGGTTATCATCCGAACCCCTTCCGGTATTAAGTTGCAAGCAACAGACAATTGCATTAAGTATGATGCGTAATATAATCAATAACTACATCCTCGGACATAGCATCAATGTTTTATCCCTAGTGGCAACATCACATCCACAACCTTAGAACTTTCTGTCACTGTCCCAGATTTAATGGAGTCATGAACCCACTATCGAGCATAAATACTCCCTCTTGGAGTTACTAGCAAAAACTTGGCCAGAGCCTCTACTAACAACGGAGAGCATGCAAGATCATAAACAACACATAGGTAATAGATTGATAATCAACATAACATAGTATTCTCTATCCATCGGATCCCAACAAACACAACATATAGCATTACAGATAGATGATCTTGATCATGTTAGGCAGCTCACAAGATCCGACAATGAAGCACATGAGGACAAGACAACCATCTAGCTACTGCTATGGACCCATAGTCCAGGGGTGAACTACTCACTCATCAATCCGGAGGCGACCATGGCGGTGTAGAGTCCTCCGGGAGATGAATCCCCTCTCCGGCAGGGTGCCGGAGGTGATCTCCTGAATCCCCCGAGATGGGATTGGCGGCGGCGGCGCCTCAGTAAGGTTTTTCGTATCGTGGCTCTCGTTACTGGGGGTTTCGCGACAGAGGCTTTAAGTAGGCGGAAGGGCAAAGTCGGGGGCCACACGAGGGCCCCACACGCCAGGGCCGCGCGGCCTAGGGCTGGGCCGCGCCGCCCTGTTGTCGCAGCGCCTCGTGGCCCCACTTCCTTCCCCCCTCGGTCTTCTGGAAGCTTCGTGCAAAAATAGGACCCTGGGCTTTGATTTCGTCCAATTCCGAGAATATTTCCTTACTAGGATTTCTAAAACCAAAAACAGCAGAAAACAGCAACTGGCTCTTCGGCATCTCGTTAATAGGTTAGTGCCGGAAAATGCATAATAATGACATATAATGTGTATAAAACATGTGAGTATCATCATAAAAGTAGCATGGAACATAAGAAATTATAGATACGTTTGAGACGTATCAGTTAGTACCGGAAAATGCATCAAAATGATATAAAGTATGAATAAAACATGTAGGTATTGTCATAAAACTAGCATAGAACATAAGAAATTATAGATACGTTGGAGACGTATCAGCGGAATCCGCACCTACCTTCATTTTCTTCTTTGAATTGTAGCTTTAAGAAATATATCATTGTTGTCTTGTCACCGTATTTTCCTAGTATTCCTAGTAATTCAGGCGATTCATTTAATTTTGATTTGATTCAACACGATGGTGCACAAAAATCCGGATACAACATTTTTTACGAACCACGATATACATAATTCTAGCAAGAGATTGTAAGATTGACAACTCGCGCAACTAATCCAATATGACGAAGGTTTAAGTATCTAAATATTGGCAAACATTCCTGATATATTGGCCAGTGTATTGGTGATCATGTTTGATCCAAATGTTGCACAACTCTAGCATTTCGAGTGTAAAAACACATTTCAAATGATATTTCTTATTACATGGAGCTCTAGATGCTTCCAATCATGAGTTGCCATCAGATTTTACTATAAATGGGTTCATTGTCGAATTATCAAATCAAACAATAGGTTACTATGAGAATATCATCAGATGCTTCATATTTCCCTACATAAACCCGTGAATAAAGTGATTAAAAAATTTAATACATAGAATGATAAATGTGCGAACGTGCATATTCTAGTGGGTTGTAACATCGGCAAGAGGACGAAGAGGTCCATTTAGGATCTGGTAGGTTGAATAAGCCAGATATTTGGTTAGAAACATAATGATTCTATGTTTGGTTATATAAATCATTTTGAGGAATGTCACCTAGTATAACTAGAATAGGACGACATATTATTATATTATTGTCTCCAACAATCATTATTAATTAATAAAAAGTTATGACATATCAAGAGAAATATAACAACATACTTATTTCAAATAGAACCCAATATAATGAAATAAATGCCTCGTAATGTATGTAATAATCATTAACCAAATCTTCGAAATGGACACCATCAAATTAAAATCCAACAACACCATTTTAAGTTTAGGTGCACAAATATGAATGTTTTGTTTTGAGCACTATAATATTTTGTCTAGAACACAAGAATGCAAAACATATAGATATGAAAGAGTATATCACCGTGTGCATAGTTGCATTGGAAGATTTGCAGGTGCACGGTGCCCTCGCTGAACACTTCAAGATCGAAAGACTCAAGAGTAGTTGATAGGTTCTGGTTTTGTGTGTGTGTCGCGAGACGACATGGTTGGAGAGGAAAAGAGAAGAAACGGTTCCATCATGCCCGGTAGTACCGGTACTAAGAGAGGTAGTACCGCTATCGCTATTGGTACCGGTCACAGTACCGCTGTTGTCATCGCACGAAGGGAAAAACTTGCAGTAGGCATGCCAATACCTTGATGGTACCTTGACCGGTAGTACCACTCCAAGCGGCACTTCCGACCAGGTACCGGTTTGGTACCGATCATGCCAAACACGCAGAACTTCCGCCCTGGTACCGCTATGGTACCGGGCATGAGTCCGGGGCTCCCAGAGACCGTGCCGGTACCTTGACGGTACCTGCAGCGGTAGTACCGGTTGAACCCCACATGTCAGCACTGAAAGCTGATTCTGGACACAGAGCGGTAGTACCAGTCATGCAGGAACTGTACATAACAGATGGATTTGGAGGCCCCTATAAAAGGGGGCCTTCTTCCCCAGCTCGACCCAAGTCTTCTCTCTCTCTCTCCCCCACTGTTGCTGAGCTCAAAACCTTGAGGATCTCCCTCCCCATCCAACTAATCATGCCCAAATTTTGAGGAGTGGTGGAGGAGACCCCGATCTATTGTTCCACCGAGAAAGATTTCACCAATTCCACCTAGTCCTTTTGTGGATCTCGATGCTAGGGTTCCTATTGTGGGATCTGTTGGAGATGAGCTCCTATGGAGGCTAGTTTGGAGTTGTGCTAGCCCCATAGGGTGTTGGGAGCCTCCGGTGTTGTGCAGCTCGTCCCAACCTTGTGAAGGAACCACCGCCTCGACCGGCCTCGTTAGTGGAGAAGGGAAAGCTCCTTCGTGTGGTTTTCTCGAGGAAGAAGGTGAGGCATGTGTGGCCGTTGGACCTTTGTGGTCCACACCTCGTCAACACAGATGTACTCCCTCACGTTTGAGGAACTACGGGAAACACATCGCGTCTCCTCTTCGCTACCCCGGTTGTCCCGCTCTCTCTCTCTCTCTTTACCCGTTTGTCGGTTCCTTTACTTGCTGCATCGCATAGCATCATACTAGGTTCACCATAGTTGCTAAAGTTGTCACCTTTACTTTCGCACCGCCTAAAACTGAAAAAGACATAAAAATTGAGTAGTGACCATTCACCTCCCTCTAGTCGCGCCACCGATCCATTCAATAGGTATAGATTTATAAGGGAATATGCAAGTTGCGACATTTGGAAGAAAAAAAATACACAGTAGTACGATGGTTACTCTTATCTTGCCTCTTGTGCTTGTTCCACGTAGATTTGCATGTTTTTGGTGTATGCATGTGGTGACATGAAATACATTGCGCCAAGCACACAAATAGTATGTTCTTGGAAGAATCGACTAATGTAGAAAATGGGAAATAAAATAAAATTCTAATTGAATTGTTTTTGCTGAAAGATATCACTTACCCTTTAACGGTTTACACTATTAATTAATTGGTTGTTAAAGCATGCCCATCAACGCCACACAGAATGTTTCCTGGCCTTCCTAAAACATGTTTGCTTTTGGGGGCACGAGAACACATGTACAAACTTGGGGGCGCGAGAACACATGTTCAGAGTTGCTTCAGACCGCCAAAGAAGATGTGTATGGAAGTTCATTTCCGTCCCACCAATATATCGTCCCACCAATATATCGCATGCACCCTTTGAGTGCACACGGCCTAAACTATTATGGCAAGAGATCAGGGCGATGTCGGATATCAAATTACCGTTCTTCCATCCTGCCTCATGGTCAATTGGCATGATTGATATTGTGATTATTAGTGAAAAGGGAACCATCCTAACCCTATGTGGATGTTGGGTGATATGGCAGGAACGAAATTGCCGGAAGCATGTAGAAAGCAATCAGAATCAGTTCGTTGGGCTATGGAGATAATGATGGATCTTTCGCGATCCAGTAAAGATGGAGAGAGGAAACCATCTAAACCTGTAATCCATCAGACTCCTCTCGAAAGATGGCACCGTGAAGATGAATACAAATGTCATTTTTAGTGTGGAGAACATGGCTATGAGCCCGGAGTGGTTGTAAGAGACCATCATAATCATGGTACACACACAAGCCATTTGGTACGATAATGCTTCAAGTGCAAGGGTCTTGTAAGCGGTGTTGATCAAAGATGCTACACGACTTGTAGTAGAGAAGGTCTAGACTCGAGTTATCATTGAATCTAACGTCAAAGAAGCTGTTCAGATTTATGCTAATGAAAGCAAGATATATGTGAGTTGAAGGCGTCCTTCCATGAGATGAGCTTTTTCTAGCTTTAGCCTACTTGGAGATGATCCTGGATAGACTTTAGCCTAGGTGCTCTTATCACTCTATTGAGTGACTATCCTGTGATATGATTAATAAAGCTCTTTAAATTCGCAAAATAAAATAAAATAAAATTATATAACTTAATTTAGGGAACGGAGGAATGGACTGGGCCTTCCATTGGCATCCATGCGCCTACTCCATGATGTACTAGTATGGAGTACTAGCGTCCAGTCGACGGCTACTTTGGTAGTATATTTGGTAGGAAATAAAACGGCCAGTCGACGGCTACCTTTGGTAGGAAATCAATCGACATCTCTTTTTGCTGGGTATAAACCAATCGACGTCTCTTTACTTTTGGGAGTAAATCAATAGACACCTTTTTTTCTTCTGGCAAACCAATCGACGTCTCGTCTAGACCATTCCATTGATGTACGCACATTAACCGGAGTAAATTATTTCCCTTCTTAAAATACTTTGGATGCTGTCCCTACACCATTGAAAAAGGAAGAAACTGGTGGGAGGTAATTAAGGAATAGATTTGGAAACGGCGGTCAATTACACCTTCCAGCCAGGCCTCCCCCTTCTTACCCTTCTATAAAACCACCCCTTCGTCCTCCTCCATCACACGCATCAGCAGCACCAAAGAATAGTTCTTTCCTTCCTTCTTCCATCGCCTACCACATAGAAGTAGATTCCACCATTCCAGAGCTTCGAAGTTGTATGATATTGTCATCTTGTTCTGCTCTTTTTTTCTTGCATACGGCCATCATGTATAAAGCATCTCATGAGCTTGTTTAGATTTTCATGGCGATAGACGCCAGATCTCGTATTTGATTCGCCATGTTCTTTGCTTGGCTTACTTGTTGCTGGTTTTTGTGTTCGGTTTTGAGGTGGAGCTCCTATCATTCCAATGAAAGGTCTTGCTAGGAGGGGTGGTACAGCTGCTCGTTCATGGTTCCCACTATCCTACCTCCGTTTGATACCAGGGAGATAGGCTTGTGGCTTGCATGACCGAGGAGCCGCATCGTCCCCTCGCTGGCCGCTCTTTGGATTGAAGGGAGCTCTGCATCTTGGCCTATTTCATGTTATAGTGCTTCCCCTCCCACGGTCCTGGTGGTTTTACCTGCGTTTTCTTTCATACATGTTTCAGATCTGATGCTTTTGTAGACCTTCAAGCTTTGCGCTATCTTTAATCTGCACGCTTTGTCTCATTACTGTCTAATCCATTCATTCATGTTCTTGATCTTATTTTAAGAGCCTGCGCTTTTCCATAAATGAAAGATTCAGGTTGTGCTTTGTACTTTGCATATATCTCTTTATTTTTATTCCTTGATCCTGAAGAGGTAGTAGTACTACTGTCCTTGTTCTTCCTTACCCCCTTCGCTGTCGTAGTGTACATTTGTGGTGGTGCTATTAGATCTTGCTTGGACGTTATGAGATCCCCATCCTACTTGTGTCCACACGATTTTTTCTGGTAGATTTGCATCAGATTCCATGTACGTTGTTCTTAGATCTGGCTGCTGAGTGCACCACATGTTTGCCATTACATTCCCTCTTTTGTTATGTTAGTTGATGTGTCGCAGGATCTGCTGTTCACCTCTGTTTGAATGCAAGATTTGTAATGTAAATCTAGCTCTATGTTTTGTAATGTTCAACCTGTTCGAACATTTCCTTGTTTTGCAGGTCGTGATTGTTTTTTCAGTGCTGTCCTATTTATTATGGTGAAGCCTCGAGTTGTCTTTTGGCCAGTATGACGCGTTTGAAGCTGCTGCTAGATAGCTCTAGCCATTGTTAACCTTTATTTTAGTCTTGGTCTATGTTGTTTATATATGTCTCACGAAGTACTTTATGTCCAGTTTATATGTGCCCCTGTTTTCGGAAACAAAGTGATCTGGTAGCCCTCTATGTAAATCCTAATTGAGTTGCATTCTCGTAGTTATATTTCTGTTTGCTCAATGCCATTTTATCAGTTGAGCACCGAGAAGGTTACAAGTTTGTCACGTGTGCTTCCTTGTTTTATCCCAGTGTTAATATCTAAATACTGGGTGTGTCTGTCGTATTCAAGTCTTGACAAATGCGGTTGCTTAGCTGTTTGTTGCAGTGTGACCTCAGTACCGAGTCAAATCTTTTCATTAATGATTATTCATTTGTAATAGTAGGGTGAATGAAAAATGACAAAATGAAGTATTCTAAGCATATCAGTAAGCTTTGCTGCAGGTGTGGTTTGGAGGAAGAGGACATTCATCTTTTCTTCACATGCCACTTCGCCAGGATTGCATGGTTTGGTGCTCCGTGGTTTATTCGCACTGATATTCTTACTCATAACTGTAGCTCCTTAACGCAGATTCTTTTGAACTTGCAAAATCTGAATCATCCACATGCTTCTCTACAGAATATCTTAACTTTCATGTGGTGTATTTGGAAGTCCAGGAATGACTGTCTTTTTAACAGGAAAAATGGGGCTCCATATCAGATAAACATTAATGCTCAAGCTCTTTGCAATAATTTAGAGCTGCATGATTCTAATAATCCTACATTGCAGGTGCAGCAAAAGATCAATTCTACTTCAACCAGTATGCTTCCATCTACAGGAAATACTATCAAGACAGATCTTTCAATAGAAGGACCCAAGGTATACTCTGATGCGGCATGGAAGACACGAAGAACTCCAGCAACGGGAAAAAACATAAAGACAGGTCTTGGCGTTTTTTGCCACTTTCAGGATGGACATCATGCTACGAAGATTTTCATCCAAGCATCCACGGAGATGGTGCCATCTCCACTACATGCAGAAGCTTTCGCACTTGTGCTAGCAGCAAGGGTCGCTACTATACTTCAGCTCCAGCAAGTCACTTTTCTGGTTGATAACCTATCTCTAGCTAAAGCTGCTGCTGCTAATTCTGCAACTGATCCGCATGCTCTATGGGAGATTCGACAGCTTGTAGCGAACTTTCAGGAGATTTCTCAGATGCTTCAACCGAAGGTTTATCACATTACCAGAGACTTAAACGGAGTAGCAGACAACTGTGCACATCAGGCACCAGACGATCGAAGTCTGGACCTATTTTTAGTTGTATCAACTCAACTCATGCAAATAGGCCTTGCCCCATAACTCTAGCTTTTCAAAATTCGAATCTCCAAGGCTTTGTAATGCACAATGTATTCTGTTCATGAGCTAAATGAATTTGGCGCCTCTGGCGCCTCTCCTTGTTCAAAAAAAAAAAAAAAAAAAGCATTATGAAATATCAGTGCACGTGAACGGTATATTTCAATTGGTGGTGTATGTGTGGCCGTGTACGATATAATAGCCTACTCCGGAATAACCTACCGAGTTTTGTCTGTTTATACCAGAAGCTTCAAAAATTCAATGTACTAACAAATTTGAATATAATTTATTTCCTGTTTGCAAATTCTGTTTACAATTTCTAGAATTTGCAGATCCAAATTCTAAAAACACTCAAACAGAGTTCTAGAAATATAAGTGACTTACTTTGTATCTGTTTGTACGTTAGGAATTTGTTTCTAAATTTTTAGAGAAAATACACATTTTATGAACACATGCCAGGTCGTTCTGCGAACTACAATTTCTTCCATTCACAGTCGTCACCAGCCATTTGTGGAGCATGAACGAAATACTACCTCCTTGATTATATTATATGTACATATTCGTATTGAAAAGCACTTCCAAATAATAATTATTCATACAAAAAGCGCGCAAAACGAGGACGTCTTATTCTTTTAAATGGAGGTATTACAAAGAGGCAGCCAATTTCAAACAATGTCTGTAAGAACATATAAAATCATTCTAACTCTCTATTTTAGTATTCGTATACTTCCTCCATGCATCAATATAAGATGGTGTATATAATGTTTTAGCTAATATAATGTAAGAACATATTTTAGCAAGTGAACTAAAGAAAAGGGAGAGAGTAATTTGGAGTTGAAAATAACAAATAAAATTCACACAAACTCAATAACGTTTGTAAGGACATATAAAATTGTTGTAACTCAATACACAGGACGACTACCTTCGCATGAGTGAGTACTGCCATTGAGTGCATGTACAAGTTTTGCCGAGTTGTGGTGGGAAAGTTTGGCAAATAGTACTTGAGAGGGTCAACTGAGGAGACTGCAAAGATCATAGCAGAAAATGCTGCCAGGAAGCATCGATTGCATGCACTGGTCATGGAAGAACTGCTCGTTTGCTTGACAAGGTATATACAAATGGCGTCATGGATATTGCAATGTGGTGCTTGAAGCTGTGGCAGATTATGACATGTGGATTTGGCATTCTTTCTTTAGCATGGCGGGATCACACAATGACATCAACGTGTTACAGCGGTCTCCCGTGTTCAGCAGATTAATGGAAGGGCATGCTCCACCATGCAACTATGAGATTAATGGCCACCAATATACCAAAGGCTATTATCTAGCCGATGGTATATATCTAAAATGGGCCACTTTTATCAAAATAATCTCGGCTCCATCAGGTCAGAAGAATTCCCACTTTGATGCGCGACAGGAGGCTTGCAGGAAGGATGTCGAGCGGGCATTTGGTGTGCTTCAAGTTCAATTTGCAATTGTCCGTTACCCTGCTCTAAGCTGGTCTCACGACCAAATGTGGGAGGTGATGCAGACTTGTGTGATCATGCACAACATGATCATCGAGGATGACCGCAAGAATTATTTCAGGACACATGTTGGTCCCTATGAGTGTAAGGGCCCTCTTGCATGCGGAGGTTGATCATGAATTGCCTGCAGTTTTGCTGATTTCCTCGCCATGCACACAGAGATCTGTGACCGTAATATTCACGATCAACTTCAAGCTGATCTCGTTCAGCATATGTGGAGGATCAAAGTATTATCAGCAAATGTCGCGACACCTTGATCTAGCCCTAGTTATTACATTTGTTTTGTTGTTTTATTTTTTTGTTGTATTTTAATTTGAAAACAATCTCCGCAAATATATTTATTTGTATGCTATATTTAATAAATGGTTGTGTTTTCAAAAAGTCTTTAAATTTTTTTTGGGGGCGGCGTTTTGGGAACGTGACTGGGGAACGACGTCCTGCAAACGCGGCACGAACAAAACACATCCACCAAACGCTCAATCCGACGCCGTTTAGGGCACGCGACTGGAGATGCTCTTATACTCCCTTCATGCATCAATATAAGATGCTATCAATATAAAATGATTTAGCTAATATTAAAGTAGACTAGATACAAAGTAAAGTAAGTGAACTAAAGAAAATGATCCAATATTATACCCAAATCGGAGAGCGTAATTAGGAGTTGAAAATAACAAATAAATTTGAAGATGTGCAATTGGGGCAATTGATAGAACAAATGATGGCAATGTCCCGCCCCCGAGTAGGTATTCTGTACACGAAAATACAATAGATTTAACTAGTTAGAATATACCTGGACATAGTGGACAATTAAGTTTTGAGGCTCCAAAAGGAAGTGAAGAAAAACAAATATAACCAATAACTAGGTAGAGAAAGCCTCTTCTATTTTTCTTGGCATCGAAAGCAGTAATTTTAACCGTAAAAAAAACAGTATTTTCCCGTTTAATTTGAAAAAGCACGCTATTTGCAAGAAAACATTTTTATTGTGTTACGCGGTCTTGATTTGATAATTTTCAAGCCGGAAAAATCATGCTCAACACTTGCCGTGGAAACCCGGAGAGTAGCAAGCAGAAACCCGGAGAGTAACAAGGAGTCGTAGCAACCGGTCAAGCCAACAAAACGTTTCAGCTGAAGCTCTAACCTATACCTCTCTTGCTATGTAAAATATATTATTTATCCACCATGTTACATATTTCTTTAGCATAGAAAGAAGCTCTAACCCATACCTCTCTTGCCATGTAAAATCAACTGCATAGTACTGTATTTCTCTACCATGTTACATATTTCTTTAGCATAGAAAGATGTAAATCAGATGTAGCTCTAACCCATACCACTCTTGCCATGTAAAATCATCTGCATAGTATTTCTCTACCATGTTACATATTTCTTTAGCATAGAAAGATATAAATCCGTGTTTGGTATGAGCGTAACATCAATGGATAATAGATACATCACCTTCTTATTGGACCTGATATTCTATCTAGTGAGTTGACTATCAATTGTTGCTCCATATATCTCTACTCGTAAATGCCTTTCATTAGTAAAATGATTAGGTTAACGACTGGACACGCCCGCCACGTAGAATGTATGTTGCCTCCATGTGTGGAATATCGATTCCATGGTCCACACAGAACTCAATAACATTCAAAATGAACGCATCCCATCATTTTCTAATCTCATATCTTTTGAAATAACTTATGTGGAATGCACTAGACAAACTGTATTTATTATGTCTTTTTCTTTTTCTTTCGTAAAGCCTTTTCAAGATCTTCACTGGTTTCCAATATTTTTCTCATCATGCATAGGATAAACACAAACTCAAAGGAGGTCAAGTAACTGAAAGCGGTGTCTATAGCAGCTCAATTTGCTCCCACCGTTGAATAAAAAACTAACTTTCCCTGCAGTCTGACTGAATTAAACAAGTGCATAAGACTAGAAAACCTAAATAAGAAACACATCTAGTGTCTCCTGGCCATTTCAACAAGCGAATTTGATTGGCTCCTTGACCTGCCTCAATATGATCAATATCTAGCAAACGTGAAATCTCGTCCACTTTGGCATCATGCAACTCGTCATGGCGCTTTGAAGAGGACTCAACAGTGTTTATAACAAACATAAGCCTCTAAAAAAACTGGGTGACAGAAACCACATCTTTTGCTGCACCAACAATGGCATGTTGTAAACGATGTGCATAGCAATGAACATAATATGCATAGGGCATTCTTTGATAAAAGGAGCTTGTAAGCCATCCAACTCCCCATTCATGTTGTTGGCCCCATCATAACCTTGGCCTCGTATATTTTGTACATCAAATCCATGCTAGGATAATACCGAACACAAGTCCCTTTATACTGTTATTGATTTGGTGTTGGCCACATGTATGACATGAAATAACCTTTCTTGCGAATGACCATCTTATCAACAGATCCGAGAACTAGTGCCATTTGCTATTTTTTGAACACATCACATGTTTCATCCGCAAGAATAGAGTACATATAGTCCACAATATCTGCTCTAATATGATCCCTAACTTTCATAGCATAAATACCAAAGATCTCATTTTGTATTTCTTGTGAATTGTACTAGCAAACTTCTCGAGCATTTCCATCAATTACAACTGCAATATTTGGACAAAATTTTGGACGAATTTTTTTTCATTTTCAAGAGGTCTCCTCTATTTCTTGACTCCGGTCTCTCATCATGGCCTCTTAAACCGCAAGACTGAAATGTGATCCAATTAACACATGCAATCGTTGTTTTCAGTCTCAAGCGGTCCTTTTCTTTCGCCGCTTTAGCCTTCAGCTCTAAAATATTTGCTAAATGGTTTGACTAATTTAATAAGACATGGCTATCTCCCACTGCATTTTTGTGTTGTGAGAATGGACATGATCCTATATGATTTAAAATGCACACTTCTTTCCATGATGCATGTTTTTCTATTTATGAAAAGTTTGTGCTGAAAAGGAAGCAATAAAGACAATATGCACGTCCGCTTCTCACCGAATACACTAGCCATGATGGAAAATAACTAAAAATATATGTGTCCAATAGCTATATATGTTGTTAATTTTAGTCTGCGTAGAACACAACCTCAAATATACTCTTCCTACATCATCTCTTTGATTATGCGGGTATTTCTAGACTTGCAGGCGTAGTGCGGGATCTCGCTCCACGAATTCAACTCCATGAAATATGACATGCCCATTTATTTGTTGCCCTCCCTGTCTACTAGAAATTTCTTGCTCAACTACATCTTGCCTCTGATTTTCATGTTCAGTTTCATATTCCCTTTGATCTATATATCCACAATAGACATAGCATCAAGAGCAGCTGGAATGCTGGATGTTCAACAACTTCTTCGTCCTTTTTCTTTTCTTAAAAAAGACAGTTATGTTCCCATTGCATCCTAAATCATAAATAATAGTTCATCAATTGAGTAATCCAGTGGAGTAATGGCACCTAAATTACCAGTAACATCTCAATTCTCTATCAGAAAATCAAAATTCGGATAATTAGATGAACATACCTAACCAGGGCAGCGCGCGCGTGCAAACAGTGGGGATCTAGGCACCTGGGCCAGGCCCGGTCGGATGAGCAGCAGGCCAGCGGCACAACTCCAAGGAGGAAGGATTCAGGGGTGAGGAGGAGGATCAGCGAGAAGAGGCGGAAACCTAGTGATTATGTGAGTTCGTCATGGAGGGGCGACGAACGTGTAAACTGTGCTCCGATGTTCTATTCATTCGCCAGTTCAGTTCTGTGGTTGTTCTGAGAAAAAATAGAAGAGAACGTAGGCTGGATATATTTATGCTCCGAGTTAAAGCGCAATCAATACGTGTGGTAAAAAAAATTCGTTTTGAAAAGGATGGGCAGGCGGCCCTCTTTCACCTCCATGACGCAGGGCAGGGCCCCTTGTCGCGAAGACATGTTCAACTCTAAAGTCGTCCCCGTTGTAAGATTCTTTGTATGAATGGCCATTATCATTTTAGTTTTTTTTTTTGAGAGATCATATGCCTTTTATTCATCACAGTTTAAAGTTACAGGCATATTGAGACCCGCTGGTGGCTCTATTAGCCATACATATCTACCCGCCGGCAAGGTCGAAGCCATCCTTGCTAGATTATGAGCTTCAACATTGAAGTCTCTCTTCTCATGGTGGACAGAGACATTACCCCTCTTGGTACATCTCTCTTTTATCTCAGCAATAATACCGCTGAAAGCACCCATGTAATTGCCATGTAGAGCATTGACAGCCTCAAGACAATCTGATGCCACATGAATTTGTTCAAGGAGAAGATCATCCGCCGCATCTAGAGCTTCCCTGCAAGCAAGGGCTTCAAGGGTCCCCGGGTGTGTAACGCCATTAAAAACCATTGCCGTCGCCCCTAGCAAAAGGCCTTCCCGCGATCGGCAGACTACACCAACCGCCCCCTTCGCCGCTGATTTCGACACCGCCGCGTCAGTGTTAATCTTTGCTCGACCCTCCAGGGAGCGAGCCACTTTGCTGCTCGGCTGCTTGGGGTAGTTCTTGCTTCCTTTCCCTTTGGCATTTCTTTGCTCCCTTCCAGGTCTGCAATAAACCGATTGACGAAAGCATTCGTCGTCAAAGGGCTTTGATATTGATCCTCGTGTATTGCTTTTCTTCTAACATGCAAAACAACCCAAAGAGTAATCAACATACGAGTCAGATCCTCATTCTCCATTGTCTCAAGCATTGAGAACAACCATTGGCGCGCCGTCGGTTCCTCCGAGAGTGATATGTGCTCAGAAATCTCTGGCTTCGATAGAGCCCATACACACCGCGCCAAATTACACTCTATCAAAGAGTGACGCCACGAGTCCTCCTATCCACAGATAGAACACACTGCCGAGGGTGCCATGTTCCTCCTGTGTCTCACGTCTCCCATCGGTAGCGAGTGCCTCGCTAAGCGCCATAGAAAAATACGTATCTTTGCAGGGACCGCAGATTTCTAGAGCCTAGCCCAGTCCTTTTCCTCCTCACCCTTGGTGGAAGAAGATGACCGATGTTCTAACCAATCTTCACGGACCTTCTTGGTGTTTACCAACATCCTATAGAAAATCCCTGTCCGTTCAAAGTGCCATGCCCAAAAATCATTTTGGATTCGGTTGCACAGCGGGATATTCCGGATAATCTCCACATCCATAGGCAGAAAAAACTCATCTACTTTCTCCACATTCCACATTGCCACTTCATGGTTGATGTAGTCACTCACCATGAACGGTGCATCTGCCTTCTGAGGTGTTACAGGCCGAAGCCTCTCACTCCTCGGTAGCCAGTTTTGAGTCCATGCTTCAGTAGTCCTTCCATCTCCAATGCGCCTCAGAGCGTCCCTGCCTTCCAAAATCGACCGCCATATTTGAGATGGATGTGATCCCAGCGTGACACTTAGCACATCACCATCTGGGAAATAAACCGCCTTCAAAAGCCTTGCACTTAATGAATCTGGGACTTGGAGAATTCTCCATGCCTGCTTAACCAACAGCGCTAGATTAAAAATCTCGATGTCCCTAAAACCCAGCCCCTTGCATACTTTGGCTGTATCATTTTAGTTGTTTCATTCTTTATTATTCCTTCTCTAGGTCTTTGAGACTTGCGAGTTCGCTTGGGCTGCACGAGCCACTAGCTTTGCTCTTTGGATCTTGTTTGTCGTTTGATCACCGCGCGCACACTAGGGGTCCGTTTGGTAGCTGGTTCGAATTTTTGGGTCCTCCTCGCTATCGCTCGCCCGATCCCTTGCCTCCGTTTCGCTGATGGATCGGTAAGCTGGGCTCTTACTTGGGCGGCCCATTTAATCTTGGCGAACGGTCAGGAATCACTTCGGTTTAGCTCGTTCCAATTTCCATCGCTGTGCAAGCTGTCAGGTCAGTTCCGGTATATAAGGTGCTAGAAAACCTTTTTAGCTAAGCGATGTTGGACTATTTATTCGGTCGTCCAGCGACCACTTGGCGTGCGTTCAAGCCCGCGCAGACTGCTTTTAACTGTGAACCTCCACCATCAACACATACCATGATTCCATTGCCCACCACATAATCATATTCATAATTGAAAAAGTAATATTTTATTTTCAATGCAGGAGTGATAAGTATATTGCTTTGCGAGTAAATTGATAGAAAAATCAATATGGCATAAGCAAGAGTGAACTTGCCTGGAGACTGCGAGATAGTGCAGTTCGAGGGTTTAGATGGAACCTGGATCTAAGGTTCTGAAAAGAAGCATCATTGTCCAATACTGACAATGTTATAAAATTCAAATGATGTTTGCATGGTGGATTTCTTTTGGTTGGATCCCTTTCCCCGGAGTATTTCTTAAGATTTGGATATTAAAGCTTTATTGGAATATTAATTCCTTCAATTAATATTTTATGATGATTTAATTATTATTTCAATAAGGGTTTTCCTCAAAAGAGAAAGATTTGAATAATAGTATTTATCTTTTTGAAAATATTAATTTAGAATTTCCTTGATTTTTATATTCAAGGAAATATTTCAAATTTAAATTCCAACTTAGAATTCATTTTTTAAATTTCCTTAACCAAAAATTGTATTTTTTATTTTATTTTAGTTAAGGAATATTTTTACTGTATTATTCCTATTTTTCTTGAATTTTTGGAGTTCATTTGGATTTATTTGCAAATTTTCCAAAGTAAAAGGGTTTAAATTGAATATTGAAAGGACTAAATTGCCTCTGGTCCTACTGGTCAGCCCACCAGTGGTTGAACCAGACTGGGCTAGCCCAAACCGACCGAGCCGGTTCAGTCCACCCCTCTCTCTCTCTCTCTCTCTCACGCGACCCTAATCCTCTCGCGACGCTGTTGGCGATTCGTGCCACCGCCGCGGTCGCTGCCACGCTCCGGCCGACTTCGACCACCCCTGGCCTCGCTATGGGTTGCAGTCGCCTCCCCTTGCGATGCTCTACAATCCTATCCACGTCGATCTGGAGCTTGTCGCCTCCACCTCTAGATCGCCTCCCCTCTACATCTAGGGTTCCAACCCGTGGTGGTGTTCTTCGTAGATTTGGCGCCCCTGGACGAGTTGGCGATGCTCGTCGGTGCGGTGGTGGTGCTGCGCTCGATTGGAACGGGCTTGGTCACGGTCTGGCGCCGCAGTGACTGGACTGTGCCACCGTGCCGCCATGGTCGCCGCTCAGCTCTTCACCAGGTACACCATTCGCCTCCCCTGCTCTCCTCTATTCTCTCTTCTCCCTCTAGGCCCTCTTCACCGACCTAGCCAGCTACTGCACCTTTACTGGCCACTGGCCATGCCATGCTATTGCTAATTCTGCTAGGCTTACTGCTGCTGTTACTCTGGATGCCTTGCGAGGGTTCATTTCTGATACTTGGCGTGGGTTCTAGCTTGCCCCTAATTCTGTTGCTTCATCTAGTGTTCATATGAACACCAACTACTAGAAGTGACATGCTATACTGGTATATATTGTTGCTGTTGTGATGTACTGAGCTCTATGTGCTCCAAAGGTTCCATTTGGAGCCTAAATTACTAGCGGTTAATATACTCACATGCTGCTAATTCCTTGCTGTTGCTTGTCTTAAGCTATAGCAATTGTCTATGACTCTCTATATTTGCTTACCATTAACTGGTGAGCTACTAATGCTTATTGGAATGTGCTATACTCATAAGTGTACCCTGTGGTGCTACTGGTTCTATACCAGTGACACTTCTATGCTGCTGCATGTTGGTGATGGCTACTGTCTACTTATATCCATGGTTATGCTTTTGTGGCTTATTGGATCATGTATACTTGTTGGTTTGTGAAGGTTTACTGCCACTTGTTATTGATGAACCATGTGTTGGTGATGATTCAATTTAATTCAATCATGTTAATTTTATTTCCATCCTTTGTTGGAAACAAATCCATGTCTGAACCTGTACAAGGTAATGAGGACTTGCTCACTGGTATAGCTTGCTTGTTTGTGCTATACTCATAAGTGTACCCTGTGGTGCAAAACCAGTTAAATTACCCCCTGGATGCTGATGGGCTGTTTTGGTAGCGGTTTTACTTGTATTCCCCTCCCCCCGTCCTCATTCCGAGTCGCCTCCACCATCAATTCTGGCCGCTCCGACGAAGTCCATGCTCCTGAACTCGGCCAACTTTCCAAAGCTCTTTGGGATCAGGCCGGAGAGAGAGCTATTGAACAACCTGATCTAGACAGCGCTCATGAGCCCAGCAATCTCTAGATGTGTCGGCCCGGTGAGGGCGTTCGTGGAGACTTCGAGTTCGATGAGGTTGCTGAGCCGGTCGAGAGACGATGGGATGGAGCCGACCAGGTTGCAGCTGGCGAGCCAGAGCACGCGCTGACGCGCAGGGCGGCAAGACCACCCAGCTCTATCAGTACGGCCCCGGCATGAACATGTTGTAGGAGAGATGAGCTCTCGGAGCGTGGCGACGCTGGCGAGGAAGGCCGGGACCTCGCCGCTGAAAAGTTTGTTCAGGAGCGAGACGCCTGTCCAGCGGCAGGTGTGGCGTCACTGGGTTCAGTACGCAAGCACGCCGTCGGGCAGGGTGAGCACGCGCTTGGCGTCGAGCAGGTATAGGCCGTCCTGGTTCAGGCCGTGCGATATCTTCACCAGCAGGCCATTGGCCGCGACGACGAGCAGGAGGATGGCGAGGAAGGCGCCCATGCTGTTGCTCGGCAGCGGCGGTGGGCGAGTCCTATGTCTGCGCGCAAGAGGCGTTTCAGGGTGAGGCGTGGCTGATACGTCTCCAACGTATCGATAATTTCTTATGTTCCATGCCACATTATTGATGTTATCTACATGTTTTATGCACACTTTATGTCATATTCGTGCATTTTCTGGAACTAACCTATTAACAAGATGCCGAAGTGCCGATTCTTTGTCTGCTGTTTTTGGTTTCAGAAATCCTAGTAACGAAATATTCTCGGAATTGGACGAAATCAACGCCCAGGGTCCTATTTTGCCACGAAGCTTCCAGAAGACCGAAGAGTCAACGAAGTGGGGCCACGAGGTGGCCAAACCCTAGGGCGGCGCGGCCCCTGCCCTGGCCGCGCGGCCCTATGGTGTGGGCCCCTCGTGCCCCTTCCTGACCTGCCCTTCCGCCTACTTAAAGCCTCCGTCGCGAAACCCCCAGTACCGAGAGCCACGATACGGAAAACCTTACTGAGACGCCGCCGCCGCCGATCCCATCTCGGGGGATCCAGGAGATCGCCTCCGGCACCCTGCCGGAGAGGGGAATCATCTCCCGGAGGACTCTACGCCGCCATGGTCGCCTCCGGAGTGATGTGTGAGTAGTCTACCCCTGGACTATGGGTCCATAGCAGTAGCTAGATGGTTGTCTTCTCCCCATTGTGCTATCATTGTCGGATCTTGTGAGCTGCCTAACATGATCAAGATCATCTATCTGTAATTCTATATGTTGCGTTTGTTGGGATCCGATGAATAGAGAATACTTGTTATGTTGATTATCAAAGTTATATCTATGTGTTGTTTATGATCTTGCATGCTCTCCGTTACTAGTAGATGCTCTGGCCAAGTAGATGCTTGTAACTCCAAGAGGGAGTATTTATGCTCGATAGTGGGTTCATGCCTGCATTGACACACAGGACCGTGATGAAAGTTCTAAGGTTGTGTTGTGCTGTTGCCACTAGGGATAAAACATTGATGCTATGTCTAAGGATGTAGTTGTTGATTACATTACGCACCATACTTAATGCAATTGTCTGTTGCTTTGCAACTTAATACTGGAGGGGGTTCGGATGATAACCTGAAGGTGGACTTTTTAGGCATAGATGCAGTTGGATGGCGGTCTATGTACTTTGTCGTAATGCCCAATTAAATCTCACTATACTCATCATGATATGTATGTGCATGGTCATGCCCTCTTTATTTGTCAATTTCCCAACTGTAATTTGTTCACCCAACATGCTGTTTATCTTATGGGAGAGACACCTCTAGTGAACTGTGGACCCCGGTCCAATTCTCTTTACTGAAATACAATCTACTGCAATACTTGTTCTACTGTTTTCTGCAAACAATCATCTTCCACACAATACGGTTAATCCTTTGTTACAGCAAGCCGGTGAGATTGACAACCTCACTGTTTCATTGGGACAAAGTACTTTGGTTGTGTTGTGCAGGTTCCACGTTGGCGCCGGAATCCCTGGTGTTGCGCCGCACTACATCCCGCCGCCATCAACCTTCAACGTGCTTCTTGGCTCCTCCTGGTTCGATAAACCTTGGTTTCTTTCTGAGGGAAAACTTGCTGCTGTGCTCATCATACCTTCCTCTTGGGGTTCCCAACGAACGTGTGAGTTACACGCCATCAAGCTAAATTTCTGGCGCCGTTGCCGGGGAGATCAAGACACGCTGCAAGGGGAGTCTCCACTTCTCAATCTCTTTACTTTGTTTTTGTCTTGCTTAGTTTTATTTACTACTTTGTTTGCTGCACTAAATCAAAATACAAAAAAAATTAGTGGCTAGCTTTACTTTATTTACTGTCTTGCACTCTATATCAAAAACACAAAAAAATTAGTTACTTGTTTACTTTACTTAATATCATGCATGTTTTTATTGCACTAGTTAAGCATAATGGAAAACAACAAAAATATGAGAGATCTTTATGAACTTTATCTTGAATTAGGACATGATGTGTTTGAAGAGAGAATTAAAAAACCCATGGAACTTTATATGCATGCTAATGGAAATGTTATTACTATGAATGCTTTGAACACCATTGTTGCTAATGCTATGGAAAATTCTAAGCTTGGGGAAGTTGGCTCTGATGAGCATGATCTTTTTAGTCCCCCAAGCATTGAGGATAAAATTTTCTTTTATGATTACAATATTCCTCCTATATATGATGATAGCCACTTTGTTGAATTTGCTCCCACTACAACTAATAAAATTGATTATGCTTATGTGGAGAGTAATAATTTTATGCATGAGACTCATGATAAGAATGCTTTATGTGATAGTTATATTGTTGAGTTTGCTCATGATACTACTGAAAGTTATTATGAGAGAGGAAAATATGGTTGTAGAAATTTTCATGTTACTAAAATGCCTCTCTATATGCTGAAATTTTTGAAGCTACACTTGTTTTATCTTCCTATGCTTGTCACTTTGCTCTTCATGAACTTGTTTATTTACAAGATTCCTATGCATAGGAAGCATGTTAGACTTAAATGTGTTTTGAATTTGCCTCTTGATGCTTTCTTTTGCTTCAAATACTATTTCTTGCGAGTGCATCATTAAAATTACTGAGCCCATCTTAATGGCTATAAAGAAAGCACTTCTTGGGAGATAACCCATGTATTTATTTTACTACAGTACTTTGTTTTTATTTTGTGTCTTGGAAGTTGTTTACTACTGTAGCAACCTCTCCTTATCTTAGTTTAGTGTTTTGTTATGCCAAGTAAAGTCTTTGATAAGAAAGTAAGTACTAGATTTGGATTACTGCGCAGAAACAGATTTCTTTGCTGTCACGAATCTGGGTCCACCTCCCTGTAGGTAGCTCAGAAAATTATGCCAATTTACGTGCATGATCCTCAGATATGTATGCAACTTTCATTCAATTTGAGCATTTTCATTTGAGCAAGTCTGGTGCCATTTTAAAATTCGTCAATACGAACTGTTCTGTTTTGACAGATTCTGCCTTTTATTTCGCATTGCCTCTTTTGCTATGTTGGATGAATTTCTTTGATCCATTAATGTCCAGTAGCATTATGCAATGTCCAGAAGTGTTAAGAATGATTGTGTCACCTCTGAATATGTTAATTTTTATTGTGCACTAACCCTCTAATGAGTTGTTTCGAGTTTGGTGTGGAGGAAGTTTTCAAGGATCAAGAGAGGAGTATGATGCAACATGATCAAGGAGAGTGAAAGCTCTAAGCTTGGGGATGCCCCGGTGGTTCACCCCTGCATATATCAAGAAGACTCAAGCGTCTAAGCTTGGGGATGCCCAAGGCATCCCCTTCTTCATCGACAACATTATCAGGTTCCTCCCCTGAAACTATATTTTTATTCCATCACATCTTATGTGCTTTTCTTGGAGCGTCGGTTTGTTTTTGTTTTTTTTGTTTTATTTGAATAACATGGATCCTAGCATTCACTTTATGGGAGAGAGACATGCTCCGCTGTAGCATATGGACAAGTATGTCCTTGGTTTCTACTAATAGTATTCATGGCGAAGTTTCTCCTTCGTTAAATTGTTATATGGTTGGAATTGGAAAATGATACATGTAGTAATTGCTATTAATGTCTTGGGTAATGTGATACTTGGCAATTGTTGTGCTCATGATTAAGCTCTTGCATCATATGCTTTGCACCCATTAATGAAGAAATACATAGAGCATGCTAAAATTTGGTTTCTCTAAGGTCTAGATAATTTCTAGTATTGAGTTTGAACAACAAGGAAGACGGTGTAGAGTCTTATAATGTTTTCAATATGTCTTTTATGTGAGTTTTGCTGCACCGGTTCATCCTTGTGTTTGTTTCAAATAAGCCTTGCTAGCCTAAACCTTGTATCGAGAGGGAATACTTCTCATGCATCCAAAATACTTGAGCCAACCACTATGCCATTTGTGTCCACCATACCTACCTACTACATGGTATTTTCCGCTATTCCAAAGTATATTGCTTGAGTGCTACCTTTAAAATTCCATCATTCACCTTTGCAATATATAGCTCATGGGACAAATAGCTTAAAAACTATTGTGGTATTGAATATGTAATTATGCACTTTATCTCTTAATAAGTTGCTTGTTGTGCGATAACCATGTTCACTGGGGACGCCATCAACTACTCTTTGTTGAATTTCATGTGAGTTGCTATGCATGTCCGTCTTGTCTGAAGTAAGAGCGATCTACCACCCTATGGTTAAGCATGCATATTGTTAGAGAAGAACATTGGGCCGCTAACTAAAGCCATGATCCATGGTGGAAGTTTCAGTTTTGGACATATATCCTCAATCTCAAATGAGAAAATTATTAATTGTTGTTACATGCTTATGCATAAAAGAGGAGTCCATTATCTGTTGTCTATGTTGTCCCGGTATGGATGTCTAAGTTGAAGAATAATCCAATAGCGAGAAATCCAATGCGAGCTTTCTCCTTAGACCTTTGTACAAAGTGGCATAGAGGTACCCCTTTGTGACACTTGGTCAAAACATGTGCATTGTGATGATCCGGTAGTCCAAGCTAATTAGGACAAGGTGCGGGCACTATTAGTACACTATGCATGAGGCTTGCAACTTGTAAGATATAATTTACATGATACATATGCTTTATTACTACCGTTGACAAAATTGTTTCATGTTTTCAAAATCAAAGCTCTAGCACAAATATAGCAATCGATGCTTTTCCTCTATGGAGGACAATTCTTTTACTTTCAATGTTGAGTCAGTTCACCTATTTCTCTCCACCTCAAGAAGCAAACACTTGTGTGAACTGTGCATTGATTCCTACATACTTGCTTATTGCACTTATTATATTACTCTATGTTGACAATATCCATGAGATATACATGTTACAAGTTGAAAGCAACCGCTGAAACTTAATCTTCTTTTGTGTTGCTTCAATGCTTTTACTTTGAATTATTGCTTTATGAGTTAACTCTTATGCAAGACTTATTGATGCTTGTCTTGAAGTGCTATTCATGAAAAGTCTTTGCTTTATGATTCACTTGTTTACTCATGTCATATACATTGTTTTGATCGCTGCATTCACTACATATGCTTTACAAATAGTATGATCAAGGTTATGATGGCATGTCACTCCAGAAATTATACGTGTTATCGTTTTACTGCTGGACGACAGCGTAACTAAGCAGGGATGCTGATACGTCTCCGACGTATCGATAATTTCTTATGTTCCATGCCACATTATTGATGTTATCTACATGTTTTATGCACACTTTATGTCATATTCGTGCATTTTACGGAACTAACCTATTAACAAGATACCGAAGTGCCGATTCTTTGTTTTCTGCTGTTATTCGTTTCAGAAATCCTAGTAACGAAATATTCTCGGAATTGGACGAAATCACCGCCCAGGGTCCGATTTTGCCACGAAGCTTCCGTAAGACCGAAGAGTCAACGAAGTGGGGCCACGAGGTGGCCAAACCCTAGGCGGCGCGGCCCCGCCACGGCCGCGCGGCCCTATGGTGTGGGCCCTCGTGCCCCTTCTGACCTGCCCTTCCGCCTACTTAAAGCCTCCGTCGCGAAACCCCCGCATCGAGAGCCACGATACGGAAAACCTTCGAGGCCGCCGCCGCCGCCGATCCCATCTCGGGGATCCAGGAGATCGCCTCCGGCACCCTGCCGGAGAGGGAAATCATCTCCGGAGGACTCTACGCCGCCATGGTCGCCTCCGGAGTGATGTGTGAGTAGTCTACCCCTGGACTATGGGTCCATAGCGGTAGCTAGATGGTTGTCTTCTCCCCATTGTGCTATCATTGTCGGATCTTGTGAGCTGCCTAACATGATCAAGATCATCTATCTGTAATTCTATATGTTGCGTTTGTTGGGATCCGATGAATAGAGAATACTTGTTATGTTGATTATCAAAGTTATATCTATGTGTTGTTTATGATCTTGCATGCTCTCCGTTACTAGTAGATGCTCTGGCCAAGTAGATGCTTGTAACTCCAAGAGGGAGTATTTATGCTCGATAGTGGGTTCATGCCTGCATTGACACTGGGACGATGTGAGAGAAAGTTCTAAGGTTGTGTTGTGCTGTTGCCACTAGGGATAAAACATTGATGCTATGTCTAAGGATGTAGTTGTTGATTACATTACGCACCATACTTAATGCAATTGTCTGTTGCTTTGCAACTTAATCGGAGGGGGTTCGGATGATAACACGAAGGTGGACTTTTTAGGCATAGATGCGGTTGGATGGCGGTCTATGTACTTTGTCGTAATGCCCAATTAAATCTCACTATACTCATCATGATATGTATGTGCATGGTCATGCCCTCTTTATTTGTCAATTTCCCAAGCGTAATTTGTTCACCCAACATGCTGTTTATCTTATGGGAGAGACACCTCTAGTGAACTGTGGACCCCGGTCCAATTCTCTTTCTTGAAATACAATCTACTGCAATACTTGTTCTCTTGTTTCTGCAAACAATCATCTTCCACACAATACGGTTAATCCTTTGTTACAGCAAGCCGGTGAGATTGACAACCTCACTGCTTTCATTGGGACAAAGTACTTTGGTTGTGTTGTGCAGGTTCCACGTTGGCGCCGAATCCCTGGTGTTGCGCCGCACTACATCCCGCCGCCATCAACCTTCAACGTGCTTCTTGGCTCCTCCTGGTTCGATAAACCTTGGTTTCTTTTCGAGGGAAAACTTGCTGCTGTGCTCATCATACCTTCCTCTTGGGGTTCCCAACGAACGTGTGAGTTACACGCCATCAAGCTAAATTTCTGGCGCCGTTGCCGGGGAGATCAAGACACGCTGCAAGGGGAGTCTCCACTTCTCAATCTCTTTACTTTGTTTTTGTCTTGCTTAGTTTTATTTACTACTTTGTTTGCTGCACTAAATCAAAATACAAAAAAAATTAGTGGCTAGCTTTTCTTTATTTACTTGTCTTGCACTCTATATCAAAAACACAAAAAAATTAGTTACTTGTTTACTTTACTTAATATCATGCATGTTTTTATTGCACTAGTTAAGCATAATGGAAAACAACAAAAATATGAGAGATCTTTATGAACTTTATCTTGAATTAGGACATGATGTGTTTGAAGAGAGAATTAAAAAACCCATGGAACTTTATATGCATGCTAATGGAAATGTTATTACTATGAATGCTTTGAACACCATTGTTGCTAATGCTATGGAAAATTCTAAGCTTGGGGAAGTTGGCTCTGATGAGCATGATCTTTTTAGTCCCCCAAGCATTGAGGATAAAATTTTCTTTTATGATTACAATATTCCTCCTATATATGATGATAGCCACTTTGTTGAATTTGCTCCCACTACAACTAATAAAATTGATTATGCTTATGTGGAGAGTAATAATTTTATGCATGAGACTCATGATAAGAATGCTTTATGTGATAGTTATATTGTTGAGTTTGCTCATGATACTACTGAAAGTTATTACGAGAGAGGAAAATATGGTTGTAGAAATTTTCATGTTACTAAAATGCCTCTCTATATGCTGAAATTTTTGAAGCTACACTTGTTTTATCTTCCTATGCTTGTCACTTTGCTCTTCATGAACTTGTTTATTTACAAGATTCCTATGCATAGGAAGCATGTTAGACTTAAATGTGTTTTGAATTTGCCTCTTGATGCTTTCTTTTGCTTCAAATACTATTTCTTTGCGAGTGCATCATTAAAATTACTGAGCCCATCTTAATGGCTATAAAGAAAGCACTTCTTGGGAGATAACCCATGTATTTATTTTACTACAGTACTTTGTTTTTATTTTGTGTCTTGGAAGTTGTTTACTACTGTAGCAACCTCTCCTTATCTTAGTTTAGTGTTTTGTTATGCCAAGTAAAGTCTTTGATAAGAAAGTAAGTACTAGATTTGGATTACTGCGCAGAAACAGATTTCTTTGCTGTCACGAATCTGGGTCCACCTCCCTGTAGGTAGCTCAGAAAATTATGCCAATTTACGTGCATGATCCTCAGATATGTATGCAACTTTCATTCAATTTGAGCATTTTCATTTGAGCAAGTCTGGTGCCATTTTAAAATTCGTCAATACGAACTGTTCTGTTTTGACAGATTCTGCCTTTTATTTCGCATTGCCTCTTTTGCTATGTTGGATGAATTTCTTTGATCCATTAATGTCCAGTAGCATTATGCAATGTCCAGAAGTGTTAAGAATGATTGTGTCACCTCTGAATATGTTAATTTTTATTGTGCACTAACCCTCTAATGAGTTGTTTCGAGTTTGGTGTGGAGGAAGTTTTCAAGGATCAAGAGAGGAGTATGATGCAACATGATCAAGGAGAGTGAAAGCTCTAAGCTTGGGGATGCCCCGGTGGTTCACCCCTGCATATATCAAGAAGACTCAAGCGTCTAAGCTTGGGGATGCCCAAGGCATCCCCTTCTTCATCGACAACATTATCGGAGTTCCTCCCGAAACTATATTTTTATTCCATCACATCTTATGTGCTTTTTCTTGGAGCGTCGGTTTGTTATTGTTTTTTGTTTTATTTGAATAACATGGATCCTAGCATTCACTTTATGGGAGAGAGACATGCTCCGCTGTAGCATATGGACAAGTATGTCCTTGGTTTCTACTAATAGTATTCATGGCGAAGTTTCTCCTTCGTTAAATTGTTATATGGTTGGAATTGGAAAATGATACATGTAGTAATTGCTATTAATGTCTTGGGTAATGTGATACTTGGCAATTGTTGTGCTCATGATTAAGCTCTTGCATCATATGCTTTGCACCCATTAATGAAGAAATACATAGAGCATGCTAAAATTTGGTTTCTCTAAGGTCTAGATAATTTCTAGTATTGAGTTTGAACAACAAGGAAGACGGTGTAGAGTCTTATAATGTTTTCAATATGTCTTTTATGTGAGTTTTGCTGCACCGGTTCATCCTTGTGTTTGTTTCAAATAAGCCTTGCTAGCCTAAACCTTGTATCGAGAGGGAATACTTCTCATGCATCCAAAATACTTGAGCCAACCACTATGCCATTTGTGTCCACCATACCTACCTACTACATGGTATTTTCCGCTATTCCAAAGTATATTGCTTGAGTGCTACCTTTAAAATTCCATCATTCACCTTTGCAATATATAGCTCATGGGACAAATAGCTTAAAAACTATTGTGGTATTGAATATGTAATTATGCACTTTATCTCTTAATAAGTTGCTTGTTGTGCGATAACCATGTTCACTGGGGACGCCATCAACTACTCTTTGTTGAATTTCATGTGAGTTGCTATGCATGTCCGTCTTGTCTGAAGTAAGAGCGATCTACCACCCTATGGTTAAGCATGCATATTGTTAGAGAAGAACATTGGGCCGCTAACTAAAGCCATGATCCATGGTGGAAGTTTCAGTTTTGGACATATATCCTCAATCTCAAATGAGAAAATTATTAATTGTTGTTACATGCTTATGCATAAAAGAGGAGTCCATTATCTCGTTGTCTATGTTGTCCCGGTATGGATGTCTAAGTTGAAGAATAATCAATAGCGAGAAATCCAATGCGAGCTTTCTCCTTAGACCTTTGTACAGGCGGCATAGAGGTACCCCTTTGTGACACTTGGTCAAAACATGTGCATTGTGATGATCCGGTAGTCCAAGCTAATTAGGACAAGGTGCGGGCACTATTAGTACACTATGCATGAGGCTTGCAACTTGTAAGATATAATTTACATGATACATATGCTTTATTACTACCGTTGACAAAATTGTTTCATGTTTTCAAAATCAAAGCTCTAGCACAAATATAGCAATCGATGCTTTTCCTCTATGGAGGACAATTCTTTTACTTTCAATGTTGAGTCAGTTCACCTATTTCTCTCCACCTCAAGAAGCAAACACTTGTGTGAACTGTGCATTGATTCCTACATACTTGCTTATTGCACTTATTATATTACTCTATGTTGACAATATCCATGAGATATACATGTTACAAGTTGAAAGCAACCGCTGAAACTTAATCTTCTTTTGTGTTGCTTCAATGCTTTTACTTTGAATTATTGCTTTATGAGTTAACTCTTATGCAAGACTTATTGATGCTTGTCTTGAAGTGCTATTCATGAAAAGTCTTTGCTTTATGATTCACTTGTTTACTCATGTCATATACATTGTTTTGATCGCTGCATTCACTACATATGCTTTACAAATAGTATGATCAAGGTTATGATGGCATGTCACTCCGAAATTATCGTGTTATCGTTTTACCGCTGGGACGAACGAGAACTAAGCTTGGGGATGCTGATACGTCTCAGACGTATCGATAATTTCTTATGTTCCATGCCCCATTATTGATGTTATCTCCATGTTTTATTCAAAATTTATGTCATATTCTTTCATTTTCTGTAAATAACCTATTAACAAGATACCGAAGTGCCGATTCTTTGTTTCTGCTGTTTTTGGTTTCAGAAATCCTAGTAACGAAATATTCTCGGAATTGGACGAAATCAACGCCCAGGGTCCTATTTTGCCACGAAGCTTCCAGAAGACCGAAGAGTCAACGAAGTGGGGCCACGAGGTGGCCAAACCCTAGGGCGGCGCGGCCCCTGCCCTGGCCGCGCGGCCCTATGGTGTGGGCCCCTCGTGCCCCTTCCTGACCTGCCCTTCCGCCTACTTAAAGCCTCCGTCGCGAAACCCCCGGTCTGAGAGCCACGATACGGAAAACCTTGCGAGACGCCGCCGCCGCCGATCCCATCTCGGGGGATCCAGGAGATCGCCTCCGGCACCCTGCCGGAGAGGGAAATCATCTCCCGGAGGACTCTACGCCGCCATGGTCGCCTCCGGAGTGATGTGTGAGTAGTCTACCCCTGGACTATGGGTCCATAGCAGTAGCTAGATGGTTGTCTTCTCCCCATTGTGCTATCATTGTCGGATCTTGTGAGCTGCCTAACATGATCAAGATCATCTATCTGTAATTCTATATGTTGCGTTTGTTGGGATCCGATGAATAGAGAATACTTG
The DNA here is from genome assembly GCF_019359855.2 of Lolium perenne. Classification (NCBI taxonomy): domain Eukaryota; kingdom Viridiplantae; phylum Streptophyta; class Magnoliopsida; order Poales; family Poaceae; genus Lolium; species Lolium perenne. The sequence continues at coordinate 29,742,093 of NC_067246.2, read as the reverse complement.
TTATGTTGATTATCAAAGTTATATCTATGTGTTGTTTATGATCTTGCATGCTCTCCGTTACTAGTAGATGCTCTGGCCAAGTAGATGCTTGTAACTCCAAGAGGAGTATTTATGCTCGATAGTGGGTTCATGCCTGCATTGACACCGGGACAGTGATGAAAGTTCTAAGGTTGTGTTGTGCTGTTGCCACTAGGGATAAAACATTGATGCTATGTCTAAGGATGTAGTTGTTGATTACATTACGCACCATACTTAATGCAATTGTCTGTTGCTTTGCAACTTAATACTGGAGGGGGTTCGGATGATAACCTGAAGGTGGACTTTTTAGGCATAGATGCAGTTGGATGGCGGTCTATGTACTTTATCGTAATGCCCAATTAAATCTCACTATACTCATCATGATATGTATGTGCATGGTCATGCCCTCTTTATTTGTCAATTGCCCAACTGTAATTTGTTCATCCAACATGCTGTTTATCTTATGGGAGAGACACCTCTAGTGAACTGTGGACCCCGGTCCAATTCTCTTTACTGAAATACAATCTACTGCAATACTTGTTCTACTGTTTTCTGCAAACAATCATCTTCCACACAATACGGTTAATCCTTTGTTACAGCAAGCCGGTGAGATTGACAACCTCACTGTTTCGTTGGGACAAAGTACTTTGGTTGTGTTGTGCAGGTTCCACGTTGGCGCCGGAATCCCTGGTGTTGCGCCGCACTACATCCCGCCGCCATCAACCTTCAACGTGCTTCTTGGCTCCTCCTGGTTCGATAAACCTTGGTTTCTTTCTGAGGGAAAACTTGCTGCTGTGCTCATCATACCTTCCTCTTGGGGTTCCCAACGAACGTGTGAGTTACACGCCATCAGTGGCCTATGTGGCCGAAACCACTATCCACACCGTGGCCTAAACCGCTACCAAAACAGCCTATCAGCACCTAGGGGGTAATTTGCATGGTTTTGAATACTTGTGGGGGTTAAATGACCCAGTTGAAACATAGGGGGAGTTTGCGCCCCAAACACAATAGATAGGGGGTTATTTGGACTTCTTTCGCCCGCCTATTATAGTTGGAGCGGATAAAAGCGACTGTTTCCGACATCTAATTGAGAAGGTTCTGCCTAAGATAAATGGATGGAAAGAAAAGTTACTTTCTATGGGAGGAAAGGAGGTGCTCCTCAAAGCAGCCTCACAAGCTATGCCTGTGTTTGCGATGACAATATTTAAGATTCCGAAAAACAGATGTAAATGAATTACTTATGCTATTTCGCAACTATGGTGGGGTGATGATGATGACCATACGAGAATGTACTGGTTAACCTGGAGGAAAATGTGCATACCTAAGGTGAGAGGTGGTATGGGTTTCCGTGACCTACACACCTTCAATATGGCAATGCTAGCAAAATAATATTGGAGATTATTGGAAAGGCCCGAGTCTTTTTGTGCAAGAATTTTAACAACAAGATATTATCCTGAGATATTATCCTGAAGGAGATATCCTCAAAGCTAAATTAAAGCCTGGTAGTTCCTTTACCTCACAGAGTGTAATTGCGGGGCTAGAAACTTTCAAAAGGAGATGTGCATTTGGAGAATTGGTGATGGAACCCAAGTAAATATTTGGGAGGATGCTTGGATCCCTACCAGCCCATCACGGAAGCTTGTTATTCCACGTGGTAATACCCTTTTGACTAAAGCTGCTAAACTTATTGATCCGAATACACGGTTATGGGATGAGAATTTATTACGAGAACTTTTTTGGGAAGTGGATGTGAACCGAATTATGGAGATTCCCATTGCACCACCTGGTATGGATGATTTTATTGCATGGCATCATACAATCAACGGTTTTTTCACGGTGCGCTCGGCATACCATGCTGAATGGGACTATCATTTCGGTCGACAAGAGAGAAGAGAGCTTTAGGTGTGGGAAGATCTGAGATTAGCCTGGTATGGAAAAAGTTATGGAAACTAAGTATTCCTGCAAAAGTGAAAATCTTTGGTTGGAGAGCTCTCCATGGTCTCATCCCTTGTTTTGGTATTCTGGCAAATCAACATATAATTACTAATAGTGGATGCTCGGTGTGCTTGGTAGGATGTGAGGATATAATGCATACTCTGTTCACCTGTATGTGTGCAAAGAAAATATAGAAGAAGCTATGCGGTAAGTATAGATAGAGTAGGAGCTTTTGCGTTGGAACATATAATCTGTACAATGGGAACCTGGGACTCTCTAGGCGGAATCGGATTACCTGAAATTATTCTTACTGGGGCATGGTATATCTAGTAGGAGAGACGCAAATGTGTCCTTGGTGAAGAGGTGCAAACGCCCCAGAATTTGGCTCCGTCGACGGGAGCCCTAGCACCAAACTATTGGCGAGCACGCAAGAACCCTATTCAGCGCAAACCTGTGTCTTAGACATGTCCACTTGAAGGTGAAGTGAAGATCAATATCGACACATCTTTTTGTGCAGATCAAAGACGTGGAAGTGCGAGTGTTGTTATAAGCGACTTCAGAGGTAAATTCATCGCAACTCATACTAAAGATCTCCCATTTGTGGCAGATGTGATAACTGCTGAAGCTTATGCTCTCCAGGTGGGACTTCTGTTAGCTCAATATATGAGATGCAATCGATTTACTATACAATATGATAATACTGAAGTAGTGTAAACAATGAATGGTGGGGTTTCTCGGCTACAGCTGCAACAACTATCCTCTACGGCTGCAACTTATTGGCGTCGGGTTTCTCAAAGGTGAATTTTGAATACTGCCCACGTGAGGCAAATATTGTGGCGCATGAACTTGCTAAATCTAGTTTTCAGTCTTCTTCTTCTTCTTCTTCTTCTTCTTCTTCTTCTTCTTCTTCTTCTTCTTCTTCTTCTTCTTCTTCTTCTTCTTCTTCTTCTTCTTCTTCTTCTTCTTCTTCTTCTTCTTCTTCTTCTTCTTCTTCTTCTTCTTCTTCTTCTTCTTCTTCTTCTTCTTCTTCTTCTTCTTCTTCTTCTTCTTCTTCTTCTTCTTCTTCTTCTTCTTCTTCTTCTTCTTCTTCTTCTTCTTCTTCTTCTTCTTCTTCTTCTTCTTCTTCTTCTTCTTCTTCTTCTTCTTCTTCTTCTTCTTCTTCTTCTTCTTCTTCTTCTTCTTCTTCTTCTTCTTCTTCTTCTTCTTCTTCTTCTTCTTCTTCTTCTTCTTCTTCTTCTTCTTCTTCTTCTTCTTCTTCTTCTTCTTCTTCTTCTTCTTCTTCTTCTTCTTCTTCTTCTTCTTCTTCTTCTTCTTCTTCTTCTTCTTCTTCTTCTTCTTCTTCTTCTTCTTCTTCTTCTTCTTCTTCTTCTTCTTCTTCTTCTTCTTCTTCTTCTTCTTCTTCTTCTTCTTCTTCTTCTTCTTCTTCTTCTTCTTCTTCTTCTTCTTCTTCTTCTTCTTCTTCTTCTTCTTCTTCTTCTTCTTCTTCTTCTTCTTCTTCTTCTTCTTCTTCTTCTTCTTCTTCTTCTTCTTCTTCTTCTTCTTCTTCTTCTTCTTCTTCTTCTTCTTCTTCTTCTTCTTCTTCTTCTTCTTCTTCTTCTTCTTCTTCTTCTTCTTCTTCTTCTTCTTCTTCTTCTTCTTCTTCTTCTTCTTCTTCTTCTTCTTCTTCTTCTTCTTCTTCTTCTTCTTCTTCTTCTTCTTCTTCTTCTTCTTCTTCTTCTTCTTCTTCTTCTTCTTCTTCTTCTTCTTCTTCTTCTTCTTCTTCTTCTTCTTCTTCTTCTTCTTCTTCTTCTTCTTCTTCTTCTTCTTCTTCTTCTTCTTCTTCTTCTTCTTCTTCTTCTTCTTCTTCTTCTTCTTCTTCTTCTTCTTCTTCTTCTTCTTCTTCTTCTTCTTCTTCTTCTTCTTCTTCTTCTTCTTCTTCTTCTTCTTCTTCTTCTTCTTCTTCTTCTTCTTCTTCTTCTTCTTCTTCTTCTTCTTCTTCTTCTTCTTCTTCTTCTTCTTCTTCTTCTTCTTCTTCTTCTTCTTCTTCTTCTTCTTCTTCTTCTTCTTCTTCTTCTTCTTCTTCTTCTTCTTCTTCTTCTTCTTCTTCTTCTTCTTCTTCTTCTTCTTCTTCTTCTTCTTCTTCTTCTTCTTCTTCTTCTTCTTCTTCTTCTTCTTCTTCTTCTTCTTCTTCTTCTTCTTCTTCTTCTTCTTCTTCTTCTTCTTCTTCTTCTTGTACTTGGGATGATGATCCCCCTAGTTTTATTTTGCCTTTTCTGATAAATGATGTAAGTGTGTTTGATTATCAATAAAGCTAGGAGCGGGACGAAGTCCCACTGTTTCCCTAAAAAAAACACTACTGATTGCTCCAAGAGGAGACGTCTCCGAGCCATAATCCGTGTAGTTGCGGTTTCCCCCCATTTCCCCGATTGCCCGTTGCCCTCAGTTCCACCCCGGGTGCGGCGGCGGCTCGCGCCGCACCAGGGTGTCCTCACTTGCATCCCTCCTGCTCCTCCCCCCTAGGTGCATCCCCACCAACCGCGTCGCTAGGTAAAGCCCGTGTGGCGTGGAGGCAGCGGAGTTCCTTGACTGCCAAGGAGGCGCAACGGCGGCGCCTATTCTAGCCATCTGCAGACGACGGAGGCGGCCTAGGCTTGGTTGGGTGCAGCGTGGAGCAGACAAGTTCGATCTTAGCCCAGATTCATTTGGTCGGGCCGTGTACTGTATCTCGGCGACCTCGACGTTGGCATTCGACGGTGCTCGTGGGGTAGACCTGCAACATGAGAAATCCAGGGCAGTGGTGGTCTACTCTTTCGCCGGAGGGGATCGGCTAGTTTTTGGCTAGTTTGGCGGGTCTCACGATCTGTCATCTAGTCCCGGATGGCGAGGCGTGGCTGGCTGTGAGATCTAGCCCTGACTTTTTTCATTGTGGATGATGGCGGGGCCTCCTTGTTGCCACCTTGTTGCAGGCATCGTTCTTGCAGCCTGTGTTTCTTCTCGCCTAGGCTGCTCTAGGGGGAACCCTAGACTTGGATCTCCGGATCGTACAAGGGCGACAAACGACGCCGTTCTTCGTACTAGGATCCACATATTTGGAGCAGAAATGGTTGGAGGCCGGTGGTGCTGTGGTGGAGCGCTGTGCATATGCCGCATCGACATCTTCTAGTCTTGGCGGCATGGTGTAGTGGGGTCTCGAAGACGGATGCAATGTGATGGAGTCGCGTAGGGAGGTGGTGTCGTTTGGCACTGTGGCGGTGTCGATGGTAGGCTTGAAAAGGTCAATGAGTTGATTCTTCTTGAGATGGGTCCGTGAAAGATGGTGGCTGCAACTTTTCTAGCGTGTGCAGTGGTGTGCATGCAGGGTTTGCTAGACCGTTAGAGTTTCTGACTTGATATAGTGCGTTTTGGTAAGGTCTTCGGTTCTTTGATGATGTGCATTGGTGATGTCTGAGCATGAGGCTCCTATATGGTCACCCGCTTCATCAAGCTTGTAGGTGTGGCGACATCGGTCGTTAGTGAGGTGGATCCAGTTTGATGTTTGTATTTTTGTTATATGATTCCGTAGAATAATTTTAAGTTACGTTCGTCATTTTGATGTAGAGGTTGAGGGTAGAACCTCTATTTTGAAAAAAATATATGAAAACAATTTCTTTGGGATGAAACCCACCACTAAGGTGAATGAAACTTAGTATAACTTGATCAAGAGCTAGCGCGAAACTTGGGGATTTTTGTTATATATTTAAGTTAAGTTTCCGTAAAAAGAATAAATAAATTAAGTCAGTTTTTCTAGACGATTGTTTTTACCTGTTTGGATGGTTTTCTTTGCTGCATTTTTGGTTTTGTCCGCTTTTGCAAAGTTTCTTATGGGTTTTTGTGTTTTTTTTTTAAATTTGAACCTTTCAAAACTGAACAATAATTGAATTTGAATGATTTTGGAATTTGAACATTTTTTTTGCATTTGAACAACTTTCGAATTTAAATATTTTTGGAATTTGAATAATTTAAAATTTAAATATGTTTTAAGTTTGCACAATTTCCATATGAAAATGAAAAAAAACTCCAAATTTTCTGGGGGCGCGGCTATGTGACGAACAACGAAACTCCATTTCTTCAAACACAACCCTGTGCCACCGACAAACGTTTGACTTTGACTGTGTTTTTTTTTTTGGGCTATGAAGATTCTACTTATACGCAACGATGGAACATTTTGAAAATATCTTCAACGGGGATGGTAGTCTTAAGAAAGGCAAATTTGAGGCAATTTAAGGCCTATAGTTTTGAAGATCATTTCGCTAATCGAAAGTTGAAGGATAGCGAACACTAGATGGCTAGTGGCCTTATGCAAACAAAGAAGAGGGATGCCTAACCAATTGATCCTAAAAGATCTTATCTGAGATATGTCAGATTGGATTTAGTGTCCAAAGTTAGGGATGGTAGAGTCAATCATCAAGACACCCCTACGGCCTCGCGTCCCGAGTACGCGCAGCGGGTGCGAGATAGGCTCCCCCGTGAAGCGCGGGCGCTACCGAGTCTTTTCCAGTAGAGAGAGGATTGTTTTGTGGCTACGACTGGCTATATTTTCCACCCCGAGCCAAATCAAACACCTATGTGCAAGTCGACATTATATGTGATACGTGAAGGATGAGAAGGTTTTTCAGTTGATTGATGAAGCAGCGGACCCCATTACGCTAGTGTATACCGCGTAGAAGATGACTTGATCAGTCAACTAACCACTGGTCTTGAAGTCGAACACTTTACATGACTAGCTGAGCCACTGCCCACTGCTGATTGCTGCAATAGGACCCGTCTCCGAGCCATGTTCCTGGTAGTTTCGGTTTGCCTCTATTTTCCTGACTGCTCGTCGTTGCTCTCGGTCTCAGTTCCAAATTTCCAATACGCAAGCAATTTCCCTGGGGCTGAAGACAACCACTAATGTGAAAGAAACTTAGCATCAGCAAGTCCATGGTGTTTCTGGCCGACAAATACTTTAATTTCTCTACGCGTTGGCGCGTCTCCCTAAACCACATACAGGTTTTGCTCTGTTACCAATTGCTCTTATACTTCCCCTTTCCTGTCCATGACTAGAGGCTGACTGAATATTACCCTGTCTTGATCGAGACGCAGGTGGTGGTGCAGCTAGCCATGGCGCAGTGGGACAACTTAGGCTGCGCGGCCTCCGTCGCGCAGCTGGCCGGAGTGGACGCGCTGGGGCTCATCTCGACGATCCTGCAGGCAGCCCAGGCGGTTCGGCACAACCGAGAGACCTGCCAGGAGCTGGTGCAGGACCTGCAGATGATGGAGGACCTGCTGAAGCTGCTGAAAGAGCCGGAGATGATGAGGCAGGACGAGATCAAGAACGTGCTCAACGGGCTGGACACGACGCTCAGGGAGGCCGACAGCCTCGTCCAGTCCTGCCGGGATTGCAGCGCCGCGTACCGCGTCTTCATGGGATGGAAGCAGAGCGACCAGTTCCGGCGCGTCAAGAAGAAGATCGCCAAGCACCTCAGGTTCTACCCTATGATCAGCCACGCCGACATAACCCGCCGCCTCGAAGAACTTGGCAGGAGTGTGCAGTTGTCATCGTCATCCCAGCAGGTACGCTCTCTGCTGCTTCGTGGCACAGAATCTACTTTAGTTTGCATTTGCCGGAAAAACATCATCCTTGGGCTAGCTCTTCCCATTTGCTTTAGATTTATTCTTATTACTTCGTCATTTCAGGATTCACAAGAGCTGCGGACATCGTCTACCAGCAGCCAAAACCCTGAAACTCGGTCAGTAGAAATATGTGTTGGTCTGTTGTTCTAGAGAATACACATACCTCCCTGTTCCCTAGACAAGGTAATCAAAATTGAATTGATACGACACCAACAAGATAATCTATATTTTTCAGGAGTCTAGTTGGGACACCTTCTGTAATGGAAACTGAACCAGTTGAAATTGAAACTGAGCCTGCTGAAATTGAAATGACCCAAGCACGAACGGAGTCCACTATAGTTGAGGAACACCAGCAAGCAGGTATTTCTTTCAACCTAGATCTAGTGCTTAACTAGTATTTCTATATGGAAGTTGGGTTTACTGAATTGGAAGTCTAACTAGCTATATGTGTTGCTTTCAATTTATTTTACAGTTCCAACTTGCAGAACCATTTTTGCAAATACAACCATATCAAATCAAATGTCATTTTTTCCCTTAACTGTTGCTCTTGAGAACTGTAACAATCCATAGGTCACTACGTGTAATTAAATACCATAGACTGAGAAGAGCTCCTTATGGTACCCATATATAGAAGTGCTTGTGCCTAATTGAGAAAAACAGTCAAGAAGAAGGGTTTAGAAGATGGTATAATCTTCGGGTGCGTCTAGGGGGCGCCCAGCCGCTCGTTGGTACACCCTGGCGCACCGCAAAAAAGGCAAGTTAGGATCAGACCCTGGCAGCACCACAAGATCCCGATCCTAGAGAAAACGTGCGGAAACATAGATTCAGTTGCACCCTTGGTACTGTTGTGGAAGAGAGAAAACTCCAGCACACATGGCACACTTCCTCCAAGATTCCTGTGCATGCCTGATGACTTCACATGAAATTAATCTTGCTTTTAGAAATTTAAAATTCTAGAAGATACATATTTTCCTTCCAGATATTTATGCGTATATACTTTGGAATTGACATTTTCTTCAGGTAGTAATGAGAAGAATGGTTCATTGCCGACTAAGAAGCGGAGATTTGTGTTGAAGTTGCCTCTTTCGGGGAAAAAGTGGTCGACGTTTGCACGGGAGAAGGGAGTAGTAGAAACACCACCTTTCATTGCTGAACTGACCGGAGCAGGTACTACTAGCTAATCACTAACTAAAGATTAGTGAATGCTTGAGATTAGGACAGTTCATAGTATAGTTAGGACATGCAACAACCAAATCCATAATACTCAAACTATGTAAAGAAACTCATGGTGCATTGCTTTTCTTTTATCGGCAGGCTTCACATTTTTCCACTTCACCCAATTGTCCGCAGCAACAAATAATTTTGCGTCTGAATACAAAATTGAAGGTTGGGGATCAGATGATGTTTACAAGGTAACGTAGTGTGCTTGCTTCCATAATTAAAAAAACTCCAGAAAACAAAGAAATCTTTGTTTTTCTTTTGACTTACTCTATTCAAGTACTACATAGCCAGTGTGGCTGACAGTTTGATCATAGGTAACATGTTTATGCATATGAGTTCCACGGTGCTTCCTCTGTTCTAAATTAAGTGTCACCACTTCAGTTAGATTTGATCTAGATATGCATTTTAGTGTGTAGGTTCGCTCATTTTGGAAAAAAGATGTGACCCTTAGTTTGGAACGGAGGGAGTATTTAGCATCTTTTGATGGTTGATTCTTGTATCAACCCTCCATGATCCATGAATTTTAATGAGTTGTAAATCAAATTTTGTAATGAAGCAATAAAATTGCTATATGTATCGGTTGATGCAGAGGCAGGGCACACATAATCATTTTCAGAAAATATTCCACACAACAACAACAACTAGAATAACGAAGCCTTCGTGCCAAACAAAATTGTGCTAACTTAGAGAAGAAAATTGAAAGAAGCCACACAATCAATATTTCACATTTTTTGTTTTGTGATGTTTCTCTCACCATGTTGTATGATCCTTGAAAGAGGCGCAATTAAAGATGTTCTGAAAAAGAATACTATCACTACAGGAAATGGGATTTGTCTTGTGCCGAAAATACACGGTGAAGGCGAAAAACACATGGAAAATACTTTTCCATGTGTTACAGTCAGTAAAGATTCCGCTGGCGCAGGTTTTTTGCGGAGTGTATTATCACGGATACACGGCTAAGGCAAGAAAAGGAGATGGCTGTTTGGCCGACGTTAGAGGTGTGATGTCTTTGCTGGGTGTCTTGGTTAGAAGCACGGCAAAGACAGCCTCGCCTGGTGCTCCCACGTTGCACATGTCTTCGCCCAGTGTCTTGGCTAGACACACGGCAAAGGTTTTGCCGAGTACCACACTAGTTAGACACACGACGATCATTGAGGGCCCGAGAGCTACCACATTGCCCTAGTTTGCAGAGTGCCGCGAATGCTTTTTTTTTTCATAAACACTGAAATAGTTATAAGGTAGGGTTGAAAATACTGAAATCTACATGTAAAGAAGTGACTGATTTTTTTTCATAAAAATAACTTAAAGTCTCCCCCAGGTAGAAATAGTTTAAAATAGTATACTGAATAAAATTTCAGTAAAATATTTGGTTGGCTGTGTCAAGCCATAACAGCTTTGCTATAGTTTAAATCTACTTTCGATACTTTTAGGGACGGTTGCCCAATGGACTTGAAATCATGATCAAAAGGAAACCACATCCAAATACTTCTGAACCATTGATCAGATTGAAAGATGAAATTCGGTTTCTTGCAAAGCTTCAACACATGAACATAGTTAAGCTTGTCGGATGTTGCACCGAAAGAGGAGAGGCACTTCTAGCCTATGAATACATGGCAAATGGAAGATTGACTGACATCATAAGTGTTGGTATGCCTTCTGTTAAGCTCTTTGTAGTTCATTGTTGTACTGATTTCACTTACTTTTCTCTCCCGTGATTGCCATTATCTGAGAATTTGCAGGCACAGGAACAAAGAGATTTCTTGACTGGTCTAAGCGCTTCAAAATAATTATAGGGATAGCTCGTGGTCTTCTTTATCTACATGAGTGTTGCGGGATGCACATTATACATGGCGATTTAAGTCCACGAAGTATTCTCTTAGATTCTAATATGGCTCCTAAGATTACTGATTTTGCCTGCTCGAACAATTATCGTCCGGATGAACACCGTGGTAGTTTACATGGCACAATGTATGAACTTATCAAATGCACTGAGCAATACTCACTCCGTTCGAAAATAAGTGTCACAGATTTGTCTAGATTCTCGTGTATCTAGATATATTTTAGTGCTAGATACATACGAATCTTGATAAATTTGCGACATTTATTTTAGAATGGAGTGAGAGCCTTTTCTCATTTCACCTTGTGTATTATGTTCTGTTTTCTAAATGGTTTTGAATATAGGGGCTATATGGATGCTAACAATCACAGAGTTTACTCTGTGAGGAGCGACATCTTTAGCTTTGGTATGACTCTTCTTGAGATCATTACTGCACAGAGCACACGTGAACTTCAAAATAACGAGAACTATGATGTAAGTACATACTCAGAATGATGATATATGTACCTGATTAATATAGGACATAAGGACATGCAGACTCTCTAGTGGAACGTGGCATGAGCAACCACACTACAGATGCCATCACCAAAATGTTAATCTGCTATCAAATTGTTCAGTATATCTCATATATTGCTATATTATTAGTTGCATCGTCTTTATTCGTTGTTGGGAATCAATGGGTTTAAGCACTTTTTATCATTTTTAATCCTAGAATCATATATGAAAAGGAATGTTCAATACCAGCCACAGTAAGAAAACAGGGTCTTCAAATAATCCTAGAATCATAGATTTTTTTAATACAAACATAGATTCTTTTCTAGGTAATGCAATAGGTTATCATGCTATTTAGTTCCAAGCAGCTGGCCACTAAAATCAGTATAAATACCCTCTATCTATTGAATGAAGTCGCCCAATACCCCCTCTCTCCCAAATTAGGATGCATATTAGTTTTGGTCAAAGCCAAACTTTATAAACTTTGATTAAATATATAAAAAATTGTAGCAACATCTACAGAATGATCTCAGTAAGTATTTTTTTCATATTACATGCATTTGGTATTACAAAAGTTAATATATTTTTATATATAGTTGGATCAACTTTATAAAGTTTGACTTTGACCAAACCTAATATGCATCCTAAATTAGGAAGGAGGGAGTACTAGGTGTGTGTGTTTGTGTCAAATATAGATACGCAACTGATAAATCCATCTGAATATTTTGCACTTTGCAGCCTCTGAGACTTTGGACAATGGAAAGAACGGCGCAGTTAATAGATCCAGCATTGCATGGTGAACCTCGTATGGCTGAGATAATGAGATGCATTCAGGTAGCACTGTTGTGCACCGGATCTGATGGAAAAGACCCGCTAAGCATGTGGGACGTTCTTCTGATGCTCAGCTGCGAGAGTGCGGTCATACCTACAGTCCCTACGCCACGGGGCGAGAATCCGCAGATTACACAACACCCAGAGGCGTCTGGTAGTGGATGGGGTTACCATGATGAAGGGGAACTATCAGATTCAGATATCGTTGAACCAAGATAGCTAGTGTGGGCGAGATGGTGATTTTCTGTGAAGGGGGCACTAGAATATGGAACTAACACCTTTGTTCAGACTGTTTCTTAACCAGGTACAGAGAGTATTCCTATTTGTATTGGTATATTACTAGGATGGATTTAGTACACGTAATGCCTCTACTCTGAACTTAATTTTGTGAACAGACCCTTCTTTCAGTTTATAATTGAGTAGTATATATGAATGTACACAATAAAGCTCCCGTGTTTTTTAGTTTGGCAATTCAGCTACAATTTGAACTTAATAGTATGTTAATTCAGCTACAATTTGAACTTAAAACAGTAGGTGACCAACCGAGGCAGGCTACTTTGGCATTCGTCCCTATCTCTTCCCTCCCAATCTTTCTCCTTTCCACTGCCATTCCATTTCAAAGAATGTTGTCACCTCCTTCAGGTTGTTCGCCTCTGCAAATAATCAAGTTATGAAACCTCTAAATAAATGCAAGTGAAAGGATACTGGAAAAGCAGTGGGGACTGCGAAAAAAGAATGCAGGTCCAATTACAAAAAAACATGTGGAAGAGAATGGGCTATAAGATGTTTGGCTTCTGCTACAAATTTGGTTCTATAGTCATTTATCTGACCATTTTTGTCTGTCAAATTCAGACTTTTGTTAGCCGTCGTTGTTACATATTTGACAACCCTATCATAAGCTCAATTTGATGCGTTTCGACTTCCATGTAAGGCCAAATCTTTGCAAAGTTTTTATGATCTTTATAGGGTTACACAGAGTAGCAATGCATGCTGGGAGTTTTTTACCTGCCAAAAAGTGGAGCAGACAACATGTATGGAAGGCTTTAATATTGGTTGCACGATCGCTTACGGGGTGACTGCTAAAGATACGCTGAGTATGGTTGGACTGGTATATGTTGCGATAACCATGTTAATCAGGCCAAATAGAGTGGCTTTTGTGTGCGAGATTATGATTTCTCCCCCTTGCCGTATTTGTCATGGGAGAACTTTGCAGCCTCACACGCTCTGGAAAATGTGGAAGAGCAACGAAACTGCTAGATTCAAGATCGAGGATGAACCAGAAATGGCTGAGATAATGGGAGGCGAAGGCGATGCATTGCGGCGACTTCCGAAAGGACCACTACGGCCTCACTGGTGGACGAAGGCATAGTGGTGCGGCCAGGGGCGGAGCTGGAGCTCAAGTCACCTTCATGCACCACTTTCTCTAGCAGCAAATTTTCGAGAAACAATCTACTACATATAAGTACGTTTTATAGCTTTTAATATAGATAATATGGCATATTTGAAGGCAAAGTACAAATATAACTAAATTGGTATTTAAAAACTAAAGTTCCTACAATAATGATGAAATAAAAGACAAAGTTACCTAAAAAATATGTCTTGCATTTTCAAATCCTAAAGTAGATCATCAAACGCAAGGCTCAGTAACCTGCAGACTTAATTTTTCAGTGAAACATAGTCGAACCAGAAAAAATAAAGTACTCGAATATATAGTTAAAATGTTCACGTTACCTTTAGCCATTTTGGTACATTTGATATATCATACTCCCTTGTCCAATAAAGGATGTTTCAACTTTGTCTAAATTTAGATGTGATACAAGGCCTGAAACATAACCATTACGGCATTACCACATGTACTAGATGTGATACAACTTGGATGAAACTTTGCGTATAAAACAGCCGGATTCCCAATCTCCACCTGAATGTCTCACCGGCCCTGAAACGAAACGTTGAGAAGAGGCGACGTGAGCTGTGCAATCTCCACCTGAATATCCTCCCTACACCTGATTGGAGGAGCTGCCGAGCAGCACCAGGGGCCTGCCACAGCGTCCGCCCGTCCGTCGGGGATCGATCAGCGAGGGCCGTCTCCCATTTTGACCAATCGAGATTGGAGCGCAGAAGCGGAGACGTCCTCTGTCACTCGGGCGGGCACGGAGCGGGACTCACCTTATACACTACGGGAGAACCGACGTGTGCCGACGGCCAGGCTATGTGCCGACGGCCAAATGTCGGGGCCGTCGGCACAGAGGCCTCCAGCTACCGGCGACGAAGCTCACCGTCGGCACAGCGGGGCCGTCGGCACAACGCACGGTACACCGACGGCCACCCTCGGCGCAACCTCGGCCGTCGGCACAGCTAGGTGGAGCCCGAAGGTCACCGTCGGCACATCTGCAACCGTCGGTACACGCTCTGACAGGAGGGCCCAGCCGTTAAACTGTCACGGCGCCGTCTGCACTGTGCCGACGGTAGCCCACGGCGCAACGGCGGCCGTCGGCACAGCGCCTGACTGCTGGGTCCCCCTGCTTCTGTGCCGACGGTGACCCACGGCACAACGGCGGCCGTCGGCACAGCCAAATATGCATATTTTTTGGTTTTTCCTGTTTTTTTTTGCATCAAAGAGATAATTATTACCCATATAATTATTAATCCATATCATTTTTTTTGTTTATTTATTTCTCACTGCTATTTTGGCGAACCCCTTTGCGAGAAACCTATATATATGTATAAGGGCGGTATAGAACCCCTTCGCCAGAAATCGAACCTCGGAGGGGGTGAATGGCCCACACACGATACAAAATACTTAAGACCCACACACGATACAAAATACTTAAATAACTAGACTCACACACATACCAAAGCGCTTACAGAATTAGACCCACACACGAACCGAAACAGTTAAAGAACTACACCCACACAGAGGAAGCAAAACACTTAAAGAAACTACACCCACACACATGAACCAAAACACTTAAAGAACTAGACCCACACACAAACCAAAGCTTTTAAAGAACTACACCCACACACGAACAAAGCACTTAACACTGGTCGACACACACATATTAATCGGAGAAGTCGAAATCTTCATCCTCACCGGGGTGTCCTCGAAGCGGTGGTTGTGAGGTTCCACAACCACCGTTCATCATTCTCCCCCATGTCGACGCCTCTCCTTTGGCGTACTCTGCTTCAACCTCGGCCTTCCTCTGCCGCTTTCCCGCCCTCCTCTCTCTCTCTCGTACGTCCGCTTCTCCTTCCGTAATGCGCGCGTTGCCTCGACGTCTCGGGATGGTCTGCGCCACCGTGCCATGAACTGCTCGTCCGCCTCGGTGGTATCAATCCGCCGCTGGCCAGCCCTGTACCGCCGCGCTTCACCCCTGTGAGCGAAGTAGTGGCTCGCAGAGAGACTCGAGCTTCCGTCGAGACCCGACCTCCGGGAAGTTCATTTCGTGGCGCGGCCGGCCAAACCTCCAAGCCGCAACGTCGTATGCGCGGGCAGCAGCCTCCTTCGTGTAGAAGGTGCCGAGCCACACACGCGTACCACCGGCGGTGATTTCAGCCGTGAAATGTCCCGCAGCCGCAGCGAACGCCGATGAAGCCCGTGTTGCTACGGCGACGAGGAGCCATCTGGCGGCAGCTCAGCTCGGAGGATTTTGTGGTTCTATTGGATGAGAGAAGTGATGAAGGGAGAAATGTTGCTGGTGTTGTTAGTGGAGAAGCCATGGCTATATATAGGCCGACGAGGGGCTGAAACGGCGGGAAAACATGGCGGGAGAGAATGGGCGGGAAAGGGTGGAGAGGCGGGAAAAAAGGGCGGGAGAGAAGCAGCGGGAAAGGGTGGGCGGGAAAAAAGGGCGGGAGAGAAGGAGCGGGAAAGGGTGGGCGGGAAAAAGGGCGGGAGAGAAGCAGCGGGAAAAGGGTGGGCGGGAAAAAAAGGGCAGGAGAGATTCGCATGTATAGGGGGAACTCCCTCGGAGGTGAACCGGAGAGAACCTTGGGATCATAGGGGATGGTACTTGTTTCCACATGTACCTATGACCTAAGCAAGCTCAAACGTAGGCATACGCCCACCGGGGACCCCGATGGGATGCGATCAAAGGGGTAGACGACGCGGTCAACGTAACTAGGGTTTCGTCGTAAATCGAGCATCGGACCTAGGGAATGGCCCCAAAAGTTGTGTGTGTCCACATGGCATGCACAAAAGTGATTTGAGATGGTTCTATATCCAATGCTACCCTCCGGTGTGCCCGGCTTCTCGGACATGGGGTTCCTACACATAGGCGGTCTGCATGTATAGGGGGGAACTCCCTCGGAGGTGAACCGGAGAGAACCTTGGGATCATAGGGGATGGTACTTGTTTCCACATGTACCTATGACCTAACCAAGCTCAAACGTAGGCATACGCCCACCGGGGGACCCTCGATGGGATGCAGTCAAAGGGGTAGACGACGCGGTCAACAGAACTAGGGTTTCGTCAGAAATCGAGCATCGGACCTAGGGAATGGCCCCAAAAGTTGTGTGTGTCCACATGGCATGCACAAAAGTGATTTAAGATGGTTCTATATCCAATGCTACCCCCCGGGTGTGCCCGGCTTCTCGGACATGGGGTTCCTACACTTAGGCAGATTCTGCATGTATAGGGGGCAACTCCCTCGGAGGTGAACCGGAGAGAACCTTGGGATCATAGGGGATGGTACTTGTTTCCACATGTACCTATGACCTAAGCAAGCTCAAACGTAGGCATACGCCCACCGGGGACCCCGATGGGATGCGATCAAAGGGGTAGACGACGCGGTCCAACGTAACTAGGGTTTCGTCGAAATCGAGCATCGGACCTAGGGAATGGCCCCAAAAGTTGTGTGTGTCCACATGGCATGCACAAAAGTGATTTGAGATGGTTCTATATCCAATGCTACCCCTCCGGGTGTGCCCGGCTTCTCGGACATGGGGTTCCTACACATAGGCGGATTCTGCATGTATAGGGGGAACTCCCTCGGAGGTGAACCGGAGAGAACCTTGGGATCATAGGGGATGGTACTTGTTTCCACATGTACCTATGACCTAACCAAGCTCAAACGTAGGCATACGCCCACCGGGGACCCTCGATGGGATGCGATCAAAGGGGTAGACGACGCGGTCAACGTAACTAGGGTTTCGTCGTAAATCGAGCATCGGACCTAGGGAATGGCCCCAAAAGTTGTGTGTGTCCACATGGCATGCACAAAAGTGATTTAAGATGGTTCTATATCCAATGCTACCCCCGGGTGTGCCCGGCTTCTCGGACATGGGGTTCCTACACTTAGGCAGATTCTCGCATGTATAGGGGGCAACTCCTGAGGTGAACCGGAGAGAACCTTGGGATCATAGGGATGGTACTTGTTTCCACATGTACCTATGACCTAAGCAAGCTCAAACGTAGGCATACGCCCACCGGGGACCGATGGGATGCGATCAAAGGGGTAGACGACGCGGTCAACGAGACTAGGGTTTCGTCGTAAATCGAGCATCGGACCTAGGGAATGGCCCTAAAGTTGTGTGTGTCCACATGGCATGCACAAAAGTGATTTGAGATGGTTCTATATCCAATGCTACCCTCCGGGTGTGCCCGGCTTCTCGGACATGGGGTTCCTACACATAGGCATTCTGCATGTATAGGGGGAACTCCCTGAGGTGAACCGGAGAGAACCTTGGGATCATAGGGGATGGTACTTGTTTCCACATGTACCTATGACCTAACCAAGCTCAAACGTAGGCATACGCCCACCGGGGACCCCGATGGGATGCGATCAAAGGGGTAGACGACGCGGTCAACCGTAACTAGGGTTTCGTCGTAAATCGAGCATCGGACCTAGGGAATGGCCCCAAAAGTTGTGTGTGTCCACATGGCATGCACAAAAGTGATTTGAGATGGTTCTATATCCAATGCTACCCTCCGGGTGTGCCCGGCTTCTCGGACATGGGGTTCCTACACATAGGCAGATTCTCGCATGTATAGGGAACTCCCTCGGTGGTGAACCGGAGAGAACCTTGGGATCATAGGGGATGGTACTTCTTTCCACATGTACCTATGACCTAACCAAGCTCAAACGTAGGCATACGCCCACCGGGGACCCCGATGGGATGCGATCAAAGGGGTAGACGACGCGGTCAACGTAACTAGGGTTTCGTCGTAAATCGAGCATCGGACCTAGGGAATGGCCCCAAAAGTTGTGTGTGTCCACATGGCATGCACAAAAGTGATTTAAGATGGTTCTATATCCAATGCTACCCCCGGGTGTGCCCGCTTCTCGGACATGGGGTTCCTACACTTAGGCGGTCTGCATGTATAGGGGGAACTCCCTGAGGTGAACCGGAGAGAACCTTGGGATCATAGGGATGGTACTTGTTTCCACATGTACCTATGACCTAAGCAAGCTCAAACGTAGGCATACGCCCACCGGGGACCCCGATGGGATGCGATCAAAGGGGTAGACGACGCGGTCAACCGTAACTAGGGTTTCGTCGAAATCGAGCATCGGACCTAGGGAATGGCCCCAAAAGTTGTGTGTGTCCACATGGCATGCACAAAAGTGATTTGAGATGGTTCTATATCCAATGCTACCTCCTCCGGTGTGCCCGGCTTCTGACATGGGGTTCCTACACATAGGCGGATTCTGCATGTATAGGGGGAACTCCCTGAGGTGAACCGGAGAGAACCTTGGGATCATAGGGGATGGTACTTATTTCCACATGTACCTATGACCTAACCAAGCTCAAACGTAGGCATACGCCCACCGGGGACCCCGATGGGATGCGAGTCAAAGGGGTAGACGACGCGGTCAACGTAACTAGGGTTTCGTCGAAATCGAGCATCGGACCTAGGGAATGGCCCCAAAAGTTGTGTGTGTCCACATGGCATGCACAAAAGTGATTTAAGATGGTTCTATATCCAATGCTACCCCCGGGTGTGCCCGCTTCTGGACATGGGGTTCCTACACTTAGGCAGATTCTCGCATGTATAGGGGGAACTCCCTGAGGTGAACCGGAGAGAACCTTGGGATCATAGGGGATGGTACTTGTTTCCACATGTACCTATGACCTAACCAAGCTCAAACGTAGGCATACGCCCACCGGGGACCCCGATGGGATGCGATCAAAGGGGTAGACGACGCGGTCAACGTAACTAGGGTTTCGTCGTAAATCGAGCATCGGACCTAGGGAATGGCCCCAAAAGTTGTGTGTGTCCACATGGCATGCACAAAAGTGATTTGAGATGGTTCTATATCCAATGCTACCCCTCCGGTGTGCTCTGGCTTCTCGGACATGGGGTTCCTACACATAGGCAGATTCCCGCATGTATAGGGAACTCCCTGAGGTGAACCGGAGAGAACCTTGGGATCATAGGGGATGGTACTTGTTTCCACATGTACCTATGACCTAACCAAGCTCAAACGTAGGCATACGCCCACCGGGGACCCCGATGGGATGCGATCAAAGGGGTAGACGACGCGGTCAATGTAACTAGGGTTTCGTCAGAAATCGAGCATCGGACCTAGGGAATGGCCCCAAAAGTTGTGTGTGTCCACATGGCATGCACAAAAGTGATTTAAGATGGTTCTATATCCAATGCTACCCCCCCGGGTGTGCCCGGCTTCTCGGAGATGGGGTTCCTACACTTAGTGCAGATTCTCGCATGTATAGGGGGAACTCCCTCGGAGGTGAACCGGAGAGAACCTTGGGATCATAGGGGATGGTACTTGTTTCCACATGTACCTATGACCTAAGCAAGCTCAAACGTAGGCATACGCCCACCGGGGACCCCGATGGGATGCGATCAAAGGGGTAGACGACGCGGTCAACCGTAACTAGGGTTTCGTCGTAAATCGAGCATCGGACCTAGGGAATGGCCCCAAAAGTTGTGTGTGTCCACATGGCATGCACAAAAGTGATTTAAGATGGTTCTATATCCAATGCTACCCCCCGGGTGTGCCCGGCTTCTCGGACATGGGGTTCCTACACATAGGCAGATTCTGCATGTATAGGGGGGAACTCCCTCGGAGGTGAACCGGAGAGAACCTTGGGATCATAGGGGATGGTACTTGTTTCCACATGTACCTATGACCTAACCAAGCTCAAACGTAGGCATACGCCCACCGGGGGACCCCCGATGGGATGCGATCAAGGGGTAGACGACGCAGTCAACATAACTTGGGTTTGGTCACAAATCGAGCATGGGACCTAGGGAATGGCCCCAAAAGTTGTGTGTGTCCACATGGCATGCACAAAAGTGATTTAAGATGGTTCTATATCCAATGCTACCCCCCCGGTGTGCCCGGCTTCGGACATGGGGTTCCTACACTTAGGCAGATTCTCGCATGTATAGGGGGAACTCCCTGAGGTGAACCGGAGAGAACCTTGGGATCATAGGGGATGGTACTTGTTTCCACATGTACCTATGACCTAACCAAGCTCAAACGTAGGCATACGCCCACCGGGGACCCCGATGGGATGCGATCAAAGGGGTAGACGACGCGGTCAACCGTAACTAGGGTTTCGTCGTAAATCGAGCATCGGACCTAGGGAATGGCCCCAAAAGTTGTGTGTGTCCACATGGCATGCACAAAAGTGATTTGAGATGGTTCTATATCCAATGCTACCCCTCCGGTGTGCCCGGCTTCTCGGACATGGGGTTCCTACACATAGGCAGATTCTCGCATGTATAGGGGGAACTCCCTGAGGTGAACCGGAGAGAACCTTGGGATCATAGGGGATGGTACTTGTTTCCACATGTACCTATGACCTAACCAAGCTCAAACTTAGGCATACGCCCACCGGGGACCCCGATGGGATGCGATCAAAGGGGTAGACGACGCGGTCAACGTAACTAGGGTTTCGTCGTAAATCGAGCATCGGACCTAGGGAATGGCCCCAAAAGTTGTGTGTGTCCACATGGCATGCACAAAAGTGATTTAAGATGGTTCTATATCCAATGCTACCCCCGGGTGTGCCCGGCTTCTCGGACATGGGGTTCCTACACTTAGGCAGATTACGCATGTATAGGGGGAACTCCCTGAGGTGAACCGGAGAGAACCTTGGGATCATAGGGGATGGTACTTGTTTCCACATGTACCTATGACCTAACCAAGCTCAAACGTAGGCATATGCCCACCGGGGACCCCCGATGGGATGCGATCAAAGGGGTAGACGGCGCGGTCAACGTAACTAGGGTTTCGTCGTAAATCGAGCATCGGACCTAGGGAATGGCCCCAAAAGTTGTGTGTGTCCACATGGCATGCACAAAAGTGATTTGAGATGGTTCTATATCCAATGCTACCCCTCCGGTGTGCCCGGCTTCTCGGACATGGGGTTCCTACACATAGGCAGATTCCCGCATGTATAGGGGGAACTCCCTGAGGTGAACCGGAGAGAACCTTGGGATCATAGGGGATGGTACTTGTTTCCACATGTACCTATGACCTAACCAAGCTTAAACGTAGGCATACGCCCACCGGGGACCCCGATGGGATGCGATCAAAGGGGTAGACGACGCGGTCCAACGTAACTAGGGTTTCGTCGTAAATCGAGCATCTGACCTAGGGAATGGCCCCAAAAGTTGTGTGTGTCCACATGGCATGCACAAAAGTGATTTAAGATGGTTCTATATCCAATGCTACCCCTCCGGTGTGCCCGCTTCTGAGATGGGGTTCCTACACTTAGGCGGATTCTGCATGTATAGGGGGAACTCCCTGAGGTGAACCGGAGAGAACCTTGGGATCATAGGGGATGGTACTTGTTTCCACATGTACCTATGACCTAACCAAGCTCAAACGTAGGCATACGCCCACCGGGGACCCCGATGGGATGCGATCAAAGGGGTAGACGACGCGGTCAACGTAACTAGGGTTTCGTCGTAAATCGAGCATCGGACCTAGGGAATGGCCCCAAAAGTTGTGTGTGTCCACATGGCATGCACAAAAGTGATTTGAGATGGTTCTATATCCAATGCTACCCCCTCCGGTGTGCCCGGCTTCTGACATGGGGTTCCTACACATAGGCAGATTCTGCATGTATAGTAGGGAACTCCCTGAGGTGAACCGGAGAGAACCTTGGGATCATAGGGGATGGTACTTGTTTCCACATGTACCTATGACCTAACCAAGCTTAAACGTAGGCATACGCCCACCGGGGACCCCGATGGGATGCAACAAAGGGGTAGACGACGCGGTCAACGTAACTAGGGTTTCGTCGTAAATCGAGCATCGGACCTAGGGAATGGCCCCAAAAGTTGTGTGTGTCCACATGGCATGCACAAAAGTGATTTAAGATGGTTCTATATCCAATGCTACCCCCACCGGTGTGCCCGCTTCGGACATGGGGTTCCTACACTTAGGCAGATTCTGCATGTATAGGGGGAACTCCCTGAGGTGAACCGGAGAGAACCTTGGGATCATAGGGGATGGTACTTGTTTCAACATGTACCTATGACCTAACCAAGCTCAAACGTAGGCATACGCCCACCGGGGGACCCCCGATGGGATGCGATCAAAGGGGTAGACGACGCGGTCAACGTAACTAGGGTTTCGTCGAAATCGAGCATCGGACCTAGGGAATGGCCCCAAAAGTTGTGTGTGTCCACATGGCATGCACAAAAGTGATTTGAGATGGTTCTATATCCAATGCTACCCCTCCGGTGTGCCCGCTTCTCGGACATGGGGTTCCTACACATAGGCGGATTCTCGCATGTATAGGGGAACTCCCTGAGGTGAACCGGAGAGAACCTTGGGATCATAGGGGATGGTACTTGTTTCCACATGTACCTATGACCTAACCAAGCTCAAACGTAGGCATACGCCCACCGGGGACCCCGATGGGATGCGATCAAAGGGGTAGACGACGCGGTCAACGTAACTAGGGTTTCGTCGTAAATCGAGCATCGGACCTAGGGAATGGCCCCAAAAGTTGTGTGTGTCCACATGGCATGCACAAAAGTGATTTAAGATGGTTCTATATCCAATGCTACCCTCCTCCGGTGTGCCCGGCTTCTCGGACATGGGGTTCCTACACTTAGGCAGATTCTCGCATGTATAGGGAACTCCCTGAGGTGAACCGGAGAGAACCTTGGGATCATAGGGGATGGTACTTGTTTCCACATGTACCTATGACCTAACCAAGCTCAAACGTAGGCATACGCCCACCGGGGACCCCGATGGGATGCGCTCAAAGGGGTAGACGGCGCGGTCAACGTAACTAGGGTTTCGTCGTAAATCGAGCATCGGACCTAGGGAATGGCCCCAAAAGTTGTGTGTGTCCACATGGCATGCACAAAAGTGATTTGAGATGGTTCTATATCCAATGCTACCCTCCGGTGTGCCCGGCTTCTCGGACATGGGGTTCCTACACATAGGCAGCATTCCCGCATGTATAGGGGAACTCCCTGAGGTGAACCGGAGAGAACCTTGGGATCATAGGGGATGGTACTTGTTTCCACATGTACCTATGACCTAACCAAGCTTAAACTTAGGCATACGCCCACCGGGGGACCCCCGATGGGATGCAGTCAAAGGGGTAGACGACGCGGTCAACAGAACTAGGGTTTCGTCAGAAATCGAGCATCGGACCTAGGGAATGGCCCCAAAAGTTGTGTGTGTCCACATGGCATGCACAAAAGTGATTTAAGATGGTTCTATATCCAATGCTACCCCCTCCGGGTGTGCCCGGCTTCTCGGAGATGGGGTTCCTACACTTAGGCAGATTCTGCATGTATAGGGGGGAACTCCCTCGGAGGTGAACCGGAGAGAACCTTGGGATCATAGGGGATGGTACTTGTTTCCACATGTACCTATGACCTAAGCAAGCTCAAACGTAGGCATACGCCCACCGGGGGACCCCCGATGGGATGCAGTCAAAGGGGTAGACGACGCGGTCAACAGAACTAGGGTTTCGTCAGAAATCGAGCATCGGACCTAGGGAATGGCCCCAAAAGTTGTGTGTGTCCACATGGCATGCACAAAAGTGATTTGAGATGGTTCTATATCCAATGCTACCCTCCGGTGTGCCCGGCTTCTCGGACATGGGGTTCCTACACATAGGCGGATTCCCGCATGTTTAGGGGGAACTCCCTCGGAGGTGAACCGGAGAGAACCTTGGGATCATAGGGGATGGTACTTGTTTCCACATGTACCTATGACCTAACCAAGCTCAAACGTAGGCATACGCCCACCGGGGGACCCCCGATGGGATGCAGTCAAAGGGGTAGACGACGCGGTCAACAGAACTAGGGTTTCGTCAGAAATCGAGCATCGGACCTAGGGAATGGCCCCAAAAGTTGTGTGTGTCCACATGGCATGCACAAAAGTGATTTAAGATGGTTCTATATCCAATGCTACCCCCCCGGGTGTGCCCGGCTTCTCGGACATGGGGTTCCTACACATAGGCAGATTCGCATGTATAGGGGGAACTCCCTGAGGTGAACCGGAGAGCACCTTGCGATCATAGGGGATGGTACTTGTTTCCACATGTACCTATGACCTAACCAAGCTCAAACGTAGGCATACGCCCACCGGGGACCCCGATGGGATGCAACAAAGGGGTAGACGACGCGGTCAACAGAACTAGGGTTTCGTCAGAAATCGAGCATCGGACCTAGGGAATGGCCCCAAAAGTTGTGTGTGTCCACATGGCATGCACAAAAGTGATTTGAGATGGTTCTATATCCAATGCTACCCCCTCCGGTGTGCCCGCTTCTCGAACTAAGTAACCTCGTAGTAAAAAACAGCTCGTGCCGACGGCCGTCACGACAAAGATCATGCCAACTAAGTAACCTAGTAGAACAAGTGCTTACTCCTATTCTATTCTTATTTTTTGTAGTAAATAGTGACAATATTTATTTAAAAAATAAAAAGGAAAATAAAAACAAAATAAAAAAATAAAAAAACAGCACTGTGCCGACGGTCACCGTTTCGCACAAACTCACCGTCGGCACGGGTGGGTGGACATAATCAGATCGGCGCGCGCGGCCCGACCACCTCATCCACACCCCCACCCCCGGCCCGCCTCGCCACGCCCCCACCCCGCGCCGCCGTCTCCGGCCGCCACCCGCCGCCACGCCCGGCCGCTCGCCTCCGCCACCACCCGCCGCCACGCCGGCCGCTTCGCCTCCGCCACCACACGCCGACGCCCGGCCACCCTCGCCCGCCCTCTTCCTCCGCCACCACCCGCCGAGGCCCGCCGCCGCTCGCCTCCGCCGCGTCGGCAGCCGCCCGCCGCGCCGCAGCCGCGCCCCGCCCGACCCCCTCGCCTCCGCCACCACCCGCCGACGCCCGGCCGCTCTTCCTCCGCCACCACCCGCCGACGCCCGGCCGCCTCGCCTCCGCCGCGTCGGCCGACAGCCCCGCCCGCTGCAGCCGCCCCGCCCCGACTCCCTCGCTTCCGCCGCTCAGCGCCGCCTCGCCTGCTTTCGCCCATTGCTGCTTCGCTTTCGCTTTAATTTTTCTTCTTTTTATTTTTATTTTTGTGTCTATTTGGTAGTTAGTTAGTTATTGAGTAGTTAATAGTTAGGGAAAATTGAAATGGAAAATGAAATTGAAAATGAAATTGAAATTGAAATGCTAGTTGAAAAAGATATTGAAATGCTAATTGAAAATAAAAATTGAAATGCTAAATGAAATTGAAATTGAAATGCTAATTGAAAATGAAAATCAAATTGAAATGCTAAATGAAAATAAAATTGAAATGCAAAATGAAATTGAAATTGAAATGCTAATTGAAATTGAAAATGAAATCTATTTAGCGATGAATTTGCATTGACAAATTTTTATTATTTGAACTAGGTCCCGTAGTGAGCACCCCGCGTGACGACCCGGATCTTGCGGCGCATCTCTACGGCCGTCGACATCGCCGGTTGTTCGACTACTTCCTCTACAGCCGAGGGTGAGCTGAATTGCCGACTCCCCCTTCGCTTTTTTTATGTCACTAGATTTCATTTCTCCGTCAAGTCGCGTAACCTAGGTGTCAATTCCCGTCCGCAAGCGTTACGCGGATAAATATGCATTAGTGGTCGGCATATTTTGAACCGTAACGCTTGTGGCATTTACGGGACAGTCGCCGGACTCGTAGTTGGGCACGTTTTCCATGTTCTGCTCGGGTGAGAGACAGGATTTCGTCGCCGCCTCCCCGTTGTTCTCCGGATGCACATCCTCTCGGCTTTTTGCCGAGACGTGTATCGGGAGAGCAGCGGGAGGTGCTGCCAAATTCTGTCTCGCACCCGAGCAGAACGTGGAGAACGTACCCAACTACGGGTCCGGGGCTGCTAGGAGCCCACCTAGTAGAGATGTAGGTTGATGCACGCGTTTTCGCCGGTAGAAAAATAAAAATATGATGCATTCAATTTCATGCTACTATTTGTTGTTTGTCACGCAATAAAGCAGGATGGCTGATAATGAGTGGATGTACAAAGTGGCCGTGTTAGTTCGACTCAAGTGACAAGATGAATGGAAATGGAAGACCGATTTGTTAGTGAAGGAGTTAGCTCGTGGTTCGAAGGGGATTGTTCGTCCTCGTTGCCCTTGCAATGTCTCAGGAGGCGTCATCCTAAGGATATTCTAGAGATGACTAAACACCTTTGGTGGAATGGGTATATGCGTGACTACGACCCGCCGGTCGACTTTTCTCGGCACGAACGTGATAGAGGTGAGGTGATGCGGCAGCGGATCGATGGCAATGAGAACGATGGCATCTTAAACTTGCTAGATGATCTTCGGGATGCCGACATGCCGTAGTTACCATGGGACGAACAAATTGAACCGGGAGGAACCGCCTCGAACCGGAGGGACCGCCACAACCGGAGGAACTTCCAGAGGAGGAACCTGAGCCAACCGCGAGGGCCTTCATTGATATGATGGCCTCAGCTAGGAGGCCTCTATACCCGGTGCAAAAATGTCTCAACTTGATGGCATCACGCAGCTTGCTAGCCGACAAGTGCATGTTTGAGAGTACTCGAGCATCCTTTGAAAAGACTCGAGCACGTAGGTAACATGTTGCCCGAAGGTCATTGCTTGCCCAAGACCATGTACGAAACGAAGAAAATCTTGAAAGCATTGAAAATGGATTATGTAACATATGATGTCTGTCCAAAACTTTGCCTTTTGTTTTGGAAAGACTATGCGGATGACAAGTACTGTGCCAAGTGTGGTCACTCTAGGTATCATGAGGTAGATGTAGGCAATGGTCAGAAGAGGCAGACAAAGGTAGCCATAAAGATTCTTCGTTATCTCCCATTCATCAAAAGAATCCAGCGGCTTTACATGTTCGAGGAGACTGCCAAGCGTATGACATGGCATAAGACCGGGATAAGATTGCAAGACGAGAAGAAACGGGTACCCATGGTACATCCATCTCGATGGTCAATCATGGAAGCGCTTCGATCAAAAGCACCCAAATGAGGCAAGTGAGGCTCGGAATGTTAGAATTGCGATAGCAACCGATGGATTCAACCCATATGGTATGTCGACCGCCGCGCACAGCTGGCCCGTGTTTGTTATTCCGCTCAATCTCCCTCCCGGAGTCGTAATGCAAAGGAAGAACATATTCTTGTCGATGATCCTTCCAGGGCCTGAATATCCAGGAAGAAATTGAGTGTCTTAATGCAACCACTTGTGGATGATTTGCACCACTCGTGGCATCACGGTACATTGACATACGACCGAGCATCAAAGAGAAACTTCATCATGAAAGTTTGGTTCCACTATTCGATGCATGACCTACCCTGTACGCCCTATTCTGTGGGCATAGTACAGCTGGTAAGTTTCCATGCCCAAAGTGTGCAGTGCACGAACTAGAATTCAGGCACCTAAAAGCTGGACACAAATATGTTGCCTTTGACAAACACCGCAAGTTCCTCACCCAGGGCATCGGTTCAGATCCGACAAGAAAAACTTCACGAAAGGCGTAGTTGTGCTTGAACATAAAGAAATACCAAAGTTCAATGGTGCAATCGTTGATGCTGAGCTACGTGCTCTCCAAACCTAGTAAGGAACCCGGCCACCAATTTGAGGGATATGGTAAAACGCACAACTGGACTCACATAGCAGGCATAACAGAGCTCGAGTATTACAAGGACCTTGAACTTCCCCATAATATCGATATGATGCACACCGAAAAGAATTGTGGGGAGGCATTCCTTAACACCGCCGCAACATACCGTGCAAGTCAAGGGATAATGTTTCAGCTAGAGTCGATATTGAGGAGATATGTGACAGGTGGCTCTACACATGCAGCCTCCCGAGGGCAATCGAAAAGGTTGGTTAAAGCCGCATGCCAAGTACTGTCTTGATAGCGCCGACAAGAAGGAGGCATTTACGTGGCTCAAATATGACGTGATGTTCCCTGATGGTTATTGTTCGAATATGAGTAAGGGAGTCAATCTTGCTACAGGAAAAATAAACGGGCTCAAGAGTCACGACTATCATATATGGATTGAGCGGCTGATGCCGGTGATGCTTCGAGGGTATCTCCCGATCATGTCCGGCGAGTGCTTGCGGAGGTGAGCCATTTTTTCCGCACGGTCCGTGCTGCGTATATGTACCGAGGTGATTGAGAAGCTGCAGCAGCAAGTGCCGACATGCTATGCAAGTTAGAGATGATATTCCCCCTGTGCTTCTTCACTTCGATGTTACATCTCATCGTGCATCTCGCCAACGAGGCACTCTTGGGGGACCGGTGCAGGATCGTTGGCAGTTTTGTATTGAGAGGGAGTTCAAATATATTCGGTACAAATGTGGAAACAAAAATAAGATTGAAGCATGCATAGCTGAGGCAACTCTCCTCCATGAGATGGCAGACGCCACGACAATGTACTATGCCAATGATGTGCCCACTAAGCATAACCCGCCGCTCGGTACAATTCCGATGAGCCCAACCGTGACCCAAAGCTCTTGCTCTTCAAATATCCCGGTGGCAAGGCCGGTGCCTCAAAAGTGGAGAACATTTCGCCAGAAGAGAAGGATTGCATAATGCTTTACGTGCTTATGAACATGGAGGAAGTGGTCGATTTCATGAGGTAAAATGATGAACCAATTACTTTGGAACCAGTAACTTGGTTTTGGTCTAATACGTATTTTCTCCTTTCAGCCAATTCCATGATGAAATGTGGTCAGGAAGAAATGGTCCCACTCCCACGCAGTGGTACACTCTTCTGAAAGAGGGTGCCCCGCCCTTAAATAAAAGCTTCGTGAACTGGTTCCATGAAAAAGTAATTTCTCAAATGTTCCTCTTACTTTGCAATCCGTGACTTGTCTTATTACACGTAACTAATGCACAAAATAATCTGAACTGAACTTGTAGGGAGCTGATCCCAACGTTGAGATGACAGATGAGTTGAGATGCGTTTCCCAGGGTTTTAACCGTAGAGTCCATACGCATGAGAAGTATGATGTAAATGGGTATCGCTTCCATACGGAGTTTCACCGTAAGAACCGGCCTAATGCAAAAACAATAAATACTGGGTCTACACCATGGAGCCGATGATCTTGATTACTATGGAAGGTTACAAAAGGTATACGAGTTGATGTTCAACAACGCAAACATAGAACTCAAGCTCTTTGTGTTCAAATGCCATCGGTTTGACCCACACGGTGGAATGAGAAGCACCCCTTCCATTGGTTTAGTTGAAGTTAGGCCTACAACCACCTACAGCCGGATCCGACGTCTATGTTGTGGCTCACCAAACCAAGCAAGTTTATTATTTGTCCTACCCATGTCGAATGAGGAACTCATGGGCTGGGAAGTCGTGTTCCGTATCGCCACATGGTAAGCTACCCATCCCCTCCGAGGACGATTACAACAACATTGACCCGGTAACATATGAGGGAATTTTCTATCAAGAGGAAGAGCAGTTCGGGGCTCTTCAAATAGACATAGGTCTTCGTGGATCTCCACAACGATGTACAAATGCGTGGTGAGACCGTGGTGGACCCGAAGGACATAGCTATGATCACCAACCGCCATGCGAGCACAGACATCATTTTCGAGACTCAACCGAACCCAATGCCGACCATGAATACTCATATGATACTGATTTTGATAGTGAGGCTGAGAACCCAATGCCTAGAGATGAGAGTGGTGATGAATGGTGAGGGTCTTTTATGCTTAGTACCTACATTATCATTATGCTTAATACATACATTTGTCATTATGCTTAGTACCTACATTATCATTATGCTTAATACATACATTTGTCATTATGCTTAATACCTACATTTTTCATTATGCTTAGTACCTATATTTGTCATTATGCTTATTAATTTTCAACATGCTTATTAATTATTTTCTCTTTTTCTTATGCAGGTAATTGCCCAATATGAGCGGACGGAAGGCATCATCGAGCTCCTTGCTTGATCAGATGCATCAGCGGAAGCCAGGGCCGGGTGCTTCCAGACGGAGTGCAAGACCCATTATTCCCACCCGGCGTTACGAAGACGCAGACGGAGGACGGGGAGGACGAGGGGGAGGACGAGCTGGAGGACGAGGGGGAGGACGAGCTGGAGGACGAGGGGGAGGACGAGCTGGAGGACGAGGGGGGAATGCACAGCTCCTTCTAGCTGACATTCCCTCTGCTTCTGGCTCAGTGGCTTCACAGTCGCTGGACGAGGAGGAGGACACTAGGGAGGAG
Organism: Lolium perenne; assembly: GCF_019359855.2. Taxonomy (NCBI): domain Eukaryota; kingdom Viridiplantae; phylum Streptophyta; class Magnoliopsida; order Poales; family Poaceae; genus Lolium; species Lolium perenne. The sequence goes on along the minus strand of NC_067246.2, from coordinate 29,711,488 downwards.
GAGGAGGACACTAGGGAGGAGGAGGAGGAGTCTAGGGACGAGGAGGCTTCGACGGAGATGGCTCCGAAGAAGTTGCGGATTCGTGGGGAAGCGCAGTTCCCGATGAGAGTAAGGAACCTGCTACGGAGGATGAGAAGTGGCTCCTTGTCCCAGGAAAGATAGAGTAAGTAGTAAGGTGATTTCATTTTCGTTATGACACTTAGCATTTTCTAATGTTTGATAATTGTGCAGGAATTTCACATACACGGGGAAGAATGTCCGCGTGCCAGGGAGTCTGATTGGAGCTGCTATTAGGAAGTACTGGCCGGGGATGTACACTCCGGTCCTTGGGGGCGAGTCCAAGCTAGCCTACACTTGGGAAGACTATGAGATAGCGCCTTACCCTGGCTTTGCTTCCGCCGCCGACGCCGTGATCAAGAAGTTTTGGGTACGTAATGCATACTCTTTGGGTTTCGTTCATATGTAGTTGATAACCCCACCGTGATAACTCATGCCTCTCACACTTTCTGTTATGCTTGATTGCAGCGCAATTATAGGGTGGCGACTGAGCATAAGGATAGGGCGGACGTGGTGCTCCGTAACATGTGTCGGAAGTTGACACGGCAGCAGTGGTACAACCAGAGGATCACGTGCATCGGCCACTTCTATGCTCGAGCAGGGCGTAAGGTACACAAAGCCTGAGATTGTGCAGGACTCGCCCGGCTATGACGATAGATGACTTCATGTCGGTAAGTAATTGTCAATGCGATTCTATGTACCGCGGCTAACTTGCAACTATATTGTTTGTTCTTCAAATGAGTTTTGATTTTGCAGGTTGTACCACATTGGGCTGATAATAATAAGAGGGCCGCCTTCATGGAGTTGGTCAAGAATTGGGTCGGCGAAAACCCCGATTTCAAGGCCGTGAGCGACCGGAACAAGGCCAACCGTGGTTCTCAGGGAACACACACTGCGGGGAGCAGCAGCACCGATCGCTATCGGGAGCGTCTGGTACATATAAAAATGGAACAAGCTGCATTTTTTTGATTTTCGATGATATGCATAACATTTGTTTTGTGATGCAGGGGAAGAAGCTCGGGAGGGAACTTGGTGAGATGGAAGCGTGGACGCACATGAAGCTGGTGACGCCCGGTCCGAACGAGCCTCGGCCCGCGCCTGAGATGTACTACGGCAAGGCCAAAGAGAACAAGGAAAGATACTGCGAGGAGTACGCCAAGCTCCATCCAGAGGTGGAGGACCCTATGACCGAGCCGGTCGACGAGGTGGCGATGATGCTGGCGGGGTCCGGCCAGCCGCCTGGACGTCCGGGCTGCCTTGCTGGGGGTTTCAAGCCTCGTGAGGAACTTCACGCAGATCAAGGCTACCCTCCTCCGGCAGCTACGCTACCTCCTCGCGGACTACATGCCGTTCTCGGGTAGAGGTTGATGTAAGTCATCCACACTTTCATCCTCTGTTTTGACTCTTGTTCCCGAATGGCTATGTTGATGACACGCATTATTTATGAAATAGTAGACTGAGATCGAGGAGGCCAATGCAAGAGCTTACGAGGAGTATCTCGAGAAGGTTAAGGAGCATGACCTTGTGAAAGATGCCTATGTCCGGTGGACGAGCAACCAGATGGCGGTAAGTTTCAATCTCTATGGTTGCAAAACATCATAAGTCCCCATGTTTGAATCTGAGCTATCTCTCCCTGTTTCTTGCAGAGTTTCACTCGGTTCATGATGACTGAGTGCGAGAGGAACCACTCCAGAGCCACCTCATCCGGGGCCGACGCCGTTGTTCCCGTCCAAGGAGGAGTTCTATATCATGTACAAGCGTCGGCGTCGCTGACCCCGGTAAGTTGCTAACTTGGCTAAGTTGCTAACTTGGTGTGACATGGCTAAGTTGCTAACTCCCTCCAACATGTAGGGATTGGGAGAATCCGGGAACGACACTCCTTGTGGTACGCCGATGCACCCCGGTCGCCATTCTCCTGGTGCTTCGCCGAACCTCGGCATTTTTCTCGGTTCCGGTGGCTCTCGTCGTGGTTCTACCTCCCCGAGCACCGTCGAGATACAGCGGCCTCACTTCACCCACTCGGAGCTAGATCGTCTGTAGCTAGATCGTCACTCGGGTGGTGCACCACCATAGTTTCTACATTGTACTAGCACATGATGACACGCTCCATCTTTGTAGTGGATCCGGTGTATGTACCATGGTCTTGTATGCTATATTTGTGCTATTTGTGAGATTTGATGCTATATTTGTGAGATTTGGTGCTATACGGTGATATCTGTGTGCTATATGGTGATATATATGTTACTGCATATTCAATCCTATAATATGTGCATTTTCTGCGATTTTCTGAGCAAACGAGGCCAAATTGGCAAAAATCAGAAAAAACTGGGCCTGGCTGTGCCGACGGTGTCACCGTCGGCACAGGCCCGTAGCTGTGCCAAATGGCAGGGTCTGTGCCGACGGTGACACCGTCAGCCCAGCCAGGCCTGGGCCGCGCGATTTTCCAGTTTGAACAGCCACCGTTTTGCCGCCATTCTGGGAAAAAAAAAAGAAAATTGTGCCGACGGTTACACCGTCGGCACAGCTGGGGACGTTGACGGCGCCGGCGTGACGGCTGGTTGGCTGTGCCGACGATGAGACGGCCGACGGCCACCGTCCAGCCGTCGGCGTACGGCTGTGCCGACGGTGAAGTTCTATGCCGACGGTGCACGCGCAGACCCCGACGCCTGCTGTGCCGACGGGGAGACGCCGACGGTGACCGTCGGCAGAGACGGTGCCGACGGTGAACGTTGTTGTGCCGACGGTGCGGGGCCGTCGGTGTAGCTGGTCGTCCCCGTAGTGTTACGGGCCCTCAGCGCTAGAAAGAATGGGCTGACGCCCACCTACTCTGATGCACAACACGCAGCCCACTCTCATGCACAGAACCCTTACAGATGGTAAGTACTACCACTGATAATAAAATTCGACATGTAATCTTGTGCATTAGGGTCGGTTCATTTGGGGATGGCAATGGGTACCTATGACCCGCGTATCCATCGGGTGAAAACCCAATAGGAGAACAAGTATGGAAAAAAATTATCCATAGGTTTGTAAATGGGAAAATATTATACGCATCGGGTAGAGTGGGTACGAGTATGGATCATAGAACCCATACCCACGTAACCATCTAAAATTAACAATTGAGCCATTGTAATATTCTAAACTACTTAATTTATCCCTAATCATGCCTTCATGTTGCTAGGCTAAACCTCACGATTGCCGGTGTCACAATCGTTGGTAGATTAGTGAGCATTAGACCCCTATTTATGATCGCTTCACCTCTTGCCATATTTTTTCGATCAATTTGATGTGTTTTAAGCGCGAGTATTTTTACCCGCAGGTACCCATTTACCCTGTCGGGTGACGGGTATGGGAAAAACTTGGACCCATTGACGGGTATGGGTACGGGTGACGGGTAAGATTAGAGGTGATGGGGTACGGGTATGGGATGGCTCTACCCGTACCCATACCCTGCGGATGCCATCCCTAATTGGGGTCAGCTCCTGGGTGCAGCGACAGAGGATCCATGATGCACGTTGCATGCATGGCGGAGACCAATTAGGAGACGTCGTCGGTGCATTCACAGTTCAATGATCAAGTTGAGTGGATCAATGGGTTCATTTTAGGTGGGCTTAAACCTCGCCTTGAAACACCGACGAGACGCGGTGCGTAAGCTTGGACGGAAGATTTACCATCTATGCTATGTGGTTTATGTAGAAACTTTGTAGCCATAGTCGTCGTGTTGGTCATTGCTCGTTTAAAAAAGTGATCTAGTGCTCTGGCTAAATTAAGAAAAGAAGCATAAGTTGTCTTCGCCATGAAAAGAACCTTTTGTTATCAGCAAGTTGCTACATAATAGATCTTACTACCTCATTTATATTCGCGAGTTACAAGAAAGGCCAGTCTAAAGCCAGAAACGCAAACGCAAGGATCCATCTGATGTATTTGACGAAATAAAACGACCATGAAACATTGCATAGCTACGTCCCTTTTATCTTTTAGCACATCATGTATTGTGTAATATATACTATATGCATGATCAATGAAATAAAACTTTTAGTTCACTCTTTTCCATGAGTCTCTAAACTCCATTCATTTTTCATTTTTCGATCATATGATCTTCTCAAAAATTCTTCTTGGATTTTAGTGTTGGAAGTTTCTGCCTAAGCATCGTAAGTTGCGGTACAAAAAGCCGCCAGGAGTGCGAGCTTAATTTTTTTGGTCTACATGTTTTATGTTGTTTGTGTGTGGATTCCTCAATAGAGTTTTGCGATACTATAGGCTGGGGGCTTTTTCTAGGGTTTTTGATTGTTGCTAATAAACACTATCGCCTCAGCAATTTTCCGGCTAATTTTTTTCCGTCTCACCAAAAGTCAAATGTGCAAGTCGGAAGAAATAATAAACCAACACTTGCTTAAAATATACAAACTTTACATGCAAATTGATAAAAATCAGCACGATGAGTGTTTTCACCTTACATCTCATGCACGGTATGACTTAATTCCGAAAGACTCATAGTTTTATTAAGTTATTACAAACCCTCACTTGGGCAGAACGATGCATCAAGTTTTTTTGTTTTGTTTCAGGACAAAGCTCAAGGAGCGTTTGAATTCAGTTTGCTCGGCGCAGAAGAAAAAACATAAGTGTCATCGTTGGGACAAGTAACTTCCGCCATGCTGATAATTCTCAAGTGCAGGGAATCACCGTAATACAGTTCGATGGAGGTAAACTATCTATTCTTCAAATCCCTATAGCCCATTTATATGGCCTTTTATGCAATGCAATGATCTGCAAGGTGTAAGATGCTTTTAACTTGTAACTAGAAAATTGTAAAGTAAAACTCTGTGCTGAAAGCAAATGCAGAAATTAAAACTAGTGCCCAAGTAAAGTAGAGAGAATGTAACTCAATGAAGCAAGTGCTTAGGAAAATTGCTTACTTCATTCCTTTGTTTGTCACAATTAGCGAATGTCATAATTTACCATCAAGATGCATGAGTAATAAATATCATAAAGCATGATTAAAACCCCCTACCCCGTCTAATGGAGTTAATTAAAGTTATGTGTCTGGCATCAACATTCCTAACCATCACATCTATCTTGTATAAATAAATATACTCTATAGTTTATTCTAGGGAGGATTCATAAATAGGTGTAGTCAAATCCATGCGTAGTTACACCGCCAATGATTGATCCTAAGGCTATTATCATGCGAAAATATAGGAGTTATTAGACATAAAGTCCAACCACGGCATAAAGTTATAAGGTTCCCATTAGCTTATTTTCCGTTGATTAACCATGAATTAATACAACATGCATATTTAAGACTTAGGATCTGGTTTCTGTCACTCCTCCATCCCTTCTCCTATCAACATGGAATGGTGACAACTTATGCATCTCCCAATATGTGTCTCATACATCAGTACATAATACCATCATAGAAGATAAAAAAACTTGTATGCAACCATAAATGATCTATCTCACAATTTTCATAAACAATTCACTACTCAAAACTAGACATAGAGACACAATTGTTCATGGAAAAACAATAGATTGCATCACGATGTTTGACAAGAGATCGATTATAATAGGGAGATGGAGGATGTTGTTCTAGTTGTTGATGGAGATATTGATGATGACTGCGCCGGAGGAGGCTGGAGGCGATCCTAGCAGCGTTTTCGCCCTCCGGTCTCCTTCCAGTGGCACCCTTCCGTCTCTCTATTTCGTTCTTTCGGTCTACACCCCGCACCCTCTCAAAAATGCTTCGGGAACCCCTTTTTAGAAGGTTTTAGGTCAAAACTAAGAGATTAGCGGTGGAATCAATGACATCCGAGTTTCGATGGACCAGGTTGCGTGGTCCCACCTTCTGAGATCGATTATAATAGGGGTTGTTGTAGGTGTTGATGGAGATATTGATGATGACTGCGCCGGAGGAGGCTGGAGGTGTTCATGGCAGCGTTTTCGCCCTCCGGACTCCTTCCAGTGGCACCCTTCCGTCTCTCTATTTCGTTCTTTCGGTCTACACCCCGCACACTCTCAAAAATGCTACGGGAACCCCTTTTTAGAAGGTTTTAGGTCAAAACTAAGAGATTAACGGTGGAATCAATGACATCCGAGTTTCGATGGACCAAGTTGCGTGGTCCCACCTTCTGACCGTGCCACCTAGGTCCTTCTGGGCCTCGCGAGGTCCAAGTGCTTCTCTCGACGAAAAATTGCTCCAGAAAAAATTGAGTATGTTGTAGTGCCACCTCTTGCCATGCGTGAATGGACCAACTGAACCATAGGGATTTTCGGGAATTATTGACCAAGTCAAATAGAATAGGCGTATAATAGGCCAAATTTCAACAAATAAACCCCTTTAACGCTATTAAAAACACTTTTAAATCAGAAGATTGAATATGAAGCCATAAACAGGATAAATAAAACACATGGATCAAAGGAGCGTCTTTTTGCTCGGAGGAGAACCTCTAGGCTACCCATCAATTTTTCTTGGATAAAGGAAATATATTAATATTGCGAAGATACAAATTGCATTCAGCCTGCAACAATGTAATACCCTAATGGCACTACGAATGCATACATTCAAAAATAAAAGAAAAGGAAGCTAACATAGAAAAGTCCTGCTACACTCAGTGATCTAGTCCTTGTAGCAGTAGTACAAACACCACCAAAAATAGTATCTGAAGTCCAAATTTTCCAAAAACAACGCCTTCAAGAAGGAAACATTGCACAAATGCCGTTGTTGTTCGATCATAGATTTTCACCCTGAAGAAAGTCCACTCTCTCAAAACAATGATTTCAACAAGGGCATTGCTAATCACAATCAATTAAGGCCATTCACCTGAAAGGTAAGAATTTGAACTTGTGTTGTGCTATCACCCCCACTTGCATGACACTTCTACGAGTCCCGAAACACGAACAAATTCACCATCACTAGAAACACTCGAACCAGAATACCTAGTCCTCAGATCTTCACTTCTATGACATTCTCCGCCTCTGACTTCAGCATGGAACGAAAAAGCCATGTCCCATGATGGAGATAGATATTAGAGATTCGCGCCGCTCCGTCCAGAAAACATGGGTGCGCACGGCTGAATCCCATCCGTCAGCAATCTTCAGGCATGTGGTGCCCATAGGAGTTCGCTGATGGAGCATTCCGGAACCAGACATTCAGACCATATCAAGGAGGACAAACATCAAGAAGATCTTCGTCTTGGTGCAAGAGAAACCCTAGAACCGTACCTTTATTTCGAGCCAGTAACCCCCACCCAACATACCGGCGTAGAGGAGAAGATGAACCTGACTGATGCTGACCAAGATGGATCAGGTGACATACCCAGAGGTCCGCACCACCACCATCTGATAGCAACCCATCTAGGCATGCAGGTAGTTGCCATCGACCTATCGGCCTAGATCGGATCGAGGGCATGCCCACTTCCTTCACCGCCCGTTATGGTAGCAACGCCTCAGATGGCGTCGCCGAGGTTTCCCTCACCCGATCCGCACACCTCCAACACCTCTATCACCGCGCATTCCCCTCCACCACCACCGTCTGCACACGCTCGCCACCATGCCTCTCCGCTCCGAGGCATCGCCGCCTCGTGCCTCCTCGACCCTCTGCCCTTTGGCGAGACAGGTGCCACCACTGCCACCGCCACCAACAACCATGGGATCAGCTGGAGGAGAAGTTGGCTAGGGATTGGTGGGCAGCCTCCGGTGTCGCCCAAGTGGTGGCGTCACGGGAGGGAGAGAAAACTTTAATGCCCATCACTAGTTCAGCTCCATAAATTTTGGTAGTAGTCGTCGTGTTCAACTCAATCATGAGACTAGCTAGAGCCTTGAAGGCGGCATATGTTCATTGGAGTAATGGAGTTCACGAGCCTCAACGTTGCAGCTAACGAGCAACTACTACTAGGTTATTACCACTCCATCATCTGCTGGATCCAAACCATAAATAAACAAGGTCCAAATCACCGGCCAAAACCACCAAAGACGATCTTTTTTTGAGATCAAATGAGCTGCGATTCATTAAACATTGGGCAAATCAAAAGCCAGAGAGTCTACAAGATACCCCGGAGGGACCCCAAATCAGTTCTTACAAAGCTTATTATCGCAACCATCTTTAGCTAATAAATGTGCCGCCCTATTACAAGCATGGCGCACATGATAAACCCTATAATCATCGAACCCCTGCAGGAGACTCTTTACTTCCTCCACCAATGGTCCGTCGATCGATCGGTCCAGGTTCTTGCTTCCTAACTTAGCCACTGCTTCCAAGCAATCGGTTTCCAAAACCACATTCACAACCCCTGATTCCTTTGCCAGAAGAATCGCCCGACGGCACGCAAGGAGCTCCGCCCTCTCCGCAGAAGGGAAAAATGGCAATCCCATCAAAAAATGGGTATATATAGCTTGAATAGACAAAATTGACGAGAGCTTGTCAAATTGCCCCGTTACAAAAATAATGATTTAAGCAGGCAAACGTTTTTTGATTTTGAAAGGAGGAAAAAGACTCCGTGAAAGGAGCTCACGTAAAATGAGCAAATGAGCATGCGACAACAGTTTTTTTTTTTTAGCTGGAACGTATGGTTCCATTAGGCAAGAGGCTCAGCAGAAGGCGCTTGGCTACACCAACAGTTGCAACAGTTAACAACACTAGTTGAGTGAATTCAAAATTTTATCCCATGGATATTCATCTATGGAACCAATTACTCTGATTTCCATCTTCATCAAGGAATAAACATTCACGACTTCACGTTTAAGTCCATGATGTCCTCAGGATACAGGTCGTGTGTTTCAAGACTTCGTTTGGGTCGGTTCGGCGGGAGATCAATCGCTTGAAGCGAGTGCTGCGCTCACTTCGGAGTGTCGCCATCTCGGATGCAGGCATTGCCGAGGAGAAGCAGGTGGAGCGTCAGCTGTGTGAGCTGTTTGAGAGGGAAGAGATAATGGATCGTCAAAGATCTCGTGTGGATTGGCTCCGGGAGGGAGACCGTAATACTGCATTCTTCCATTCAAAAGCAACAGCTAGAAAACGGACGAACCGCATTTCTGCTTTGATCAGGGAGGATGGCTCGGTGTGTGAGGATCAAACCGAAATCAAGGGTCTGGTCCATCACTTCTATGAGGACCTGTTCAGCTCCGAACCTGTGGTGTCCATGGATACAGTTTTGGATGCGATACCACTAAAGGTTGATCACCAGATGAATGCTAGTCTATGCAAGGAGTACTCAAATGATGAGATTAAAACAACTCTTTTCCAGATGGGTCCCACTAAGGCACCTGGCCCGGATGGTTTTCCCGCCATGTTCTATCAAGTACACTGGGACCTTGTTGAAAATGATGTCTGTAATGTTGTTCGGAATTTCTTGGATGGTGTTGACATACCAGAGGGTTTCTGTGACTCGGTTATTGTGCTTATTCCCAAGGTAACTGTCGTTGCCTATTCGACGGTACCCTGGAGGAGGGATCCTCACGAGGGTGAGAGGAAGTAGGGGCCATAGGGCGGAGAGTCCTCGGGACGGCGGTACGCGATTTACCCAGCTTCGGAACACCTGCTCGAATACAGGGCCTACTGCTGCTTGTCTAGAATTATATTGGCGCTTTCGCGTTGTTACAATGAGTTGTGGTTGTGCCTCTAGGGCTCCCAGGATCCGGCTTATAAAGGCGCACATATCTAGGGTTTACATGGAGAGTCCTAGCCGGATTACAAGTTGCCTGACTACGGTACAATGTCTTGCCGTGTATGTCAAGGATCCGCCTTCCATCTATGTCGTACCGGATCCGGATACCTTATGGGCTTCCACGGATCCGGCCTCCTTCGCAGGTCGGTTGGGATCCGGCTCCCCGCTCCTGGGCTGGACTTCATCCTTCATGATCTACAGCAATTGGGCCACCCGATGGGCCACATGCCACATCACCATCTGTGGGCCACCCGTGCTTGCCGGATCTAGGCACTGTCGATGGTACACCCATGAAGTATACCCACAACAGTAACCCCCAGAGTTCTCTGAGATTCACCTCTTGTTTCTGCCTTGCTGAATCATCTTGACTTCCGGCAAATTTCTCGGTTACATGGGCGAAACTTGAAGAACTCCAACTTCACTCTTTCTTCCTTTCCAACCTTCAAGTCGGAAAAAACCCCTATCCCGCGGGACTTCATCCATCGACACCATTTGACAATGCATCTCCGGGTTACTTCCCTGCTGAGATAGCGGTAAGCAATTTTTCAAATTGTCACCCGGAACCTCGAATGGCTCTAACGGTTCCGCCAATCTTGGCGCCATTTTCGGGCGATTTGTGCGGTAACTTATCCTTAGCCACTTTTACCGCTTAGGGTTTTCGACACGTGTCAGCTATCCAACGGCGTGACGCTTGCGTTCCGACCACAGGATGCGACACACGAATCTCCTCCCTCAACCTATAAATATCCCACCGTTCACCCTAATCTCCCATTCACTCCCCTTTTCACCTCTCATCCCAGCGCCACCTCCGAGCTCTTCTTCCGCTGTGCCGGAATCCGCCGGAAGATCGCCGGAGTTCGAGCGCCACCGTGAGCAGTTCATCCAGTTCGTCCTGTTCTTAAGTCCGGCGAGCCACCGCAGCAAAAACCTCACCGCCGGCGACTCCGACCACCACGGAAACCATTCCGGTATGTCCTTCGAGCTTCATCTTCTCGCCGTTCTTGGCAGGGATGATTAGGGTGCAAACAACGGATCCGGCTAAAATTAGTTAACTTGCATGCTTTCGTAGATGTCTTCTTCAACTCCGCCTCCATCAACGTCCGAGCCGGTCATGGCCACGCCAATCTCCTCCGCACCTCCCCCCTTCGTCCCAGTCCAGCTGGAGCCTTCAAAGGACTCCGGCAAGAATATCGAGGGATCATCAGCCAACCGGCAAAAAGTAACTAATGAGAAACTTTGTCTAAGTTTAGACCGATTAGTCTGTGTAATGTCTTGTATAGGATTGCCTTCAAAGTTGTAGCTAATAGATTGAAGCTCCTCTTACCAGACATTATATCAGAATACCAGAGTGCTTTTGTTCCTAGTCGGCTCATCACTGACAGTGCACTCATCGCCTATGAGTGCCTCCATACTGTGAGGCGATAGAAAAGCAAGAGACCGTTCTTTGCCCTCAAAGTTGATATGATGAAAGCATATGACCGTATCGAATGGGAATATCTTCATAGGTGTCTCTCTAAATTGGGCTTTGATGCTGATTGGGTAAACTCGGTTATGAGATGTGTTACCTCAGCTAGATATGCGGTGAAGGTTAATGGTGATCTCACATCCCCGGTGGTGCCATCGAGGGGTATTCGACAAGGGGATCCTATTAGTCCTTATTTGTTTCTTTTGTGCACAGAGGGTTTATCCTTTTTACTGCAGAAGAAGGAGGGTCTTGGTGAGCTACAAGGTCTAAAAAATGGACAACAAGGCCCTTCTATATCACACTTGCTCTTCGCGGATAACGGTACCTTCTTTGCACGGAGTGACAATCGAAGTGTTGAAAACTGAAAGAGGTTCTTGATACATACTGTGGGGCCAGAGAGTTAATCTGCAGAAATCCTCGGTTTTTTTGGGAACAAATGTCATGATAGCATCAAGATCGGGGTCAATAATTCTTTGGAAGTCACCAATGATGTGCTTCGTGACTGTTATCTGGGGATGCCCACGGAAATTTCTTGGGCAGCTACATCATCCTTCCAGTTCCTCTCGGAGAGGGTGTGGCGGTGTGTTACTAGCGTCGCGGGGCGACCTCTTTCACGTGCGGGTAAGGAGGTCTAGCTAAAATCGGTTGCTCGGTCCATTCCGAACCATGTCACGAGCTGTTTTCAGATTCCCATTGCAAAGTGTGACAAGATGAGGTCAAGTATCACAGATCATTGGTGTGGTTTTGAGGATGGGTGCAAGAAAATGCATTGGAAATCTTGGGAGTGGCTGTCTTCACCAAAGTCTCTTGGGGGTTTGGGTTTCAGAGACTTTGTTCTCTTTAACCAGGCTATGTTGGGAAAGCAATGTTAGAGGCTACTCTCTGAACCTTCATCTCTCTGCGGGAGGGTCCTCAAAGGATGTTACTACCCGCATTCAGATTTCTTGGCTGCGGAGAAGCCAAGGTCCTCCTCGTTCACATGGCAATCAATTTTTCATGGCCGTGAGCTACTGGTGAGAGGCATAAAATGGTGTATCGGCAATGGTGACAGCATAAATATCACGAAGGACAATTGGATCCCCCATAATCCGAAGGGCACCTTCATGCCCTTGTCACCGATCCCTAACAGTGCCAAGGTGCGGTACCTGTTGAATGAAAAAGGTACAGGCTGGGAAGTGAACACTGTGCGAGCCTTCTTCCACGAGGAGCTCGCGAATATTATACTCAATATTCCTATTAGTCGTCGAGGTGGCGCAGATTTAGTCTCATGGCCTTATAACAAGTTTGGAACCTATACTGTTAGATCAGCCTATAATTTGGCCAGAACGGCGTCCTTCTTTGATCGCCAAGGCAATGCGGGCTAGGGAGCTAGCTCGGACAGGGGTACCGAGGAGAAGAACTGGAAGGCTGTCTGGTCCATCCAAGCGCCAGGGAAGATGAAATTTGTCCAATGGCGTTTTATCCATGATTGCCTCCCTACTGGACATCAGCTGCAGCGACGGCACATCCCTGCTGATGGTCTTTGCGTGTTCTGTAGCCAACTGGCCAGTCTTCTTAGAGTTTATCATCGACGTTGGTTTCGGGCAAAAAATTATTACCCGAGCCCACTGTAGTGCTTGGTGTTTGTACCAGTCTAACCAGAACTTCACACATATTGTCAATTCATTGAATCCATTGGAACATGTAAAACACATTTAAATAGAAGAATATCAATAAAGCAACATGCCAAGTGTTGAATCACAAGCATACACTGGACATTGCTATCAAGATATTTTATAGAGAAGACACTTTAAATGTCACTACTATGAGTAATATTTTAAATTACACACAAAATGGCATGCTCATTTGCAGATAGATATATTTACATGAAACTGTCACAATTAAACCAGTGTGGCACACAAATAATTCATTTTTTTGTTTACTCAACTTTAAGTCTAAAGATATTTAAGGGGAAATGTGTCGAAAAGGAAAAATTGTGTGAATTTATTTACAAATCAACTATACTTTCCAATGATAGGCATTTGGAATGTACACCACAAACCATAATCAATATTTAGTCATATTTTTGTATGGTTCACGATGATGATGTAAATAAGCTAGTTAGGATTATGGTTCTATAGTAGGAGGTGCATAGAAGTATAAAATTCAAGTATAAACAATGAAATAATATTTATCTAGAGAATATTTACATAGCATAGACCGGAGTAGTATCGTCACATGCGGCGCGCTAAGATTTGGGGAAAACATTCACACAACGGTCTTGAAGAGTAGGCACGCCCGCGCACACACACGTGATGGTCTCACCTATGGATGTATTTTTGTTGGCAAAATATTCAAAATTAGAGAACTGCTTGACAAAAAGTATTGCCAGAAAACCGCCTCCTCACTTTTTCCCTAGCAAGTTCGTGCACCTCTCCCTATTCGACCAAATGTAGATGGTGAGATTTAACGTTCTTATCCATTCGGCCCGCCGTCACCTCCACTAGATGGTGAGAGTCCGCCATTTCTATCCCCCCACAATGAGATGTTGTAAATTTATGTTCTGATAGAGTGGGCGTGGGTAGGGGCATTTTTCTAATGTTTCCTCTCGCCCCGCGTGAGCAGTTAGGGCGCATGAGTTGTAGGTGGTGATGTGATTCGCTTTTCCTGGTGTCGGGGACTCGATTTGGTGTGTGGGTTCAGAAGGGGTTTGACACATAGGATCTATCTGTTGTTTCCTTGCCACTGCTGCCCCCATCAATCTTCTTGCGGTTCGGTCCCTGTATTTGAGTTTAGGTGTGGTCTCCACACCTCTACCCACATTTGGTTGGGTTCTACCGACGTAACCGTGTTAATACTTATGAATAGTTAATGAAATCTGATTAGGTTTATTGTGTGCATTTCTACTCCCTCTGTCACGGTTCATAAGTCATGTACGTATCTCTAGGTTATAAATTTGATCAACATAACACAAGGTATATTATAAAACATATATCATTAGAAAGTTTAGATGTTCTACTCTTTTATAATACTAGCAAGGAATGGCACAGCGGCACGCCGTGCCTTGGAGGAAACCGTGAGTTGAAAGTGAAATATACTCCTATTTTAAACTACAACGGTACAAAAACATTTAGAAGTGAAGCTAATGAAACTTAAGTGATATGCTAGGTCACTATGCACATGCATGTGCTCAGTGTTCTGATTATTCCACTCCTTCGGGGTTCATCGCCCGTTGATGTTGTGTTCATCCTCAGAGGAGAGGATGCCGATGTCACCGATTTATACCCTTGGGTTCTTTGTTGGTAGTGTCATCTTGGTCCGACCAGTCGAGCTTCACCTCTTTGTGCTCAGCGGTTTGTGTTCTTTGTCGGTGGTGTCATCCGGGTCTGACCAGTCGAGCTCCCCCTTTTTACGATAAAGGATGCTTTCATTACTTTTATAAGCAATTACATCCAGCCTCTGCATAACCAGGATGCACACAGCCGTTTATGTTGTCTCAGGTTCGAAAGTGATAAAAACAAAAAACTAGGCGAGATACACATCAAGATGAAACATATAACGCCTAAGAAGTAGGTGGGGCATCTATCCGTAGACTATGCTGCCACCCATGTTGGGAAAAAGTATCCCTCGCCGCAGCCTCCAACCGTGTACAGACCTCCGTAAACAGGTCTCGGTTCTCCACTCGCTGAAGAGGTAACCACGAACGGAGAATACCTGTACATCTGTAGATGACCTGCAACAAAGAGCAATTTTTATCATTAAAAATCTTGTCGTTTCTACATAGCCAAAGCGCCCAGATAACTGCTAGCGCCCCCACCCTAAGAAGCAACTTAAACCTTGAATCAACACCATGGAGCCAATTACCAAATACATTGGCAACACTAGTCGGAGGATACAGGGTAGACGCTAGTTGGATGACTGACCATATAGATCTCGCGAACTGGCACTGGAAGAACAAATGCTTGATTGTTTCGTCCTGTTGACAGAAAACACATCGAGTACTTCCATGCCAATTACGCTTAACAAGATTATCTTTGGTGAGGATTACCCCTCGACGAAGATACCATCCAAAAATTTTAATTTTTAATGGTATCTTCATCTTCCAAATCTTTTTATTATTATCAACTGGTAGATCAGAAAGAAGGATCGCGTTGTAGAAAGATTTCACATAATCTCATTCTCTGACTCAACCCTGAACTAAAGACATAAAGTCAGTCTTCAATTTTGATTCTTACATAAGAAGCTTTGAACTTCCATATGCGGTAAAATAAAATTTTCAAAATAACTTGGGGAACCCTGATTTAGGGAAAGCACTCCAAATAACTTAGATTGAAAAACACGAGGAGAAGACGGCTAAGTTGAACAATCAGTCTGTCGAAGAAACCAGAAGAGAAAGGGAAAAACAGGAGATAAACGGTTTGTCGAAAACCCCAACCCGTTAAGCTCCACGCCGGCCGATTAGAATCGATGTCTCTTCACCACGCAGCACGTGTCGGCTCGGATACCCTTTCCTGGAATTTCGCTAGCTCGACAAATCACCAGGTGTCGCGCGTGGAGAGACACCGCTTTTATTGACAGAGGAAAAGTGAAACTGTGAAAGAGGAAGAATAAACGATAAGTCAACTGGAGGATCTTAAAGTGAGAAGCTCTGCTGTGATGGTGTACATTGCGGTGAACTCCTACCGCCGCTTTAGATATAATATGTGGATGGAGAGGATAGGCAGAAGAGCGAGCATGTAGGAAGACGCTCTCCGCGTTGCTGCAAAATCCAACTATAATCGAGGTCGAGCTGAGAGTGGAGGCAGGACGGAGCTCAAGAATGGGCGCTCCGCCAGACCCAAGTGGAGTGGTCTAGATGTCGTGAGAGAAGGCGAAGGCGCGAGTGCACGGCTTCGTCAGACGGAGGAGGAGAGGACCACACTGTTTCCTCCAGAGTGCTCCTCTTCGCATTGTTCCCAGAGGCCAACGGTATCCCCTGTGCGCGCGTTCACCGCAAGTTGCAGCGCAACTCCGCCCACGGATCCGGAGGCAGGAGCAACTCTGCCACTGGTGGCTGGTGCGGTGCCGGCGTGCAGGCATGGAGGTGTAGAGCCGAGCTGCTGCCAAGGGCGAGGTCGGCAGCCAGAACTTGGGGAGAGCGGGGGGGGGGAGGGGGGGAATCGAGTATTTTTCTGTCGCCAGCCCAGCCAGCAAATTCGCGGGCATGAGGAACATGGAGCGGCAGGAGCAGCGGTTGGGTCAGAAGTTCGACTTTGGCTGGTGTATGTGGTGGTGGACATCTACCGCCGGCCAAGTGCATATGCGACTTAATCTCGGTATACTCCTCTTTTTCTCCCTAGCATAAGTAATTTTTTAATGCCGTAATTTTCATTAGCTAAACTAAGTGGCTGGGTGTTTCGAGTTTGACTCTCGTTTTGACTATCATGCTTAGCTAGCTCTGATCTCTGTGCTTATGTAAATATGATGAAACTAAAATAGCGAACTCAAAGTCAAATACATTAAAATGTAGTTGTTACTACTACTAAATTAGCTGGTAACAACAGAAGGCAGGTAAATAAAAAGATAATTTTTAGCACGTTGATTACAACCTGATTCACTGCCATCTCCAAATATTGTTGCGTGTTTTGTATCCTTAGTTTAGATCGCTTTTTGTTTCCCCCCTTGTAGCAGAAGTATCCTGAGCGCGTGTTAAGATATATAACATATGCTTGATGTGATGTTACACTAATAGGACTAAGGTAGGTGTACTGCTGTTGCTAAGATCTGGTTACATTTTTATTCAAGCGTTGTTAAATAATTCATATGGGTTGGTTAACGGGGAAATGTCTATCGTGTGGTGTACATACTCTTTAGCAACTGAAAGAGATCTGGGAGCCTGCGCCAGCAATAGAAGCAGTCAGACAACTGTCGTCCATGTCATGCTCACACCATGAGTTCAGCAAACAACGGCCGAAAACAGATAGGAATGCAGAACCTTCATTGGCAATAGGAATACCGTGCTTTTAGAACAAAATTCCGATTGCAAGAAGACTGAAAAAAAGACCAAAGTTCTGCAGGCAAACAAATCCAAGTGGGAGAAAATTGTCAGGCAAAGTAGGAGGACATGTCAAGTAACCAAGTAGGGGCGTGTGGTAAACAGGTATTCACAGCCCTCAACATAGGTTGACGACTGGTGTTGCATGTGAACAGGTAACTATTCCCTCAGACCTTTAGCATCACCAAACAAACCATTCAGTGAGACTAATTATCAGCTTTCAGTGAGCAAACAAACCATTTAGTTAAGACTATTTACAGACCAAATCCATATTACAGAGCGATACAGCGCAGCTACCAGCTGTAAGTGCGTTTCAGAACCATCTAAAAAGATAAGCTCCGTGCCGATACCACCAGATGCTAATGGATGATCATGCATACAATTCTCAAATCCAACAACTATTCTGCCCTGCCATGCTTTGCACTGATGTCTTCCTCCCCCACTGTCACAATAGCCTAGTCGACCAAACTGCGTAATGTCGTCAAACAGCTCCTCTATCTTGTAGTATCAGAGAAAATAGAGCTCGAAAAGACCATTAAAGATAATGCAAAATATAGAGTAATTGCTAAGAAAAAGCTTCTATACTGAAAAAAGAAAAGCAATCAAGTCGCAGATTTTCTATATTGTAGCTTGAATGAAAAAGGAAGAAAGTTCTGGATCATGTCCACTGCAAATTTTACAACACTTAAGTGCAATTGCATTTCTCTATACTGAGTGCATGTGATTAGCACTTAGCTATTCCCAAGGTTAAGAAAGAGAACCAGAGTTAATTTTGTAGGTGCAATTTATTCAGAGAAACGGCCAAATTTATAGGTGGAATTTCACATTTTCAGTTCTAAACTTTGGTAAATCGCAACACAATATGATTACCAAGGGAAAAAATAAGTTGTGAATTGGTATAATAAAGTTGTACACTTGAAAAGAAAGGTTTACCGATATATCCAAATCGCAACTCTGTTACAATATATTTTCCATGCATGTGAATGCAGATAATTGGTGCCTAGTTAAGATCAATTTGCAATTTGCACCATGCACCAGTATTGTTGTTCCCGATCTCCCGTATCCTATGCCACTATCAGAAAAATATTCCCTTGACTTGTATCACCAGTATCAGTTAGTTAATGTCATTATGAAACACAGGGTCTTCGAAGTTCAATTTTGAGGACATTCTCTAGGCACTATTCATATACACAGAATTATAGAGAGCAAGAGAGGTTAGCATTGAGACAATTATTAGTTCCGAATAGTAGATGGACTGGTAGTTTGGTACCAATCTACCATAGTCCTTGTAATCTCGTTAGTAATAGGTAGGAAACACATCAATTATGGTTTAGGTGCAGGGTAGATATGCTGCCATACTGACCTGGTAGAAAACCATGCCAAGCATGGGGTATGAGCTGCAAAATATATCATCTTGCCATCTGGTGAACTAAATTTTATCTCTCTTTCACATATTTCTCTGCTTGCCAACCGATAGTGGTGAACATGAGGCGAAGGATAAAAATGCAAGTTGAATGCACTGATCAGAGTGTTCTTTCTCTCCAATCAATATTGCTAACCTTTTCTTTTCGTGTAAGGCATCCTGAACATTAGTTTGCCAGCAGATAACAAAGTTAAACTTCATTGATTCCATCAAGTACTCACTTTAATGTCTAGATAACTTTCCCCTCCCCGGGCTAATTAAATTAGACTCAAGTATATATTTGCACATACATCTAGAGGTCAATTTGCACTGTTGTATATTTGCAAGAATAATCAGTTACCTTAGAAAACTACGTCATAGAGCAGATCAAAACATGTTTACCTCCTATGGTTAATGCTCTAGATCCATGTAGTACGGTACCATTGTCTCTTACCAAGTATCAAGCTCCCATCTTTCAATCTACAAACCATGTTGCATCAACATTAGCCTTAGCACAATTTTTTAGCGGTGGAAAAACCTTGTTTACTGGAGCTCTAGATTCATACCATAATATAGAAAACAAAATCAAGGCACGAACATGTATCAAATAACATGAAAACCAAAACTTAAACTACATATTCAATTCAATGGGCAAGCTTGGTGGTTTACCCATTCAAATTATCCCCTCTCAACATGCACAAACAATGCTCCCCAGTCTGCCAAACAGTCAAGCCATGAAGCTGATGAATGGTAGATTCGGTACACTATGTACCTCTTCTTTTTGCAAAGGCAGATCAATATGGTTCGTTTGAATGTCCAAGAAAGACTGTAATACATCAATTAAACTAATGATCAATAGCTCAAACAGGGGTTAGGTTCTCACATCACAACTAATTTGAGATACCAGTACAACGAAATTCAATTTTATTGTGATGCCAAAAGTGAGGAAGTGAACTTCAATATGACCATAAATAAGGCTTAAGCAGCAATGAATTAGATATATAACATCGTGAAGTTGATGTTACACATGTCTACAAGGAAATGAAGGGTGGAACTCAACCTCTATCCAAAAAAATTCGAAAACACAATATTGAAATTAGCAATTTTTTGTAGTCACTGATGACAAAATGCCTCTCACGGGCAAGGGCCAGCACGCCGGTACTCACACCTATCCATGAAGACATGGAGATGTATTGAGTTACTATCAAAATAAGAACATCCTGGTAAAAATAAATGTGCATATGGAACCAATCCATCTATGTCTAAAAAAGGAGAAATCTTGTCCAAAAGGTGGTTAGCCCTCTATATTTGTGACACCTCTAAACATTTTTATGAGTACTACACAGAAATGGTATCTAGAGATTTAGATATACCTGCCAGTAGAAGGCCTTCACTTTTAATTTCTTGAGTTCCAATCCATTATGCAGGGATGTAGAAGTAAAAGCTTGTGGAGGCCACACAGATTCAGAAGTTTCAACAGCAAGTGTGGAAGAGAAGCACCGCCGCCATCACCACAGTTTCGTCAAGCTCCGACCTCCATCTAGCTGCAGCAACCTCGCGGACACAGAGCACGACAGCATGAATGGAACCACCACATCGGTGAGGGAGAGGCACAATGGTCCTGAGTTGGTAGCCCGATGACGACGGCAACTTACCCTCGAAGCCACCACCAGACCACCTGGCCTCCCCGATGTGGTTGTTATCGGTGGCGTCTCCACCCTAGAGGCGGAAGGTGGCGTCCTCCTCCTCTTTTTTGACGGCGTGGTAGAGTCGACGGTGCCCTTGTGCAAGCATCCCCGCATCGCGCCTCCTCCTCGAGCTCGTCGACGGCGTCATGGCGGAGTCGGCGGCGTCCTCGTGGAGTCCTCTCTGAGACGCGCCTCCTCCTCACGGTTGATGCTCACCGGCGGCAAGGTAGCGGATTATACGGCGGCCTGGCGCAGCCCTCCCCGCGCCCTCTCGCGCTCGTCGAAGGGGTCCTAGGCAGAGCCTCCCGCGACGCACCTCATCCCGCTCATCAGCGACGGCCTGGCGGAAACTCCCGCGACGCGCCTCCTCATGCTCGTCGGAGGCGTCCTGACGGAGCCTCCGGCGACACGCTCGTCGGAGGCGTCCTGACGGAGCCTCCCGCGACACCCATCCGCCTTGCTGCCCTCCCGTGTCCCGTGGCTATTTACAGAGAGGAGGAAAAATGAGTGGAGGAGGGAGTCCGTGAAGAGATAAGGTAATTTTCCTAGGCTGAGCGGTGGAAAGCTATACGTGTGAGTTAAAGACAGATAGATCGTGGCATCGTGGAACTATCCTGTGTTTTTTCACATGGGTAACCACCGCCAATCATACACCAGCTATGGCCACCCCACTGAATCACCCAAACGGACCAATGTTAGTAGAAAAAAATGTTATGTATCACCAAACCGTACACAACAAAAAGGTAGGAGGAATCAAATAACAAGATTAACACGTGTCTGCCACCAGATTCACTCCCAAGAAGGCCTCAAAAATCTGAGAAAAAAGATGTTTGTTCCCCTTTAATATAGTAGTTATAGTTATAATTTTCATGTTATACAGTTTATTATATTAGTCAAATTAACGATTTTGGTATATGCGCATATCCTATAAACCAGGACGAAGGGAGTATGTTGTTTTCACTAATTAAACTCATGTGAAAACTGGTTAATATTCCAACACTAAGTTGACCATTAACGATTTTGGTATATGCGCATATCCTATAACACTAGTACACAGACCCCCCTTTAGTACCGGTTCTAAAGGGTCTTTAGTACCGGTTTTGGAACCGGTACTAAAGATTCGGTACTAAAGGCCTCCTACCTTTAGTACCGGTTCCTTACGAACCGGTACTAAAGGCTATTTTCGTTTAATTTTTTTAATCCATTTTTTCTAATTATTTTTCACTCCCTTTTTTATTTTATTTTTTTCATTCCCTCTTTTTTTTCCTCCAGAATTTCTAGTATTTTCGTTAGTCTCTAACTACACTTTATCTCTAGTCAAATTACTTACCCGTGGTCATACTTCCCGGTCGGTCACCCATCCTCATACTACTCCTGCACTAGCACGCTTAACTTCCGAGTTCCATCCCGTTCCACTTCCAAGTGCTTCGCGCGCATGTATGTGATAGTAGTATCATATCAATCCTATTAACATGTTGGTCGATGTCACACTTCTTTATTGTCTAAAATCCAAATAATTCTTTTAATAAAAAAGTAATGATGTAATAATAATGTTGAATAAATAAATAAATTTAATTTTTTAAATTTGTATTATTTTTAATTATTTTTTATAATTTTAATATTTTTTTGCCAAACCTAAAATCTGAAAATTTGAAAATTTTATAATTTGCTAAATGTAATAGTAATATTTTAGGACTAAAAAGATCTTATAATTATTAATTTTAATTTTTCAAAAATAAAAAATATATAAATTTCTAAATTTCTGGAAAAAAAATAAAATCTTCCTGCTTTCATATTTTCAGAATCTAAAAATAGCTAACCGGATAAACCCAGGTGAATTCGGATGTAACTTTTTCTCACGATGATTTTTATATATTATACGCATTTTTCCAACGTCGTATGCAAAAATTAATGCGATTTTACCATTTTTTAAAAAAAAATTTGCAAAAAAAGTCAAAATTCGAATTTCTTAATTTCACCGAATAGTAGGTTGCATAACATACAAGAATCTAAAAACATTTTATTTTTTTAATTTTCTATCATTTTTATTTGTATTTTACAAAGAAAAAAAGGACCCTTTAGTACCGGTTCGTGTCACGAACCGGTACTAAAGGTTTTTCCGCCTGACGCTAACCCTTTAGTACCGGTTCGTGACACGAACCGGTACTAAAGGTCCTTACGAACCGGTACTAAAGACCTAGACAATGCAACCGGTACTAATGCACCCTTTAGTACCGGTTCGTAAGGAAACCGGTACTAAAGGGTTGGACGGAAGCCCCTTTTTCTACTAGTGTAAACCAGGACGAAGGGAGTATGTTGTTTTCACTAATTAAACTCATGTGAAAACTGGTTAATATTCCAACACTAAGTTGACCCACAAGCTAAGTTGATGAATCAATTTTTATATTTTGCATGTTTATGGACACATTTTTCCAGCGTTGAAGTTGATGTTCTTTGGTTCAACTATCTCTTCCGTAATGCGGATAAGTTTTTTTTTCTTTTTTCGAGGATACACCATGAAAAGGTGTATCAATCGCATAGAAGAAAGCCAAAGAAGGCAAAGTTGATGCTGCCCACAAGGGGGAGCAGCTCCCCACGCACGCCTACTCTCCTAGCTGCCACGGGAGAAGACTAGGGTCAAGAAAAACAAAAAGGGTGCCACGGAAGAGCTTGGCCAGCCGCCACCTATCAAACTCCAGACTAATCCTGTCTCTAATGGTGAACTGCGAAGCCGCCACGCCGTTGAAGACCACATCGTTCCGGTGCCTCCAAATACACCAGAACACTAGGATGATCGCGGTCCACATGTCCCGCCTATGGGCCGTCGGGCAGGTACGTGAAGACCACCACTCCAGAAGCTCGGTGTCCGCCGCTGGGAGCCAGTCCTCCTTGCCCCAACAGCGAAGGGCCCAAAACTAGACCTCCCGCGACACCACGCAGCCAAGGAGCAGATGCTGCAGTGACTCTGGCTCCTGGTCGCACAACGGACAGGCCGTTGGGCGAGGCAGGCCACGTCTCTGAAGTCTATCCGCTGTCCAACAACGGTTCTTTGCGGCGAGCCACGCAAAGAACTTGCAACTGTAGGGAGCCCGGGAGAGCCAAATCTCATCGGAGATAGGAGCCCTCACCTGTCCCGCGAAGAAGGCTCCATACGCCGACTTGGCGGAGTAGCGACCGTCAGGCGACCATCTCCAGAGAGGTAAATCCTCTCGTTCGGGGTCCAAGTGGAAGTTGGCCAGCCTCTGCCAGAGAAGGAAAAACTCTGGGAGAGCCTCGGCACTCATATCGGGGCCACTATCGCGAAGCCACTGGCCCGAGAGGCCCTCCCTCACCGAGCATGCCGCTGCTCTCCTCCTCGAGACCATGCAAACCACGTTCGGAGCGATCTCCGCCACTTTGGCCCCGTCAAGCCAGCGATCCGTCCAGAATCTAGCCCGGTCGCCATTGCCCACCGTGTAACAAATAGCAGCGTCCGAGATCGCCATACAGAGGCTGGGGAGCTGAATGTTGAACTCCGCCCAAGCCTTTGACGGGTCCACCTTTTGAAGCCACGCCCAACGACATCGAAGAGCAAGATTGAGGAGGCGCAGGTTCGGAATACCTAGGCCCCCAAGCAGCTTTGGGGAAGCCACTTTGTCCCACGCGACCAAGCAATGACCACCCGAGATCTCCCGCCGCCCTTTCCAAAGGAAGGCGCGACAAATCTTTAGCAACGCCTCAATGACCTTCGGAGGGATGTCCAGAGACATCATGGCGTGAACCGGGATCGCCGAGAGAGTAGTCTGGACCAGAATGGTCCTCCCTCCACGGGTGAGAAGGTTGGCACACCACCGTTGCAGCCTATTGGCCGCACTGTCCACCACTGGCTGTAGCTGTGCCGCTGTCACCTTTGTAAGTCCAAGGGGGAGTCCCAAGTACTTGAAAGGGAAAGAGCCCACCTCGCAGCCTAGAATAGAGCTGGCCAGGTCCACTTGCTCCTGAGAGCAGCGAATGGGGTGAAGCGAGCACTTGGCCAGGTTAGTGCGCAGGCCCGATGCCACCCCAAAGTCCTCCACGATCTGAGCGCAGGTCTGGAGATCCAACCTGGTGGGTCTGATGAAGGTGACCACGTCATCGGCATACATCGAGGTGCGATGCCGGAAACCACTAGGGGAAAGCTCCGTGAGCAAGCCCGCGTCCGCTGCCCTCTCAAACATGAGGTGGAGAACATCCATCACCGTGTCAAAGAGCAAAGGGGAGAGGGGGTCACCCTGGCGGAGTCCCCGGCGGTTGAAGATGAGCGCCCCGGCCTGACCGTTGACCAACACGCGGGTGGAAGCCGAGCTAAGCAGCCCGCCCACCATGGAGGTCCACTTACGGCCAAAGCCTAACCGGGACATCACCTCTAAGAGGAATGCCCAATCCACAGTGTCGAAAGCTTTGGTGATGTCGAGCTTCAAAAGGATGGCATCGCGCTTAAGCGCATGCAGCTTCCGGGCCGCATGATGCACCAACTGGAAGTTGTCATGGAGGCACCTCCCACGAATGAAAGCACTCTGCTGAGGGCCAACCAACTCCTCCATCCTGGGAGCAAGGCGAGAGGACAACGCCTTGGCCATGAGCTTTGCCACGCTATGGATGAGGCTAATCGGTCGGAAATCCTTCACTTCCACCGCATCCGCCCGCTTAGGAAGCAAGGACACCAAAGCTTGGTTTGCCACATGGAGCCCCCGACAGTCCCCCTCCCACAAGGACTGAAAGGCCGCCATCACATCGAGCTTGATGATGGGCCAGCAAGCCACATAGAACCTACCCGAAAATCCATCGGGCCCTGGCGCCTTGTCCAGCTCCTGAGAGCGCACTACATCCCAAATCTCCTCCTCAGTGAAAGGTCTGTCGAGCTCTGAGAGGTCATGAGTCTGCACCCCGAGAAAGCCAAGGTCCAGGGAGAAGTCTCGCTCCGGCGCCGCGCCCAACAAATCGCCGTAGAAAGAGTCCACGGCCTCGGCCTTCTTGTCATGTTCCGCCACGAGGATCCCGTCCACACTGAGCTGTGCAATGAAGTTCTTCCTCCGCCTATGGTTGGCGTGCAGGTGGAAGAACTCCGCCTATGCGGATAAGTGGACTTTAAACGATATCCAGCTCCAGGTCATCATCGAAGTAATTGAGACGATCGACATCACCAGCAGCTCCGTTGGAGTTGGATCAAACTACCAGCAGCTGCCCTTCTTCTGCTTATATCTCCTTCCGTGAATCACCGCGAAGTGCATACAGGCATGGGGATCACACGCAACGCGTTGTGCTCATTATGTGATCAAGTGGAAAACTGCAAATGGATGATTGGACAGCAACTGCTTGATGGGACGCCTCTTCTTGGATATATACAACGGGAAAACTGAAAATCAAGAAACATGTGCATGTAGACTTCAAGGATGAACATTGACAAGATAATAATGATAAATCCAAGTGCTTAACTTGGGTGACCGGCACACATATATTGATCACTCGTATGACATGATTTAATTTGCACATGTTTATTTTTTCTGGGCATCATATCATATACTCCAGTAGTATATTGGCTGTATGGATGTTGTATGGGTGTCAGGTGCAAGCCTGACGGTGACTTATTTTTTTTAGATCGATGGACAGTAGTACAGCTCAATTTTATTTAATTTTGGCATTGAAACTCCCAGTTTCTTCGAAATGAATTATAGTATAATACCGCATCCACTGAATAAGGTTATCATTGAAAAGTTTCAAATTGTTCTATCGGTCATAACCCCATGAACGAGGTAAATAAAATATATGAATCAAAATGAGAAGCTTCGGTCCGCCGCCCCATCACTAGTTCAAATCCATGTACTAATAAATTTTGGTAGTAGTCGTCGCGTTCAACTCAAGCTAGAGGCGGCTGGCGGCAGGGTGTTGGTTGGCGAACACGAGCTAGGTGATCACCACTACTACATCATCTGCTGCATTCATCAGACAATGATTAAACAACGTCCAGATTAATCACCGGCCAAAACCCGCCAAGGCGCCAACGATGCGTAACGCGCTTAATTTGAACCCTCCTCGCCTATAAAGTCTCGCTCCAGCTGCATTTCTTGCCAACTTCCATCCTTCTTCTTCCTCCATCGCACTCTTGACCTCTTTGCTACTTGCTAGTAGTATCTCATCTTCCTACATCACAAACCCAATCCATTCTTGAGCCCAACACATCGATCGATGTCGTCTGCCCTCTCACTTCCAATGATGCGGCCAGCGGCCGGACTTGGTTTCCAGCAACACGGGACAGCGCCGAGCAACGGCCGGGTGCTGCAGCCCAGGAAGCTGCCGGCGGTGGCGACGACGTCGGTGCGCTGCGGTGCATTCCGGAGGAACAACTACGGAGGCGCGCTGGCAGACGAGGGCATGACGGTGCTGCGGCGGAGGATCCGGGAAGCGAGGATGGCGGAGACCAACTATGAGGCGCCAGCCGGGTGGGCAGCCTGGGAGAAGCGCTACTACCGGACCTACGTCTCCGACGTGTCCGCCCTCGCCGGCGCGCTGCAGCTGATGGCGATGGGCACCAGGCCCGGCGTCGCTGTTGCCGTGGCCGCGCTAGTGCTCGGCGGCGTGCCTGTCTCCGCCGCCGTTGCCCTGCACCTCCTCGGGCAGGTCGCGGGAGCCGTTCTGCAGCATTCTTGACCGGTTCGTCGGCAATGCGTGTGTGTGTAGATAGTGCGACATATTGATTGGTTTGTTGGGTATGTGATTCATTTGATTTTAGCCAGAGTAACAATTTCTTTTGTATTGGTAGGAAACCAGAGTTGAAAAGAGCTTGTAAAATTGCTCCCTTAAGAAAAAGAAATCCAAATGGTTTAAACAAAAGAAGTCCAATCACTATTGAGTCGAGAAAAATGTTTGGGTATTCTCGCCGCCCACAAGTGAATGAACACATGGTCAAACTATATTGTCCTTCTCCGGTTCTTGATTAGTTGAGCATATTGTTCGTGGATGCCCAGCGGAGAGCTGACGACGAAGAGAACGAGCCGGAGCCGGCGGCCAGATTGCATCCATGGTTGTCTAGTACACACACATAATATTTAATCGAAATATGTTTTAGTTCGAGACCTAGCCCTAGCTTCATGTACCCCGAATCTTGAATAATTTGAAAACTTGTTGACTCACTTAAAAAAACATACATGCATCCATGGTTGTCTAGTACACACACATAATATTTAATCGAAATATGTTTTTCATTTGTGACCTACACCAAACAAAAAAAAAAATGTGAATACCAAAAATTAATGTTTTGATACCAACTTAGACCCACATTTTTGTGATTTTCGTGTAGACTAAAATACAACACAATTTTTGATAGGAAACTGACGCGTTGTATAAAAAAATCTGAATTCTTTGAAACATTTTTTTTTCCAACTGGGACTTCCTTCCCATTTCCATTACATCATATAACGGAAATACATCATTCAGTTTACTGTCTCCACCACACAACACACAAAAGGAAGATAAACTGCCCAGCAAAAGGAAAGTTTTTGGTAGGAAAACCCGCTGCTCAGCCTCGGCATCGAAAACTAAGCTACGGGGCAAAAAACCTACCCCTACACTACCAAGTTTCAGGTTACCACAACCACAAAAGAGCTTCAGGATCCCAGAAAACCACATCAACAGCTCAATCCAGAAGCTAACAAAGCCACAGCCAACAAAGGCCCAACTTTTTTCTTTCTAGTCTTCCCCATTAGTGATCATTAGAAGTCCAGACCGGGGCCTTGGAGTCCCTGGAGCAACCGCCGCAGCACCATGATGCAGCGCCGACGCCTGCTGTAGCATCTGATCCGCGCCATTCTTGATCTTCTCCCCCTCTTCCGCGCCATAAAGCCCTGACCAAAAATGCAGGAAAGAACAAATTGTGGCGATAGTTACTAGAGGAGAGCGAACAACATATCCGTCAAAGGTTATCTTGTTCCTGACATTCCAAATCCCCCAACATATTGTGGCAAGGAGAAGCATATGGAATTTCTTTCCATGTGGATAGAAACAGTGTAACCAGGTTATACTTTGCCATAAAGACATGGGGCAAACCTCAGTTCTCAAAATCTTCCCCAAGACCCCCCAGACCACTTTGGCATTAGCACACTCAAAAAACAAATGTCTAGCAGTTTCACATTGATTACAAAAGGAGCAGAGAGGGGAACCTGCCCATCTGCGTCTTTTCAGATTGTCTCTAGTCAAAATTGCATTTCTGAACAATTGCCAAAGGAAAATCTTTATTTTGAGAGGAATTTTGGCTTTCCAAATCCATTTGTTGTGAGAACCAGCCAGGTTTCTCTCAAGGTGTTGATACATGGATTTGGTAGAGAAAACCTTTTTGTTATTCATATTCCAAGTAACCACATCCGACTCATTTACCAAGGGCCGTGCCCGGGCCTTGGATTTGATAAAATCCCAATGTACCATCATATCAGGTAACAACCTTCTCCTAAAAGGGACATTGAAATCACAACTAAGCATTCTCTCGAAGGTCCATTCCTGACCTTGACAAATATCAAAAAGATTCGAATATACCTCACATAAAGGTTTATCATCCAGCCAGGGATCAATCCAGAATCTTACTAAGTCTCCTTTTTTTAACACCACTCTACGCCCCTCAAAATAGTAATCCTTTACTTTCAAGAGCGTTTTCCAACCAGGAGAATCCCGGATACAAGGTTTCACCATCGCAACAGACTTGTTTCTAAGATATTTCGCCTTCACAATTTGTTGCCACAATCCATCTTGTGTCTCTAATTTCCACCACCACTTACACAGGAGACTAATATTTTGTTTTCTGAGATCTTTGACCCCAAGACCTCCTTTGTTTTTGGATCGACAGATTCTCGACCACTTGACCATGTGATACTTTCTCTTCTTATTCTTACCAGCCCAAAAGAAGCTCCCTCTATGTTTATCCAACTTCTCAATAAATGTTTTGTTTAAAAGGAACATAGACATATAGAAATATGGAATCCCCGAGAGACTGGAATCCAGAAGAATTAAGCGACCTCCCAAGGTTGCGGAGTCCCCAATCCAGGAGTCAAGTTTTTTAAGCATTTTAGCATCAAGGAAATCCCAATCAACTCTTTTCAGCTTTGCAAAGGTTACCGGCATACCCAAGTATTTCATCGGTAACTGACCAACTTGACAGTTAAAGAGGTCAGAATAAAATCTCGTGATCTCATTGTCAGCATTGATAGTAAAAATCTCACTTTTCAGGAAATTTATTTTGAGTCCAGACATGAGTTCGAACAAATAAAGCAACAGTTTCAGGTTTACAGCTTTTTCAGGATCATGAGTTAGACATAGCACCGTATCATCCGCGTATTGTAGGATACCTACCCCTTTATCCACCAAATCAGGAGCCAAACCGCAGATCAAATCATTGCGTTGTGCTTGAAGCACCATCTTAGTCAGGGATTCACCAACCATATTAAACAAAAAAGGAGCCAACGGATCTCCCTGTCTAACCCCCTTGGCACTTTGGAAATATGGACCCATTTTATCATTGATTTTGACACTCACCGTCCCATTATGAAGCGACTGTCGAATCCACGAACACCAAAGGGAACAGAAACCTCTAGCTTCATGACAACTCAAAAGAAAATCCCAATTCACTTTGTCATAGGCTTTTTCGAAATCAAGCTTTAGAATTACCCCGACTTGTTTTTTAATATGTACATGATGCATAACTTCATGTAAGGAAAACACACCATCCATCAGATGTCTATTTTTTATGAAAGCATTCTGCTGAATGCTAAAAAGCTTTGGTGCATATGGGTCAAGCCTGATTGTTAAAGTTTTTGTAATCAACTTATAAATGCATCTAAGCAAGCAAATGGGTCTATATTGCTGAATTTTATTCGCATCCGCCATTTTTGGCAACAAGGTTATAACCCCATAGTTGAGACGCTGCAAGTCTAGGCTACCATTATGGAAACTATGAAAAAGGTTCATCACATCATTTTTTACTACTTCCCAACAGTGTTGATAGAACTCAGTGGGAATCTCATCCGGCCCAGGAGCACGATTACTTTTCATGGAAAAGAGGGCATTTCTAACCTCCTCTGTAGTAAAGGGTCTAGTAAGATTTATATTATCATTCTCATTCAACATTTCATCCTCACACCATAAGTTCTGCGAAAGACTAAACATGTTACCAGGAGCAGGTCCAAAAAGCTCTTTATAATATGTTGTGGCATGTTTCAACAGATTATCCGTGCCTTCCACCAAAACCCCATTATCATCCAGGGAGTGAACAGAATTTTTTCTTTTTCTCCCGTTCGCAATTCTGTGAAAGTAGGATGTGTTTTGATCACCATGCAAGAGCCATCTCGCATGAGATCTCTGATGCCAATAAGACTCCTCTTCCGCGTATACATTATACAGCTCTACCAAAATGGCCGTTCTCCTCGCAACCTCATCAGGTGAAATTGTATTGTTCTCTTCCTTACATTCTAACTTCCCGAGCTCATCTAATAACTCCATTTTTCTTTTTTTCATATGGCCGAAGGCATTTGAACCCCAGCCTTTAAAATACTTTTTAAACCTTTTCAGCTTGATATTCAACACATCAATAGGGTCTGAACTATTAACATGTTGTTTCCAAATCAATTCAACTTTATGGAGAAACTCATCATTTTTTAACCAGGCAGTATCAAACTTGAAACTCCTTTTCTTTACAAAGGAAATCGTATCACCTGTATCTAACACGAGGGGATTATGATCAGATTGATCTCTTACCAATTTTTTCACCGAGGCCAAGGGGAATAACAACTCCCAATCAGGAGACATCAAAATTCTATCAAGTTTCTCCAGGGTAGGATTTTTTTGTTTATTCGACCAAGTATACAACCCTCCCGTCATATGAATCTCTCTCAAACAAAGCGTATGAATAATGGAATTGAAAGTATCGGAGTAATGTGATAACACATAAGGTTTATTTTTCTCCATAACCGTACGCAGAATATTAAAATCCCCTCCAACGAAATAAGGACAGTCAACAGAATTACAAAAAAGAGATAACTCAGCAAGGAATTCATCCCTCTTATTATCATGAGCAGGTCCATATACCACAATAGCCGCCCATCTACATTTTTTTATCTTGTCCCAAAGGAACAACAAGATCATGAATTCCCCCAGCTTAACAGTTTGTACCTCAAGCACCTCATATCTCACACCGCAAAGGATGCCACCAGATTTGCCAATTGAAGGAATCCACTTCCAAAAGAAATTATTCCCAGGATCAATTTTTCTAAAGAAGCTTTGTTTTGTAATTTGTTTTCATCGTTTCTTGTAAACCAATAAAGTCCAGTTTATAATCCGCAATGATATCATTGAGACAGGTGGAAACCCCTTTTTTCCCCACCCCTCTAATATTCCAAATACCAACTATCATTTGAATCTTTCAGGTTTCCTTCTAGGCCTAACAGCTCTGCCAGGGACTTGGGCAGCACTGTCGCCTTTCGCTTGACTTCTTGTCATAGGTTTCGATATTTTTACCACATTCTTAGGAGATTTCTTCCTAGACTTTCTGGAACTAACCACCGTAAAGGAATCATCAACTTCATCATCATCCAACCAAGTTAAACATAAAGGGGTTGTTTTACTATGATCATGATGCAAAATGAAGGAAGAATCAGGCAACTTTTCATTTTTTTCCGCCATATTATTCCTAGCAACCTCTAATTCTTTTAGCACATCAATTCTCTCGAAATTATCAGATGGCATATCTATGCCCATCAAAGAAGCCCTAACCATGATTTCGTTATTTGATAAAACACCAAACGAATTAGAGGATGGAGGAGGAATCGAATTACCTTCAAGGTTCCTTTTCTTTGTCAAAGCAGCAGCCTGCTCCATGATTGAGCCCATCTTTCCTTCCAGGTTGCGAGAGCTGACTCTTACATCCACTTCCGGAAGCACCACTTTCTCAACAGGAGAAACCACATCAATCACTGCAGTGCTAGGTGACTGCACATAATATTCAGCCCTCCCCGAGCCCTCGATCAATTCCTCATTCTCAACCTCCGTCACCACAGGGGATGATGACCATGTACACCCTTTCACCGCATCAGCATAGGAAGTTGCCATCCTACTATCAGATTTTATCACATCAGGGGAAACCACTTCTTTCTCAACCACAGGAGTAATGGGAGCGATGACAAGCTGGGAAGAAGGAGTATGACTCATTTCTTTTTCAACAATTGGCTGCTCTACCAAGTCGCCATCAGGAGCAACCAAATCAGCAGCCACATCACCAATATTGATTCTGTTTTCACGAGCAATTGTGTCAATGAACAACTCAGAATCATTGTCACCAATGTCACTCTCCTCCTCTTCTTCAGATTCATGTTCCGACACCGTCGCAAGCGCCATGGCACAACTCTTCCCATACCCCGCACCACCAGATTGTGAAGTAGCACCAGTAAAGCCACCAGTAGATGCATCTGAGGCCGCAGCCGAGTATGTTTCAGTTCTAGCACGTTTAGGCGATGATGGTGTGGAGGAGTTAGCAACTGTCACCATATTTTTCACCACAGGAGGCCCCTGAACCACCACCGACTCCACCTCATAAGCAAAAGTATAGAAAAAATCACCCAGAACACCCTCAGCAGTTTCAGCAAGCTTATCAATATCTCTGCAACCCAATAAAATTCTGCAGAACTCAGGTTTATGAAGAGTAGCCTGATCCACTTCCAAGGTAACACCAACCAGGGAGCCAGCGTAAGCAACATTTGCATCGCATCTTTTCTCAGCAGGTATATTTCGGATCCGAACCCAAGCTTTGTTCAACATGCCAGAGGCCCCAATCACGGCAGACCAAGGGGACAGGTTTATCACAGCATCAAAGGTTGTCATTTCCATACTTCCCCCATAGAACACAGCCTTATCCACCTCTTTTGCACTAGGAAATCTCATAGTATATTGCTTTGAATTCAACGGTCGAGCAGTACACCTCCACCCCGAACCCAAATATTCATTGAATTCTTTCTCAAGGTCTCTAGAGGTAGGATTACCCTCAAGCACAGTGATAACTAAGCTAGAAGCACGGTCCTTGACCTGTCTAGCTGATGAGGAATCATGAAAATAGAAGAAGCCTTGACCAGGTTGCTGAAAACCGCACATAGAAGCCACACATTCCCAGGGTAACACAGCTTGACAAATTTGATTGATATGCCCTAATTTCCCACATCTCTCACAGCGAATAGTAGGACAACGAGCAGAGAAATGTGCATTACTACCACAGTTAAGGCATGAGACATCACCATGAGACGATTTCCTCTCGACACGCTGCTGTTGATGAAGCTGCGATGAGCGGTTGCCCGCGGCTGGGACAGCCGGGGCCTTGTCCTTCCCAGATCCTTGTGCGACGGCCGCCGCTGCTGCATCCCACTGCGTGGATCCACCTTCACTTGAGTTGTTGCCCCCGCCGCCGCTGCCCCCATCGTCCCGCTGCCAGACGAGGTTACGGTTGCCCCCACCCGGACGAGCAGGGATGGAGTTGCGGCCTCCCGCACCACCAAACGCACCTCCACCACGCCTCCCGCCAGAGAAACTGCGCCCTCCGCGATCTCCCATCGCCGATGTCGAGCCAACAGGAACGGTAGGATTTGTGGATTTGGGAGGGGATTTTAGCACCTGAGCAAAGGATCGATGGTCGCCGCCCACCTTACCCAACCACCAGCCAAAGGAATCGGCGGCGATGGGCGGCGGCGGAGCCCTGGAAGCTGTCCAGAAGTGAGCGAATAAGGAATCTAGGGCAAGCCCCGCAGGTCTCTCCCCAGATATACCTCTCGCGCCATGGGGGCCTGTTGCTGTAGCAGTTGGGCTCGATGGGCCAGACCCAACATTTGCTGCAGCTCCCCCGTTCGAATCCCCAATTCCCGCGAGTGAGGAATCCCGGCGAGGAAGCGCCGGAGAATCGCTCACCGGAGCCGCGGTAGGAATCGCCGGCCGCAGAATCTTCACGCGATGTGCCGGGAACTCGATGTGAGCCCCGCCGATCACCACCTCACCCGCCCGAAGATATCTCGCGTCGATCGTGAGCCCCTCCGCATCGAGGAGAACAAGGCGTGCGATCTCCCGACGGAGGAAAAGCTCGCCTTCGAGGTGGACGGGCTCCGCCGCCGGCGCCGGAATAGTCGCCGTGTACGACACCCGCCACCTAGGGTTTCCCGCGGGCGAAGCCATCCGAGAAAGTTGTCTCTAGTCGAATTCTTTGAAACATGCTAATATGATTTTTATTTTTAAAAAGCAAAAGAGCTATATATTGCCGGGGAGCCATATGTTCGCAGTTTGGAGGGCCTAGTACTACCGACTGAAAGATACCCGAGTTCCTAAACACACATAGTGCGACCAGTCCGTTTGTTTCGGCTTCCTCATGTGCGATGCACGTGAACGACTTGATCCACGGGCAGACCACAGCGACCAGAAAAGCCCGAGCTGGCTAGATTTGGAGCTAAATAAGGGTGTGATTAGTTTTGTTTTACCAGAAATTTAATTTGCCTCCGGGGTGCAGACGCTCCCTTCACACAAAACACATATTTCTAATTATCAGAAAATTCTAAAAAAAATAAAGCATGTACATCTCAACAATTTATGTGCATCCGTACAGTTTTGCGAACATCGATATTATTTGTGGTCGATGTAAAAAAGACAAAACTTGTTTCACAAAAGCCTTACACTACGGGGAACAAAGGACTTTGCCGTGCAACTATTTACACGGCAAAGGGTGTTATATGCACAGCAAAGGCTTTGCCGTGCGATGGCGCACGACAATGCCATTGACGGCAAA
Source organism: Lolium perenne (assembly GCF_019359855.2). Taxonomy (NCBI): domain Eukaryota; kingdom Viridiplantae; phylum Streptophyta; class Magnoliopsida; order Poales; family Poaceae; genus Lolium; species Lolium perenne. The sequence continues at coordinate 29,676,395 of NC_067246.2, read as the reverse complement.
GGTTTCTTTGCCGTGCGACTCGCCATCGTTGCACGGTAAAGGTTTTGCCGGCGATGCCGCACGGCAAAGGTCGTTTCTTTGCCGTGTGCCAAACATGTTTTATCTAAAAAAAGCCCCAGTTTGGGATTCGAACCCAGGACACGGAGTAGGAAAAGTATGCAACCTTATCAATAGGCTAAGTGTTTATTTGTTGGTAACTATACCACACCACGCCTTTTTAGTTGAGGAAAAAATCCAGTTTTTACATCTTTGTCGCGCGTTTACACTAGGCAAAGCCTTCTTTGCCGTGCGTTTATTAAAAACACTAGGCAAAGGCTTGCTTTGCCGTGTATTTGTGAAAAACACTAGGCAAAGGTGTGCACGGCGATGCCTTTTGTACTTTGCCGTGCAACTTGCCGTGGGCTACGTTGGTCCATTGCCGTGCGCTCTCTTCCATCGTTGCCGTGAATCGCATCTTTGCTGGGCGCTCGTGTCTGTCGTTGCCGTGGCCAAGATCTTTGTCGTGCGTTTTCCTCCGTACACACAACAAAGAAATCTTTGATGTGCGAGAACACACGACAAAGATAGGCTGCACGGCACCGCCTATTTTTCCCGTAGTGTTACTTTTAGAGTTTTTTTCTATTTTACACAGACCCTTATTTTTCATGGAAAAACTTTGCACGCAAGTAGCATGTGAAGATGTTCACGTGAATTTTTCGTTTGAATCTTTTTCACATTTCAAAATGTATGAAAGATGCATTAAAAAATAGAAGGAACATATGCATTCAAGAGGTAAAATATGAGAACTATGAGCATCTCCACCGGCGCGCCCCATATCTACCCCAATAGCAATTTGGGGGTTCGGAGTGTTTTTTTGGACCACACCGACATGCCCAATAAGTATCCGACTAGTTTTGGAGCCCAATACAAACGCAGGCGACCGCCCCTTCGTGCGGGGTGCTGAACGGGTGTGCCGGTGCCTCGCGCCACATAGGATTAGGCATGTCCACCGCTCTAATGGCGCTTTCGGGTTCGTCTCGCTTCGGCTCCAGCTCTGGCGGCTAGCAGCGATCGGCGCCCTACCCTACGCCAAGACGGAACAGAAGCATTTTTATTCGGGATGGGGAAAGGTCATCTTCCTCGGCACAAGCGCTCCTCCACATGAAGAAGGATCCGACAATGAAGAAAGAGGAAGAATCGATCCTCCAGCCGGTCCTCCCGTCCCAGCCGAAGAAGACATGGTGGCAACTGGAGCTGGAGTTGCAAGCGGCTGCCCGCGGTGCCGACGATCAAGAGGATACGGCGGGGAAACATCTGTTGATGCAGAGATCGTCCAACGAGGACGTGCTGGCGACGAGCGATAGGCAGGCGGAGTGATGGTCGACGATTGACAGCAACAACGTCGTCGACCTTGATGGGCCTGGTCCTTCGACGGCACCGTCACCGGCACCGCGGTGAAGAAGGAGGAAGATTAGACTTTGACTTTGGCTCGAACGACGCTGACAACGCTAACAACACCCTCGACTTTGGTGCCTTCGACCGCCGCTAGATTTAGTATTTTCATCTAGTACTATTTATTTCACAAACTTTGTACAAATTCGAATGAACCCAACGCAATTTATGAAAATTTGAACTCTAAATGTTTTTGGGGGTCTTTGTTTTGGGGTTGCTGGTGTGGGCACCCTATCCTCAAATGATGTCATCAAATATTAGTTGCAACTCACCATTAGCACGAACCACGAAGCAAATCTAATAGCCCCACCAGCAACTGAAAAAGCTCAGTTGCAATCCAACTTACAACTCAAGAGCATAAATCACTATGAAAATCTGATGTTGCAGAAGTCTACTCCGCAGTAGCTTAGTTCTTCTTAGAAGTGGCAATTCCCCCTAAATAAACCCTCTACTCAAGTTGATGAACAACAAACCAATACCATTATATTTTTGAAGGTCGTGAACAAAAGATCTTTTTAAAATGCAATCGAGACGATCGACGTCACAACTCATAGGCTGCGTTGAGTTAGATCAAGCTACCATCAGCTGGCGCCCTCCTTGTTACAGTCAATTTACGGCTTAACACCCACGTCTCGCAGCTTCCTATATCCCTTTCCGTGAATCACCGCGAATTGCACGGACGAGTAGACATCGCACGTTACGCGTCATGCTTAATCATACGATGATCAAGTGGGGAATTCAACAGCGACCGCTTGATAGGACGCCTCTACTTCGACATTAAGACTACTCCTTATATAAAACGGGTAAAAGGTCGGAAATCCAGAAGCATGTGCATATAGACTTGTATTTGAATGTATATCTCGATAAAGTACATGAGCAAGATAGTAATAATGCAATTTCCAGGTGCTTAATTTGAGCGATCCATCGATCGGTCGGCACACACGTCGGTGACGTATGACATTGTTGAACTGCAAGCCTGACGGCGAAAAAAGAATTCAGATCGATGGAGAACAGTCAGCAGCGTGGGGGTGGCCAACTCTTTCTGCTTTTGTTGGTGTTGATTGTTGAAGGTCCCAGTTTCTTCGAATGAATAATACTCCTACCACTTCCATTGAATAACCTTATATTTTTCAATAGCTTCATTATGAAGCAATGAGTATAATATGTCCTCTATATTATGTTTTTTAAAGTCAAGTCGTGTAAACTTTAATTAAAAATATAAAAAATGTCAATAACTAAAATATGAAATTGACACCACTAAAAACATCATGAAGTACATTTTAATAGAATATACATTCAGCATTGTAGATATAGATAATTTTCTCGATAAACTTAGTTAAACTTAGTGCAATCTGACTTCCACAGAAATCAATGCGTACTATATTATTATGGCAAAGAGGAAGCAGTATCAAATCTCAAATCTCAATCGGTGATGCGTACTATATACATTCGGTAGTGAATAAATCGTTCGGAGATGCATTAGAATTTCAACCCATATAAATATTCTTTTTTTGTGTAACCCATATAAATATTCTTGTAGTCGTCATCGTTCAACTCAATCATAAGACTACTCCATCATCTGCAGTTAACGAGATAGGTGATTGCCTTGGGGCGGACGGCGGCGGCCGGCGGGCAGGCAGGCAGGTGTTAGTTGGAGTCCACGAGCCATGGCGGTTTGATTGCCCCTCCATCATCTGCTGGATCCAAACAATATTACTAGTAAATTGTAATAATTAAATAACGTCCAAATCACCGTCCAAAACCCGCCAACGACGCATCACGCGTTTACAAATTTGAGCCTTTGTTGGCTTGTTGCCTATAAAAGTCTCACTCGAGCTGCATTTCTCGTCAACTTCAATTGCTTCTTTCTTCCTGTTCCTGGATCATACTCCTGTTAGCACTCAGTAGTATCATCTTCTTGAGACCACAAACCTGATCAACTGTCGAGCACGCCCCATCGATGTCGTCTACCCTCTCACTTCGAACGATGCGGCCGGCCGCCGGGCTTGGACTCCGTCACGGATTGCCGCCGTGCCACGCCCTGTCGCCGCAATCGAGAAGGCCGCGGGCCGTGGCGACGGTGAGATGCGGCGCCTTCCAGCGGGACCACTACGGCGGAGCGCTGGTGGACGAGGGCATGACGGTGCTGCGGCGAAAGATCCGGGAGGCGCGGATGGCGGAGACCAACTACGAGGCGCCGCCGGGGTGGGCATCGTGGGAGAAGCGCTACTACCCGGCGTACGTCTCCGACGTGTCCGCGCTCGCCGGCACGCTGCAGCTGATGCTCATGGGCACCAGGCCCGGCGTCGCCGTGGCCGTGGCCGCGCTGGTGCTCGGCGGCGTGCCGGTCTCTGCCGCAGTCGCCCTGCACCTCCTCGGGCAGGCGGCGGGAACCGTTCTGCAGCACGTTTCTTGACTGGTTCGCCGCGATTTCTGTGTGTAAATAGTGCGACGGATCGAAAGATCTGACGGACATACGATTCGTTTGGTTTTCGCTGAGCCGATTACCGATATATACATTCGTTTGGAGCAGTAAATAGTTCGTTTGCATTAATTTAGTAGTATGATGATACTGAATAGTTGGAAGAAACAGTCGATGAGAGCTTGTCAAATTATTTTTTCAACAAGCATGCAAACAATTTTAAAGTTGAATGGTTGTTCGGGACCTCGAAAGAAGAAAGAAAGAAGAGAAAATCTACACACAAGCGCCGCATCGCGAGGCTTCTCGTGCGACGGAAAAAACACACCGCTCACCTTAGAGCATCTCCAACAGACGCGCTATATAGGCCGCGCGGTATAAAAACGTCCGATATAGCGCGCGCGGGAGGGAATGAGGCGCTCCAGCAGGCGCGGTAAACGGCGCGGCGCTGTAAAAATTTTAGGACGTGCGGCGTTTTGCACAAACCGGAGCGGCATATCTGGCGCGTCGGCTACAGCGCGCGGCAACGCTCGTCCAAGCGCGAAAAATCCCCCGCGCTGAAACTTCCTCTTCCGCGTCGCCGTCCGAGCGCCCAATCCGTCGTCTCCGCGCGCCGCCGGCGATCCCGACGATGCACGACCCCTCCGGCAACCCACCGACCCCTCCCTACTCTGTCCCACCCTCCGCCGCCGCCACTTCCCCCGCGCCACCGCCAAACCCTAGCGGCGGCGCCGACGGCGGCAACCCAACTGCTGCTGCGCGCGCGCTCTTCGTCCCGCATGGCCGGCATGGGAAGCATGCCCATGGCCGGCATGGGAGGCATGGCCGGCATGGGAGGCTATGGAGGCATGGCCGGCATGGGAGGACCAAGCTATGGAGGAGTGTTTGGAGGGACCATGGGAGGCTCGGTGAGTGGTGTGTATGGGAGTATGGGAGCACCACCGGGAGGCTTCGTGTCTTCCATGAATGCTACTATTCCTCCTTCAACCCAAGATGACGAGGAGGAAGAAGAAGGTGTTGACTTGGAAAATGCGGAAGTGTGATATGCATTATGTGTTCCACTTTGTCCATTTGAACCATATGTCGTGTGTCATTGTTGAACTACGTCATTTTGTGTGTCGTTCTTGAACTATGTGATGTATGTTGCACTTTGTGTCCATTTAAATTATGGTACATCATTTGTGACCATGAATTATGTGGGATTATTTGATCTTTGTGATTGCAAAATAGTCTAGAAAACTGTTTTCCGCGCCCGCGCGCGCTGTATTTTGCCGTGCCCGGCGGAGGACGATTTTTTCCGCCCGCGCACGCGCTGCATATTAGCGCGTCCGGCGGGGGAAAAAACGGCCCAGCGCGCGCTAGCTGTTTACCGCGCGCAGAATCTGAGGTTTAGCGCGCCGCGATTTAGCGCGTCTGTTGGAGATGCTCCGAGCATCTCCAACAGACGCGCTATATAGGCCGCGCGGCATAAAAACGTCCGATATAGCGCGCGGGGGAGGGAATGAGGCGCTCCAGCAGGCGCGGTAAACGGCGTGGCGCTGTAAAATTTTTAGGGCACGCGGCGTTTTGCACAAACCGGAGCGACATATCTGGCGCGTCGGCTACAGCGCGCGGCAATGCTCGTCCAAGCGCGAAAAATCCCCCGCGCTGAAACTTCCTCTTCCGCGTCGCCGCCCGAGCGCCCAATCCGTCGTCTCCGCGCGCCGCCGGCGATCCCGACGATGGACGACCCCTCCGGCAACCCACCGACCCCTCCCTACTCTGTCCCACCCTCCGCCGCCGCCACTTCCGCCGCGCCACCGCCAAACCCTAGCGGCGGCGCCGACGACGGCAACCCAACGGCTGCTGCGCGCGCGCTCTTCGTCCCGCCGCGCGGGCACTGCCGCAGGCGCTGCCGCCGCGCGCAGGCGCCGACAACGCGCGGCCCGCGCCGAGGAGGAGAAGGCGCCGTCGAACAAACGGCCGCACATCGGTCCCGCCGCCGTCGCGCCGCCGAAGAAAGCGAAGGCGCCCGTCCCCCGCCGGCCGCAGCCTCCTCCTCCGACGCCGAACCAGGCGCCTCCTCCTCCTCCGACGACGACGACGAACCAGCCGGCGCCTCCGTCCGGCAACCGCGCGGACGCACATACGGTGCATGATGAAATGCCCGAGAGGTAAAAAACGCTACTTTTCGTCCAAATTGTAGTTTAGATGCATACCTAGCCGTATAATAATCAATTTCATTGCACTGTAGAGTCGATGATGCGATATTCATGGAGACAATGAATGTTGGATCCTCGTTCATGCATGATGAAGCCGCCGATGGAGAGGAGGAATATGAGGATGTAGATGAGGAAGGAGAAGGGTTGATTGAACCTCGCCCTCCCGGTCGGTCCGCCAACTACACCATAGCGGAGGACAAGTTGTTTTGCAAGACGTGGTTGACAATTGGAATGGATCCAACAACCGTTACCGATCAAACAAGAGAAACATATTGGATGAGGATGAAGGAGTACTTCAACACACACAACACAAGTGGGATCGAGGGAACCATGCGCTCACTTCGGTCCCGTTGGTCCGGTATCAACACCGATTGCCAAAAATGGGCGGGCGTGCAAGCCAACATCGATGTTCTCAATCCAAGTGGCACTAATGAGAATGATAGGGTAAGTCATTCTACTATGTTCACCATATGGTTCATATGAGAAGAATACGGTTCTACTTCATATGGCTCATCTATTTTCTTTTCCGCATATGTGTAGAACTCTATGGCTCAAGGATTGTTTAGGGATGTGGGAAAGAAGAACAAGAAAGGCAACAAGATTCTTGGCAAGCCATTCACCTTGCATCATTGCTATGACGTGCTAGGGAATGAAGAGAAGTGGAAGACGTGCGGCAAGTTGGATGCGGCAACTATGGCGGCCAATGCTACCGGTGATGCAACAATCATCGATGATGATTATTCAAGTGATGAAGGGAAGAAGAGAAGCTCCACTCCTCACTCCGTCAACAATGGGCGGAGGAATGTGCATGGTAGGAAGACCGCCAAGGAAATGAAGGGAAAGAAGGCCGGAGATGATGACATTGCCATGGCTATGGAAAGGATTGCAAATGCAAGGTTGCAAGCAAATGAAGATAGAAAGATGCAACGAAACTTGGAGAAAGAGGCTATGAATGCTATTGAAGCTAGGAGAGCCGCTTTGGAGAAGAGGATTGCCGCCAACGAGGAGAGGAAGTTGGCTTTGGAGGAGAAGAGGCAAGCCACCGAGGAGCATGCACGCCTAGCGGAGGAGGAGATGAAGCTTTTCTTGATGGATACTTCCCATATGGATGAGAGGTAAAAGGAGTACATCAACCTTCTTCGCGATGAAGTGTTGGCCAAAAAGAGATTGTTGGTAGCCAACATGAACACTTCCACTACCGGCATGTTTGGAGGAGGCATGCCGACGTTTGGAGGAGGCATGGGAGGCATGGCCGGCATGGGAAGCATGCCCATGCCCACCATGGGAGGCATGGCCGGCATGGAAAGCATGCCCATGGCCGGCATGGGAGGCATGGCCGGCATGGGAGGCTATGGAGGCATGGCCGGCATGGGAGGACCAAGCTATGGAGGAGTGTTTGGAGGGACCATGGGAGGCTCGGTGAGTGGTGTGTATGGGAGTATGGGAGCACCACCGGGAGGCTTCGTGTCTTCCATGAATGCTACTATTCCTCCTTCAACCCAAGATGACGAGGAGGAAGAAGAAGGTGTTGACTTGGAAAATGCGGAAGTGTGATATGCATTTGTGATATGCATTATGTGTTCCACTTTGTCCATTTGAACCATATGTCGTGTGTCATTGTTGAACTACGTCATTTTGTGTGTCGTTCTTGAACTATGTGATGTATGTTGCACTTTGTGTCCATTTAAATTATGGTACATCATTTGTGACCATGAATTATGTGTGATTATTTGATCTTTGTGTTTGCAAAATAGTCTAGAAAACTGTTTTCCGCACCCCGCGCGCTGTATTTTGCCGCGCCCGGCGGAGGACGATTTTTTCCGCCCGCGCACGCGCTGCATATTAGCGCGTCCGGCGGGGGAAAAAACGGCCCAGCGCGCGCTAGCTGTTTACCGCGCGCAGAATCTGAGGTTTAGCGCGCCGCGATTTAGCGTCTCTGTTGGAGATGCTCTTATCCCTGCAGGTTTCAGGCTTATCTTATCACCTTCTAGTCCTGTCAGGTTATCTCCTGCAACTCTGATTTGACTCTTGCCCACTTGCCCTACTTGCTGATCCTCTTCACAGAGAGCAAACTACTACTACTACTAGTAGATGCACGTACAGGTGCATGCCTTATTTGTGGCTAAGCAAACTTGCTACTACTACTCCACTAGCAACTGATTAAACAACAATAGTTTCTTGTATTGTCATGATTTAGACAAATATTTCAGGTATGAAATTCAGAAGATCATCCTTAAGGAAAAAGAAAAAAAAACCCGGAAAGTTTAACCCGCAAGGCACAGTGTTGGCGACACGTTCCGGCCACACCTGGCATTTATTCCGCATGCAGGTGTTGCAGCGACACCCAGGTTAGTTCAGTTCGTAGATCTCGCGTATTTTACCCCACGTACATCGCACAAACCCCCGCCGCCGAGTTCCTGCCCGATGCGCCTCGCCATGCATGAAACCTCCAGCCCGTAGACGTCCCCTCGCACGGAGGCCGTATTCGGGATCGTGATCACCACATCGAACACCCCGGCGTCGCGTCGAATATCCGCCGCTAGGCTGTCCATCTCCGGCCCCGGCAGCCACACGCGGCTCCCACGCGCGATGACGGTCCAGGTGCCCTCGGTCTGGCAGACCTGCGGCGTCGCTGCGGAGGCAAGCTCGAAGCCATGGTAACTCACCTGCACCGCGGTGCCCGTGCCATGGTCGCCGCACCGGTGCGAGATAGGGCTGCGCTGCATGACGCTGACGGTGAGGCTGAACTCCGGATCTAGCACTGGCCGGTCCGTCGTCGGGTCGAGGCCGGAGACGGCGGCGATCGCGACGGTGTAGTTTGGCTGCTTGTACTTGAACTCTTGGTAGATTGACCAGATTAACAAACCCATGCTCAATAAGCCGATGACTCCGAGGACGCCAAATAGAAATATTTCACATGCTTCTTCTATAGGTCCTGCCGCGTCCACCTCCGGTGTCGGCTGAGGAGGGAGAGTTCCTTGCTCCGTGTCCATGGCCGCCAGGTTTGATGGGCTTCGCTGGGACGGCATTAGGTCTGGCTGCAAGAAGATGGCCTTCCTTGGTTTATGTAGATCGTGGGCGGATGGGTTTTTTGGTCGACAGATTATTCCTTTAAAAATCACGCATTCCTTGACAGTTTTGACAGGGCGTCGTATCGTATCTTGACAGAGACGCCTACGTAGCAGATCGGATTGATCAACCCTTCGTCTATATACCTCTCCTAAGTCTTCGTGGTGAGTACGTCTCTTCGTACTCTTCCTTCCTCCTACCTAAAGTTCTAAACACGGCTGAGGGATTCGTAACCTAGAGTTCTCTACTCCCCGGCATGGACTCTTCAAGCAACAAGCGCCGCCGCGTCCTTGACCGGCTGAGCGACCTGCCGGACTGCCTCCTGCACAGCATACTCTCTCACCTAGGGCGGCAGGCCGCGCACACGAGCGCGCTCTCGCGACGCTGGAGGCACCTGTGGCGCGACGTGCCCTGCGCTGACCTCGACGAGCGGGAGTTCGTCAACAGCTCGTGGGTGCGCTTCGAGGACTTCGCCGACCACCTGCTGACGTCGATCCCACCGGAGACGCAGCTGGACGCCTTCCGCCTGAACCTGGCTAGAGGCAAGGACAGAGAAATCTACCTCGGTTCCGTCCGCATCGCGGCTGACCGGTGGATCCGCCGCGGCCTCCAGCACTTCCCTACCGCCGTCGATATCCGCTGCAGCCACTACTGGAACGTCGCCTGGCGACCATACGAGTCGATCACGCCAGAATCGCCGGTGAGCGCCGCCGGATTCACCCACCGCCTGCCACGTCAAAGACGGAGCGCCCGACCCAGAGCCACTGGCGCTGCTCGCCAAGGCGTCGATCCAGCTCATGGGCCTATACGAGTACCGGCGGGATCGATATTATTGGGAAGCAGCGAAGCTTCTGTTCATCCAGTCCATGTGTTGCTTCCTGGCCCTCCTCCCCAATGTCGCTAACCTGCGCCTCTCGGGCTTCACCGTCGACTTCGAGGTACATATACCAATCAACATATATATATATATATATATATATATATATATATATATATATATATTAGGCGTCTGAGATTTTCTTATAACTAAGTCATATGTCCGTCTTCTTTTGGTCAGGCGTTGCTAAAGAAAAAATCTCTGCAATTTCCCCCGCTCCATAATTTGAAGACTTTGCTCCTGGAAGAATGTGGTGTCGGAACCACCTTCCAGATCTTGACAAGCATCCTACGAAGCACGCCTAACTTGGAGAAGCTTGGATTGCACCATTGCATTGTACGTTGTTGTCATTACTGCACTTCCATTGGCCCCTTCTTTTTTTTGTTTGTTTTACATTTACCGAGTCTTGCGCATGAACCACAGTTTTTAGCTGCCCCGCCCAAGGAGACGAGGAAGAAGGAACAGGAAGTCTCAAAAAGCCGACCCCTCTTTCTCTGGTGCAAAAAGCTGAAATCGATAGAAATCAAACGCCAGCAAGATGAGCCACGCATGTTAAAGGTTTTATCTGAAATCCGTCATGGTATGCTACGCTCATGGTGGCGGAAGGTCATGATATCGAGTACAATTGTTGAGAGAATAGAGTGAATCAGGACAAGACTAGTCTAGAAAGGTACACCGAGCTATCACAAGATCAAACAACTCGCAATGTTAAATTCAGATATATCATGACCATACAATACTAGACTCGTCTCTTGTTATTAAACAGACACAACTTCTCCGTATTCAAGGCCGTATGTATCATTTTGATACAGATTCTGAGGTTATGATCCGCTCTTTCGGAAAAAATCATACCAAAATCGAATGGAGATCACTGTGGATATTTCGGCAAGAAGGTGAATATGCTCTATAGATAAAAATTACCAAACTAAACAGTTCGTAGAGTCGAATATTCATCAACATCACATTTTTAAGTGTTGGTTTATGCTGTTCAGAACATATACCAATGGTGTAATTTTGTGCATATTTATTTTAATAAAAACATAGAAAATACACTATGTATGCAAGGTAGAATACTTACATTGCACTGAGCCGAGCACAGTTTGCAGGCTTCCCAACCTCAATGAAGAGGAGGACGTATTCGAAACTCCGTAGCAGGAGGGACGATGTGCCTCGCCCGCTCCAATCTGATGTTTCCAATGCAATGCCACTAGAACAATGGCAACGCACCAGGAAATAAAAATGCTTTGTATAAAACAAATAAGACAAGGGCATTTTGTACTTCAAACATTCTGCTGGATTATTTTTACCATAAGAAAATGAGTTACATAACGAGCAGACTATATCCAGCAGGTCTTAGACTATATCCTGGCTCGGTGCTAAACACTAACCATAATTTCTATGAATTATGGGGCCGGGTGAGGCTCCTACCACATGTCTTTTCAATTACGAACGAATAAAGCCATGTATGAGTATGACTTGATGGTTCTTATATTTTGAAGTGCTCCACTCTTTCCTCCCAGTTGCCCAGTTTTTTGCTGCCAAAAACGACTTGTTTGATTCCCAAGTGTCTACAGTTTTGGCCAAATCGACAGGTTGGGTGAGTTAGGGTGCATGAGGATGATGAAATCTGGAAAAATATGTTATTGCATTTCGTAATGTATGTTATGAGCCAATGTTGCTAGCAGTGAAAACAGGACAATAAATGAATAAATAATGTCTACTCCTTTAGAAAGGTCTACAAACAGCTAGCTGGTTCTAGAATCAGTCTCGGTTAGTCTCACAGCTCGGATTCAGCTCTAGATTTTTTTTCTTGAGAAAACATGGCTAGGGAGTAAAGGTGCCAATTTATATCCCCACAAGATGAGTGGTGATGCTTCTTCCCAGCTAAAACTGCAGACGTATTGTACAGTATCAGAGAGAAAGAGATGCCTTACTCCGAGCTTACTTGTAGGGCAGTTCAGTAGTAGTACATCCAATCCAAGATAATTTGAAGTCCCAAGGTACACCCAAAAATTAATTGATGATGATTATCAGAATAGCATAAATACCTTTATAAGGTTCAGAATTATTGAGTGTTTCCCATCCTTACCATACTCCTGCCCCATGTCTTGAAACTCAAGATCACTGATATCATGGAAAGATGAAGGCATTACAGCAGAAGCTCCATCAAAGTCCAGCATTGATTTGGCCAACTGAAAACAAATTGACGCAATCACAACTCCAAAAGAGATAGGGAAATAAATAACTAGCATAGAAAAGAGGAAACATATACAAGATTGTATTACCCAAGTGTCCGCAGTTGTAACCAGTTGATCGAGAATCGTTAATACTACTATGAAACATGAAATTTCTTGTCTAAGATCTTATCAATTAGGTGTCAAGCTAAACCATGCCAAACTGGCTGGCCTAAACCCGCCGTAGCCCCGGTCAAAAAAACCATGCCAAACATGGTTCACAAATAATGTAAAAGAAAAGGAAGCGGAGGTGGTCCACACATTACAATAATAGTGCATGTATTTTTTTCGAAATTCAAAGGACATCTCATATAATATGAAAATTAATTTCTAGATACAATAGTGCATAATGCATTGCTCTTCATCTTCAGCTCCTAGCCTTCCCATGACATACCAAGCCTGAATTACCTGTGAAGAACAGAGGACGTCAAAATAGGGAAATTGCATTCGAATGATGATAATCTGAAGAAATAAATATACAATGTCACTTTACTCTGCCAAGAAGGTGAACATCACTATCGGTAGGTTCTCCAAAGAGTTGAAACCAAATGAAAGCATTTCACGGGTTGAAGGTGCAATGATACAAAGATACATGAAATTCAGTGTTCATGAACCTCAACTTGTTCGCACTGGATGAATCACGATTGCGTTGACAACAACAATCGTATCAACTGACTGTGCGATGTTGATGTCAAAAGTTAGCTATTACATGGTTGATTTATGCACAAAATTAGCCCGCATTCAGATGGTCTTGCCTCAGTTTGTGCAGTTCTTTTGAATTATGGATGGGCCTGGAAATGCTCAGTTATTTCATAAGAAGAGAAACAAAACTATATCGATGAGAACAGAATCATGGATTTAGAAAATGAATGTCGCTACAGGCTGAAGCAGATCATTCGGTCTAGAATCACGTTCAGCTATCACGATGCGAAACAGATTAAAATACGAGCATGGTTATCATCTACGTGACAAATCACTCTCAGAAGTTGACTTTAAATGCCGTAACCGATTCTGTCTCAAGTGTATTGAACCCGTGCCTGCTTTTCTTGTACACCCTTGAATCTGCATCTCACGAAGTACACAAAATTCTACAATTTAGTACAGAAAAGGTATTTTCAGCCTGAACAAATTAAAACCTCTGCGATTTCTACAGGAACGGACCCTTTGTTGTTGCCGCGAATGGCGCAGTCTCCTCGTTGTCCCTGCAGGCGTTCTCCAGGACCCTAGATCACCACAACAGTGCCAGTGAGCTAGCCAACTGAGCAGAGAGGGTCCATCCATTCATTTCAACACAAATAGTACAGTAGCAAATATAAAGCGACACAGGAAGGAGCGAGGGACCTGGCCCTGCCAGGTTAGGTGTGCGGTCGTACTCGTGGTGGCGGTGCTACTCAAGCACCTTGGCCACACGCTGCTCTGCCGCAGCATCGTCGCTGGCTGCCGTGGCAGTGGTGGTAACACGCCGGAGCTGTAGGCAAGAGGGAGCAGGCAGGGGCAGTGGCAGGAAGAGGGAGAGGGATATGGTTTTAGCAGCTGGGAGTAGAAGCAGCGGCATGGTTACTGTGAGGTGAGCGCGGTGCGGCACTATCCAATTAACCCTATTCTTTTGCAAGAGAAAATGTAGAAACAGAGGTCCTAATCTATGTGGACATAAATGGATCTATCCCGCAAAGAAGAGGCCCAATGTGGCTTAAGATTCTGAATTTTGTTCGCCTATTCGATGCCTTGTTGAGTTCAAAACCTAATAGCTTTGCGGATCCCTTGACAAACCGAAGATCAAACGTCCTACTTCTATCTGGCTTTGACAAGTTGATTTGGCCACCTGAACTATCTTATTGCTCCCATACATACATTGGATATACTCCTATTGAAAAGGTTTGTAAACGAGACATGGAAATGCCAGGAGCATGTTCTTGCAACCTTCAGCAATAGATGTGATTCCAATTAACAGGACACATGAAAACAGGTTTAGAAACATACAGTAAATACACAAGATCGATATTTACAGTAAACTGATAGCGGAAGAGATGCCGTGAATTATCAAAGTGTATTCCGTACCCTTGCATTATGGAAGATCCAGGCAGGGAACATATGACCATCAAAAAGGCAGGGAACATATGCGTAACAGTGCATGAAACTGCGACAAGTGTATAAGCCCTCTGAGTTCTGATTTTGATTTTGCAGGCGCAGGCAAGTCCCCGTTCCCTAGTGCAGGCCTTGATGATTTCATCCTTGCTTGGTGCATCAGTTTATACACTCTTCCCAATCAGGCCTCTCTAGATGGCATGAACCCACAACATCTTCCGTGTCTCTTCTCATCCCCATAACAAGGCAATATGTATCCAAAGAAGCAGCCATCTTGTTCAGTGTATCCAAAGAAGCAGCCAGCTTTCCTGCAGTCAGTTGTGCGTATGAAAGTGTAGCATACAGCCATACACAAGACAAGACAGTAGGCTTCTAAACCTTTGCCTTGCATCTGATGAAGTACAGTAGGCTTCTAAACCTTTATGCAAGATCAACCAGCCCCTTCTTGCAAAGCCTTTGAATCAGATAATCATCAGAGACCTATTTACTGATTTATCTGGTGGAAGGCCTCTTGTTATAAGTTCACCAGGAAGGCGGGAAGTAGCAGCACTGCATTGGCCCTCGCATCCACATCCACCATGTCCCTGTGGAGCTGCCTGTCGAGCTGGGAGCCAGGGACGCTTCCTTCATCTTCCCCTCCTTACACACCGGGTGGATCATGGTGTTTCAGGTCACGATATCTGTCTCAACGCCTTCCTATCTCATCCACTCCGGCACACACATCGCCTCGTGCTGCATCCCCTTCCTAACGTAGACCGTGCACAATGTCGAAGGAGAAGCGGCCTAGCGGCATGCCATCCGCGTCCACCCTCATCATGAGCGCCTGGGCGAGCGTGGATCCCCCGCCTTGACGCACAAGTGCAGCATGGGGTTGCAGACGTGCGTGTTCATGGCGATCCCGGCTCCCGGTACACCCCATTTCGTCGAACACCTTGCGCGCGGTGGCCGCCATGAGGGAGCTGCCTAGATGCGCGGTGCGTTCTCTTGTCTACAATTGTTCTACCGAATGCCCAAATGGTTCATAAGAGAATAACAGGGGGAAATAATGTGTGCCATCACCTTTGTGCAGAATCGCGTGATCAAACGCTATCTCCCTGAATCTGGAAAAGTGGCGTTGCTGGATGAGTCGAGCCCGCGTGAGGCGCACACGACGGAGCTGTTCCGGTGTTCCCGCCGACGACCTATGACTCGGCTGGTTCAAGAATGATGTAGGGCCGGCCGGACGACGGGAGAGGACTGAGGAGCGACCCGAGGAACAGAGGATGGAAGAGAAGTGTCCACAGACTTCACTCTCGTGCTAGGATGGTCTAAATTAATCAAGAAACTGCCAAGAGTGGTCATTTTCTACTTGTCCAATCAATCACTTAGCTAGCTAGCAAATCACAATAAGAAAACCTAGTAAAACATCTCATGCAAGGAATTATCAGTACTTATGAACTAATTAAAGATGATTTCTTTTCGGAAGCAAAGTGCAGTACGTGTGATTAGAATAGGAGGACTGGAAGGAGTTGCTAGAAAGCGAGAGTGCGAGAGGCCACCTGCCGAACCGAAGGCCAAAATCCAGTGAAAGCCCCTTCCATCTCCCCTCGACCACCACAACTTCCTCGCCTCCTCAGTCACACCATCCTCCCCTTTTCCTCTCCTCTGCTGTCTGCTCCATCACCTTCTTCCTCCTCCACTTCCTCGTCGAGCATGTCGGACTGGGGTCCGGTGGTGATCGCGGTGGTGCTGTTCGTGCTGCTCTCGCCGGGGCTGCTGCTGCAGCTGCCGGGGAAGCACCACATCGTGGAGTTCGGCAACATGCACACCAGCGCCATGGCCATCCTTGTCCACGCCATCATCTACTTCGCGCTCATCGCCCTCTTCGTCATCGTCATCGGAGTACACATCACCACTGGCTAGCTAGCTACCTATATATACAGGCCGACCTGGTTTCTTATCGATCTTCTCCTCCCTTTGTCTTCTTCATCTTCTCACTTTTTCTGTCTCTCTGTTTGTTCTTACTAGTAGTATGGATGTATGCCATGTTTGTTGTCCTGCGTAGCGTAACTATCTTCAAGAGATGTTTAATTTCCAGGGATTGAGCGACATTTCCATGTTTGTTCTTACTAGTGGTATGGATGTATGCCATGTCATGTTTCTCAATTAGTCCTGATTCGTTCGCTATGTATAGCGTACGACCGGTGCGGCTGGCCGGTGTGCACGTATGCCATGCTCTTGCTACCAATCGATCGGTCGTGATCAAGCTGACAGGGTCACTGCCCATCCAACCACTACCACTGTACCACACAAACTACCATCTTAACCTGCTTGCTGCTAGAATCTTAGTCTTCTAGCTAGAGTGCTGACATTACGGAACCAGGGCTACAGTGAGCCCGGTATTTTCAAAATAAATAATTAAATAAAAATTAAAATTTTATAAAAAGAAACTCAATGTTTGTGTACATACATAAAGATGATTTCTAGTAACGTATAATTTCACAAAATTGTGGTTCAAAATTGGCATTAGAAATTCCCTTTTGGCCTTCACATTTGTCATTTTTATATTGGTCACATGTTATAATACAATTCTACATAAATTTACACTTAAATACATACGAGACATTTATATGCACGTGCCCAATGTTTTTGGAAAATTTTACATGAAAATTTGAAGTTTTCGAGTTTTTTGATGAAGTGCTCTCGATTAATTGGATGGGTGAACAAAGGAAGAGAAGATTAATTGGACAAGCGAACAAAGGAAAAGAAGAAATAGGTTTGTTCTTACTTGGAGTCTTTGTCCACGATTATTCTACCGAATGCACAAATGATTCATAGAAGGATATGGGAGAGCAAAAATTGTGCCATTACCTTTGTAAAAAATGGTCTAATCAAACTCCACCCCTCCCCCCCCAAAAAAAAAAATCTGAAGAACGGGTGTTACGTCAGGAGTCAAGACCGCACGAGGCGCACACGAATCAAGACATAGTTGTTCCTGATGATCCACAAAACGCTGATGTTCGTTCATTTTCTCACCTTCGGACGTCTTGTCTGTCTCAGGAACAATACGGGGGCAACTGTAAGGCCCCAATCCGATATTGGCCTTGGTTTTGGTAATTAACTTCAATACTTTCACGCAAAGGCCTTGTCCTTTGTTGTGTTATTGGAGGATGTCTTCGGTTCTCCACTTCCCTACGTTAGATATTATCATAAATTTTTAGAGATTTATTATAATTATCTAAAATGTCTCAACCTCGTGGATGCTTGCATGCAAGTACTTTCTCAGCATGCACCAACCTCTCGTCTCTTTTGTGGTATTGTTTTCTCTTCCATTCCCTTGCCTCCTTAGTCGTTGTGGTCAATTTTTCTGCACGAATAGTGTGATATTTGTAACATCACCACAATGAAATGAGATCGAGCAATCACTATTTGGCGCTCTTAGCCCTTAGAGCGATCAACCCGAAAGAAATTGGTGATGCCTTTGGCAGAGGCCAGGGTGGTGTCGATAGGGCAAAAGACTCTTAGTTGAAAGGCTTTGTAGTTGGGCCCTTAGGGTGATTAACCCGAAGAAATTCTGGCCACTCAAACTCAATGCTAGAGAACATACCTTTAGGGGCTGTTTGGTCTAGGGGATATCCACAAGTGGCTAGGGGTGACCAGGGTACTTGGTTACTAGAGATCAAATGTTGGTGTCTAATTTCATCAACATACCTTGGTTGCATCAGGAGGTGGCGTTTTGGCTCACAGGAGCAAATGCTCCCATTATATAAAATAATTAAAAATTAATTTTAAAAATGTTAAAAAAAATTGACATAAATTTTTTGGTATACATCGTGACATTCTATGTTCGTACACAAGTTTTCGTGGAAAAACAACATTTTGTGTGGTGTGTACAAAAAAGACAAAAAAATATGCTGTATGTAGTCGTGTTACAATATCAAAATTTGTCTTTTTTACAGGAGCCACAGAAAAAATTTTCTTTTTTTGAAAATTTGTGTACCAACATAAAATGTTTAGATGTACATGTAAAAATTTAGTTTAGAATTTTTTGACACTTCAAAATGTGGATTCACATAACGAGAGCAAATGCTCCTATGAGCCAAAGTGCATTTCCCGGTTGCATCATGATTTCTACTACTTGTTTCTGAAGGTATTCAAAAACCAGCACTGAGTTTAAATAGAAAAATGTCATATTAATAGTCACCAAGCAACGGTTGGTGGCCAAAATTATTTAATAACAAAGCAAATGTTAGCAACCCAAATTATTTAGTAACCAAGCAAATATTGGCGCCTTGAAATATTTAGTAACAAAACAAATGTTAGTGACGAAAAGTATTTAGCAATCAAGAAATGTGTCAGCACCCGGGTTTTTAAGTACAGATGTCTATTATGTCATTCATCGCAATCCCAAGAATATTGTTGTTGCGAGGCATAATAGTTAAGTATCATAGTCATCATTCATTACAAACCATATTGTCTTACAACTTGAATCACCTGATCTATATTACACGAATAGTTGATCTATTGATCAACGAACAAACACAAGTTCATAGCGGAAGCGTAAAGATAAATGGACTCTCTAGTCCACAGGCCAACGCTTGACGTCGGAAGACTCCTAGTTGTCGTAGGCGTCCTGCTGGTCATCTCCTTGATAGTTCTGTTCGTCTTCATACTCTAGCCATTCGAATAGCCAGGGACAAAGCCGTGAGTACTTTAAGTACTCGCAAACTAATACTAGTGTAAGTGCTAATAATTCTAGTAAGGGATGCTAAGCTCTAGTTTATTTGCATAAAGCCAATTTTAGTTCACAAGTATTTGAGAAAAGACTAATTCAAGTGCTAACTAACTCAAGTGGGAACATTAGTGTCATTCCCACAACATTTAATGTGATTCAACTCAAGTCACCAATTCACCATTCATTTCACCAACATTTTCAAGAATCTGACACCGGAAAATGTATGGCCTTTCCAACCGTCCGTAACCGTGGACACGGCTATTCGAATAGGTTTACACTCTGCAGAGGTTGCACACTTGTGCCACAACATTTGATTTCATCCGTCGGGATTACCCCGAATCATCGTAACACAGTACGCGGATCATCAACCATAACCTTTCACTTATAAACCCTAGTATGAGCACCTCTCCCCATGAGCTTGGCCTCCCAGTGAAGACCAACTGTCAACCTGGGAACTGCACAGGGCTTGGCCGTACAATTCACCTCAATTCACATCATTTCTCAACAACGGAGGCAGCCTCGGCATAACCCCTATGATGTGTGTTCAGAGGGAACCCATACTAAGATGCATAAATTTCCAGTTAAGCCCTACCCATAATCAGGTATTGTAGGGGTACTCAATATTGGAAAGGTATCGCATTCAAACCAATATCAGTTTTATCAAAAATCACCATCTTCTCCAAGTCATATTCACCTTCAAAATTCATTCAATGGAAATGACTCATCATTCCAAGGTTTCAAATTCAGTTCAAGTCACATGTTCCCATCTAGAGTAGTCAAGTTTTAGTATTTAGCACTAGCACTAATCATGAGGGGTGTTATCTTGCTTGGCTAGCTTGAGACTAACTTTGCTACTTTAGTAACCATCTTTAACTTTGACCAAAGTTAACTATAAAAGTAACTCTCTAAATAAACAAGTAAAAACTTGTAGGGTAAAAACGTGGGATAGGCCTGTGGTAAGAAAGGTAAGACTAATGGTGCCTTGCCCCAAAGGGGCTTTGCACTTTGCAAGAATATTAGCTTGCCTTGGTAATGGTCAAAGTTCTCCTCCTCCTCCTCTTGGTAGCAACCTTCTTCTTTCGGGTATTCTCCGGTGCTAGCGTCTAAATTTGAATACAAGGTATAATCACTCAACTGATTCAATAGCTATTCTAAGCATCACATGCATTCACACAAACTATTCTAATCGCACACTTAAAACAATTAGGTGCATTGGTTTTCTTTTCTTAGGAAAAATAATTTCCTCTCATTACATATGTAAATGATAGTTTCCATTTAGTTTTTGAGAAATAATTTCCTCTCATTGAATCTTCTTAAGATTTAATTTCTCAAACAATCATACATGAAATCATGTTGACCTAAGTCAACCATTCATCATCATTATTTGAGAAAATGATTTAAATGAGGTAGAATACCTCATACCATTTAATAATGCCTATTATGATTTAAAATCTCCAAGTATTTCATGTGAGAGTATTTGACCAGTGGTGCAACTTTATATGAGAGTACTTGTGACGCCCCGGAACTGGTACCATGAGGATTCCAGCGATCCCGCCAAAATCCGCACGATATCGATTCAGAGACGCCCTCCGACACGACGTGCGCGAAGAATCACACACGTGATGCCAGAGGAATTAACACGAGCGGTAACGTTACAGCAGGATTACAATAGAGCCCAAAAGATACATATATATTACAACAACGACTCCAACGAGTCAAGATACAAATATACAATGCAAAGATCCAAATCATACAGAAGATCAAATACGTCCGAGTACGGACAAGATACAAATTGGACTAAGAGTCCTGAAGATAACCAGCGGCGTCCATAACCCTGCCCAGGCCAAGCCGGAAGGGTAACCTTGCTAACGTCGTCTTCATCGAACATATCTTCATACCTGCCCGGTTATATCCCGTAGAAGCAGCAATAAGTACGGGTTCGTACTTAACAAGACTTCAAGACGTATAAGCATTCGTCAACCAGTCGTCCTTTGTACTTGAGGCACGCAGGGGACTTAGAGGACGCAAGAGGAACGTCATAGGCAATATGGTGGGGTTAAGCGGCAGCGCAAGCACTAAAAACCTATAGAGACACTCTACAACATTCGTCTAATCAGAGAAGGTGAGAGAGCGCATAAGGTAACAGATAAAATACTACACAAACATAACCCTGCCGATTACACATATCCCCTCCAACAATTGCGAAGAGGCAATGTAAAAGGCACTCAAAGGTGGACAAGTTTTATTGGGTAACGGTTGTAGTAAGGCTATATTACTACGCAAGTTATTATCAGATTATTAGCAACAAGTTAAAAGTGTAAGTTGTTCTATGATCAAGCTATACAATTCCAAGTCGTCCATAACCGCGGACACGGCTTATCGATAAGATGTACACCCTGCAGGGGTTGCCCAAATGTAACCATACGCATGCTCGACCCGCTTCTTACAGGCGATGTCTCACAACAAGACCGTTCCCAGTTCAACAAGAAAGTCTAGGGGGGCCACCCAACTAAGCTACCCGTGACGAAGTTCGGCCGTACTCCGAGACGGACCCAGAGGTTGCGTAGGCGTCTAGGCGGGAACTAACGGCCAAGCACTAGATAAGTCGTCTAGCAATTATGCAGTGCAGTACAGAAATAAACCACCCGAAGGCAACAGGAAGTAAACATCCGAAGGCAACAGTAATAAATATGCATGCACCAAATAAAACCAAGGTTGTGGCCCCCTTTTCAACTAACTCGAGAAAAGGTAATGGGTGAGGGGGGTCCCAGTGAATCCCCACGCATGGGTAGAGCGCTCAATCTCGGAACAGATAACAAGAACTCGGGTCCTAGGGGACATTAGCAAGTCAAAGTTCCGATGCTTTCGCAAAGGGGCTCACAGATGCCTCTGCTTACAATTTTAGTTGTTAACAATTAAGTAAAGCACGTGTATCTCCAACAACTGATATAGCATGTGATAACCTCCCAACAACCCAACATATCCCGATAAGATAACAACAACGGTAACGAGATAAAACAGCACTGCATGCACTACGACTCGCAAGGCAGACCCGATAACCAAACAATAGCTGTAGGTGGTTGGTGGAGTCAATATAGGCTGCTTGAGGTAACAAGTGGAAGGGACACGTGACAAGAACGCAACTTAAGGATAGCATGAGGGAGAAGGCAAAATAAAATAGGTGAGCGACTCCTGCAGGGACAGGAGTATAAGGGAAAATGCTTGCCTGTTAAAGCTTGACGAGGAACATCCGGAAACTTGTCGTATCTCCCCACACCACTTCGCGATCCTATCCGGGAAGAAGCAAATGCTGGAACACACAACGGATGCAAGTCTTACTACTACGGATAAAGAAGATCCAGCATGATCAAGATGATATGCATGGCATGGCAAACATGATGCGATGCAACTTATCCATATTAATCGGAGTCGGAACCCCGGACAAGCAAATTAGGTTGGAGTTGCATTTTTACCGACAAAGTTAATGGTTGATTAGCACGACGTAATATGGAAGGGGTGAGCTACATCAATATTAAACTGAGCGGGGAAAACCATAGTTGGAAATCCAAAATACTCCGCATATATGTTAGGTGAACATGCACGACTATCAACGTGCGACATGATGCGAGATGCAAACAGGCATATGGATGGCTTATTAATGTTCCTTGCATTTTTCCGATCAATTTTTATATATAACACTTTTTAATTGGAGTTACCAATTAAAAGTTATTAAGGAAATAGTTTTTCAGCATTTTAAATTATAGAAAACAGATTTTATTAATTGGGAAAGGACCTGGAAATAAATTCCGGCCAGGGGAGGGACCCCGGGTTCGTTTGGTAAAGGACCAGGGGGTTTTATTAAAAGTGCAGGCGCCAGGGACGCCGGGTTGAGAACATAGAAGCTGCAGGGGGGCCGATGCAAAACTGGCCAGATCTGGTTAGAGAAAACGTTTCTCACCCTGGGGGTGTTGGTCCAGGTCGCTGACGGGTGGGACCGTCGACGCCAGCGTGGCAAAGCATCCAAGAACGCCCACCAGGTGCTCGTTGTGCGGCCGATGCCGCTCGCGTTCTCCAGGAAGGCGGTCACCGCGGCGGGGCGTCGCGCTCGCGGACGGTGAGGAGGTCTCCAGGAAGCGAGGAAGGACGTCGCGGCTTCGGCTCGGCGGCGTGAACCATCTGGAGGCGGCGCCGCCAGGAGGAGGTCGCCGGAGAGTGGCGGCGGCGGACATCTGCGGCGAACGGCGTCGGCATCTCGGTGAGAAAAGGAACCAGGAAGGGAGGGAGGAGGAGAAGGGGTCCAGGACGCGCGCAACGTTACCAGGAAGCCGAGGGCGTGCTCAGAACGGGCGGAGGAGGACGGGGATTACCGTAATCGATGATGAACAGCGGCAGAGACCGAGAAGGGAACGACGATTTGGGGGCGATTTGAGGGCTCCCCCTCAGATTCCTTGCAGCATGAGGTAGAGGGTGAAGAGGCGCACCCGCCGGTGTGCTCGGTTTGGCGAGGAAGCGGTCGGAGCGACGGCGCCATGGAGACCTGCGACGCGGTTCTCCGTGGTGGAAGAAAAAGGGGAAGAGGAAGAGGGTGCTGGCGGCGCGAGGGAGGAGATGGGTGAGGGCTAGGGTTTCAAGGGGCCTCGAGGAGGGGATAAGAAGGGGAGGGAGCAGGTGGAGGCCAGGCTAGTGGAGAGAGGGGAAGGACCACGGCAACACTCACGCCATGTGCGTGCGAGGTGGAAGACGACAAGAGGGAGGTCGCATCTCCGCTCGAACCGGTATGAGCTGAGGAAAGAAGTGGCCTCGGGCCAGAGGGAGAAAGGAGGTGGGCCGGACTGGGCTGCAGGGAGGAGAGGGGAAGATGGGCTCGGCCAACAAAAGAAAAGAGGAGAGGGAAACGGGCCAGGGAGAGAGGAGCCCAGAGAAGAAGGGTTGGTTTTTTTATTTTATTTCAAAAATATGTTTCCTCTATGATTTTAAAACTGGTTTTGAAAACAACTTATAAACCACACCATAACAAGTGCAGCTTTAATTGAAATTTGATAAACATTTGAAATAGTTTCATATGTTAAATAGTTTTGGTGTTAGGGTTTTGTTTAAACAAATAGACGAGAAGAGGTTATATATAAAAACCATATGAGAGGGGAAACTCAAAATAGTTTTTATTCAAAATAACTTTTATTTCATAAAATCTTGTGGATGATATGATGCATATGTCATGATGATGCAGAAAATAAAAAGAACAAACAAAATCTATTATGGGTATTTCCGGGGCCGTTACAATCGACACCACTAACAAGGAACCTCGCCCCGAGGTTCCACCTCAAGGTACGGGGGAGAGAGGTGAACTATCGGATCTTCAGGCGACGTGTCGATCTCCTCGACACCACTAACAAGAGTTTTTGCTCCACGTAGATCGATCGATGCCACTAACAAGAAGTCGTTGTTCCCTCTGTTGATGATGCGCTTTCGTCGGGAGACTTCAGAGATCGGACCTATTAGGAGAAAGGCATAGATCGTCCAACCCGCGTAGAAGCCTAAGACTCAGAGAACTCAGATAAGAGAGAAGACTCAAAACTCGTAAAGGTAAGATGAGAAAGAATTGAGGTAAGGAGAAAATTCAGAGCTAATCAGATCTATCCAACGAATTTTTGAAAATAGGTTTTGACACTCTAACTCAACGACCGTTGGCAAGGTTATCCTACAGGCTGGACTAGTGGGGTACCGTCAACCTGAGCTCTGATACCAACATGTGACGCCCCGGAACCGGTACCATGAGGATTCCAGCGATCCCGCCAAAATCCGCACGATATCGATTCAGAGACGCCCTCCAACACGACGTGCGCGAAGAATCACACACGTGATGCCAGAGGAATTAACACGAGCGGTAACATTACAGCAGGATTACAATAAAGCCCACAAGATACATATATATTACAACAACGACTCCAATGAGTCAAGATACAAATATACAATGCAAAGATCCAAATCATACAGAAGATCAAATACGTCCGAGTACGAACAAGATACAAATTGGACTAAGAGTCCTGAAGATAACCAGCGGCGTCCATAACCCTTCCCAGGCCAAGCCGGAAGGGTAACCTTGCTAACGTCATCTTCATCGAACATATCTTCATACCTGCCCGGTTATATCCCGTAGAAGCAGCAATAAGTACGGGTTCGTACTTAACAAGACTTCAAGACGTATAAGCATTCGTCAACCAGTCGTCCTTTGTACTTGAGGCACGCAGGGGACTTAGAGGACGCAAGAGGAACGTCATAGGCAATATGGTGGGGTTAAGCGGCAGCGCAAGCACTAAAAACCTATAGAGACACTCACAACATTCGTCTAATCAGAGAAGGTGAGAGAGCGCATAAGGTAACAGATAAAATACTACACAAACATAACCCTGCCGATTACACATATCCCCTCCAACAATTGCGAAGAGGCAATGTAAAAGGCACTCAACGGTGGACAAGTTTTATTGGGTAACGGTTGTAGTAAGGCTATATTACTACGCAAGTTATTATCAGATTATTAGCAACAAGTTAAAAGTGTAAGTTGTTCTATGATCAAGCTATACAATTCCAAGTCGTCCATAACCGCGGACACGGCTTATCGATAAGATGTACACCCTGCAGGGGTTGCCCAAATGTAACCATACGCATGCTCGACCCGCTTCTTACAGGCGATGTCTCACAACAAGACCGTTCCCAGTTCAACAAGAAAGTCTAGGGGGGCCACCCAACTAAGCTACCCGTGACGAAGTTCGGCCGTACTCCGAGACGGACCCAGAGGTTGCGTAGGCGTCTAGGCGGGAACTAACGGCCAAGCACTAGATAAGTCGTCTAGCAATTATGCAGTGCAGTACAGAAATAAACCACCCGAAGGCAACAGGAAGTAAACACCCGAAGGCAACAGTAATAAATATGCATGCACCAAATAAAACCAAGGTTGTGGCCCCCTTTTCAACTAACTCGAGAAAAGGTAATGGGTGAGGGGGGTCCCAGTGAATCCCCACGCATGGGTAGAGCGCTCAATCTCGGAACAGATAACAAGAACTCGGGTCCTAGGGGACATTAGCAAGTCAAAGTTCCGATGCTTTCGCAAAGGGGCTCACAGATGCCTCTGCTTACAATTTTAGTTGTTAACAATTAAGTAAAGCACGTGTATCTCCAACAACTGATATAGCATGTGATAACCTCCCAACAACCCAACATATCCCGATAAGATAACAACAACGGTAACGAGATAAAACAGCACTAGCATGCACTACGACTCGCAAGGCAGACCCGATAACCAAACAATAGCTGTAGGTAGTTGGTGGAGTCAATATAGGCTGCTTGAGGTAACAAGTGGAAGGGACACGTGAAAAGAACGCAACTTAAGGATAGCATGAGGAAGAAGGCAAAATAAAATAGGTGAGCGACTCCTGCAGGGACAGGAGTATAAGGGAAAATGCTTGCCTGTTAAAGCTTGCCGAGGAACATCCGGAAACTTGTCGTATCTCCCCACACCACTTCGCGATCCTATCCGGGAAGAAGCAAATGCTGGAACACACAACGGATGCAAGTCTTACTACTACGGATAAGAAGATCCAGCATGATCAAGATGATATGCATGGCATGGCAAACATGATGCGATGCAACTTATCCATATTAATCGGAGTCGGAACCCTGGACAAGCAAATTAGGTTGGAGTTGCATTTTTACCGACAAAGTTAATGGTTGATTAGCACGACGTAATATGGAAGGGGTGAGCTACATCAATATTAAACGGAGCGGCGAAAACCATAGTTGGAAATCCAAAATACTCCGCATATATGTTAGGTGAACATGCACGACTATCAACGCGCGACATGATGCGAGATGCAAACAGGCATATGGATGGCATATTAATGTTCCTTGCATTTTTCCGATCAATTTTTATATATAACACTTTTTAATTGGAGTTACCAATTAAAAGTTATTAAGGAAATAGTTTTTCAGCATTTTAAATTATAGAAAACAGATTTTATTAATTGGGAAAGGACCTGGAAATAAATTCCGGCCAGGGGAGGGACCCCGGGTTCGTTTGGTAAAGGACCAGGGGGTTTTATTAAAAGTGCAGGCACTAGGGACGCCGGGTTGAGAACATAGAAGCTGCAGGGGGCCGATGCAAAACTAGCCAGATCTGGATAGAGAATACGTTTCTCACCGTGGGGGTGTTGGTCCAGGTCGCTGACGGGTGGGACCGTCGACGCCAGTGTGGCAAAGCATCCAAGCACGCCCACCAGGTGCTCGTTGTGCGGCCGATGCCGCTCGCGTTCTCCAGGAAGGCGGTCACCGCGGCGGGGCTTCGCGCTCGCGGACGGTGAGGAGGTCTCCAGGAAGCGAGGAAGGACGTCGCGGCTTCGGCTCGGCGGCGTGAACCATCTGGAGGCGGCGCCGCCAGGAGGAGGTCGCCGGAGAGTGGCGGCGGCGGACATCTGCGGCGAACGGCGTCGGCATCTCGGTGAGAAAAGGAACCAGGAAGGGAGGGAGGAGGAGAAGGGGTCCAGGACGCGCGCAACGTTACCAGGAAGCCGAGGCGTGCTCAGAACGGGCGGAGGAGGACGGGGATTGCCGTAATCGATGATGAACAGCGGCAGAGACCGATAAGGGAACGACAATTTGGGGGCGATTTGAGGGCTCCCCCTCAGATTCCCTGCAGCATGAGGTAGAGGGTGAAGAGGCGCACCCGCCGGTGTGCTCGGTTTGGCGAGGAAGCGGCCGGAGCGACGGCGCCATGGAGACCTGCGACGTGGTTCTCCGTGGTGGAAGAAAAAGGGGAAGAGGAAGAGGGTGCTGGCGGCGCGAGGGAGGAGATGGGTGAGGGCTAGGGTTTCCAGGGGCCTCGAGGAGGGGATAAGAAGGGGAGGGAGCAGGTGGAGGCCAGGCTGGTGGAGAGAGGGCAAGGACCACGGCAACACTCACGCCATGTGCGTGCGAGGTGGAAGACAACAAGAGGGAGGTCGCGTCTCCGCTCGAACCGGTATGAGCTGAGGAAAGAAGTGGCCTCGGGCCAGAGGGAGAAAGGAGGTGGGCCGGACTGGGCTGCAGGGAGGAGAGGGGAAGATGGGCTCGGCCAACAAAAGAAAAGAGGAGAGGGAAACGGGCCAGGGAGAGAGGAGCCCAGAGAAGAAGGGTTGGTTTTTTTATTTTATTTCAAAAATATGTTTCCTCTTTGATTTTAAAACTGGTTTTGAAAACAACTTATAAACCACACCAGAACAAGTGCAGCTTTAATTGAAATTTGATAAACATTTGAAATAGTTTCATATGTTAAATAGTTTTGATGTTAGGGTTTTGTTTAAACAAATAGACGAGAAGAGGTTATATATAAAAACCATATATGAGAGGGGAAACTCAAAATAGTTTTTATTCAAAATAACTTTTATTTCATAAAATCTTGTGGATGATATGATGCATATGTCATGATGATGCAGAAAATAAAAAGAACAAACAAAATCTATTATGGGTATTTCCGGGGCCGTTACAGTACTTGGACAAGATTTAAATGAAGTGAAACACTTCATATAATTTGCATAATAGTTTTGGACAATATCACTTAAGTAAACTAGCCATATAGTCCATTATTTAAACTAGGGCATGATCATTCAAAGTGACCACACCATATTTTTGCAGAAATAATTAGTGTAAGTTAAATGTGAGCTATTGGAGTTGGAATTAACTAAATATCATTTTTGGTTGATTTTTAAGATTTAATTGAATGTGCAAAAGTCCCTGAATTAATCTTTTTGTCACTTTATTTCTACAACAGATCTCACAGTGAGACCAGTGGCAAGTTGTAGATCTTTTCAGTGGCTTTCCAACAACATCAAATTTGCTAAATTTGTCCAAGCCAAACAGATTCTATTGAATTTCAAAGTCAGGACCAGTATTGAAATTTAAATGGATTTGGAAATTCATATTTGAATTAAAAGGGCCGGCGGGAAACGAAGTTGGGCCGAAACGATTCAAATACAGAGAAACTCGGCCCAGCAACGCATCCAGTGCGCGTGGGCTGTCTGAAAAGGTGGGGGCCACCCGTCAGCGTCTCTTAAACGCGCGAAACGGTATGAGAAACGTGGCGCGTTGGATTAGAACATGATCCAACGGCCGATGGTCGTCGTCGTCGCCGGTGAGAGAACCTCACTGGCGCGGCGAGGGTAGGGGGTCGGAGGGCTAACCAGGGCTCCCGCGGTGGCTGGCAGTGTGCGCGAGGAAGGTGTAGTCGACGGCGAGGCTCCTGGTACCGGCGGCAGCTCCAGGGGCGGCTCCAATCGACGGCGGCGAGATGAGGTACTGGCGGGCTCCGGTGGCTAAATTGGTGAGCTACGGTGGTGAATCGAGAAGGTGGAGTGGTCGAGGAGATCGAGGGGAGAGTGGGGATGCTGCTGGTGTGCTTGGTTTGGTCCAGGGAGCTCTCTATTTATAGAGGCGCGAGGGTGCTGCGGGGCAGTGAAGAAGTCGACCATGGAGCGGCGGTTCCGGCGAGCTAGTGAGCTAGGTGAGGGCGCGGAACTGTTCTGCGTATCCTGGCGATGCTTTTGGCGGCGACAGCGCTGTTGGGCGGCGTCTGGTTGGGTCGCGTTGCTTCCGTGTCGGGCGCGTCTGCGGCGGAACAGGGTCTCCTTCTCCGGCGGCGGCGGGCACGGGTTGGCTTGGCGAGCGTGTCTTACGGGCTCGCGGTGGCACGGCGAGGCGCGTGGTGAAGAAATGGGGGCCAGGGCTTGCTCGAGCTAGCGAGGCGGCAGGTGGCATGTGGGTGCCCGTGGCGTGCGCGTTGCGACGTCCGCGGCATGTCTGGCCGTCATGGGCGCGGGTTGGTCTGGCGCTTGCCAGCTTCCTCCTCGACAACGGCGGTGCTAGGAATGTGTAGGGAGGCACGGTGGCGCGTTTGGGCAGAAGGGCCAGAGGTGGGAAGGAAGGAGAAGAGAGGGAGAAGAACATGGCCGGCATGGCTTGTACATGCAAGCTATGCCTTGCCCTCCTAGGGTTTCTATGCAGGCATAAGTGAGAGAGAGGACCAGGGGGTAGGTTAGAGTGAAGTGGGGCAGTAGGTTTGGTTAGAGCACTATTTGAAATAGTGTTTGAATTTAATCCCTATTTGCAAATTGCAAATTTTTCCCAAATTTGGTTGAGTTCAAAAGGTTCCAAAATTTGAAAGTGGTGAGTTTGGTTAAGTTGTAAATGACCAGAGACAACTATGTGTGGTGGTGGAATTTTAAAAATCCAAGAATAGCAAAATTTGACAAAGTGAGATTGTTGCTCATATTAAAAAGTCTCAACTTTACATGAGCATAGTTTTTGATCCAAGATGATTTTGGCATGGTGGTCTTTACCAAAGTTGTTCACCTTGATGTGCTCTTGGAGGAGGTGCAAAGAATTGGGAAAGTTTAGTTTGAAAAACTTGAATTGCAAAGGCTCAAAGTAGGGACCAGAATATAAATGGCAGATTTGACCATTATCATATGTGATCCCATTTTGAGTTTGAATTTGATTTGATGTGTGTTTCTTTGATTCCAAAAGTTGTAATAAGTGTTTAGTATCATATTACAACTAATGGTGAAGACCAAAATGGTCTAGGGTAAAGATTTGCAAAAATGGCATAAACCATATGTGAGGGTTTTAGGGTTTTATTCTTATTTGATTTCTTTCTCTTTATGATTTATTTGGTTTGTGATCTTTACTTGATCACTTTAGGGTTTTAGGGTTTATCACATAAGCATAAGAACAATCATCATGGCATATCACTCAAAATGCACAAGTCCTATGCATGGCACTATATGCAAAATAAAAGTTTTTGTTGGTTCTAAATTTTGGATCTCTGGAATTCTTCTTCTCTCTTTTTATTGAAATTTGGGATGTTACAAACCCTTCCCCCTTACAAAAGATCTCATCCCGAGATCTAAAAGAAAGTTAGGTACTAAAGAGATCTGGGTACTCCTTCTTCATGAAGTCTTCACGTTCCCAAGTGGCTTCATCTTCGGTATGGTTGCTCCACTGTATCTTCAAAAACTTGATGCTTCGGGTGCGGGTGGTTCTGTAAGCTTCCTCCAAGATGCGAATCGATACGTCGTGGTACGTCAGGTCCTTGTTGATATCCACCGATCGGTGATCGATGTTCTTGAACACTTTGGTCTTCTCGGGGACTTCAAGGCACTTCCGGAGGAGTGAGATGTGAAACACGTCGTGCACAGCTGACATTTCTTCTGGTAGCTCCAGTTGATAAGATACTTCTCCTCGGCGACTCAGAACTTTGAAGGGTCCGACATATCGAGGTGCGAGCTTTCCTTTCATCTGAAATCTCTGCATTCCTTTCAGGGGGATACTTTGAGATAGACAAAATCTCCGATCTCGAAGGTCATCTCTCGGCGTCTCTTGTCGGCGTAGCTCTTCTGTCTTGATTGCGCCGTCTTGAGGTACTCGCGGATCTTGTGTACTTTCTCTTCGGCTTCACGAAGAACATCGGGTCCAAAGACTTGGCTTTCTCCAACTTCCGACCAATTCAGAGGGGTACGGCATTTCCTTCCGTACAAGGCTTCAAAGGGGGCCATCTGTAGGCTGGCTTGGTAGCTGTTGTTGTAAGAGAATTCTGCGTAAGAAAAGCAGTCTTCCCACTTGAATCCATACTCCAGTACACATGCTCCCAGCATGTCCTCCAATATCTGGTTGACTCTTTCAGTCTGTCCATCGGTCTGAGGGTGATAGACGGTGCTGAAATTCAGACGGGTTCCTAGTCCTTCGTGCACTTTCTGCCAGAATCTTGAGGTGAATTGTGATCCTCTATCTGACACTATCGATTTCGGGGTTCCGTGCAGGGCGACTATTCTGGAGATGTACAGTTCAGCTAACTTTGGGCCTTGGTATGTGGTGTTGACGGCGATGAAATGGGCTACCTTGGTTAGTCTATCGACAACTACCCATATTGAATCATTGCCTTTGCTGGGTTTGGGCAAACCGGTGATAAAGTCCATTCCTACCGAGTCCCACTTCCATTCTGGAATCTGCAGTGGCTGCAGCAATCCTGCGGGTCGTTGATTTTCCGCCTTGACTCTCTGACAGATGTCACACTTGGCGATGTAGCTGCCGATTTCTCTCTTCATTCCATGCCACCAGAATTGCTCCTTCAGATCTTGATACATCTTGGTACCTCCGGGGTGGATTGAGTAAAGGGTGTCATGGGCTTCTTTCAGGATGACTTGCTTCAACTCTGAGTCCGATGGCACACAAAGGCGTCCTTTGTACCAAAGAACTCCGGCTTCATCTACGGTGAATCCTGGTGCTTTTCCGGCGGCTATCTGGTTCTTGATTCCGTCGATGCTAGTGTTTCCTTTCTGGGCTTCCTTGATCTGACTAATCAAGGTGGGTTGAAGCTCTATGCTGGCTAGGAATCCTTCACTAACAAGTTCCAGTCTAAACTGTTCAAACTCCTGAAACAGGCTAGGTTGCTCGATTGCGATCATGGAGTTCAACTGACACGGCAGTCGACTCAAAGCATCCGCTACCACATTGGCCTTGCCGGGGTGGTAGTGAATCTCCATGTCGTAATCCTTGATCAATTCTATCCATCGGCGTTGCCTCATATTCAGCTCCTTCTCGGTGAAGATATATTTCAGGCTCTTGTGGTCGGAGTAGATTTCGCATCAATTACCCATGAGGTAATGATGCCAAACTTTCAAGGCTAAGACAACGGCTGCAAGCTCTAAGTCGTGGGTTGGATAGTTCTGCTCATGTTGCTTCAGCTATCTTGAAAGGTATGATATCACTTTGCCTTCTTGCATAAGTACACATCCAAGACCAATCTTGGAAGCGTCGCAATAGACGTCAAATGGCTTGGTGATATCAGGCATTATCAGGATTGGGGCTGAGGTCAGTCTACTCTTGAGTTGTTGGAAACTCTCTTCACATTTGTCAGTCCACTCGAACTTCTTGTCCTTCTTTAACAGTTTGGTCATTGGTCGAGCGATGCTCGAAAAGCCTTCTACAAATCTGCGGTAATATCTGGCTAATCCAAGAAAAGCGCGGACCTCGGTTTGGGTGGTTGGGGCTTGCCATTCTGTAACAGTTTTGATCTTGCGGGATCTACGGCAATTCCTCCTGCAGACAAGATATGTCCCAGGAATCCTACTTCCTCCAACCAAAACTCACATTTGCTGAACTTGGCATACAACTGGTGGTGTCTAAGGGTTTCAAGGACAGTCTCCAAATGTTGTCCATGTTCCTCTTCGGACTTGGAGTAGATGAGAATGTCGTCGATGAAGACAACGACAAATTTGTCCAAAAAGTTCATGAAGATCTTATTTATGAGGTTCATGAAATAAGCGGGGGCATTGGTTAATCCAAACGACATGACGTTGTTCTCATACAACCCATATCTGGTGGTAAAGGAAGTCTTGGGGATATCGGTGGCGCGAATCTTCAGCTGATGATAACCAGTCCTAAGATCTATCTTAGAGAATACCTTGGCTCCGGTCAACTGATCAAACAGGTCTTCTATCTTGGGTAGGGGGTATTTGTTCTTGACGGTGACATCGTTGAGCTTACGGTAGTCCGTACATAAACGAGTGGCACCATCCTTCTTGTCCACAAACAAAACAGGTGATCTCCATGGGGATGCACTAGGTCGAATCAAACCTTTGGCTAACATATCATCGATCTGCTTCTTCAGCTCCACAAGCTCTGTTGGGTTCATACTATAGGCTCTCTGTGCTATAGGTCCAGTTCCGGGGATTAACTCGATGATGAACTCGATATCCCGATCCGGGGGCATACTGGGTAGATCATCCGGAAACACATCAGGGTATCGACAAACGACCCCGATTTGATCCAGAGTTGGCTTGGCTACACTTTGGTTGCAGGTGAATTTTCTGGGTAGTCTTTCAGATACATGTTCTACTAGGATACCGGTGCTGCTAGTCATGGTGGTGGCTTTCTTGGCACAGTCAATCAGTCCATGGTCTTTTGACATCCAGTCCATTCCTAGTACGACTTCCAAACCTTTGCTTCCCAGAATAATCAGATTGGCATAAAAATCTACTTCATGGATTCTGATGGGTACATTTTTGCAAAAATTTCTGGCTTTGGTGGTTGATCCGGGAATTTGAACTATCATAACATGCTTCAAACTGATAGGTTGAATGAGATGCTCCGGAATCAAACAACACTCTGGCAGGGATGGAGTTGACAGAAAACATACCCAGTACAACATCTGGTGCTTCCCGGGCTTCTTCGGCGTTCATGTGGAAGAGACGGCCATTGCGGTTATTGGGGTTGTTGGGGGCGAACTTTTTGCCGGTGGAGACACGGCGTTGCTGCTGAGCAGGTGCAGCGGTGTTGTCTGCAATCTTGGCTAACCTCTTGGGGCACTCGTTGGAGTAGTGTCCCACTACACCACACTCATAACAAGTGATGGTGGCCTTGTCCTTGGTTGCAACGGGGATGGCGTTGCTCACAGTCCTTGGAGCGGTGTTGTTGTTGTTGCTGTTGTTGTTGTTGGGGGCTCTGGGCGGAGCGCGGTTGAAGTTGTTGTTGTAGTTGTAGTTGTTGTTGTTGTTGTGGCCTCCTGGCCTGGAGTTGCCTCCACTCCGGTTCTGATAACCGGGGCGTGAAGTCTGCATCTGGGACTTGTTGTTGTTTCTCGGAGTGAAACCTCCGCTTGAGCTGGGGCGATACTTCGGGGCATTGCTAGGCCCACTCTGGTGCATCATACGGCGTTTGCGGTTCTCATTGGCTTGGTTCAGCTTGCCTTCCATCTGGATGGCGGAGTCCACTAAGGCTTCAAGGTCGGCGAAGGGGATGTTGACGAGGACAGTCAGCATCTCATCATGCAGTCGGTTCAGGAATCTCTCCTGCCTCTTCTCGGTGGTGTCGGTCTCGTCGGGGGCGTACCTTGACAGTGTAAGGAACCTGTCTCGATATTCTACCACCGTCATGCGTCCTTGCTTGAGTTCGCGGAACTCATCCCTCATCTTCTTGATAAGACCCGGGGGCACATGGTACTTGCTAAACTTGAGCTTGAAATCTGCCCAAGTCATGAATTGACCCCCGTTCATGGCACGGGTGCTAGTCCACCAGGCTCGGGCTGGTCCGGCAAGATAGTGGGTTGCGAACAAGACCATCTCGTTGGCTTCCACTCCGGCTACTTCCAAGTTGTTCTCCATAGTCTGGAGCCAGTCGTCGGCGTCGAGTGGTTCTTCAGTCTTGCTAAACACCGGAGGGTTGGTGTTCTGGAAGTTCTTGAGCTTGGATCCGGGGTGGTCATGATTTCCATGGCCTTGGTTGGCAAGGTTTTGCAGTGCTGCGATGTTGGCTTGGCGTTCAGCTCTTTTAGTCTCCCTGTCAGCCATCAGGGTTTGCAGCAGTTGCATCATGGCATCGTTGTTGCGATTGGGAGGGGCCATCTGAACATAGAGAAGATCATGAGATAAGAGGGAAATTTCTATGGTTTATTTTGAGTAAGTTCAAAACTTTGAAACTTGAAAACTTTTCATGACAAACACAACATTCATTCATTCATTCAACATCACATAGTACAAACTAACACACTAACACTTCCCATGGTTTTAAGAACCATTCTCTCATGCTACGATACAACGGGCGGGATACAACTCACACCTACACAAGTGATCTAGTGCAACTACTCCTCATCCTCGACATCGATCGGGGCGAAGTCGTCGGGTCCTGCCTCTAGGAACTCGTAGTCCTCCTTCTCGGTGAACTCGTCCTCCTCAAAGTCGTTATCGTCGCTCAGGAAGGCTCCTCCTCCCTGAAGGTCGATACCTCCGTCGTCTTCCTCCATCTCTCTTAGCTGATCCTCCTGGGCCTTGACAGTGGCCTCAAGAGATGCTATCTTGGCGCGAAGGCGCACAATCGTAGTGTCCTTCTTGGCACGCTGCTGGTGAAGGGTCTTGCGGTTGTTGGCGAGTAGCTTGATCGCCTCACCCTGCTCGATGATGTGAGCGTGGGTCTGGTTCGCGTACACGCGGGAGGCGTCCAGATCCTCCTGAGTCTGGTAGAGCATGAAGTCAAGGTGCTCAGCATGGTGCCTCAACTCCGGGTGCGGCTGCAGCTCCATGGGCACTCCCATGGCATCACGCCTCACGAGATGCGCGAAGCGGGAAGCGAGGAGGCGCACCACGTTCTGTCCATAGAGACGCGCAAGTGCCTCCTGAAGGCCACGTGCAAGTCCGTCGAGCCAGTTGCTCTCGCGGAAGGAGAAGAGGATCCTCTCCGAGGTGGGAGGCTCCATCTTGCCCCTCAACTCAGCATTGATGACCCACTGCAACTCTCCTCCAGGCTGGTCGTCCAACTGAATCCCGTGGAACTCGGGGTGTGGGCGTCCAAGGAAGTCCGAGACGGCGTTGAGGTCGTGCTCGAAGATCAAACTTCCCCCATTCCCAAGCTGGTAGAACTTGGTGTTGATGGGTTCATTCGGCTCCATCTGAAAGCGAAATGGATGAGTAAGTTAGAGAGTGAACAAGTGTGGCAAAATTTTCAGTAGATTCAAATAAGAAAGATCATGATTCATCAAATTTTGAAAAAGTCTCAAAGACAAGAGTGTAAGTAAATTTTCACAAATATTCTCTTCATTTGATTTCAAAGTTAAGTTTTTCTGAACGTCCATTCTAACTATGGTCTTCTAAGGTCAAACAATGGCTCTGATACCAACTTGTCAACACTCGGGTTTTTAAGTCCAGATGCCTATTATGTCATTCATCGCAATCCCAGGAATATTGTTGTTGCGAGGCATAATAGTTAAGTAGCATAGTCATCATTCATTACAAACCATATTGTCTTACAACTTGAATCACCTGATCCATATTACACGAATAGTTGATCTATTGATCAACAAACAAACACAAGTTCATAGCGGAAGCGTAAAGATAAATGGACTCTCTAGTCCACAGGCCAACGCTTGACGTCGGAAGACTCCTAGTTGTCGTAGGCGTCCTGCTGGTCATCTCCTTGATAGTTCTGTTCGTCTTCATACTCTGGCCATTTGAATAGCCAGGGACAAAGCCGTGAGTACTTTAAGTACTCTCAAACTAATACTAGTGTAAGTGCTAATAATTCTAGTAAGGGATGCTAAGCTCTAGTTTATTTGTATAAAGCCAATTTTAGTTCACAAGTAATTGAGAAAAGACTTATTCAAGTGCTAACTAACTCAAGTGGGAACATTAGTGTCATTCCCACAACATTTAATGTGATTCAACTCAAGTCACCAATTCACCATTCATTTCACCAACATTTTCAAGAATCTTACACCGGAAACTGTATGGCCTTTCCAACCGTCCGTAACCGTGGACACGGCTATTCGAATAGGTTTGCACTCTGCAGAGGTTGCACACTTGTGCCACAACATTTGATTTCATCCATCGGGATTACCCCGAATCATCGTAACACAGTACGCGGATCATCAACCATAACCTTTCACTTATAAACCCTAGTATGAGCACCTCTCCCCATGAGCTTGGCCTCCCAGTCAGGACCAACTGTCAACCTGGGAACTGCACAGGGCTTGGCCGTACAATTCACCTCAATTCACATCATTTCTCAACAACGGAGGCAGCCTCGGCATAACCCCTATGATGTGTGTTCAAAGGGAACCCATACTAAGATGCATAAATTTCCAGTTAAGCCCTACCCATAATCAGGTATTGTGGGGGTACTCAATATTGGAAAGGTATCGCATTCAAACCAATATCAGTTTTATCAAAAATCACCATCTTCTCCAAGTCATATTCACCTTCAAAATTCATTCAATGGAAATGACTCATCATTCCAAGGTTTCAAATTCAGTTCAAGTCACATGTTCCCATCTAGAGTAGTCAAGTTTTAGTATTTAGCACTAGCACTAATCATGAGGGGTGCTATCTTGCTTGGCTAGCTTGAGACTAACTTTGCTACTTTAGTAACCTTCTTTAACTTTGACCAAAGTTAACTATAAAAGTAACTCTTTAAATAAACAAGTAAAAACTTGTAGGGTAAAAACTTGGGATAGGCTTGTGGTAAGAAAGGTAAGACTAATGGTGCCTTGCCCCAAAGGGGCTTTGCACTTTTCAAGAATATTAGCTTGCCTTGGTAATGGTCAAAGTTCTCCTCCTCCTCCTCTTGGTAGCAACCTTCTTCTTCCGGGTATTCTCCGGTGCTAGCGTCTAAATTTGAATACGAGGTATAATCACTCAACAGATTCAATAGCTATTCTAAGTATCACATGCATTCACACAAACTATTCTAATCACACACTTAAAACAATTAGGTGCATTGGTTTTCTTTTCTTAGGAAAAATAATTTCCTCTCATTACATATGTAAATGATAGTTTCCATTTAGTTTTTGAGAAATAATTTCCTCTGATTGAATCTTCTTAAGATTTAATTTCTCAAACAATCATACATGAAATCATGTTGACCTAAGTCAACCATTCATCATCATTATTTGAGAAAATGATTTAAATGAGGTAGAATACCTCATACCATTTAATAATGCCTTTTACGATTTAAAATCTCCAAGTATTTCATGTGAGAGTATTTGACCAGTGGTGCAACTTCATATGAGAGTACTTGGGACAAGATTTGAATGAAGTGAAACACTTCATATAATTTGCATAATAGTTTTGGACAATATCACTTAAGTAAACTAGCCATATAGTCCATTATTTAAACTAGGGCATGATCATTCAAAGTGACCACACCATATTTTTGCAGAAACAATTAGTGTAAGTTAAATGTGAGCTATTGGAGTTGGAATTAACTAAATATCATTTTTGGTTGATTTTTAAGATTTAATTGAATGTGCAAAAGTCCTTGACTTAATCTTTTTTCACTTTATTTCTACAACAGATCTCACAGTGAGACCAGTGGCAAGTTGTAGATCTTTTCAGTGGCTTTCCAACAACATCAAATTTGCTAAATTTGGCCAAGCCAAACAGATTCTATTGAATTTCAAAGTCAGGACCAGTATTGAAATTTATATGGATTTGGAAATTCATATTTGAATTAAAAGGGCCGGCGGGAAACGAAGTTGGGCCGAAACGATTCAAATACAGAGAAACTAGGCCCAGCAACGCATCCAGTGCGCGTGGGCCGTCTGACGAGGTGGGGGCCACCCGTCAGCGTCTCTTAAACGCGCGAAACGGTATGAGAAACGTGGCGCGTTGGATTAGAACATGATCCAACGGCCGATGGTCGTCGTCGTCGCCGGTGAGAGAACCTCACTGGCGCGGCGAGGGTAGGGGGTCGGAGGGCTAACCAGGGCTCCCGCGGTGGCTGGCAGTGTGCGCGAGGAAGGTGTAGTCGACGGCGAGGCTCCTGGTACCGGCGGCAGCTCCAGGGGCGGCTCCAATCGACGGCGGCGAGATGAGGTACTGGCGGGCTCCAGCGGCTATATTGGCGAGCTACGGTGGTGAATCGAGAAGGTGGAGTGGTCGAGGAGATCGAGGGGAGAGTGGGGATGTTGCTGGTGTGCTTGGTTTGGTCCAGGGAGCTCTCTATTTATAGAGGCGCGAGGGTGCTACGAGGCAGTGAAGAAGTCGACCATGGCGCGGCGGTTCCGGCGAGCTAGCGAGCTAGGCGAGGGCGCGGAACTGTTCTGCGTATCCTGGCGATGCTTTTGGCGGCGACAGCGCTGTCGGGCGGCGTCTGGTTGGGTTGCGTTACTTTCGTGTCGGGCGCGTCTGCGGCGGAACAGGGTCTCCTTCTCCGGCAGCGGCGGGCACGGGTTGGCTTGGCCAGCGTGTCTTACGGGCTCGCGGTGGCACGGCGAGGCGCGTGGTGAATAAATGGGGGCCAGGGCTTGCTCGAGCTGGCGAGGCGGCAGGTGGCATGTGGGTGCCCGTGGCGTGCGCGCTGCGACGTCCGCGGCATGTCTGGCCGCCATGGGCGCGGGTTGGTCTGGCGCTTGCCAGCTTCCTCCTCGACAACGGCGGTGCTAGGAATGTGTAGGGAGGCACGGTGGCGCGTTTGGGCAGCAGGGCCAGAGGTGGGGTGGAAGGAGAAGAGAGGGAGAAGAACACGGGCGGCATGGCTTGTACATGCAAGCTATGCCTTGCCCTCCTAGGGTTTGTATGCAGGCATAAGTGAGAGAGAGGACCAGGGGACAGGTTAGAGTGAAGTGGGGCAGTAGGTTTGGTTAGAGCACTATTTGAAATAGTGTTTGAATTTAATCCCTATT
This sequence comes from Lolium perenne, assembly GCF_019359855.2. Taxonomy (NCBI): domain Eukaryota; kingdom Viridiplantae; phylum Streptophyta; class Magnoliopsida; order Poales; family Poaceae; genus Lolium; species Lolium perenne. The sequence continues at coordinate 29,636,172 of NC_067246.2, read as the reverse complement.
TGCAAATTGCAAATTTTGCCCAAATTTGGTTGAGTTCAAAAGGTTCAAAAATTTGAAAGTGGTGAGTTTGGTTAAGTTGTAAATGACCAGAGATAACTATGTGTGGTGGTGGAATTTTAAAAATCCAAGAATAGCAAAATTTGACAAAGTGAGATTGTTGCTCATATTAAAAAGTCTCAACTTTACATGAGCATAGTTTTTGATCCATGATGATTTTGGCATGGTGGTCTTTACCAAAGTTGTTCACCTTGATGTGCTCTTGGATGAGGTGCAAAGAATTGGGAAAGTTTAGTTTGAAAAACTTGAATTGCAAAGGCTCAAAGTAGGGACCAGAATATAAATGGCAGATTTGACCATTATCATATGTGATCCCATTTTGAGTTTGAATTTGATTTGATTTGTGTTTCTTTGATTCCAAAAGTTGTAATAAGTGTTTAGTATCATATTACAACTAATGGTGAAGACCAAAATGGTCTAGGGTAAAGATTTGCAAAAATGGCATAAACCATATGTGAGGGTTTTAGGGTTTTATTCTTATTTGATTTCTTTCTCTTTTTGATTTATATTGTTTGTGATCTTCACTTGATCACTTTAGGGTTTTAGGGTTTATAACATAAGCATAAGAACAATCATCATGGCATATCACTCAAAATGCACAAGTCCTATGCATGGCACTATATGCAAAATAAAAGTTTTTGTTGGTTCTAAATTTTGGATCTCTGGAATTCTTCTTCTCTCTTTTTATTGAAATTTGGGATGTTACAAAATGTTAGTAACTAAACGTATTTAGTGACCATTCAATTATGATTGCTAAAGAGACGATTACAGATCAAATACCTCAATTATTATATATAGATAGTGACAAGGGATTAACTTGTCAATGCCTACAGGTTGTAGACTAGGGTTTTAGTTAGAAGTAGAGGGCAAGTAGATCTCGAAGGTTTCAGCCGAAAAGTACTCGACGATATGAAAACTAGGGTTTGTGAGACAATGAATCGATACTTTCTTTGTCCCTCGACTCCCCCTTATATAGGAGGTGGAGCCGAGGGATTCGTGATGTACAAGTTACAGAGTCCGGGAAGGTTTCAAACTCCTCCCGTAATATTACAAGTGTTCTCTCCTAATACAACTCTAGCTTTCCTTAACTAGCAAGTTGGGCTTCCGAATTCTTTTTATCCTTCGGGTCGTGGGCCTTCAGTAAACCCCGGGTACCATCTTTGGCAGGCCCATTGGGGATGCCTATGTTAGTAGCCCCCGAGATTTTGCTTGAATCGTAGAGTCAGGGAAAATCTCGACTTTTATATTTACTCGATAACTCTGAACTTCACCACATATCTTTGCATACGAATTTCTATATTGTACAGGGATAATGGTAGTTGGGGCTAGTTCATCTGACGGATCAGATACTAGTTAACTGCTCTAGTGGCAATTCGCAAAAACCTACTTCAAGATCACGTCCCTGGACATGATCTCGGGATACTGGTGTAAACTTCGACAGGTGCCGCTTAAAGTCTTACCATTCTGTCGAGTCCCAGTCATATTTATCGGGTACCTAACGCGTCCGTTAGGATTTTTCTTCGTATCTGTTGATACGGAAAAAAGTAGCAAACCGACGTCAGAGACGGCGCCACGCCACACATAACGGATCTGGGGTCTTACCTTCGCAAGGTTTTGCAGCATTCAGAAATTGTTCGCAACTTTGGCGTTCTGAGAATATATTGTCGAGTGCTTATTCGGCTGTTGGAATAGCACATTTTATTGAGTCAACGGATGACTTATATTGCTCTCCCGATGGGAGTATATGTAGAGTTATTTATATAACTTGAAATATACTCTCTTGTTCTTCTTTCTTTCTTTTTTATAATTTCATCGGGCACGCGAACAGCGTTCCCGGTGGGAGTAGCCCCCGAGGCTACAACCAAGGACTTGTGCTTGGGTGTAGGCTCCACGTCTTATGTTACTATATTTTTCTTCTCTCTCGAAGTTTTCAAATCTCTCGGGTGCGCGAACAGCGCTCCCGATGGGAGTAGCCCCCGAGGCTATGAGCAAATATTACCGATGTTCCTGGAAAACGCGAGAAGTTCTCTCCCGCTGCCTTGCGGGCCCAAATTACGCATCGTATTGACACGTTGTGCAAGTGGGGGACACACGTCCTCCGCTTTTTCTGGCGCACGTACTGTAGCTCCTGTGCTTTCTCGTCTGTATGAAATTACTTTTTACCCCTTGTCCACGTGTACACCATCTGTTCCGCAATCTCTCAATCCAACGGCGCGTCGATTCACCGCACCTCTATATAAAGGTATCATCTTCCTCCTCTAGTCCTTTCGCACGCGCCGCACCTCTGCTTCTCCTCTGCAAAATCCTCCATTGCTCCCAGTGCTTCAAGCGCTCAACCACACTCACACCCTTCGCCGCCAAGCTCATTGATGCCGCCTCGCATCCGTTTGACTAGGCACAGTACCCCGGAGTCGAAGATGGCGACGGCGGATCTGGGAAGCGCCGAGTGGGAAAGATCCAAGATCTCTGCCCAAGACATCAACCTGCTGAAGAAGATGGGGTTCAGCAAGAAGGAGAACTCGCTCCGCTTCCCCAAGGAGGAGAGCTATCCAAAGCCCCCAATCGAGTATCGGGTCAGTTTTGTTGACCACCTCATCCGAGGTCTTTCTCCCCCAATCCACGAGTTTCTTAGGGGTCTTCTGTTTGTTTATGGGCTTCAACTGCATCAGTTGACGCCCAATTCTATCCTCCACATGTCGATCTTTATCACATTGTGTGAGTGTTTCCTCGGGGTCCAACCTAACTGGGCTCTGTGGAAGCGTATCTTCTGCCTCCGCCGTAATGGCTCCCACAACGTCGCCTACAACATTGGCGGCGTTGTTATCTGTGTTCGTTCTGACGTCGAATATTTTGACGTCAAATTCCCCGACTCTGTCCAAGGTTGGCGAAAGAAGTGGCTGTATATCCATGAAGAAAGCTCCAATCCAGTGGAGGACAACATCGCCCCTTTTGACGGAGAAGCCAAAATCCTGCGCCGCCGTTCCTGGGATGCTGAAGCTACCGAAGCTGAGAAGTTGGCGACAGAAGCGCTGATGACTCGTATCCACGAGCTACAGAACACCCGCGGCAAGGAACTTTTGGGTATTGAGATTACTGCCTATTTCCTTAGGATTAGAGTGCAGCCTCTCCAGGCTCGCAAAAATCCCCTCTGGAAGTATGCTGGTGAAGAAGATGTCGACAGGCTCTCAAAAGACCTTCCTTTGAAGGATTTTGAAAAGCTTATCCGCAAAATCTCATCGCTCAACAAGAAAGATCCAATTCCATCCTCTTGCCGCATTACGCCATATAGTGGCGCCAATCCCCTTCCCGAGGTAATTTTTCTTCTTAGTTGCTATATTGTCTCCTCGAGTTTTACATTTTATCGACTACTGTCTTGCTAGATTTTTTGCATAACTTCTTTTTTTATCGACACTCTTTCCTTTTTTTCAGAACCACCCCGTTCTCACTTCTCTTCCTCCTCTTCCTGAGGGTGGAGAAGTTGAAGACCATACCGTTGTCGATGATGACAACCAAGGTACCTCGCGCCCTGAAAGTGAAGTCGCGGGTTCTCATAAATCCGCGGCTTCTTCTGAAAAAGACGCTGAGTCTGAGGCCACTGCCTCGACACACTCCCTTCCGCCTGCTGTTTCTCCAAGGAACAAGAGGAAGAGGGATGAAGTCAAAGATTCCGGCACCTCCAAAGCCGAAGAAGCTGGTCCTTCAGATAGGAAGGCAGCTTTCAATCCATACGATGATGCCCTCGTCAGCTCGTAAGTTACCCCTTGCTTCTTACTGTTTTGCTCTTGACGTTTTTTGATCTATCTTGCTTCTTATACTGTCGCCATTTTACAGCAGTGGTGACGAGGAAGAAGCGCAAGCTATTGACGCGACTGCTCGAACGAGTACGTCGCGTACTTTAGTTGTTTCTGAAGTGCAAGTTGAAGGAGAAGAATCTTTGCCTCCTCAACAAAACACCGAACAGCCTATTCCTCCTGCAAGCCCCCGTGTCCCTTCGCCAAAAAGGGCAAGGGTTGAATCAATCACGGAGCCTGCCTTACAATTGGGTGGCTCCGCGACTCCTCTTTTGGATGATGTAAGTCCCTTCTCTTTTTTGTGCTAAGTATTTTCCGATGCTATCGACTTTTTTCGTTGTTTGCTTCTTTTTTGCTTTGTGCTGTCGAGTTTTTTTATGTTGACGCTTTCTTTTCTCTATCTTTCTTCGTCAGCCTTTGATTAAGGAATTCATCCGCTTCGGTGCCCAATTCATCGGGTACCGTGATCATGCTAACGAAGCTGAAGGTAATATTTTGCTGCTTCTCCTGGCCCATGACTGTTTACTCCTTTCTTGTCGTGATTTTGACTGGTTTTGACTATTTTGGCAGAAAATCTTGCGGAAGCCAACAAGCGTGCTGATGCACTTGCTCAAAAACTGGAGCAAAGTGAAAAGGCTCGTAAGAAGGCTGAAGCAGATGCTAAGAAGGCCAAGGCAGATGCTGAAAAGGCCAAGGCAGATGCTGCTGGTGTTGAAGGTTTTCGGAAGAGGCTTCACGACGCAGAAACTGCTTTGAGCGACAAAATAACTGAGCAAGCTGCTCGAGAAGAAAGTATCCTCAGTCGCTTGCAGTCGCAGAGTCCACGTTTTGTTAGTAAGTGCTCGCATCCTTGTGCATTTCTTCGGGTTACTTCACGTTTTTTCGAGCATTCTTACTGACGAGCTTCCCTTTGCTTGTTTTCAGGGAGAACTCATCAAGAATACGAAGTGGATGGTCCTAAAGGCGACGAGCTTCTCGACGCGCTTACCCTTCTTGAAATCCATGGGGATGAGGCACGCGAAGGCCTTGCTGGCGCTGAGGCAGGTCTGTCGAAGCTGTTCCCCTACTTCTTCCCGAAGAAAGAGGAGCCCAACACTTTTGTTGCTCTTGCCAAAAGCTTCATCGTGCCGGAAGATCTTGGGCTCAAACTTCGCCAAGAGGGCCTGAAAATTGGCGTTGAGGGCACCATCGCGCTGATTGCTGATAGCCAACAAAGCGTCGACTGGACCAAGGTTGGCGGCATATGGGAGATGGAGACGAAGAAATGGTAATCTCTAATTAGAGCTGCCAAGCCTCCCTCAAAGCCAATCCTTGCTTTCCTTGGTGTGAAACCAACTCCTGCTCCAAGCGCGTCCAAGCCGGAGGTCAAGTAGACCACCTTGTCTTTCTTTTTCTTTGTCCTTTTAATGCTGTCGCCAAAGTAGCTTTAGCGAAACTTACCTCACTAGTTTGTTAAGGCGACCTCCATTGTAATATCTTGTAAATATTCTGAAAATCAATGGAATTCTATTTTGCTTGATGATTGATGTCGAACTTTCTGTTTCAGTTGACATTTGATAACCGTGCTTCAAGTTCGCGTCCTTCCGATATTTTTCCTGCTTCCTCTCACTCGAATAAAATACTTATCGAAAATGAATTTGATGGAGATTCCTCGAGTAAAGATTTAGCACATGACTTGGAAGAACTTCGTCAGCAGCTTCAGTATACAAAGAAACAAACACTTGTGATGATGGAGCAATCTCGAAAGGCAGCCGAAAAAGAGAAGGTTGCACTGCAGCAATCTCAAGAAGCCATAGCTGCCAAGGAAGCCGCCGTGTCTGAAGCTGAGAAAGCGACCACTCGAGAGAATTTAATGCTCGAGTTAATGAATGAAGCCAGTGTAGATATGATATGTCAGGTATGCTTTTGCAAACCAAAGCTTCTTCTTTTTCCCTGTTGTTTCCTTTTTTGATATTCTTGTACTGTCACCAAATAGGTTCTTTTCTCGACGCTGCTGCTGAAGACGAAAGGGTAGATGCAAGGACAAATCTCTAGGTCAACCTCTCCCTTGATCATGGTTCTTTGTTCTGGGCCACTCCAGAACGTACCCGACAGATTGTCAGGTTTCAAGATCGCGTCTGTTAGGTTCGTGAATTCCTTGACTTCTGCACCAGACCCTTGTCCCTTGTTTACAAGACAATGTTTCCTCGGAACGAGACACCCGACACTCTTCTTGGTCTGATGGAAAAATTTCGGGATGCTCCTCGTATTCATAACTTTGTGCGAGCTCAGTTGTCTGCTGGAGCAAGATTCGCCATGATTATGATACAGATCTGCTATCGAAAATTAGACCTGACGACGATTGTCTCCAAGTGCCTGGCCAAACAGTCGAAGCGAAAAAGTAACATTGACAAAATCAATGACATTGTAACTCCTATCGCCGAAGAAATGATGGACGAACTTCTTCGGATGGACTCTGAATTCTTTGTCAAAGGGAGCTATGCTGAACATACGACAACTGCTGCACATAACAAAGGTCTATCCATAGATAGTATATTAGGCATTAACTGATTTGTACTATATTGCAAGAAAACATGTCTGTATTTTTGTTGAAATCTTCGTGATAATGAAGTTGTCTATATTGTGAAGTGTAATCTATATTGCGAAGCCCCCGAGCCTTTGGCCGGAGCTTATACTATTTTTTGTGTCTCGATGAATTTACTATTTTGCGAGAGTATATATATATATTTTTTGATGTCATGGGTTATGAGCCCCCGAGCCTGTCGATGAGAAAAGATGTATATCACCAATATCTTTTACTATATTGCAGCACCGCGAGCCCGCCTCATTAAAAACCTTTCCAGCCCCACTCGGTGCCCTGAAAAGGAAAAGAGTGCGTCCGAAAACTCGCGGGCGTTTCAGTACATTGTATTTTTACAAAGGAGGACTATATTTCGACTCTAAGCGTAGAACCGCCTGAGTTGCGCCACGTTCCAGGGGTTTTTCTCGGGAACCCCTGTCTTCTTGTCCTTGATCCTGTATGCTCCTCCTTTGATTACTTCTGTGACGATGTAAGGGCCCAACCATGGCGACTCGAGTTTTCCAGTACTCTGTTGATTGAGCCGCAGAACTAAATCTCCGACCTGAAAAGACCTTGGCCGCAATCGTCGACTGTGGTAGTTTTTCAAGTCTTGCTGGTACTTGGTGACACGTGATAGTACTTCATCTCGAGCTTCATCAAGTGCATCTACATCGTCATCTAACGCTCTTCTGGAAGTTTCTTCATCATATTCTGTGACTCTTGGGGAACCATGCTCTATTTCGATCGGTAGTACTGCATCAGCTCCATGGACCAGAAAGAACGGAGTTTCCTGTGTCGCTGTATTTGGCGTTGTTCGAATACTCCATAAAACACTTGGCAACTCTTCTGGCCAAGTATGCCGAGCCTTTTCCAGTGGTCCCAACAAACACTTCTTGATGCCGTTGCAGATGATACCATTGGCTTTCTCAACTTGACCATTGGTTTTTGGGTGCCCAACTGACGTGAAGTGCAATTTAATGCCCACTTCTGCGCAGTATGCCTTGAATTCCTTGGATGTGAAGTTACTGCCATTGTCCGTGACGATGCTATGAGGTACCCCGAACCGAAAAACAATGCTCTTCACGAATTTTATTGGTGATGCTGCATCTGGTGAATTTATTGTCTTCGCTTCTATCCACTTGGTGAATTTGTCGACAGCGACAAGCATATACTCGTATCCTCCTGGCCACCATATCGAGACCCCATTGGGCAAAGGGCCAAGACAATGGTATTGGCATCAGCTCTGCTGCTGGAGAGTGGGGTTTTGCAGCGAATCTCTGGCATGCATCGCAGGTTCGTACTATTTCCTTCGCGTCCTCGATTGCCGTCAACCAGTAAAATCCAGCCCGAAAAACCTTGGCCGCAATGGCTCGACTGCTCACGTGATGACCGCATATTCCCTCGTGTACATCCTTTAAGATTATTCTTCCTTCTTCGGGTGTAACGCACCGTTGTAGCACGCCCGAAATATTGTGCTTGTACAACTCCCCTTTGACCGCTGTAAAGGCTTTTGATCGTCGAATAACTCGCCTTGCTTCAACTGGGTCGTCGGGTATTTCTTTTCTTAAGATATATGATATGTATGCTTGCATCCATGGGACCTGCACCATCATCACCAGCTCTTGGTCCTCTTCTTCTTCTGGTGCTTCTTTGGGAGTCGTCGAAGGTTTCTCCTCCTTCTCCTTCTTCTGCGTCTTCTTTGGTTTGGTGGATCTCTCGGTTATCTCTTCCCAAAACACACCTGGCGGAATTGCGAGGCACTGCGACCCGATGTTTGCGAGAACATCGGCTTCATCATTGCTCAGCCTGCTGATGTGATTTACTGCGCATCCGTCAAATAACTTCTCGAGCTCTTTGTACACTTCTTTGTATGCCACCATGCTATCATTGACTGCATCACATTGGTTCATGACTTGTTGAGCCACCAATTGTGAGTCGCCAAAGATTTTTAATCGGGTTGCACCACAAGCCTTCGCCATCTTCATCCCGTGTATGAGGGCTTCATATTCTGCTTCGTTGTTAGATGCGTTTGGGAACGTCATCCGTAGGACATACTTCAGTTTGTCGCCTTCAGGTGTTATAAGTATCACGCCTGCACCAGCTCCTTCTACCCTTTTGGACCCGTCAAAGTTCATAGTCCAAGTTCTCGATAAATCTGGGGGCCTGTATTTTGCAGCTCCATCCACTCTGCGATGAAATCTGGCAGAATTTGCGACTTTATTGCTTTTCTTTTTTCATACGTGATGTCCCGAGGAGAAAGTTCTATTCCCCAAAGGGAGACACGACCTGTAGCTTCTGGATTGTTCAGTATATTTGATAGAGGTGCTTCATTGACCACTATTATCGGGTGTGCCGAAAAATAGTGACGCAATTTTCTTGCTATTGTGAACACTCCATATGCTAGCTTCTGGTACTGCGGGTACCGCTGTTTTGAAGGCGATAAAACTTCACTAATGAAATATACCGGCCTTTGCACTCCATGGAGTTTTCCTTCTTCTTCTCTTCCGACGACTAGCGCCGTGCTGACCACCTGAGGTGTGGCTGCAATGTATAACAGGAAGGGTTCCTTCACTTTCGGCGCCACCAAGATTGGTGGTGTCGAAATTGTGCGTTTTTGATCCTCGAAGGCTCTATCTGCCTCTTCGTTCCACTGGAATTTCTCTCCTTGCTTGATTAAAGCGTAAAACGGTAACGCCTTTTCTCCTAGCCTGGCGACGAATCTGCTTAAAGCTGCGACTCGCCCAGTTAGCTGCTGTATTTCTTTCAACTTTGTTGGCTTCCTCATTGTTACGATAGCTTGGATTTTTTCGGGATTAGCTTCAATCCCTCTTGCTGAGACTAGGAACGCAAGAAATTCTCCTGCAGGGACGCCGAAAGAACATTTCGTTGGGTTCAGTTTGAGGCAAAACTTGTTGAGATTATCGAAAGTTTCCTTCAGGTCCTCGATTAGCGTTGCCCCCTTTTTTGACGTTATGACGACATCATCAATGTATACTTGTACGTTTTTGCCAATCTGTGTTGCTAGGTACTTCTGCATCATCCTCTGATATGTTGCTCCCGCGTTTTTCAGACCAAAAGGCATTGTTCTATAGCAAAACACGCCATAAGGAGTGATGAACGCTGTTTTGACATCGTCTTCTTCTTTCAATCTGATTTGGTTATAACCAGAATATGCGTCCAGGAAGGAAAGACGTTCACATCCTGCCGTGGAGTCGATAATTTGATCGATCCTCGGGAGGGGAAAGTGATCCTTTGGACAATGTTTGTTGAGACACGTAAAGTCGACACACATGCGAAGGACTTTAGTGTTTTTCTTCGGAACCAACACTGGGTTTGCGACCCAGGTGGCGTCTGTATGCAGCTCTTTGATGAAACCAGCTTCTCTTAGTCGATCAATCTCTGATAGCATAGCTTTGCGGTTTGGCTCCGAAAAACGCCGCAAATGTTGTTTTATTGGTCTCGCTAATGGATCCAAGTTTAGGTGGTGCTCGGCAAGTTCCCTGGGTACTCCTGGCATGTCAGCTGGACACCATGCGAAGATTTTCCAGTGCTCACGGAGGAACTCGACGAGCGCGCTTTCCTATGCGAGGTCCATGTCTGTCGCAATGGACGTCATCTTCTTTGGATCTGTCGGGTGAATCTGCACCTCCTTAGAATTTTTCTCAGTATTAAAGGTTGATTCTTTGTTAGGCCTTCCTACATCTGGCAGCACATCATAATCAGTCGTGAGCCTTGACGCCATGTACTCTGCTTGCATCCCGAAGGTTTCTGACAGTCGATGAAAATCCTTGTCACATTTATCGGCTAACGCGAAGCTTCCTTTAACTGTAATTGGTTCCTTAGGTCCTAGCATCCTCCATAGCAAGTATGTATAATGTGGTACCGCCATAAACCTGGCATATGCTGGCCGTCCCAACAAAGCGTGATACTGCGACGGGAAATCCACGACTTCAAACTCCAGCCTTTCTATTCTGTAATTCTCTCGGGTCCCGAACTGAACGTCGAGATTTATCTTCCCCAACGGATAACTCGGTTTCTCTGGCGTGATGCCATGGAAACGTGTGTCGGTTGGTTTCAGATTTGCTAGAGATATGTTCATCTTCTTTAGTGTATCTGCGTACATAAGGTTTAAACTGCTGCCTCCATCTATGAATACACGAGATACGTCGAATCCTGCAATTACTGCTGGTAAGATAAGTGCTGACTGCCCTGGTCGGGGAACTTGCTGTGGATGATCCGCTATTGTGAAGCCAATGTCTTGCCCTGACCAATTGAGGTATTCAACCGTTGGTGGAGGCATCTTCTCTGCCATGAACACCTGTCGCGAGATTACTTTCTGAGCTCTATTGGATGGCCTGCCTTTCTGAATCATCGAGACCGCTCCGTTGGAATTGGGATCAACATAAGGTGGAGGTGTAGGTGCTGCCGCTATTCTGAGCTGGTGTCGATTTTTGTCCGTAATTGCGGGAGGAGGTGGCAAGTGGATCTCACTCCTGGGCCCTTGAGGGTTTCTATTTGTTGCCTGGGCATTGGCGTGACCTGCCCACCTTAACATTGCCTGAAAATTTCGGCAATCCTTTTGCAAGTGTCCTGACTGTCTCTTTCCGTTGTTGTCGAGATAGAAATGCATCTGACACGGCCCGTTCATCATCTCCCCGGGGGACACGAAAGGTCTCTGGAACCTTGGTCCATTATTTTGCCTGTTGTTTCGGGAGTCATCTCTATTGTCGCCTCGTTGCTCGTTGCTCCTTTGATAGTCATCTCTATTATTTCCTCCAGCGCTTGCTCGAAAGCCAGCCGAAATTTGTCCAGGAGCATCATAGCTCGAGTACTGCCGAGGATATCGTCGCCTATTTTGATAATTTCGACCGCGGTCCTCCTCTGGTGACCTATGTCGTTTGTTGTGAACAGCATCTTCTCCATCTGCCCATCTGTTTGCTATCTCCATCAATGCGGATACTGTCTTTGGGTTAGTTCTTCCCAAGTCCTCGACAAAATCTCCCCGCTTGATTCCTGCGACAAACGCATCTATCGCTCTCTCGTCAGATATATTCTCTGCCGAATTCTTAATGATATTCCACCTTTGGATGTACTTTCTCATTGATTCGTCTGGCTTTTGTCGACACGCCCTCAGTTCCTCTAGTGATGCAGGTTTTTTGTGACGCCCCGGAACCGGTACCATGAGGATTCCAGCGATCCCGCCGAAATCCGCACGATATCGACTCAGAGACGCCCTCCAACACGACGTGCGCGACGAATCACACACGTGATGCCAGAGGAATTAACACGAACGGTAACATTACAACAGGATTACAATAGAGCCCACAAGATACATATATTACAACAACGACTCCAACGAGTCAAGATACAAATATACAATACAAAGATCCAAATCATACAGAAGATCGAATGCGTCCGAGTACGGACAAGATACAAATTGGACTAAGAGTCCTGAAGATAACCAGTGGCGTCCATAACCCTGCCCAGGCCAAGCCGGAAGGGTAACCTTGCTAACGTCGTCATCTTGTACCTGTTTGTCGAAAAGCGGGTTCCGGAAAAAGAGGAAGAAAAACGAGGGTAAGTACCGTTGGCACGTACTTGCGAGACAAGACCAGCTATGCTTGCTGGTGGGCGGTGTAAACTTCGCCCGGCTATATGGTGGAGTTTAGCGGCAGCAAAGCACTATCCAATAGAGACACGCTACAACATCCATCTAATAGAGAAGGTGAGAGAGCGCATATTCTAGCAGTTCTATACTCTGCAAACAAACCCTGCCATTGCGATCCCCCTTAGCCAAGAGGTACTAACAAGGCACTCACACAGTTGCCAAATTTTATATCCATTCCATTATAATAGGGCTAACTTACTAAGCAAGTAATTAGCAAGTTATTAGCGACAACTTTAGGTGTAAGTTGTTCTATGATCGAGTTAAACAGCGCCAAGTCGTCCATAACCGCGGACACGGCTTATCGATAAGATTTAACCCTGCAGGGGTGCACCAATGTTACCATACACGCATGCTCGAACCCGCGTAGACAAGCGCGGAGTCTCACAACAAGACCGTTCCCAAATCAACAAGTAAGTCTAGGGGGGCCACCCGCCTAAGCTACCCGTATCGAAGTTCGGCCGTACTCCAAGACGGACTCAGAGGTTTGCGCCGATGGCTAGGCGTGCGAACCACACGCTTCGCTAAACGTCCCGCAAGGTACAATACAGAATATAAACACCCGAAGGCAACAGTAATAAATACCCGAAGGCAACAGTAAGTAAAGCATGGCATACATGGCATAGGCAAATAAAACCAAGGTTGTGACCCCCTTTTCAACAGACTTGAGAAATGGTAATGGGTGATGGGGGGTCCCGATAAAACCTCCCACGAGTGATTAGCGCGCTCAGTCTTAGAAACACATAACAAGAACTCGGGTCCTAGGGGACATTAGCAAGTCAAAATTCCGATGCTTTCGCAAAGGGGCTCACAGATGCCTCTGCATATTATATCCCTTAGCAATTTCAAGTTGTAGCAAAAGTTATCATCATCATTTTGAAAAGGTAGTACATGTGTCATCATCCCAACAAGATATCCCGAACATTTCGAGATATCAACCAAAAACCCTAAACTCGCCTACGACTCGCAAAGCTGGCAAACAACAAACAATAGGTAGGGCGAGGAGGTGTATCTCGGACATATAGGTAACAGGTGGATAGGGCACGTGACACAACAGAATCGCAACATAAGGATAGCAATAGATCAAAAGAGCATGTAAAAGTAAAATAGGTGAAGGGGTGGGCTCGCCTGTGAAAAGTTGCAGAAGAACTTGTCGGAGAACTCGTCGTATCTCACATCACCACTTCGTGATCCTATCCGGGAAGAAGCAAATGCTGGAACACACACACAACGTATGCAAGTCTTACTACTACGGATAAAGAACCGGCATGAGCAAGATGCAGGCATGCATGACATGGCAACGATGATGCGATGCAACCTATCCAGTTAAGCGGAACCGGAATCCCGACACACAAATTAGGTTGGAGTTGCATTTTCTACCGACAAATTTAAGTGTTGATTAGCATGGTACAACATGGCAGGGGTGCGCTACTTCAAAATTAAGCGGAGCGGGGGAAACCCTAATCGGTGTCCGAAATACTCCGCATATAAGTTAGGTGGTATGCACGAACTATCACGTCACGACATGATGCGAGATGCAAACAGATGAATGGATGGCATGTTCATGTTCCTCATATTTTTATGATCAATATTCATATATAACATTTTTTATTTTGATTTACGGTTTGAAAGATATTGATTTATGCAAAATTTTGATTATAAAACCTATTTTATTTCGTTGTCAAAATTATCTGTTCAACAATAACTGTAACAGGATAACGTTTAAAATAGTTCAAATACCTGCTACTGGTTTGTAATACACATTTAAAATAGATTTGAATTACCAGAATTTTAAAGCAAACCGGAGGACAAAAAGATTGATATTGTGTTGAACCAAAGACATCCAGGATTTGATCCGACCAAGGGAACAGACCAACTGACCAAGATCGGATAGCAAAAGTATGGTGTGGAATGTTTTTCACCTGGCCTCGTGCATGATCTCTGAACCTGAACTGCATGTGTCTACTGAAGTGAAGCAACATACAGAGAAAAAGATTGGACGCTGATTTCCCCGGGAATTGGATGGTGGTTTACTGGATGTGGATCAAACGCACAACCGACTGAGCCAGCAACGAGTACCTCCAGTTGGGCTACCTTCGAAACGTGATAAGGAGTGGACGCGAGGTAAAAGATCCCAGTCTGAAGCATGTCGACCTGAGAACTGACGAAACTGACGGTGACTATGATCAGAAGCAAAGGCGCGGTGTGTGCTTTGCGGGAGTGGCAGGAAGCTGCGCGTGCAAGCGAGCGTGCGGTACAGGATGTCGCGGACGCGGTGTGCAGCGTGAAGACGCGCGCGAGCACAGGGACAAGAGGTTGCGACAACAGCTCAGAAAACATGCTCTCCTGTCGACCATGGCGGAGAACCAACGAGCAGAAACGGGCCGACGCGCTGCGGGGCGGAACAGATGGGGAAAGGAAGAGAAGAAGCGGATGCTCACCAGGAGGAAGCTGGCGAAGCGGTGGAGCTCGGGGAAGACGGATTCGATGAAGAGGAGGAAGGAGACGCGACGGTGACTGCGGCAAGTCGAGGACGGCGACGTCGATCTGGAGCACGTCCTTCCAATTCCTTGCGCCAGGAGATGTGCGTTGACGAGGCGAACCGAAGGGAGGCCTTAGCTGGGCTCGGGAACCACCATAGCGGCGCCGGCGATGACGATCTGCGGAGGAGAAGAAGGTTCACCGGTGGCAGAGCAGCAGCAAGCGAAAACGAGAGGGGACGGAGGTCTAGGAGGTGCGCCTGCTTACCAGGAACACGAATCCCCGCTCAAAAACAATGGGGGAACACGGTGGCGATGGAAACCCCAATTTTCTTCTGGGGTCGGAGAAGAAAACGCTGACGTTGTCGTCGATTTTCTCCGGCGAGGATCTCCGTTCTCTGAATCTTCCAAACTATCTGAAGTGTGTTCTTTGTCTGCTGTTTGCGTGGAGAACAGACAGAAGGGAAACGGCGGCGCAAGGGAGGAAGCAAACTAGGGTTCTCTGGAGATGGGAAAAACAAGAAGAGACAGGGAGTGGTTGAGAGGAGGCTGGTCGAGCGGCGAGGATGATCACGCTCCTCTCCTGCTGTGCCCACGAAAAAGACAAGATGGAAGCTGGTGTGTGGTTGACTCTGTCTGATTGTATTGCTGCCGTGACTTCTTTCCTCTTCTTCAGAATAAGCTTCTTCCATCTTTTCTGTTTCTTGCTGAAAACTTGTGCAAAAAGAAAGAAGAGGATGAAAGGAGGAATTTTGGAAAAGATTTGAAAGGCTTTGTTTTTATTGTTAAACAATTTTGCAAGGCTTAAAAATATTTATTTTTCTTTGGGGTTTTAAATACAAATAAGAACTAGAGGTTTTGTTAAATAAGCAAAGATTTAAAGAGGGCTCTTATAGAACCATACGAGAAGAAAATAGTGAAACAGGGTTTATTTATAAATAACTTTTATTTTGTCAAAACCATGTATATGATGTATGCATGATGACGAAGATTTTCAGAACGACTCGGAAAAACAAGGAACGGCGAAAAATCTAATATACTTTCTTTGTCCCTCGACTCCCCCTTATATAGGAGGTGGAGCCGAGGGATTCGTGATGTACAAGTTACAGAGTCCGGGAAGGTTTCAAACTCCTCCCGTAATATTACAAGTGTTCTCTCCTAATACAACTCTAGCTTTCCTTAACTAGCAAGTTGGGCTTCCGAATTCTTCTTATCCTTCGGGTTGTGGGCCTTCAGTAAACCCCGGATACCATCTTTGGCAGGCCCATTGGGGATGCCTATGTCAGATAGCTACAAGAAATTCTTGGTAGGTAAGAACAATTACCCAGACACGCAGATGGTGCGACTGATCTGGGGCGGAGGTCATATCACGGCCATTCTTCCTATTCAGGTTTCCTCGAGATTCGGGTCAATGGTTCCCATGTGAAAAAAGAAACTACAATTGTCATGTGTGTAAAAGCATAAGTACTCTTGACAATACTGCATGTACTATTCAAACAAACTTGGAAGAACTTTATAAAACCAGTGCAAGACTACATGAACATAGTGTCCTACATGTCCAAATAATAGAGAACTCTATAGATGCAGTTTACGTAATAATTTTTAAAATATTAAATATTAGACTCATTTTGAAGAGCTCGTCGCGAGAAAGTCGAATACGAAAACAAAAACTCATTTGCATTTGTTAACTGAAAGTTGTGCTTCGGAGAAGTGAATCTTGTAAAGTGAGTAGTCAAATATATGTGACCCACGAATGAACATCCCTATGCCATGCAAGGGCCGAGATTTCTACTATGCCCCATATCAACTTCACGAATGCATTTGCGCAATTATTCGCTATGTCTGCTTGGTTATTGGGACATACTGGTACAAAACATATGCTCTGTAAAATTGGTTAATTCATAGAAAGCAATCCATAAAATAAGCAATCCATAAAATGTGCATGGCATGTTCAGGGAAACATGCAATGTAAAGCAAGATCTCAATACAATTGACAGGTTGAACAAACAATATTCACTGCGTCAATTACAAATCTGTGGTCTAGTACAAGAACTGTGTTCATATGTAAAGCGTCGGCATAATTGAGGTCTGCAGAACTACGACACGGTTTCTACATGTAAATCATCAGTTTGGATATGATACTCACTCATATGTACAGCTGTTTTTCCAACAATATATCAATTTCCAGTTTACAATTTGGAGATGATACCTATGAGAATTTTGGCTAACCTTAAAAAGTTTCAAAAAAAGTTCAAAAAGTGCCACGTAAACTTGTTTGGTAAAAAAAGAACTACGATTACTTCAGTATACATATGTTTCAATTTATTTCTAAACAGGATAATTTCATAATAATCGCATTTGAAGTGCTTGGAGCCCCCATGTGTGGTTTTGGTAATTAATGACAATCCCTATGGACTAATGTTTGCATTGAGTTATATTTGTAGGAGTTGTCCATAGGCAATGCTTGAACCATATGTTGGCTTCAAGGTTGCAATAAGAAGAAATTGATGAAGGATATCAAGTGTCAAGTATGTCTTGAAGATGAAGATGAAGTGAGCCCTCAAGTTACTTCAAGACATCAACATGATGAAGAATGAAGAAATGAAGTGCAAGTTCAAGATGAGCCATCTCGAAGAGATCCTTTGCTTGAGTCTTGCCATCCATATGGTGATCATGGATATGTGAAGATGCGCCGAAGAAGAAGTTCTCCCATGGTGGATTATGGGGGAGCAATCCACATGGTGGTCATGGTTATGTGAAGATGCGCCGAAGAAGAAGCTCTCCCATGGTGGATTATGGGGGAGCAATCCACAAGACTTCGTCAAGCAAGCACAAGCAAGAAAGGCGTTCCATCTTGTTGAGGTCAAGATCGTCGTCATCGAGCTCAAGTGGAATGCGCAAGTATAAGGTTTGCTCTTGATAGGGTTTGTTTCTCACCGGTCTCATAGTGTAGTTGGAGACCGGTTTATAGTTTAGTTGCCGTACTATCAAGAGGGCTCTCGAGTGAGTAACTCGATCGTATCGTTCGGAGAGAGCTCAAACCTTTGCATCCTTGCATCATCTTTCTTGGTTGTTATTTGGACCTTATCCATGTGATGTTTTAGAGCTTGTGCTTATTCTCATGACAAGCTCTAGTTCATCGAAAACGGATTTCGCATAGATCACTTGTTGCGTTTTCGAGTTTGGTTCATCATCTTTCTTGGTTTTATTTGGATCTTATCCATGTGATGTTTTAGAGCTTGTGCTTATTCTCATGACAAGCTCTAGTTCATTGAGAATGGTTTTTCCATGGGCAACTTGTTGCATTTTCAAGATTGGAGGTTTTACCGGTATGTCTTTTTGAGATAGGTCAAACCTTTCTTCATTTGTTTCTATCCTCCTTTGCTGGACTATGATGTTTCTATGCATATTGTTGTAGAGCTCGTTGTTGTGATTTCAACGAGCCCAAGATCATCGAAATCGGAGTCCGGATGCAAAAGTTATGCCCGTTTTAGTTTTGGTGTTTCTGCAGTTTTCTTAGGCCGGATATTTTGGAAATATCCGGGCCGGATTATCCGGGCCGGATATTTCGGAAATATCCGGCCCCCGAAATCGTCTAAGGACCGGAAGAAAAGCAGCTCTGGATAGGGGCCGGATTTTTGGCCGGATTTTGTCCAGGTTTTGTCCCTGAGGCCGGATTATCCGGCCCCCCGGATCATCCGGCCCTGACTTGGGCCGGAATATCCTGCCCTGATTTTGCCCACACGGCTCGAATTTCTTGGGGGGTA
Source organism: Lolium perenne (assembly GCF_019359855.2). Taxonomy (NCBI): domain Eukaryota; kingdom Viridiplantae; phylum Streptophyta; class Magnoliopsida; order Poales; family Poaceae; genus Lolium; species Lolium perenne. The sequence goes on along the minus strand of NC_067246.2, from coordinate 29,617,852 downwards.
TAACTACCCCCTTCTTCCTCCTTGGGCTGTGCTTCTCTCACTCTCTCTCCCTCCATTGTTGAACTAGAGAAGCTTGCTCCATCTCTCAATCCCTCCATGATTCTTGCCCCCATTTGAGGGAAAAGAGAGGAGATCTAGATCTACATTTCTACCAATCAAATCCATCTCTTTGTGAGTGGAACTCTCTAGATCTTGATCTTGGTGTTCTTTGTGAATTCCTTTGTTCTTCCTCTCTTATTCCCCCAATAGCTTTTGTAGCTTTGTTGGAATTTGAGAGAGAAGGACTTGAGCATCTTTGTGGTGTTCTTGCCATTGCATTTGGTGCATCGGTTTGAGTTCTCCACGGTGATTCGTGGAGGTGAAAGCAAGGAAGTTGTTACTCTTGGGTTCTTGGAACCCTAGACGGATTCTAGGCCTTTGTGGCGATTTGTTGGGAGCCTCCAATTAAGTTGTGGATGTGTGCCCCAATCTTTGTGTAAGGCCCGGTTTCCGCCTCGAAGGAAATCCCTTAGTGGAACCGTGACCTAGGCCTTTGTGGCGAGGGTCACCGGAGATTTAGGTGAGGCGCCTTCGTGGCGTTCGGTGTGTGGTGTGAGTACCGCATCTTGGGGTGAGGCCTTTGTGGCGTTGGTGTGCATCGAGCAACTACACCTCAAGGTGAGCCTCTTGTGGCGTTCGGGAGCACTAAGCAACCGCACCTCTCCACCGGAGATTAGCACTCGCAAGAGTGTGAACTCCGGGATAAATCATCGTCTCCCGCGTGCCTCGGTTATCTCTATACCCGAGCTCTTTACTTATGCACTTTACCTTGTGATAGCCATCGTGCTTGAAGTTATATATATCTTGCTATCACATACTTGCTTGTATTGCTTAGCATAAGTTGTTGGTGCACATAGGTGAACTCTTGCTTAGAATAAGTTGTTGGTGCACATAGGTGAACCATAGTATATAGGCTTTGGGCTTGACAAAGTAAACGCTAGTTTTATTCCGCATTTGTTAAGCCCATCTCGTAAAAGTTTTAAATCGCCTATTCACCCCCCTCTAGGCGACATCCGTGTCCTTTCAATTGGTATCGGGCGAGGTCTCTCATTCTTAGGCTTCACCGACTTGAGAGTAAAGATGTCGGTTAGGGTATTAGATCACAATAACTTGTTTATATTTGATGGCACAAATTATGATCTATGGAAAATTTATGTGCTTAATATTTTGCGGGGTATTTCCCCGAACATGGAGCGATTTCTTGACATGGGTTTTTCTTCTCCTAAGGATCCCCAAAATTTATCTTATGAGGAGAAGAAAAACTCTTGTCTCGATGCTCTTGCTTCTCATGTGTTTTCCATTGTTGTGAGCAATGTAGTTACTTCTTCAATCATGCCTTTTGGGAGCGCTCATGAATTATGGACAAAGCTTCGAGATAAATATGATGTGTCCAATATCATTGAGGATGATTGTATTGCTTCCACTTCCGGCCGTGATGAGTTCTCATCTTCATCCACTTCACCAAAGTGTTTCAAGACACAAGGTAATGATATGGTGAGTGGTGATGGAAATTGCAATGTTGGTATTGAGCTTACTATTGATGATCCTTCATCTATATCTCATTGCAATGGTTCATCTTTGGACTTAAACACATCTAGCACTAGAAATGATTTACATGCTTGTGTTGATAGTCCTTGCATATCATGTGTAAGTTGCTTGAAAAAATCTAATGATGATATGCTTGCATTGTCTTGTGGCCATGATAAAAATGATTCTATTTCCTCTAGTTGTTGTGTGTCTAACAATGTAGAGGAAACCAAAGATTCTATTGGTCAAGACAAGATCTTGAAAGGAGCCTCAAGTAACTCCTCATCTTTATTTCACGGTCCTCATATATGCCTTATGGCCAAGGGTTCCACGGTACCTCCTACCATGGAACCTAATATGTCTCGTGGTGATAAGAATGAGGATGAATATGAAGAAGAGGATTGGGTTGTCTCTCTACGCGATAAAGGTGAGAGTGTATTCAAGGTTCTTTACAAAGATAAAATTGCTAGCTCTCACTTCTTTGAAATCTTGACTACCGCTATTGAGAGCCAAAAACTTATTTGGATGCATGAGAACACCATTGATAAAAAGGGTGCTCTTGAACGAGAGTATGCCGATGATGTAGCATCTTTAAAGAATGATCTTGAAGAAGAACAAGAGACCGTAGCCTCTCTTGAGGAGCAACTTCAAACCCTTGAGGTGTCTCAAAATGAAATATTTGCTAAACTCACTAAAGAAAGAGACCATGCTAAAGCTAAATTAAAATTGCTTAAAAATGAAAAGTTCAAAGTTGGTGTTGGCCATGATAAACTTGTTAAGGATCTAGATGATCTAGACAAGGCCCACAAGGCCTTGGAGAGCGAACACTCTATCCTCACCAAGTCATATGAGCAACTACAAGCTTCATATTTAAAAGAGCATGCTATGTTACCTTCTCTTCTTAATATGTCTTGTGATGATGCTTGTGCTACTAACTCTACTTCTTGTGAAGCATCTATCTTGAAGGAGAATGTTGAGCTAAGGGCTCAACTTGAATTGCTAACTAGCAATTATGGGAAATTGGAAGAAAATCATGGAAAGCTTTCTAGCTCCCATGAGGATCTTCTAGCCTCCCATGATAGGCTAAAGTTAGCTCATGAGACTATCATATCGAAGGCAACACCTTGTGAGCCTCATGTGGATACTAGCACTACTACCCAAAATGCTATATTGCCATGTGCTAGTCCTAGTAATTCATCCACTCATAGTATTGCTAAATCTTGTGATGAATTATCTTCCTTGCCTTGTTGCTCTAACAATGAAGGTTCTACTTCCTCTAGTACTTGTGTTGTTACTAACCATGTAGAGGAAATCAAAGAGCTCAAGGCCCAAGTCACTTCTTTGAAGACCGACTTGGTAAAGAGTCATGAAGGGAAATGCAAACTTGACACGATGTTAAGTGTGCAACAATCCCCCAATGACAAGAGTGGACTTGGATTCAAATCCAACAACAAGAACAAGTCCAAGAACAACAACAACAAGAAGGGCCAAGTACAAGTCAAAGACCCGGCCAAGATTGTTTGCTTCAAGTGCAAAATTGAAGGGCACCATGTTAGATCTTGCCCTTTGAAGAAGAAGCAAAAAGGGAAGCGGCCTCAAGCTCAAACTCATATTCAACCTCAAGTTGAAGAAATTCCACTTCCCAAGAAGAATCAAGCCAATGCTCCCATTGTGGAGAAATCTAGTGAGAAGAAGGAGAGGAAAAGAACTTGCTACATATGCCGTGAGAAGGGCCACATCTCCTCTTTTTGCACTATTGGTACCTCATCCAACTCTATCTCCATTGATGATGTTTATTCTCTTCGTAAGGATGAGGGTGGCAATGTGTTTGCCAAATATGTTGGTACTCAAAGTGGTGTCAAGAAAAGAACCATTTGGGTTGCCAAGCCTATTGTGACTAACCTCTTAGGACCCAACTTAGTTGGGGACCAACAATCAAAACTTGATCAATAGGTGCTTGTTGGTGGGCATTGGAGACTTGGTTACATCATGAAGAATTAAGGGATCTTCATCACTTATCTTATCTCAAGCCAAGTCTTTTGGTTATCTTACTTCTATCATACACCCAATGTTCCTCCTTGCGGTAACATGTGCTCAACTCTTTTATATTGAAAGTTACTCGCCCCTTTGCATGTGTTAGTTTTGTTCCTAACATATGTTTGTATATGTTGTGCATCCTACTAGTTTTTCTTGAGAAATCAAGTCTATGTATGTTAGGTTGCACACCATGTATTTGTGTGTGTGTTGGAGCCTCTTTGCATCTTGTTGTATCCTATATGGCTCTTATGAGCGATTAATGGACAATCCCATTTTGGGGGAGTGACATTCCTTTGGGAATTTCATGATCCTAACAATGTGTGTACATGAGGAATACCACTTAGAATTGATATTGCAAGATTATCTAGTCTCTATGTGGTATGTCATCTTCATGAGAAATTCAAATTCTAATGTCCATTAATATCTCTACTTGGATCTTATTTGCCTCTTGTGAAAATAAATTCCTTATCACATTATGGGGGAGTAATAAGCTTTGTGCATATTACAAGCCTAGAAAATGTGAACATTTGAGGTTGTGTCACATAGAATTGATACCGTAATTTATCTCTCTCCTATGTGGCATGTTTGCTCAAACAAGCTCCAATTTGCTTAAATGGCTTCATTGCTAATATCTTTGTGGATCTTATTTGTGAAAGTTTTTCTTGGCATGGTTTTTCACAACGTGTCCATCAATACATTTTTGGAAAACCATGTGCTTCAAGTCATACTATTAATTGCTTTGCATGTTGGTATGAATACTATTAATTGCTTCGCATGTTGGTATGAATACTATTAATTGCCTTGCATGTTGGTATGACTAAATGAAGCTATCAAGAAACTATCTTTGCATGATGGTTAACTCTTATCTTTTACCATATGCTTTGTTCGTTGTAAATATGATCTTATGTATACTTACAAACTACCACCGGGAAATATTTCCTAATACCTCTTGTCCTAGGACAATTGGTAATCAATTATGAGGTAGATATTTATTGATCATATCTACATTGGCTCTTGTGTTTAAATTGCCTTATTTATTGCCATGAATTTGTTGTGCTTTGACTCCCATGTGTCTTCCTTGCATCTTATGGATCTTGTGTTTAAATTGCCTTATTTATTGCCATGAATTTGTTGTGCTTTGACTCCCATGTGTTCTTTTTTCTATTCAAACTTTCTTAGCTTTTTTTTGTAGATATAGGTAGTGTGATGATCCTAGTTGTGTGCATTTTGTATCCATATTCTAAATCCTAGATAATGCACTAATCTTGGGGGAGCTCTCCTATATTTGTTATATAAACTTCTCTTGATCTTTATCAAAAATTTGGTTTTGGGAGTCATAAATTTTCTTTTTTTGGTACTGTGTGCCATCATAAAAAGTGTCGAGGGTTTGGTTTATTTGTTGGAACCTTGCTCTCTTGGAAGTTGGTTATCTCATTCCTTTGTGCTTAGGTTTAATTAGCTTCTTATAATGAGATAAGTCTTTGGAGTCAATCTTGTGTTGATTTGATTCTTTGATATAATTTGGACAACCATTGTCTCTTGGTTTATTTGGTGTTTTGTCCAAATTGTATCTTCCTTTGGTTCTTGAAAGTATTGTGCATGCATATTTAATATATGTATATCTTATGGCATGTGTCACTTTCTTTGATCCAATATATAGGGTAAACTCCATCAAATCCTAATTTGGCTAAGATGTGCATGAAATTCAATTTCATATCTATATGCACATAGAATTGTGGAGTTTGTCCTATATGTTGTAGTGTGTCTAACTACTTCGGACCCAATTAGTTTGGGGACCATTTTGTACTTACCTTTGTGTTAGGTACAATGGATATGCATTGAATGCTTGTCTCACTCTTGGAAAGAAGTGGTGACTCAATGGTAACGTGAGGCAAGCTAGGATGATCAACGAACACATATCTACTACATCCACACCAATGCTATCTTGGTAACAAGTATCTTCTCATGCATACTTTTCTTGTATCCAACCTTATGGTTGCATCTTGGCATGAATCTCTTGATTTGCAAATGTTGTGCTTCTTGCAAAAGTCTTAATGAAACCTCTTTATTGTGAATGTGAGTAATTTGAGATGAGTGCATGTGTTGGGAAGTATTTTAAATCATGCTCATGATTCATCCATCCCAACTATGCCTATCTAGCAATTTTGTTGCATATCAATTCCTCAAGGCTCTCACATGTGCAATATAGATGAAAGTGCAAATTTAGTTACTTCTTTTGGTATCCCCGTTTGTGATACTTGTTGCCTTTCTCAAATGCATCCCAACTATCTTCTATCCCTTGTTGATATTTGTGATGTATTTTAGTTGTTTGTGGTTGAAGTTCATGAATGTACAATAAGATAATATTGAGCCTTTGGCCATGCTATTAAGCAAAAATCTTATTGGTATATTGCATGACTTCGTCTTGGATATCATGCTATTTTTCTTGTGTATCTATTTGGTGTGTGCATGTTTCTTTGTGGATAAATATCTTTGTGATATTGTCCACTTAGAGAAACTTATACACATAAGAGATGATACATCTCCATTTGATATCTTATTTATTTGTTGCATGTTGATTGGTCATGCTAAGAAATATAATTCATTGAAGACTATGATGATGCTTTTTGCTCATCCATATAATAGTCTTATAATATGCTTTATCATGCCTTTCACATATCCTCTTGGTTGAGCCTTTTATTATGGTGCCTCTTACTTATTGCTCAACTATTTGTTTGTTGCAAGTGTTAAGCTTATTTCTCTATCTATGATCTATTCCAAATGTTTGTGTTTTAAATGGTAATGAGGGAGTGAGGATTCCATGTTATGCATATTGTATTCAAAGACAACATTTTAATTTATGCATGTACCTTGGGGAGCTTCCTCATTTGATTTAGAGCACTATCTTGTGGTGATCATTAGAGTTTGATTCACTTGGTATATTTTGTTTTTGAATGATATTATGGGAGTGATGATTCCATGTTTGTGCACTTTATACTCCAATACAAATTGTATAGTTTTGTGCACAAACCTTGAGGAGCTTCCTCATATTATTTAGAGCAATCTTCTTGATCTTATCATAATATCTATCTTTCTTTTTGATATCTTCTTTGTGGTTCATTTGGTTGCTTGCTTCATTTGTTGAAGCGTCTTGACTTTGTTATCTTTTTGCAATTGTTGATCCTATCTATGGTGTGATTCCTTCCGAATATTCGTAATTGGATATGTGCATTTGATTCCACTCAAATTATGAGAAATGCACACGCTATGGAGGAACTCTCACTATATTAGCCTTCTAAATTTTTCACCCATTTCGGCAATTGGTGCCAATGGGGGAGAAGTTTGGAGGGTTTAAGGGAATTTGGTTATGTCTTTGCTTTGTGCTTAAGCATGTGCCTTCATTGCATTGCATCTTGTTGCTTTGCATAGTTGAATCTTTAGAGGAAACTCCACTAGGCTTTGAATGCCAATATATGCAATGAAAGTCAAGATCATTCACACATGCATATATTATGGGGGAGTTTGCTCTATAGATCCAACTTATTTGTTACTTAAATTCCTTATATAAACCCTCTCAAAGAGATTGTCATCAATTACCAAAATGGGGGAGATTGAAAGTGCTTGGAGCCCCCATGTGTGGTTTTGGTAATTAATGACAATCCCTATGGACTAATGTTTGCATTGAGTTATATTTGTAGGAGTTGTCCATAGGCAATGCTTGAACCATATGTTGGCTTCAAGGTTGCAATAAGAAGAAATTGATGAAGGATATCAAGTGTCAAGTATGTCTTGAAGATGAAGATGAAGTGAGCCCTCAAGTTACTTCAAGACATCAACATGATGAAGAATGAAGAAATGAAGTGCAAGTTCAAGATGAGCCATCTCGAAGAGATCCTTTGCTTGAGTCTTGCCATCCATATGGTGATCATGGATATGTGAAGATGCGCCGAAGAAGAAGTTCTCCCATGGTGGATTATGGGGGAGCAATCCACATGGTGGTCATGGTTATGTGAAGATGCGCCGAAGAAGAAGCTCTCCCATGGTGGATTATGGGGGAGCAATCCACAAGACTTCGTCAAGCAAGCACAAGCAAGAAAGGCGTTCCATCTTGTTGAGGTCAAGATCGTCGTCATCGAGCTCAAGTGGAATGCGCAAGTATAAGGTTTGCTCTTGATAGGGTTTGTTTCTCACCGGTCTCATAGTGTAGTTGGAGACCGGTTTATAGTTTAGTTGCCGTACTATCAAGAGGGCTCTCGAGTGAGTAACTCGATCGTATCGTTCGGAGAGAGCTCAAACCTTTGCATCCTTGCATCATCTTTCTTGGTTGTTATTTGGACCTTATCCATGTGATGTTTTAGAGCTTGTGCTTATTCTCATGACAAGCTCTAGTTCATCGAAACGGATTTGGCATAGATCACTTGTTGCGTTTTCGAGTTTGGTTCATCATCTTTCTTGGTTTTATTTGGATCTTATCCATGTGATGTTTTAGAGCTTGTGCTTATTCTCATGACAAGCTCTAGTTCATTGAGAATGGTTTTTCCATGGGCAACTTGTTGCATTTTCAAGATTGGAGGTTTTACCGGTATGTCTTTTTGAGATAGGTCAAACCTTTCTTCATTTGTTTCTATCCTCCTTTGCTGGACTATGATGTTTCTATGCATATTGTTGTAGAGCTCGTTGTTGTGATTTCAACGAGCCCAAGATCATCGAAATCGGAGTCCGGATGCAAAAGTTATGCCCGTTTTAGTTTTGGTGTTTCTGCTTTTCTTAGGCCGGATATTTTGGAAATATCCGGGCCGGATTATCCGGGCCGGATATTTCGGAAATATCCGGCCCCCGAAATCGTCTAAGGACCGGAAGAAAAGCAGCTCTGGATAGGGGCCGGATTTTTGGCCGGATTTTGTCCAGGTTTTGTCCACGAGGCCGCATTATCCGGCCCCCGGATACTCCGGCCCCAACTTGGGCCGGACTATCCGCCCTGTTTTTGCCCAAACGGCTCGATTTTCTTGGGGGTATAAATACCCCCCTTCTTCCTCCTTGGGCTGTGCTTCTCTCACTCTCTCTCCCCTCCATTGTTGAACTAGAGAAGCTTGCTCCATCTCTCAATCCCTCCATGATTCTTGCCCCCATTTGAGGGAAAAGAGAGAGGAGATCTAGATCTACATTTCTACCAATCAAATCCATCTCTTTGTGAGTGGAACTCTCTAGATCTTGATCTTGGTGTTCTTTGTGAATTCCTTTGTTCTTCCTCTCTTATTCCCCCAATAGCTTTTGTAGCTTTGTTGGAATTTGAGAGAGAAGGACTTGAGCATCTTTGTGGTGTTCTTGCCATTGCATTTGGTGCATCGGTTTGAGTTCTCCACGGTGATTCGTGGAGGTGAAAGCAAGGAAGTTGTTACTCTTGGGTTCTTGGAACCCTAGACGGATTCTAGGCCTTTGTGGCGATTTGTTGGGAGCCTCCAATTAAGTTGTGGATGTGTGCCCCAATCTTTGTGTAAGGCCCGGTTTCCGCCTCGAAGGAAATCCCTTAGTGGAACCGTGACCTAGGCCTTTGTGGCGAGGGTCACCGGAGATTTAGGTGAGGCGCCTTCGTGGCGTTCGGTGTGTGGTGTGAGTACCGCATCTTGGGGTGAGGCCTTTGTGGCGTTGGTGTGCATCGAGCAACTACACCTCAAGGTGAGCCTCTTGTGGCGTTCGGGAGCACTAAGCAACCGCACCTCTCCACCGGAGATTAGCACTCGCAAGAGTGTGAACTCCGGGATAAATCATCGTCTCCCGCGTGCCTCGGTTATCTCTATACCCGAGCTCTTTACTTATGCACTTTACCTTGTGATAGCCATCGTGCTTGAAGTTATATATATCTTGCTATCACATACTTGCTTGTATTGCTTAGCATAAGTTGTTGGTGCACATAGGTGAACTCTTGCTTAGAATAAGTTGTTGGTGCACATAGGTGAACCATAGTATATAGGCTTTGGGCTTGACAAAGTAAACGCTAGTTTTATTCCGCATTTGTTAAGCCCATCTCGTAAAAGTTTTAAATCGCCTATTCACCCCCCCCCCCCTCTAGGCGACATCCGTGTCCTTTCAGCGTATTCTTGAAAGATGTCAGAATTAGTTAATACGAAATCTTTATATTGTACAAGTTTTAACACAAATCAATGACAAAAAGAACAGTTCAATAGCTGAATTGGCGGTACTCTGTTGGCAGTATACTCTGTTTCGACACAATAACTGAAAATTGATAAAACATTCTGGATGATACAGTTAGTCAACACGCCATCTGTAAGTAATCGGGAACAAATGTGGTGCAAAGTCTTCACCGTAAATCTCACTTCCAAGATCATATTCTTACTACTAAAACATATAGTTTCCTTTTCTAATCCATGATAATCAACATCTCCCTTTCTTCTTTCAAGGTCCCCAACAACCATTCAACTTGAAAATTGTTTGCATGATTGTTGAAAAAATAATTTGACAAGCTCTCATCGACTGTTTCTTCCAACTATTCAGTATCATCAGACTACTAAATTAAAACAAACGAACTATTTACTACTCCAAACGAATGTATATATCGGTAATCGGCTCAGTGAAAACTAAACGAATCGTATGTCCATCAGATCTTTCGATCCGTCGCACTATTGACACGCAGAAATCGCCGCAAACCCGTCAAGAAACGTGCTGCAGAACAGTTCCTGCCGCTTGCCCGAGGAGGTGCAGGGCGACTGCGGCAGAGACCGGCACGCCGCCGAGCACCAGCGCGGCCACGGCGACGGCGACGCCGGGCCTGGTGCCCATGAGCATCAGCTGCAGCGTGCCGGTGAGCGCGGACACGTCAGAGACGTAAGCCGGGTAGTAGCGCTTCTCCCACGATGCCCACCCCGTCGGCGCCTCGTAGTTGGTCTCCGCCATCCGCGCCTCCCGGATCTTCCGCCGCAGCACCGTCATGCCCTCGTCCACCAGCAATCCGCCGTAGTGGTCCCGCTGGAAGGCGCCGCATCTCACCGTCACTGCAGCCTGCGGCCTCCTCGATTGCAGCGATAGAGCGTGGCACAGCGGCGATCCGTGACGGAGCCCAAGCCCGGCGGCTGGCCGCATCGTTTGAAGTGAGAAGGTAGACGACATCGATGGGACGGGCTCAAGAGTTTATCGGGTTTGTGATCTCAAGAAGATGATGGTACTGAGTACTAACTAGAGTATGATCGGAGAAACAGGAAGAATGAAGCAATGGAAGTTGACGAGAAATGCAGCTCGAGTGGAACTTTTATAGGCCAAATCAGTAAGCGCGTGAGCGTCCTTGGCGCGTTTTGGACGGTGATTTGGACGTTATTTAATAATATATATGTTAGTAATATTGATCCAATAAGCCGATGTAGTGGCAATCAAACGCCATGGCTCGTGGACTCCAACTAATACCTGTCTGCACGCCGCCGGCCGCCCCAAGGTAGCATCTCGTTAACTGCAGATGATGGAGTAGTCTTATGATTGAGTTGAACGACGACCCACTACAAGAATATTTATATGGGTTTGAAATTCGAATGCATCTCCGGACGATTTATTCACTACCGAATGCATATAGTACGCATCTCCGATTGAGATTTGAGATTTGATACTACTTCCTCTTGGACATAATAATATACTTCATGATGTTTTTAGTGGTCTCGATTTCATATTTTAGTTGTTGACACTTTTTATGTTTTTCATTAAAGTTTACACGACTTGACTTTTAAAAACACAATATAGAGGACATATTATGCTCATTGCTTCATAATAAAGCTATTGAAAAGTCGTGTTAGATAAGGTTATTCAATGGAAGTGGTATTATTCATTGGAAGAAACTAGGACCTTCAACAATCAACACCAACAAAAGCAAAAAAGAGTTGGCCAGCCCACGCTGCTGACTGTTCTCCATCGATCTGAATTTTTATTTTTTGGCCGCTAGGCTTGCGGGTTAAACTTTCCGGGGTTTTTTTTTTTCCATTTCTTTAAGAATGATCTTCTGTCTCCAATGTGTTGAATTTTTTTCAGAATTTGATACCTGAAATATTTGTCTAAATCATGAAAATACAAGAAACTATCAATCAGCCCCAGTATGGAAATAGTAAGAACAGAGTATAAGAGCATCTCCACTCGTCCCTCCGAACAGGTCCCTGGCGAGCGTTTTTTTCATCCGGACGGCGTAATTCGGCCCAGTCGCGCCCCCGGTTCCTCGTTTTCGTCCGGATTAGGCCCTTCATCCATCCGGCGAGCCCACGCCATCCCCGGCCCCCCGGGGAGCGCTCGGGGAGTCCGGACGAAACGAAAGCGTGCGTGGCCCCAACTTGTCGGCGACAATGGCCTGGGTTTGTACGGCAATACCCTCGTCTTCCCGATCTACGGCAATACCCTCGTCTTCCCGATCTACGGCAATACCCTCGTCGAACGAAAGCTTTGAACTCTCAAGTGGTGCAACATAGATAGATTATATATATTTCGAATATAATTCGAATAAACATAAAAATTACATATAAAAACTTTAAAACAAACTTAAACTACTTCTTCTTCCTACATGGCCCCGCCTCATCGTCGTGGCGGCGACGCTTCCGGCTCGTCACCTCCTCGTCGGAGGAAGTTGAGTCCTCCTCCTCGTCAGTGTCCTCAACCTCTTCGTCGTCCTCCTCCTGCTGCTCCTCCTCCTTTTCCTCGGCCTCTTCCTCGGCCTGCTTCTTGGCCTCTTCGTCCTCCTCCTCGTCCTCCTCGTCGTCATCCCATTCGTCCTCGCTGGCCGGTGGGGGGGGGGGGGGGGGAATCGTCGCTGCTGGACGATGCAGCTTTATCCCACCAATGGCGCCATCCAGGCGGCTTCCCCTCGCTGTCGGTGTCCGATGGCCAAGAGAGATCGCTCATGGTTGACGGAGGATGGTGAGGAGAGAACAGATGAATGGCGTCGGCCGTCGGAAACCGTATATGTAGGTCTCTCGACGAAGAGAGCGGCGGTTGCTCTTCCGCGGAGTTCGTGCTCCATTACGGCGGTTCTCGCATCGAGGCCACTTCGACCGTTCCCGACGAGTCGTTTTGGCTCTCCAGACCACTTCGCGACGGTTCAATGCGTCGAGGGAACTCCGACGATTGCCCTTCCCGGTGACTGCGTCGTCGCTATGCACGCGGTGGGTGCGCGTCAGAAGACGACCATGGGCTCGCGGCTGAAAAAATGGGCCTCCCCAGGCCACAAAATACATCCATCCGGCGCTAAATAACGCCGGATTTCGGCCTGGGAGCCCCAACGGCTGGGGATGCTCTAAAGACAAAGCTCTCTATTAGTTATCCGCAGAGTACAAGAAATACAAATGAGCGTTGGATTTCATATCAAATATGATGCGAAGTCTATATATTGTACTCCCTCTGTTTATATTTAGTTCACCCTCTGGGTTCAGTCAAAATATAACTTTGTTAGGCTTGACCAAAAGTTTAGGAAAAAATATCAACAGCCATAACACATAATCAGTATAATATGAAAATATACTGTTTAGTCATTTTTTGAGTAATGACAATCTTTTTACCGTAAAAGGTGGCTCTGGGACAAGTTCGAGTTCTGCATGTCCCCTCCTCCGCTCAGTTCGCGGACATCTTCACCAAAGGACTACCGACAACAAAAAAAAATTGATATTCGTTTCAGTCTCAACGTTGTTGAACCACACGTTGATACTGCGGGGGGCTGTTAGATTATAAGTCGGTTTAAGTTTGCTTGTGTCCCAAGTTAGGGTCACCCGCATTGGCCCCTATATATTCTTTGTAAAACCAAACGTATCAATTATCAATTTATGAGACAAAGCATATTCTTTCACTTCCCTCTCATGTTGTCGTCGGCGTGCGTCGTTGGGCAGCCCGTGCGGTTCCTGTGGCGGCATGTTTTCCCTTCCCGACACAAGGCGTGTCATGCGGGGTGGCGCTCTTCCTTGTCACCGGTGCAACTCGGCCCAAGGTCGGCGGGGCCTAGCATGGCATCGGTTGTCGTGTTGCACTAAGGGCATCCTCTAACAAGTGGAGGCGGTTGTGGGTGGTTTCCCTCACGTCTGCAACGTCCCGTGGCGACGGCGGTGGATACATGCTACACCTACAGGAGGTCTCGGTTGACAGCGTTGGCCCGGCGCGACCGGCGGTACCACATAGGTGTCGGTTTGGGCGCGAGATAGGACGACACCGTCTAGAGATGCCACCAGGCGGAGCCGGGGCCTACGACAGAGGGGATCCTGCCGTCGGCCTAGATCTGGTCCCATCTAGGCTTGAATCAAGATGGACGGACCCTGCTCTCTTCGTGGTTTCGGGAGCTCTTAGGGAGCCCATCCCTTGGCCATGAGTGGTTGAGGTGCTAGATTCGGGCCATTGGGCCTAGATCCGGTGACCGCCATGAACGTTGTGGTGGCTACCACATCGTTGATGCTAGATCTTGGATGCGAGGACGGCGGCCTCAAAAGGTGGACTAGCGGGCGTCTCTACGGCGAGCGAAGTGGCAGTGGTGGTGGCCTTGCGTTTTGGTCATTTGGATGGCACGGAGCGGGCGGCGAGAGTTCCTGGAGTTGATGGTGCTTCGATAAGGCCTTCTCCCATATCGCGTTATGGAGGCCGGGCTCGGGGACAATGGATGGTCCGAGTTATCGATTGTGAGACGGTTTTCCGGGCGAAAGCTTGATGTTTGGATGCCAAAGGTGGCGATGCGTACATGTGTCCTAACCCCCTTGAGGGCGCCACTCTGGTTACCCTTGCTATGTTAGGACTCTGAGTGAAAACCCCTAACCTTGTGGTCTCGATGGCAGCGGTGCATCCGCATGTGTCGTTACCTTCTTGGAGGCATTGTCGTAGAGCTCTGAACCCTCTTGCTCTCGGTCTGCTGGCAAGCTTTGGCTCTCTTTTTTCCTTCTATTTAATCTATGATCTGCTTTGTAAGAGATACTTTTTTTTGAAAATGTGTTGTGTATTAATCAGAAAACATTGTTTAAATTACAATCATCCAAGGCCGCTTTCGACACGCAGGTCGGCACCGCACCTTGTAACACTCCACGACACAACACATTACGACTAAGTTGGCATAAACCATGAGCAACGTTATTACAGTTTCTGCTCACTTTAGAGATGACAATTTGTCGATCTGGTGGTCTCAACGAGTTGAATTCCTTCGCTATGAAACACACCTCAGATCGGTCGCTACTATCCTCTCTAAAGGACTCCACAACTGAAGCACAATCTGTCTCAATGATAAGATTTGAAGTACAATTTGCAATTCCCAATCTCAAACCTTCAAGGCATGCAATAGCTTCTCCCATTGCCGCTGATTGGCAGTGAGTGATGGCATCCCAAGATGATAGTAGAATGTTACCCATGTGGTCCCGTAGAACCACACCTCAGGCACCATTCCTTTCTTCCTTTAAAAAACTTGCATCGACATTGCATTTTATCCATCCATCAGGTGGTTTTTCCCAGTTTTTCCCCTGCACTTGCATCGCATTTTGGACCTTGTCATCAGTGATTTGCTTCTGGTCTATTTTTCCTTTTCCTTTTCTATCCACTACAAGCTCTCCTTTCTTTAAATTCTGCAAGGTAGCTAAATAACTCTGTAGAAAATTGATCGAGTTTTGGATAGAAGCTTTACCATCGCCGAAAACTATATTGTTTCTGTGATGCCACGCTCTTCACCATATGAACATCAGTTTGTCCCTCATCTCTTTGGGCAGTTTGTCTAGCAAGACCAGGACCCATTCATTCCCTGTAAAGACTAGTTCAGATTCATGTGGTAGTTCCCAGATTTCAGCCAAACCTTGCCTTAGAGCCTTTGCCTTCGTGCAATTCATAGTCGCATGGTACCCAGTTTCTTCCTCCATTCCACAGATACTGCAAGTGGGCAAGACATTGGGGAGTCTTCTACTTCTGTTTACCTGAACAGCTAGGCTGTTAGTAGCTAACTTCCAGGTGAATATCTTTACTTTGGGAGGTACATTTGTGCTCCAAATAGTATTCCATAGACTTCTATCCCCATTCAGATTTTCACTTGAGTTTGGTGGATTATTGGATCTGAGATCAAGGGCCAGATTGTAGGCACTCTTCACTGTAAACATGCCATGTTTTTCTGGGATCCAAGATATGAAATCATCCTCGTCAATTCTTGGCAAGCGAATTTTGAGTATTTCCTCGGCATCATGGGGCATAACAATTTTCCTTACCAAATCTTCCTTCCATGATCGGTCCTCGTGATTTATAAGCTTATCTACTCGTCTAAATCTTGAGTTTGTCAAGTTTGCAGTGACTTTCATGTCTCCCCTTGGGATCCAATTATCTCTCTGAATCCGAACTTTCTTCCCGTTTCCGATACGCCATAATATTCCTTTTTTAGGAGCTCGAGGCCATACATGATACCTTGCCAATAGGGAGATGGGTTCCTAATAAAAGCAGTATCTATTAACTCTCCATTTGGGCAGTATTTTGCTTTTAGTAACCTTGCACATAAGCTATCTAGAAAAGCAATGAGTCTCCAAGCCTGTCTTGCCAACAATGCTTGATTGAACAAATGGAGATCTCTGAAACCCATTCCGCCCTGCCCTTTTCTTCTCGTAACTTTATCCCAACTCATCCAATGCGTTCTTCTCCTGTCATTTTCATCACCCCACCAGAAGTCTCTTATCAATTTCATGAGATCTTCACACAGTCCCTCTGAGAATTTGAACACACTCATGGAGTAGGTAGTAATGGCTTGTATCACTGATTTAATGAGAACATCCTTTGCTCCACTAGAGGAATTTTTTTCAGTACAGTCGGAGACACGCTTTTTGATTTTCTCCTTGACTGGCTGAAATTTGCCATCTTTCATACGTCCTTCGGGAACTGGTAGACCAAGGTATTTCTCCTCGAAACTCACAGTCTGTATGTCCAAAATGGTTGCCACCACCTGACCTTGTGCCTCAGTACATTTGTTTCCTAACAACAAGGAGCACTTCCAGGGCTTAGGAGTTGCCCTGTGGCCACCTCGTACTTAATCAAAACATTTTTAACTTTATTTGCTTGATCTGCATTGGCCTCAAAGAAAAGAAGACTGTCATCAGCAAAAAGAAGGTGTGAAATACCCGAGCTACGTCGGCATACCTTAAGTTCCTTAATATGTCCTGCATCAATCTCTCTTTGCAGTAGCCTAGACAGCCCATCACCAACAAATAAAAAGAGATATGGTGATAGAGGGTCCCCCTGTCGAAGTCCTCTAGTTGGTTTGAAATTCTCCAAAGTCTCTCTGTTGAACCGGACTGAATATGTTACCGTTCTGACACATGTCATTACCCATATAATCCACTGCTCAGCAAAACCCAGCTTCTCTAAAATTTCTTCCAGATATTTCCAATCCACCCTATCATACGCCTTGGCCAGATCCAATTTGTAGCCACAAAATTTACCTTTCCCATCACTGCTCTTCTGTAAGGCATGAATGCATTCGAAAGCTATAAGAGCATTGTCAGTAATAAGTCTACCCGGAATGAAGGCACTCTGACTCGGGGCAATAATTTCTTGGAGCAACGGTCGAAACCTATTTACCATGCACTTCGACTCAATTTTGTAAATAACATTACAGAGGCTTATGGGTCTAAAATCCTTTAGGCACACCGGGTTTTTAGTTTTTGGTATAAGAACTATTACCGTGTCATTTATTCTTTCAGGCATCACTCCTGTCCTAAAGAAATCTTTAACAGCAGCCACAATATCATTCTTGAAGACTCCCCAATGTCGCTGGAAGAATCTTGCTGGAAAACCATCTTTGCCAGGTGCCTTCAATGGTCCTATTTGAAAAAGAGCATTTCCTATTTCCTTACACAACCTTTCATTCATTTCTTGGGATATTTGGGTGTGTACATTATCTGTAATAATATCTGGCTGGACCTTCTGATCTGCAGTATATAAATCCTTAAAAAACTTTGTCGCCATTTCTTCCATCTCTTCTTTGCTTTCAGACATGCTTCCATCAGCCTTTTCCAAACGTTCAATTTTATTTTTCTTTGCCCTCCACGTAGCTTTTTGGTGGAAGAACTTTGTGTTTCTATCTCCTTCCTTTAGCCACTGAATTCTAGAGCGTTGCCTCCAATATAGCTCTTCTTGTTCAAGCAAATTATCTAGCTCCCATTCAATACTTCTCTTCTCCTCTTGATTATGCCGCACAAAATTTCTATTTATATTTTCTAATCTTTTCCTTAACCTTTCAATCCGTTTTGAGACAGATCCTACTGTCTTTTTGTAAGAGATACTTCTCCTAGGCTTGTATCGATTCGGCAGTGTATGACTTTATCTATACTTCTTATAAAATAAAACCCCACTAAGTGCAATTAATATTTATCTATCTCAACATGCAAGCTATCCACATCATCTATTTTTTTTAGCCAATCATTTGTCCACCTCATCCCACTAATAGTTCTTATTTATTATCTATCTCTGCATGCAAGATATTTATATTACCTATTTTTAACTATTAAACTAGCAATATCATTTTGTTCCGCTCGATTGATAATATCGCACCCTCATGTTATATCATTACATAGTTAAGTCATGTGCAAATTGAACACCGAAATAGTTTGGCAACCAAATGAACTCTTTGCGAATTAAACGCAATGTTAATTATGTGCTCTTATATGTAACCACATATGACATTTTTTAAAACATGCGGCAATGTGCATGCATTTTTCATGCAAGCCATCAATATCATTTGGTTCTTTACCTTATCTAGTTCAATCACATACACCTCTAAAATATAACGATCTTTAAATTTTCAAATACCTATCCATTTTATGGCTATTAAATTTAGTGTCTCAACTACTATGGCCAACTAAATATTGTATATTCTATAAACCAAGTTTTCTGTGTTTTATTAGATTTCTTAAAGAGATATCCGCTGCAACGCGGGTATTGTTCTAGTTTACAAAACGGACAAAAGCCCGTTTCGAAGACACGGGCTCATAGCAAGAATTACTATATCAGCAGACTAGCAGCACAATTCTTACAAAGACTGGCAGTCATAAACACATCACTACAGGGTACAACAGACACAGAAAAAAGGATTTCTTTAACAGTTGAAAAAGAAAGGATTTCTCCATGAAAATACAAGAAAAATATCATCCTACATTTGTAGCTATGGGCTGCATATCTACTAGTTTCACCGAGCTCATGCTGCGTTGAGCCTTGAGGTGAGTTATTTATGGTTATCTGGCGTTTAATTTTGTAATTTACATTTGGTTTCGGACTGAACCTGAAGTGAAATCCGGGGAGTGTATTATAGCTTGTACCGGACTGAACCTGAAGAAAAATGTTTCCATATTGCTAGGATGTATTACCGAAACGCAAGTTGCACAACCTCTTTGGTTAGAACTGCTAAATTTTTGTCTCAGCTTTGCTGCAACAGACACATCTTCACAGAAAAGGCTCTGATATTGAACGCACGCAGTGGTTTGGAGCAACACAACATCAGCATGCATCAGACTCTTTGTTAACACAAAGTTCTAAATCCAAGTGGTGACATTAGACGCAGTGGTTTGGAGCAACACAACATCAGCATGCATCAGACTCTTTGTTTAGAACTTGGAACCGCTGGTTGATAGTGTGTTCAATTTCCGTTTCGACTTTGCTGTAACATACACATTTTCACAGGAAAAGCTACGATAAGAGACAAGTTCTGAAGCCAAGTGGTAACATCGAAGTTGATTCACTCATTCAGTCTACAGAGGAAGCATACCATACAAGAAGCAAATGGAAATTAATTAACAGACGGGAAAACAGCAGAACCATCACCGATAATCCATCACTGGGACTCCTCGCCGGCGGTGTCGTCCTCCTGGTCGGACTGGAGGGGCGGGAGGAGCTGGGCCTTGCGGCGGGTGTCGCGGGGCGGGACGGGGACGGCGAGGAAGTGCTTGGTCTTGGAGATGGGGCGGGACCGCAGCAGCTCCACGACGTCGCCGACCTTGAACTGGTTCTCCGGGTCGTGCGCCTGGTACTTCTTCTTGATGCGCTCCCGGCGGTGGTACTTGGGGTGCGGCGCCAGGCGCACCACCTCCACCCCCACCGTCTTGTTCGCCTTGGTCGTCACCACCCGCCCCGTCAGCTGCTTCGCCGCCGAGATCCGGGTGAGGAACGCCGGCCGCGAGGACGCGGCGCCCACGGCGACATTGGAGGAGGAGCAAGGGAGGTGGAGCGGGGACGCGAAGGTGGAGCTGAGCAGCATCTTCTTCTTCTTCCTAGGTGCGCGCACGTATGACTCTGAGGAAGGATAGGGATAAGGTTATGTTTGGGTTTCTTGCTGGCCCTTTGTATTAACCATAAATATGCAGAGTAACAGTTTGTATTGCACTAGTAGTCTGAAAATGAAAAATACCAGGGAGACAGAATTGATGAGAGCTTGTCAAATTTCTCCGTTACACAAAATTATATGCGGATGTATGTCACAACAATTAATCAAGAGCATCTCTAACAGATAATCTATTATAGGACACCCACATTGCCATTTTTTAATCACCAAAAAAACACAACTTGGTTTAAAACATGATATATTTAAGGGCACGGCAGCCGTAGCAGGTCATGTAAAATAGGTCACTTCTACACCAACTTGTCCTTCTTCAACGGATCAAATCTCAAACTGGATAACTAAAACTTAAGTTGAAATAGTTTTAATTTAATTCACACACTTCTAATCCATTAGATAGATTAAATACATTCAAATTCAACTTTCCCGCGATAAAAATCTAATTTGACAGACACTTGAAACCTAAACTTCGATATTTTGACCCTAAACTTCCGTACTACGATACATAACTAAACTTGACACTACGATAGATAAAACTCAACACCGATGGTGGAGGCGGAGTTCACTCCCAATCGTCGTCGCCAAAATTGCTGATGTTATTCCAGAAGTCCGAGTCCAACTTGGAGGAGGAGGAGCCCAACAAGAGGACGATGGTGGAGGGGCTGCCTCGGATGCCGCAGTCGCAACCTCTTCCTCCGCCTTCTTGGTGTTGGCACTCGCTGTGAAGTACTCCGGCTCGAATTGGTTGAGCTCGGGTGTTCATAAAAAAATCTTCCCCATTGCCTCCTCATCGGTCTCGTGGGCCCTAATCTGCAAAAACGAGTGGCGATTCTCCTTCTCATGCTCGTTGGTGACCATACGCACCAGCGGGAAGAGGAACTCGGCCTCCCTGAGGCTCTCCACGTCGTCGAAATTTACCTCCGGGCGCGGCCAGCCGAACATCGATGGACCAAAGTAGTAGGCGCGCGCGGCTAGCTCTGGCGACGGACCGTGCCGAGCCACCAACGCTAGCCGTTGACGGTGATCTCCGCGGCGTAGCAGCTGGAATGACGCAACCACACGTCGAGGAGGACAGTCGACGACTTGGGGCGGCGACGCGGTGCGATTCAGCGGTGAATGGTGGCATCGGATCCGGTGGTATTGGGGCGCGCTGGCGGCGAGAATTGGAGGCGGCGGGGCTGCGGGACAAAAGGTTGGTGGATTTTTCAGCGTGGTGGTTGGGCTAAGCACGTCGATAAAAATATAGGATGCATTACCACCCCTGGTGGTGTATATTTAGATCACTTAGACCAAAGTATACATCACGATGTAAAAAAAAATACATCACCATACGGGTCGCCATTTTGGATAAGCATTTTCGGGCCAATGTGATGTAAAAATCAGCTAGTCAGTATTAGAGATGCTCTAAACTCCCGTCTAGTGAATTGCAAGCTTGACCCCTTACGTCAACATTGTGAGATCAATTCCTCAAAGAAAAAAAACATTGTGAGATCAATTAACCTACTTTATGAAAAGTTCACCAGCTTATCTGGTTTAAAAATAATTGTGTTCAAAACACATTTTTTCGGAGGGTAAACTGCCGCACTTTGCTAATTACTTCATAATGTTTATAGGATACAAAAGTTAAAAATCATCTAGAGTATCTAGTAACCAGACGCGGAGACTGTGCTTGTGGTAAGTAGAGGAGCGTGGAAGCCCGTGTGCCTCGGAAAATCTTATTTGATGCTTCACGCGAACCTTAGCGCTGCGGCGCTCACTTCTCATGCGGTGGCCTTCACGAAGACGACAAAAAGAAGAGGTCCGCGTGGCCTAACTCGCCGGAGACGAGGAGGACGCGGCGTCGATCGCTAGCGAAGGTGAGGCCATGAACTAAGGGTTAGAGTGCAGTTGCGGGAGCTTAGGGTTATGGTGCAGGTGCGGGAGCTCGCCGACAGTAGAACTTAGGGCTTT
This sequence comes from Lolium perenne, assembly GCF_019359855.2. NCBI lineage: Eukaryota > Viridiplantae > Streptophyta > Magnoliopsida > Poales > Poaceae > Lolium > Lolium perenne. The sequence continues at coordinate 29,595,999 of NC_067246.2, read as the reverse complement.
GAGGGTGTAGAGGGTCGTCGAGCCGGAGATAGGGTGCGGCTTAGAGGGAGGCTAAGGGCGGCAGCGAACCGGCGATGGGCAGCAATGGAGGTGGGTGGGATGGAGAGGCACTGCGGGAGCGGGCGGCATGGACGGCGGTGAAGTGGGTGTGTCTTAGCCAAAGAAGAAGGCGTGGAGGAGGACGATGACGCGATGGTGTCGATTGGTGGGCCGGCTCCATGACAGCTTCCCTGCGTGCGCCAATACGCTCGTCGGTGCCTGAAGTGTGAAGTAGTACCTTCTATGTGAACTGTGAAGGTTCTGCAGTTGCCCCTATACATCGTCCGTGTGCGTGCAGGAGTAGGGCATGCACGTGAGCGCCTCCCTCGTGCGTCCTATTGGGCAGGCCTAGGAAAGGGTCCTTGGGTAGGCTTTTTCTTTTGGAAAACGCTTCAGATCCGGCGACCGATAGCATCCCTCGCTTCGCGCGGCCCTTTACGGACCTGGTTTTCGGCCCAAACTGGAGTGTTGCTTTTTTTAAAAGAAATGTACAGTATTGTTTCCAGATTTGTAACAACTAGATAAAAAATTTGTTGTAAACTCACACGACATATTTTGTAAGATTTTTCTAAGTGATATGTTACGAAAATGTGTGTTTCTTGATACGTTGTAAACGGATGACTTTTTTATTGTAATTATTTGTGATTTTTGGTGTAATTGTTTTAGTCATGGACACTTTTTTCGTAGAGATGTTGTATATGTTCGTTAGTTTTGTAACAAATGCATATAAAAGTTATAGAGAAAGCATGTCAGAGATGTTGTAATGTTCACCTGGACGTTTGCTATAAATTATTTTGTTGTAATCGCTAATAATTTTTGGTAAAAATAGCTGGTGATTTTGTTGTAATTTGATATATATATAAAATGTGTTATTTTCAATCAAATTTTCACAGCCACGAACATATGTTTTTTGTTGTTATAGCTTTTGATTTTTTATTGTAATTGTATCAATTTTTGTTGTAAACCAACCTATAGCAAAACAATTATTGTTTAACCATTTTTTTATAATACTATTTTGTTTATATTTTTTGTAATTTTTTTGTTATAATAGTACATATTTTTTGTAAGCGAAGTGAGATATTTTGTTGTAATACTTAGTATAAGGACCGCGGGTTAAGTTTCAGAAAAACAGGGGGCAAAATGCAAATCTCGCACCGCGGTAAATTTCGGACGTCGGATCTTGATCGTACGGCGCGGAGAACGACCGATTTTCGGCCGTCCCATCCGGCGACCGACGCGTAGCGTCCGCCTTTTCTTTTTGCTATTATTTCTATTTTCTTTAACAAAATTCAAGATTGGGGACCTTTCATTTTGAAGAAAACTTATATTTAAAAAATGTCCCGCCTTAATTTTTCAAATTATAAAAATGTTTAAAAGTAGAAATTATTTAAATATAAAAATTATTCAAAGTAAGCAAATGTTCGAACTTTAAAAAAATCATACATGAAAATTATTCAGACTTGAAAATTATTTAAACTTAAAAATTATTCAAAGTTGCAAAATGTTCAAATTTAAAATTGTTCCAATGATAAAAAATGAAATAAAATAATCTTCAATTTAAAAATCATTTATATTTTAGAAAAATAATTTTTCATTAAAAAGGAAAACAAAAAAACAAAGAACCACAGAAAACCGAAAGAAGCTGGAAGGTTCTGGATCCTTCCGAAAACCGAAAAGACCATTCAACATGTTAATAGGTCAGGCCAGTGGTCACTATTCATGCATGCACGCGGATGATATGTAGGCTTTTTCGGGGTGCTCCTATTCAACGCGTTTAGCGCCTGTTACGCCACCGACGCCCATAGGAAGACAAGATGGGCCCTGGCCCAGCAACTACTTCCCCAACTACTCTTCTTCTTCCTCATGTTCGACCTCTCCCTTCTAGCTCTCAAGCCCCGCCTCCATCGTCTGCTGCCGCCACCCGCGGTCGATCCCGCAGAGCTCGCCGCACCGCCCTCCTCCATCCTCCGCCCATCGCCGGTCTGCCGCCACCCGGATCTCCCTCTAAACCCGCCCACCTCCCCAACTTCGGCAACACCCCTGCACCCTAAGCCCTAAGAACGAAAGTCGAAGAGCACCGCACCCGAACCCTAAGACCCTGTTATCACCAGAATTTGACCATGTCAGAGGTGGGCCGTGATCAAGATGGGCTTAAAGATTATATACGGAAGAAATACGTGGATCGGCCTTATATGCAAAGTTGGGCTAGATTGCCCATATATCTGTAATATAGTAGATCGTATCTTAGATAGAGTTTTACCCGTGCACGGTTAGGTGCACGCCTGAGTTAGAAAGTCCCCTGGACTATAAATATGTATCTAGGGTTTATGGAATAAACAACAACCAACGTTCAACCAACAAATCAATCTCGGCGCATCGCCAACTCCTTCGTCTCGAGGGTTTCTACCGGTAAGCATCATGCTGCCTAGATCGCATCTTGCGATCTAGGCAGCAGAAGCTTCATGTTGTTCATGCGTTGCTCGTACTGAAGCCTTTTTGATGGCGAGCAACGTAGTTATCATAGATGTGTTAGGGTTAGCATTGTTCTTCGTATCATATGCTATCGTAGTGCAACCCTTGCGTATCTAGCCGCCCTCACACCTATCTTAGGTGTGGGGGCGGCACCCCGCTTGATCGTTATTTAGTAGATTCGATCCGTTACGGTTGCTCCTTGTTCTTCAAGGATTAGTTTAATATCTGCAATAGTTAGGCCTTACAAAGGGTTGGAGGATCCAGCGGCACGTAGGGTGTTGTTTACTAGTCCTAGACAGGATGTTCCGGGGATCAACCTCGTGTTGGTTTTTAGGCCCTATCTAGGATCGGCTTACGATCACCGTGCGTGGCCGCGAGGCCCAATCGTGAGTAGGATGATCCGATTATGCGGTGAAAACCCTAAATCGTCGTAGATCGTTTTAGCTTTATCTTGATCAAGCAGGACCACCATATATTCGTGCACCTCGTACGAATCATGGGTGGATCGGCTCCTTGAGCCGATTCACAGGATAACCTGAGAGCCGATCGAGGCTCGTATTTAATGTTTACGTGTATGCCATGCAGGAAACTAAGCGAGGAATCTCCATCACCTTCCTGACCAGGTATAGGTCAGGTGGCACGCCCTTGCATCAGCATCGGACGTGTGTACCAGAGGCTTTGCGGGCCGTCGCTCGGAGGGACCAGGGCCAGCCGCAGCCCTAGGTTGTTCCCGGCTCTACTGTGTTGCCCTTCGCTGCCCGCCGGTGGGTTTTGACCGCAACACATTCTGGCACGCCTGGTGGGACAAGCTTCGACATCAACCACCTCGCCATCTACATCTGAGATGGCGGACGGCACTCCAGTCACGTACGAGGATCTGACCGACGAGCTCAAGAAAAAGTATGACGAGGCCAAAGCAGTCCTCGAAGCCGATCTCATCAGCTCATTTCACAGAACCCGTTCACATGGCATCAGGTGGAAGGGGTTCTCACCGGAAGGCGCGCTCGATGGAGTGGACCTATCCGTCCCGTCAGAAGAACGTACCAGGGCCCTGCGCCAGGAGATTAGCGGCATGGTGACTCACTCGTTGCATCGCCATTCTGAGAGCCTGGTGAACACTTTGGAGCATGTCGCCGTTCGGATGATCAAGGAGGTCATGAAGTATCAGCACTCTCTATTAGAACCAGCTCTCGGGACCTACCAAGGAAAAGTGCCACTTCAGTTCCGTCCACCGTCGTCATTCGCATTGACGGCACCAGAAGTGCCTAATTCACCGTCATGCGCCGTTGACAGGATTAATGACACGTACCCTGGGAGGTGCCAGCCAAGACACTCGTTCAACATCAATATGGTAGAACTGGGGCACTGCCCTGATGAGGGTAGAGACGAGGGGAGCTGCTCTCATAGCGAAGATAAGGAAGAAGCTGCTCCACGCGATCGGCCCCGACACTGCCAAAAGATCCTGGTGATGATCAAGATGGAAGCCGATTCTAGCGATCGGCCCGTATTATCCGTACCACCTGCTCTCCCAGTATGTGGCGTCGACCTCACAGGGGACGGAAAGCTAGGGTATGGGTTTACATCGGCTGATGAGCTAGAGGAAGTCGACATTGGTCCTGGGGATAAGCCGCGACCGACTTTTATCAGCAAGAAGTTAGATCCACAGCTCAGGGGACAGATGATAGCTCTGTTAAAGGAATACCCAGATTGCTTTGCATGGGATTACACGGAGATGCCTGGGTTGGATAGGAGCATCATTGAACATCGGCTCCCCCTTAAGAAAGGATTTCGGCCGTTCCAACAACGAGCACGTCAGATGAGGGCCGAAATTCTGGAAGAAGTCAAGAAAGAGATCGAGAAAATGTTGGCCGCCGGGTTCATCAGGCCATGCAGGTATGCTGAGTGGATCTCCGATTGTTCCTGTAGAGAAGAAGGACGGCCGATGGCGTGTGGCCATCGATTTCCGAGATCTCAATAGAGCCACTCCAAAGGACGAGTATCCGATGCCTGTGGCAGAAACGTTGATAAATGCCGCTGCTGGCCACAAGGTATTGAGCTTCATGGATGGCAACGCCGGCTATAACCAGATCTTCATGGCTCCGGAAGATATACACAAGACCGCATTCAGAGTGCCAGGGGCAGTAGGCTTGTTTGAATATGTGGTCATGACCTTTGGGTTGAAGAATGCTGGTGCAACGTACCAACGAGCCATGAATTATATATTTCATGATCTGATCGGTAAGTTGGTGGAGATCTATATCGACGACGTGGTAGTCAAATCTGTCTCCATGGCGGGACACTTGGATGATTTACGGCGCGTCCTAGACCGAACTCGGAAATTCGGACTGAGAATGAATCCGAAGAAGTGTGCCTTTGGCGTGACGGCTGGTCAATTCCTAGGTTTTCTGGTTCATGAACGGGGAATTGAGATCGGCCTGAAAAGTCAGGAGGCGGTGCGTACCATGCAGCCGCCAACCACGAAGAAGGAGCTCCAACGTCTCATCGGCAAGATCAATTTTGTCCGACGATTCATCTCTAATCTGTCAGGGCGAATCGAGCCGTTCATGGCGCTGGTGAAGACTAAATCTGATGACGAGTTTCATCAGGGGGCGTAATGAACGACAAAGCGTTTGATGAGATTAAGCGGTATCGACGACGCCGCTCGTGCTAGTTCCGCCCAAGAAGACCGGCCGTACTACATCTACTTGTCGATGGGCGACACATCCATCGCTTCGGTAGTGGTGCAACTCTACGAGGGCGTTGAAAAGGTCGTTTTCTACCTCGGCGAGAAGGATCTTTCGGACGCGGAGACAAGATATCCCGAGGTCGAGAAACTTTGCCTCTGCCTGTTCTTTACCTGCACCAAGCTTCATCACATCCTTTTGACGGCAGAGATCATCGTCATATGCAAGTCAGATGTTGTCAAGCACATGTTGTCGGCCCCTGTTTTGAAAGGCCGACTTGGTAAGTGGATGTTTGCGTTGTCAGAGTTTGATCTCCGGTATCAGCCTGCGAAAGCAGTCAAGGGACAAGCGTTGGCCGATCTTATCGCTGAACGGATCAGTACCAATATAGCAGCACTATCTATACGTGCATGGGCTATGTTCTTCGATGGATCGGTTTGTGACGATGGTTGTGGCATCGGCATTCTGCTCGTGTCGCCTCGGGGGGCAGAATACTCCTTCTCCATCAGATTATCCACCCCTTGCACCAACAACGTAGCAGAATATGAGGCAATACGTAAGGGGATGGAGTTGCTACTGGAAGCCGGAGCAGAAGCGGTAGAGCTTTTTGGAGACTCCAAGTTGGTGATTAACCAGCTCACGGATGAATATAAGTGCGAAAGTGAATCGCTTTTCCCATATTGGGTGGAATGCCGTGAGTTGATGACACAGTTTCGGTACATCAACTTTAATTGGGTCCCAAGATCCCAAAACACCGAGGCCAACAATCTCGCACAAATGGCGTCAGGCTACATAGATACAGCTGACGGGTCAGAAGTTCAGGTACAATTCTTGGAACAGGATGATTGGAGAGCCGAAATCTTCAATTACTTAAAAGATTCGGCTCGGGGGGCACCTAAACGGATAAGATACAAAGCCATGAAGTATGTCCTCATAGGAGACGACATGTTCTACAGGACGTTGGAAGGGTTACTACTCAAGTGCCTGGGACCAACTGAGTCTAATCGGCTCTTACATGAGGTGCATGAAGGCGCCTGTGGAACGCATCAGTCGGCTCATAAGATGAAGTGGCTGATCAGACGATCAGGGTTTTATTGGCCCACCATGCTTGAAGATTGCTTCAATTATTACAAGGGGTGCCAAGCGTGTCAGATGTTCGGGAAGATTCAGATGGTACCAGCATCAGCGATGAACCCCATCATCAAGCCTTTGCCGTTTCGGGGGTGGGGCATGGATATGATCGGCAAAATCCATCCGGCGTCGAGCAAAAAACACGAATGGATTTTGGTTATCACAAATTACTTCACCAAGTGGGTGGAAGCCGTCCCTATGAAGAAGGTAAAATCACAAGATGTGATCAAGTTTGTGAAAGAACACGTCATTCATAGGTTCGGGATTCCCCAAACTATCACGACCGATGGAGGTTCGGTCTTTGTTTCTAAGGAGTTCAGGAAGTTCTGCGATGACATGGGGATTAAACTGATCCGATCATCTCCGTACTATACTCAAGCTAATGGGCAAGCTGAAGCGTCCAATCAGAGTCTAATCAAGCTAATCAAGAGGAAAATTGACGAGAACCCTAGGGATTGGCATGAGAAGTTGTCAGAAGCGTTATGGGCCTACCGCATGTCGTGCCATGGAGCTATAAAGACTTCGCCGTATCAGCTTGTCTATGGACAGGAAGCTGTATTGCCTTGGGAAATTACGGCTGGATCAAGACGTATCACGTTTCAGAATGATCTGACAACTGAAGAATATGCAGCCTTGATGAGTGACACTATTGAGGACGCAACAGAGCTTAGGCTTTGGTCGTTGGAGAAGATTAAGGAGAACAAAGCCAGGGTGGCTCGTGCCTACAATAGAAAGGTTAGACCAAAGGAGTTTCAAGTTGGTGATCTAGTATGGGAAGCTGTGTTGCCATTAGGAACCAGGGACAAGGCATATGGCAAATGGTCTCCTAATTGGCACGGTCCGTACAAAGTTGTCCAGGCCTTGAAGGGCAATGCATACATGTTGGAAGAGTTGGACGGCGAGAAGTTCCCAGTAGCTGTCAATGGTCAACACCTCAAGAAGTATTTCCCAAGCATGTGGGATGACGGGCAGTAAGATGTGAGGGCCGATTTAAAATCGGCCAGTAAAAAAAAAAAAAAAAAACACAGCCGATGCGCAGACATCGACTTGAGAAAACGTATGGAGATAACAGTATGCAAATGCAGCCGATGCACGGGCATCGACTTCAGAATAACAAAGCCGATACGCTGATATCGACTCTAGAGGAATAAGCTCAAATTGGCAAGTTAACGGAATCGGTTCAGACCAGAAATCTGATGGTGTGGACGAGAATTAGGCCTATTGAGGCCTGTTGGACTGCGTGTTTAGGCAACAGCTTGGCCTTAGATCGCAATGCGAGCCGATGTTCTGCTATCGGCTCTCTGTATGGCAACTCCATTCGACGATCGGCAAAGTTGACAAGGAAGCAAAATTAATGGAGGGACATTTTCTTCATTAATAGAGGGATTCCTTACAAAGAAAGAGCCGATTGCTCAGGGAAGAGGAGGGCAAAAGCCAACTACTACTACTGATCCCTAATCTAGGGGCCGTTGCTGCCCTCGTCGTCGCTGCCTCCGGCGCAGCTGCTGAGAGGCTCCTCATCAGAGCTTCCGTAGCCTTCTACGGGAGCCTCATCTTCCTCATCGTCGTCATCGCTGTCGTCGTCCCACCAGGTGCGGAGGCGCTTCGCTGGTGGGTAACCTTCGAGGGAGTCGTCGTCGTCGTCGTCCTCCTCCGCCTCTTCCTCGGAGGAGGTAAAATCGTCCCAGGAGAAGCGGTCATCCTCGCTCTCCGCCTCCTCTTCCCCTTCGACGAGGAATTGAAGGTCGCCCTCTCCGTCGGTCAGGGATTTGTCATCCTCAGACCAGATGGAGGAATCGTGTTCCTCCTTGTCCCACGTCGTTGGGGCGAGAATGTCGTGCGCCGCCAACGAGCCCCACTCCGGCGTCGGCTCGCGGGATGAGGAGGAGTCAGAGAAGACCGACGAGGTGGAAGAGGAAGAAGAGGAAGACATGGCTATGGGGGATTGGGGGTTTTTTGGGTGCCGATGGCCAGAGCATAGCAAGGTGATGAAGTGGCAAACTGCTCAGAGCGGTTAAATAAAGGGGCTATAGTAGAAATTCAATGCCACAGCAGTTTCCGAGGAGGCGGTGCCCAAAGACAACGGTCAAATCACGCGGAATAGTTGAGAAGACAGGGCATCATGATGAAGAATGCTGCGACGGTTCTGCTCTGCCATGACATGACCCGACGAAGAAAGAACAGAGTGATTTTGGAATTATCAATTCCAAAACCAGGGGGGCATGTGTTATCACCAGAATTTGACCATGTCAGAGGTGGGCCGTGATCAAGATGGGCTTAAAGATTATATACGGAAGAAATACGTGGATCGGCCTTATATGCAAAGTTGGGCTAGATTGCCCATATATCTGTAATATAGTAGATCGTATCTTAGATAGAGTTTTACCCGTGCACGGTTAGGTGCACGCCTGAGTTAGAAAGTCCCCTGGACTATAAATATGTATCTAGGGTTTATGGAATAAACAACAACCAACGTTCAACCAACAAATCAATCTCGGCGCATCGCCAACTCCTTCGTCTCGAGGGTTTCTACCGGTAAGCATCATGCTGCCTAGATCGCATCTTGCGATCTAGGCAGCAGAAGCTTCATGTTGTTCATGCGTTGCTCGTACTGAAACCTTTTTGATGGCGAGCAACGTAGTTATCATAGATGTGTTAGGGTTAGCATTGTTCTTCGTATCATATGCTATCGTAGTGCAACCCTTGCGTATCTAGCCGCCCTCACACCTATCTTAGGTGTGGGGGCGGCACCCCGCTTGATCGTTATTTAGTAGATCCGATCCGTTACGGTTGCTCCTTGTTCTTCAAGGATTAGTTTAATATCTGCAATAGTTAGGCCTTACAAAGGGTTGGAGGATCCAGCGGCACGTAGGGTGTTGTTTACTAGTCCTAGACAGGATGTTCCGGGGATCAACCTCGTGTTGGTTTTTAGGCCCTATCTAGGATCGGCCTACGATCACCGTGCGTGGCCGCGAGGCCCAATCGTGAGTAGGATGATCCGATTATGCGGTGAAAACCCTAAATCGTCGTAGATCGTTTTAGCTTTATCTTGATCAAGCAGGACCACCATATATTCGTGCACCTCGTACGAATCATGGGTGGATCGGCTCCTTGAGCCGATTCACAGGATAACCTGAGAGCCGATCGAGGCTCGTATTTAATGTTTACGTGTATGCCATGCAGGAAACTAAGCGAGGAATCTCCATCACCTTCCTGACCAGGTATAGGTCAGGTGGCACGCCCTTGCATCAGCATCGGACGTGTGTACCAGAGGCTTTGCGGGCCGTCGCTCGGAGGGACCAGGGCCAGCCGCAGCCCTAGGTTGTTCCCGGCTCTACTGTGTTGCCCGTCGCTGCCCGCCGGTGGGTTTTGACCGCAACAGACCCCAACACCTAAATCCCTAAGTACCCTTCCTCGCCTCCACTGGCGACGCCGCGGCCAGCCTCGTTGTCCCCTTCTCCAACGAGGTCCTTTCCTTGCATCCGTCGGGATGTCACAGTCGTGACGTCCCGTCTCTGGTGAGATCGGCAGTTGAGCTCCTTGTACATCTTCCTCGCATCTCTATCTCCAACTTGCAAAAAGGCCGAGGCCAAAGTCACCCCTCACGCGAGCGCTAGCACACTAACGTGCGCAGTGAGGAGGCGCTCATTCCCCCCTTTTCTTTCTCTCTCATCGCTACAGTAGCTGAGAGCTCTTCTCAGAGGGCCGGGCCGACCTGAGGCCAATGTCACCGGCGTCGCCGGTCGAGATGGGCGGAGGGAAGGCGCCGGAGTAGATAGGTTAGTTAGATGTAGTGGCAGTTTGCCGGTAGGGGGCCTGGTGCCCGGTAGTTTGAGCGGAGGAGGAGATCTGGCCGCCTGGATCTCATCCGATTTAGGGTTCTTCCTTCTCGCTCTTCTTCTCCGGTAGTCGGAGGGGAGAGTGGAGAGGAGGACTGACACTCAGTCCAATAAAGGAGTGGCGGTGAACCACCTTCTGCAGAGCGACTGCGGCGGGAGGCGTCTTTCCCTGGCCGGCCTTGGAGGCGAGGGGGAAAAAGCGCGCCTGCTGGCGACCAACGGCGTGAACGAGCTCCTGGCCGGCCGTGGAGGCGAGGAGGAGCACAGCCGCGCCATTTCTTCGTCGACTGCTGCTGGGTGGTCTTATCTGCGCCGATTCTGGTGCAATAGTAGAGCACTGACGCTGTTCCTCTCGGTCGGACGTGGAGGCGAGAGCGATGACAGTGGCCGTGCTGCTGCTCTGCACTGGAGACGGTGCCACAACTGCTTCAACCTCGGAGCTGTGTGTGCTTCTTTTTCGCCGTCGTTCATACGGCGGTTAGCCTGGGAAGCTCTCCAACATGGGACTCATGCCATCGATGACGTTCTCCAGGGTGCTTCCCGGAACGCCCCAGAACAGGGCGCGCCCTTCCCTGTTCCAACTGTTCGGCCCGCCGACAAGGCCGGTGGTGCTACGCATCTACATGTCGTACTTCGCCTGGAAGTAGGTGCCCCACCAGGCGTCGTTGTTTTTGGCCGCCCAGGTCGGATCGGCCCGCTCCTCGGTGTCGAGTTCAGCCCACCGGGCCCTGATGGCGTCCTTCCAGCGCTCCGTGCCCGGCGTCGGCGGCGGCGGGACGCCCATGCCGTTCACGGCCATCTTCCAGCCGCCGCTGCTTGGCAGGCGCATGTCTGGCAGGATGGGATATCCCGCGCGGAACAGCGCCCACGCCTCCTTCACGGTGAGGCTGTCGCGGCCGAAGCCGTTCGACGCGGTGATCTTGCGGGAGGACGACGACATTGCTTGGAACGGCGAGGAGAAGATCTGAGGGCTGCGAGGAGAAGATTTGGGAGCGGCGAGAGATTGGGATGAACCGCAGGGCCTCTCAATGTACATCGGCGGCAGCGGGTGGTTGCACGCAATAACACCGGCACGAACGGTCACGCGACCATGCACGACGAGACGCCTCGTCTCGCTTTTCTTTGTGTTCCGAAACGTCCCCTGTGGGGCGGTGACGGTCTCGGGACGCCGGACACCGTATCAGACCGCGCCGGATAAAAAATAAATTAGGAACTGGAAATATTTTTCTGTTCAACGTGCCCCAAATCACTTTGGGACGTTTGGGACGCGCTGGAGATGCTTTTACGTTGGTATATTGTACAGCGTAGCCTTGAACCATTAGTGGTATCCCCACGGGCCTAAGGTGTACCACAGTGCCGCTCCGCAAAACGCTCCGTAGCTTTTTCTTTTGTTTTGTCCCACATCGCTAGTTTAGCGTCGATCCGATCAGTTTAACTAGCTCCGGGCGTACCGTGGTGATGTGCCTTCACGGAGAAGACCGTCAGCCGAGAAAAAAAAAACGTTCGGTGAGACTGCCTCTCAAGCAGTAAGCAGCCTTGATGTATCGACGTAGACGCGGTACGCGTTGCGTCGGTGCACAGGAGCTATGTGCTTTGACGCATACGGTCGATCGCATGGTCGATTACACGAAAAAAAGTTGCAGATCCGCACGGTCGGTCGCACGAAAAAAAGTTGTATCCCGTGAAGTGCACACTCTGCTATCCATTAGCAGCAAGGCTTTTTGTTAAACGCTATGTAGTTTTCTGCTAGACATTAGCAGCAACGCTTTTTTGTAAAATTCTCCTACGCACCTTTTTTATTGTTCCTACTCGCCTGCTGCTCCTACTTCAAATGGCAACCAATTGTCTTGCAGATCCGGTCTAGGGGCGTGCCTCCAAGCTAGCGACGAATTCACAAAACTGTACCACCGGATACATATGTAATTAATTATATTGTAACTAAAATTTGTACCACCCGCTATGTTCTTGGTAATTTATTTTAGTTAATCCGATTCATATTATTTGTCCCTGATATGGATGTATGAACATAAAAAGTTTGTATTGATAGATCTAGGTTGGCCACGCCGGTGCCAAAACGAAATTGGGGGTGGGGGGTAGGGGGGTTCTAGGCGCGATTTTTTTGCCCGACACCCACCATTGGTTGCTTTAGGACAACGAGTGGAGATGCTCTTATATTAGGGCATTGCATTTTGTGTTGTAGATGGAGCAGTGGAGTTCGGGAGTTGTAATTTCGATTCATCTGTGCCCGCCCTCGCCGCATAATGGAAATCGTCGAAATGGCAACCGCGACGATCTAGACGCGTGCCCAAGCACGAGAACCGCCGCAGACTTGCAACCGACACCCTCTTTGATTTTTTGCGGTGCCTTCTCGGCTTCCGGCCATAGCAATATAAAAGCCGTACGTCTGAGTGTGCGGTGCCCATCCCTATTGTAATCTCCCACCGGCCACTGGCATTTCCCATCGACGACCAGCCTGCGCCATGAGTGACCTTTCGTGGCCATCCGACTTCGAGAGCAAGGGCAAGTCACCTAGGTGGCGACATTGGTGGGAAAGGGGAAAACTCCGAGCAGTTCAAGGTCCTCACCGAATGACTTCATCCCCGATGACCCGAAGGCGCATGATGCCATCACCGATGACTCGGAGGAGGAGGAAGATGTTAGGTGGGCACCGCATACACCAACGACAATGGGTGTAGAAGGACGACTGTAAGGACTCCTCATCGAAGGGGGAGACAGAGTAGTCCGAGGCGACCGACTCGTCTAAGGAGGTGAAGATGGCGCAGCAAGGCCCTCCAAGAAGAAGTAATTGTTTCAAATTTAAACTATATCAAGAACAGTGTAGGGGGACATACTATCCTTATAATGGCCCCGGCTGTATTCATAGAACGGTAGGAGACGAATGAGCATAAACAAACCGCTTCTTCTCCCTGCGATCCCTAATTGCTGTTGTATCCGATCTAAATACTCACCCCATATCCACGCATAGGCAACGGAATATATCAGCATTGACCATAACGATAAATGATGAACTGCTGTTCTCCTTGGTTAACTGTTTTCATTGGAACTAACGTTTAGACACTCACATGTGAAGAGCACAGCAAACAAACCACCAAAGAATGTTTTAACAGTCTAGTACATCCTGCAACGTATATAAGATAGTGGCAAAAGGTGCTATTGGTACAGCCTCTTTACATCGCCGGAGGGTGTACCTGATCCAGACGTTCTGAGACATTGCAATTGATACTGAGATGAGACATATAAGAACCACAAAATAACCACCAGCCGACCAGCGTAAGTGGCAAGCTTCTGGAACATGCAAATTGCCCTTGAACAAGTGATGCTATGTGTACCAGTACAACTGGATCAAACAAAGTGCGGCCCTCTCATACATATTTCTGGCCTTGAGAAGATTTGTAGCATCTGGCAGAACTCCTTGGCCTTGCTTCCAGCAACTGAGCGGTCAAAAGTTACTGTCATGGTTTGTAGCACTGTTGCCCACTCGAGTAACCGTTTCACAAGAGCAGCTTCATGGTCAGTTGCTCCCCAGTTACTAAGGTTTAGTGTTTTGAGGCAATTCAGCGTGAGTTCCTCAGTTTTCCAGTTAGGGGTCTGATCGCAAACACAGCCTGCTGAGCACACAGTTTGTACCTGAAACAAGGTGCATAGCAGGTAATAAGATTAACTGATATGATTGGATGCCATAGCATAAGAATGATGCAACTGGAAATTCAGAGACTGCCATAGCTTAAGAATTGTTAAGATATTTAAGATAACTCTCTTAAGACGTTCACAAAAGAGTAACACCTGGAAATTAGTTTGAAGTCAAACTGGTGCAAAGTATATGATTGTTCTATGCAAATAGCAAGTCACACAACAAACACTATCTTACTATTTACACAGTTAGGTATTGCACTTTTCTCTGGAATAAAGTCATGTGTTGTTTTATTGACTGAACAGGATCTTAAATCGTGCTTACACCCTTGTTATTGATGCAACATTCAAAAAGACATCCTCCAAGCAAGGCACTGTATTAATATTACCCCCTAAACTCATTAACTAGTTCATCAAGATTGAACCTCTGTGTAATGCCTCAAGTGAAATTCACATCACTGCCTTGCATGTCTAACGACGAGAGCTGCCATAATCTCCTCCAGTTCAGACAGCCACTATCTCTTCACCCCTCCTGCACTGGCACCCTCACCTCCCTCCTTTGTGGGTGCCGCCTGCCGGCGGCCTCACCACATGTCATCACCGCCATCTCTTTGTATTTGTGAGAATACGAACTAGGTATCCCATTATTTTGTTGGAAACAAAATCCGGCATCATACTCAATAGTTTTTCTCAGTTCGGCCAGACTAACGATCTTTAAAGAAGCAAAAATATGGCCGAGTTACCAACACCTAGAGTACTATGCATTGTCGCTGGGAGATTCAAAAGCCATATATTTGCCACATATATAATTTGGATCAAAGCATAAAGCCAGTATCAAAGTACCACCTAGGAGTGCCAAGAAATATAAATGCACACTAAAGTATATGAAGCAAACAAATCAAGGATAGTATTATCACCGGATGGCTAGTTTTGCAGTCAAGTGTAATAGTCAGCTTTCTGACACCAGTACACATACTGAGGAGATGGAACAAACTGGTTCCAAAGGAATGTGCCTTTGGTTCTATATGCAGGTTCATGACCACAATATTTGGTAGCCTTGTAATATCTTCCATCAAGTACTCATGGTTAGTAATTTCCTGCAGTAGAATCATCGGAAGTTAGAAAAAAGAAGTAAAGATGGAAATGGCACAAGCATCTCGTTTAAAAAAAATCAATAACAAACAAAAGTCAGAGCTCATGTGCTCCCATGAGTAATAGTATACTCACAATGCTAGTGTGCAAAATAAATGCTAACTGCTCAACGGAAGAAAGAAGTAAATGGCATTCAGAGGATATCATGCTACTAGGAAGGATAAACGGTTGGATGTGGCAAGCCATGTTTCATTGACTTAGGCAAAAGAAAAACTAGGAATAAGTCACATTAAGAATCAACTCACCAGTGGATAGAGAAGCTTGAAATTCAGAGTCTGGATGAGCTTAAAGTGCGACAAAAGCTTCATGGTGTAGCTATTGACTACTTTATGTGAATCGTTATGTCCATATACGAAAAAAGGGTAGGTGCTCAGCCGCTGTAGATTCTCCATCTCGCCAAGCTGGGTGAACCTTCGATCATAGGCATCCACCCAAATGAGGGACATCAGCTGAGGAGCGGAGATGGTTGCAACAGGTTGATTCATGGTCGTGGTGGAATGGAAGCTGCAGATGACACTTAAGGATAGGAGTGCCGGCGCGATAACAGTGAGCTGCTCCAGCCCGTGCACATTCCTCAGCGTCAATTGCTTAAGAGACTCGGACTGAACGGTGAAGTTGCCCAAACCGCGGGCACCATGGACGACGAGCTTTTGCAAAGACGGGCACCGCGGCGAGGAGACAGCTTCGCCGAGCATGCACGAACCATATAGCTGGACGGAAATCAGGTTGAGATCGGTGAGCCGTGCGAATACGCCCAATGGATGCAGGGCCATGCCAAGATATCCCAGTTGGAGGTGGATCGAGGTGGCGTTCTGGAAGCAGGGCAGCAGAAAGGCGACTATTTCCCGAGCCTGGCCATCTGATTCGTCCGGTTCAAAGATGTTGACGAGTTTTAGATGGCCGGGGAGGCGGCGCGCGGCGATTGGAAGCCAACCCGCCACGGACTCGGGGGTGGCGTCGAGTAAAGTGATGTCGAGGTCGCGGAGGGCCGCTGCTTCGTGGGATTCGAGGGCGGCGCGGATGGCGAGGGGCTCGGTGGCGGGGTAAAACAAGAGCTCCGGGAGGAGGGTCCAGAGGCGGCGCCAGCGAGTGGAGAGGACGCTGGTCCGAGCGGCGACGGCGGTGTCGACGAGCTTGAGAAGGATCTGGAGAAGGAGGTCGTCGGGAAGCGCGCTGAGGCGGTCGTCGCTGCCGCCGCCATCGGAGAGATTGGATCTCTTGGTGGGGATCTCCCCGTCGCGGCGCGCCATGGAGGATCCAAGGATGGACCTTGGTGCGCCTCAGATCGCTGTCACGCTTGGGAGATGGAGGCGGAGCAGGGAAGCCGGTACCGACGCGGTCGACGTTGCCGGTGGATGAGGGACGGCGATGGTCGGAGTCGCCGCCGGTTCAAATGTGCGAGCGTGGAAAGGCTGGGGCTGTCTCCACTCTCCACTGCTAGTGCGAACTGAGAGTGGCCTCCTATGTTAAAACAGAAATCAACGGGCTTCGTTTGTGGGCTGCTGTATTGTCGGGCTTTGTCTATCCGTATCAAATTGTGTGGCCTGGGAGTACTTCGTTCACGAGCCAAGGTATTTAAAGACGGAAAATCGGCAATTTCTATTCGATGCTCGCTGCGCAAGTTTTTTTTTTTTAACAAGAAATGCCCCGAAGGACTTGGAGCTGCATTAATTCCACACGGTTACAGACCAGATTACATAAAGGGTCTCTGAAAAACATGAAATTATAGAGAAGCCCTCATAGTTTGCAAACAGGACCTTAGGTAAGAAAGCAAAAACGCGATCAGGTCCTTGATCTGCGCCGGAGAAAGGACTCCGCCATCGACCGCTTCCAACGCCGCCGCCCGCCGGGGAGCAAGCCACTTGGGGCATCGGGAGCAGGAGTTGTCGACGACGAGCCAGATAGCCTCCCTGTGGAGGTAGAGAACCTGGAGAAGGGCCGCCCTTCTGCCATAAGATGCCGTGGCGGGGCGAAGACGCCGGCATCCACAACGGTGCTCCAAGGTTGGAGGCGACGTCCTCACCGCCACCGTCTCCCGCAGCGCAATGGCAGCCGAGGAGGACGTACTCGTCCTCCTCCAACTCTTCCTCCTCAGGACCGGCCCGATCGACGCCATCCTCGTCGTACCGCTCCGCGCCCTACACCGTCTCCAATCGCGTGATGAAGGAGGAGCCGGCGACGCCCGTCAATCCGAGGCGCGGCGGCAGCGGTAGCGACAGCCAGCGTCAGCAAGAGAGGCACGGCGGCGCCCTCCTCATCCCGAAGCCGGAGGTGAAGGAGGAGCATGAAGACGAGGAAGCGGCGAAGGCGGCGCGGCTGGCGGAGTACGAGCGGCAGCAGCGGCTCATCGCCAGCAGCGACGACCCCGATGACTGCCCAGGGCTGCGAGCGGCGAACTTGGCGTCGATGAACGACAAGGACGCCTGGAGGGGCGACCTCGACACGACGATCGCCATGTCCATCCGCGACACCGGCAAGCTGCTCGTGAACCTCACCGACGACGGCGAGGCAAGACCAAGCCGCCTGGTGAAGGACGAGCCCGACGAGCGCGTCAAGCAGGAGGTCGTCACCGACGACATGTACAACTTCCACCAGTACTACGATGCCTCCAACCGCCGCAAGTTCTTCTAGATTAGGTTTAGTTTAAATTTAGTCGAATCTCGTTCGAATCTATGTAATATACTAATATATGCCAAATTTGGATGAATTTAATCGCTCAAGTTTAAAATTTCCGAAATTTTGTTTGGGGGACACGACTAGGAAGCGGCGCCCCCAAACGCGGTATGAACAAAACACGTTCCCAACGCTCAATCCGGCGCCATTTGGGGGACGGTTTGGGTTAGGCGACTGGAGATGCTCTAACCGGCATTGCGCAGCCTGTAACTTTATTCCCATTTTTAGTCTTCTCCATTCGTGGTTCAAAAGGAGGCATGCGTAAGATGGTACGAGTACCACACCACATAGGAAGTAAAATAAATGGACTACAAAACGGCAGGGCAATGATGTGTCCAGGCCAAATACGATACTATGAAGATTAGGAGCTAGCTGTAGGCAGCGACCAGCGCTACTCCGCCTGCTGCTTATTTTGATCTTCCTCGGAGGGTGGCAGGAGCTGCTGGTACCTCGGTCTGTTTTTCTTCAGGAGAAGGTACGTCAGCCAGTACCAGAACAGCAGGATCCTGCCCTGCGCGGCGATCGTGTCGGCGATGCGAATTCCTCCCAATGAAAATCTCTCTAGGGCCTGCCAAGAAAAACAACGCATAAAAAACATGACAATGAGCCATTAGCCTGACATACAGAACCATGATCATCCTATACTGTGAGAACATATCAACATGAGCAATTCGCTTGAATACACATTGCTATTCAAATTTCGACAGTGATTCAGCAATATTTCCTGACACTTGACCAAGTTTTTTATTTGATAGTAGTAGAACTGCTTTTCACATGAATGTCCATACCTGTTCACCAGTCTGAATGTCGTAAGAATGTTGCTGCTCAAACTGCAGACCCTTGAACTCATTGATGCTAAGTCCTTGAAAGGCCCTGAAAATCAATGGAGAAGTACATATCCAGAATTCCAGATGTTATCTATCGCACTCTATGGTAGGAGCCAACCGAAGTATATCATAAGAAAGTGCATTACCATCTGATCAGAGATGCTTTTGGGATCCAGCGAAATATGACGGGGGTATTATCAGCGTTAACATAGTACCCACCGAAGACAATAAATACAGTCATAAGGGATGGCCCAAGAGCCATCGCAGCTTCAGTTGTAGGAGCGATTGCTCCAACAGTAAGACCCATGGCCGATGCGGCAAATGATTCGACAGTCACAATGCCACAGAACTTGGCAAATCTGTATACATAGGAAAAATTATGCATAAGCTGACCAGTATCAAATTCTACCTATTGGCATGTACCATGGTGCCGCACACCACACTTTAAACTTTGTTTTGAGGGTACTACTGACCTAGAAATTGTAGGATGAAGTTTAGCCATTGGATAGAGGATGGATCCAAATATCAAAGGAAATGCTGCTCCAATAGGAATCTCGGCTAATAACTTAGATGAGAGATATGGTCCTAGTGCATAGGAACCTTTAGCTCGTTCCCTGTCAACTATAGCTCGTTCTTTCGGGAAAACCCCCACTGTTTTCGTCAGTGCAGCCATTGCTGTGTTTATGGCAGCCACCTAACTCAGAAAATACAAAAGGAGAGAGAACAAAGTTAGAAAATACTTGGGAGATAGAATGGAAACAATCATAAGGAAAATAAAAAATCAGAAGGAATCAATTATCTTCCAATAGATCCAGAACAAGAAATGTGTGATTTAAGCCAAGTCATCACAAGATGGAAATACGGCGGAGTGGTATCGAATATTTTCCTACTGTGTGTACTGGAGTTGCACGCATGTGTGGGACATGTGTCCGCCTTCTACTATCAAAATGAAAAAAGTTCAATGGGTCATTAAGACCCAAGATATTCTACCTGAAGAAGTCCCATCCTGTCTTGTATAGAGGTTTGAGTTTTTCCCATTCGCCAGAACACTGACCCAAATATAATTGCTGAAGCAACAGACATTCTTGCTCTCACCTTGTTTGTTGGTCCATCACGAAAAGCCTGAAATACTTCTCAGAATCAACCAATGATAGTCTTATTCTTCAGGTAGCACCATTTAGATTTTAGGCAGCTAAAAAAAATCTCAAGCTAAGATTTGAACATTGATAAATAATCAATCTGGTCAGGTCTTCTTTTTTTAGCATCAAGACCTTTCTTTCATTTCCTTGCATGTTTAATGCAGTAGTGGTCTTGCATCTACTGGAGTCACAGAGTTGGTAAAAGCTCAATCGTGCCACCAGTTGACTTAATTAAATTAAATATTCCAAAGATATATCTCCTGAATTTGGTACAGTATAAATCTGATTTATTATACGTTAAAAGCATATGTTAGTCTAATTGTCTAAATAATTCTGAAATATAGTCTCATAAGTCAAAGTACCAAGGAAATTTTGCACCACAGAAAGTGTAAACTTCGTTATCAGCCTATTCAAGGCAGAAGTAGGAAAATCATGTTTAAAGGGTCAAGCATATTTAGTGAAAAACCTGCATCCAAGCTCTCTTAAACAGCAAACGAAATTCTCTCCACCAACCACGTCTTTGCATTCTAGTGGACTTCTGAGTGAGTTTGGTAGAAAATTCAGATGCCTCTGAATTTGCTACTGGACTGTTAAATTCAGTAATCAGAACCTTATTAGCAAATTCATCAACTAGATTCTCGATTCTTTTCTGTGATGACTGTACACTTTCAGCTGAGCTATAATCAGTGGAAATTAGATCTGCCAAGAACTCAGCAGGGTTCTCATGATCTGGGCATTTGTACCTGATGGAGTAATCAAATCCAAATTATTAATCAATAATAGTTCAGGCGCAGAATAAGCAGAACGAGATATTGATAAGAACTTAAGCAGTTAAAATAGGCCTGAAGAATGTCTCACAATGTAAACAGCTAAACAAACATGAGTCATTGTGTCAACATTCCAGCATAGTGAATATTCAGGACTATCCTAACAATGATGCATACAGTCAAATGATCAAAGTAGTTAAGCTTCAAGCAAGTGCGAAAAATGAACTGTACACCTAGAAGCAGAAAGTGTAAAGGACTATTATATGCCTAGACTTGGAGTACCCTGCTCTATACCAACTTGTGAAAGCGTAGGACTATCTTGAGTGCCCTGCTCTGCGCCAACTTGTGCAAGCACTTATTCAGTACCGTGTGACTACATGATACTATTAGTCATATACTCATATGTTACCATGTAAATTCGAGATGAATAATACTAAAATGTTGACACATCACCCTATCCATACTTGCAACAGAGTGACTGGCATCTTACGGTGTCAAATACGAAGGAGTGAGATGTTTTACCAAAATCCAGTCTATGGGTGAGCGTAATTTAGCCTGCCAATTGCATTGTATTATAAATAAAAGCAGGTGCAGTACATACATTCAAAATATGCAGAGATCATGGAAAATATCATATTTCAGAAAACAATGAAGGACTGAAAGAAACGCAAGTGGTGGCAGGATAACAACCCCAATGATGCAAAGTATGTTAGAGGTTCTTCTTTTGCAGGCCCCATATATACAACTTCTCCTTCTGACAGTAGTACAATGTCATCAAATTTGCTATAGACTGAACCTCTCGGCTGGTGTATAGAGCATATCACAGTGTGCCCATCTTCTGCAAGCTGTCTAAGAGTCTCCATCACTTTCTCTGCCTGGAATGCATCAAGGCCTAAAAGAAAGTCAAAAACATAGACAAAGTTCATGTGTGATCACTCACATTCTACAGCAGTCATACCAAATGTTTAAAGAATCTTTGTGACTAATGTCCAGAATAGGATCTCAGGAAAAATGCCACTCCTCATGAAAATTTAACATGTCAGCAGGGATTTTTCAATCAGCCCATTTGAATTGGAAAGTTGCAACAACAGCCTATCTCATTTTCCTTTGTGGGATGTGGCCATGTGGGTTATACTTAGGTGGACTGTCTCGCCTGAGACAATACTTGGTTGGTCATACCACAATCCCACTTAATCTTCTATTTGACTCAAATAGGTCAGTGTTCACTAGTTTTTATTTAGTGTTTGTGTATTAGTGCCTACTTACATGCATTTGGTAGATCGAAGAAGTGACCCAACCATTTTCTGCCATGCAGGTAAATCTAACAATAAACTATACAGAAGTAAAATAGAATGGTAATTCAAACCAGGGAATGAAAATAGATGGTCAATCAGGTAAAACAACACCTGTTGTTGGTTCATCCGCAAAGATAACTGAAGGACTTGCAATCAGTTCACATGCAAGCGCGAGGCGCTTCTTTTCACCACCACTAATTCCACGCACTTTTGCATCACCCACGATAGAATCAGCAGAGTTGACCTTTCATTGAAAAGAAACGATACATGATGATAATACTTTAGAAAGTAAATTAAACCTGACTGAGATTAACATATATCGATCACTCAGCAATCATGCAAGTCCCCCATAATAAAAAAGGAAATGAACTAAACCGCGTTCCTTTTGATCACTTACCAACCCAAGGCGGAACAAGAGATCATTCACATACTTCTCCTTCCTCTCGGGCGACATCGTGTCAGGAAGCTGGAGCTCGGCAGCAAGCGAGAGAGTTTCCCGCACCGTCAGCTGTGAAAAGAAAATGTCTTCTTGCCTCACATAAGCAATCCTACAGAACGAAACATGCATCAATTAATTGTGTTTCCACAAACATTTGTCAGAAAAGAGACCCCAACTGGAACTGTCATGGCTTACTTATAACCGCCTTGCGACATAGGCTGGCCATTGACGTAGAGATACCCCGAGAGGTGCAACGAAGGCGACGCCGCGAGCTGCCCCGCTAGCACGTTGAGCAGAGTTGTCTTGCCGGACCCTGATGGCCCCATGAGTGCCAGCAACCTCCCCGGCTTCGCCTCCCCGGACAAATTCGACAGCAAAAACCTTGCCTGCAACAATTTACACAGCACATCATGACCAATATAATGTGTGCATAGATACTCTGAATGATTCAGAGTTTCAGACAAAGCTTAGCCCACGCACACGCAACATTATGCAATTTGTTCTACAGTTAACAGTACGGCCTCAGCTGTCGAGTGCCACACTGCCACATCACGGGGTCAACTGGTCAACGTCCACCGGCCACCAGAAGGGCCCAGCGTCAGCCACTCAGACGAGACGAACTGCCCCCAATGTACAAGACAATTCAGACAAATGCGCGCGTGCAAGGCATTCAGTTTCAGGCTCGCGAGAATTAAGAGAGTGGCGCACCATGTCCCCGCGCTTGTTCTTGAGGGCGCAGGTGACGCGGGCCCACCGGATGGTCACGGGCCTCACGCCGCCGCCGCCTCCCTCGCCGGCCTCCGCGTCGGCGTCGTCCTCTTCCGCCTCCTCCGCGGGCGGGAGGAGGGCGGGGCCGGGCCCCGCGACGGCGCGCACGAGCAGCGCCGCGGCCAGCGCCGCCAGGAGCTGCCCCAGCCCCTTGATCTCCATCCTCCAGACGAAACGCCGAACCTTCTGGATGGTTCGAGAAGGAGGCGGGGTTTAGCCTTAAGCCTTCTTCCAGCTCGAGCTGTGTGGTGGTGGTTAGTTTGTTGCGGCATGGCATCAGAACGAGATGGGGAGAGAGCGTTGCCGGTCAAGTGGGCTAATGGGCCGTTTGTCCAGTAGGCCTAGTAACGTGGGTTGTGTCCTCGTGGGCCTCGGACCAGCTGGTTCTCTGACGTGGACGGCAGATCAGATCAACATGGGCCACGTGGATGGTGACCGGTGAATGCACGCGGTGCCAGCGGTGCACTCGTCCGTTCTGGATTGCGCGAGTAGCTCCCTGCCCGCGCAAACGAACAAGACCTGATTCTGTGACGTCGATTTGGAGGATGGAAACGGGGAGATACACGATCATTGCACTTGTCTTTTGCTGCTACAGGATAATTTCCCCTTATCCGGACCACGACTATCCGGAAAATAAATGTGCTCTTCTGACTAACAATCCTAGTACCGTGTGCTTGGGTTTAGGGGCAAAGCTTTCAATTAGCAAGATAGAACGGATGCCCTACATTGACGTACAAATACCATATGCACGTGGTTTTTTTTTTTGAATAATTTGAACGGTTTAGACCCTATATGCTAAAAATGTGTTTGTTAATTATGCGTAAAATTGATTTCGAACAGATTAGGTCTAGCATAGTCGAAAACCAACTCTTTCTCTTTGCAGTATCTAATTCTCAATCGATAGCCCATAATTCAGATCCCCACTAACCTCCCCTCACCTCTCGGGTCGCCCCTGCCCGGGTGATCCCAGAGGATCCGCGCCGCCGCCTCTAGGCAGTCCCTCTCCGGTCCCGCCTGGCCGCTGCTGTTGCCCTCGTCGGCGCGCTGGCGGCACCCTTCTCGCCAAAGGCGGAGGGCAGGGGAGGGCGCACACAGATTCACATCTGGGCGGGGGGAGGAGGGAGGCGAGGTGCCGGTGGGCAGTGACGGATTGGGGATCTGGGCCGGATCTTGGCCGTTTGGACCGATATGATAAAACCCTATATGATGAAAATGTGTTTGTTATGCGTAAAATGTGTTTGGGCAGCAGAAGTCGGATTTGAACGGTTTATGATGAAGATAGACCCTATATGATAAAAATGTGTTTGTTATGCGTAAAATTTAGATTAGGTCTCGAAAACCAACTCTTTCTCTTTGCAGTATCTAATTCTCAATCTAAAGGAAATACGATGGAAAATGACTACGCATCCCACCGGCAGACCGGGCCGATCCGAGGCCTCCTCCGTTGGAATAGCCGGCCGGAGTTGGTCGAGGAGACGTGTCGGAGCAGATAGGTGTAGGTTTAGGTGTAGATCTAACTTAGTTTCGAGTGTTTCCCATGTGGAGTATGACGTGATGCCATCGTGAGTTTGGCGGCGGTGGAGTTGGAGCTGCTCCCTGCGGCGCCAGGTGGTTGCGTTGCTGCTGCTCGCGGCGCTCCGATGGTCGGAGCCGGAGGCGACGGGCGGCAAAGCTTCTACACCTCCCCAAATAAAGCTTGCTTGCTGCTCTCTGGATCTAGGTGGTGAGGCCTGGATTCCTCCTCTTTTAGAACACCGTGGTGGTGGCGATGAAGAGGAGCGTCTTAGTCAAGCTGCTGTTGGCGGATCCACGGAGAGAGCTGCTGTGCATCTTCGAGCGCAACGCACGGCGACCGAGATCGCCATGATCTTCGGCTAGAAAGGTGGCCCGTCTACAACCTCCATGACGGAGACCTCCATGGTACTTATTCGCCGGTACTAGTTTGGATCGTGTCATGATCTCAGCTAACAAACTCTATCGGTACAACTCTAAGACTTCTACATTTTACTAAAGCTTCATTACCAATATGTTTTTTTTAGGTTGTACTCATATTCAAATATGTTTCTATTTCTACTCATGTATAATGTGTCTGGGCTATTCTGCTATTTGCATCATTTTTTTTGTAGAGTTCGCCTTTTCTCGATTTTTTCCTGTTCTTCGCCACTCAAAACCGCAATGAATTTGGTAGTAAAAGGAAAAAAAATTGAAAAGCAGTGGGGATTAATCCCCTATCATGGGTCGAACAAAAAAAATAATTGAGGAAGGTTGGCAGGAGCTGTTTCAGCTAATCTGAATGTTAGGCAGCTGCTCGCAGCAAGTGAAAGAGACCTTGCGGTGGAAAAGAAAAGGAAGAAAGAGATGGCCGAAGAAGAAGAATTGAAGGCGTCTCAGTTACACACTCACACTAACCAAGCAAGCCGTGAGTTAAGTAATACAATCACGCGCCTACACCGAAACCACGGCCTCAGTGACTGACACCGCGGCCCCGCAAGGATACTCCACTCGAATCCCGTAGAGCGCTGCACGTCCCACCTACCCGTCGGATTCTTTACCGCGCGGTCGCGGCAACGAGATAACATCTATGGCCCACGCGTCAGCGTCGTCAGCCAGCCGCACGCGAAGTGGGAGCGAAGCAAGCGCCGTTCGTTTGCCCCATCCGACAACTCCCCGCGCCCTCTGCGCGGCCGGGCCCACCCGCCCGCGCCCACTCGCCACGCCACCCCATCCTCCCCACACCCAGCCGCAACCACCCACTGACAGCCGGGCCGAGCAGAGCCGGACCCGCGTGTCAGCGGGCAGAGGGCAGCTGCCACGAGGTCCCCCTCGCTCGCGCTGGTACAAAGCGACGGACAGGCGCCTCACGCTCTCTCCCTTCTTCCTCCGTGAGCCGAGCCGAGACGAGACACAGAAACGTACACGACGAGATCGAGCTGCTCTGCCCCGATGCGATCTCGCCTCCAAACCCTACCTATCCCGCGCGCCGCCGCCCTCGCCGGCGTCCTAGCGCGCGCCGGCGTTGACTCGCCCTGCTCCTCTGCGTAGCTAGCTTCTGCTGCTGGCGCGTAGCGCCCGTCTCCAGCTCGGCGCGGCTGCTCACTCGACCCTGCTCCAGCGGGCTCGCGCCCGCGAGCTCGCGCGGGCGGGCGGCGATGGGGGCCGCGGACAAGTGGCTGCTCCCGCTCATCACCGTCGCCTTCATCTCCCTCACGCTCTTCCTCTCAGCCCTCTCGGGCCTCTCGGCCTCCACCGCGCTCTTCGCGCGCCTCCCGCCGCCCTCCTACGTGCGGCGCGGGGCCGCCGCGCCGCCCGCCTTCGCGTACCTCCTCGCGGGCGGCCGCGGGGACGGGCGCCGCCTCCTGCGGCTCCTCCTCGCCGTCTACCACCCGCGGAACCAGTACCTGCTCCACCTCTCCGCCGACGCGCCCGACCCCGAGCGGGCCGAGCTCGCCGCCGCCGTGGCCCGCGCGCTGCCCGCGGCCAGCGCGTTCGGGAACGTCGACGTCGTCGGCCGCCCCGCCGCGGGCACCCCCATGGGGTCGTCCGGGCTCGCGGCGACCCTCCGCGCCGCCGCGGCGCTGCTCCGGTTGGACGCCGAGTGGGACTGGTTCGTCACGCTCCACGCCGCAGACTACCCGCTCGTCACCCAGGACGGTGAGATTCACTCACAACCTCCCTGCTGCTCTTCCTACCGCAATCTGCTCCTGTTCTCTGCCGCTGTCTATTCCGGATCTAGCACAGATCGCATGCCGTATTTGGCCCTCCTCCCCGGACCGGAACTGTTTCTTTCTTCAATTGTCGACGGGTATTTCGGGCACTTCACTTGAGCTGTTGTTGCTGTAGCCCCGAGATGGTCTGATGCTGCCTTGTCTTAACTGCTGTTTAATGTCTGCTGTCGCATTGTACAATTAGATGCATAGTTATACCTGGACCAGGCCTGCTGCTGCTTGTTGCTGTTAAGCTTAGTTGACTTATTATGATACTAACAGAGTTGTTGTTGTTGTTGCTTACAATGTTTTTAGGAGCTGCCCTTGACAGAAATATAGTAACACAATATACTATAGTTGTGGGGTATCTTGTTTTCTTCAATTGCTCTGTTCTTTCCCCATGTTGTCAAGCTGAAACCCACTGAATTGCCCACCGAATCACCTATTTCGGTTCTTCTCTTAGCGAAACTCCTCAATCTCGTCAGCCATCACCTATGCAACTCTGTAGCTTTGTTCCGACATGTAGCAATCGTCCATTTTGATGAAGCATATGAAATAATGTTAATGGACAACATCTAGCTGCGTTTATGCTGAGTTTGCTTCCTGGGTGACGCTCTGTACATGTATGGCCTCTAATTTTGAGCCAAGGTCAGAACTGAAGATAATTGTCTTGTGGATTAGGAGATTTCTGAAGAAGCTTGGGTTGATTGAGTACCCTTTTCCTACCTAAGCCCCGAAGAAAACCTGACACGGCTTACATCTCTATGCACTTTAGCTTGTCAAATAAGTAAATAGAATTACAAAAAAAATGGAGGAAAACATATTATCATTCAGTTGAGAAATGAATCTTGTGTGTTTCCTTATCTGGAAATCCATGAGTTCTGCATGACGAAACCTTAAATTTTAAGCAAACATAACTGGTGGACCACACAAAAGAGACAACAACTTAATTACATCTTCTCGTCTTCCTCCTCCCAAAGTGGCTATGTCTTCCTGTTCCAATTCCATGCTCTGAAACCCTGTCATAAATTGTTGCAGAAATGCAACATAGTCACTTCGAAATGGAATTCATGTCTCATAGATTCACTAGACACAGAATTGATCTCATATGCTTGTTCCTTAGCCTATACATAATACTTTGTACTTTTCTTGTATTAGTTTACTTGCTTCTTTTAATCTACAAGCCTGGTATTTATGACCTCTTTACCCTGTTATCTTTGCCTAATACAGTAAGTTAAATGTCTACTGTCACCCTTGCCTTGAGCTCACAATGTATTTTGCTTTTTAATAAATTATAGATCTCACATATTCTTTCTTGCTGAAACATTGTGCAACATTCTAGCCTCAACATGCATACGTAATTCCAACAACTTGCTCCACTTCTCTTATTCTCTCCCTCCTAAGTCCTAAGGAACCCACACTATTGATCTGTGTTTGGTTTCATTTGTGTTGCTGAAATGGTTCCAGGAAACAATTTTTATAGTCAATCTGGAGTTATTTATGTTTGAAATATACTCTTTCCTTTCATATGTGTTAATGTTTCTCAACTGTTGAAGCTTTATGGTAATTAATGAAGCTTGAGATTCTTGACTTTGCTGGTATTTATGGTATTTCATTTTGCCCTTTGCTGCAGACTTGATTCATGTCTTCTCCTCTGTGCCAAGGCACCTCAACTTCATTGATCACACCAGTGACATTGGATGGAAAGAGTATGTACTATCTGAACTTATTAAGAATTTAGCTGCATTGGTATTAGTTTCACCAATATAGTGTTGCAGGGGTCAGAGAGTGCAACCAGTCATAGTAGATGCCGGGATATACCTGGCTGGAAGGAATCAGTTCTTCCAAGCTACACAGAAACGGGACACTCCTGATGGTTTCAAATTCTTCACAGGTATTTTGCCTTTCCTTCCACTTGTCCTTTCTTTACTGTCAAATTGTTTCCCGCCTTATATGCATTCCATTTCTGATAGGTTCACCATGGGTCATTCTAAACCGGCGCTTTATAGAGTACTGCATTTTTGGATGGGAGAACCTCCCTCGAACTCTTCTCATGTACTTCACAAACGTGATGCTGCCTCTGGAAGGGTACTTCCACTCGGTCGCATGCAACTCGGACTTCCGCAATTCGACGGTGAACAATGACTTGCGGTACATGGTGTGGGATGATCCACCTCAGATGGAACCGCGTTTCCTAGACAGTACACATTATGATGAGATAGTGAACAGCGGGGTGCCCTTTGCTCGGAAGTTTCAGGAGAAAGAGCATCTGTTGGACAAGATTGACGAGAAAATACTCCGGCGGTGGCGTCACAGGCCTGTCCCTGGTGCGTGGTGCACAGGCAGAAATAGGTGGTTCAGTGATCCGTGCTCCCAGTGGAGCAATGTGAACATCGTAAGGCCAGGCCCCCAAGCTGAGAAGTTCCGCAGATACATGGATCGGATCTTAGAGGAATCAAAATCAAGCAACAGCTCATGCGCGCAATAGCAGCACTGAACCGCGAGGCTGCACTTTCCTGCAGCTGAGCTCTTCTCATTTTGCACAGAGTGGCTGCTCCCCATGCCCCCAGCCTGAACTCCAGCATTTCTGCCCCACGAGTGAAGCATATTTGCTACCGGGGCTACGGGCACAGGGCCAAGGAGAGAAGACCGGCCTATTCTTTCCAGAATTTTGTTGGTGGCTGTCATGTGGCTTCAAGGGCTCACTGCTGCATTGTTGGAAACCAGGGAGCTTTGGGTGGGGGGATACCTGAGCTAGTAGGCAGTGTAATTAGTAGCGATCAGTTGGATGACCTGTGCGAATGTTTATAGAACCTGGTGGAATTTTCTTGGTGCCTCGATACAGAATTGAGTGGGAACAGAAGGGGGAAATTGAAGGGTGGGGAATTTTGTTGGCCTTGTGGATTGGATTGTTGCTGTTGTGGTTAATACAATGCTTACAGATTCTTTTACTGCTCATGAACTCTCTAGATCGATCACATGTGCTATTTGTTTTTTCTTTCCCAGTCTAGTATTTGTAGGGTTGCAAACAAAATCCAGGATTAGTAACTAGAGTTGTAGTAGCTGATCATCTATTAGGTTTCTCCTGGCTCTGTAAGACCTGGTTGGAATTAGAGGGGATGGCGAGGTTCCATTTCCTTCGGAGAATCTGGCGCAGTAATAAGTGGAAGTGATCACAGTGCTGCAGTGCAATGTGGATTGTAGAAGTGACAGGGCAAGGTGGGCACCTACCTGTTTGCCGGAGTGAAGCTGTAGCTGCGCCGGCCTCTGGCTGCACACCGCCGCCGATCTGGTCAGCGCCTCCCACTACCAGGCAGGCTGGCGACACAACTTGGAGCAGCATGCTGCAAACAAAAGTTACAGGTAAACCTATTGGCGCAGATAACCTACGGGCCGACCCATCTGAGCCGCTGTACAGCCAGCGAAGACAGGTTGGCCCATTAACCTGTTTGATTTGATTGCCGGTTGGTCAATCACTTCATAATCTCCAGTTCTCGATTCTTAAAAGTAAACAAATAAATTAGCCTCCCTCTGCGCTGCGCATAGCATAATCGATAAACGACATTCCCCTCGGAGGAGAAAAATGGCATATGCATAACTCTAGTGAGAATGTGAGAGCATTGAGGGGAGGTCCATTCTGACGACGGATTCTCCTCTCTCTCTCTACTTGGTTAACTCGCTTCAAACTACCAACAATGTCATTTCATTCATGTTCTATACACTTATTCAGTACTACCAAAGGAAGGCGGGGACCTCTAGTCAACATAAAAGGCTGGCTATTGTTCATTTTCATGTTCGTTGATGAGACAATGATGTACTAGATCAGACATGTTGTGGTAGCATGACCATGTATAAGGGGACTCTGACTTGTCATTAGGTGGAATAGTGGGGTAACACGACATGAAAGTAGTGGTACGACCATTAGCTTGATCATTGTTACTTGAGGAACAAGATTTTGGGAATTCAGTTACCGTGCAGTTTCTGGATTTCCCGAGCAGCCAGGTAAATGATCATATATCTTGAAAAATTTGAAAATTTTAGTTTTAATGAGAACCCTCGGTAAATGGGCCCGCCGAGGAATTTGAATTCAAATTTTGATTTTCAATCTCAACTCCCTCCGGGAAAAAATCTACCGGGAACCAAAAGGCTACAAGTATATTATTACTTAAATTAGTACTCCCTCCATCTCGAGAAGAATGTTGCAGATCTATTATATACTAAAAGCATAATACGGAGGTCTAAAATAGAGATACCACGTTAATCCACATCACCAGAATTATTTTACCTGTTAGATCTAAAATTTACGGCTATGATTTAACAAAAAAAACTAATATTCGTGTAACTGTGTAATTACGTTTGACACGTTCCATAAAAAGGCATATGTATCAAATATGGAGGGCAACTCAGGTCAGCGTACCATGTATATAAGACGTGAAAATAAAAAGGACTCATGAACTAAAATAGTCAGCCTGCCTAGACGTGCATCTTTAGGACTCTCTACCTCTATTCAATAGTTCCTTTTCTTCTTGCTAGCTCGAGCCATTGCCCTATTTGAGTCCTTCCACCAAAATAAAACATCAACAGCCCACAGCGGAACACGACATTGTTTATTTGTTCATCAATTTCTTTCGCTTGGTAAAACAAATCATGTGATCTTAGATATTAATCAATGACGTACTCTTATATACTATATAAGCAATATATGGATGTTTAATACAACCACCACGTTAAGCCACGTCACCTAAATTAATTTAGCAGTTAGATATTATTTGATAAAATTATATACTAAAAGCACAATACGGAGGTCTAAAATAGAGATACCATGTTAATCCAAATCACCAGAATTATTTTACATGTTAGATCTAAAATTTATGGCTATGATTTAACAAAAAACTAATATTCACGTAACTGTGTAATTACGTTTGACACGTTCCATAAAAAATCATATGTATCAAATATGGAGGGCAACTCATGTCAGCGTAGCATGTATATAAGACGTGAAAAAAAGGACTCATGAACTAAAATAGTAGCCTGCCTAGACGTGCATCTTTAGGACTCTCTAGCTCTGTTCAATAATTCCTTTTCTTCTTGCTAGCTCGATCCATTGCCCTATTTGAGTCCTTCCACCAAAATCAACATCAACAGCCCACAACAGAACACGCCATTGTTTATTGGTTCATCAATTTCTTTCGCTTGGTCAAAAAAATCATGTGATCTCATATATTAATCAATGACGTAGTCTTATATACTATATAAGCAATATATGGATGTTTAATAGAACCACCACGTTAAGCCACGTCACCTAAATTAATTTAGCAGTTAGATATTATTTAATAAAAAATATTAATTACGTAATTATAACTTTG
Source organism: Lolium perenne (assembly GCF_019359855.2). Taxonomy (NCBI): domain Eukaryota; kingdom Viridiplantae; phylum Streptophyta; class Magnoliopsida; order Poales; family Poaceae; genus Lolium; species Lolium perenne. The sequence goes on along the minus strand of NC_067246.2, from coordinate 29,564,053 downwards.
TAGGTCTGTTTTTCACTATTTGTATATAAAGGAAACGTGTCACAGTTTTGTTTTAAACCATGCGGAGTCTCCAAATTATTTAAAGCGTGCTAAGAACTTTTTGCTGGATTTAATTATAAATTTATCGTAAGAAGAGTACATGCTACATAGGGAAGATAGTTTTGATCGATCAAATTTCCCACCACACTTTTGCTAAGATTTTTTTTTTGGTATATTTCCACATCACTTCAGGGATCACGTTGTAATCTAGCCTGTTGTGTGCCCGAGACTCGGTTGTATTAATCAATTGATCTTTGTAGTTGTATTAATCATGTGTACCTTATTTTGAGTGCACCAGTATCAATAGTTTTGTGTAAGCGCATTTAAGCATGGTCTAACAATAATGCACCGGTAACTTTACATCCATATGATTCTAAAAAAAATACTTTCCATTTGTATGAAAGGCGAAAGAACGGAGTATCCAAACTTTAACCTTGCATGAGGATATCACATGACATAAACACTACTGGCAACATGGCGATCTAATCTCCTATACAAACTACATATATGTTCGTCAGTATAGTGTTTTATAAGAGAGATGCTAATCATATATCAATAAATTAAAGGCGATTAGTTATATTGAACAAGTAGGATTTAAGCATAATATTTATATTGTCGGTAGAGTATCTTCACTTGAGTCCAGGAGGTGCTAGGTTTAAATCAACCCCCTTGTGTAAAAATAGAAAGAAAACAGATGCCTAGAAATACCCTGTGGGAGTTTTCAGCATGCCCTTTTCATTTATAATGGATGCAGAGACTTGCAATTTTATATCTTAATAAATAAGTACCAATGATATATTTCTCACATTAAGAGAAATGCACAATACGTGGCTGAAATAGAGGCGCCACGGTAAACCACATCATTCTATTTATTTTGTCAGCTAGAGCTAAAATGTACGGCTAGGATTTCACGGTTTTATGTAACATGTATATGTCCATATTATTTTACACGTCAAACATGTCACGTTTGTGGACCCATATTGTTATTTTTTATTTGGTAGGAAAAGCAAAATTGATTTGGTGTCTTATCTTACACAGGTACTACTTCAATCTAATTAAAACTACCATGTTCTTTAAAAAACCAAAAATTACACAATGGTAGTTGCAAAAGAACGGCTAGAATCTGGCCATAACTTAGCTATGTGCCTCCGTTAGATCAAAATAAAAGAAAATTCATCTGTTATTTTTTTTATAAAGAACGTGTACATAAGGGAAATAAAAGAAGCTTCGTTCGTTTGAGAAGGAGATTTAAAGATCGTGTACGAGCTATAACACGTGAGAAGGAGACCGACCGAACCATGCTATGAATGGCATCCTCCATGAACACGAAAGAAAAATAATCATGGTATCTTAAAAAACAAGAAAACTGTCATGTATGTCATATACTGTAGTCTACCCATCCTATGCAACATCTCTTAGATTTGTCTATAATTAGATATATATGATATTATTTAGGATATTGGTTATGAGTTTTTCTTGGTAGGAAAAAAATACATGTGGGCAATTGTATCTTCCAGAAATACCATCTAAATATTGGCCAATATTTGCCAAACAAATTTACTATTTTGTCAAAATTTCATAAAAAACATTTAGAAAATTATTTGAATACAGGAAAATTTCGTTCAGTATTATTTGTTTTCGTTGGTAACCGGTAAAACTGTTTCCGCCGAAATATCAAAAATACCGGCTCGAGAAAACCCTGATCTAGATACATCTAAATTTTAATTCTAAAACATGTTTCTGGGAGGGAGGAAATACATCTCTTCTCATTTTTACAACAAGGTTGATTTTATCAATCTATTTCTGTCATGCCATTTAACTAATAATTATTACCTACCATCCATGCCCACACATTCTTTGACATCTATAAATAACAACAAAATATCTTTTATGTAACAAGCTCTAAAATATATGATTGTAACACATGTAGATGTGAGTGAGTTGTAGATTTACAAACTAATAAACAACTCTCATTTTGTAACAAAAGATCGTTAGTGAATTTCACCAGATATATATCATATCAACCTAGGCCATAACAAGATCTTTCTTCGGCAAATATGCCAATAAAACTAACTCATTAAATATTAATTTAATTTTGGTTTTGAGAAATAAATATATGCATGATTAATTTAAACTTAGGACCATGATATATGGCGAACATGAGAGTTCTAGCATAGAGGCATGGCATGATCTAGGGAGCTCCTTTAAATCTGCACGATGGTGCTTTTCTACGAAATGAAAAAAAAGTTGTCACCTCCCACATGAAAAATACCCTTTCAACTTACGGTTTCCATCACACCACGGGGAAAACGCGTGCACGCTCGGACCTTAGAATATCCCAAATTTTAATACCATCGTCTTACTAAGAGGTAAAAAGATATACGAATGTGCCGATTTCTAAACTAACATGTATTTTTACAATTAGGTAAATAAAATAGAGGAAAAAATGTTTTAACTTAAATAATATGAAGGTGGCGTGTATAACATTGTCTATGCAACAAGACGATGCCCTCCCATTGCGAGGGTCACCTTGCTAGTTTATTTAAATTCAGATGTAATCTGGTGGAATTTAATTAGGCTCTCGGGTGCGTTTTTTCCCTCTACTAAAAAATTATATTTTGAAGTGTCAAAAAAGTTTTAAAAAAATCTACATGTAAATCTTCATAATATATGTGCATTCGTCAAGGTTCACGAAAATCTAATATTTTTGTGGTCTATGTAAAAAAGATAAAATTTATCTTATGAAAAGCATTATTTTTAGCACTAAATTTTGTCTTTTTACACACGTCACATGATAAGGTGATTTTTTATGAAACGACTTTGTGAGCGCATCGCACGTGACGATGTACGTGCGAATTTTTAATTTCACTTTTTCTAAATTCAAAATGTGCCTAGATGCATTTCAAAATAGAGGGAGCATGTTCCAAAATAACACTCCCATGAGGTTTTGTACCTCTTCATAAGTTTAATTACCTCGAAGGGGTATTAAGAGATTTTAGCCTTTGATGTATTTGAGTTTGGGGGAGAGAGGCTTGTACTGGAGTAAACGCCTCTATGCACAGGGTAGTAGGTGACGGCCTAAAATCTTAACCTGAGCCTACTTTTAGAAACTGCGAATAAAGGCTACACAAAATATCTAATAAGACTGCCAAAATATCTTTTTAATAAAGAGCATAAATGCTTCCCATATATATATATACTACTACTGTAGTAGGTGACGGTCTACGGACACAGACCATTCTCCATCGAAAACTGCGCGACGATAAATCGTAGAGAGCTTGAGGTGAACTGGACTCGCAACAACTGAGCGGGAGATCGGTCGATTGGTCATCCATCATGATCAAGGTGAGTACTGCCTCACTTCTCTCATCTCCGTCCAGTTTTTTCTTCAAGTAAACATCGCCACGATCCACTGCGTGCTGAGTAGAATGGGGTTCATGACTTCGTGGGGGCTACAGATCTGACCTAGTTTATTCCATGGGGTCATTTAGTTGCGTGCGTGCATGGAAAATGGGCGGCTTGCTTTCGGGACGACGGCGACGGGTTTACCGGGGTTGCTCTGGCGATGGCATGATGACGGCGCGAGAAATAGTTAGAGCCCTTGGTTGACGCAACCGGTGGCGGCGGAGGAGGGGGAGCGTGTGGCGTAGCTTGCCTCTGGGTGTGGAGGTGGCGGCGGGAGGTTTAGGGTTTGGGGAAAGTTTCCTTTTTTGCGGGTTGTATGAATCTATATTATTCTATTCCAATTCTATTGGACAATTTCCAAAAAAAATATCCAAATTGGATCCAAAATTAACGGGTTAATGTAAGCTTATCCATGCGGTTAGGCCCTCTTCAGATATGAATCTATTTTCCTACTGGCTTTAGTGTTTTGTTAAGTCATCCAAGATCTTTTCGATACCTATGTTTTGTTGAAGGATATCTATATGATCCGATCGATTGTATAAGACACACGGTAGCAATAGAACAGAAAAAGTAAAATACAGCTTTTTTTGCGGGTTCTTTTTTTTATGCGTGGGAAAGTTTCAGTTAAGCCCTTGTGTTCGGATGATAGGGCCCTAATCTGAAGCGAATTTGCAAACACTATCATAAGAACGTGGATTTCGTTGGCCTGATGAAAGATCGTCTTTGATGGGTAATTGAACATTTTGGTGTCCTGTATACAAATTTCAGTCTGGACATCTGAAGAGTGTTGAAGTCTCCAAAGGATCGTGTTTTTTTTTTATTGGTTGTTATACCTTGTATTGATCAATAACTTTGCATTTTGTTGTGGGCTATCGACAGATGCCTCGTATGGAAAGGTCGGGGGTGGAGGAGAGCAGCTCCGCGAAGAAGGCTAAGATTGTGTCCGCGGCAGAGTCTGCGGCCTCGGAGCAGGTCACTGTCACCTTAGACTCCAAGTTGCTGGACTGCTCTATCTGCCTTAGTACATTGGCTCCACCCATTTTCCAGGTACAAAAACTGCAGTTGACAGACTATTTTTCCCTTGTAGAATATTAACTCAATTTAACTGGATTCATGTAGGCTATAATTTAGTTTTGGCCATTAGTTACCTATTGACACTTTATGCGGTTTTTCATACGCCCGCAAAGCATGCAGAAGTATTGCCACTTATTGATGTTTTATATGTTGGTGCTGCTGTATTGTTTCTGATAGCTCATTTGTAACAAATCTGATGTTTTGGTCATGATGCTACTCCTAGAGTTTTGACTATTTGTTCTGATTACAGTAGAACTTAATGAATGTTATTATTAGAAAAAAATAAAAAATATTACGATATGGACATATATATTGTTAACAACTCATTTCATTATCCTTGATGTTCTCTAGTCCCTTGGGGTGTGTATTATTATCTCTTGCCTATTGGCATGAGCCCATGACCAACATCTATATATGATGCATTGTAAATCTTGTCCTATGCAGTATCAACTCTCTGGATCACTGAGTGGACCCAGATTCAACAAACTGTTAGTACTAGCATGAAAGTCGTATATATGCATGGTAGCAGAGTTTGAGCGGAAAGTTTAGGAAGTTCATTTGGTAGATGTACTTTTCATGCACGAAGTTGCTATGACTTGCACCAAATACCGTAGATAGTATGGCCGAAATCTGTGGCAGCAGTGTTCACCCAGTTGGTGCGTCGTGCTTTCGCACTTCTGTTCTTGTTTCAGTAACACTCGGGTGCTTTTTGTTTTTCCTCTTTTCCTTTGCAGTGCATCGATGGCCATATGACATGCTTAGGTTGCAGCGAAGCGGTCGAGTATGACTGCAGCGTGTGTGGCGAGTCCGCCGACATCCGCTGCCACGCCGTGGAGAAAATCCTCGGCGGCATGACCACCCGGTGCTCGTTCAGTGAGCATGGCTGCACCGCCATCATCCCGTTCATGGAGAAGCTCTCCCATGAAGCGTTTTGCCTCCACGCCCCGTGCTACTGCCCCATCGCCGGCTGCCGCCCCTATGTCCGCAAGCCTCTGCGGGACCACCTTAGCATGGAGCACCCTGGGTTGCAGCTCAGCGGCGTCATCGCCGGCGACCTCTACCCCATGCGCATAGGTGAAGGGGAGTCGGCCCACGTTGTGTCCCTCTACGGCACGGGGGCGGCGTTCCTGCTGGTGGTCGACCGGAGCGTGCCGTTGGCGGGGTACACACTGTCAGTGATCCACCTCGCAAGTGAGCCGGCGCCTGGGCAGCACGATTTCAAGTACAAGATTCAGGTGTCCACGCGGGCAGGCATCATCTGTCTGTCCGGCAAGACGCAGAGCGTCGGGTGTCTGCGGAGCCCCTACCAGCCGTGCGCGTCCATGTTCGTCGAAGAGGACATTTGGGATCCCGAGTACTCTCCCGTCTACATTGAGCTGAGATGAGTCCAAGCTCACCTCGCATGCTATTCAGTTGCCAAACTCCCATCTGGTAGATGAACTCTGAGATTCCATTTCTGTCTCTGTACTCTTTGTCAGCTGTGTCTATCTCATCTGGTTGCTGGTACTATGTCGTCTAGTTATCTATATGTTGTTTTATCCAAGTTGAACAATATTATGGTCGTACTGTATGGATCGCTGCACTGTCAACAGTTTTAATGTCTTATGAATGCATGCATTTGGACTTCAAGCGGTGTGCATCTGCTGCCAGGATGAAGTTAGCTAAGCCAAGCTGTCTTCAGATAAACGATACCCCTCTCAAACCACTTTTGCTCCGGTGTCCACTCCCTCTAAATTTTAGTCTATTTGGACGCACTAGTAGTGAACATGCCTTTTGTCCAGCACTCCTGGGAGCGATAGTCCCGGTTTTAAAACGAGCTGGGACTACATTGGTCTCAGTTCATTCGGCGCGGGCCGACCCTACCCTCTGGTCCAGGTTCGTTTGGGGCCTTTGATCCCGGTTTGAATTATAAACCGGGACTAAAGGGGCTTCAGCAGGGCGTGGCAGGCCTTGTTAGGCCTCGGACCCTTTAGTTCCGGTTTGTATTACAAATCGGGACCAAATGACTACCCTATGGTCCCGGTTTTCCTTACCAACCTGGAAAAAGTCCCCATCTGCCTACATACACCTTGCCCCTGCCCAAGTGTGAGCCACACTTAGCCATTTTTTCACTTCTTATCACAAGAGGGGTGTATGTTACTTTGCTCTCTTCATATGCACAAGAGGTGTTCGATAAAATGGCTAAGAGGTTTTGTCACTTGAGTTCACACAAAACAAGCCACACTTAACTGTCCTTTTTCTTTGCCATCGAGGTTAACAACTTTATCCTTTCATCTGTCATTGATAAAATGCATGTATATATATACATCATTTCACTAATCATGATGTTCTGTAATGGTTTTGATAAGGTTAATTATATCATGGAGATGAATCGGCAATGGATGTACATTGACCGACGCTTTAACGAGTTCACTTCGGGCCTAACAAACTTTATCAACGTGGGTGAGGCAAAAAAATGGTGGCTTTATGTATTGTTCATGTGTTGACTGTAAGAATGTCGTAAATTACTCTTCCTCGAGTACCATTCACAGCCACCTGTTGTAGTCCGGTTTCATGCCCCAGTACAATTGTTGGACCAAGCACGGAGAAAGAGGGGTTATGATGGAAGACAATGAAGGAGAAGAAGAGGATGATGATAACTATCCCATGTTCCCTGAATACGGTGATACTGCAAATGGGGGTTATTTTCCATCAGAAGGTAATGAAGACAATGAAGAAGAAGACCAGGATGCACCAGATGAGCCTGCTGATGATATTGGTCGGGCCATTGCTGATGCAAGGAGACAATGTGAAACTGAAAAGGAAAGGTTGAACTTCGACCAGATGTTAGAGGATCACAACAAATTGTTGTACCCGACTTGGGAAGATGGCTAGAAAAAGCTTGGTTCCACACTAGAATTGCTGCAATGGAAGACAAAGAACGGTATCACTGACTCAGGATTTGAAAAGTTGCTGAAAATAATTAAGAAGCAGCTTCCAAGGAGTAACGAATAGCCCGCCAGTACGTACGAAGCGAAGAAGGTTGTCTACCCTCTAGGATTAGACGTGCAAAAGATACATGCATGTATTAATGACTGCATCCTCTACCGCGGTGAGTACGAGAATTTGGATGCATGCCCGGTGTGCACTGCATTGCGGTATAATATCCGATGAGATGATCCGGGTGATGTTGAGGGCGAGCGCCCCATGAAGAGGGTTTCTGACAAAGTTATGTAGTATGCTCCTATAATACCACGGCTAAAACGTTTGTTCAGAAATAAAGAGCACGCTAGGTTGCTGCGATGGCACAAAGAACACCGTAAGAAAGACGAGATGTTGAGGCACCCTGCTGATGGGTCCCAGTGGAGAAAAATAAATAGAGAGTTCCCTTACTTTGCAGAGGATGCAAGAAACTTAAGGTTTGATCTAAGTACAGATGGCATGAATCCTTTTGGAGAGCAGAGCTGCAGCCATAGCACCTAGCATGTGACTCTTTATATCTATAATCTTCCTCCTTGGTTGTGTATGAACCAGAAGTTCATTATGATGCCAATGCTCATCCAAGCCCGAAGCAACCCGACAACGATATTGATGTGTACCTGAAGCCATTAGTTGAGGAACTTCTAAAGTTGTGGTCCATATCAGGTGTACCTGTGTGGGACGAGCACAAGCAGGAGAAATTTGACCTACGAGCGCTGCTTTTCGTAACCATCAATGATTGTCCTGCTCTTGGTAACATTTCAGGACAGTCAGACAAGAGATACAATGCATGCACACACTGTTTAGATGAGATCAAAGGTATATATTTGGATAAATGTAAGAAGGTCGTGTACCTGGGGCATCGTCGATTTCTTACGTGTACCCATCCCGTAAGAAAGAAAGGCAAGTATTGCAACGGTGAGGCAGATCACTGGAAGAAGCCTGCCCACCGTAAGGGTGCTGATATATTTGGTATGGTCAAGGATCTAGAAGTAATATTTGAAAAGGGTCCTGGCGGACGGTCTGTTCCGAATGACGCTGGCGGACACGCGGCCATGTGAAAGAAGAAATCTATATTTTGCCAGCTACCCTATTTCAAAGTCCTAGAGGTCTGATCTTCAATCGACGTGATGCACGTGATGAAGAATCTTTGTGTGAACTTGCTAGTCTTCCTGAGCGTGTATGGAAAGACAAAAGATACACCAGAATCACGGGAGGACCAGCAATGTATGAAAGACCCAGAAAAGCTGCGTGAGACAGATAAAGGACGTCATTACTCTAGCTACGCTCTTACAAAAGCAGAGAAGGAAATCTTTTTTGAATGCCTAAATAGTATCAAGGTCCCGTCTGGCTTCTCCTCCAATACGAAGGGAATAATAAATGTGGCAGAGAAAAAAATCCAGAACCTGAAGTCTCATGAGTGCCACATGATAATGACGCAGTTGCTTCCGATTGTATTGAGGGGGCTTCTACCGGAAAATGTTCGAGTGCCTATTGTGAAGCTATGTGCATTCCTCAGAAGGTAATCAATCCAGAAAGTCTACAAAGGTTGCAGAATAATGTGGTCCAATGTCTTGTTAGTTTTGAGCTGGTCTTCCCACCATCGTTCTTCAATATTATATGACGCATCTCCTCGTTCACCTGGTCGATGAGATTTCCATTCTCGGTCCTGTGTTTCTACACAATATGTTCCCCTTTGAGAGGTTCATGAGAGTCTTAAAGAAATATGTTCATAACCGTGCTAGGCCAGAAGGAAGCATCTCCAAGGGCCATGGAACAGAGGAGGTCATTGAGTTCCGTGTTGACTTTATTCCCGACCTTAAGTCGATTGGTGTTCCAGAATCACGGCATGAGGGGAGACTGAGTCGAAAAGGCATGCTAGGAAAGAAAGCAATGATATCTAGGGACGAGCATTCTTTCACTCAAGCACACTACACAGTTCTACAAAGTTCCACCTTGTTTGCTCCGTATATCAATGTACATAAGAATATTGTACGCTCCCAGAACCCAGGGCAGTCGGACGATTGGATTACACGTGAACACATGTCGAATTTTGGCAGTTGGTTGCAAAAACATCTCATGAATGACATCACTGTTGGAGATCAGCTGTACTTGTTGGCCCAGACACCATCTTCGACTGTATTAACTTTCCAAGGATATGAGATAAATGGGAATATATTTTACATGATCGCCCAAGATAAAAAGAGCACCAACCAAAACAGTGGTGTCCGCTTTGATGCAACAAACAACAAAGGCCAAAATGTCACATATTATGGTTACATAGAGCAGATATGGGAACTTGACTATGGACTTTCTTCTAAGGTCCCTTTGTTTAGGTGCAAATTGTAAGGGTACATTGCCCCTATGTGTGGTTTTGGTAATTAATGACAACCCCTATGGACTAATGTTTTCATTGAGTTTATATGAAGGAATATTCCATAGGTTCTACTTGTACTCCATGTGTTGGATTCGAGTATGGATGCCATGAAGATAAAAGATACACCTTGTGTATTGGCATCAAGATCATCGATCATAGAGCATGAGAAGATACAAGGTTGACCAATACAAAGAGTGAAGAATAGATTCAAGATTGGTCAACACATGAAGCATGAAGTATGTGCCACGAGAAGTCATGTGCCCATGAGAGGATGACGTCAAGTGATGATCATCATCAAGGTTGAATTGGGCAAGTTCAAGTTGAGCATCTCAAGAGGATCATATACTTGAAGCTTGTCGTCCATTTGGTGATAATGGACATGTGAAGATGTGCATCAATAGAGCTTTCCCATCATGGTGTATGGGGGAGCATTTGTGAGTCTTCACGGAGTAACAATGATCAAGTGAGGCATTCCGGCTTGAGTGGAGCTTGAAGAGTTATCATCAAGATCAAGAGGGATGCGCAAGGCAAAGGTATGGCCTTGCTAGGTTTTCCTTTTACCGGTGTCAAGGTGGTTGGTGGGAGACCGGATTATAGGATAGATAGACACACTATCAAGAGGGGCTTTCGGTTGGGTAACTTGATCACATCGTCTTAGGGAGCTCAATCCTTTGCATACTTTGCATATCCTTATTTCTTCTTGGTGTTTCTCTATGAGAGGTTCTTGAGCTTGTTGCTAGCTTTACAACAAGCCCAAGTTCATCAAAAACGGAATTCGCATGCATCTTCTATTGCGTTTTCGAGTTTGGACGTCTTCACCGTTTCTTGACGGTGGGACACTCCCTCTCTAAAATCATATAAAATGTTCTGTGAGGAGTCTCCATATTTGTTGGGGTTCTATTCGTCATTATCTTTCCAACAAAATTGGTTTCATTCGAATCGGAGTTCGGGAGCATTCGTTATTAAAGAAAAAGGAAAAAAGGAGAAAAGAAGAAAAAAGAAAAGGGGAGGGCCAGCCGGCCGGCCGACCGGCCTGCCGGGCCACACGCCGGCCCACCCGGCCGAGACCGGCCTGGGCGCCTGTGCTAACCGGCTGGATCCAGTGGCCTTTGGCCCGTGACCGGCCGCAGGCCCGATCCGCGACCGGCCTGCCGGCGCACCTCCGGCCCCGCCGGTTTCCTCGCTGGGCTGCCATTCATCTGCGCGGCCCACGCGGCCTGCGCCCCACCCGCGCCTGGCCTGGGCTATCTGCCACCCCGTGCGGCACATCGCCCCGCCCGGCTGTTGGGCCGGCCCGACCGGTCAGCCGACCGGGCTCCTCAGCCCCAAATCCGGTCGGCCGGCTTGGCAACCGGTTGGGCCGATTTTCTGCCCGTTTTTCGTGCAGGTTTCTCTGTCTTTTTCCCCCAACGGGTATATTTTCTCTTGGGCTATAAATAGCCCTTCTTCCACCTTGGGCTAGGTTAGTTCTTCTATTCTCTCTCCTCCATTGTTGCTTTTGAAGAACCTTCTCTCTCTCTTGTCTCCCCCCATGATTCTTGTTCATTCTTGAGGGATCTAAGAGAGGACATCTAGATCTACACTTCCACCAATCCATTTCTCCTCTAAGTGAGGGGAACTCTTGGGATTGTAATGTCCCAGGTTTAGAGACGATCGAGGGGTAGATTTTTAGAAAGGGATGTGCATTGCATTGTAAATTACGGGGAAATTTCACGCTTTTAAAACAAAACTGCATAGAAGGGGGACATGTTTCTCTCTCGACATCCTACAGGGTTAGGGTTTCGAGAGTGCGACAAACCTGTTCCTACTTAACTAGATTAGGGTTTTGAGAAGAGAGAAGAGATATTGCATTGCAATCTTAAGTTGCATGATTGAATTCAAAATTAAGTTGTATGATTGAATTCAAACCAAATTTGAATTTGAATTTCAATTTCAAATTCAAACATCAAATTGATATTCCATGATTCAAACTTAAGATAATTCAATACACACCTATAAGTAATCAAGAATATAAATAGTACAATACTTAAATAAAGCTCATTAAGGAAAACTGAGCTTTATTGATAATCACACATAATACAATGTCATTTACAATATCCAGAATAGTAATATGAAATATTACAACACATTACATAAATTGACAAAATGAAAGAAAGAAAATAAAGGAAAATTACAAGAGAATGATTCTATCCTAAATACTACAAAGTAATCTTCACTTGAACTTGGATTGGATGATCTTCATATCCATCTTGATCAAATGCTTGATCCCTGCACACAAACAAAACTAACACCACATTATGCCAAGTGGCAATGCCACTTGGTAGGTTAGCAAAAATATTGAATCAGGAGAGGATATGACCAAAGCTGCCGAGCTGATCAGCTCACCACCAAGTCCCAAGCCAAGTGCAAGGTATCTGGCATACACACACACACAGCCTGCTCACAAGGCTGTGTGCATGCAGCACACACACACACAGTGAGTCACCAAAGGGAAATGGCTCAGCTGTCGACCAGGGAAGCAATGGCTGGCCACATATAAGCTTTTCACAGCCAAAAACCTAGCCATTTGCTTCATCCATCGACAGGCAGCAGAGTAAGTAACTAGCTAGCAAGAACAGCTCAAGAACACCAAGAACAGATGAACAACTAAAGTTGTCTCATCCACTCCACAATCACCAGAAATTAAACCAAGATCACAAGCTCACAAGGAGGAGCAGGACAAGCACCAGCTCATCACTGAAGCAAACCAACCAATCAGAAGAAATCCTCTACACCAACAACTCAATCTAGGAGCTGGAGTGAGGTATACACAAGAATCATGAGCAAGCATCTGTCTTGCTCATAAATAAGCATGAGCATCAATCACACACAAGCAAAAGGGTGTGAGTACCCTGTTTGTATCATCACTTGGCTACCAGCCATAGGATGCAAGCAAAATAAGGGTAAAGCCATTAGGAATGTATCCAAGGGAACACTGATTAAGCCAACAGAATTAAAAGTGACATAACCAGGGAAATCCAGCAAGGAACTAATCCCTATCTAGCCACCCAGATTCACCTAGCAACACACAGCTAGCAAAGCCATCGGAAGATTGGACAGTTATCTGTCTAGTATGATTTCAACATCAAATAACCTAGCAGCCTATGAAAGACTACCAGGATTAGTGCACAGAAGCATCCAACAGCGGTAGGAGCAACCAATTCTAGCAGACAAAGCCTGCTAGGGTCACAACAGCTACCTAGCCACACAAGAAAGTCACCAAAGCATCACATCATCACCCAAGAGGGTTCAGTATGAGCTAGGGTACCCAACAGATGTTGGCATCCCTCTAGCTACATCAAATTCATCCATATGATCATTACTGTTAAACAATTCACATCATTTATCCATCTAGTAAAGTAAGGAAATACAGATAAATGAAACAGATAAGTAACCATAGCACCAACATCTTGTCAGAGACCCAATGGATCACTGCAAGCATCCATTAATGCTTGAGCAAGCACTAGCACACATAGGCCAAGCCTATAAAAGGCACATACAGCACTGGATGAGCACCAGATAGTCACAGAAGGAAGCACAGCAGCTATCCTTAAGCAAATGATGAACAGATAATCATCAAGGCACCACTAGCTATTGCTACAGATTATCATAGCCAACCATAGCAAGAGGAATTAACCAGCTACTGCAGAATTACATCAAGTCATAACTGAATAAAACAGATAACTGAACAAATGACTTATGATTGTATCCAGAAGCACATCAAGGACTTGATGAGCCACTGGATCAAGATGCACAAGCAAGGCACACATTAAAGCATAATTGAATAACACTGTAAGCTCACAGTAATGCTCAATTGAGCCCAATCCTAATTCTGAGCACCAGAATAAGCCACAATGGCTCTGGCACTTGCAAATTGCAAGAAATTGTACACTGTAATCAAGCCAGGGTCAGAATTATGCACACACAATATGTCCAAGTGGCAGTAGCAATAGCAGGAGCGAGCCAGTAGGCCATGAGCATCACTGATGCTCATGAGCAATTACAGGAGGGCCACAGCAGGAGATCACCATGAACAGAAGTAGCTAGGAAGCACAGAAGCAGCAGACAGCATAGCAGCATAGGCACAGCAGTAGCATACGCATAGTAGAGCAGGCCAGGAGAAGAAGGAGCAGAGTGAGATAAATAGGAGGAGGCGTGGAGTACTCACAGGTGAAGTGGGACGGCGAACACGGCCGTGGCGGCCACAGCGGCACACGCCGGGTGAACGGCGGCGCCAGCCAGGCCAGGCCGCGGCAGAGCCGCAGCTCCAGCACCACCTCTGCGAGGCTCGCGGTGGCGTCATGGCGCCAGAGGCACCAGGAAGAAGAACCACGGCATCTCCAGCGCACGGCGGCGGCGAACGCCGAGAGCCAGACGCACTGGAGGGTCGAGGGCGAACGAACGAGGGTGCTAGCGTCAGATCGACGTGGACCACCGTGTCCACCGTCGAGGGGCGGATCAGATCCACCTGATCTCGCCGGCGGCGACGGCCTGAGTAGGCCGGAGTAATTCGGCGAAGGGGGGCGGCGACGCGAGGATCGCCAGAGCTCGAAGGGGTTAGGGTTCGCGAGCGCGTGGGAAAGAAGGGGCGAGTGGGCCGACTGAGCCCAAGTGTGGCTCGGGTTAGGGTTAACCCACTGGGCCACCCTGACAGGTGGGCCCAGGGGTAAATATGTCATTTCACATTTTCAAATAAATCATAAACTTTGAAAATTAATAGAAAATGATTCAAGGCTCTAAAAAATAAATAAAAATATGAAAACAACTCAGCATAAAATCCTCTCTCATAATAAAATACAAAAGGGAATTTTTGAAGACAACTAAGAATAAGTCTTAATTTGATGATTTAAATAATCATTTAAATCACACATATTATTTTCAATAATGAAAATAAGTCCATCAATGCATTTGGACTTTAAAAACACCTTGACAACATTTCAAGGTTGTATTTACCCTAAATAGAGTATCTCCAAATCAATCTTAGTATTAACCTCTTACATAAAATAATAATGTCATCGGAAGGGGGAAGCAAACCCTAAAACTGGAATCATGCATAATTGCCTCTTTAACCATTGCCCTTATCGGACAATGATGCTATTTTTCAGAAACAGAGGACAAGGGTCAGTCCACACCATCCAACTGCAAAACTTTGCAGTGTTCAGGCAAGTTCATCGCTTGCTCATACCATTTGAGTATCTTTATCAAATTACTTGCAAAGTATTATGATTATCACTGTTGCATAAAAACCAAAACCACTATTTTCATAACTATGAATATGACTATGTGGTGGGCAATGGAACCATGGATTGTGTGGATATGGTGGAGGTTCCATTGCAAGGGTTAATATCCATCTAGGATTAACAACAAATGTCGTCCAGTGATTCTTGTGCCGTAATACCCGTGTTAACCATAAGATCCGGAGTGGGACGGAGTAGTCAAAAGTGTTTCCACCTCTTGTACATCAACGGATGCGCTCTACCGTAGACACTTGTATCTGTCGGGGGCGAGCGGTTGGCTGGGGAAGCCTTAAGTCCCCACGGCATAGTTCGTAGACACTTGTCGCCCGAAGAACAAGCGGTTGGCTGAGGAAGCCTTAAGTCCCCACGGTATTGCGGTCTATATATGATGGGTTGCAGCTACCGGCGAAGGAGTTTGGTTAACGAGTCCCAAACTGTTGTCGTGGTCGGGGTCCACCCGTGAGTGGGAATAATGGGACCGGCGAGGACCCAGGGTCGGGGTATGCAACAAAGGGTGGGTGTGCGAGGTAGCGGAGGAACATGATTGGCTAGACCTTATACCGGGCCTCACACCATAGGAAGTGTGGACGGGAAAGCTGCCCGGTTGGCACCAAGGTTAAGATCTCTTATGGGTAAAGCAACACACCTCTGCAGAGTGTAAAGAACCGTGACCTGTAACTCCCTGTTCCGGGATATGGAACTACGAACGCGGCCGGAAAGGAGCTCCATGAAGTTCTAGTAAACCGGTGAAGGCTGACGGACATAGCTCTTTGAAATAAAAGCAATCTCTTGAAGAAATGTTTATCAAAACCTGCATTGGTATTAGACTTTTTGGTCTAATATCGTAGCTAGTGCATTAAACACCTCTTATCTATAATGAACTTGTTGAGTATGCTCGTACTCATCCCACTCTTAAATCCCTTGCTTAGATTGTCTGAATCTTCTGGAGGAGGACTACGACAGCCCTGAAGGAGCCGAGATCATCGGCTATGAAGAACCAGACCTCTCTGGGGGTATTGAAGGCGTAGACTACCTTATAGTCTACGGAACCGGGGAGGCTTCCGGAGGAGATCAAGCCTAGAAGCATCGAGTAGTAGTAGTAGCCGAGCAGCGCGAACTCTTAATACTTAGCTGCTCGAGAGAATAAATGTATAACTTAGTGAAACTTCTATATTGTAAGTTAAGTTGGGTTCGCCTCGAACCCAGGAGTATCCCTCTTAGGACCCAAGAGGAGCTCCGAGACGATATGTGTATTATGCTTGTAATAATAAATGAATGAGTTATGGACCTGCTATGTTCTGTTGTACTACTCTGAGGGATGTAATATTTGCGGAATGGTACTTCGTGAATGTTATATCAACGACTGGCATACTACAACATGCAGTGGTATGCAGGGTCACCACAGTTGGTATCAGAGCAAAAGCTTTGACCTTAGGTTGGAACCTAGTAAATGGGACCGAACGTTAGGAGTCAAATAGGACTAGTAAAGAATTCTCTAAAAATATGGTGTATATTCAATTGAGAATACAACAATCATATCTTTTAGTGCGATAATTCTTTATTATCTCTATTATGATGCATTATTACTAATCTTATATTCTTTCTATTTCTACAGCCAACAATGGCAAGTTCACGTCCGGGACGAAACGTGAAAGTGATGGATTCAACACTGAGTGAATATGAAGGAGGACTCGCAGATATTCTACGCGCCATGTTACTTGAATTTGGGTGTGATCCCCAGATCCAAGTAAAAAAATACATGTACTACGATGGTACTGTATTGGCAAAGTGTAGGGTAGGACTACGACTTCCCGAATCTTTAGGAATGAGCGTAGTAATGCCAGCAGGTGAGGCCAGGACTATCAACACAGCCTACCACATAGCTGTTATGAGAGCCATAACCGATATTCGGGAGCATAAGACGAAAGAGCTTATGGGTTCCGAATTCACACACATTCCTCATATGGAAGAGGAAGAGGATCCCATGCTTAACCACTTCAAATATGCAAAACGCAAACCAGCAGAAGCCGCAAAGTACATGGACAATAGCCGCAACTTACTATCATTGTTCTTTCAGTTGAACCGTCATGTGACGGGAGCAATTGATACAATGCTAGAGGAGTTTACTGAACCCAAGGAGGAGACTAAGGGGAAGGAACCTATGGAGAATGAGGTGCACACACCAGTTTACTCAGCTGGTGACTACATTAGTATTGACCACCCTGAACGAGAAACTACACCCGTTACACCTGGGAACTATGTTAGTAGTTCCTATGGAGGATATGAGGGTGGAGAGGAATCCGGAAACAATTAGTGTTCCGTGACTCCTATAGAGAACTCCACGGGTTGGCGTTGGGGGTCTGATACTGGAACCCATAGTACTTCAGTATATTATGACGGGGAGATGAATGAGGATGCCACGACCCAGAACCAGAGTTATCCGTGGAATGGGGAAGAAGATGGAGGGTATCCGACACAGGTTGAGTCGGATACGAATGTTGGAGATACATATGGTGGAGTCACAGGGGAGTACACCCGATGGGTGGACTATGATGCACTGAATGACCAGTTCGTGAACACCGATTTCTCCCTGGGATCATCATCTGATTCCGACTACCAGCCGACGGGGAGACCTTATGTTCCAGGTTTTATCAGGAGGATGACACGTTCGACCGGATGGAAGCCTGGGATGTACCGGGAGTGAAGATCGACTAGAGACCACCAAGGGAGGCGAGGCTATAATACACAAGTACCACGTGTATTATAGTATGTAATATTTGTAGAAATTTGTACATATACTTCAATAAGTGAGTTTGCATACTCACAACGTCACTGAGTATTGTAATAAGACCACTTAAGTATGTATATACATGGTATATGTTTTGTATGATTTGGATTTGCTTTTTGATTTCCATTGCGTGACTAGTTCTGTGCACAAAGTTGAGCTCAGAAAACTTGCGCATGGAGTAATTATGAGTATCATCTTGTGTTGCAGAACTAGGGGGTTATGTCGGGACCGGTAGGAGAGGAGACAGAAGCGCAGCGCATGGAGCGTGAGGCTAAACAAAAGGAAGAGGCTGACGAAGCAGCCAGGAATCAGTTTCCACCACCACCACCACCCATGACGCAGCAGAATTTCGTTCAGTACATGCAGATGGTGGAAGAGAGACAATGTATAACGTTGGAGCAGCAGAATAAATTCTTCCAGGAGCTGCTGCAACAAAACAGGGTAGAGAGACCCGAGAATCAGGGAGTCACTTTGTCAGACTTCCAGAACACCAAACCAATATCTTTCGCATACGCGCCCGAGCCAATGGACGCGGAGGACTGGCTTATGGACACTGAGCGAAAGCTCAACACTGTTGGGTGCAATGACCTGGAGAAGGTCTGTTATGCTACACACTTGTTGTGTGGACCTGCCGCATCATGGTGGGACAACATCGTAGCCGTTTATCCGGCTGGAAAAGTATTCACCTGGGAGGAATTTGCAAGGAAGTTCAGGGAATCCAATGTCCCTGAAAGCATTGTGGAACTGAAGCGTCGAGAATTTGAAAGTCTCGAGCAGAAGGATAAAGCTATCCTGACTTATGTCAGGGAGTTTTCAAAGTTGTCCCGGTACGCTGTTGAGGAGGTCAACACCGAGGACAAGAAAAAGAAGAGGTTCTTGCGGGGGTTAAGTCCCCAGTTCAAGGTACAGCTCCGGATGATGAGAGCGACAGAACTCCAAGAGTTGGTGGATGCAACCATCACTCTTGAAGATGATTTCAAGCAACTGCAGGATGAGAAAAGGAAGAAGGCTAAATTTGAGCCTAAGAGGTTTGTCAGCAACAAGCCAAATACCAGCTTGAGTTTCAAGCCAAGGTACAACAACAACAACAACAACAACAGCAACTACTACAATAGCAGGAGGAACCAAGCGTTTCAGACTACAAATCCAATGGTTTGCCGAAGCTGTGGACTTCCAGGGCATTTTGCCAAGGATTGCAAGAAGCCAAGGATAATATGCTTTGGTTGTCGCCAGGAGGGGCATATGCTGAAGGACTGCCCCAAGAGAAATACTGGAGGAGGTCAGTCAGGAGGAGGAAGCCGAGGAGGGAACTGGAAGAACAAGAAACCCTTCGGCAAGTTGAACTGCACCAGCCTGGAGGAGGTGGTTAACTCCGATCAGGCAGTGATAGGTACGCTCCAGATACTCACTCATCCTGGCAAAGTACTTTTTGATACTGGTGCAACTACATCATTCATTTCTCAGCAATTCATCATCAAACATGGGATTAGTTGCACTAAGTTAGATACACCCATAACCATACTTTCTGCGGGGGGAACGATAGTAGTAACCCATACCAACCAAAAACAAGTCATCATGATCAACAAGTGCGCATTCGACGCAGACCTGTTCATTTTACCGATGAAGGACATTGATGTCATTCTTGGTATGAACTGGTTAGAAGCTAACGGAGCATTGATCGACTGTGTGAACAAGACTGTGTCTTTGAAAAGCCCCGATGGAAGTAGAATGATCTATCAAGGAGACAAGCATACACAGATCGAAGTCGAGCTACAGCTGAACAGCATGAAGGAGGTGAAGTTAGAGGATATACCTGTAGTGAATGAATTCCAGGATGTGTTTCCTAAAGAATTACCTGGAATGCCACCAGATAGGGAGATAGAATTCACTATCGACCTAATTCCAGGAACAGCTCCGATTGCTAAAGCACCATATAAGATGGGTCCCAAGGAGTTAAAAGAACTAAAGGAGCAATTGGATGACTTGGAACAGAAAGGATTCATACAAGAGAGTGTTTCACCATGGGGATCACCTGTGATCTTCGTGGATAAAAGAGATGGTGGTAGAAGGATGTGCGGAGACTACACGAATTTGAACAATGTCACAATTAAGAACAAGTACCCACTTCCAAGAATACAAGATCTATTCGATCAAGTTAGAGGCGCGGGAGTCTTTTCCAAAATTGATCTAAGGTCCGGTTATCATCAGATAAAGATCAAGAAGGAAGACGTTCCGAAAACCGCCTTTGTCTCAAGGTATGGACATCATGAATACCTTGTAGTGCCATTTGGATTAACCAATGCCCCAGCAATTTTCATGAATCTCATGAATAAGATTTTCATGCCTACCTAGACAAGTTTGTCATCGTATTCATTGATGATATCTTGATCTATTCCAAAGACAAAGCGGAACATGCTGAACATCTGAGGTTAGTGTTCTAAACACTAAGAGAACATCAACTCTATGCCAAGTTCAGCAAGTGTGAATTTTGGCTAGATCAAGTGGAATTTCTTGGTCATGTCATTAGCAAAGATGGAATAGCTGTTAACCCGAGCAAGGTAGCAGCAGTTTTAGAATGGGAAGCACCCAAGACTGTCAAGGAAATCCGAGGATTCCTAGGAATGGCAGGATACTATCGGAGATTCATTGAAGGATTCTCCAAGATAGCAGGACCAATGACGAAGCTGTTAAGGAAGAACACACCATTCGTGTGGTCAGAGGAGTGTGAGAAGAGTTTTCAAACTCTGAAGGAGAAACTCACCACAGCACCGGTGTTAGCAGTTCCTGAAGTTGGCAAGGATTACACTGCAGTATCTTGTGACGCATCCAAGCATGGATTGGGTTGCGTACTCATGCAAGATCGGAAAGTAATATCCTATGGATCGAGGCAACTCAGACCTCATGAAGTGAATTATCCAACACATGACTTAGAATTAGCAGCAGTTGTATTTGCACTTAAAACTTGGAAACATTTTCTCTATGGAGCCAAGTGTGAGCTCTATACGGATCATAAGAGTCTCAAATACTTCTTCACTCAGAAGGAACTCAATATGAGGCAGAAAAGATGGCTTGAACTGATCAAGGATTATGATTTGACCATCAATTATACTCCAGGAAAGGCCAATGTTGTAGCAGATGCCTTGAGTAGGAAGAGCACTGGAGGAGTGGAACAAGAATTATCACCGGAGTTGAGGAAGGAAATAAGCCAAGCCCAGATACAACTTTGGGAGAAAGAAGCTCATGAAGGACTATCGGCTTTACAAGTAGCCGATGAGCTAAATGTTAACTTGAAGAATGAGATAATGATGGGTCAGTTGGACGATCCATTCATCGTAGAGGAGATGAGAAGGATAGATGAAGGAAGACCATCAGAATTTCATCGAGGAGAATCGGGATCATTATGGTTCCAGAAGAGGATTTGTGTTCCGGATACTGCTGAAATCAAGGAAGTAATACTCCGGGAAGCCCATCAAACACCATATTCCATTCATCCGGGAAGTACAAAGATGTACATGGATCTAAAGGAGCTATTCTGGTGGAACAACATGAAGAGAGAGATAGCACAATATGTGGCGGAATGCCATACCTGCCAAAGGGTGAAGGCTGAACACCAGAGTCCGGCATGAAAGTTACAACCTTTACCCATTCCAGAATGGAAATGGGAGGAGATAGGAATGGATTTCATCACCGGACTACCCATGACCAATAAAAAGAAGGACATGATATGGGTAATCGTGGACCGGTTGACGAAAAGTGCACACTTCTTAGCGGTAAATCAGCAGGATAAAGGAGAGAAACTCATCGATTTTTACATCAAAGAGATCGTAAGTAAACATGGAGTACCCAAGAAGATCGTGTCGGATCGAGGATCCGTGTTCACGTCAGCATTTTGGAAGCAACTACATGAAGCTTTAGGATCCAAGTTGGACTATAGTACCGCCTATCATCCTCAGACAGGTGGACAAATAGACAGAACTAACCAGATCCTAGAGGATATGCTTAGGGCTTGTGCCCTAGACTTCGGAGGATCATGGGAGGAACACTTGCCACTAGCAGAGTTTTCATACAATAATAGCTATCAAAGAAGCATCAAGATGGCACCGTTCGAAGCTTTGTATGGAAGGAAGTGTAGATCACCCATATGCTGGTATGAAGCTGGAGCAAGCAAGGAGTTTAATCCTGATTATGTCAAGGAAAAGCAATAAATCATTGACATCATAAGAGATAGGTTGAAGATAGCCCAAAGTCAGCAAAAGAGTTACGCCGATCAGAAGAGAAGAACATGGGAGCCACAAGTTGGAGACATGGTATATCTCAAGGTGAGCCCGATTAAAGGACTTCAGAGATTTGGAGTAAAGGGAAAGTTAAGCCCTAGGTACATCGGACCTTTCAAGATTCTGAGTCAAAACCGAGGGTTAGCCTTTGAATTGGAACTACCAGGAAGTTTATCTCAGGTTCACAACGTATTCCATGTGTCGCAATTCAGAAAGTGTTTGAAGACCCCAGATGAGCCAGTATCACATGAAGAGCTCGAGTTACAACCAGATTTAACATACATCGAGAAGCCAGCGAAGATTCTCGAGGAGAACTGGAAACAACTCAGGAATCGAGCCATAAAATACTGCAAGATACAATGGAAGCATCATCCCGAGAGGGAAGCCACCTGGGAAAAGGAGGAAGACCTGAGGAAAACATACCCCGAACTCTTCAGGTATTACAACCACAACTTCGGGACGAAGTTTTCTTTAAGGGGAAAGGCTGTAATGTCCCAGGTTTAGAGACGATCGAGGGGTAGATTTTTAGAAAGGGATGTGCATTGCATTGTAAATTACGGGGAAATTTCGCGCTTTTAAAACAAAACTGCATCGAAGGGGGACAGGTTTCTCTCTCGACATCCTACAGGGTTAGGGTTTCGAGAGTGCGACAAACTTGTTCCTACTTAACTAGATTAGGGTTTTGAGAAGAGAGAAGAGATATTGCATTGCAATCTTAAGTTGCATGATTGAATTCAAAATTAAGTTGTATGATTGAATTCAAACCAAATTTGAATTTGAATTTCAAATTCAAACATCAAATTGATATTCCATGATTCAAACTTAAGATAATTCAATACACAACTATAAGTAATCAAGAATATAAATAGTACAATACTTAAATAAAGCTCATTAAGGAAAACTTGAGCTTTATTGATAATCACACATAATACAATGTCATTTACAATATCTAGAATAGTAATATGAAATATTACAACACATTACATAAATTGACAAAATGAAAGAAAGAAAATAAAGGAAAATTACAAGGGAATGATTCTATCCTAAATACTACAAAGTAATCTTCACTTGAACTTGGATTGGATGATCTTCATATCCATCTTGATCAAATGCTTGATCCCTACACACAAACAAAACTAACACCACATTATGCCAAGTGGCAATGCCACTTGGTAGGTTAGCAAAAATATTGAATCAGGAGAGGATATGACCAAAGCTGCCGAGCTGATCAGCTCACCTCCATGTCCCAAG
The DNA here is from genome assembly GCF_019359855.2 of Lolium perenne. NCBI lineage: Eukaryota > Viridiplantae > Streptophyta > Magnoliopsida > Poales > Poaceae > Lolium > Lolium perenne. The sequence continues at coordinate 29,540,611 of NC_067246.2, read as the reverse complement.
CCAAGTGCAAGGTATCTGGCATACACACACACAGCCTGCTCACAAGGCTGTGTGCATGCAGCACACACACACACAGTGAGTCACCAAAGGGAAATGGCTCAGCTGTCGACCAGGGAAGCAATGGCTGGCCACATATAAGCTTTTCACAGCCAAAAACCTAGCCATTTGCTTCATCCATCGACAGGCAGCAGATTAAGTAACTAGCTAGCAAGAACAGCTCAAGAACACCAAGAACAGATGAACAGCTAAAGCTGTCTCATCCACTCCACAATCACCAGAAATTAAACCAAGATCACAAGCTCACAAGGAGGAGCAGGACAAGCACCAGCTCATCACTGAAGCAAACCAACCAATCAGAAGAAATCCTCTACACCAACAACTCAATCTAGGAGCTGGAGTGAGGTATACACAAGAATCATGAGCAAGCATCTGTCTTGCTCATAAATAAGCATGAGCATCAATCACACACAAGCAAAAGGGTGTGAGTACCCTGTTTGTATCATCACTTGGCTACCAGCCATAGGATGCAAGCAAAATAAGGGTAAAGCCATTAGGAATGTATCCAAGGGAACACTGATTAAGCCAACAGAATTAAAAGTGACATAACCAGGGAAATCCAGCAAGGAACTAATCCCTATCTAGCCACCCAGATTCACCTAGCAACACACAGCTAGCAAAGCCATCAGAAGATTGGACAGTTATCTGTCTAGTATGATTTCAACATCAAATAACCTAGCAGCCTATGAAAGACTACCAGGATTAGTGCACAGAAGCATCCAACAGAGGTAGGAGCAACCAATTCTAGCAGACAAAGCCTGCTAGGGTCACAACAGCTACCTAGCCACAGAAGAAAGTCACCAAAGCATCACATCATCACCCAAGAGGGTTCAGTATGAGCTAGGGTACCCAACAGATGTTGGCATCCCTCTAGCTACATCAAATTCATCCATATGATCATTACTGTTAAACAATTCACATCATTTATCCATCTAGTAAAGCAAGGAAATACAGATAAATGAAACAGATAAGTAACCATAGCACCAACATCTTGTCAGAGACCCAATGGATCACTGCAAGCATCCATTAATGCTTGAGCAAGCACCAGCACACATAGGCCAAGCCTATAAAAGGCACATATAGCACTGGATGAGCACCAGAGAGTCACAGAAGGAAGCACAGCAGCTATCCTTAAGCAAATGATGAACAGATAATCATCAAGGCACCACTAGCTATTGCTACAGATTATCATAGCCAACCATAGCAATAGGAATTAACCAGCTACTGCAGAATTACATCAAGTCATAACTGAATAAAACAGATAACTGAACAAATGACTTATGATTGTATCCAGAAGCACATCAAGGACTTGATGAGCCACTGGATCAAGATGCACAAGCAAGGCACACATTAAAGCATAATTGAATAACACTGTAAGCTCACAATAATGCTCAATTGAGCACAATCCTAATTCTGAGCACCAGAATAAGCCACAATAGCTCTGGCACTTGCAAATTGCAAGAAATTGCACACTGTAATCAAGCCAGGGTCAGAATTATGCACACACAATATGTCCAAGTGGCAGTAGCAATAGCAGGAGCGAGCCAGTAGGCCATGAGCATCACTGATGCTCATGAGCAATTACAGGAGGGCCACAGCAGGAGATCACCATGAACAGAAGTAGCTAGGAAGCACAGAAGCAGCACACAGCATAGCAGCATAGGCACAGCAGCAGCATACGCATAGTAGAGCAGGCCAGGAGAAGAAGGAGCAGAGTGGGAGAAATAGGAGGAGGCGTGGAATACTCATAGGTGAAGTGGGACGGCGAACACGGCCGTGGCGGCCACAGCGGCACACGCCGGGCGAACGGCAGCGCCAGCCAGGCCAGGCCGCGGCAGAGCCACAGCTCCAGCACCACCTCGGCGAGGCTCGCAGTGGCGTCATGGCGCCAGAGGCACCAGGAAGAAGAACCACGGCATCTCCAGCGCACGGCGGCGGTGAACGCCGAGAGCCAGACGCACTGGAGGCTCGAGGGCGAACGAACGAGGGCGCTAGCGTCAGATCGACGCGGACCACCGTGTCCGCCGTCGAGGGGCGGATCAGATCCACCTGATCTCGCCGGCGGCGACGGCCTGAGTAGGTCGGAGTAATTCGGCGAAGGGGGGCGGCGACGCGAGGATCGCCAGAGCTCGAAGGGGTTAGGGTTCGCGAGCGCGTGGGGAAGAAGGGGCGAGTGGGCCGACCGAGCCCAAGTGTGGCTCGGGTTAGGGTTAACCCACTGGGCCACCCTGACAGGTGGGCCCAGGGGTAAATATATCATTTCACATTTTCAAATATATCAGAAACTTTGAAAATTAATAGAAAATGATTCAAGGCTCTAAAAAAATAAATAAAAATATGAAAACAACTCAGCATAAAATCCTCTCTCATAATAAAATACAAAAGGGAATTTTTGAAGACAACTAAGAATAAGTCTTAATTTGATGATTTAAATAATCATTTAAATCAAACATATTATTTTCAATAATGAAAATAAGTCCATTAATGCATTTGGACTTTAAAAACACCTTGACAACATTTCAAGGTTGTATTTACCCTAAATAGAGTATCTCCAAATCAATCTTAGTATTAACCTCTTACATAAAATAATAATGTCATCGGAAGGGGGAAGCAAACCCTAAAACTGGAATCGTGCATAATTGCCTCTTTAACCATTGCCCTTATCGGACAATGATGCTATTTTCAGAAACAGAGGAAAAGGGTCAGTCCACACCATCCAACTGCAAAACTTTGCAGTGTTCAGGCAAGTTCATCGCTTGCTCATACCATTTGAGTATCTTTATCAAATTACTTGGAAAGTATTATGATTATCACTATTGCATAAAAACCAAAACCACTATTTTCATAACTATGAATATGACTATGTGGTGGGCAATGGAACCATGGATTGTGTGGATATGGTGGAGGTTCCATTGCAAGTGTTAATATCCATCTAGGATTAACAACAAATGTCGTCCAGTGATTCTTGTGCCGTAATACCCGTGTTAACCATAAAATCCGGAGTGGGACGGAGTAGTCAAAAGTGTTTCCACCTCTCGTACATCAACGGATGCGCTCTACCGTAGACACTTGTATCTGTCGGGGGCGAGCGGTTGGCTGGGGAAGCCTTAAGTCCCCACGGCATAGTCCGTAGACACTTGTCGCCCGAAGAACAAGCGGTTGGCTGGGGAAGCCTTAAGTCCCCACGGTATTGCGGTCTATGATGGGTTGCAGCTACCGGCGAAGGAGTTTGGTTAATGAGTCCCAAACTGTTGTCGTGGTCGGGGTCCACCCGTGAGTGGGAATAATGGGACCGGCGAGGACCCAGGGTCGGGGTATGCAACAAAGGGTGGGTGTGCGAGGTAGCGGAGGAACATGATTGGCTAGACCTTATACCGGGCCTCACACCATAGGAAGTGTGGACGGGAAAGCTGCCCGGTTGGCACCAAGGTTAAGATCTCTTATGGGTAAAGCAACACACCTCTGCAGAGTGTAAAGAACCGTGACCTGTCACTCCCTGTTCCGGGATATGGAACTACGAACGCGGCCGGAAAGGAGCTCCAAGAATTTCTAGTAAACCGGTGAAGGCTGACGGACATAGCTCTTTGAAATAAAAGCAATCTCTTGAAGAAATGTTTATCAAAACCTGCATTGGTATTAGACTTTCTGGTCTAATATCGTAGCTAGTGCATTAAACACCTCTTATTTATAATGAACTTGTTGAGTACGCTCGTACTCATCCCACTCTTAAATCCCTTGCTTAGATTGTCTGAATCGTCTGGAGGAGGACTACGACAGCCCTGAAGGAGCCGAGATCATCGGCTATGAAGAACCAGACCTCTCTGGAGGTATTGAAGGCGTAGACTACCTTATAGTCTACGGAACCGGGGAGGCTTCCAGAGGAGATCAAGCCTAGAAGCATCGAGTAGTAGTAGTAGCCGAGCAGCGCAAACTCTTAATACTTAGCTGCTCGAGAGAATAAATGTATAACTTAGTGAAACTTCTATATTGTAAGTTAAGTTGGGTTCGCCTCGAACCCAGGAGTATCCCTCTTAGGACCCAAGAGGAGCTCCGAGACGATATGTGTATTATGCTTGTAATAATAAATGAATGAGTTATGGACCTGCTATGTTCTGTTGTACTACTCTGAGGGATGTAATATTTGCGGAATGGTACTTCGTGAATGTTATATCAACGACTGGCATACTACAACATGCAGTGGTATGCAGGGTCACCACAGTGATCTAGATCTTGGAGTCTTTTGTTGACTTTCCCCATTGTTCTTCCTCTCCAATCTCATCCTAGCATTCATTGCTTTGGTGGGATTTGAGCGTGAAGGACTTGAACACCTCTAGTGTTCTTGCGTTGCATCATTGCATAGTGTTGAGCTCTCCACCACGATTAGTTCGAGTGAGAGACCGTGAGCTTGTTACTCTTGGAGGGAGACCTTCTAGTTAGCTTGGTTGGTGCCCCGGTGATCTCTTCGCGGAAGATTGTGAAGGGGCCTGGGCTTCTCCTTCGTGGAGCTTGTGAAGTGGTTGTGGAGCTTGCCATCTGCGGAGCGGAGGAAAAGCTAACCATAAGGAAAGGGCCATTATCCTTCGTGGGTGTGGTTCGGAGAATAGGGTGAGCCTTCGTGGCGCGGGGAATCCTTCGTGGGACCTCCACTCCTCCAAACGTGACGTACCTTCTTGCAAAGGAAGGGAACACGGGAATACATTCTTGTCTCCGCGTGCCTCGGTTATTTCTATACCCGAGCTCTCTTTCCTTGTGATAGCCATCGTGCTTGAAGTACATATATCTTGCTATCACTTGTGCTACATATATCTTGTGCCTATCTTTCTTAGCTCTAGTTTCTAATGTTACACTTAGTTGAGCTTAGCATATTTAGGGTTTGTGCTTGTAAACTAAACATTAGTTTAATTCCGCATTCTTACAAGACAAATCCGTAAGAGTTTTTAATTGCCTATTCACCCCCCTCTAGGCGACATCTCGATCTTTCAAAAAATGGGTCAAGATAACAGGAGGTGGGGTTTAGGTAGACAAGTTGTATGGAATGGCAAAAGTGGATCTCAACAATCTTGGGTATAGAGACGAACCATTCGTCCTAGCCAAGGACGTGTCCCAGGTTTTCTATGTGAAAGACATGTCTACCAAACCAAGAAAAAGGAAAATAAGGAAACAAATACATCATACGATGAGCCAAAGAGCCACATAGTTCTTTCTGATAAAAGAAACATCATGGGAGTGGAGGACAAGATAGACATGTAAGAAGATTATAATAAGTTTGCTGAAATTCCACCCTTCACAGTGAACATTGACCCAAGCATCAAGTTAAATGATGAAGATGCTCCATGGTTAGGGCTGAAGAAGGTTTAATGATGAAGATGCTCTATGATCAAGTTAATTTAAGAAGGTTTATGGCACAAATGAGTATCTCAACATGGCAATCAATTTCCCATTTATTTTTGTGTAATCATGAAACTGTATGTATTAACAATGGAGATTCCCCAACACTGCTAGAGGAGATCGAGTCTTTCACGGGCTTGCAGGAAAAAAAATTCCGAGGCGGAACTTCCGAAGATGTCGTAGGGCGTGTGCACCAACGACATCTTCGAGAAGTTCCACCACGGGAGATTTCCCAACCCTTTTCCCAACACTGTTAGAGGAGATTGAGTCTTTCACGGGCTTGCAGGAAAAAAGATTCCGAGGCGGAACTTCCGAAGATGCCGTAGGGTGTGTGCACCAACGACATCTTCGAGAAGTTCCGCCACGGGAGATTTCCCAACCCTTTCCCCAACATTGGCGGAGCTTCCAAAGATGTCCTAGGGCGTGAGCACCAACGACATCTTGGAGAAGCTTCCGGGCGGGAGTCCTCCTTGCGGGAAGAGTTCGCTCGGGCGGAGCTTCCGAATATGTCTAAGACGGTCGACCATCTAAGACATATTCAAGAAGCTCTGCCAGAGAGGCTCTTTCCATCCTGGTCGTTGCCTCTCCTCTCTCTGCTCCCGGGCTGCTCTCTCTGCTCTCCCCGGAGGGGTATATATATCGGTGTGCCTCCTGATAACCCCCCCCCCCGCCCCCGCCAGGTAAGCGCCCCCAAGTAAGCCCCCCCCCACCCCCCAGATAAGGCAAACACCAGATAAGCCTCCCCCAGTTAAGCCCCCCATCTTTTGTCCCGGTTTGAGCCCCCACCCGGGATAAAAGGGAAAACACCAGATAAGCCTCCCCAAGATTAATCCCCCCATCTTTTGTCCCGGTTTGAGCCCCACCCGGGATGAAAGTTTCCCGCGCCACTGCGTTCCCGCCTATTTTCTTCCCACGCTTTCCACCGCTTCCCGCCAGTTTTCACTATATATATGTAGGCTTGGCCTCCATTTCCATATCACATCTAGTCTCATATCTGCAAACCTCATCACTCTCTTCCATGGCTTCCATTGTATCTCTAACCCCCGGGAGGCGGAGGAGCTTTGCGTCTCGAACTACCCCTGCCCGTAGGGCTATCGCCTCCCCACCGATTGGATGCTGAGCGTTGGAGGCGTACCGGTCCCTCCTGTCCTTCTAGGTGTGGCGCACTAGATGGCCATCACGAACCACTACTACTTCGAGCTCATGCCAGAACAGCGGAGGAATCCCCAGTGGCATCCCGACTACAGCCCGACTTGGGATGGCTTATTCATTAATCGCCATGAGAGTGCGCTTTCCAGACACGAGGAGGACGACCCACCTGATTTGAACTTCAACGAGGCTGGCCGTCGGCTGTGGTGGCGTGGACGGACTCTCCAGAGCGTCATGGCCTACCATGCCCCCCCCGCATGCGCTACCCTCAGTCCCAGCCCACGCGTGCTCACGCGCCGAGGTTCGACTACCGCGACCCCGATGCCCGCGACGACGATGTCGGCGACTATGATGACTACAATGGCGACGTTTATAGGGATATGCACGAGTATGCCTGAATCACTCCAACATTCGAAAACAAGTTCGGCCCAATTGTGACTTAATCTGGCCATGTATCTTAATTTTTAGTTGAGCTACATACTTTAATTCCAGTTCAATCGTAATAAACTTTCCCGCGGACTAGCGGTTGCCGCATGTCCTTATCCCGCCGACACTTTGGTACATGTCTTCAAATTCATATTCATAAGTTATTCAAATTTATATGTAAATTATACTTTTATTACATAGAGATTTCTTTTCTGAACATTTTGATATATCATATGTTATTTTTTGATTTCAGATAAGGCGGGAACGAAAAAAATTGGGAGGACACATAGAAATGGACCACAAACCGGGGGCAAAGGGTGTTTTGCGCGCAGAGGGAGCAAAAGGCGCCGAAAAAGGCCTTTGGTCCCGGGCCGTGCCACGCACCGGGACCAAAGGTGGCACGACCCAGGACCAAAGGGTCTTCCCTTTATCTGCTCGTCTCCCTTATCCACACAGATCAATCGTGCGGAGAAGGAGTTACAGCGCCGCCAGGCTACCAAATTTCTGCCGCCGCCGTAGCTCCTCTCCTCCTCCTCGCAGCCGCGTGCACCACCGCCGCCGCCCTAGCCATCTCCCGCTGCGCGTCCAACGACACCGCCGCGCACCTCCGCGCGCCGACCACCTTCACTGACCTCTCCCCCCGGCCGCCTCCGTCGAGCTTTGCCCCCATCCGCCTCCGCCAACACCTCGCCTACGTCACCGCCGCACGCGCCTCCTCCGCCGCCGGCCTCTTCTTCTACCGCCGCCGCCAGCTTCCTCCTCCATTGGTAAATTTTTAGTATTTGTATTAATATTAGTTAGTTTAGTAATATAGTTAGTATATTATTAGTGTAGTGCTAGTGTAGTAGTATATTAGTAGTAGTAATATATTTAGTTTTGTATTAGTATTAGTATTAGTTAGTTTAGTAGTAGCAACTCGCCATGAGTGCGCCGCCGGTGTTTCAACTCGCCATGAGCGTGCCGCCAGCGTCGCAGCTCGCCGACGACTTGGCTCCATGTTAGCCACCGGTGCTGCACCTCGCCGGTGACTCGCCTTCATGTTGTCGCTGATGACACACCTTGTCGACGACTTGGCTTCATGTTATAGTCTTCAAACATGGTCTTAGGGTTTCGAGGGTGGGAGCTCGTCGGCGACGGGCTTAGGGCTCATTGTTGGCGATGGGCTTAGGGCTTAGTTAGCGCCGCGCACCTGTTAGTGTTTATATGATCACTAATTTTATTTCACACGACATATGTTCAATTGTTTATTTCATAGCTACGATGCCTCGCCTGCCGCGTCGTGGAGGGTCTGGGCACGTTCTGGACCAGATGAAGACGATGGGGGAGGTCCGGGACTGGGCTCCACCGGGGTGGCACTGGGAGGTGTTATCTTATGGGGCGCGTACCTTGGTGCGGAATCTGGGTCCCGTCGTCGACCCGGATCTTCTCTGGTGGAGGTCGCGTGGGCCATGCTCGTTTTCAGAGGAAGTCGCCCCCCCAGAAGGTGGTAGCTCGGCGCATTGCAGAGGAGGAAGAGCACGTTCACCGTTACCTGCATGTATTAAACATCAACATGTATAAGAACGGATGGTCAATTATGTAGGGATCTCACGTGAGCTATGATCGCGTGATTGTTCCGTATCTTTGGGTTTTCTCCCTGCGCGACTCGGCACCTCGCGGCTCAGCACCCGGTCGACGTTGAGAGATATGTTCATGCATGGGAGTCTGTTGTAGTGATGTATTAGGGTTAAATAAAAATGGACCCGAGTTATATATTCATGTACTGCACTATCTGCTTTCAACACTACATTATCTATCCTTAATTAATAACTATATATGTAACTCCAATTTCTATTTTCTGCATTATCCTTAATTAATATCTATATATGTGATTATATGATGATTCCTATAACTTGCAAGTCGTTGAAGAAACTATGTACGCTGACAGAGACGAAGCCCAAGAAGAATTCATGGCTAACCTCATAGCCGAAGGTGTTCTGGATGATGGCGGTGACGGCGGTGACGATGTCATCGCAACTTATTTGAATGACTCCGGTGAGGGAACGAAGGAGATTGAGCGCAGAGAAGATGGCTCCGGTGAGGGAGCGGATGATGTTGAGCGAAGAGAAGATGGCTCCGGTGAGGGAGAATATCATAATGGCTCTGCTGATGGAACCTTAGTTATTACAAAGTGTACCGAGGCATATAAATTAAGCCGAGGTCTATATATATATATATATATATATATATATATATATATATATATATATATATTGAAGATGAATTATTTCATGTTTAGCCGTCCGGATCGAGCAATTCTTCTGTAAAGTCGAAGCGAGGCCTAGCCAAATCGTTGGCCGACGGTGTTAGTCACGACATCCTTGAAACCAATCAGAGTGGTCGACCGACTGCTCCTGAGAAGGCCGCAAAAAATTTATAGGTCAATGCGGAGTGATTGTTAGGGACTGCATCCCGATCACCGTTTGAGAATGGCACAGGCCGAAGGGAGAGGTTGAACCAGGTCATTATGTCGATGACGTAGCAAAACACAACCTTTTGACTAAGCTCGCTGCATATTTCAATCTACCTCTAGAGGAGAATGAAGATAGAGCCAGACAGATGGAGGAGGCAGTCAAGGAGTTTGTTGTAAAGAAGATGGCCGAACTATTCAAGCACCACAAGAAAAGATTGCACACACTTGTCAAGAATAAGAAGACTCCGGACTTCAGTACTGCAGAGTATGAGAAGATAAAAGATCACTGGCCCAAATTCGTGACGTACGTCATGGAGTCAGAACAATTTAAGAAAAGGCCGGCAACAAATAAGGAAAATGCCGCGTTGAAGAAATTTCACCAAATTACGGGTCCAAGTGCTTACAGGTCTAACCGGCCTAAGTGGAAGGCAGCTGAGGTGGCTGTCGAGGGTACTCCTCGGCAATGCCCTCCAATTGGGGCTTAGGGTTGATGGAATCCTGTAGGCTGACACGAGACATCGGTGAACAGACAAGCGGGGAGAGCGATTTACCTAGGTTCGGGGCCCCCGATGAGGTAAAACCCTTACGTCCTGCCTGTCTGATCTTGATTATGAGAATATTGGGTTACAATGAGGTGCCGAAGGTTTCGGCTGTAATCTCGTCGAGAGGCTAAGTGCTACGGCGACCTAGCTCTAGACTTCAGGTGGCTAAAGTTGTTAAGATTAATTGTGTCCCTCGGCAGCCCCTCTCCTGGCCTTTATATAGGAGGCCAGGTCTCAAGAGATCTGTCCGGGTACGACTAGGTTTACAAAAGACCTAGCTCTAAACTTTCCTTATTCAGCTCCTTTCTATCTTATTCTTCAAGGAATCTTCTCCAGCACCGTCCTAGCGGCCCACCTTGCCATCGAGTATCTTCATGGGCCTCCAGTTGGTACAGGATAGGGCAATATCAGTTACCCGAAGGGTAATGCCCACGTCAGTGGCACTGGTCAACAAAGGCATACAAAACTTGCGAAACTTTTTGGAGTCAAAGTTAGTTCCATTGTCTGTGACGATGCTGTGGGGCATACCGAATCGACAGGTTATGCTCCTGAAGAACTGAACGGTAGTTTCGGCTTTCTGATTTCAAACAGGTACTGCCTCGATCCACTTGGCGAACTTGTCGACTGCGACCAGTAGATATGTTTGTCCTCTAGGCGACGATCTTGGCAGCGGTCCAACTTGGTCGAGTCCCCATTGAGCGAAGGGCCATGCCAGGGGTATTGTCATCAGATCTGTTGCGGGAGCGTGTGGTTTTTGTGAAAAACGCTGACAGGGGTCGCACTTCATAACTAGATCTCAAGCATTCGATGCCGCCATTGGCCAGTAAAATCCTGCCCTGAAGGCTTTTTCCACAAGGGCCCTGCTTCCTGCGTGGTGTTCGCAAGTTCCCTCATGTATCTCACGCAACATCGCTTTTCCATCGTCAATGGCAATAAACCTTTGAAAGATACTGGAGATGCTGCGCTTGTAGATTTCTCCATTTACCACAGTAAAGGCCTTTGACTGTCTGACGATTCGCCTTGCTTCTACGGGATCCTCTGGTAGCTCCTGCTTCGTCAGGTATGTTAGGAATGGCTTGGTCCATAGTGGTTCAAGGAGGAGGACCTGTTCCGTAGATCGAGGTGTAGATTCTTCGACAGCTTGTTGCGGGTTTGCCTCCGATTCGTCATCCGACGGCTTTGGAGGTGCCGATGCTTTCTATTTTATCGATCGTTGAGTGATAACTTCGTAAAACACTCCGTCTGGAATGGGGGAGCACATGGATCCGATATTTGCTAGAGTGTCGGCTTCCTCGTTGCTGGCTCTGAAGATATGCTTAAGTTCGCACCCTTCGAATTTGGCTTCTATATTTTGGTATAACTGTCGGTAGGCGATCATGTTTTCACTCCTAGGCCCTTGAGGGTTTCTATTTGTCGCCTGGGCATTGGCGTGCCCTGCCCACCTTAGCATTGCCTGAAAATTTCGGCAATCCTTTTGCAGGTGTCCTGACTGTCTCTTTCCGTTGTTGTCGAGATAGAAATGCATCTGACACGGCCCGTTCATCATATCCTCGGGAGACACGAAAGGTCTCTAGAACCTTGGCCCATTATTTGGCCTGTTATTTTGGGAGTCATCTCTATTATCGCCTCGCTGCTCGTTGCTCCGTTGATAATCATCTCTATTGCTTCCTCCAGCACTTGCTCAAAATCCAGCCGAGATTTGGCCAGGAGCATCGTAATTCGAGAATTTCCGAGAAAATCGACGTCTATTTTGATAATTTCGACCGCGGTCATCCTCTGGTGACCTATGCCGTTTGTTGTGGACATCATCTTCTCCATCTGCCCATCTGTTTGCTATCTCCATCAGTGCAAATACTGTTTTTGGGTTGGTTCTCCCCAAGTCCTCGACAAAATCTCCTCGTCGGATTCCTGCGACAAACGCGTCTATCGCTCTCTCGTCAGATATGTTCTCTGCCGAGTTTTTAATGATATTCCACCTTTGGATATACTTTCTCATTGATTCATCCGGCTTTTGTCGGCACGCTCTCAACTCTTCTAACGACGCGGGTTTTTTGCAGGTAGATCGGAAATTCTTGACGAACACATCCTCAAAGCTATCCCAGCTGTCGATAGAACCTGGAGGAAGCTTTTTTATCCAAGATCGCGCAGCTCCACTCAAGTGTACTTGGATGCTCTGCATGGCTGTTGCTCTGGTTCCTCCTATCAGCTTCACCGTCTCGAGATAATCAACTAGCCAGTCCTCTAGATCTTGCAGGCCATCGAATTTTTTGAAGTTATCGGGTAGTTTGAACTCCGAAGGAACTCGAGTTTTTAGGACCCTCCTTGTGAAGCATGGCAGTCCACACATATCATCATCATCTATCTCTGGGGAGTGCCGATGTTCCCTTCTATGTTGTCGTGCTCTGTCCACCCTTGCTTGCGCTGTTGTGTCTCTTGCTCCACCTGTTCTCTCGGGAGCTGGTGCTGCTGCCGCAGGTCGTGGACTATTTTGCCTTGCTGAACCTTCGGGAGGCGTTGTTACAAACGCTGTTCCCATGGCCCCAACTCCTGCCATAGCCATATTGTACAATGCTTCTCTTGGATCTCCGGGAGGTGGCTTGGATGCGAGGATAATGGCTTGCGTCGCCATATACCCAGCTTCCGGTGTCTTAGGGATAATATTCCCTCTCGTGTCTATCGACATAAAGGACATGTCGAGGTTTTGAACCAAGTTCTCCCTATCAGCCTCAGGTATGTTTTGCAGCCTAGATCTTGCTCTGTTCTGAGCTTCTCTGTGGCTATCTCCCGAAGTTCCTGAATGTCGAATTAACTCCGCCCTTCGCCTGCTTGATGCAGAGGCTGCTTCCTGCCTTCTATCCAACTCGATTTTCTGCTTCTCGAGCTCCCACCTAGTACGTGCAAGCCTATATTGATATGCTTGTAACTCCTCAGGTGTCGCCATTATAGTCATTGGCTCTGTACCATTAATAGCTCTTGCGACTCGATCCCATACTTCCTGCGGAAATCGCACCATCTCTCGTGTTCCTGGTCCAATATATTTTGTTCCTAGACCTCTCGTGGATCTGCAGGATCGACATATGGATTTCCTGCCTCGTCGAAATTCTCTGATGTCTCCTCTTGTGGGCAACTCGGATCTCCGATTGCATAGATCTGATGATATTTTGGATACTGAACCATGCTGGGTTTGGTGACACCATCATAGAGATTGGTGAAGACCTTGCCAATGGTAGTAGATCTGTCGATGAAGCTGAAGCTGTCGAAGCTATTCGAGTCATCGCTTATATCTGAGTCCGCAGATGACTCGAAGGACATGTCGCTGAAGATCTTGGCGAGCTTTTCGCTTGCCCTGGTGCTAATGAAGCGCGGCGATGAAGTCTCCTCTTCGCCTGACTCGATTGACGATGTTGAGTTCGAAAAATCGGAATCGACCGCCGATAATCCCGATGAGATCGGAATTTCGAGACGATACGCTCCCTCTTTCTCGACACGAAAGTGGAACCTTCCGAACGTCATCTCCATAGGCTCGTCAAGATACGCATATGCATCCAAACGGGAGGGCGGATGAGGAACAAAATCGACAGGACCAGTTTCGATATGTTTACCTCGATCCATCGCGTTGCTTGCTGTTGATGAAGTCGACGATCTTGAACGTGCCATCGAGATCAGATCCTTGACGCCTCTAATTCCCACAGACGGCGCCAATTGACAAGGATTAACTTGTCAATGCCTACGGGTTGTAGACTAGGGTTTTAGTTAGAAGTAGAGGGCAAGTAGATCTCGAAGGTTTCAGCCGAAAAGTACTCGACGATATGAAAACTAGGGTTTGTGAGACAATTAATCGATGCTTTCTTTGTCCCTCGGCTCCCCCTTATATAGGAGGTGGAGACGAGGGATTCGTGATACACAAGTTACAGAGTCCGGGAGGGTTTCCAACTCATCCCGCAATATTACAAGTGTTCTCTCCTAATACAACTCTAGCTTTCCTTAACTAGCAACTTGGGCTTCCGATTCTTCTTATCCTTCGAGTCGTGGGCCTTCAGTAAACCCCGGGTACCATCTTCAGCAGGCCCATTGGGGATGCCTATGTCACTGACCGTGTCGCATAGATTCATCGACTGCTGTACCACCAGGTTCGAGTCTCCATAAATTTCCAGGCGAGTTGCTCCACATGCCTTTGCCATCTTCATTCCATGCAGCAGTGCTTCGTATTCTGCTTCATTATTTGTGGGCAGGGAGAAATTCATACGTAGTATGTACTTCATTTTTTCTCCTTGTGGTGATATTAGTACCACCCCTGCTCCTGCACCTTGACACGCGTACAGCACGCGACCGTTGGGAACCCCAAGTGGAAGGTGTGATGCGTACAGCAGTAAGTTTCCCTCAGTAAGAAACCAAGGTTTATCGAACCAGTAGGAGTCAAGAAGCACGTTGAAGGTTGATGGCGGCGGAGTGTAGTGCGGAGCAACACCAGGGATTCCGGCGCCAACGTGGAACCTGCACAACACAACCAAAGTACTTTGCCCCAACGTAACAGTGAGGTTGTCAATCTCACCGGCTTGCTGTAACAAAGGATTAGATGTATAGTGTGGACGATGATGTTTACAGAAAACAGTAGAACGAGTATTGCAGTAGATTGTATTCGATGTAAAAGAATGGACCGGGGTCCACAGTTCACTAGTGGTGTCTCTCCCATAAGATAAATAGCATGTTGGGTGAACAAATTACAGTTGGGAAATTCACAAATAAAGATGGCATGACAATGCACATACATGTTATGATGAGTAGTGTGAAATTCAATTGGGCATTACGACAAAGTACATAGACCGCTATCCAGCATGCATCTATGCCTAAAAAGTCCACCTTCAGGTTATCATCCGAACCCCCTCCAGTATTAAGTTGCAAACAACAGACAATTGCATTAAGTATGGTGCGTAATGTAATCAACAAATACATCCTTAGACATAGCATTGATGTTTTATCCCTAGTGGAAACAGCACATCCACAACCTTAGAACTTTTTGTCACTGTCCCAGATTTAATGGAGGCATGAACCCACTATCGAGCATAAATACTCCCTCTTGGAGTTACAAGTAACGACTTGGCCAGAGCCTCTACTAATAACAGAGAGCATGCAAGATCATAAACAACACATAGATGATAGATTGATAATCAACATAACATAGCATTCAATATTCATCGGATCCCAACAAACGCAACATGTAGCATTACATATAGATGATCTTGATCATGTTAGGAAGCTCACAAGATCCGACAATGATAGCACAATGAGGAGAAGACGACCATCTAGCTACTACTATGGACCCATAGTCCAGGGGTGAACTACTCACACATCACTCCGGAGGCGACCATGGCGGTGAAGAGTCCTCCGGGAGATGATTCCCCTCTCCGGCAGGGTGCCGGAGGCGATCTCCTGAATCCCCCGAGATGGGATTGGCGGCGGCGGCGTCTCTGGAAGGTTTTCCGTATCGTGGCTCTCGGTACTGGAACTATTATCGACGAAGGCTTCTTATAGGCGAAGAGGTAGGTTTAGGGGCGACGCGAGGGACCCACACAACAGGGCCACGCGGCCAAGGCCTGGGCCACGCCGCCCTAGCGTGGCGTCGCCTCGTCGCCCCACTTCGTTTCCCTTTCAGTGTTCTGGAAGCTTCGTGGAAAAATAAGATCCCGGGCATTGATTTCGTCCAATTCCGAGAATATTTCCTTACTAGGATTTCTGAAACCAAAAACAGCAGAAAACAACAACTGGCTCTTCGGCATCTTGTTAATAGGTTAGTGCCGGAAAATGCATAAATATGACATAAAGTATGTATAAAACATGTAGGTATTTTCATAAAACAAGCATGGAACATAAGAAATTATCGATACGTTGGAGACGTATCAGCATCCCCAAGCTTAGTTCCTACTCGTCCCGAGTAGGTAAACGATAACAAAGATAATTTCTGAAGTGACATGCCATCATAATCTTGATCAATACTATTGTAAGCACATGTAATGAATGCAGCGATTCGAAGCAATGGTAAAGACAATGAGTAAACAACTGAATCATATAGCAAAGACTTTTCATGAATAGTACTTTCAAGACAAGCATCAATAAGTCTTGCATAAGAGTTAACTCATAAAGCAATAAATTCAAAGTAAAGGCATTGAAGCAACACAAAGGAAGATTAAGTTTCAGCGGTTGCTTTCAACTTGTAACATGTATATCTCATGGATAGTTGTCAACATAAAGTAATATGATGAATGCAAATATGCAAGTATGTAAGAATCAATGCACAGTTAACACAAGTGTTTGCTTCTTGAGATGGAAGGAAGTGGGTAAACTGACTCAACATAAAAGTAGAAGAATGGACCTTCAAAGAGGGAAGCATGGATTGCTATATTTGTGCTAGAGCTTTTATTTTGAAAACAAGAAACAATTTTGTCAACGGTAGTAATAAAGCATATGCATTATGTAAATTATATCCTACAAGTTGCAAGCCTCATGCATAGATTACCAATAGTGCACGCACCTTATCCTAATTAGCTCGGATTACCTGGATTATCATCGCAATACATATGTTTTAACCAAGTATCACAAAGGGGTACCTCTATGCCGCCTGTACAAAGGTCTAAGGAGAAAGCTCGCATTGGATTTCTCGCTTTTGATTATTCTCAACTTAGACATCCATACCGGGACAACATAGACAACAGATAATGGACTCCTCTTTAATGCATAAGCATTCAACAACAGATAATATTCTCATAAGAGATTGAGGATTGTTGTCCAAACTGAAACTTCCACCATGGATCATGGCTTTAGTTAGCGGCCCAATGTTCTTCTCTAGCAATATGCATGCTCAAACCATTCAACTCATGGTAAATCACCCTTACTTCAGACAAGACGAACATGCATAGCAACTCACATGATATTCAACAAAGGGTAGTTGATGGCGTCCCCAGGAACATGGTTATCGCACAACAAGCAACTTAATAAGAAATAAGATACATAAGTACATATTCAATACCACAATAGTTTTTAGGCTATTTGTCCCATGAGCTATATATTGCAAAGACAAAGGATAGAAATTTAAAGGTAGCACTCAAGCAATTTACTTTGGAATGGCAGAGAAATACCATGTAGTAGGTAGGTATGGTGGACACAAATGGCATAGTTATTGGCTCAAGGATTTGGATGCACGAGAAGTAATCCCTCTCAGTACAAGGCTTAGGCTAGCAAGGTTGTTTGAAACAAACACAAGTATGAACCGGTACAGCAAAACTCACATAAAAACATATTGCAAGCATTATAAGACTGTACTCTGTCTTCCTTGTTGTTCAAACCCTTACTAGAAAATATCTAGACCTTAGAGAGACCAATCATGCAAACCAAATTTTAGCAAGCTCTATGTATTTCTTCACTAATAGGTGCAAAGTATATGATGCAAGAGCTTAAACATGATCCTTATGAGCATAACAATTGCCAAGTATCAAATTATTCAAGACATTTTACCAATTACTACATGTAGCATTTCCCGTTTCCAACCATATAACAATTAACGAAGCAGTTTCAACCTTCGCCATGAACATTATGAGTAAAGCTAAGGACATATTTGTCCATATGCAACAGCGGAGCGTGTCTCTCTCCCACACAATGAATGCTAGGATCCAATTTTATTCAAACAAAGCAAAAACAAAAACATACAGACGCTCCAAGTAAAGCACATAAGATGTGACGGAATAAAAATATAGTTTCACTAGAGGAACCTGATAATGTTGTCGATGAAGAAGGGAATGCCTTGGGCATCCCCAAGATTAGATGCTTGAGTCTTCTTGAAATATGCAGGGATGAACCACCACGGCATCCCCAAGCTTAGAGCTTTCACTCTCCTTGATCATATTGTATCATCCTCCTCTCTTGATCCTTGAAAACTTCCTCCACACCAAACTCAAAACAACTCATTAGAGGGTTAGTGCATAATCAAAATGCATATGTTCAGAGGTGACATAATCATTCTTAACACTTCTGGACATTGCATAATGCTACTGAAAGTTAACGGAATAAAGAAATCCATCAAACATAGCAAAACAGGCAATGCGAAATAAAAGGCAGAATCTATCAAAAACAGAACAGTCCGTAAAGACGATTTTTTTTAGGTGCACCAGACTTGCTCAGATGAAAATGCTCAAATTGAATGGAAGTTGCATACATATCTGAGGATCACTCACGTAAATTGGAAGAATTTTCTGAGTTACCTACAGAGACTATTGCTCAAATTCGTGACAGCAAGAAATCTGTTTCTGCGCAGTAATCCAAATCTATTATGAACCTTACTATCAAAGACTTTACTTGGCACAACAATGCAACAAAATTAAGATAAGGAGAGGTTGCTACAGTAGTAACCACTTCCAAGACTCAAATATAAAACAAAAGTGCAGAAGTAAAATCATGGGTTGTCTCCCATAAGCGCTTTTCTTTAACGCCTTTCAGCTAGGCGCAGAAAGTGTGAATCAAGTAACATCAAGAGATGAAGCATCAATAGCGGGGTTTGGATTTTTCTCAACTATGCATTGTATCTTATCTATGTAAGTTTCAGAGGCTCCCTTTTTATTAGTCTTAGGCTTGCTATTCTCATCAAACAAATTTTCGGGAACAAGCCAAGCATAATTATTTTCTAGTGCCTCGCACATTCCTAAGAGCTTGCAAGGTATTGATGTTTTTAATATCCCCCTCATAATTAACTTGATTAGTGTACTTTTGTCTATCTTTTTCCATCTTTTCATGGATACTAACGAAGTTGGTATAAGATCCAAGCATATTGTATTTAGTAAAGACTTTTCTAGCTTCTCTTGCTATACCCCCAAATTCTTTAAGAAGGGTTTCTAATACAAAATCTTTCTTTTCTCCTTCTTCCATATCACTGAGTGTAAGAAACATATGTTGAATCACGGGATTGAGATTAAAAAATCTAGCTTCTAACGCGTGTACTAAAGAAGCAACAGCAATTTCATAAGTAGGAGCAAGTTCTACCAAGTGTCTATCTTCAAAATCTTCAACCGTACTAATATGAGTGAAAAAATCTTCTACATTATCTTTCCCAAGGATAGACCCTCGGCCTACCGGTACATCTTTAAGAATAAACTTAGGAGGAAACATGATGAAATAAGTAAAGTAAATGCAAGTAACTAATTTTTTTGTGTTTTTAATATGGCAAACAAGACAATAAATAAAGTAAAGCTATCAACTAATTTTTTTTGTATTTTGATATAATGCAGCAAACAAAATAGTAAATAAAATAAAGCAAGACAAAAAACAAAGTAAAGAGATTGGAAGTGAAGACTCCCCTTGCAGCGTGTCTTGATCTCCCCGGCAACGGCGCCAGAAATTTAGCTTGACACGCGTACAGCACGCGACCGTTGTTCACCCCAAGTGGAAGGTGTGATGCGTACAGCAGTAAGTTTCCCTCAGTAAGAAACCAAGGTTTATCGAACCAGTAGGAGTCAAGAAGCACGTTGAAGGTTGATGGCGGCGGAGTGTAGTGCGGCGCAACACCAGGGATTCTGGCGCCAACGTGGAACCTGCACAACACAACCAAAGTACTTTGCCCCAACGTAACAGTGAGGTTGTCCATCTCACCGGCTTGCTGTAACAAAGGATTAGATGTATAGTGTGGATGATGATGTTTGCAGAAAACAGTAGAACGAGTATTGCAGTAGATTGTATTCGATGTAAAAGAATGGACCGGGGTCCACAG
Source organism: Lolium perenne (assembly GCF_019359855.2). NCBI lineage: Eukaryota > Viridiplantae > Streptophyta > Magnoliopsida > Poales > Poaceae > Lolium > Lolium perenne. The sequence continues at coordinate 29,520,846 of NC_067246.2, read as the reverse complement.
TTCACTAGTGGTGTCTCTCCCATAAGATAAATAGCATGTTGGGTGAACAAATTACAGTTGGGCAATTGACAAATAAAGATGGCATGACAATGCATATACATGTTATGATGAGTAGTGTGAAATTCAATTGGGCATTACGACAAAGTACATAGACCGCTATCCAGCATGCATCTATGCCTAAAAAGTCCACCTTCAGGTTATCATCCGAACCCCCTGCAGTATTAAGTTGCAAACAACAGACAATTGCATTAAGTATGGTGCGTAATGTAATCAACAAATACATCCTTAGACATAGCATTGATGTTTTATCCCCTAGTGGCAACAGCACATCCACAACGTTAGAACTTTCTATCACTGTCCCAGATTTAATGGAGGCATGAACCCACTATCGAGCATAAATACTCCCTCTTGGAGTTACAAGTAACGACTTGGCTAGAGCCTCTACTAATAACGGAGAGCATGCAAGATCATAAACAACTGATACGTCCAATTTGCATCACTATTTTATATCATAATTTGCTGTTATTCATTGATATATTTCATATTGGGACACAATACTTATGTTATTTCATCTATTTTGCATGTTTCATCATTATTGGAGGATCAAGCACCGGAGCCAGGATTCTGCTGGAAAAAGCACCGTCAGAACGCAATATTTCGGAAGATCAACTGTGGAAGGAAATTATACCAAAAATCCTATTTTTCAAGATGACGAAGGAAGCCAGAAGGAGGAGCTGAGAAGGCCCAAGGTGGGGCCAGACCACAGGCCGACGCGGCCCATGGCCTGGCCGCACCACCTTGTGGTGTGGGGGCCCCACAGCCCCTTTCGCCTCCTTTTCTTCGCGAAACCCTTCATCCCGAAGACCTAAGCCACAGAGGGTACCTCGCGAAGAGTTACAGCCGCCTCTGCGGGGCGGAGAACACCAGAGAGAAAAGAGCTCTCCGGCGGGCAGGAATCCGCCGGGGAAATTCCCTCCCGGAGGGGGAAATCGACGCCATCGTCACCGTCATCGAGCTGGACATCATCTCTATCACCATCATCATCATCTCCACCATCATCACCGCCGTCTCCACCGCTGGACACCGTCACCGCCGTAGCAATTTGGGTTTGATCTTGATTGTTTGATAGGGGAAACTCTCCCGGTATCGATTTCTACTTGTTGTTGATGCTATTGAGTGAAACCATTGAACCAAGGTTTATGTTCAGATTGTTATTCATCATCATATCACCTCTGATCATGTTCCATATGATGTTTCGTGAGTAGTTCGTTTAGTTCTTGAGGACATGGGTGAAGTCTAAATGTTAGTAGTGAATTATGGTTGAGTAATATTCAATGTTATGATATTTAAGTTGTGGTGTCATTCTTCTAGTGGTGTCGTGTGAACGTCGACTACACGACACTTCACCTTTATGGGCCTAGGGGAATGCATCTTGTACTTGTTTGCCAATTGCGGGGTTGCCGGAGTGACAGAAACCTAAACCCCCGTTGGTATATCGATGCAGGAGGGATAGCAGGATCTCAGAGTTTAAGGCTGTGGTTAGATTTATCTTAATTACTTTCTTGTAGTTGCGGATGCTTGCAAGGGGTATAATCACAAGTATGTATTAGTCCTAGGAAGGGCGGTACATTAGCATAGGTTCACCCACACAACACTTATCATAACAATGAAGATTATTTAGCCGTATGTAGCGAAAGCACTAGACTAAAATCCCGTGTGTCCTCGAGAACGTTTGGTCATTATAAGTAAACAACCCGGCTTGTCCTTTGTGCTAAAAAGGATTGGGCCACTCGCTGCAATTGTTACTCTCGCACTTTACTTACTCGTACTTTATTCACCTGTTACATCAAAACCCCCTGAATACTTGTCTGTGAGCATTTACAGGGAATCCTTCATCGAAATTGCTTGTCAACACCTTCTGCTCCTCGTTGGGATCGACATTCTTACTTATCGAAAATACTACGATATACCCCCTATACTTGTGGGTCATCAAGACTATTTTCTGGCGCCGTTGCCGGGGAGTGAAGCGCTATTGGTAAGTGGAATTGGTAAGGAAAACCTTTACTGTTTGTGCTGATTTTATTTCTGCTGCTATAAGTCATTATGGAGAGATCTTCTCTTCAATTTCTATTTGGGAAATCTACTACTACTGCAACGGTAGTGGATGAGGCGCCAGGTGAGGAAGTGATACCATATAAAATACCTATGAAAATTATTGAACGTGTTATGGATAACCGCTATGAAGGGGATGGAACTGTCCATCCTGGTGATCATTTACTGTTTTTGCATGAATTATGCGGGTTATTCAAATGTGCAGGTATTGCTATGAATGAAGTTAGAAAGAAACTATTCTCTATATCGCTGTCTGGTAAAGCGGCGCATTGGTATAAATTGCTGAAGAATGGTGATTCTCTTGATTGGGAGGACATTGTGCCTTTATTTTATTCTAAATTCTATCCTCCAAGTGAAATTCACAAAGATCGTAACCGCATATATAATTTCTGGCCTCATGATGGAGAAAGTATTGCCCAAGCTTGGGGGAGATTGAAGTCTTTAATGCTCAAATGCCCCATTCATGAGCTTCCTGGTAATGTTATTATTGATAATTTCTATGCAAGACTTTCTTTTCAAGACAAGACCTTGCTGGATACTTCTTGTTCTGGATCATTTACACGCAACAAAGAAGAGTTTAAAAGGGACCTTCTTGATCGGATCCAAGAAAATACTGAAGGTTGGGAGAACGACAAGGATAGAGAATCAGGTATAATTTATGATTATAAATGCATTGAAGCTTTTATGGATACTGATAAATTTCGTAATATGAGTGCTACATATGGTCTTGATTCTCAAGTTGCTGCAAATCTTTATAAAGCTTTTGCCTCTCATTATTAATTGCCTAAGAAGAATTTTGATAAGTATCATGAACCGTATAAAGATAAAATTGATTCATCTATTAATAAATGCGTTGTAGTTGAAACTGCTGATCATGTTATTCCTGAAGCTTATATTGAAAAAACTCCTTTCCCTGCTAAAATGAAGGAGTACTCTGTTATAAATAGTGCGGTTCATAAAAGTGAAAAGAAACCTGTAGAACCTGAAGAACAAATAAAAGTTGAACTCTTTGTTGCAATAGTTAAAGATCTTGTGACTGAAAATGTGGAGGATGGTCATATTATTTTCTGTGAAGATGCTTCTAATATTGTTTCACATCCTAATAAACCCAAACAAGTTAGTGTTCCTATGCTATCTGTTAGAATTGGTGATCATTGCTATTATGGATTATGTGATATTGGTGCAAGTGTTAGTGCTATTCCTTATGAGCTTTACACGGAGATTATGCACGAAATTGATTCTTGTGAACTTGAAGATATTGATGTGGTTATTCAGCTGGCTAATAGAGAAACTATTTCTCCAATTGGTATTGTTCGAGATGTGGAAGTTTTATGCGGTAAGATTAAATATCCTGCTGACTTTTTGGTACTTGGTTCTGCTGCTAGTGATTATTGTCCTATTATTTTTGGTAGACCTTTTCTAAATACTTGTGGAGCTATTATAGATTGCAAGAAAGAGAAAATTTTGACTAAATTTGCTGGTGAATCTTATGAGTTTAACTTCTCTAAATTTACCAAAACTCCTTATAAAGCTGATTTGCCTAGTAATGATTTTAAAATGGAGCAGTGTGCATCTATTGTTCTTGTTCCTAATAATCCTTTGCAGCAACGTTTGGAGAATAGCGAGAGTGAAGTTTTTAGGAAAGAAAGAGATGAGCTTGAGGAAATTTTTCTTCGCCGACCTATTCTCAAGCATGATTTACCGGTGGAAGATTTGGGTACAACACCGCCACCAAAGGAAGATCCTTTTTTTGATTTAAAGCCTTTGCCTGATAATCTTAAATATGCTCATATTGATGATAAGAAAATATATCCTGTTATTATTAGTTCTAAGCTTTCAGAGATTGAGGAAGAAAGGTTATTGGAAATATTGAAGAAACACCGAGGAGCTATTGGCTACACTCTTGATGATTTGAAGGGGATTTCTCCTTCTATTTGCCAACATGCTATTAATATGGAAGATGATGCAAAGCCTGTTGTTGAACATCAGCATCATCTAATTCCGAAGATGAAGGAGGTGGTAAGGAATGAGGTATTAAAACTTCTTGAAGCTGGTATTATATATCCTATTGCTGATAGTAGATGGGTTAGTCCTGTGCATTGCGTTCCCAAGAAAGGAGGAATGATTGTTGTGCCTAATGATAATGATGAGCTCATCCCTCAAAGAGTAGTTGTAGGGTATAGAATGTGCATTGATTTTCGAAAAGTTAATAAAGTTACTAAGAAAGATCATTACCCTTTACCATTTATTGATCAAATGCTAGAAAGATTGTCTAAAAATACTCATTTTTGCTTTCTTGATGGTTATTCTGGGTTTTCACAAATTGCTGTTAAAACTAAAGATCAAGAGAAAACCACTTTTACTTGTCCCTATGGAACTTATGCTTATAGGCGTATGCCTTTTGGTTTATGTAATGCCCCTGCTACTTTTCAAAGATGCATGTCTGCTATTTTTCATGGCTTTTGTGAGAGTATTGTGGAAGTATTCATGGATGATTTTTCCGTCTATGGGAATTCTTTTGATAGTTGCTTGCTAAACCTTGATAAAGTTTTGCAGAGATGTGAAGAAACTAACCTTGTTCTTAATTGGGAGAAATGCCACTTTATGGTTAATGAAGGAATTGTATTGGGACATAAAATTTCTGAGAGAGGTATTGAAGTTGATAGAGCTAAAGTTGAAGCAATTGAGAAGATGCCCTATCCGAGGGATGTTAAAGGTATTCGTAGTGTTCTTGGTCATGCTGGGTTTTATAGGAGATTTATTAAAGATTTCTCCAAGATTTCAAAGCCTCTTACTAATCTTCTTCAAAAAGACGTACCTTTTGTTTTTGATGATGATTGTAAGGAAGCTTTTGAAACTCTAAAGGAAGCCTTAACAACTGCTCCTGTAGTTGAACCTCCTGATTGGAACTTACCATTTGAAATTATGTGTGATGCTAGTGATTTTGCTGTAGGCGCTGTTCTTGGACAGCGGGTAAATAAAAAACTGAATGTTATTCATTATGCTAGTAAAACTCTTGATGCTGCTCAAAGAAATTATGCTACTACTGAAAAGGAATTGTTAGCTGTAGTTTTTGCTTGTGATAAGTTTAGATCCTATATTGTTGATTCAAAAGTTACTATTCATACTGATTGATGGCGTGTAACTCACACGTTCGTTGGGAACCCCAAGAGGAAGGTATGATGCGCACAACAGCAAGTTTTCCCTCAGAAAGAAACCAAGGTTTATCGAACCAGGAGGAGCCAAGAAGCACGTTGAAGGTTGATGGCGGCGGGATGTAGTGCGGCGCAACACCAGAGATTCCGGCGCCAACGTGGAACCTGCACAACACAACCAAAGTACTTTGCCCCAATGAAACAGTGAGGTTGTCAATCTCACCGGCTTGCTGTAACAAAGGATTAACCGTATTGTGTGGAAGATGATTGTTTGCAGAAAACAGTAGAACAGTATTGCAGTAGATTGTATTTCAGTATAGAGAATTGGACCGGGGTCCACAGTTCACTAGAGGTGTCTCTCCCATAAGATAAACAGCATGTTGGGTGAACAAATTACAGTTGGGCAATTGACAAATAAAGAGGGCATGACCATGCACATACATATTATGATGAGTATAGTGAGATTTAATTGGGCATTACGACAAAGTACATAGACCGCCATCCAGCATGCATCTATGCCTAAAAAGTCCACCTTCAGGTTATCATCCGAACCCCCTCCAGTATTAAGTTGCTAACAACAGACAATTGCATTAAGTATTGCGCGTAATGTAATCAGTGACTATATCCTCGAACATAGCACTAATGTTTTATCCCTAGTGGCAACAGCACATCCATAATCTTAGAGATTTCTGTCACTTCCCAGTTCACGGAGACATGAACCCACTATCGAGCATAAATACTCCCTCTTGGAGTTACAAGCATCTACTTGGCCAGAGCATCTACTAGTAACGGAGAGCATGCAAGATCATAAACAACACATAGACATAACTTTGATAATCAACATAACAAGTATTCTCTATTCATCGGATCCCAACAAACGCAACATATAGAATTACAGATAGATGATCTTGATCATGTTAGGCAGCTCACAAGATCCGACAATTAAGCACAATGGGGAGAAGACAACCATCTAGCTACTGCTATGGACCCATAGTACAGGGGTAGACTACTCACACATCACTCCGGAGGCGACCATGGCGGCGTAGAGTCCTCCGGGAGATTATTCCCCTCTCCGGCAGGGTGCCGGAGGCGATCTCCTGGATCTCCCGAGATGGGATCGGCGGCGGCGGCGTCTCTGGAAGGTTTTCCGTATCGTGGCTCTCGGTACTGGGGGTTTCGCAACGGAGGCTTTAAGTAGGCGGAAGGGCAGGTCAGGAGGCGGCACGAGGGGCCCACACCACAGGGCCACGCGGCCAAGGGGGGGGCCGCGCCGCCCTAGGGTGTGGCCACCTCGTGGCCCCACTTCGTCTCCTCTTCGGTCTTCTGGAAGCTTCGTGGCAAAATAGGACCCTGGGCGTTGATTTCGTCCAATTCCGAGAATATTTCGTTACTAGGATTTCTGAAACCAAAAACAGCGTAAAACAGAATCGGCACTTTGGCATCTTGTTAATAGGTTAGTTCCTGAAAATGCACGAATATGACATAAAGTGTGCATAAAACATGTAGATAACATCAATAATGTGGCATGGAACATAAGAAATTATCGATACGTCGGAGACGTATCAGCATCCCCAAGCTTAGTTCTGCTCGTCCCGAGCAGGTAAAACGATAACAAAGATAATTTCTGGAGTGACATGCCATCATAACCTTGATCATACTATTTGTAAAGCATATGTAGTGAATGCAGCGATCAAAACAATGTATATGACATGAGTAAACAAGTGAATCATATAGCAAAGACTTTTTCATGAATAGTACTTCAAGACAAGCATCAATAAGTCTTGCATAAGAGTTAACTCATAAAGCAATAATTCATAGTAAAAGCATTGAAGCAACACAAAGGAAGATTAAGTTTCAGCGGTTGCTTTCAACTTGTAACATGTATATCTCATGGATAATTGTCAACATAGAGTAATATAATAAGTGCAATAAGCAAGTATGTAGGAATCAATGCACAATTCACACAAGTGTTTGCTTCTTGAGGTGGAGAGAAATAGGTGAACTGACTCAACATTGAAAGTAAAAGAATGGTCCTCCATAGAGGAAAAGCATCGATTGCTATATTTGTGCTAGAGCTTTGTTTTTGAAAACATGAAACAATTTTGTCAACGGTAGTAATAAAGCATATGTATCATGTAAATTATATCTTACAAGTTGCAAGCCTCATGCATAGTATACTAATAGTGCCCGCACCTTGTCCTAATTAGCTTGGACTACCGGATCATCACAATGCACATGTTTTAACCAAGTGTCACAAAGGGGTACCTCTATGCCGCCTGTACAAAGGTCTAAGGAGAAAGCTCGCATTGGATTTCTCGCTATTGATTATTCTCAACTTAGACATCCATACCGGGACAACATAGACAACAGATAATGGACTCCTCTTTTATGCATAAGCATGTAACAACAATTAATAATTTTCTCATATGAGATTGAGGATATATGTCCAAAACTGAAACTTCCACCATGGATCATGGCTTTAGTTAGCGGCCCAATGTTCTTCTCTAACAATATGCATGCTTAACCATAAGGTGGTAGATCGCTCTTACTTCAGACAAGACGAACATGCATAGCAACTCACATGAAATTCAACAAAGAGTAGTTGATGGCGTCCCCAGTGAACATGGTTATCGCACAACAAGCAACTTAATAAGAGATAAAGTGCATAAGTACATATTCAATACCACAATAGTTTTTAAGCTATTTGTCCCATGAGCTATATATTGCAAAGGTGAATGATGGAATTTTAAAGGTAGCACTCAAGCAATTTACTTTGGAATGGCGGAGAAATACCATGTAGTAGGGAGGTATGGTGGACACAAATGGCATAGTGGTTGGCTCAAGTATTTTGGATGCATGAGAGGTAATCCCTCTCGATACAAGGTTTAGGCTAGCAAGGCTTATTTGAAACAAACACAAGGATGAACCGGTGCAGCAAAACTCACATAAAAGACATATTGTAAACATTATAAGACTCTACACCGTCTTCCTTGTTGTTCAAACTCAATACTAGAAATTATCTAGACCTTAGAGAGACCAAATATGCAAACCAAATTTAGCATGCTCTATGTATTTCTTCATTAATGGGTGCAAAGCATGTGATGCAAGAGCTTAAACATGAGCACAACAATTGCCAAGTATCACATTACCCAAGACATTATAGCAATTACTACATGTATCATTTTCCAATTCCAACCATATAACAATTTAACGAAGAAGAAACTTCGCCATGAATACTATGAGTAGAAACTAAGGACATACTTGTCCATATGCTACAGCGGAGCGTGTCTCTCTCCCATAAAGTGAATGCTAGGATCCATTTTATTCAAACAAAATAAAAAACAAAAACAAACCGACGCTCCAAGAAAAGCATATAAGATGTGATGGAATAAAAATATAGTTTCAGGGGAGGAACCTGATAATGTTGTCGATGAAGAAGGGGATGCCTTGGGCATCCCCAAGCTTAGACGCTTGAGTCTTCTTAGAATATGCAGGGGTGAACCACCGGGGCATCCCCAAGCTTAGAGCTTTCACTCTCCTTGATCATGTTGCATCATACTCCTCTCTTGATCCTTGAAAACTTCCTCCACACCAAACTTAGAACAACTCATTAGAGGGTTAGCGACAATAAAAATTAACATGTTCAGAGGTGACACAATCATTCTTAACACTTCTGGACATTGCATAAAGCTACTGGTCATTAATGGATCAAAGAAATTCATCCAACATAGCAAAAGAGGCAATGCGAAATAAAAGGCAGAATCTGTCAAAACAGAATAGTTCGTATTGACGAATTTTATCGAGGCACCAGAATTGCTCAAATGAAAATGCTCAAATTGAATGAAAGTTGCGTACATATCTGAGGATCACTCACGTAAATTGGCATAATTTTCTGAGTTACCTACAGAGAAAACAGCCCAGATTCGTGACAGCAAAGAAATCTGTTTCTGCGCAGTAATCCAAATCTAGTATGAACTTTACTATCAACGACTTTACTTGGCACAACAAAACACTAAACTAAGATAAGGAGAGGTTGCTACAGTAGTAAACAACTTCCAAGACACAAAATAAAAACAAAGTACTGTAGGTAAAAACCATGGGTTGTCTCCCATAAGCGCTTTTCTTTAACGCCTTTCAGCTAGGCGCAGAAAGTGTGTATCAAGTATTATCAAGAGATGGTGTGTCGTTATTATGAGCTCCCCCATCCGTAGTGGCACTAAGGGCTTTGTCAATTTTAGGCCTATAATAATACTTCTTTGGTTTAGGCACTTTAGAGACATACATAAACTTTTGCTCCTTACCCACATAAGCTTTCTCCTTATATTTAAGAGAAGAAAATGTTGAACCCAAGGTTCCCATAGCTTTTTCAAGTTCGTCAATCCTATTGCTTTGATCGTCATGGACAACACAAGTTCCTAGGACACTAATTCTTTCATCAATTCCTCTTAAGGATTTATCAAGTTCATCAGTTTTATCAAGTAACATTTCCAATTTAGCTTCAATACTTGGAAAATTTTTCTCTATGGTTTCCAATTTTTTCATAACATCTTCAAGAGAGATTTCAGTTTTAACTTCATCAACAGGAGGTATTCCAAATAGACTCTCAATAATGCAACTAGCTTCTAATGCAGGAGTACTTAGGAAGTTACCTTTTGCGAGACTATCAAGAACATATCTATTCCAGCTAGAGATACCAACATAAAAATTCCTGAGTAAAATAGTGGTGGAGTGTTTCTTAGTGCACCTATTATGGGCATCACTAATTCTATACCAAGCATCTCTTAAACATTCTCCCCCTCGTTGCTTAAACGTACGAACTTCAACTTCAGGATTACTCATTTTAGCAGTAGTAAATAAAGCAAACTAGATAAAGTAAATGCAAGTAACTAATTTTTTTGTGTTTTTGATATAGGAAACAAGATAACAAATAAAGTAAAACTAGCAACTAATTTTTTTGTATTTTGATTTAGTGCAGCAAAAAAAGTAGTAAATAAAACTAAGCAAGACAAAAACAAAGTAAAGAGATTGGGATGTGGAGACTCCCCTCGCAGCGTGTCTTGATCTCCCCGGCAACGGCGCCAGAAAAAGAGCTTGATGGCGTGTAACTCACACGTTCGTTGGGAACCCCAAGAGGAAGGTATGATGCGCACAGCAGCAAGTTTTCCCTCAGAAAGAAACCAAGGTTTATCGAACCAGGAGGAGCCAAGAAGCACGTTGAAGGTTGATGGCGGCGGGATGTAGTGCGGCGCAACACCGCAGATTCGGCGCCAACGTGGAACCTGCACAACACAACCAAAGTACTTTGCCCCAACGAACAAAGTGAGGTTGTCAATCTCACCGGCTTGCTGTAACAAAGGATTAACCGTATTGTGTGGAAGATGATTGTTTGCAGAAAACAAGTAGAACAAGATATTGCAAGAGATTGTATTTCAGTATAGAGAATTGGACCGGGGTCCACAGTTCACTAGAGGTGTCTCTCCCATAAGATAAACAGCATGTTGGGTGAACAAATTACAGTTGGGCAATTGACAAATAAAGAGGGCATGACCATGCACATACATATTATGATGAGTATAGTGAGATTTAATTGGGCATTACGACAAAGTACATAGACCGCCATCCAGCATGCATCTATGCCTAAAAAGTCCACCTTCAGGTTATCATCCGAACCCCCTCCAGTATTAAGTTGCTAACAACAGACAATTGCATTAAGTATTGCGCGTAATGTAATCAGTGACTATATCCTCGAACATAGCACTAATGTTTTATCCCTAGTGGCAACAGCACATCCATAATCTTAGAGATTTCTGTCACTTCCCCAGATTCACGGAGACATGAACCCACTATCGAGCATAAATACTCCCTCTTGGAGTTACAAGCATCTACTTGGCCAGAGCATCTACTAGTAACGGAGAGCATGCAAGATCATAAACAACACATAGACATAACTTTGATAATCAACATAACAAGTATTCTCTATTCATCGGATCCCAACAAACGCAACATATAGAATTACAGATAGATGATCTTGATCATGTTAGGCAGCTCACAAGATCCGACAATTAAGCACAATGGGGAGAAGACAACCATCTAGCTACTGCTATGGACCCATAGTCCAGGGGTAGACTACTCACACATCACTCCGGAGGCGACCATGGCGGCGTAGAGTCCTCCGGGAGATGATTCCCCTCTCCGGCAGGGTGCCGGAGGCGATCTCCTGGATCCCCCGAGATGGGATCGGCGGCGGCGGCGTCTCTGGAAGGTTTTCCGTATCGTGGCTCTCGGTACTGGGGGTTTCACAACGGAGGCTTTAAGTAGGCGGAAGGGCAGGTCAGGAGGCGGCACGAGGGGCCCACACCACAGGGCCGCGCGGCCAAGGGGGGGGGGCCGCGCCGCCCTAGGGTGTGGCCACCTCGTGGCCCCACTTCGTCTCCTCTTCGGTCTTCTGGAAGCTTCGTGGCAAAATAGGACCCTGGGCGTTGATTTCGTCCAATTCCGAGAATATTTCGTTACTAGGATTTCTGAAACCAAAAACAGCAGAAAACAGCAACTGGCACTTCGGCATCTTGTTAATAGGTTAGTTCCAGAAAATGCACGAATATGACATAAAGTGTGCATAAAACATGTAGATAACATCAATAATGTGGCATGAAACATAAGAAATTATCGATACGTCGGAGACGTATCACTGATCATGCTGCAATCAGATACCTTATGGAAAAGAAAGATGCTAAGCCTAGGCTTATTAGATGGGTACTTCTGTTGCAAGAATTTGATTTACATATTGTAGATAGGAAAGGTGCTGATAATCCTGTCGCTGATAATTTGTCTAGATTGGAAAATATTGCTTATGATCCTGTTCCTGTTAATGATAGTTTTCCAAATGAACAATTGGCTGCGATAAAGGTGAGTTCGCGAGACAGTCCTTGGTATGCTGATTATGCTAACTTTATTGTTTCCAAGTACTTGCCTCCAACCTTTTCAGCTCAGCAAAGGAGGAAATTCTTTTATGACTTGAGGCATTATTTCTGGGAGTGGATGGTATTATGCGAAGATGTGTTCCCGAATATGAACAACAGGAGATATTGAGTAAATGCCATGGTAGTGCTTATGGAGGACATCACGCCGGAGAAAGAACCGCGCAAAAGGTTCTACAATCAGGTTTTTATTGGCCAACTCTCTTCAAGGATGCGAGAAAGTTTATTTTATCTTGTGATGAATGCCAAAGGGTTGGTAATATCTCCAGACGTAATGAAATGCCTATGAATTATACTCTTGTTATTGAACCATTTGATTGTTGGGGATTTGACTTCATGGGACCTTTTCCGTCTTCAGAAGGTAACACTCATATACTTGTTGCTGTTGATTATGTTACTAAATGGGTGGAAGCCATACCTACAAAAAGTGCTGATGGTGAGACCACTTTAAGAATGCTTTTAGACATTATTTTTCCTAGATTTGGAGTGCCTAGATATATTATGACTGATGGAGGTTCTCATTTTATTCATGGAGGTTTTAGAAAAACTCTTGCTAGGTATGGTATTAATCATAGAATTGCTTCCGCTTATCATCCTCAAACTAGTGGGCAAGTAGAATTATCAAATAGAGAGATTAAATCTATCTTGCAAAAGACTGTTAATAAAACTAGAAAGAATTGGGCTAGTAAATTGAAGGATGCACTATGGGCTTATAGAACTGCTTATAAAAATCCCATGGGAATGTCACCTTATAAAATGGTTTATGGGAAAGCTTGTCATTTACCTTTAGAACTAGAGCACAAAGCTTATTGGGCAGTTAGAGAATTAAATAAAGATCCTAAACTTGCTAGTAATAAGAGGTTGTTGCAATTGAGTTCTCTAGATGAATGGAGAAGTGAAGCTTATGAAAATGCTAAACTCTTTAAAGAGAAAGTTAAAAAATGGCATGATAGAAGGATTATCAAAAGAGAATTTAATATTGGGGATAAAGTCCTATTGTATCGGTCTCGTCTCAGATTCTTTGCAGGGAAATTACTCTCGAAATGGGAAGGACCGTATGTTGTTGAGGAGGTGTATCGTTCAGGAGCAATTAAAATTAGCTCTCTCCAAGGCAATGCCACGCAAGTGGTGAATGGACAAAGACTCAAGCATTATATCTCAGGTGATTCTTATAATGTTGATGTTGATATTATTCGAGTGGAGACACCGGAGGCTTTCATCAAAGGACAAATTGACAGTCCGCCAGAACTCGACTTTGAATAGGTAACAGTACTGGTAATGAAAAGTTCGCAATTTACTTTCTGAACAATATTTTTGCTGTTTTTGGAAAATATGAAAAATTACGAGATCGAAACGGAGTGGAAAAGACGCACGAGGGCGTGCCACCATAGGCCGGCGCGGCCTGACCTGGGACCGCGCCGACCTATGGTCTGGCCGCCTCGTCGCCCCTTTCCGACTCTAGTTCGATCTGGTACTTTCCTTTTGTCGTGAATTTTTTTGCTATATAATCCCCCGGACCCCTGGAGGCCCGTATGTCGTTTTCTCGACGTGTTTTGTTTCGAGCTGTTTCTGCCAGGATTTGCTTGGGATCTAGAGCCATCATGTCTTCGTCGGAAACTCCGAACGACAGCTCCTGCAAGGATGTTGGCAACTTGTACATGGAGGAGCTGAGGATGCACCCCAAGGAGTTGCTGCTCGTTGAAGGAGAACTACAGATCAAGGATGTCCAGGGTCCTAAAGGAGAAGGAAGCTTGGAAGACAGGATGGAGAAGTTAGAACAAGAGGTTTTCAAATACAAGAAGATGGCTGAGCGTGAGGTGGATATCTTCCACAGGATTGTGTCTGAACTCATTGCTGAACATGAGAAGGAAACTGCAAAGCTTTGGGGCGACATCCTCTCACTTCACGACACCACCAACAAGCTCCAAGCACAACTCTATGACGTTCAGAATCAGAACTGTGAGTATGAAAACAGGTTTAAATACATAAGCCGTGCTGCTAGTTTCAGGATTCCCGAGACCAAGATGTCGTTTCTTGATGGAGAGCCTCTTCCTTGGAAGTTTGATGACGGGAGTTCATCACCACCATCGCCGCAGGAGTAATTCATCATCGGTATTGGCATCCCCTTGGTTTGTTCCAAGCTTGTTGGGGGAGTGCCGCGGTATCACATCATCACTATCTTTTACTTTTTACTGTCAAGTAGTGTCATATCATGAGTAGGGAAGTTATCATATAAGATGGGTTGCAGTTTGGAAGTATCTCTCCTTTAGTTGGTTATCTATGTATCCCTTGGTGTGAGTTATCGTTATGGAATATTAATGAGAAGTCTTATCATTTACATATTGCACATCTTATTTTAGTTTGCAATCTCTATTATATGATTTACCTTGTTGTTAGTATTGGTATCACTTTGGGAGCATTGAATAAATCTATTTGGTTTTGGCAAACTTAGCATTGGTCAATAGCAACAACACTTTGAGGTTTAAGTAGAAAAGAGAAATACATGTAGTTGTTTCATTGTCTTTCTTTCTTGTTAGCTCATAGCTTATTATTCTGAAGTTAAAATTGTTTGTGCTTACAAGGAAGATGCATGATTGTTTCTATCACATGTATATTTGTTTGTTTCCCTCAACTCTTATGCTTGCTAATTAACCTTGCTAGCCAAAAACCTGTACTGAGAGGGAATACTTCTCGTGCATCCAAACCTTAGCCCAAACCTATGTCATTTGTGTCCACCATACCTACCTACTACATGGTATTTTCTGCCATTCCAAGTAAATACTTCGTGTGCTACCTTTAAACAATTCAAAACTTATTATCTCTTATTTGTGTCAATGTTTTATAGCTCATGAGGAAGTATGTGGTGTTTTATCTTTCAATCTTGTTGGGCAACTTTCACCAATGGACTAGTGGCTTCATCCGCTTATCCAATAAATTTGCAAAAAGAGCTGGCAATGGGATTCCCAATCCCGAATTAATTAATCTAAATAGACACTCCTCCATGGTATGTGATTGATGGACGGCACCCGAAGGATTCGGTTAGCCATGGCTTGTGTAAGCAAAGGTTGGGGGGAGTGTCATCATAATAAAACTAAAATAAAAAGGCACTCCTTCATGGTATGAGATTGTTGGTGCACCCGAGGATTCGGTTAGCCATGGTTTGTGAAAGAAAGGTTGGAAGGAGTGCCACACAAAATAAAAATAAAATGGGAGCCGCTCTTTGAAGGTTGTCTGGCAAGGGGGTTAGAGTACCCGCTACCATTCGTTGACAACAACAAACACCTCTCAAAACTTTACTTTTATTCTCTTTATATGATTTCAAAACTGAAAAGCTCTAGCACATGATTTAATCCCTGCTTCCCTCTGCGAAGGGCCTGTCTTTTATTTTATGTTGAGTCAGTAAACCTATTTCCCTCCATCTCAAGCAAGCATTTGAGTGGTTGTGATCAAACCATTATATTGTGATTTGCTTTATCATGTCTTTTATTCTTCCTTGTTTAGTACAAGTTTTATCTGAATGAATATAACTTTGCAAGTTATCAATGATCATGAGGAGACCATTATGATTGAGTATGCAAGTTGTGCCTTATAAACTTTAACATGAGAGCGCTGCTCAATGAGATAAGTATAATCTGTTAATTGTTCTCTGACCAAGAACGAAGTTTGCCATCACCAACTATGATTTCTTATGCACCTTTATTTGTGATTACTTTATACTTGTTTCAAGTTGAGTTATATGAGGAAGTTGTTTACTAGAATATCTTGTGTGAATGAATATGATGCTTCTTGTCCGTATTTTATTTATCGACTCTTCACTCCATAAACATGTGGTCCTATTTACCGAGTTCAGTTTCGCTTGAGGACAAGCGAAGTCTAAGCTTGGGGGGAGTTGTTACGTCCAATTTGCATCACTATTTTATATCATAATTTGCTGTTATTCATTGATATATTTCATATTGGGACACAATACTTATGTTATTTCATCTATTTTGCATGTTTCATCATTATTGGAGGATCAAGCACCGGAGCCAGGATTCTGCTGGAAAAAGCAACGTCAGAACGCAATATTTCGGAAGATCAACTGTGGAAGGAAATTATACCAAAAATCCTATTTTTCAAGATGACGAAGGAAGCCAGAAGGAGGAGCTGAGAAGGCCCAAGGTGGGGCCAGACCACAGGCCGGCGCGGCCCATGGCCTGGCCGCGCCACCTTGTGGTGTGGGGGCCCCATAGCCCCTTTCGCCTCCTTTTCTTCGCGAAACCCTTCGTCCCGAAGACCTAAGCCACAGAGGGTACCTCGCGAAGAGTTACAGCCGCCTCTGTGGGGCGGAGAACACCAGAGAGAAAAGAGCTCTCCGGCGGGCAGGAATCCGTCGGGGAAATTCCCTCCCGGAGGGGGAAATCGACGCCATCATCACCGTCATCGAGCTGGACATCATCTCCATCACCATCATCATCATCTCCACCATCATCACCGCCGTCTCCACCGCTGGACACCATCACCGCCGTAGCAATTTGGGTTTGATCTTGATTGTTTGATAGGGGAAACTCTCCCGGTATCGATTTCTACTTGTTGTTGATGCTATTGAGTGAAACCATTGAACCAAGGTTTATGTTCAGATTGTTATTCATCATCATATCACCTCTGATCATGTTCCATATGATGTTTCGTGAGTAGTTCGTTTAGTTCTTGAGGACATGGGTGAAGTCTAAATGTTAGTAGTGAATTATGGTTGAGTAATATTCAATGTTATGATATTTAAGTTGTGGTGTCATTCTTCTAGTGGTGTCGTGTGAACGTCGACTACACGACACTTCACCTTTATGGGCCTAGGGGAATGCATCTTGTACTCGTTTGCCAATTGCGGGGTTGCCGGAGTGACAGAAACCTAAACCCCCGTTGGTATATCGATGCAGGAGGGATAGCAGGATCTCAGAGTTTAAGGCTGTGGTTAGATTTATCTTAATTACTTTCTTGTAGTTGCGGATGCTTGCAAGGGGTATAATCACAAGTATGTATTAGTCCTAGGAAGGGCGGTACATTAGCATAGGTTCACCCACACAACACTTATCATAACAATGAAGATTATTTAGCCGTATGTAGCGAAAGCACTAGACTAAAATCCCGTGTGTCCTCGAGAACGTTTGGTCATTATAAGTAAACAACCCGGCTTGTCCTTTGTGCTAAAAAGGATTGGGCCACTCGCTGCAATTGTTACTCTCGCACTTTACTTACTCGTACTTTATTCACCTGTTACATCAAAACCCCCTGAATACTTGTCTGTGAGCATTTACAGGGAATCCTTCATCGAAACTGCTTGTCAACACCTTCTGCTCCTCGTTGGGATCGACATTTTTACTTATCGAAAATACTACGATACACCCCCTATACTTGTGGGTCATCAACAACACATAGATGATAGATTGATAATCAACATAACATAGCATTCAATATTCATCGGATCCCAACAAACGCAACATGTAGCATTACATATAGATGATCTTGATCATGTTAGGCAGCTCACAAGATCCAACAATGATAGCACAATGAGGAGAAGACGACCATCTAGCTACTGCTATGGACCCATAATCCAGGGGTGAACTACTCACACATCACTCCGGAGGCGACCATGGCGGTGAAGAGTCCTCCGGGAGATGATTCCCCTCTCCGGCAGGGTGCCGGAGGCGATCTCCTGAATCCCCCGAGATGGGATTGGCGGCGGCGGCGTCTCTGGAAGGTTTTCCGTATCGTGGCTCTCGGTACTGGAACTATTATCGACGAAGGCTTCTTATAGGCGAAGAGGTAGGTTTAGGGGCGACGCGAGGGACCCACACAACAGGGCCGCGCCGCCCTAGTGTGGCGTCGCCTCGTCGCCCCACTTCGTTTCCCTTTCGGTGTTCTGGAAGCTTCGTGGAAAAATAAGATCCTGGGCGTTGATTTCGTCCAATTCCGAGAATATTTCCTTACTAGGATTTCTGAAACCAAAAACAGCAGAAAACAGCAACTTGTTCTTCGGCATCTTGTTAATAGGTTAGTGCCGGAAAATGCATAAATATGACATAAAGTATGTATAAAACATGTAGGTATTGTCATAAAACAAGCATGGAACATAAGAAATTATCGATACGTTGGAGACGTATCACACATGTGCTCCGTTTGGACCCATCGAAGTACATTGTCCACGAACCCAACATGTCGGGTGCTGCCGGTGTTTGCGACTGGATCCAGTCTGCCACGAAATCTGGCAAGATTTGGGACTTTATCGCCGTTCTGTTGACGTAAGTTATGTCGTGTGGCGCTATCTCGATAGCCCATTGGGACACTCGACCTGTGGCCTCTGGGTTAGTGAGTATATTCTTCAGCGGTGCCTCGCTTACGACAATGATCAGGTGCTCCGTGAAATAATGCCGTAGCTTGCGAGCTGTTCTCCACACTGCATATGCTAGCTTCTGGTGATGAGGGTATCTTTGTTTCGCAGGTGTGAGTACTTCACTGAGGTAGTAAATGGGTTGTTGTACGCCGTGAACTCTCCCTGCCTCTTCTCGCTCGACAACCAGGACGCTGCTGAAAACTTGTACCGTTGCTGCTATGTACATAAGCAATGTTTCTTTCTCGCGCGGAGTTACAAGTACTGGGGACGTTGATAAGATCTTCTTCAGATTGTCAAAAGACTCTTGCACCTCGTTTGTCCACTCGAACTTTTCTGACTTTCTCATTAAGCTATAGAAGGGCAGAGCTTTCTCTCCTAGCTTGGCGATGAATCTGCTGAGTGCTGCCAGTCGTCCTGCCAATTGCTGCACTTGGTACAGATTCTTTGGCGGCTCCATATCAAGGATAGCTTTGATCTTCAAGGGATTGGCTTCTATTCCTCTGGCTGAAATGAAGTACCCGAGTAATTGTCCTCCTGGCACCCCGAAGAAACATTTCTTTGGGTTCAACTTGATTTTATACTGGTCAAGGTTGTCAAAGGTTTCCCGTAAGTCGTCGATGAGGGTGGCGGCGTGCTTTGTCGTTACCACAATATCATCAATGTAAACTTCGATATTCCTCCCGATCTATTCTCCAAGACAGGCTTGCATGCACCGTTGATAAGTTGCCCCTGCATTTTCAACCCGAAGGTCATGACGTTGTAGCAGAAAACGCCGTGTGGAGTGATGAACGCGGTTAACTACTGATCTTCCTTCTTGAGCTTGATCTGGTTGTACCCGAAGTATGCATCAAGGAAGGAGAGACGGTCACATCCAGCCGTGGAGTCGACTATCTGATCAATACGAGGCAGTGGGAAGTGATCCTTTGGGCAATGCATGTTGAGACTAGTGTAACCGATACACATTCGAAGAGCGGTTGTATTTTTCTTTGGCACCATGACGGGATTGGCCACCCACTCGGCTTCTTTGAGCTCCCGAATGAATCCTGCTTTACGGAGCCGACTAACCTCTTCGCCGATTGCTTTTCTCTTCGGCTCGGAGAATCGGCGCATCGACTGTTGTACTAGCTTGGCTTTTGGGTCAACATTGAGGGCGTGCTCAGCGAGTTCCCTGGGAATACCTGGCATGTCGGATGGTTCCCATGAAAATATTTCCGAGCGCTCACGGAGGAACTTGATGAGCGCGCCTTCCTATGCGACGGTAAGGTCTGCCGACGTATTGACTGTTTTCTTTGGGCCAGAAGGGTGTATCTGCTGCTTTTTTGCTCCCTTCGTGACGTCAAACTCGTCGGATCTCACGTTTCGATTGTCGACTGGTGGCTTCGTATGGTCCGTGATGGCGTCGACTGCGTTAAGTTCTTCCGCAGCTCCGAATTTTGAGGCGATCTTCTGGAAATCTCTGTCGCAGTTATCTGAGCGGGAGAAGCTTCCATGGATAGTTATCGCTGTCCCATTATTGCCTGGCATCTTCAGTTTCAAGTACGCGTAATGGGGTACATCCATAAATTTGGCAAACGCAGGCCTGCCGAGGATGGCGTGATACTGAGATTCCCAGTCAACTACTTCGAACTCGATCTTCTCCTTCCTGAAGTTGCTAGGCGTGCCGAAGACTACATCCAGAGATATTTTCCGAGGGAATAAGCGGGTCGAGTCGGTATTATGCCGTGGAATCCTGTGTCGGACTCTCTCAACATGTTGACTGTTAGGCCCATTGCTTTCATCGTACTGGCAAACAACAAATTCATGCCACTTCCTCCATCCATGAATACTTTGCTCATATTGTAACCTCCGATCTGTGCTTCAAGGACAAGGGCCGCATGACCAGGCCTTGGAACGGCCTTCGGGTGATCCGCCTTGCTGAAGGAGATGCTCTGCTCAGACCAGTCGATATATTAGGGTGTGTCGACCATGGCAACCTCCGCATACTTCACTTCTCCCGAGAACTTTTTGATTTCTCTCTTTGAAAAGCTGGTTTTATGGATCATGCTGACCTGTCCGCGTGGTTCTAGAAATATCTCGGTTGGTACGTACTTTTCTCCTCCTGATGGCATGTATGGCTCCGGCACGTATGGTTCTGGCGGGTAACTGTAGGACCCTGCTCTTCTCTCCAACGTATGAACTCTCGTCATGGCTTCGGCCCTGAGGTCGTCACAGAACTGCCGAATTTCTAGGAATTGTCGACAGTTCCTTAGCAAGTGGCTAGATTTTTCGTGACCATCCTTTGGATCGATGTAAGATTGCAGATAACATGGTGCCTCGAGCTGCTCTGTGGCCGACAGATAGGGCGCGCGAGAGCGGCCCCTGCTCGACTGCGTGTTAAGGCATCCTCGTTCGTACTGATGGGGATGAGCCGCGATTCGCTCTTCCTCTTCACGGCGCGAGTCCCTTCGTCTCTTCCTTTGCTCCGTCATGATGTCGAAGCTGCCTCGGCTGCCTTCTTGCGTGCTCCTGGATGGTACTGCTGAAGTTGCAGTTGGAGTGGTACCTTCTGGAACTGAAGTCCTTGGGCTTGATGCGTTTGACCTAGGGAGGCGAAGAAACCCTCGTGAGTCGATGATGAAGTGGACACCACCGAAAGTAGTATCCATGTTGCCGTACGATTCCGCAGCGATCAGGTGCGACGCCTCAGTGTGAGGTACGAACTCGAAGGATCCGCAACGGACTGAATCTTTCGGATATGACAGTGTCGGTGACTCGAGCACAAATGTTGCAGATGTGACTGGTACTGCCGATGACCTGTCTTGTGCCGACAGATTTCCCACAGACAACGCCAATTGTCGAGGGTACTCCTCGGCAATGCCCTCCGATTGGGGCTTAGGGTTGATGGAATCCTGTAGGCTGACACGAGACATCGGTGAACAGACAAGCGGGGAGAGCAATTTACCCAGGTTCGGGGCCCTCGATGAGGTAAAACCCTTACGTCCTGCCTGTCTGATCTTGATTATGAGAATATTGGGTTACAATGAGGTGCCGAAGGTTTCGGCTGTAATCTCGTCGAGAGGCTAAGTGCTACGGCGACCTAGCTCTAGACTTTTGGTGGCTAAAGTTGCTAAGATTGATTGTGTCCCTCGGCAGCCCCTCTCCTGGCCTTTATATAGGAGGCCAGGTCTCAATAGATCTGTCCGGGTACGACTAGGTTTACAAAAGACCTAGCTCTAAACTTTCCTTATTCGGCTCCTTTCTATCGTGTTCTTAAAAGAATCTTCTCCAGCACTGTCCTAGCGGCCCACCTTGCCATCGGGTATCTTCATGGGCCTCCAGTTGGGCCGTACAGGATAGGGCAATATCAGTTACCCGAAGGGTAATGCCCACGTCAGTGGCACTGGTCAACAAAGGCATACAAATAGGGACATTCAATTGGAACGGACGGTGCAAGGAGTGGTTCTACGGGATTGGGGGAAGGTTGGACCCAGAAACAGGGAAGTGTATCTATAATAAAGAACATCTGAAGCACCCCATTCAAGCCTTTCAAGATGCACATAGGGACGTACGGGAGGGGGGTTCCACCCCGAAAGAGAGAACGACGAGCTGACATGTGCCCTTGGGAACAAACAACACAGCTGACGAACACGAGGCACAGAAGGCTCCGTTCCGTGGAAGTATGGCTTTTCCGCGGAAAGGAAGAGATTTCCTGATAAAAGCCATGCGAGGAGAAAGGCAAAGAAAGCAGACCGCATAGCGTCCTTAGAGGATTCTGTGAGCGTCCTGAAAGCCCAAGTTGCCCAAGTTAACGAAGTACTTGCATCCCAGTGATCTCAGGGGCAGCATGTAGATCCTGCATTCAATGCTACCGACCCGCAACAATCTCAGCATGGGAAAAGCAGCGTGGCTTCCACTCAGCTCGACAATGATGATCAACAGGTGATCGAGCCTCCTTGCTACCACGTGGATGATCTCACAGAGTGTCATCCTTGTGAACATATACATGAAGGCAGCGGTCGTCTATGTCATGCCTACAACAACTTACCATTGTCATCTGGTCCAAGATGGCTATGTTGTTGTGCTGGTGGATGAAGTGATGAGAGATTATGAGCCGTTAAAACTTGACCACCCTGCAGGTGAAGATAGGGAAATCACTGAACTCGGAGAAGACCTTAGAACCACCGTTCTATGGCGGAAGGAGCTCATTGTGTTTCCAGGTTCCAAGCCAAGCATGCCACCTCTAGCTCATTCTCTGCCACCTCCGCCACCTCCGTAGTCTCCTCCGCGTGATGATTCTTTTCTGCGTGATGACTCTCCTCTGCGTGATGATTCTCCTCCGAGTGAGCGCTCTCCTCCGCGTGAGAATACTCCACCGCCTCCTCCTCGTCAGGAGACTCCGCCGAGTCTGCGACCTAAGAAAAAGAGGAAGCTAAGTACCGCGGCAAGTATTAAAGCCCCGAAGAGATCATTAGCTCCGAAGAGGTCCAGGACTCCAGATTTGTTACCATATGAGATGATTGACGAGCAAAGCCACGTAGTCGCAGCCGTCGAGCTGAAGGAGTTACTTGCACCGAAGAAGCCTACGCCAAAGCTATTTATAGCACCGAATACAATGAAGCACTTTGCCGAGATGAGACAAAACAAACCTGAGTTGGCATGTGATTATGACCTCTCTCTTGGACAGTCCTCTAGAACGAGGAAAGTGAAAAAAAATTGCCCAGCTCGGACATCAGGAAAATCAATCGCTACCCCCTTCGTCGTGCACTCCTATGATGATCCGGAGACGGCATCGATGATCGAATGTGCGGCTAGAGATCTGTGGAGCAGATGTTCGGTATGATGATTACTATCCAATGGCTGAAGTTAGGACATGCAGGAGAGACACGGGAGGGGATCGCTTGAGGCCTCTAAAACACATATAAGGTTTCGTCCCTCTCGTCGGAGACACTGTTGGTCCACTATGCCTCCGGTGGCCTTCGGGCCTTGGAGGCATGGCGGGCCACGGCCTCTCGCCAATGGGAATGTTTTAATTTATTTGTTTAGTTTGTTTTCAGTATTTTCTTCAGGATGGTGAGGCGGTGGCTACATCATGCAGTCAGAATAATGTCCTCACTTGTCCAATTCGGTTCGCGGACTGGCGGACCGGCCACGCATGCTCCAGCGGCGCGATCAAAACTGACCGACCCATCTGCGGCGACCCTTCAACATACTAAATTTGGGTAATCAATGCATCGGTGTGGACAACACGCGTGTCCTCCCGTGTCTGCCCACGTAGACTAAGGATCTACATGGCAGTGGCCCAACGGCCTTCTTCCAGTAGCCATGAGTGGAAGCAGGTTGGCAAAGCTGTCCCTGCCGCCCCGACGCATGCGCTTCTGCTCTGGCCGCGCCGCCCGACGCATGCGCTTCTGCTCTGGCCACGTCACTCGACGCATGCACTTCTGCTCTAGCCGCGCCGCCCGACGCCTGCCCGCATCAATGCTGGTGTTTCGGCCTACACGCCGGCATCCAATGCCCGCTGGCCTTTTTAAGCAGGCCAGCCATGACCATTTTCTTGGACAACAGCTTCTTCCGGCATCTCCATAGCAATGGCTGGTGGCATAGGCTCAAGGGGAGATCATCTAGCAACCCCTCCAGGCAATGGGTGTGGACGAGGCTGAGGTCGCCGAAGAAGGCCCGGTGGGAGAGGCCAAAATCAGACACCGCCCTCCCCGTCACCACCGTTGTCGCCACCATCATCGCCCGGCCCCATCGCCATCGACTTCTCCGGCTTCGAGTTCGACGTGACCATCCACCAGGGCATGACCTGGGATAGGCTTTTCTTTCGCTAGAGGTTCGCATCGATCGTTGATAACGTTGGGACTCCCAGTGTAGAGTGTTTAGTTAGTGAAGAACTTTCCTCACAAGGGTGACTCAAGTAGTTAGTGAAGAACTTTTCCCCACAAGAGTTATCTCTTCTCCTCTTATTGTAGCAATCTTGCAAAGTAAGAAATTCCTTGTCTTCCCAACTACACGTTGTGGTTGTCAAGCACAAGGTTTTGTATTAGTAATAGTAAATAAAAGAAGAGACACAAGTAAAGAAAACTAAATAAGTAAAGCAAACTATGGGAAAACAGTAAATAGATAATTATTTTTGGGTTTTAAGTGTGATTAGGTGAACTAAATATTTTTGTATTTTCGAATTAAAATATTTCTGCAAATAGAAAGTAAGATAAATGCAACGAAAAGGTGTTTCTTATGATTAAAATTGGACCGGGGTTCATGGGTTTACTTGTCTACTCTCTTTTTAAACTTGTAGTGGATAATAGCAATTCATCAATGAGATAATCATAGTGGAACTTCACTATGTGTTTGATAAGCATATATATGGGCATCACACACATCCTAACATACATATGATGCAACACATATCTCTTATACTCTATAACAAAGGGAAAACTCCGTGCAATCTTGTGTTAAGAATTAACAGAGCCGAGACATAAGTATTTTGACATGATGTTTGAATATAAAATATGCTACCTTGAACAAACAATATCATCACTTCTGTCACGTGACGAACATAGCACATGCATTCACTTTATCCCTAGTGAGGTAGCAAAGGAAAAGGAAAAAACCATAATAGATCAACGAATTTATGGTCACTATCCAAACATTAAAATCATGCTACTCCATCTAATACACACATCTCCCCACATATGTTCTTGCATACTAGTTGGATCAAAATCAATACTCAAGAACGGTTATATAATATGCATCTATCAATACATCTCACACATACTAGATTTCAATCTCATATCACAATATCATAGAATAAAGATTCACCATATAAAAATTACCATAATCATGTTGGGAGAGCTCATATGATACTAAGATCTATGAAGAACAAGAGAGAGATAGAACAAGCTAGTACCACAAACCCACAGTCCAGAGGTGGGCTACTCCCACTTGATCATGATGTTGATGAGGAAGACGTTGGAGAAGGTGGAGATCCCTCCGGCGGTGGCTCCGGCGGAGTTTTCCCCTCCAATCTTTGCTATTGCAGCCTTCGTTTTTGTATTTATGTGCTTTGCCGCACTCCCCGGCCTCTAGGGAGCCATGGGGGCATAGTTTTAAACTAGATTTAGATGTGCGCCTTAGCGCACGATCCCGTGGAGTGCCCACCAATTTACAATTTGTATAACAACAATGAAAATCAGGTAAAAATTATAATATGCTTCTTAATAGGATAAATCACATGAAACCATAGAGTAGCAAACATTTATATACACACGGTATTAGAGAATTATATTACGGATACACCCTATCATCCGCACTCGGAAACAACTGGTCCATTGAAAACAGTCCACCTCTACCCACATCATTGAGGATTCAAATAAAAAGCCATGCAGTCCATGTCTGCACACATAAGGGAGGATTCCAATTAAAAGGCATGCAATCCTATGATAGATGCGAGAAAAGTATACACTGAGGGAATGAATCATTCAACATATATTTAACGATTTTAGTCTCGAAGTGAAATGGTCTATAAAAGGATCTGATCCTACAATCTGAAGGGAGACAATCCTACAACGTGAAGAGACACAACTAAATCTTGATTAGCCTATTAAATGGGAAAAGGAGGAAAGTAGTGCTCCACCTAATGGAATTATTGCAAGGATGGGACTGGAATGATAGAGTTGAGATCTCCAATACTACTGGGGTACAAAAGCAAGCTAAATTTGCCATAATATTGTAAAAATAATGTCCTAAGTCCTTCTAACCATCAAAGTATAATATACCCTGAAGCATGACAGTGTCAAAATGACTAAGGTGGATGTATTATCCATAAATGCCATAAAACCTGAAACTGTGCTTAAATTCTGCTGCTGCCAAACTTTGCTTAAATTCGGCTGCTGCCTTATGTCTGTTAACCAAGTATTCTTGGAAAATGGCATGAAAACCAAAAAATATCAATATGAATTAACACAACAAAAATAGGATACCTGTTGATATCTGCCGGTACAAAATTGTATAGAAGGTAAAGACTATAAGATAATGGAAAACATGAACTAATCGAATGTTGAAGGCATGGAGTGCAACTTACTTGGTTACATAAACCTTATGATCCAATATGTAGTTATATATGAACTCAAAGATGGTATTGGATGCAGCTTAC
Source organism: Lolium perenne (assembly GCF_019359855.2). Lineage (NCBI taxonomy): Eukaryota > Viridiplantae > Streptophyta > Magnoliopsida > Poales > Poaceae > Lolium > Lolium perenne. The sequence goes on along the minus strand of NC_067246.2, from coordinate 29,494,098 downwards.
CTAGATACCACTGACAATTGAAATGATTTTCTCTTGTCAGGTACCCGCAAAGACAAAAAAATATTAACATAACATGGAAACATGCATATAAAATCAACAGAGCATAAGGCCATGACAGCATGTTTGCTATTGGTATCCTTGGAAGACAGGGGATTTATTGCTATATCTTGTAAGACGAAATAACATTCGGCCGGCACATACCATCTCATTTTGGCCAGGCATGTATCTTGCTAGACGAAAGAGGACCTTTTGCCATTCTCTAATGTACCAGGCACCAGGAGTAGTACTTTTTCATAATTAGGGTCAGTTGGTCTCCATCTTAACAAATAACATTGCAAAAAGGCACACTATCAAAGTCACTTTAGCCGGTAAAGTTTGAATTATGTGTAGCGAGGAGTTACAGATATATAGGCAATGAGCAAAGACATGACACAATCAACGTAAAAAAGCCCGATTAGCTGTAAGATACACATGGAAATATCAATCAACAATATTCCATCGAAGAGTTGTAGAAGTAGATACCTACTAATAAACCCAACTCCAATGTGGCATGCCCACATATTAAAATGGGGAAAAAATGTGTAGTTGGTAGAAGTTCCTAATAACCAGTACCACTACAAAACAATCAAGATCCAGAACAAAAGGCTTACTAAACCATTGGAAAATCTAATCAAGATTTAGTATGCATGAACATTCTGATTACAACCCAGAAAACCAAAAGAAAAATCAAAATAGAGATTAGTCTTTATTCTAGCATTACACAGTTGTAGTACATATCCGTTAGTAGAGACTTTCTTCCATATTAATGGACAGAAAGAAAAATTGTACTTCCATTATTTCAGCCTATTATATTACTGCATGGCAAAAACTTAAACCTGGAGTTTTCAAAATAACCAGGTTTATCAAATAAACATGGTTTGTCTTGTAAAAGATTAGTAAATATGTGCTACCATACAGAAACAGCACTATCTGTGACAACCTACAAACAACATATTAGTGTCTTTGTTCAGCAGTAAAGCGATGCTACTTAATAGCAAGCATTGATGATACATGTGTAGGAAAACACCATGGATCAACAGTCAACTAAATAATAAAGGTGTCAACTGTCAAATTCCTTCTCTGGGAAGAATTTTGAGGCCTAACAACCCGAGTGGACCTCCCAAACCTTACTTTTCAGCTACATACGAAATGCATAATAGTATATTACATCTCCACATGGAAATCAATTGTGTTCCCACCTAGGATTATACGGAGGAAACTCCTTCAAGGATGCAGACAAAAATACATAGTGAGTGCCGCATAAATAGACATTTAAATATCTCTTAGCAATATAGACAAACTTATTTCAAGGGTGGCAGCGTGGAAGTGAATCATAATTAAAATGTACAAGGACCTACACAGATTTAAGAAGAGATAGGAGTGGTAGGTACACATATAAGAAAGTGTTCTCCCTGATTTGAACCTTGGCCTCCTACATGCTTTATTTGCATGGTCCAACACCAAAAATTCAGCCAGAATATTTTGAAGTGTTTTCTCATCTAAGGAAAAACTTAAAAAAGATAAGTAGCTTTTCTAAATGCAAAATGAAATGGAGTGCTCCAAACAGCATGGGAAGGCGGTAAAATTCTTAAGCACCCCAAGAAAGTTATGAATTTATAAATATTCTAACTAATACTTCTCTATCATGTGCATTCATGTATCAAATATTAAACAACCACTCATGGTCGGAGCTAACCCCTTGACACGGAAAAACTAAAATGTAATCATAGTTCAATATAAAATTAACTCTGAACCTACAGCATGTTAACTTGCACATCGTCGGCTAGACTGAGGTCCAGTATATTTTTCCTATTTTTGATCTTCAATTGATATCACTCTATTGATGGGCCTACCATCACATGGCCAACCTAATCCCCTGAATATTATCATGTAATTTTACAGAGCCATGTAAGCTGCATGCTTTAGTTTTCACACAATATTTTCATGTAGTTTTATAACCAGCTAACGAAAATGTACCCCAAACATTTCAAAATTAAATGTAACAACAATATTTAAAATTCTACTTAGCTAGCCTATAAGAAAATTAAGAAAGATTGCAATCAGGTTTCATCTCCCAGAAATTGCCATTTCTTCAGGGAATGTAAGAACAACTTCATCAAGCTATGAACTGTGATTCTTACAGGATAAGTGGATAAAAGAATTAATGAGATGTGCAGCAATGCAAATAGAATAAAAAATAGAGGTCAAACATGCTGTAACACATAATGCTTAAAGCTAGGTCAGCTTCTAAGAAGTGGAATCAAGTTATTATTATTGTGCCTTGCACAATGTCACATAGTCCAAAGGGTTAAAATTGCCTTTGTACCATGAGATTCTGAACCAGAAACATGAGAGATAACTGAAGTACATGTTCCTGAATTCGATGTTCCCCTGCACTTAGCATATGGTGATACCTTCAAGATTGGTGCTTGCAGTTGACTGGCTTATCATCACATATATAGTCTGTAAGCAGCAATTCACCCTTGCTCAAATGAATAGAAGTTTGTAGCTGCCTGGTTCAGACCACTAAAAATGGGGTATAATATATTAGGTAAAGACAATACTTGATGGAGAATTAGAGCGTATCATATCTGATAGGTTGCTTACATGCCACTCAGAATTACGGCGAATAAAGCTAGCACAACTTCACCAATCACCACCATCAGCTTTCCCACAAGCGATCAGGTGTCTTCCAACCCAGAGTTGTAAAGCACATGAACAAACGGCCAGTCCATATGTAAATCCCATGCCAATTCATTGGACAATTGCTCTAACAGAAACATCATACATATTTCCGCTGCTGCATCCTATATATGGAGTTCACCTTGAAATAGTAGATAATTTAATATTTAGAACACAACTATTCAATAGATACAACAAGAGGTAAAAAAAAAAGAGTAGATAATTTAATATTCAAAACAGCAACTCAAAAACGGTTACTTATCCATGCTTTCTGGGCATCAACTTTAGCTCTACCCGAAGGCAATAAACCATCAAAGAAAAATCATCAAATGCCTGCAGGTCCATATCAACACCGAGGCATACACACACCTTGATCCACGCTTCCTTATGTATAAGCAGATCTTAACAGCTAGTGAACAATGATATAAGCATTTTGTTATTTTACAACACAAAACCGGAGCAAACGCTAATCCGTCATATGATGGAATATCATATTAAGAGAACACTGAGTAGCACCCTGAAAAAAATTATGTCGATCCATCTTTGTAATTGAGCACCCAAAAATCTAGAGCCGGTTTAAAAATCCTAAAACTAAGCCAAGACCACCAGGCTGAATTGTTCAAGCAGTAAATCATTTGCAACGATGGTGAACCCAACAAGTTTAAGGCATCATTTTCTTAAATAAATATTGGGCTGCAATGGAATTATTGCCTGATGGAGTGGATCTAGAGATGAACAAATGAAAGAAGGACATTTTTTACCTAGCACTTTGGGCCGATGCAAGTCGTGTATGGAGAAATCTATGCATGTCTCTGAGCTCAACAGCGTGAGGAGACGCTGGTCCCGACGACGACGACATGAGGTTGCGCTGGTGTCGACGACTTGAGGCAGTGCTTCTCCCGGCGATGGTGACAACGAGGCGACACTGTTCCCGAAAACAGCGACACCCAATCAAATATTTTTCAGAAGGCTTGCAGGAGGTAAATTAACTTTCTAATCACAATCATCTTTAATGGATCTTAGTAATGTGACGTTCTAAGAAAAACCTTTGCATGCCTTCAGTACTGATGTTGAACTACAACCTGAGCACATACTAATACAATAATATGAGCAACAATATACATAATAAATAGAGAAGATGGACCTGTCGAGTTTGGCATCTAATCATCCTCTCCAAACAAAAGAAGATGCACACACATGGTCATCTTCCATTAGTAGTATTTGGCTATTTGCATGTAGGCATTTACACAAGCAGCTTCTGTACACACGGACAAAACTGCAATCTGATAACATCAAAACAAAAAAAACGTGATGTCGATCTTGCGAGAGAGGATGTTCAGGGTTGGGGAAAGAAAAGAAGGAAACTTGTATACCTAGGGATGGTGAGGTTTTCATGCTCTGGCCGAGGAGAATCACCACCGCATCTTGCCAGGACCGTCGACCGTCGTGAGCTCCGCCAACGCAAGCCAGCGTGAACAGAAGATGAACTGGGAGCAGCGGTGAGGCAGAACGCAGCGGCGGCGTGGCCTCGGTGGACTGGAGCTCGAGCGGGAAGAGAGCCAGGGACTGGAGAAAATGGTGGCGCGAGTGGCTGTGGCGGCGGCCGAGCCGGAGGGGTTTGGGGAGGATACGAACGGGGAGGGGATTGGGTTGGTTTTTGGCCATGCCAATCCCCATGTGACACCTGGCCCAATCGCTGGAAAGGAAACTGCCCAGCCCGTGCACGACACTTGCATATCGTGGATAGTCCCAAAATGCTCCGTGAGGGGGCATCGTTTATACCTTCAGATAGCCGGCTATAGCCCCGCTATAGCCTTTCGAGCAAGGTGCGGCTAAAGGCATTCACGTGCTAAAAGGTGGCTATAGCCCGCTATAGCCTGGCTATAGCCTTTTTCGGAGGTCGCGGCTATATCCTATAGCCCGCTATTTAAAACTATGCCTGGGGGTCATATATATAGGTTTTTTTTAGGGCAAACTAAATCCGTGGGCAAAATATTGAAGTGAATCGGATGGTCGAGGGGAAAAGACCTAGGGTGGAGCGCCCCCTGTATTGGCACGCCACCTAGGCTCTTTTAGGCCTCCAACCCTTCCAGATGAGGTCCAAGTGCTCCCGGTGCTTCTTATGATGAAATATTTACGTCCCCGAAATTTTAGCTCAATTTGACTCTGTATAGGTCTTTGAAAGTGAAAAATACACAAAACATGATTTTCTTATTATGCAGAGTTATAACCCAACTAAAGAGAATCATAGGTAAAATCCCCATAAATCATTATGAAATATGGAAATAATATCATATATTTTGCAATATAATATATGAGAATATGTGTCAATAAAGTGCAAAGTTCATGTATGCATTTTACATGCATCAATCGTTGATGGGCCAAAGCCCTATGGCGTCGTATTGCGTGTGTCGGGCAGCGAAGGGCATATGTTCCTCCATAATGGCTGAAAGCACTTTGCCCGTGTGCACGCCATCGACGTCGGGAACTTTATTGTTTTCAAGTACGACGGCCACGACATGCTCACCGTCAAGATCTTCGATGAGACCATGTGTCGCCGCCACTACTACACATACGAGGATGATTAGGAGCGGGCAAGATGAAGACGATGCAGTCTTCTACTTTGTTTTATTATTTTCTACTTTATTTGTACCAATTTTCTTCAACCAAATTTACTTCAAATATATGTGCACTTGCCCAACACCGGATCGAATGGGGAGGTCCTCTCTCTCTCTGCTTGGTTGACTCGCTTCAAAGTACGAACATAGTCATTTCATTCATGCTCCGAACATCTTAAAAACAGCTTGTAGTAACTCATTGTCTCATTTAGATGTCAATCAAGGAAGAAGCATCTCACCCGTTTCACTTCTTCCAACCCCACATCCTTCTAAAATACGCAGTGATGATCATACACTAGTGGAAAAGAGGCCTTTCGTCCCAACCTTTAGTCCCCGTTTTGAACCAAACCGGGACCAATGGGGGGTATTGGTCCCGGTTCATCATGAAAACCCTTTAGTCCCGGTTCGTTTGGACCCTTTAGTCCCGGTTGGTAATACAATCCGGGACTAAAGGGTGGTCTATGGGGCGAAAGTAAAATCCCCTATGCCTCGGCAGTAGGATCTATCATATATATGTGAATATGGGGATCAACGGACATGAAAATGAACAATAGCCAGCCTTTTATCTTCACTAGAGGTCATCGCCTTCCTTGGAAAGTACTCCATAAGTGTATCGAAATTTGTTAGGTTGGTTTGTTGGACAACGCTTCTGATAATGTTATGGGTGGAAATCTCATAGCAGTAATTCACCAAATATGTTGTTCACTACGGGAACGCGCCGAGGTGCCGACGGCAGGATCCTGTGCCGACGGTAAAATATCGGGGCCGTCGGCACAGGATCCGTTCCGGCCAGGCCAGCAGGTTAGCCGTCGGCACAAGAAAACCGTCGGCACATGAAGGTCTGTGCCGACGGCAACCGTCGTCACAGTTTCGGCCGTCGGCACAGCCTCTCCGCCGTAACGGCGAGGTAACAGCGTCAGGTCTGTGCCGACGGCGGCACATATTTCAGCCATGTGCCGACGGCAAAGCCGTCGGCATAGCTATTTTTCATTTTACCACATTAATCTTCGAAAAATCATAACTAAATCATTATAATTCAGAAAAATACAAATAATATATCAAAATTTTCAGAAAAATAAGATCTATCTTGAAAAAATATCAAACATGGAATATTGCAAATATCTCAAAAAATCTTCAAAAAATGAGCTATCATGTCTGATGTTTTATGGCTTACTGAAGGAGATATGCCCTAGAGGCAATAATAAAGTGGTTATTATTTATATCTTTATGTTTATGATAAATGTTTATATATCATGCTATAATTGTATTAACCAAAACATTAGTACATGTATGATATGTAGACAAAAAGAAGTCCCTAGTATGCCTCTTAAACTAGCTTGTTGATTAATGGATGATTAGTTTCATAATCATGAACATTGGATGTTATTAATAACAAGGTTATATCATTATATGAATGATGTAATGGACACACCCAATTAAGCGTAGCATAAGATCTCGTCATTAAGTTATTTGCTATAAGCTTTCGATACATAGTTACCTAGTCCTTATGACCATGAGATTATGTAAATCACTTATACTGGAAAGGTACTTTGATTACACCAAACACCACTGCATAAATGGGTGGCTATAAAGGTGGGATTAAGTATCCGGAAAGTATGAGTTGAGGCATATGGATCAACAGTGGGATTTGTCCATCCCGATGACGGATAGATATACTCTGGGCCCTCTCGGTGGAATGTCGTCTAATGTCTTGCAAGCATATGAATGAGTTCATAAGAGACCACATACCACGGTACGAGTAAAGAGTACTTGTCAGGAGATGAGGTTGAACAAGGTATAGAGTGATACCGAAGATCAAACCTCGGACAAGTAAAATATCGCGTGACAAAGGGAATTGGTATTGTATGTGAATGGTTCATTCGATCACTAAAGTCATCGTTGAATATGTGGGAGCCATTATGGATCTCCAGATCCCGCTATTGGTTATTGGTCGGAGTGAGTACTCAACCATGTCCGCATAGTTCACGAACCGTAGGGTGACACACTTAAAGTTGGATGTTGAAATGGTAGAACTTGAATATGGAATGGAGTTCGAATATTTGTTCGGAGTCCCGGATGAGATCCCGGACATCACGAGGAGTTCCGGAATGGTCCGGAGAATAAGATTCATATATAGGATGTAATTTTATGTGAATTAAAATGTCGCGGAAGGTTCTATGGAAGGTTCTAGAAGGTTCTAGAAAAGTCCGGAAGAAACCACCAAGGAAGGTGGAGTCCACATGGGACTCCACCTCCATGGCCGGCCAACCCTAGTGGGGGAGGAGTCCCAAGTGGACTCCCCTTAGGGGCCGGCCACCCCCATATGGGAGGTGGAACTCCCACCTCTAGTGGGAGTCCTAGCTTGGCTAGGTTTCCCCTCCATATGGAAGGTTTTTGGTTCGGGTCTTATTCGAAGACTTGGAGACCAACTCTTGGGGTTCCACCTATATAATGAGGGCCAAGGGGGAGGGGGCCGGCCACCTCAAACACCACCAAGGTGGCCGCACCCCATAGTGGCCGGCGCCCCCCTCTCCCCAAACCCTAGCCGCCCCGCTCCTCCACTTCCCGCACGCTTAGCGAAGCTCCGCCGGACTTCTCCACCACCACCGACACCACGCCGTCGTGCTGTCGGATTCAAGAGGAGCTACTACTTCCGCTGCCCGCTGGAACGGGGAGGTGGACGTCGTCTTCATCAACAACCGAACGTGTGACCGAGTACGGAGGTGCTGCCCGTTCGTGGCGCCGGAACCGATCGTGATCAAGATCTTCTACGCGCTTTTGCAAGCGGCAAGTGAACATCTACCACAGCAACAAGAGCCTCCTCTTGTAGGCTTTGGAATCTCTTCAAGGGTGAGACTCGATAAACCCCCCGTTGCTACCGTCTTCTAGATTGCATCTTGGCTTGGATTGCGTGTTCGCGGTAGGAATTTTTTTGTTTTCTATGCAACGTTATCCTACAGTGGTATCAGAGCCGTGTCTATGCATAGATGGTTGCACGAGTAGAACACAATGGTTTTGTGGGCGTTGATGCTCTTGTTATCTTTAGTTTGAGTACTTTGCATCTTTGTGGCATAGTGGGATGAAGCGGCTCGGACTAACTTTACATGACCGCGTTCATGAGACTTGTTCCTCGTTCGACATGCAACTTGTATTGCATAAGAGGCTTTGCGGGTGTCTGTCTCTCCTACTATAGTGAAGATTCAATTTACTCTTCTATTGAAAACATTAGTATCAACGTTGTGGTTCATGTTCGTAGGTAGATTAGATCTCTCTCGAAAACCCTAAACCACGTAAAATATGCAAACCAAATTAGAGACGTCTAACTTGTTTTTGCAGGGTTTGGTGATGTGATATGGCCATAATGTGATGATGAATATGTATGAGATGATCATTATTGTATTGTGGCAACCGGCAGGAACCTTATGGTTGTCTTTAAATTTCATGTTGAGTAGTATTTCAAAGTAGTTGTAATAGTTGCTACATGGAGGACAATCATGAAGACGGCGCCATTGACCTTGACGCTACGCCAACGATGATGGAGATCATGCCCGAAGATGATGGAGATCATGTCCGTGCTTTGGATATGAAGATCAAAGGCGCAAAGACAAAAGGGCCATATCATATCACATATGAACTGCATGTGATGTTAATCCTTTTATGCATCTTATTTTGCTTAGATCGCGACGGTAGCATTATAAGATGATCCCTCACTAAAATCTCAAGATAATAAAGTGTTCATCCTTAGTAGCACCGTTGCCAAGACTTGTCGTTTCGAAGCATCTCGTGATGATCGGGTGTGATAGAATCAACAAGTGCATACAACGGGTGCAAGACAGTTTTGCACATGCGGATACTAAGGTGGCCTTGACGAGCCTAGCATGTACATACATGGTCTCGGAACACGTGATACCGAAAGGTAGAGCATGAATCATATGGTTGATATGATGAACACTTTGAGTGTTCGCCATTGAAATCACACCTTGTCTCGTGATGATCGGACATAGGTGCGGTGGATTTGGTTCGTGTGATCACTAAGACAATGCGAGGGATATTGTTTTGAGTGGGAGTTCACCTAGATTTTTAATTATGTTGAATTAAAATTTGAACTCAATTTGTCATAAACTTAGTCTAAACTTTTGCAAATATATGTTGTAGAGATGGCGTCCCCAATCAATTTTAATCAGTTCCTAGAGAAAGAGAAACTTAAGAGCAACGGTAGCAACTTCACCGACTGGTTCCGTCCTGTGAGGATCTTCCTCTCGCGGAAATCTGCAATATGTGCTTGATGCACCGCTAGGTGACCCTCCTGCAGAAACTGAAACCGATGAAGTAAAAGCTGTTTACGAGACTCGGAAAATTCGGTACTCTCAAGTTCAGTGTGCCATCCTGTGCAGTCTGGAATCCGATCTTCAAAAACGTTTTGAGCACCACGATCCTCATGAGTTGATGAAAGAGCTGAAAGCTATTTTTGAGACTCATGCGGCCGTGGAATGCTATGAAGCATCGAAACAATTCTTCAGCTGCATGATGGAAGAAGGCAGCTCCGTTAGTGAGCACATGCTCGCCATGACCGGGCATGCGAAGAAACTCAGTGACTTGGGAATAGTGATTCCTAACCGACTGGGGATTAATCGTGTCCTTCAATCACTGCCACCAAGTTACAGGAACGGTGTGAGGAACTACACTCTGCAGTACATGAACAAGGAGTTACCTGAACTCTTTGGCATGCTAAAAGCTGCTGAGATTGAGATCAAGAAAGAGCACCAAGTGTTGATGGTCAACAAGACCACCAGTTTCAAGAAACAGGGCAAATCTAAGGGAAAATTCAAGAAGGGTGGCAAGAAAGCTACCACGCCTCCTATGAAACCTAAGAACGGCCCTAAGACTGATGCTGAGTGCTATTACTGCAAGGAGAAGGGACACTGGAAGCGTAATTGCTCCAAGTATCTGGCTGATCTGAAGAGCGGCCTTGTCAAGAAGAAGAAAGAAGGTATATCTGATATACATGTTATAGATGTTTATCTCACTGGTTCTCGTTCTAGTACCTGGGTATTTGATACTGGTTCGGTTGCTCATATCTCAGAATCGAAATAGGAACTAAAGAATAAACGAAGACTACTGAAAGATGAAGTGACGATGCGCGTTGGAAATGGATCCAAAGTCGATGTGATCGCTGTCGGCACACTTCCTCTACATCTACCTTCGGGATTAGTTTTAAGCCTAAATAATTGTTATTTTGTACCCGCGTTGAGCATGAACATTATATCTGGATCTTGTTTAATGCAAGACGGTTATTCATTCAAGTCTGAGAATAATGGTTGTTCTATTTTTATGAATAATATCTTTTATGGTCGAGCACCACAAAAGAATGGCTTATTTCTGTTAGATCTCGATAGTAGTGATACGCATATACATAACATTGATGCTAAGCGAATTAAATTGAATGATAATTCTACTTATATGTGGCACTGTCGTCTTGGTCATATTGGAGTGAAACGCATGAAGAAACTCCATACTGATGGATTACTTGAATCACTTGACTTTGAGTCACTTGATAGATGCGAAGCATGTCTAATGGGAAAAATGATGAAGACTCCATTTTCTGGTATGATGGAGCGAGCTACTGACTTATTGGAAATCATACATACCGATGTGTGTGGACCAATGAGCGTAGCATCGCGCGGTGGTTATCGTTATGTTCTAACCTTCACAGATGATCTGAGTAGATATGGGTATATCTATTTCATGAAACATAAATCCGAAACTTTAGAGAAGTTTAAGGAATTCCAAAGTGAAGTAGAAAATCAACGTAACAAGAAGATCAAATTTCTACGATCTGATCGTGGAGGTGAATATCTGAGTTATGAGTTTGGCATGCATTTAAAGAAATGCGGAATACTTTCACAATTGACACCGCCGGGAACACCTCAACGTAACGGTGTGTCCGAACGTCGTAATCGAACTCTCTTAGATATGGTTCGTTCTATGATGTCTCTTACTGATTTGCCGTTATCATTTTGGAGTTATGCATTAGAGACAGCCGCATTCACTTTAAATAGAGCACCATCAAAATCCGTAGAAACGACACCGTATGAATTATGGTTTAATAAGAAACCTAAGCTGTCGTTCCTGAAAGTTTGGGGTTGCGAAGCCTATGTAAAGAAGTTACAACCGGACAAGCTAGAACCCAAAGCGGAGAAATGCGTCTTCATAGGATACCCTAAGGAAACTATAGGGTATACTTTCTATCACAAATCCGAAGGCAAAATCTTTGTTGCTAAGAACGGAACCTTTCTTGAGAAAGAATTTCTCACTAAAGAAGTGACTGGAAGAAAAGTAGAACTCGATGAGATTGATGAATCTATACTCATTGATCGTAGTAGCGCAAAGACCGGAAGTTGTACCGCATCGCCTACACCGGCAACAAGAGGAAGCTAATGATAATGATCATGAAACTTCGAACGAGGAAACCATCGAACCTCGCAGATCGACAAGGGAACGTACCACTCCTGATTGGTATGATCCTTGTCTAAATGTCATGATTGTGGATAACAATGATGAGGACCCTGCGACGTATGAAGAAGCGATGATGAGCCCAGATTCCAACAAATGGCAAGAAGCCATGAAATCCGAAATGGGATCCATGTATGATAACAAAGTATGGACTTTGGTAGACTTACCTGATAGCCGAAAGGCTGTCGAGAATAAATGGATCTTCAAGAGAAAAACAGATGCAGATGGTAATATTACTGTCTATAAAGCTCGACTTGTCGCAAAGGGTTTCCGACAAATTCAAGGAGTTGACTACGATGAGACTTTCTCACCTGTAGCGAAGCTAAAATCTGTGAGGATTTTGTTAGCAATTGCTGCATTTTTCGATTATGAGATTTGGCAGATGGATGTCAAAACGGCGTTCCTTAATGGAGACATTGAGGAAGAGTTGTATATGGTACAACCCAAAGGTTTTGTCGATTCTAAAAATGCTGACAAAGTATGCAAACTTCAGCGTTCAATCTATGGACTGAAGCAAGCATCAAGAAGTTGGAAACGACGCTTTGATAAGGTGATCAAAGACTTCGGGTTTATACAGTGTCATGGAGAGGCCTGTATTTACAAGAAAGTGAGTGGGAGCTCTGTAGCATTCCTGATATTATATGTAGATGACATATTATTGATCGGGAATGATATAGAACTATTAAGCAGTGTTAAAGGTTATTTGAATAATAGTTTTTCAATGAAAGACCTTGGTGAAGCATCGTATATATTAGGCATCAAGATTTATAGAGATAGATCAAGACGCCTAATAGGGCTATCACAGAGTACATATCTGGACAAGATTCTAAAGAAGTTTAGAATGGACGAAAGTAAGAAAGGGTTCTTACCTATGTTACCAGGCAAAGTCTTGAGTAAGACTCAAGGACCGGCTACGGCAGAAGAAAGAGAAAGGATGAGTAAAATCCCCTATGCCTCGACAGTAGGATCTATCATGTATGCCATGATATGTACTAGACCGGATATAGCACATGCTGTTAGTTTGACTAGCAGATATCAAAGTGATCCAGGAATGGAACACTGGACAGCGGTCAAGAATATCCTGAAGTACTTGAAAAGAACTAAGGATATGTTTCTTTGTTATGGAGGTGACCAAGAGCTCGTTGTAAGTGGTTACACCGATGCAAGTTGGAACACTGATCCTGATGACTCTAAGTCACAATCTGGGTATGTGTTTATATTGAATGGTGCTGCAGTAAGCTGGGCAAGCTCGAAGCAGTGCACGGTGGCGAAGTCTTCAACAGAATCAGAGTACATAGCGGCTTCAGAGGCTTCATCGAGCGGTATGGATGAAGAGGTTCATTGTAGAGCTCGGTGTGGTTCCTAGTGCATTGGACCCATTAATCATTTACTGTGATAACATGGGTGCCATCGCCAATGCACAAGAGCCAAGGTCACACAAGAGGCAGAAGCATATCAAGCTGCGTTACCACTCGATTCGCGAGTACATCGAAGATGGAGAAGTAAAGATTTGCAAAGTACACACTGATCTGAATGTAGCAGATCCGTTGACTAAAGCTCTCCCTAGGGCAAAGAATGACCAACACCAGAATGCCATGGGTGTTAGGTATATTACAATGTAATCTAGATTATTGACTCTAGTGCAAGTGGGAGACTCAAGGAGATATGCCCTAGAGGCAATAATAAAGTGGTTATTATTTATATCTTTATGTTTATGATAAATGTTTATATATCATGCTATAATTGTATTAACCGAAACATTAGTACATCTGTGATATGTAGACAACAAGAAGTCCCTAGTATGCCTCTTAAACTAGCTTGTTGATTAATGGATGATTAGTTTCATAATCATGAACATTGGATGTTATTAATAACAAGGTTATATCATTATATGAATGATGTAATGGACACACCCAATTAAGCGTAGCATAAGATCTCGTCATTAAGTTATTTGCTATAAGCTTTCGATACATAGTTACCTAGTCCTTATGACCATGAGATCATGTAAATCACTTATACCGGAAAGGTACTTTGATTACACCAAACACCACTGCATAAATGGGTGGCTATAAAGGTGGGATTAAGTATCCGGAAAGTATGAGTTGAGGCATATGGATCAACAGTGGGATTTGTCCATCCCGATGACGGATAGATATACTCTGGGCCCTCTCGGTGGAATGTCGTCTAATGTCTTGCAAGCATATGAATGAGTTCATAAGAGACCACATACCACGGTACGAGTAAAGAGTACTTGTCGAGACGAGGTTGAACAAGGTATAGAGTGATACCGAAGATCAAACCTCGGACAAGTAAAATATCGCGTGACAAAGGGAATTGGTATTGTATGTGAATGGTTCATTCGATCACTAAAGTCATCGTTGAATATGTGGGAGCCATTATGGATCTCCAGATCCCGCTATTGGTTATTGGTCGGAGTGAGTACTCAACCATGTCTGCATAGTTCACGAACCGTAGGGTGACACACTTAAAGTTGGATGTTGAAATGGTAGAACTTGAATATGGAATGGAGTTCGAATATTTGTTCGGAGTCCCGGATGAGATCCCGGACATCACGAGGAGTTCCGGAATGGTCCGGAGAATAAGATTCATATATAGGATGTAATTTTATGTGAATTAAAATGTCGCGGAAGGTTCTATGGAAGGTTCTAGAAGGTTCTAGAAAAGTCCGGAAGAAACCACCAAGGAAGGTGGAGTCCACATGGGACTCCACCTCCATGGCCGGCCAACCCTAGTGGGGGAGGAGTCCCAAGTGGACTCCCCCTTAGGGGGCCAGCCACCCCCCCATATGGGAGGTGGAACTCCCACCTCTAGTGGGAGTCCTAGCTTGGCTAGGTTTCCCCTCCATATGGAAGGTTTTTGGTTCGGGTCTTATTCGAAGATTTGGAGACCAACTCTTGGGGTTCCACCTATATAATGAGGGCCAAGGGGGAGGGGGCCGGCCACCTCAAACACCACCAAGGTGGCCGCACCCCATAGTGGCCGGCGCCCCCCTCTCCCCAAACCCTAGCCGCCCCGCTCCTCCACTTCCCGCACGCTTAGCGAAGCTCCGCCGGACTTCTCCACCACCACCGACACCACGCCGTCGTGCTGTCGGATTCAAGAGGAGCTACTACTTCCGCTGCCCGCTGGAACGGGGAGGTGGACGTCGTCTTCATCAACAACCGAACGTGTGACCGAGTACGGAGGTGCTGCCCGTTCGTGGCGCCGGAACCGATCGTGATCAAGATCTTCTACGCGCTTTTGCAAGCGGCAAGTGAACGTCTACCGCAGCAACAAGAGCCTCCTCTTGTAGGCTTTGGAATCTCTTCAAGGGTGAGACTCGATAAACCCCTCGTTGCTACCATCTTCTAGATTGCATCTTGGCTTGGATTGCGTGTTCGCGGTAGAAATTTTTTTGTTTTCTATGCAACGTTATCCTACACTTTCACACAGAACAACCAATGTTATGGCTACAATCGTCTCATAGTTTGTGATAATATGCCCATATTGTGCACACATGTGCATCTTGGGATGTCTTACGATGTTGCAGGAGAAAATTTTCTATTTCATCACACGAAAAAACCATTTTCTATTTTTGAGGTGCCGAAAACGGGGTGTTTTGTGAAGCAACCACCAAATTAAAATTTCACATTTGTACCAACATATTTTTCAAAAATACTAGACCACATAAGATAGACAATTTCTTAACCGGTTTATCTCGAACCTTTCCGTCCACCCCTCATGAAAAAGACAAATTCTGGCCGAATCGGTAGGAGGCCGACCAGATTTGAACTGCAGGTACATGATATAATGCTCAGGATTTTTTGTTAAATTTTTTTTAGGTTCACAACATGCTATTTCATTAGAGATCTAGTGCAAGTTTGGTGAGTCTCATCCCCGGGCAAAGGATCTTCTTGCCCGCCGTTTTGAATATAGTTTGAAATGGGCATATAAAATTTGAAATCGATCCAAACAATGTGAAACCTTCGCGTGGTGTCATATTATGTGTCATATTTACAAGGAAAAATATTAAAGTTGGAAAATTGCAAACATCACAAAAAATTCTTCACAAAATGAGCTATCATGTTCGAGGTTTCATGACATTTAGGTCAAACAACCAATATTATGGATAGAATCGTGGCATAGTTTGAGATAATGTGCCCATATTGTGCACACACGTGCATCTTGGGATGTTTTACGATGTTGCAGGAGGAAGTTTTCCATTTCATTGCACGAAAAAACCATTTTCGATTTTCCAGGTGTCGAAAATGGGGTGTTTTGTGAAGCAACCACCAAATTAAAGTTTCACATTGGTACCAACACATTTTTTAGAAATACTAGACCACATAAGATGGACAATTTCTTAACCGGTGTATATGGAAACTTTCCATCCACCACTCATGAAAAAGACAAATTTCTGTCGAATCGGCAGGAGGCCGACCAGATTTGAACTACAGGTACATGATATAATGCTCAGGATTTTTTGTAAAAATCATTTTTAGGTTCGAAACATGTTATTTCATCAGAGATCTAGTGCATGTTTGGCGAGCCTCAGCCCCGGGCAAAGGATCTTCATGCCCACCGTTTTGAATATAGTTTGAAACGGGCATATAAAGTTTAAAAACGATCCAAACAATGTGAAACCTTCGCGTTGTGTCATATTATGTGTCATATTTGCAAGGAAAAATATTAAAGTTGGAAAATTTTAAACATCACAAAAAATCCTTCACAAAATGAGCTATCATGTTCGAGGTTTCATGACATTTAGGTCAAACGACCAATGTTATGGATAGAATCGTGGCATAGTTTGTGATAATGTTCCCATATTGTGCACACATGTGCATCTTGGGATGTCTTACGATGTTGCAGGAGAAAGTTTTTCATTTCATCGCACAAAAAACCATTTTCCATTTTTGAGGTGCCGAAAACGGGCTGTTTTATGAAGCAACACCAAATTAAAGATTCACATTCGTAGCAACACATTTTTCAAAAATACTAGACCAACTAAGATGGAAAATTTCTCAACCGGTGTATCTGGAACCTTTACGTCCACCCCTCATGAAAAAGACAAATTCCTGCCGAATCGGCAGGAGGCCGACCAGATTTGAACTACAGGTACATGATATATTGCTCAAGATTTTTTGTAAAAATTATTTTTAGATTCACAACATGCTATTTCATCAGAGATCCAGTGCAAGTTTAGCAAGCCTCAACCCCGGGCAAAGGATCTTCATGCATGCCGTTTTGAATATTGTTTGAAACAGGCATAAAAAATTCGAAAATGATCCAAACAATGTGAAATCTTCGCATGGTGTCATATTATGTGTCATAGTTACAAGGAAAAATATTAAAGTTGGAAAATTGTGAACATCACAAAAATTCCTTCACAAATGAGCTATCATGTTCGAGGTTTCATGACATTTTTTACATTGGTACCAACACATTTTTCAAAAATACTAGACCATCTAAGATGGAAAATTTCTCAACCGATGTATCTGGAACTTTTCCGTCCATTCCTCATGAAAAAGACAAATTGCTGCCGAATCGGTAGGAGGCCAGCCAGATTTGAACTACTGGTACATGATCTAATGCTCATGAATTTTTGGAAAAAATATTTTTAGATTAAAAATATGATATATATATATATGTCATATTTGAATTCCTCTCATTTTTCTAATCGATTTAGACATATTATTTGTCAAATTTTGATTTACAGATTTAAAGATATTAATTATTCCGCATTAAATAAAAAAAGAAATAAATAAATTATTTTATTGTCCATTTGAATTCAAGATTAATATACTTATTCTTGTAGTTTATGTAGGTAATTGTTTGGAATTCAAAAATTAATGATGCGCGACATTAAGTAATAAGCGTTAATAGTATTGATATGGTATTATTGTCAATAAGGTGTCATTTCTTTCATGGAATCTAGTCTAAATGGAACCAAGAAGTTAAGCGTGCTAGCGGTGAAGTCTGGCCATGAGTGGAATTTAAACTAATATTAAGTGTAGTTAGAGTTAAAATGGTGCATGTGAGAGATTAAAAAAATTGGGATAAAAAATTGAATTTTTTTTTGAAAAAATTTGTATTTCTTTTTTTGAAAAATTTCGAGTCAGAATTATCAAACGGCGTTATTTCTTGCCGACGGCTTATGTTGTGCCGACGACCAGCCTATGCCGACGGTAACTTTGCCTGTGCCGAGGTGTTATTGTGCCGACGGCAAGGTGCCAACGGCTGCCGTCGGCACAAGCCTGTGCCAAAGGCAACGCAAGCTGTGCCGACGGCCCTTGACTGGTTCCCGTAGTGGTTATGGATGATGGGATGTGTTGTGGTAGCACGACCATGTATAAGGGGACTCAGACTAGTCATTAGGTGGATAGTGGGGTGACACGACATGAATGTAGTGGAAGGACCATTAGCTTGATCATTGTTACTTGAGGAACAAGATTTTGGTTACTGGTCGGGGAATTCAGTTATCATCCGGTAACCGGATTTCCTGAGCACCCAGGTAAATAATTATAATTATTGAAATATTTGAATTTTTTAGGTTTTAACGAGAACCCTCGGTAAATGGGCACACCGAGGAATTTGATTTCAAATTTTGATTTTCAATCCCAACCCCTCCGGGGAAAAAATCTATCGCGAACCAAAAGACTACTACTTAAATTAATACCCCTTCCATCTCGAGAAGAACATTGCAGATTTATTTAAATTCAGATGTAATCGTTTTGTACCTCTTCATAAGTTTAATTATGAAGAGGTATAAGGGATTTTAGCCTTTGATGTGTTTGAGTTAGGGGGAGAGGTTTGTACCGGAGCAAACCCCTCTATGCATACGGTAGTAGGTGACAGCCTAAAATCCTAACCTTGGCCTACTTTTAGAAACTGCGAATAAAGACTACACAAAATATCTAATAAGATTGCCAAAATATATTTTTAATAAAGAGCATAAAATGCTTCCCTTATATATATACTACTACTGTAGTAGGTGACAGCCTACGGACACAGACCATTCTCCATCGAAAACTGCACAACGAAAAATCGCAAAGAGCTCGACATGAACTAGACTCGGAACAACAGAGCGGGAGATCGGTCGATTGGTCAACCATCATGATCAAGGTGAGTACTGCCTCCCACTTCTTTCATCTCCATCCAGTTTTTCTTCAAGTAAACGTCGCCGCGATCCACTGCGTGCTGAGTAGAATGGGATTCATACCTTCGTGGGTATCAGAACTATGGATCTGGCACTAGCTTTATTCTGTGGAGTCATTTAATAGCGTCTTGCGTTCGGGACAACAGCGACGGGTTTACCGGGGTTGCTTAGGCGATGGCACGACGGTGACGCACAAAATAGTTAGAGGTATTGCTAGCGCTGCTGCCCGTGGTTGGTGCAACCGGTGGCGGCGGAGGAGGAGGAACGCGTGGAGTAGCTCATTGCTGGGTTTGGGGGTGTGGCGGCGGGAGATTTAGGGTTTCGATATAGTTTCCTTTTTTGGGTTGTATAAATATATATTAATCAATTCCAATTTATATCCTACACTTCCCAAGAAAAATCGAATTGGATCCAAAATTGACGGGTTAATGTGAGCTTATCCATGCAGTTATGTGCTTTTCAAATATGCATCTATTTCCTTTAAGGTTTAAAATAGCACACTATTTCTTCACTGATAGCTTGCTATAGCATATCTGGAGGGTCCATGTTAAATTTACGTAATTTTGCTCGCTATGACGCTATTTGCGAATAGTATGCTATATCGCACTAAAACCGCATAACGTTAGCCAGTTATTTTTTTCTAGCCTATTGGCCCAAGATCCCGAGTTTTCCTCTTTAAGAAAAGAAGAAGTTTCTTTAAGTTTTTTGTGGTGATGAACTGTAATCTATTGGTTTATCTTCTGAATAGAAAGATAACATCGCTATACTGATGCTTCTTAATAAATAATTTATTCTGTCATGTTATCTCGTGGAACGGGGATGCTAGCCTTCCAAATAATTGGAGAACTATTTTTTAAGTGGTTATGTACGTATAGTTCAATCACTTTTGGACTATATATCCCTCACTTTTTGGCAAAATCCATTATTTTTAGGCTAAATTTGGTATTTTTCTAAAACGCTACTTGAAATATAGCACGCTATTAGCACGATATAGCATCCATAACGTTTGAAGGAGACCACCACTATTTCATTTAGCAAACTATTTTAAACCTTAATTTTCTTACTGGCTATCGTGTTTTGGTGGGTCATCCGAGATCTTTTCAATGAGCTATGTTTTGTTCAAGGATATCTCTATGATCCAGTGTATAAGACACACGGTAGCAATACAACAGAAAAAGTATACCGAAGTGGCAGTTTTTTTTGCGGGTCCTTTGTTTTACGGGTGAGAAAGTTTCAGTTAAGCCCTTGTGTTCGGATGATAGGGCCCCAATCTGAAGCGAGTTTCCAAACATTATCATATATAAGAACGTGGATTTCGATGGCCTGATCAAAGATTGTCTTTGACGGGTAATTGAACATTTTGATGTCCTGTATACAAATTTCAATCCGGACATCTGAAGAGCATTGAAGTCTCTAAAAGATCGTCTTTTTTGCTTGGTTGTTATACCTTGTATTGATCAATAACTTTGCATTTTGCTGTGGGCTATCAACAGATGCCTCGTATGGAAAGGTCGGGGGAGGAGGAGAGAAGCTCCGCGAAGAAGGCTAAGATTGAGTCCGCGACAGAGCCTGCAGCCTCGGAGCAGGTCACTGTCACCTTAGACTCCAAGTTGCTGGACTGCTCTGTTTGCCTCCACACAATGGCTCCACCCCTTTTCCAGGTACAGAAACTGCAGTTCACGGACTATTTTCCCTTGTAGAATATTTACCCAATTTAACTAGATTTATGTAGGCTGCAATTTAGTTTTGTGCCATTAGTTACCTATTGACACTTTATGCAGTTTTTTGACTTTTTTCCCTACGCCCGGGCGCAAAGCATGCAGAAGTATTGCCACTTATTGGTGTTTTATATGTTGTTGCTGCTGTATTATTTCTGATAGCTCACTTGTAACAAATCTGATGTTTTGGTCATGATGCTACTCCTAGAGTTCTGACTATTTATTCATAATAAAATGGATGTATCTAGTTGTAGATACATCCATTTTAGCATCAAGAAAAAAAAGTAATATAAATATTACGATGTGGACATATATATTGTTAACAACTCATTTCATTATCCTTGATGTTCTCTAGTCCCTTGGGGTTGTTTAGTATCTTTGCCAATCGGCATGAACCCATGACCAATATCTATATATTGTAAATCTTGTATTGTGCAGTATCAACTATCTGGATCACTCAGTGGACCCAGATTCAACAAACTGTTACTAGCACATGATAGTTGTATATATGCATGGTAGCGGAGTTTGAGCTGAAAGTTTCGGAAGTCCACTGGTAGATGTACTTTTCATTCACAAAGTTGCTATGACTTCCACCAAACATAGATCGTATGGCCGAAATCTGACAGCAGTGGCCACCGAGTGTGGTGCGTCGTGCTTCTGCACTTATGTTCAGTAACACTCGTATGCTTTTGTTTTTCCTGTTTCCGTTTGCAGTGCATCAATGGCCATATGACATCCTTAGGTTGCTGCGAAGCGGTCCAGCACGACTGCAGCGTGTGTGGCGAGCCCGCCGAAATCCGCTGCCGCGCCGTGGAGAACATCCTCGGCGGCATGACCGCCCAGTGCTCGTTCAGGGAGCATGGCTGCACCGCCATCATCCTGTTCACGGAGAAGCTCTCCCATGAATCGTCATGCCTCCACTCTCCATGCTACTGCCCCATCGCCGGCTGCCGCCCCTACGCCCGCAAACCTCTACGCGACCACCTTATCATGGATCACCCTGGGATGCTGCACAGCGGCGTCATGGCGGGCAACCTCTGCGCCATGCGCATAGGTGACAGGGAGTCGGCCCGCTTTGTGTCCGTCCTCGACGGCAAGGGGGCGGTGTTCCTGCTGGTGGTCGATCGGACCGTGCCGTTAGGGTACACACTATCAGTGATCCACCTCGCAAATGAGCCGGCTGGGCAGGACGATTTCAAGTGCAAGATCCTGCTGTACACGCGGAAGGGGACCCTCTGTCTGTCCGGCGAGACGCAGAGCGTCGGGTGTCTGCGGAGCCCTTACGAGCCGGCCGCGTCCCTGTTCGTCCCAGAGGCCATGTGGTCTCCCGACCAATCTCCCGTGTACATTGAGCTGAAATGAGTCCAAAGCTCCATGCTACTCAGTTACCAAACTCCCATCCGGTAGATGAACTCTGAGTCTCTGAGACTCCATTTCTGTCCGTACTCTTTGTCAGCTGTGTCCATCTCATCTGGTTACTCGTACTATGTCGTCTAGTTATATATGCTGTTTTATCCAAATTGAACAATATTATGGTCGTAATATATGGATCGCTGCACTGTCAACAGTTTTAATGCCTTATGAATGCATGCATTTGGATTCAAGCGGTTACATCTGCTGCCAGAATGAGGTTATCTAAGCTGAGAATAATTGTATTTATGTATAAACAGGCAAACCACTGCCAGGACATGAAGGCATCTGATACTAGTAATCTAGTATCATAGGATAGCAAAAGTTAATTCTTCAAGGTTGCAGATTTTGAGCTTGGGATGTGATTGGTTGCTCACAGCGAAATTTTCCTGTTTTGAATGTTGCATGAGGAAAAGCTGAGGTTGGGCTTAGGCCAGTATATATGTGCAATACGTTTGGATGCTAAAAATATCACAAGCGGCATGAGGGCATTATAGCCCAGTTGATTGGTTGGCCACAAATCGTTTTTTTTTTGGATTGGCTAGCGTAAGGTCCGATACAATCACCTTGCATGTCTAGTAGGTGAGCTTACAATCCATGAGTTCAGGGTTTAAGACATGTGATCACACAAGATTAGAACTATAGCAAATAATACGTGATTCAAATCATTAGGACGATGATGCTGAAGTTCTTCAGGCTACTGCCTCACCATCACCTACGATCTTGAGAGCTTCATGAACTTCGATCTTGGGAGGTACATAGAAGGTGGTATGTTGCGCTAAGAACTCAGAGTAAACTTCATTTGCCTCCTTCCTAGTCTTATACCTTTTGTGGAGGTTTTTCTCCTACTTCAACACATCGGTATTGTGGGCCTTTACCTTCCTTGATCACCTTCGCCCTTCGCCCTTCGCCCTTCGCCCTGGAGACTGTTGAAGCAGCAAACCTGTCTTGCACGTCAACAAATAGCAAACGCATGCCGTGCTTCGAGTTGATCTTTGCCTCCTATGGGTACGTCAATGCTAGCAGTGGTTTCTCTTAGGTCTCATTAACAAAGGACGTTATGTCCTGGATATCGATGAGGGCATGTTCGAAGTCATCGTTGGTGTACACCTAGGTAGAGGTCAGTTAGAACTGGAAGAACACAATTCATAACAGGGCCTACGATTGACCTGAATGTCGGTAAAAAGCAGTCAAACTTGAACCTAAAAACACTACATATGTGAAAGATTTGTCTAGATATACCGTAAAGGCTTACAAATATGACCTAGAGTAGCAAGATTTCCTGCAGATCTGCAGACATACAGTTGTAAGCTTGAACCTTAACAATGACTACGTGAAAACAACGGCTAGCAACATATCAAAATCTACATATATGGAGCAAGATTGTGTAAATATTAGTACCAACAACCAACAAGCAGCCACAAATCTACCGAATCCTCTTCTCGGATCTACGACGTGCTCACATATCCTGCCAAGCTAGGGTTTGGAGACTCACCGCCATCAGAGAAAACCACTTGCCGAGCTTGCGGAAGAAGTGGAAGTCTGCTCGCCGCCGCTATCCAACAGCTACCAAGTAGAAGCTGCCTCTTACCTGACTGTCACGAGAGCTCCTCGCGCAAAGAAGAGCTCGAAAGAAGAGCGATATTTTGGGCGGTGAGCCGAGCGATGATATATGGTTCAAATCGGCGGGAGATGATGTAATTTCCGCCGCCAACTTTTCGGGGTTGTGCGCGTGCTCGCGCCATCACCGAGCTTGCACGCGCGGGTACACAACTTTTCCCCTTTTCGCACGGTCCGATTTTGGCTCGCTGGAAATGGCGGAATCGAGCGTGCGCCCGTGTGCAGAGGAAAGGATGCTTTAAGAGGCGTGCGGACTAGATGGGCCGAGCAACCAATTGGCCTTTTTTTGACCCGCTGAATGCAAGAAACGCAGCCGCAAGCAACCAATCACGCCTCTGGTGCCCGGCCTTCCTTTGCTCCAAAATTGTGTAGTTCAAAGCCGTAATGGTTTTCCTTTTGGCAAATTTGTGAACGACCCTAAAAGTTGTTTTTCGACATGAACGACCCTAAAAGTTATTTTGGACATTATGTGAACTTGACGAAAGATGGGCGATGGGCCTAGAGAGCGTTAGCCCAGTAAAGGCACCGACCTTCGATTAATTTCTCTTTCCACCACCGCGAACCGATACCGACCTGGAGACGGAGATAGTTCCGTGCGTGCGTCAATATATACACGGTCCGCCCTAATCTCAGGAGTAGTTTCTCGCGGACCCTTTGCACGCGATTGCCGTCTCATGCTTAGAGGATCGATCTAGCAACCCGAAACCCTAGCTAGAGATCCGTCTTCTCCTTCGTTGCTTGATCGATTTCACCCGCGCGATCAAATTAAGTCGCCAGAATCAGTCGGAATAATCGTGAAATCATCTTCCCCGGCTTTTAGTTTTAGATGGATCTGAGCCAGCAGCTCGACAGGTTCAAGCAGCAGCAGCAGAGGTGCCACGCGAGCCTCTCCATCATCAACGCAACCAGAGCCCCGTCAAAACCGCAGCAGTATGCTCCAGCTCCGAGGCCGCCTATGGCGAAACCGTCTGCGCCCGCGCCCGCGGTTAGGTTCTCCGATGATACGGCGAGGCTGCAAAAGATGCACGCAGTGAGGAAATCCGCCGTCGGATCGCAGATGAAGGACGTGATCGAGCTGCTTTACAGGGTAATTAATTAATCTGCCAACCTGATGAACGGCATATTTCTTTATTGGGGAAATAATTCTCCGTGACCTGAATGACTGACTGACGTTGATCTGTTTTCTGAACTTGCAGACGAGAAAAGCTCTTACGGCTACGCAGATCAACGATGCGACGTATGTCGACATCGCTGGCAACAGCGCCGTCTTCGAGAGCCTGAGGAACAACCCCAAAGTGCGATTTGACGGGAGGTTTTTCTCTTACAAGGTAAGGCTGCATGGTCGGAGTATACATGTGTTTGCTTGTTAGCCATGCCGATCGTCGATCGATAAACACATATATACCCGATTGTGCAGCCCACGCACAATGTGACGGGGAAAGATGGGCTGCTTGCCTTGATCGCAGACTTCCGCGACGGCATTCCCGTCAAGGAGTTGGAGGATGCGTATCCAACTGTACTGGATGATCTGCAGGTGACCAAGTTGTTCATGGTTCAAGCTATTGGATGACCAGTTCTTGGTTATGAACTTATGATCTGTAAAGCTAAAATTATCTGTGTTTTTCTTCTTTCAGGCTCTGAAATCCTCAGGCGATATCTACTTGCTGCCGGGCGAGCAAGACATGGTGTTCCCCAACGACTCGAGGTCGAGGCTGGAGCTGGACACCGAGCTGAAGAAGCTGTTCTACGAGATCAAGCTGCCCAAGGACATGCTGGACATCGAGAAGGACCTCCGGAGGAACGGCGAGAAACCGATGACCGACACGGCCAAGCGGAGGGCAGCGGCGGAGATCTTCGGCAAGCCTTCGAAACCTAAGAAGTCCAAGAAGAAGCAACGCGGGATGACGAGCAGGACCAGGATCACCAACATACATCTTCCTGGGCTCTTCGAGCTGCCCATGGACACAAAAGATTTCATCTGACTCGTGTAATTGGCTATTGCTATGTCACCTGCCGAGACAATGTGGATAACCAATATTTTCAGCTGAAGTTATGGAGTTACTTAAGACGTTGAATCAATATTTTTTTTACCATATGATTAAAATCAAATAAAGAATTTATAAATCATAACTACAGAAACAAACAAGTAAACTAGACAAGAAGAATAGAAGATCCACAAAGTAGACGAACAAATCGCATCTTGACAAGATGAATCGATTGCATCTACCGTAGGCACTAGAACCATGAAAAAAAATAGCGCGTTATTCCAACGCTAATAGCATGCTATAGCATATCTGGAGAGCCGATGCTACGTTAATAGCACGCTATAGCATGCTAATAGCGTATTTTTGTACCCACGCTATTTTTTTCCTTTGACTAGAACTATGAATTCTAGTAAACCCAGAAACACATATGGTTCAGTGTTGGCCACATCAGAAGCAGTGTTGGCAGTGGCAATAGCAGCAACTTTGGTGTTGCCTCCCATGTTGAGGTTGCTGAAGAGCTCTTCGACTTCTGGGAAGAAGTCGTTGTTGGGAAACTCGTCGTCGGACGATGTCGTGTTGTCGGTAGTCGCGCGCAAGCGCTCCCTAAAAAACTTGATGCCCCTCACTCGTACAGGTCTATGAGAGGTAGGGTTCCGGAGGCCTACTGTCCCGTTGGTCGGTGCATGCCGAAGAACGGAATGAGGAAGATGAAGGCGACAACGTAAGGTTCTACAAAAGAGGCAGTCGCATATGTGTCTCGTTCAGGCTAGGGTTCGCCTCCGCGCTTATATAGTGTGGTTCAGAAAGGTCATGGGGACAGCCCACATCAAGTCACCCACAATCCAGAAAAATGGAACGAAACATCCGCGTTAACACGTTAGTTAATAACTCATAATTATTAACACAATTAATTTCTGAAACAGTGAAAAGATAACCTCGGCTCTGAGAGATTCCCGCAACCTGCGGCACGTAGTGACGTGCGTGTGTAACGAGGTGAGGTGAGTGTCGGAGGAGGAGGAGTGCGCAAGGCTCTCTTTTCGCACTTAATTACAAAGACTAGAACATCCCTCTTTATAAATCACTCCAACTCTCTCTCTCTCAACTAGCATTGTAGGCATAGTTTTAAATAGCGGGCTATAGGGTATAGCCGCGACCTCCAAAAAAGGCTATAGCCAGGCTATAGCGGGCTATAGCCACCTTTTAGCACGTGAATGCCTTTAGCCGCACCTTCCTCGAAAGGCTATAGCGGGGCTATAGCCGGCTATTTAAAACTATGATTGTAGGACTAAACTTTAGCAAGCTAGACATTTAGAACATATAGAGATCGCTCAGTAGGTTTTATGCGGTAAAATCATTGAGCCTTTGTGTTGAGCGAGAAGGTGTGGATCGATTATGCGCCCCCAAAAAACCTAAAAAGGGGTGTCTCGCATCCCCAATGTAGCATACCGCAAGTGGCTTACCAAGTAGGGGTGTGCCATTCTAGATCATCTTCTTCGTCTTCTTCGTCCAGCATAGCCCCGAAGAAGAAGGCTGGCGCAGGTCCCGTGAAGTTGCTCGGGTGGGAACTAGAGGTTCACAGTTGTCCGTGGTGCAGCGCTTGGAAGACACTCCTGGCCATCACCCCTCTCGCGACCCTAGCGAGGGTCGCCGAGGCCAAAATCAAGTACTTCCTCCGTCTAAATACAGGTGCCTCAACTTTATCTAGTTATAGATGTATCTCTAACTGAAATGCATCTAGATACATCCATATCTAGATAAAAGTGAGATACCTATTTTTAGACTGAGGGAGTACTAGTAATGCCATTTTTTTGAACGGGAGTGACGCCATATTAGTGATCAGGGGCGGAGCCAACAGTGTGGAAGGGTGGGGCGGGCCCCACCCTAAGATTTGGCCCAGCCCATATTTCTTATACAGAAAATATGAAAAAAAATAAAAAAGCCCAGCCCAACTAAGGCCTGCCCCACCCTAGCAAAATGGGCTGGATTCGCCACTGTTAGTGATGTGCCAAATCCATGCCATCAATGCGAGCTATTTTCTATTAGTGAAACCTAAATTTAAACACCCAAAGTCCTGCATATTATTTAGAAGCTAAAACTTTTGTGGCAAATTCTCTAAAAGTTTATCTTTTTTTTGAACGCTGATGAGGATAGCTTATGCCTGATGGGCCCGAGGTCGGTCGAACGCGCACGGGCAGCGTGGTCGCGTGGCACGGTGTCAACCAAATCAATCTTAAAACCGACCTTAATTTTTGCTCCAGCCCTGCGAATCCGAGTCCGGTACCGTCGTGGCATCGATGTCTATATAGTACTAGGTTCCGACCCAGTCTCTGGATCACTTTCCCCAAACCGCGCCCCGCCGGGCATCGTAGTCTCAAGCAGAGCAACTAAGATTTAGCAACCAAAACCCTAGCTACACCGCTAATCCCCGACGTAGCTAAATTCAGTCTCAGACTCTCACGAAGGCAGATAGACCCTTCTATCTTCTTCTCCGTTGCTGGCAGGAAATTTGGGGTTCAAAATGGATCTGAACGAGAGGCTCAACCGATTCAAGCTGCAGCAGGAGAGGTGCCAGGCGAGCCTCTCCAGCATCGCCGCGGCCAGAGCCCCGTCATCCGCCCCAACAAAGCCCCAGCAGTATGCTCCGAGGCCGGCTACGGCGAGGCCGTCCGCGCCCGCGCCAGCGGTTAGGTTCTCCGACGATACGGCGAGGCTGCAGAAGATGCACGCGGTCAGGAACTCCGCCGTCGGATTGCAGATCAAAGCCGTGATCGATCTGCTTTACAGGGTAAACTAATCTGGCATCTTCATATGTAGGATTTTCTGGCATTTCTTGCGCACAAACGACATATATTTCTTTCTTGGGGAAAAAATGTGTACCTCAACAACTAATATTAATCCCGATGTGTTCTGAACTTGCAGACGAGAAGGGCTCTTACGGCGAAGCAGATCAACGAGGCGACTTATGTCGACATCGCCGGCAACAGCGCTGTCTTCGAGAGCCTCAGGAGCAATCCCAAGGTGCACTTTGACGGGAGGGGCCTGTTCTCTTACAAGGTACGGTTGAGTTGTATACACGTTTTTGTTCCGTTGCTTGCTAGTGCTAGCCATGCCGATCGAGCAGTGAACAGAACCAACACATGTATACCACATTGTGCAGCCCACACACGGCGTGACGGGGAAAGACGAGTTGCTTGCCCTCATCAGGAGGTTCTGCGACGGCATTACGGTCAAGGAGGTGGAGGATGCGTATCCATCTGTGCTGGACGATCTGCAGGTGACCAAGTTGTTTATGATTCAAGGCTTCAACCTATGAGAGGACTAATTCTTGGTTCTGAATATGTAAAATTAAACTAACCTGTGTTTTCTTCTTCCTGCAGGCTCTGAAATCCTCAGGTGACATCTACTTGCTGTCGGGCGAGCAAGACATTGTGTTCCCGAACGATCCGAGGTCGAGGCTGGAGCTGGACAATGAGCTGAAGAAGCTGTTCTACGAGATCAAGCTGCCCAAGGACATGCTGGACATCGAGAAGGATCTCCGGAGGAACGGCGAGAAACCGGTGACCGACACGGCCAAGCGGAGGGCAGCGGCGGAGATCTTCGGCAAGCCTTCCAAACCCAAGAAGGCAAGAAAGAAGCAGCGCGGGATCACGAGCAGGACCAGGATCACCAACGTACATCTTCCTGGACTCTTGGAGCTGCCCATGGACACAAAAGATTTCATGTGACTGATGTAATTCCTTCTGAAGTTATGGTCTTATGGAGTTACGTATGACTACAGTAAGGTTTTAACAGCGCTATGATTGGCTAGGCCCTACAACGATTTTAAAATTCACGCGAATAGTTAAATCACCCCGCGCATGCACTTCCTGAACAGAAATCACTTCGTTGGAATGGAAATGGGGATCTGAATGCCATGAACTGGCGTTCATTATGAGTACAGGGTTGCAGAATTAAGTGCATCTTCACCGGCAACTCCAATAAATAAGCCTATTGGGGTCCCTGACAGATTTCTGTGGTCACATAGCGTGCCCAACCTTAAAAAAAAGTGTGCAAGTATAGTTCCGAGCCTAGTAAAACAGCCGGTACTTGTCAGTCCCTAAGCACAGGAGCAGAATGGGCGCCCCGTGCCACATTAGAATTTGACAGTGGGGCTATCCTTGCAGCGAGAAAAATGGCGGTCAGCCTTTTTAATGACCGTGGAGGAGATTGTTAGCCGTGTTAATGGAGGCACCATTCCCTAGGCGGTAGCACAGAGCCACAATATGCCATATCGGTTCTACACTCCACGTGGATGCCCACAAGGCGATGCGCACACCGCCCACCTCCTTTTTCGTCACCTTCTTAGCATCCACTCTCATTTATCCGCTTAGCTCCCAACTCCCACTCGCCTCCTCGATGTCGCACAACAAAAAAGCCATAGGCAGCGGCCTTGATGCCAGTGATGACGAACATGAGCTTTGCTGCTTGCACACACAACCTTAACATGGAGGCGGTGTCTGTGTTGTTCGGTGTTTACCCGTCACCCCCACCTTGCAGTGCAATGGGCATTGTCTGCGAGCCCGTTCCTTGTGCGGGTCCTTGGCGATGGTGCCTCGTTGCCCGAAGAAGGAGCCAGTGGCACCCACTCCCCATCTCCAGTGCCTGAAGAAGAAGGAGGAACCCCATTATCCGCCACGTGGGTGCCTTTTCCTCCGGCACCCAAAGAGGGAGAAGGTTGGCCTCTCCGAAAGAACATTCTCCACCTCTTATGGTTTTGTTTATTAGATAACAACATTAGTGATGATCCAATGATTTGATAAGTAGTGTCGGATTAGTGTATAAGTTTTGCTTGTCATCATCAAACCCCAAAATTGTGGAACCATATGTTTTTGATGAAAAGGGTGCAGTTTTTTAGCTCCAGGCCCGGTTATCCAGGGCCGGACTATTGGCAATAATCCGGCCCTCGAAAAACGGTTAAGGACTTTAGCGCGGTGAAATGTGCGAGCCCCAGTATTCACCCCGGATTATTGGGCGGATTATTAGCCGGATATTTCATGTTGGGACAGATTTTCATCAAGCCGGATTATTCGCTCCTCACTTGGGCCGGATAATCCGGTCCCCTGATTTTCCCAATGGCTTTATTTATGGAGGGGTATATATACCCCCTCCCTTCTTGAACCTCAAGCTGTTCGATTTCCCCAAGAACAGAACCTACAACTGAGCCACAAATTTCACTAGATCTCCTCCCTCAACCACCCAAAACTCTTGATCTTTGGAGAATCGAATGAGAAGTCGAAGATTTACATCCTCACCAAATCGATTTGATTTCCCCCCTCATTCACTTGAGGGCCCTTTGGCTAGTGTTTTCTTTGAAAACTCTAGTTGTTGTTTACTCCATTGATAACTTCTTATTGTGTTTTAACAATCTTGGGAGCCTCCAGTTCGGTTGTGGATGCATGTTCCAGGAACCTTCTAAAGGCCTGGTTTCCGCCTCAAGATCCCTTAGCGGACAGGTGACCTAGGCCTTTGTGCAGTGCTCATCGTATAATAGGTTGAGGCCTTTGTGGTGTTGGTCTGGCCTTCGTGGCGACCACATCACTCCAACGTAGACGTCCTTCCCGTCAAAAGGAAAGAACTACGGGAATCATCCCTTGTGTATCCACGTGCTCCACTCTAGGTTACCTCTATCCTTTATTGCTTTATTGTATCTTGTTTAGAGGTAGCTTGCTTAGTTGTGTAGCTTGTTATCTAGGTAAATTTACTTAGTTGCATATCTAGATAATTTACCTTTTGTGCCAAGGCTAAATTGAAAAAGAACTAAAATTTGGTAGCACTTATTCACCCCCATATAGGTGCGTATACAATCCTTTCAATTGGTATTAGAGCATTGGCTCTTTATTCGGGTTTAACCGCCTAAGAGTGTGCCGGATTATGGGGATAAAGGAGAGGCCAGAAAGCCAGTATCCATAGAAGATCTCAAGGCTATGGAAGAAACTTTGAGATTTTCCATGGATCCTCAAATGGTAGCTATGCGTGAGTGCCTCGCAAAGATACTAAAACTGAAATCCCCTCCCACTATTCCCTTAACTGGGGACTCATACTCTCTATTTGCGAGTAAAGCTCCGAGCTCACCCTCTAATAGAAACCCTCAGGAGGAGGATGAATTTCCTAAAAATAACGACTCTAGTGCCTCTTCCCAAAAGGTAGATGGTGGGAAGGAATACCATGAAGAAAAGTGGCGCTCCCCCGACCCACCTATATCCCCCACCCTCATATAAACAATAGATATGACCCACCTAAGCTTGATGTTAGTGATTTTGGTAAATGGAAATTTGCGTTTAAATATCATGTGTGCAGTTCTTCTAATGAGCTTTGGAGAATCATCGACCGGGGGTACACCCCACAATGTTGAGAATTTGGCTAGAAGATAGAGGTGGTTGATAGCCAACTCAACTTCGTTGATTTTTCACATGGTTCAACAAGATGTTGGTTCAAAGGACTTGTCCTATATTATGCAATTCAACACAACCAAGGATGCTTGGGAAGGTTTGTGGGCAATGAAAGCATGATAAGAAACAAATACAATGCCCTTCGCAGCCAATATGAAGAGTTCATGAAGTTGCCAGATGTCAAGAAATGTAGAAGGCTCCTAACCATTGCCACAACCTTTGGAAATGTGGGTGCTAGATATGTTGATGATGGTTGGATCAAGGGCAAGTATGTTGATGCTCTCATGCCCTATGAGGGTTCCGTAGTAGAAAAACAAAAAATTCCTACCGATAGAATAACATAGCCAAGATCTATATTATGCAGATGTAAGGTAACCGAGGGATTCTATGTTCATACCCTTGAAGACCGAAAGGCGTTACGTTCCAAATAAACGTTGTTGATGAAGGTGAACAACAACTCCGATCTCAAGATCGAGTAGAAGTACAAGCAATGAAGTGCTCCAAGTGTCATCACCGTAGGCTTGTAACATTAGATCCAACTGCAATATAATGGGCACAACAATCACAAATGTACCAATGCAAACCGGCGAGATAGAAACGAATGCGACTTACATGGTCATAGATAGAAGGGGCGCTAGGCGCATGGTTGGTGACCTCGGTTTGAATGCCATGCCATTTGTTGCAAGAGGTTTGAAAAATGCCCCAACGGGAGTGACATGCCGGATTGGTTGTGATCCATATGTCGTTGTTGAAGTATGGATCACGTGTCTTACGCTCATCAAACGCCCAATATGTGTGTGAGAATTGGTTCGCGCTGATGAATAGGTCTATGCTCACCACCTTCCATACCTCGGCTAGGCATTCGTCTTCCTTGACGCACCAGGTCTTGCCTAGTTGCCTAGCTCAGTCGCCGCTTGAACTAGCATCCCCCTTCTTCGCGGGTGTCTTCTTCCTGGCCGTTGTCAGCGCAGGAGTCAGCTTTGGTGGCTCATCTTCCTCTTCCTCTTCGTATGCGTCGTCCCAATCCTCTCCCTGGTTGCTCCTCGGCGTATGCCCGCGACTAGTCATGCATGAAAGCCACGTGGGAACCGCTCTTGATGAGGTCATGTATCGCCAACTCGTCCTGCGACATTCCGTCGAGCATGTTGTGGGTGCCCTGGTCGGCGTAGTTGCGTTGCTGCGACGAGCCCATATAGACCACCCACTGAGAAGGGTGTTTTGCTCGACGGTCGTTTTAGACGACCCTATACACGGGCCACTAGAGATGCTCTTAGCACATTAATTGATTGACATGCCCCCAACTCTCTGTGTGTTTGTATGTTGCTGCTTGGTGCTTGAGGATGAAGCTGACGTCTTGGTTGTGTGCTGCAGATCAAATGCAGCAAGGACCAGTAGGCAGTAGTGCTCCGGCCGGACAGAGACGGCGGCCTACCCGGTTCGGCAGGCTCGCCAAGCCCGGCCTCGACGACAAGCTCCGCCACTCCTCCGGCATCGTCAACATCGAGTTCACCAGGTAAGAACACGACATCTGTGCCGTCTTGCCAGTGTGGTTCCTCTAATTCTTCGTTGAATTTTCCATCTGCCGGTCAGTGAAAAGTGAATTTTTTTTTGATCTACCCAACTGCCGACATTACTGCTGGCCGACCAGCCACGGGCGCCGCACACACTCTCCCTGTGCGCATGCATGTGCAGCAGCTGAGCTTAGCTCTATTGACACACCTCTTTTTGCAGCACGGCATATGCGCGCCCGGCCACTGCCATACGCGGCGATTTGCACAAAAATTACCCAAAAGTTAAAGAAAAGCACAGACTGACCCTCCGGCGAAACTATTTCACCAATCTAATCCTTTTGTGTGGCGCCCCTCTCATCGGCGCCACATATGCAAGTGTGGTGCCCCTCCTGCCGGCGCCACTCTCCCAGCCGACGTGGCGCGCTCGACGCTGAGCTGGTCTGCCGATCCGACGTGGCAGCATGTGTGGCGTCCCTCCCAACGGCGCCACACATGCCAACTTAAATCAACTTTTGGGTCGAAAACATCCAGGGGCTCCGGACATCTGAGACTTAGCCGTTTTGGCGAGCCTCTACGTGTGGCGCCGATGCCACGGGCGCCACACTAGCATGTGTGGCGCCGATGCCACGGGCGCCACACATCCACTTAAGTGTGGTGCCCGTGCCCGCCCCCAGCCCGACCCAGCCAGTTCTCTTTCTTCCTCTCTCTTTCTCCTCCCCAACCGCCGCCGCCGCCCACCTCCCCTTCTCCCCCCCACCAAATCGACCAAGGATTCGTCAGATCTATCCGGCCAACTCCTTCCTCCTCCATTCCTCAAGGTATTCCCCTTCGATTCCCTCCGATTCATCCACTAGTGTTGGTGGATTTGGTAGATTTGAGTATGGACCCTAGACATGGAAATTTATGTTGGTGGATTTAGATATGAACCATTGATATGTTAGTGGATTTGGATATGAACCCTAGATTTGGATATGTTGGTGGATTTGGATATGAACCCTAGATTTGTTGGAACCCTAGATATGAAATTTTACATGTATGTGTTGAGATCATATGTATGTATGTGTTGAAATGTCTAATGTATGTGTTGAGATCCTATGTATGTATGTGTTACATATGCCTAGTATTCTTGATGGAATAACTCATATTTGTTAGGAATGCCTAGATATGAATGTATATGTATGTATATGATGTATGTGTGATGGCTTATTTGGATATATTCTCATGTATGTGTTGCTCATATTTGTTATGAATGGCTCATAATATGTTGTATTTGTGTAAACATGTAGGATGGTGTGGCTCCTGGATCAAGAGTATGAAAGGGATCACCGGGCTGTTCATATGACGGAGAGGACAACGGATCTTCACCCTTTGAAGATTCGTTACCATGGCACAGTGGATATACCGTATGACGAGAGGTACACGGAGTTCATCCAACCCACCGGTCTTCTTCCGTTCATATCCCTTGTAAGCCGTGGGGGACCGAACATGAACCCCTCGGCACTCACCGCCCTTGTCGACCGGTGGAGGCCGGAGACTCACACCTTCCACTTGAGGGCCGGCGAGATGGCCCCTACTCTCCAGGATGTTTCCATGATCCTTGGACTACCTATTCAGGGCGAGCCACTGTGTATGAACACAGCTTCTGATGGGTGGCGCCAGCAGATGGAGGCGCTTATTGGCAGGGCTCCTCCGCCGCCAGCAGATCCAAAGGAGAGAGCTCCCGCCGGCGCGTCTTTCTCTTGGATCAGGACTAACTTTGGACAATGCCCGGAAGGGGCCAACGAGGACACTCGGAGGACGTACACCCGCGTGTACTTATGGTACATGATTTCGAGGACTCTCTTTCCTGACAGTGGGGGGAAGCTGGCCCATTGGTGTTGGCTGAAGACGCTTACGGTGTTGGATCACCGGTGGAGTTGGGGAACAGCGGCACTTGCCTACCTCTACCGGCAGGTGATGATTTGTTCTATGTACTATTTTCTTATAGTAGTGTGCTAGACAAAGTACTAACCAAATGTCTTATGTCTTGTGATTGGACGAAGCTTGTCGCAGAGGCCGGGAGCGGGGACCGGAGCGGCGGTATTGGTGGATGCATGCTCCTACTTTCCGTATGGAGCTGGGACCGCCTATCAGTTGGGCGTCCCAGGGTACTCAACGAGAGGCCATGGCCTCATCACCATGAGAACCTTGATCGGGAGCCCACTTGGGCATACCTTTGGGACAATGTCTCGGAGATGACGAGCGATCCAAGGGTCATGTACAGGCAGTACACTGCAGAGTTGGACACTCTTACCGCTGAGTAGGTAACCGATCACTCTTTTCCAATCCTAGTTTTCATTGATTCTACTGGCATGTTCTAAATTCTGAAATATTTGTATGCTGCAGGTGGAATGGGAGCCATATGGTAGCTACTACCATATTGGCGCTGGGATGACTGACCTCAACCACAAGTGCACGGAGGAGGCGCGGTTCTGGCGTATGCGCTGCCCACTCATATGCATGTGGCTTGTTGAACACCACCAGCCGCAAAGAGTGATGAGACAGTTTGGGCTGTATCAGGAGTGCCCACCATTGTGGCAAGACACGGACAAGGCGTTTCATAGGTAAACTTCTGGAATCATGCGATGGAAGATTCTTGATAGAAGAGGTACAAACTAACTTCTTGATTCTTGCAGGCTTGATAGGCAGCGGCAGAGGAAGATCACAAATTGGCCAGTCCATCATAGCGGCCACGTCGCAGCGTTCCAACACTGTTTGGAAGCGGCACGGAATGCTGGCCCTGAGGAGATTGTGCCTCACGACTTCGCCGCTTTCAACAACTACCTCGAGTGGTTCCATGAGAACACGCGTATCGAGTTAGTGAAGCACGCGTATGCTGAGGAAATCTTGGACGATCCCATCCAGTTCGATGAGGTTGCGCAAAGCCAGCATGACACCTTTGCTCGCAGAGGGAGATCGACTTCTATTGCTTCCGAGCTGAACTTCGTGGTAATGGATTCTCTCACTAACTAGTACATCATCTAGATTGCCATGTGTGAAAGAACATCTCTCACATTATGTTTTGTGTGTTTGATGTCAATATATGTGATACACTAATGTTTGTTTAAGTGGTACAGGGTTTACATAGATTCATATTTATGTGTGTTGGATTTGGTCGGTCTGTCAAAAGTTAACAGCAAAAGATGGCCAGGCCGGATAATCCGGGCCGGATATTGTTGAAATATCCGGCCCCCTGTTTTTGGCTAAGGACTGGAGGAAAAGCTTCTCTGGCATAGGGCCGGACATTTGGCCGGATAATGTCACAGTTTTGTTCCGTAGGCCGGATTATCCGGGGGGGCGGATTATCCGGCCCTTACTTAGGCCGGAATATCCGGCCCCCCGGAAGCTGCAACGGCTCAATTTTGAGGGGAGGTATAAATACCCCCCTTCTTCTACCTTGGTTGCTTGCTCAATCATTGCAAGAAAAATCTGTCAAGCTTCACCAAAATTAGAGCCACCTCAAGAACACAAGATTTGCAAGATCTCCTTCCTCCCCCAACCAAAGCTCTTGATCTTTGGAGATTCGAAGGAGAAGACACCGATCTACATCCTCACCGAAGCGTTCTTCATTTCCCCCTCTCTTGTTTGAGGGATCTCATGCTAGTGTTCCTATTTGGTTCCCTAGTTGATTTGTGTTGATGTATTGTTGTTGATTGTTGTGTTGTAACAGATTTGGGAGCCTCCAATTTGGTTGTGGATGTGTGCCCCAAGAACCTTGTAAAGGCCCGGTTTCCGCCTTGAGGAAATCCCTTAGTGGAAGTGGGCTAGGCCTTCGTGGCGTTGCTCACCGGAGATCTGAGTGAAGCCTTCGCGGCTGTTGGTTTGGCTTTCGTAGCAACCACACTCCTCCAAACGTAGACGTACCTTCTTGCAAAGGAAGGGAACTACGGGAATCATCTCCGTGTCATCGCGTGCTCCACTCTCGGTTACCTCTATCCTATTCTATCTCTATATTGCTTAGATATATCTTGCTTAGTTGTTAGCCTTGTCATATTGGTAAATTCACTTAGTTGCATATCTAGAGAATTTACCTTTTGCGTCAAGCCTAAATTGAAAAAGAACTAAAAATTGGTTAGCACCTATTCACCCCCCCCCCCTCTAGGTGCGGCATACGATCCTTTCAATTGGTATCAGAGCCTCGGCTCTTATTTCGGGCTTAACCGCCTAAGAGTATGCCGGACGAGGAGTCCTCGGAAGGGGCCGCCAAGATGGTCTCCGTGGAAGACTTCAATTCGTTGAAGTCCTCCGTGGAAGCCCAAATGGAAAGCATGAAAAAGATGATTGCCGAGATTTTGGCTCCGGCCCTTCCCAAGGCTCCTAGTGTAGAGGTAAAAGACACGGGTGCGTTAGATGAGGGAGAGGCTTCGGACTTACCCTCATCTACCAAACCCGTGGAAGGTGATAACTTAAACACTATCAAATCTCCCATTGCATCTCCTAAGGGAACTAATGGGAGTGAGAGCTACAATCGAGTACCTGCACCTTTCCAATCACCCGATATACCGGTTCCCCATCCCCATTTGAACATTCGGGGCGACCCACCTAAGTTTTCTATTGATAATTTCGATACTTGGCAATTTGAGTTCCGCTCTCATGTTTGTAGTGCCTCCAATGAATTATGGAGAATCATCTTGGAGGGCTTCAAGCCATACAACCCCGACAAGTTGACTAGAAGAGAAGCGGTTGATAGTCAACTCAACAACACCGCCTTGCATATGATTCAAACTAGTGTGGGGACAAAGGAATTGCATCGTGTCCGGAACTACACCACCGCCAAGGAAGCTTGGGATGGTTTGACCGCTAGTTGCATTGGAAGTGAGAGCACAAGGAGGAACAAGTATAATGCTCTTAAGAATAAAGCCGAAGGGTTCATGAGGCTACCGGATGAAGATCATGAAGACATGTATGGAAGACTTCTCACCGTTGCCGATGCCTTCCGGCTTATTGGTGCCACCCACATCAATGACTCTTGGATCAAGGAGAAGTACATTGAATGCATGATGCCATTTGTACCCATTGATGTCAAGACTCTTGTGGGAAGGGAATGCTATTCCTCTCTCACCTCTCAACAAGTCGTGCACGAGATGCAAGCTCTCAAGGTGCTTGAGGAAACCTCTCATGATTCTCGCAATCGTGCTCTTGGGATGGCAAAAGGTTCCAACCTTGCCTTGGTGGTCAACTCCGTTGAAGAAGTGATTCCACAAGAATCTTATAGGGCATCTTGGAGTATGACCTATCCGGAAGATTCGCAATGCCACTACCATGATCACATGGCCTTCCATGCAAAATCCTTTTGGGTTGATCCCTCCAAGGCCAAGGAAGACAACATCAAGAGGAACAACAAAAGTGGGTTCACTAGCTTTGGTCCAAAGACAAGATCATGCTACAATTGTGATGACAAGCGCCACTTCATTGCCGAATGCCCCTATGAGAATAGAGAGCTTCATAATGGGAGGCTCATTCCCAAGGACAAGAGCAAAGACTCAAAGGGCAAATATTCAAAGCCCCTCAACAAGAAGTTCTACAACAACAAGACCAAGAAGGGCAAGAGGCCCTCAAGAGTTGTGCTAGTAACAAGGGAAGAATATTCATCCGATGAAGTTGAAAGTTCTAGTGGTGATGAAGATGAAGAAAGCTCAAAGGAATTGGACGCCATCGTCACCACCAACATACCCTCTTCATCTCTCTTTGAATCTCCCAATGAGAACCCTCATATCAAGAATGCACATTGCTTCATGGCAAGGTCCTCCTTGGACACACCTATTGTGGTATCAACTCAAGAAGAGTATACCTCCGGCGATGATGATGTTGATGATGAAGAAGATGCAACCTCTAATGGATTGGTCGCTCTTGCCTCCCTCTCCACTAACTCTTCATCACCAAGTGAATCCCCCAATGAGGTCATTCATGTGGAGGAAGAAAGTTGCCTTATGGCTAAATCTTCCGAGGTATCATCTCCTAACCCCTCTATGCCTAACATTGCTAATGATCTAGGGGTTGACCCCGCTAGTCTAAAAGTGAAACAAGAGATGCTAGAGTTTGATGAGTTCATTAGTAACCTACAAGGTAACACTAAGAAGCATGTTTCAAGCCTCATGGTTCGTATAGCTCAACAAAGTGATATGCTTGAGAAAAAGGGTCAAATAGAGAGAGAAGACTCCCTTGAAATCCATGCCCTTAAAAATGCTCTTGAGGAAAGTCAAGAAACTATAGCTTCTCTTGAGGAGAGGCTAGAAACTCTTGAAGAGACTCAAGATAAAATTAACAAGCTCACTAAAGCTAGAGATCTTGCTAGAGCTAAGACTAAAGTGCTTATAAAGGAAAAGGCCAAATTTGGTGTTGATCATGAGAAACTTGTGAAGGATCTAGATGAACTAGACAAGGCTCACAAAACCTTGAAGAGTGAATACTCTCTCCTCTCCGAGTCTTATGAGCAACTTCAAATTAGGCTTGCTTCATATGACATACCTAGTACCTCTACTCCTTCAAGTGATCATGCAAATATAATTGAGGAAAATGCTAGGTTGAAAGATGAACTTGCTAGGACCTCCTCTCCCCAAAGTAAACTTTCCTTGGATGATCTTTTGAGTAAGCAAAGGTCAAACAATGGGAAGGAGGGACTTGGTTTTAATACCAAGGCTAAAAAGGCAAACAAGAAAAAGACCAAGCCCGCACATGAGAAAGCTAATGGTGAACCCCGAAAGGGCAACACCATTAATGATGATGGTGCGGGAATAGATAACCCTCACTATGTTCTCTTTAAAGATTATTATGGTGATGTTTATGCTAAATATGTTGGTCCATATGATGGTTATGTTGCTTGGTCTATTTGGGTTCCAAAGACCCTTGTTGCTAACAAAAGAGGACCCATTGAAAAATGGGTACCTAAATCCAAGAATTGATCTCATGTAGGACTATGCCGCCGGAGGTTCAAAATGGGTACTTGATAGTGGATGTACAAGTCATATGACCG
This sequence comes from Lolium perenne, assembly GCF_019359855.2. NCBI lineage: Eukaryota > Viridiplantae > Streptophyta > Magnoliopsida > Poales > Poaceae > Lolium > Lolium perenne. The sequence continues at coordinate 29,453,406 of NC_067246.2, read as the reverse complement.
GCGGCAAGAACCTCGTCAAGGAGTTGAGGCCTAACATAAATGATATCACCGTCTCCTTTGGCGATAATTCTACATCCGAGGTATTGGGTTTTGGCAAGGTTGTGGTTGCACACAACATTACTCTTGTGGATGTCATGCTTGTCAAAACCCTTGGTTACAATTTGCTTTCCGTTTCCGCCCTTGGCAAGATGGGTTTCGCCGTCTTTATTGATAATGATATTGTGGTCCTCTTGTGGAGCAAGACTCTAAAAGTCGCATTCGTTGGGTATCACGAACACAACTTGTATGTGGTGGACTTTTCGGGGACCACCACGTCAAGTGCGATGTGCCTATTCGGAAAGGCGGACGTGGGTTGGTTGTGGCATCGCCGCCTAGTCCATGTCAACATGAGAACTTTGCAAAGTCTTCACAAGGGGAACCATATTGTGGGACTAATGGAAAATGTGTCTTTTGCCAAAGATCGTGTTTGTAGGGCTTGTGTTGAAGGAAAAATGCATGACTCTCCGCATCCAAGCAAGACCATCATCTCTTCCAAGAGGATCTTGGAGCTCCTTCATGTGGATCTCTTTGGTCCCGTTACTCATGCAAGTCTTGGTGCGAAGAAACATTGCTTGGTGATTGTCGATGACTACTCAAGATACACTTGGGTCTACTTTCTCAAGACGAAAGATGAGACTCAACAAATATTCATTGACTTTGCTACCGAGGTGCAACGCCAACACAACCTCCTCATTATGGCAATAAGAAGTGACAACAGCTCCGAGTTCAAGAACTACACACTCAATGATTTTCTTAGTGATGAGGGGATTCGTCATCAATATTCCGCTGCTTACACCCCTCAACAAAATGGTGTTGCGGAGAGGAAGAAACGGACTCTTATGGATATGGCAAGGTCTATGATGGCGGAGTATAAATCCCGCTATAACTTTTGGGCCGAAGCCATCTCCACCGCTTGTCACTCCTCCAACCGGCTCTATCTCCGCAAGGGCTTGAACAAGACTCCATATGAAATACTCACCGGGAACAAGCCTAATATCTCATACTTCAAGGTGTTCGGGTGTAAGTGTTTCTACAAAATCAAAGGGGTTCGTTTGTCTAAATTTGCTCCTAAAGCTTTGGAGGGTATATTTGTTGGTTACGGTGCCGAATCTCACACTTATAGAATCTTTGATGTATCCTCCGGGATTATCATTGAATCTTGTAGTGTGAAGTTCGAAGAAAATGATGGCTCCCAAGTGGGGCAAGTTGATGCTTGTGCAGGTGATGAAATACCTCAAGATGCCATAGTAAGAATGGGTGTGGGATTTTTCCGCCCCATTGAGGGACACGGTGTGGCGTCTCGGGAAGGACTATGCTCTACCACGGTGGAGCCCTCATCTTCTCAACATCAACAAACCCCATCAAGTGAAGCAAATGATGCACCAACCCAAGAACAAGAACAAAACCCTCCCTCTAGTGTGCAAGATCAAGGACAAGATCAAGGACAAGATCAGGGACAAGATCAAGGTCATGATCAACCAAGAATTCATGATGGTTCCGACGAGTATCCATTTGATATTTGCTCCGCACCAAATGATATCCAAGATCAAGCACATGATGTTGAGCACTCACAAAAGATTGTAGTTGCTCAAGTTGAAGGTCAAGACGGGGACCCAAAAGATCAAGTTGATCAAGTGATACCTCCAAGGCCAAGAAGAACCAAGGAGGAGATCGAGGCCCGTCGTCTAGCAAGAAGAGAAAGGAACCTTGAGCTTCGTGATCACACTCATGATAAGGTTCTTGGTGATATAAGGGCAAAGGTTTCCACAAGAAGGCAATTGGCTAATTTTAGCAACCATCATGCTTATATCTCCTTAGTGGAACCCAAGAAAGTATTTGAAGCCCTTGAAGATTCAGATTGGTTGGAAGCTATGCACGAAGAACTCAACAACTTCAAGCGCAACAAAGTGTGGACATTAGTAGAGAAGCCAAAGGGGTGCCGCAATGTTATTGGCACTAAATGGATATTCAAGAACAAGCAAGATGAGTTTGGAAATGTTGTGAGGAACAAGGCAAGATTGGTGGCTCAAGGGTTCTCTCAAGTTGAGGGAATTGACTTTGGAGAAACCTATGCTCCCGTGGCTCGTCTTGAGTCCATCCGTATCCTTCTTGCTTATGCATCGCATCATAACTTCAAGTTACAACAAATGGATGTGAAAAGTGCATTTCTTAATGGTCCTATACATGAAGAGGTTTATGTTAAGCAACCCCCGGGGTTCGAGGATCTCAACTTCCCTAACCATGTCTACAAGCTCGATAAAGCTCTTTATGGTCTCAAACAAGCTCCTAGAGCTTGGTATGAGCACCTTAAGGAATTATTGGTAGACCGTGGGTTTGATGTTGGGATAATCGATCCCACTCTTTTTACTAAGAGGGTCAATGGGGAGCTTTTCGTTTGCCAATTATATGTTGATGATATTATCTTTGGCTCTACTAACAAAGCTTTCAATGATGAATTCTCAAAGCTTATGACCGATAGGTTTGAGATGTCTATGATGGGAGAGATGAAGTTCTTCCTTGGTTTTGAGATCAAGCAATTGAGAGGAGGAACCTTCATCAACCAAGCAAAATATCTCCAAGACATGCTCAAGAGGTTCAAGATGACCGAGATGAAAGGTGTTGCCACTCCTATGGTTACCAAATGTCATCTTGCACTTGATCCCAATGGTAAAGAGGTGGATCAAAAGGTATATCGCTCCATGATTGGATCCTTGCTTTACCTTTGTGCATCTAGACCGGACATAGTGTTGAGTGTTGGTGTGTGTGCAAGGTATCAAGCTTCTCCTAAGGAGAGCCACATGATAGCTCTCAAGAGAATCTTTCGATATTTGGTTGATACCCCAAGATATGGTATTTGGTACCCCAGAGGCTCAAGTTTTATTCTCAATGGGTACACCGATGCGGATTGGGCGGGAGACAAGGATGATAGGAAATCAACCTCCGGGGCTTGCCAATTTCTTGGTAGGTCCTTGGTGTGTTGGTCATCTAAGAAGCAAAATTGTATATCTCTCTCCACCGCCGAAGCCGAATATGTTGCCGCCGCAAGTGGATGCACTCAATTGTTATGGATGAGGCAAACTTTAAAGGAATACGGTGTCATTTGTGACAAAGTGCCTCTATTATGTGACAATGAAAGTGCTATCAAGATTGCCTATAATCCGGTGCAACATTCAAGAACGAAGCATATTGAGATCCGGAATCATTTCATTAGGGATCATGTTGCCCGTGGTGATATTGAGCTCATCTATGTTCCTACCAAAGATCAACTTGCCGATATATTCACGAAGCCTCTTGATGAAGCAAGGTTCACTTATTTGAGGAATGAGCTAAATATCATCGATTCAAGGAGTATAGCTTGACCATCTTGCAAACACACCTTCGTCTCAAAACTTTATTTGGTTTAGATGTGGGCATGGAAATAGGGGGAGTGCGGTTTAAATAATTGAGCTATCCCTCCCCCCATAATGCCAACATTAAAGATTTCATTCTCGTTATATCATATGTTGATATGTGAGCTTAAATGATGAGTATTGGTTTGGACCCAAGATATATCTTCGCGGTGCCATACCATAACACTCATATATGGTGGCCTAGGCCACCACACTCTTCTTCGTGAAGAGTTGGAGTTGTTTGGATTTTCATTGGATTTTATTGACATCTCCATGTTCTTATGGGAAATCACTCTAGTTTGGCCTTATTTGCTCATATCTTGCAAACTTGAGTGACCATGTACCATTAACAGTTTGTATCTTCTAAAACCTAAGCCTACTCTCTCCTATAAGCCATTTCCATCTTGCTCATTTGTCATGTTTGGTAAAAACTTGGAGTTTGAGGTGTTTCGGTCGGATGATCTAGGTTGCTCCATCTTATTGGTAAATTTGCACCTTATATGTGACGTGATACATTATTGTATCACATATGGGTCATGCAAATAACCAACGAAAGATGGGCCGGATTCCCGGTGATTCTGGAATTTTCCAGAACCCCGGATAATCCGGCCCCAGGAGACACCGGAAAATCCGGCCCGGCCGGATTATCCACCCTAAGCTAGGGCCGGATTATCCGGCCTGGGCAGATCTTGAAAGGGTTGAGGTCGAGGCCGCGGGGGGGCAAACGGTTCACACCACCCCCCACGCGCCTCTCTCTCCTCTTTCTCCTCTCAAGATCGCCGGACCTCCTCCTCCTCGCCGGAGACGCTCCGTCCGCCCCCTCTCGGAAGTTCTTGGGTGGATCGGGTGCATCTCCTCCCTAGCTACCTTCTCCTCCAAGCGGTTTCCACAATGGATGTGGGTATGATTCACAATCTCTAACCCTAGATGTTGTGTTTTATATGTGCTATTTTCTTGGTGGAATTGGTGTCTAGTTGTTCCAAATCACGTGTAGTGTACTCCTCTTGCATGCTATGAGGCCGATCTAGTCTTAGACAAGCTTTTGATTGGAAAACTGCAACTTTCGCAGGGCCGGATTATCCGGCCCCCGCGCTGGCCGGATTATCCGGCCTGGCTGGATTATCCGCCCCCTGGGGACCCCGGATTATCCGGCCTGGAGCTTCATCGCTGCTGCAGTTTTTGCTTCAATCTATCATGTCTAGATTTGTACCGACTTATAGCATGTTTCTCGAGTATATTACTGTATCTTACATGACTTATGAGCATTACCTTCTCTTTGCTACCCGCCTTTGCTTCTCACAGGTGGTGCTTCTCGGGGTGGTCGGAGACGCTCAAGGCATGATCGATCTAGTGACGAGTTTGCACCCAATGCACCTCGCAAGTCCGTCACTTCAAGGCGGAAGAACAAGGAAGTAAGGGAGAACTACAAGGCCATGGACTCAGTCTCTTATTCCGCTATCCGCATGAAGAACTGGTATGAAGATGTTCCAAGGGATGAAGAGATAGAGGACAGGAGATTCTGGTGCATGGAGCAGGAGTTCATCTACAAGGATGTCTATGAGCCCATGAAGAATCTGAGACCCATGCAAGCTATCGATGTGGACATTCTGGCGGTCAACAATCACTTTGAAGATGCAATCTGGGTAGCTGGAAGGCTGGGCTTGCATGATATCATGAAGATTCAATGTGACTATAGCCCAGATTTGGTGAAGCAATTCTTTGCCACTTTGGCAATCAAGAAAGATGAGGAACGCACTATGGAATGGATGACTGGCTCCACTCACTGCAGTGCCACTCTGCGCCGATTTGCTGGTATTCTTGGAGTTCCTGTTGATGAGGGTCGTCTCCTTCATGGACCACAACAGACAGATAAGAATGCTCTTGTGCATCTCTATACCTCAGCGGGAAAAATTGGTTTTACTAAGGGGCTGCTTCCCATTTACAGTCAGTTGCTCCGGTTCTTTCGGGCAACCATTTGCCCAAGTGGTGGTAACAATGATGCTCTCCGGGGAGCCCTTGTGGACCTTATGCACCTCAGCTATAAGTGTGCTCGTGAGACTAATGAGGAATGGGACTACTCTCTTGATATCATGGACTTTATCTTCCATGAGATCCATGATGCCATGGTCTCCCGGACCACCATACCCTATGCACCCTACATTCAGCTTCTCATCAACAACTCTGTGGCTGTGAGTGGCGAAGACTTGAGTGGGTATCCTCTTGTGAAGCACCATGTCAAGAAGGCCTACAAGCTTAAGCCAGTCTCTTCAGCTGTACCTGCACCTGACACTTTCATGGGTGATGCTCGTTCTAGTGGTTTTGCTCCTGCTCGTCATCCTGATGTCCCGGCTATGAGGAAGCAAGTGACCCGGCTTAGTTGGTTTCAGCGTCACATTCTTTGCATGAACATTGAGATCCATAAGGAGAACTATGCAGCTAGCCGAGAGCGTTCTGAGATTAAGCATACTCAGGCGGTTATTCTACACAAGCTCAGTGGTGATCAAGGTCCCCCGCCTCAGCCTCCAGCTCACAAGGGTTACAGTGGATGGCACTCTGCACAGGTTCCTTGGAGTGATCTTGATGATTGCCTTCAAAGGTCCAACATCTCTCGCCGCTCTCCGGATGCATCTGACACTGATGAGGAAGAAGAGGAAGCGGCATACCAGTCCGATGATGAAGAAGCCTCCGAGTGATTCCCATGGGACGTGTAGCATCGCGCTTGTCCCCTTTTTGGCGTCTCGATGCCAAAGGGGGAGAAGTGTTCTATTAGGATTCTCGGGGATTTGCATGGTTTGGGCACAAGCATATGCGTTTATCATTCTTATATTGCTTGTGTTCCCTCTTATTTGAACTATTTGGTTTGTTTGTGTGCCGTTCAAAACTATGTGCTATGTGGTGTGAGACATTGTTATGGTTTTCGGATTTCTATTTGTTGAGATCAAGGATATTACATTATGTGTGATGCTATATCTCCGCATTATATATCTACACATGGGTATGATTTCTTGCATCCTATCTCAACTTCATATGTGTCAATGTCTATTGTTAGAGCTCATGTTGGATATCTCATGTGTTGAGGCACCATACTCCTATGTGTTGTGTATTTGTATTCAAATGCAAATTACTTATATGCACACATGTAGGGGGAGTGCCTCTATGTTTTGCCATCATGCTTGTCTCTATAGTGATTCCCTTGCAAATCCGTATATTGTCATCAAACACCAAAAAGGGGGAGATTGAAAGAACATCTCTCACATTATGTTTTGTGTGTTTGATGTCAATATATGTGATACACTAATGTTTGTTTAAGTGGTACAGGGTTTACATAGATTCATATTTATGTGTGTTGGATTTGGTCGGTCTGTCAAAAGTTAACAGCAAAAGATGGCCAGGCCGGATAATCCGGGCCGGATATTGTTGAAATATCCGGCCCCCTGTTTTTGGCTAAGGACTGGAGGAAAAGCTTCTCTGGCATAGGGCCGGACATTTGGCCGGATAATGTCACAGTTTTGTTCCGTAGGCCGGATTATCCGGGGGGGGGGGGGGGGCGGATTATACGGCCCTTACTTAGGCCGGAATATCCGGCCCCCCGGAAGCTGCAACGGCTCAATTTTGAGGGGAGGTATAAATACCCCCCTTCTTCTACCTTAGTTGCTTGCTCAATCATTGCAAGAAAAATCTGTCAAGCTTCACCACCATTAGAGCCACCTCAAGAACACAAGATTTGCAAGATCTCCTTCCTCCCCCAACCAAAGCTCTTGATCTTTGGAGATTCGAAGGAGAAAACACCGATCTACATCCTCACCGAAGCGTTCTTCATTTCCCCCTCTCTTGTTTGAGGGATCTCATGCTAGTGTTCCTATTTGGTTCCCTAGTTGATTTGTGTTGATGTATTGTTGTTGATTGTTGTGTTGTAACAGATTTGGGAGCCTCCAATTTGGTTGTGGATGTGTGCCCCAAGAACCTTGTAAAGGCCCGGTTTCCGCCTCGAGGAAATCCCTTAGTGGAAGTGGGCTAGGCCTTCGTGGCGTTGCTCACCGGAGATCTGAGTGAAGCCTTCGTGGCTGTTGGTTTGGCTTTCGTAGCAACCACACTCCTCCAAACGTAGACGTACCTTCTTGCAAAGGAAGGGAACTACGGGAATCATCTCCGTGTCATCGCGTGCTCCACTCTCGGTTACCTCTATCCTATTCTATCTCTATATTGCTTAGATATATCTTGCTTAGTTGTTAGCCTTGTCATATAGGTAAATTCACTTAGTTGCATATCCAGAGAATTTACCTTTTGCGTCAAGCCTAAATTGAAAAAGAACTAAAAATTGGTTAGCACCTATTCACCCCCCCCCCCCCTCTAGGTGCGGCATACGATCCTTTCAATGTGCTCGCTTCAATTGTGTATGCTATGTTTGTCACAGCGGGAGGAGATCCAAAAAACAGCTCACGAGTGCGAGATTATGTGGGAGCAGAGCCATAGAGATGAAAAGCCTGTCGGACCGTTGCGGCATTTCATTAAGGTATGATCACCAACTTTGAATGTACGCTATTATGTTGTGGTGGCTTTGTAACCATGAGTTCCATGACGCAGAACACTGCACGAAAGATGCGGCGGTTAGCCAGCTTGCTAGGTTGCCGCGAAGGCGAAATCGCTACATCTTCCTCTTCAGAAGAGCGGGAGGTATGGACTATTTTGTTGCTGTCAAACATGTTCTTACTAATTTCAACTTTTGTAATCTCATATGTTCATGTTTGTGAAGATTCCTGACGACGAGCTAATTCTGAGTCAAAGCATACCTTCAAAGCATACCTCCAAGCAAGCCCCACGGTCAGCTTACCAGTTGAAGCCAAGGAGCAAGGCTCCAAACCGGTACACTCCGGAAGATTATGTCAACCGAGGAAAGAAGGTTGTCACTGAGGAGGATGAGGGACCGCCGCGGAGATCATCTTTGTCGAGGATGAGGAACGACGAGCCGTTCTCTTCGGAGGAGGAGGAGCAGCAGCAACAAGAGCCACGGCAGCGGACGAAGAGGATGGCCGTCCGGAAGCAGCCCGCGAGGACGGCACGTCGAGGACGACACTAGGATGTGCTACGTGTTGTTGTGAACTCTTCATAAGTATCGAGTTGTGAACCCTATGTCATTTCGAACAATGTCTGTAATGGTACTTGTTGTTTGAATTTACTTGCTACGATGTAGACTACATCTTCTGAGATTGCTACTTGTTGTGTATGTTCTGAGATTGCTACTTGTTCTGAGATTGCTACTTGTTGTTGTTGTTTGAAAACTGTTGGAGTTTGGTAGGATTTTTCATTGGTTTAACACAAGTCAATGTGTGGCGCCCTCCATACTGGCGCCACACTGCACTGTGTGGCGCCCGTGGCATCGGCGCCACACATGCCAACTTATATCAACTTCTGGGACGAAAACATCTAGGGGCTCCGGACGATAAGTCCTTAGCCGTTTTCGCGAGCCTCTTTGTGTGGCGCCCGTGGCATCGGCGCCACACATGCTAGTGTGGCGCCCGTGGCATCGACGCCACACATGCTAGTGTGGCGCCCGTGGCATCGGCGCCACACATAGAGCCTCGCAAAACGGCTAAGTCCCAGACGAATTGTCTCACAGTATGTTTTGGGCAATTACAAGTGCATGTGTGGCGCCGTTGGGAGGGGCGCCACACATGCTGCCACGTCGGATGGGCGCACCAGCTCAGCGTCGAGGGCGCCACGTCGGCTGGGAGAGTGGCGCCGGCAGGAGGGGCGCCACACTGGCATGTGTGGCGCCGATGGGAGGAGCGCCACACAAAAGGGTTAGATGAGTGAAATAGTTTCGCCGGAGGGTCAGTCTGTGCTTTTCTTTAACTTTTGGGTTATTTTTGTGCAAATCGCCGCCATACGCCACCGGCCATCACCGACACCGTTAATCCCCAACGTAGCTAAATTCAGTCTCAGGGAGCTAGGCAGATCCCTTATATCTTCTTCTCCTCTGTCTATCTCTCCCACCAAGCAGTAGAGGGCAGCCGCTGGAGGACAGGCCTTTTCCCCTCTCTCCCTTCTCCCGTCCCCTTGAGAGGCCCTCCTCAGATCCCGGCTCCTCCCTCCCTCCTCTCCGGCCGGCTGAAGGTGACGATTTCGCACATCACCTTGAACCAGTCGCCCACGAGATACTTGGATTTCTCCAGGTGCTTTTTCACGAGCTTTTCGCAACTCCATTGCGGTTCGTTTGTGACCATCTTCACCTTGACAGACTTGTTCTTCGAGCCACTCTCCTCCTTTGCCACCAGTAGAGTGAATTTGACGTCGGCCCTCACCGACATAACCCTTTGAGTGTGAGATACATACTTATGTATTCTTTGCAGGATGCGGTGACACCTTTTGGGTAGTACTGAATGGTCCAAATGTGGCCTACGGCTGTGAAGTCGGCCGTAGCAGCGGTTAATCCACTATGAAAGTGTTTATAGCTGGAATAGTTATCAAATGTCGAGCATGTGGGATCTAGTTTGCTTGTTAGTGGTGATCCTAGAGGTCGACATGTTGGCGGAGGAGATTAGTACTTGGAATCGACAGATGTAGCTAGTACTACAGACGTGTTTCGATATATAGTGAGGATGGAGTCCTAGAGAGGTGATGATGCAGTTTATTATATAGCAATCGATGGAGCTTAGCGACAGTGGCACCTTGCCTATAACTGAAGTTTAGCCTGTTCGGCAAGAACCTTTTGATATGAGTAGGGACATGTTTGGGAAATTGGGCTAATGTTACGAAATCTTACACCACCATTGGTGGGGTCATTCCATGTGGAGGGAGGAGACTCATTTATCCCTATTCGAGAAGTGGCTGTGTCCGGTTGGGGTTGGTACATTGTACGTTTCGTACTTGCACGAGCCAGGTCGTGTGGTTGGTTGGAGGGTGTCAAACGCACTCGGAAAGTGGCTTTCTATATGACAACAAGAGAATAATCTGATTTTTTTTCTTGTGCAAAATTGTGTCTTTGAACAACTACTATTAACCTCGAAGCTCTTACAACAAAGGAGATCAACGAGGCGACTTTTTCGATAAAGAAAATATATAAATATCATGAAGATACCAATTACATCTGGCATCTGCAACAACGAGGCGACTTATGTTGACAGCACCGTCTCAAAAGCCTGAGGAGCAATCCCAGGGTGCACTTTGACGGGAGGTGCCTTTTCTCTTACAAGGTACAGTTGGTTGGTATACATGTGCTTGTTGCTTGCTAGTGCTAGCCATGCTGATTGAGTGATCAACCAACACATGTATACCCAATTGTGCAGCCACGAACTGCGTGACGGGGAAAGATAGCTTCTTGCCCTGATTGGGCAGTTCTGCGATGGCATTACAGTCAAGAAGGTGCGAGTATCCATCCGTACTGGACTATCCGCAGGTGGCCAAGTTATCCATGGTTCAAGCTCTCTGAAGGTTAAGTTATTAGTTCTGAATCTCTACAGTTAGTTTCCATGTGTTTTCTTCTTTCAGGCTCTGAAATCCTCGGGTGACATCTACTAGCTGTCCGGTGATCAAGACATCCTGTTCCCGAACGATCCGAGGTTGAGGTTGGAGCTCAACACCGAGCTGAAGGAAGCTGTTCTAAGAGATCAAGCTGCCAAAGGACATGATGGACATCGAGAAGGATATCTGGAGCGGAGAAATGGCGAGAAACCAGTGACCGACACTGCCAATGCCAAGCTGAGGGCAGCAGTGCAGATCTCCGGCAAGCCTTCGAAACCCAAGAAGCCGAGGAAGAAGCAGCGCGGGATCACGAGCAGGACCAAGGTCACCAATGTACATCTTCCTGGGCTCTTGGAACTGTCCATGGGTACAGAAGATTTATCTGACTGATGTAATTGATGCAAGTTAAAATTGGGATTTGGTACTGGACACTATACTATGTCGTCAAAGCACTTGTGAGTTCCTCTATGAATTACGATCACAGAGTATAAATCTAACTCAGCGGAACGCAGATTTGAATCATAGTAATGAAGGAAAGTGCCGCGCTGGTCTATCCTAGCAGAAGCCGTTAATTTTGTTCCTACACATGTCTTTCCCTTTTGTAGGCTCAGGTCATGGTCTTAGTACCAGTACCGTTCAGCAAAGTTTTGGTAGCCATCACAATTAGGATGACTTCAACTTAACCAAATTCCTGATCGATAATGTGAAGCTGCAACAAAAAAACTTTGCAACCAACAGATACCATTGCAAGTTTGCCACCAAAATCCACCTCATTCCATAGCAATCATGTACTCCGTACTATGTACTGTCGTACTTCAAATTAATTCCAACCAATATATACTATAAGAGACATGCATCAGGATCACATCTTGTCAACGCGAATGTCGAGAATCACCTCCTTGGACGCCCCCGACCCAGCCAGATACGCAGGCGGCACCATCATGAAAGACGGCAGCTCCTCCACCACGACCTCACCGGGCCTAGTCCTAGTGGTACTTGTCAGCGCCTCCAACTCCCACTTGATTCTTCCAGCCGCGCTGCTCGGCGGTGGCGGGCCGTTCGCCCAAAGCTTGACCGTGTACTGCAGCGAAGGCGATGCTCCCGCCCTGATGCACATCACCGACACGACAGTGCCGCGCCATACGCGTCCATGGCGAGAAGGAACACACAGTTATCCCCTACTCCATGGAGTAGGCACCGCGGCTCTGACACCTAGCTGGTGGACTTCACCGTAGTGGACCTTGTGGACGGGCACCGAGTGCAGGGCGGCAAGGTGGCCGAGAAGCACCAGCGGCTGATCGAAGAAGCCGCAGGTGGGCTCCATGCAGTAGCAGTGGACACGCAGGCACTGGGTGTCATGCCCAGCAAGCTCGAGGTAGGGAACGTTGATCTTGCAGCCATCATGGGAGCACTCTATCCTCGCCGACAAGATGACAGCGTCCATCGCTGTGCATCGGCCAAAGCCGCCACCATGATCACACGTCTGGCAATTGTTCGCCTGGGAGCTTGACGAGGCACCTGCCGCGCGCAAGCTAAATACCCACCATTGCACTGCACAAAATTAAAGCTCCAAAAACACATTTGTATCAATCACTGACTTCTTAAGACTTTGTGTGAATGGGACACAAATTACGGAGAAAAAAACCTGGAAGATAGGAGGGTTGAAGGGGAGGCAGCAGAGGGGACAGTTGAGCAAAGTCATGTCCACAGCTGCACCTCCTCCAGCTGGCTTACCTTGGCCACTTCCAGGTAGCTCCACCCTTGCCTTCTTGGCCCTCCAATCGCAATCCTCCTCCGTTGGGGACGCAGAACATGTCTTGTTTCGCATGGAGACGTCCGGACGGCCCAACTTGTATCCCCTCCATAATCTGCAAAGTCATAATCGATATATAAACTCTGCAAATGTATATTTCTTCAGAAAAACTCTTAGAATGTGGTGATGAAGAGTATGACAAACTTGTGCAGAATTCGGTTAAGGAGACCCACAGGACTGCTATTGCTCACCAATTCTGGAAAAATTATTTTTTCTGCAAAGGTAACGGGCGCTGCAAAGTGTTAAACGAATGCACCGTAGGGATTTTATCTATGATACAGAAATCAATGCCATAAGAACTGTTTTCGTTACATTGCATCCATTAGGCGAGCTTCTGAATGTAGAGAATTGTACAGGGATAACAAAAAAAGTCAGGGCAGTGAGAGTTTGTTGCATGTTACATACATCTCGATCGGGGCATGTTATGTTAATTTTGGAGGGTTAAATTGCTAAATTAAAAACTGTTATAGCCTGGCTATAGAGTATGCTATCAGGAGTAAGTGTATGGCTTGTACCTGCTGATGGAGCTGAGGTGTGTGATTCCACATGCTTGATAATGGCCAAGCTTGTCGTGTTTGTTAAGGATCACTAAGTTCTGATGAAATGGAATGATTGTTGTTATTCTGATTGGTAGCAACCGAAGAAGACTCAGTCGCTCACCACTTCTTGGAAAAATAATGTCTTCTGCGATAGAATCAGGCGGTGCAATTTTGGGAGTGTCACAAGAATACACAGTAGAATTTTATATGATGCACAAAATACAAAAGAAATGTACAAAATAAAAGTTTTTTTTCATATCTTTGTCATGTATTTTATATTCATTAATTGAGCTTCTGAATTTAGAGATATGTACAAGAATAAGAAAATAAAGAATATACAAAGTCACAAGAATTGCAGAATTGATAGCATGTTACGTATATTTGATCAGGACATCCCATGTTAATTAAAGGATGAAAATGCTTGTGCAAAATCTGTTATAACCTGGCTACAGATAAAAGTTATAAGCAGCGAGTATCTGGTCCGTACCTGTTGATCGAGGTGACACTAGTGGAAAACAGGGCTTTTGTTCCGGGTGGTAAGGGCCTTTTGTCGCGGGTGGCCATCCGCGACAAAAGAGGCGCGATAAAAGGGTCCACCTTTTGTCGCGGGTCGCTTACCACCCGCGACATATAGTCCACCACGTGGCAGGCGTCTGGCGCGCAGGGGACAGGCCCTTTTGTCGCGGGCGGTATTACCACCCGCGACAAAATGCCCTCTACGTGGCGCGCGCACAACGCTGCTGCTTTAGGGTTTGAGGGGTGCACCCCCCCCCCCCCCCGCCACCGACCGCCTGTTATTTCATTTTTTTCATTCGAAAATAAAAGTTGCATATATTTGTACGCTACTAGAAGTTGTACACACGTCCATTCATTATATATATCGATCAAACAAATATTGGAAGCAAAAGTCGATTCCCCTTACATATTCTTCCCTTACATATATATATATATACATGGAGCTCACGATCGACAGACAAGCGGTACTAACGTCCGTCTATTTGGAGGTAGAGCATCTATTTGGACTAAACAAACCTTTGTTGTTTAATACTTTAATACTTCTCTAACCAAAAGTCCCGCCAGTTCCTCGGCGATTCCTAGTAGGTGTTCCTTTGGTTGGAGTATGTCCCGTATGTAGTCGACCTATATACGAAAATGAGATGAGTATGACTATATCAATCTTGATAACGAAATATTGATGATAATAAATGAAGTTGTGAATGTTATTGCTTACTTCAAATTTATTTTTGTTCTGCTTCTCAGTGGTTAACATGCGAATGGACTCGCAAACGTAGTATCCACATAGATTCGTCCCTTGTGGCTGCTGGGGGCACGGTACAGGAGTAAATGTTAGCTTCTTTGCCCAGGTAATCTCCTTATGATGATTCTTCAAAGCTTGCCAAGCCCTGCCAGGCAAAAGAATGATTGAATGAGTGGATAATTAATTGATATCTCACGAAAGATAAAGCGCGGCGATGAAGGAAATTACACTTGGAGCAACTTCTGCAAGTCGTGGAACCCGTCCACGCCTCTACTCAGTGGGTATCTTACTTCAACTATTCCCTTATCAGGTTGAATGTCTAGTAGAATCCAGTGGAAGCTGCACATGTTATGCATATATGTCAGGAATTACACTTAACATCGAGTAAGAAAAATTGAATGTGCATAAAAGATCATTAAGACTCTCACTCGTAGTTGTAAGGAAACAATATTGAATCACAGAAATATTGCTCCCCCAAAAACCTTAGTAGGTTTCCCCCCGTTTCTTCGCGTTTATGCTTCAACATGTATTTTATCTGGGTCAATAAACCCAACATTGATAATGTTATTACTTTTGCATTCACTGATCTTCAGTCTGCATAAGAGAACACATAAGATATAATGAGTATATGCAATGAAAACGAACATGAACTGAATGAAAATGAACTTATATGTAGTTAACAACTTACAAGCAATAGCAACTCATGAGAGATTTGTCGAGGGCATCTAGATTGAATAACTGCCAGAGTTCATTCATCTCAATATGGATCTCCTCCTTTCGGTAGTAATATTCCCATGGTATACTCGCCACGATGTACCTTATGTTCTCCTTGCATGCATCAAGGTACCACTGATGCAAATTCCGCATATGTGTTGGCAGTTTATGCAGCTGCTCTCTGCTGACCAAGTCGGCCCCGTAGATAAATTTAGGAGCTATATCAGCAGTGGGTAGTGCAGCATCTGCTGCAGACAGCAATTCCTCCACGGAACAGGAAGCCGCTAGCCTTGCAGCTTCTTCCATATCGAGACCACCATGTTCCTGGTACACCTTGGGAACATTAAACACTTTGAGTGCTGGGATCGATTGTTTGGGCTGATCTCCGAGGAGGGGAACTTCCTTTCTCTTTTTGCCTTTTGTCGTTTGCTTGGCCTTGAGGGGTGCACTTGTTGAACTTGACTTTTTCTCGGCTGCACTTCTAGCTGATGATTTGCTCGTGCCAGCAATAGCCTTCTCCTTAGCCTTTTCATCCTTCTTCTTGTCAATTACCTTCGCAAGAGTGCGTGTATAGTCATCATTCTTCTCGTGTAAGTCATACTGCGATGGTGTGTTCAGAAAACTAGTAGCATATTCTATTTGCTTCTCTGTGTATGGCTCTGGCGCTGGAGGTTTTGGCTTATGAAAAAAATCATAATTGTATTTCTTAACAATGGCATCATTTTCCTCCTCAGTACGATCGTAAGGACGGGGGGGAGGAACCTTTGGTACTTTTGGGAGGGGCGACATCTTGCGGACAGGACTCTTGAAACACTTCCGGCTGGGTGCATTCCGAGTCTTAGTGGGCGGAGGCGGCGGCGCTGGAGATGGAGATGGACTACAGATGTCGTGGTCGACGTCGTACCCACGGGGTGATGGTGGCGACATGTGATCAGTAGGAGGAGGTGATGGTGGCCTGCGATCACCTGGAGGAGGTGATGGTGACCTCTTTGGGGACGGCGGTACTAGGGGCTACCCAGCCTGGCAGCCTGATGTTCTTCTTTTCCCAGAGAATGATTTCTCCCATCACCTCTCTGAGTGTAAGCCCCCCATCACCTCCAGGGATTTCGAGCTCCAATGTCTCCCGCGACGGGACAACTGAATCCACCCCGACATGAGCATACCCAGCTGGAATCGGATTGCCATGCCATGTTGCCGGCTCACCTTCAGGTCCAAATGCCGGTAAGACATAGCCGACCGCCACCTTAACAGACACCTTCCTGAACACCTCATGGAGATCACAAGGTGTTTGCTCCTTGATTCCATCCAAGGGGTCGCCAGGACCGGCATCTATCATCATCCGTGTAGGAGGGGCCTCCGAGTCGGCCACGCTGCTGTCTCGTCGCTGAGATATGCTAGCGGTATTATCCGGCGGGCGCTGTCCTTTTAGTTCATTTATCTCCCGCTGCTGCTGCTGGTCAAGTCGGCGTTGGAACTCGGCCATCCGGTCATTCTGCACCTCCAGCTGGCGTTGTTTAGCTCTCGCCCGGCTTCTATAAGTCTCCGCGTCGGCCGGAAACCCAAGCGACCACGGAACACTAGGGCCGAAGCCTCTTGTTCGTCCTCCCTTCTCAGGATTACCGAGGACAAGCGTCAGCAAGTCTTTCTCTCTATCGGGAGCAAACTTTAGTTTTCCCGCCTTTATATCTGTCGTCACTTCAATCCATTTTTTCCTGGGTACCCTAACCCTGCTGTCACTTTCAACAATGTTCCCTGTCTTCATGTCATACTCACAACCATGCGCGAGGAACCAATTTCGAGCCCTAATGTCCCATCCTTCTCGCGTGGGTTCTGGAGTGATCCCATTCAGCTCCATTTCAGCCTCTTGTGCATCCCACTTAGGCATGGCTACTCCGTAGCCCCCTCGCCCCGTATGATGGTGATATTTCTTTTTGCTTGCATTCTTCTTGTTTTTCTTGGACAGGTTCACAGCCTCCTCTGATTCTTTGTACTTCACAAATTCTTCCCAATGATGCTCCTGCTTCGCTAGATAGTTCTCGAATAATGGAGGCTTCTTCTCTTTATTATAATTTTTCCATAACCGGTTCTTATACGCCCGGAAAAGTTCCCCCATCTTCTTAAGAGCCCATTTCTTCACTAGCGCCCTCTGCTTAGCATTCTCAGACTCCGATCCCAAATCTGGCAAAGTGAAATGTGCCATGAGGTTGCCGAAAAGTGTGTCTTTGTACCTATCGGCAACCTGATTTTCGGACACATTCTTGGTCTTGTTCCATTCTCTGATAGTGATCGGGAAACGATCTCTAACCACAACTCCGCACTGATTTTTAAATGTCACTCCGACATTCGCGGGTACCACCGGTTGGCCTTCCGGTGATATAGCTTCAATTGTGAAGTGGTCTTTTTTGCCCAACTTCTTTGCCGGGCCTCGTTTCTCTAACTTATCTTCGGAGGCCTAAGAGAATACATATAGAATTCCATTAATGCCTCTATAATAATGCCTCTATACATATGTACATATAGAATTCCATTAATGCCTCTATACTAATCGTATACCTCGTCATGACCGGAGCCGTCGGCTTCTCCGTCACCGGAGCCGTCGGCTTCTCCATCACCGGAGCCGTCGGCTTCTCCATGACCGGAGCCGCGTGCTTCTCCATCACCGGAGTCGCGGGCTTCTCCATCACCGGAGTCGCGGTCTTCTCGGTCGGCTTCTGTACCATCGCGGATTATGTTCGCGAAAATGTCTTCCTGTTCCAAGTCCCGTTCGAATGGATCCATTGTTTCTGCAAAAGAATTAAATCGATAAGTACATGTTCTAACCCTAACCCTAATCAAACACTAACCAAACCCTAACCCTAATCAAACACTAACCAAACCCTAACCCTAACCACAGATGGGGTAGGCTCAAGGAGGGGAAGTCTCGGCGTGGAGCAGGGAGAAGAGGGCGCGTCAGGTAGAGGATCTCGACAATGCTCACGTGTTTGCGAGAGGGAGAGGGTGTCGGCGACGCGTGTTTGCGAGAGGGAGAGGGTCTCGGCGGCGCGTGTTTGCGAGAGGGAGAGGGGTGTCGGCGCGTGTTTGCGAGAGGGAGAGGGGTGTCGGCGCGTGTTTGCGAGAGGGAGAGGGCGCGTGTTTGCGAGAGGGAGAGTGCGCGTGTTTGCGAGAGGGAGAGGGGTGTCGGCGCGTGTTTGCGAGAGGGAGAGGGGTGTCGGCGCGTGTTTGCGAGAGGGAGAGGGCACGTGTTTGCGAGAGGGGTCTCGGCGGGTGTTTGCGAGAGGGGTCTCACGCCACCACATCCGACGGCCGGCCTCGTTGAAGTTCGAAGGAGGCGGGCCGTCCTCCTCGTACCTGGCAACCGCCCTCTCACGCCGATTGATGAAGAAGCTATCCCAAGTCGGGCTGTAGTCGGGATGCCACTGGGGATTCCTCCGCTGCTCAGGCGTGAGCTCGAAATAGTAGTGGTTCGTGATGGCCATCTCGCGTGGCACACCAAGAGGGATAGGAGGGACCGGTACGCCTCCGACGCTCAGCAACCAGCCGGTCGGGACGCAGTAGCCGGGCGGGCAGGGGTAGTTCGAGGCGCAAAGTGCCTCCGCCTCCCGGGGTGTTAGACATACGATGGAAGCCATGGGAGAGAGTGATGAGGTTTGCAGATATGAGTCCAAGCCTACATATATATAGTGGAAAAATGGCGGGAATGCGGGAAGAAAATAGGCGGGAATTAACGAAGTGGCGCGCGAAACTTTCATCCCGGGTGGAGGCTCAAACCGGGACAAAAGACTGGGGGAGGCTTATCTAGGAGGGCCTTTTGTCACGGTTGGTGGCTGCAACCGCGACTAAAGCTGTCGGCAGGATAAGGATGTGTCGGTAACCTTTTGTCACGGTTGGTGGCTGCAACCGCGACTAAAGCTGTCGGCAGGATAAGGACGCGTGGGTGGACGCACTGCTCAATGAGATAAAGCATGTAGCGCACGACGCCCTATCGAAGGAATAAGACAAAGTAGAAGCGGTGCCGTGCCTATAAAAGGAGCATCGATACGCCTTGCCAAGCAGATCAACAAGCCAAGCACAGTTTCATTCCCATGGATGAAGGAAAGGGTTGGGAAATCTCCCGTGGTGCAGCTTCTCGAAGATGTCGTTGGTGCACACACCCTACGGCATCTTCGGAAGCTGCTCCTCGGAAAAATTTCCATGCAAGCCCGTGAAAGACTCTGTCTCCTCTAACAGTGTTGGGGAAAGGGTTCTCATTATTACATAAATGTAGAGATTGTCTTGGGAACTATATATGAAGAATACATTATTACATCGCCATCTAGTGTTGTGATCTTCTACGCCGTAGCCATGGAGAATCTTCATCATTTAGCAAGATGCTTGGGTCAATTTTCACCGTGAAGGGCGGAATTTCTTTAAACTTATTATAATCTTCTGACATGTCTGTCTTGTCATCCACTCCCACGATGTTTCTTTTCCCCGAAAGAACTATGTGGCGCTTTGGCTCCTCGGTTGATGTATTCTTTTGTTGATTTCTTTTTCTTGATTTGCTAGACATGTCCTTCACGTAGAAAACTTGAGCCACCTCGCTGGCTAGGACAAAAGGCTCGTCCAGGTACGCAAGATTGTTGGGATCCACTGTTATCATACCGTACTTATCGTCAATATGTATAGCGCTGAGCTTCACCCATTTGCACCGAAACAAAGGGACCTTAAAAGTGGGACCATAGTCAAGTTCCCATATCTCCTCTATGTATCCATAATATGTGGTGGTCTGCCCATTCTCGTCTTTTGCATCGAAGCGGACACCGCCGTTTTGGTTGGTGCTCTTTTTATCTTGGTCGATCGTGTAAAATGTATTCCCATTTATCTCGTACCCTTGGAATGTACATATGTTTGAAGATGGTAACCTGGCCAACAAGTACAGCTGCTCCACAACATATGGGTCATTAATGAGATGTCTTTGCAACCAACTGCCGAAGGTATTCATGTGTTGACGTGTAATCAAGGACTCGGGCTGGCCCGGGTTTATTTCTCGTAAAACATTCTTATGTTTCTCGATGTACGGAGCCACCAAGCTGGAATTGTATAGAAATGTGTAGTATGCTTGATTGAAAGAAATCTTTCCCTGCACACCGTTGCTTTCCTTCCTAGTGTGCCTTTTCCAGTCAGCCTCCCCTCATACCGAGATTCAGGAACACCAATCGGCTTAAGGTCAGGAAGAAAGTCAACACAAAACTCAATGACCTCCTCAGTTCCGTAGCCCTTTGAGATACTTCCTTCCGGCCTAGCTCGGTTATGAACATATTTCTTTAAGACTCCCATGAACCTCTCGAAGGGGAACATATTGTGTAGAAATACAGGACCGAGAATTCTAATATCTTCAACTAGGTGAACGAGGAGGTGCGTCATAATATTGAAGAAGGATGGTGGGAACAACAACTCGAAGCTGACAAGACATTCGACCACATCTTCCTGTAATCCTGACAAAGTTTCTGGATCCATTACCTTCTGAGAAATTGCGTTGAGGAATGCACATATCTTCACAATGGCTAGTCGAACATTTTAAGTAGAAGTCCCCTCAATGCAACCGGAAGCAATTGTGTCATAAGCACGTGATAGTCATGGGACTTCAGGTTCTGGAATTTTTTCTCCTTCATATTTACTATCCCCTTTATATTCGACGAGAAACCAGACGGAACCTTGATACTGAATAGGACCTCAAAAAAGATCTCCTTCTCTTGTTTGGTAAGAGCGTAGCTGGTAGGCCCTACAAACTGCCCTGGATGATTGCCGTTTCGTCCTTTATGAAGTTCTTGGTCCTCCCGTGCTTCTGGTGTATCTTTTGTCTTTCCATACACGCCCAGAAAACCTAGAATATTCACACAAAGATTCTTGGTCAGGTGCATCACGTCGATTGCAGAGCGGACTTCCAGGACTTTCCAATATTCTAGCTCCCAAAAAATAGATTTTTTCTTCCACATGGGCGCGTGTCCGTCATCGTCTTTCGGAACAAGTCGACTGCCTGGACCCTTTCCAAAGATAACATTTAAATCCTTGACCATGTCAAATATATCAGCACCACTACGGGGGACAGGCTTCGGACGGCGGTCTGCCTCGCCATCGAAATGCTTGCCTTTTTTCCTTAAGGGATGCTTGCGCGGAAGGAAACGACGATTGAACGGGTACACAACTTTTCTGCTTTTTCCCAAATATTTACTTTCAGTCTCATCTAAACAGTGTGTGCATGCATTGTATCCTTTGTTCATCTGTCCTGAAATGTTACTGAGAGCAGGCCAATCATTGATGGTTACGAATAGCAACGCTCGTAGGTCAAATTCTTGCTCCGTGTGCTCATCCCACACACGTACACCTGGTTTGGCCCACAACTCCAGAAGTTCATCGACTAACGGCCTTAGGTACACATCAATGTCGTTGCCCGGTTGCTTTAGGCCTTGGATAAGCACTGGCATCATAATGAACTTCCGCTTCATGCACAACCAAGGAGGAAGGTTGTACATACATAGAGTCACGGGCCAGGTGTTGTGACTGCAGCTCTGCTCCCCAAAAGGATTCATGCCATCTGTACTTAGACCAAAGTATAAGTTCCTTGCCTCACCTGCAAAATCCGGGAACTCTCTCCCGATGTTTCTCCACTGCCGACCATCAGCGGGGTGCCTCAACATCGCGTCTTTCTTACGTTCTTCCATGTGCCATCGCAACAACTTGGCATGCTCTTTGTTTCTGAAAAAACGTTTCAACCGTGGTATTATTGGAGCATACCACATCACCTTCGCAGGAACCCTCTTCCTGGATGGCTCGCCCTCAACATCACCAGGGTCATCTTTTCTGATCTTATACCGCAATGCACCACATATCGGACATTTATTCAAATTCTCGTACTTCTCACCGCGGTAGAGGATACAGTCATTAATGCATGCATGTATCTTCTGCACATCTAATCCTAGAGGGCAGACAACGGACAATTCATTATTTCTTGGAAACAGCTTCTTTCATATTATCATCAATTTCTCAAATCCCGAGTCAGTCACACCGACCTCTGCCTTCCATTTCAGCAATTCCAATATGCTACCCAGCTTTCTATGCCCATCTTCACAACCTGGGTACAACAATTTGTGGTGGTCCTCTAACATCTTGTCGAACTGCAACCTCTCCTTATCCGTGCCACAGTCTCTTCTTGCATCAGAAATGGCCCGACGAAGATCATCATCAACAGGATCATCTGATGCCTGTTCTTCACCTCCTTCTTCTTCATTGTCGTCCATTGCGGTATCATCGCATTCAGAGAACATAGATCGGTATTGGTCATCATTATCTTCTTCTTCATCGCCGTCTTCCATCATAACTCCTTCTTCTCCGTGCTTGGTCCAAACATTATAGCTGGACATGAATCCAAACCGAAGCAGGTGGCTCTTAATGTCTCTTGAGCAAGAGTAATCTTTCTCGTTCTTACATTTTAGACATGGACAGCACATAAAACCTTGCTTCGACTTGTTGGCCTCGGCCACAAGCAGGAAAGAATTCACGCCCTCTCTGAAAGCGGGAGCACATCGGTTACCGTACATCCATGGATGACTCATCTGCATCATAAGTACAATTATATATGTATCAGATGCAATCACCTTGCTAAAGTTAGTATTGTACGGACTATGCATATATAGTCGAGTGACATAGGCATCCCAAATGGGCCTGCCGAAGATAGTACCCGGGGTTTACTGAAGGCCCAATATCCGAAGAATAAGAAGATTCGGGAGCCCAAGATGTATTAAGGAAAGTTAGAATTGTAATAGGAAGTGTTATTTGTAAATCTGGCGGGATGAGTTAGAAACCGTCCCGGACTCTGTAACTTGTACAAAACGAAATCCTCGGCTCCACCTCCTATATAAAGGGGGAGACGAGGGACGAAGAGGCAATCGAATCATTATTACAAACCCTAGTTTTCATAATCGTCGAGTACTTTTCGGCTGAAACCTTCGAGATCTACTTACCCTCTACTTCCAACTAAACCCGAGCCTATAATCCATAGGCATTGACAAGTTGATACCTTGTCAATTGGCGCCGTCTGTGGGGATTAGAGGCGTAAGGATCTGATCTCGATGGCACGTTCAAGATCTTCGACATCATCAACCGCAAGCAACGCAATGGACCGAGGTAAACAGATCGCTGCTGGTCTTGTCGATTTTGTTCCTCACCCACCCTCTCGTTTGGATGCATATGCGTATCTGGCGGAGCCCATGGAGATGACGTTCGGAAGGTTTCACTTTCACGTCGAGAAGGAAGGATCGTATCGTGTCGAAATTCCGATTTCGTCGGGATCGTCGGCGGTCGATTCCGATTTTTCAAGCTATACATCGTCAACCGAGTCAGGAGAAGAAGAAACTTCGTCGACACGCTACGTCAGCACCAGAACAAGAGAGAAACTCGCCACGATCTTCAACGACATGTCGTTTGAGTCATCTGCGGACTCATATATAAGCGATGGCTCAAGCGATGTCAACAGTTACGACTTCATCGACAAATCTATCACAGTGGGCAAGGTCTTCATCAATCTCAACGGCGATGTCACCAAACCCAACATAGATCTGAATACAAAATATCATCAGATTTATGCCATTGAGGATCAAGAGGAAACATCTGAGGCTTTCGATGATCTGGGAAATCCATATGTCGATCCCTCCAATCTGCGACAAGGCCTGGGCAACAAATACGTCGGACCAGAGCCGCGAGACAGAGTTCAACTTTCACAAGCAGCATGGGACAGAGCCGCGAGAGCTATGAATGGTACAGAACCAATGGATACCACGGCCACACCAGAGGAATTACAAGCATATCAATATAGGCTAGCACGAGCTGCCAGAGAATTGGAAAAACAGACAGCCGAGTTAAACAGGAGAAAGGAGGCAGCTTCTGCATCCAGCAGGAGAAGGGCAGACCTAAGTCGACAATCTAGAACTTCGGGTGATAGCCACAGGGAGGCTCGGAACAGAGGAAGATCAAGGTTACAACACATACCCGAAGCTGAAAGAGAGCACTTGGTTCAAAACCTCGATATGTCCTTCATGTCAATAGATACAAGAGGGAACATTATCCCTAAGACACCAGAAGCTGGGTATATGGCGACACAAGCCTTTATCCTCGCATCTAAACCACCTCCAGGTGATCCAAGAGAAACACTATACAATATGGCGATAGCAGGAGTTGGGGCTATGGGGACAGCGTTCGTATCAACGCCTCCCGAGGGAACGGCAAGGCAAAATAGCCCACGACCTGCCCGAAGCAACGGCGGCTTTGAAGGACCAAGCGGAGCAAGAGACACGGCAGCACAAGCAAGGGTCGATAGAGCACGGCAAAGCAGAAGGGATCATCGGCAATCTCCGGAGCTTAACGACGAAGATATGTGCGGCTTGCCATGCTTCACGAGGAGAGTCCAAAAAACTTGAGTCCCCTCAGGATTCAAGTTACCCGATAACTTCAAAAAGTTTGATGGCCTTCAAGATCCAGAGGATTGGCTAGTTGATTATCTCGAGACAGTGAAGCTCACAGGAGGAACCAGGGCAATAGCCATGCAAAGCATCCAAGTGCATTTGAGTGGAGCCGCACGATCTTGGATAAAGAAACTCACTCCAGGATCTATCGACAGCTGGGAAAGTTTCGAGGACGTGTTCGTCAAGAACTTCAGATCCACGTGCAAAAAACCTACGTCGTTAGAGGAATTGAGAGCATGTCGACAAAAGCCAGATGAGCCAATGAGAAAGTACATCCAAAGGTGGAATATCATTAAAAACTCAGCAGAAAATATATCTGACGAAAGAGCAATAGATGCGTTTGTCGCAGGAGTCAGGCGAGGAGATTTTGTCGAGGACTTGGGAAGGACCAATCCAAAGACAGTATCCGCGTTAATGGAGATAGCAAACAAATGGGCAGATGGAGAAGACGCCGTCCACAACAAACGGCACAGGTCCCCAGAGGAGGACCGTAGTCGAAACTATCAATCGAGGCGACGATTTCCTCGGCAGTACCCGAACTATGACGCTCCAGGGCAAATTTCGGCAGGTTTTCGGACAAACACAGGAGGAAATAACAGAGACGATTATCAGAGAAGCAGTGAACAGCGAGGTGATAACAGAGATGATTCTCGCAACAACAGACAAAATAGCGGGCCTAGGTTCCCAAGGCCTTTCATGTCTCCTGAAGACATGATGAATGGGCCGTGCCAGATGCATTTTTTCATCGACAGCAATGGTAAAAGACAGTCAGGACACCTGCAGAAAAGGCGTCGCAATTTCCGAGCAATGTTCGGGTATGCGAGCACGCTAACGCTCGGGCAGCACAGAGAAATCCTCGAGAACCCAGGAGCGAGATTCACTTACCACCTCCTCCCGCGATTACAGAAGACAATCGACATCAGCTCAGAATAGCGGCAGCACCACCACCACCACCTTATGTTGATCCCAACTCTCACGGAGCGGTGTCGATGATTCAGAAGGCAAGGCCGTCAAATAGAGCTCAAAAAGTAATTTCACGACAGGTGTTTATGGCAGAAAAAATGCCTCCACCAACTGTAGAGTATCTTAATTGGTCAGGGCAAGATATTGGTTTCACCATAGCAGATCATCCGCAACAAGTTCCTCGACCAGGGCAGTCAGCACTTATTACGCGAGCGATTATTGCAGGATTTGATGTCTCTCGAGTGTTCATAGACGGCGGCAGCAGCTTAAACCTCATGTATGCAGACACATTGAGGAAGATGAACATATCCTTAGCGAACTTGAAGCCAACAGACACAAGGTTCCACGGTATCACACCGGAGAAGCCAAATTATCCATTGGGGAAGATCAATCTCGACGTTCAGTTTGGAACTCGAGAGAATTATAGAATCGAGAGGCTGGAATTTGAAGTCGTGGATTTTCCGTCGCAGTACCACGCTTTGTTGGGACGACCAGCATATGCTAGATTTATGGCGGTGCCACATTATACATACCTGTTGTGGAGATTGCCCGGACCAAAGGGACCAATCACAGTCAAAGGAAGCTTCGCCCTAGCCGATAAGTGCGACAAGGATTTTCATCGATTATCAGAAACTTTCGGGATGCAAGCTGAGTATTTGGCGTCAAAAAGTATGACTGACTACGACGTGATGCCAGATGTTGGAAGGCCAAATAAGGAATCAACTTTCAATACCGAGAAAAATTCTAAGGAGGTGCAGATTCACCCAACAGACCCGAAAAAGACGACATCCATTGCAACAAATATGGATATCGCATAGGAAAGCGCGCTCGTCAAGTTCCTCCGTGAGCACTGGAAAATCTTCGCATGGTATCCAGCTGACATGCCAGGAGTACCCAGGGAACTTGCCGAGCACCACCTCAACTTAGATCCTCTCGCGAGACCAATCAAACAACCCTTGCTGCGTTTTTCGGAACCAAACCGCAAATCTATGTTATCAGAAATAAATCGACTCAAGGATGCTGGTTTTATCAAAGAGATATCCACAGAAGCCACATAGGTAGCTAACCCAGTGATGGTGCCAAAGAAACACACGACAGTCCTTCGCATGTGCGTCGACTTTACGTGTCTCAACAAACATTGTCCAAAGGATCACTTTCCCCTCCCGAGGATCGATCAAATTATCGACTCCACGGCCGGATGCGAACGTCTTTCCTTCCTGGACGCATATTCTGGTTATAACCAGATCAGATTGAAAGAAGAAGATGAAGTAAAGACCGCGTTTATTACACCATACGGCGTGTTTTGCTACAGAACAATGCCCTTTGGTCTAAAAAATGCGGGAGCAACATATCAGAGGATGATGCAGAAGTGTTTGGCGACACAGATTGGGAAGAACGTGCAAGTATACATCGATGATGTCGTCATAACATCAAAAAAGGGGGCGACACTGATCGAGGATCTCAAGGAAACTTTTGACAACCTCGACAAATTCTGCCTCAAGCTGAACCCGACGAAGTGTTCTTTTGGCGTCCCAGCAGGAGAACTTCTGGGGTTTTTAGTTTCAGCAAGAGGGATTGAAGCAAATCCCGACAAAATACAAGCTATAGTAACAATGAGAAAGCCAACAAAGTTGAAAGAAGTACAATGACTAAGCGGGCGAGTCGCAGCTTTGAGCAGATTTGTCGCCAGGTTGGGAGAAAAAGCGTTACCATTTTACGCTCTAATAAAGCAAGGAGATAAATTCCAGTGGAACGAAGAGGCCGATAGAGCCTTCGAGGATTTGAAGCGCACAATCTCGACACCACCAATTCTGGTGGCGCCGAAAGAAAAGGAACCTCTCCTGCTGTATATTGCAGCCACGCCCCAAGTGGTAAGCACGGTGCTAGTTGTCGAAAGAGAAGAAGAAGGAAAACTCCTCGGAGTACAGAGGCCAGTATACTTCATCAGCGAAGTTTTATCGCCATCAAAGCAAAGGTACCCTCAGTACCAAAAGCTAGCATATGGAGTGCTCACAACAGCACGAAAATTGCGCCACTATTTTTCGGCACACCCGATCATAGTGGTCAATGAAGCTCCCTTGTCAAATATACTAAACAATCCAGAAGCTACGGGTCGTGTCTCCCTCTGGGGAATAGAACTTTCCCCTCGGGACATCACGTATGAAAAAAGAAAAGCAATCAAGTCGCAAGTTCTGCCAGACTTCATCGCAGAGTGGATGGAGCTGCAAAACACAGGACCCCCAGACTTGTCGAGAACATGGACCATGAACTTTGATGGGTCCAAGAGACTTGAAGGAGCTGGTGCAGGAGTAGTACTTATATCACCTGAAGGCGACAAGTTAAAATACGTCCTTCGGATGACGTTCCCTAACGCATCCAATAACGAAGCAGAATATGAAGCTCTCATACACGGGATGAAGATGGCGAAAGCTTGCGGTGCAACTCGACTAAAAATTTTCGACGACTCACAATTGGTGGCTCAGCAAGTTATGAACCAATGTGACGCAGTCAATGATAGCATGATGGCATACAAGGAAGTGTACAACGAGCTCGAGAAGTTGTTCGATGGATGCGAAGTAAATCATATTAGTAGATTGAGCAACGACGAAGCTGACGTTCTTGCAAACATCGGGTCGCAATGCCTTGCAATCCCTCCGGGTGTATTTTGGGAAGAGATAACAGAGAGGTCTACTAAATCGACAAAATCAAAAAAGAAGGAGAAGAAACCCTCAGGGGCTACCAAGGAAGAGCAAGAAGAAGAAGAAGATCAGGACCTGATCATGATGATACAGATACCATGGATGCAGACGTACATATCATACATCCTCAGGAAAGAAATACCCGACGATCCAGTTGAGGCAAGGCGAGTAATTCGACGCTCCAAAGCTTTCACGGTGGTCAAAGGAGAATTGTACAAACGAAGTATTTCAGGCGTCCTGCAAAGGTGTGTCACACCCGAAGAAGGAAGAATAATTCTGAAGGATGTACACGAAGGAATATGTGGCCACCACGCAAGTAGTCGAGCTATTGCAGCCAAGGTTTTTCGGGCAGGATTCTACTGGTTGACAGCAATCGAGGACGCCAAGGAAATAGTAAGAACGTGCGACGCGTGTCAAAGGTTCGCCGCAAAACCTCACTCCCCAGCAGCAGAACTAACACCAATACCATTGTCGTGGCCTTTTGCCCAATGGGGACTTGATATGGTGGGCAAGTTACACAAATCTTGGCCAGGAGGAAAAGAGTACATGCTAGTAGCTGTCGACAAATTTACAAAGTGGATAGAAGCGAAGCCGATAAATTCACCAGACGGAGCATCCGCAGTAAAATTTATAAAAGGCCTCGTTTTTAGATTTGGAGTGCCCCACAGCATCGTCACAGACAATGGCAGTAACTTCACATCCCACGAATTCAAAAGATTATTGCAAAGAAGTGGGTATCAAATTGCACTTTGCGTCAGTTGCACACCCTCAAACCAATGGGCAAGTCGAGAAAGCCAATGGCATCATCTGCAATGGCATCAAGAAACGCCTGTTAGGACCACTGAAAAAAGCTCGACATACCTGGCCAGAAGAACTACCAAGTGTGTTGTGGAGCATCCGAACAACACCAAATACGGCGACATAGGAGACCCCGTTTTTCCTGGTCCATGGAGCAGAGGCAGTACTGCCAATAGAAATAGAGCACGACTCCCCCAGAGTCACAGAATATAATGAAGGAACTTCCAAGATAGCATTGGAAGACGACGTCGACGCACTCGATGAAGCTCGAGACGAAGTACTATCAAGGGTAACCAAATACCAACAGGACTTGAAGAATTACCACAGTCGACGTTTACGGCCAAGATCTTTTCAGGTGGGAGACCTAGTACTTCGGCTCACGCAAAAAAGTCATGAAAAACTCGAGCCACCATGGCTTGGCCCTTACATTGTCACGGAAGTAATCGGAGGAGGAGCATACAGGATAAAGGACAAGAAGACAGGGGTGGAGGAGCAAAACCCTTGGGCATTAGGCGCAACTCAGGCGGTTCTACGCTTAGAGTCGAAATATAGTCCTTGTAAAACTTCAATGTACTGAAACGCCCACGAGTTTTCAGACGCACTCTTTTCCTTTTTCGGGGCACCGAGTGGGGCCGGGAAAGGTTTTTAATGAGGCGGGCTCGTGGTGCTGCAATATAATAAAGATAGCGTCAATATAACTTTTCTTCATCGATACAAGTCTCCGACCCGACGAATTTCAATATAATTCCTCGAAAAAAGAAAAAATTTCGCCTTGGTATTAAAATACCTTGCGAGTCAATAAAGATACAAAATAGTACTCAACAAAAAGCCCGGAGGCTCATTCTCGGCAAAACTACATATTGAATAAACGCCTTGGTACAAAACCTCGCGACACACAAATACAGAAAAACAGCCACCGAAACACTCGGGGGCTAGACAAATATAGAAATATGATGATTGTTTCACAATATAATTACAATAATGGGTTACAAAGAAGAATTATCTACCAGAGAAAAATAATCAGTCATGATTCAATATAGTATCAAGGGTAACTCTATTTTCTTCAGGAGCAGCGCCAAGAAAATCTGCATAATGACCATCTGCAAAAAAGTCGGCATCCATCCGAAGAAGGTCTTCAATCATTTCTTCGGCTATAGGCGAAACCTTCGTGTTAATTCGGTCGACACCAACTCTTCGACGCTTTACCTTCTCGTGAACTTTCGCAACGACTTGGGTCAGGTCAAGTTTCGAGTGGTAAATCTGAAGCATGATAAGGGCAAATCTGGCGCCAGCTACCAGTTGAGCTCTGACAAAATCATGGATCCTATGGGCATCTTTAAATTTCTCCATTAACTCGGGAAGAGTTTTTGGTTGAACGTTCCGAGGAAACATGGAGTTATAAACCATAGACAGGGTCTTGGTACAGAAGTCAAGGAAGTCGTGAGTTTGAGAGGTGCGATCCTGAAATCTGACAATCTGGCGGGTCCTCTCTGGGGTAGCCCAAAACAGAGAACCATGATCAAGAGAAAGGTTAACAAGGAGGTTCGTCCTAGTATTTACCCTCTCTTCTTCGGCAACAGCATCAGTAAAGGAACCTATTAAAAGCAACGGAGCTGAAAGCTTTAAGAGATGAAGCATGAAGACGAAAGACATTGAGGATGAAACAAGCATACCCGACATATCCGCACTGGCTTCATTCATCAATTCGAGCATGAAATTTTCTCGAGTAGTCGCCTTTTCAGCCTCGGAAGCAGCAATCTCCTTAGCAGCCATGGCCTCGCGAGCTTGCAGAAGTGCAACTTTTTCGGCTTCAGATGACTTACGAGATTTTTCCATCATCACAAGTGTTTGCTTCTTTGCATACTGAAGTTGCTGTCGAAGTTCATCCAATTCTCGCGGCAAGGAATCTTCGACAGGTGTAGCATCAGCAAGAGTTCTCCTTGAGCGAGAAGAAGAAGGCGAAACATTGGAAGGAGCGGAAGATGGAGTATAGTTATCAAATACCAACTGAAATTTGATAAAACAAGACAACATCAATCAACAAGCAAAAGATAGAGTTTTCATTAATCTTTCGGGATAGTTACAAAGGCCTTACAGTGGAGCTACTAAAGTACGTGTCGCCAAAAAACCTACTTTGGCGACAAGAGCAAAAGAAACAGAGAAAGAAAAACAAAGAGGCATGCAACTAGACCTCCGGCCTTGATGAGCTAGGAGTCGAAGCTGGTTTAATCCCGAGGTATCCCAAGATTTTCTTCGTGTTGGGCTTGGCTGCCTTAATCAGGGACCTCCATCTTGATTGCTCTATCTGCTCGGTGTCGCCAACTTTCATCCAATCAACAGTCTGTTGGCCGTCAGCAACTAGAGCAACAGTGCTTTCGACAGCAATCTTCATGTTTTCCTGACACATCTTTAGTCCAAGATCTTCTGGTGAATTGAAAATCTTGGCAAGGGCAAGGAAAGTCGGGGGCTCCTCTTTCTTCGGGAAGAAGTAGGGGAACAGCGCCGATAATCCTGCCTTCGCATTTGCCACGCCTTCACGAATTTCGGAACCATGAAGCTCCAGATAAGAAAGTGCGTCAAGGAGAGGATCATTGACGGGATTCTCCAGATCAAAATCTTGGCCTGTTTGGGCTGCCGCAGAAAACAAAACGTTGGTCAAGAAACAAGAAATAGCGGTTCTCATAAAAACTGAAGGGATCAATGGTATTACTGTGAGTGCGTCGACTTTGTGATTTCAGGCGCTTGAGGATCCCCTGTTCACGAGAAGCTTGTGCAGCTTTGTGCTCGTTTAAGGCAGATTCAGCATCCTCAAGTCTTTTCTGCAGTTCCTCGACACTAGCAGCTTTTGCTTTGGCTTCATCAGCCTCGGCTTTAGCTTCGCTAGCAACAAGTTCGGCTTTCTTGCGAGCCGCCTCACTTTGCTCAAGTTTCTGAGCAAGTGCGTCGGCACGTTTGTTGGCCTCTGCAAGTTTCTCTGTCGAGATATAAAAAAAAAGAAGAAAGATCAAAAACCGCGACAAGCAACAGGAGCAAAAAGTCATGAAAAAACGGCAAGTATAAAAGTTGTTACCTTCGGCTCTGCTAGCATATTCACGGTACCCAATAAATTGGGATCCGATGCGGAGAAGCTCTTTGATCATGGGCTGTTAAAGAAGAACACAGCAAGAGAAACATCGGCATGAAAAAGAAAGTGAAGGCATGAAAAAGCAAAATAGGGGAAATATAGATATCGACAAACTTACATCATCTAAGAGCAGAGTCGACGAGCTGCCCAATTGAAGGGCGGGTTCAACAATCGTTTCAATCCTTGTCCTTTTTGGCGAAGGAGCAAGGGGGCTTGCTGGCGGAGTTGTGGTGACGACGTTTTGTTGAGGAGGCGAGGATTCTTCTCCTTCAACTAGCGTGTCTGAGGCAAGTACAGTATGTGACGTGCTTGTCCGAGGAGCCACGTCAACAGTTGGTACTTCTTCCTCGTCATCACCGTTGATCAAAAATCGGCAGCATGAAAAGCAAGACAAGATAAACATTTCGAGTACAAAAATAGGGAGAAATAACGATGACTTACGAGCTGACGAGGGATTCAATATAAGGATCATAAGCTGCTTTCGGATGAGAAGGAACAACTTTTTCAGCCTTAGAAGTGCCAGAATCCTCGGCATTATTCCTTTTCCTTTTGTTCCTTGGGGAAACAGCAGGAGGAAGGGATTGCGTCGACTCGCTGGCTTCAGATTCAACTTCTTTTTCATGGGAAGCCGCAGATTTGTGAGAACCTGCGACTTCACTTTCAGAAATAGAAGAACCTTGGGTGTCTTCGGCAACGATAGCCTGTTCTTCGACTTCTCCATCCTCAGGAAGAGGAGGAAGGGAAGCCATAGTAGGATGGTTCTGCAAGAAAATAGCGACAAAAGAAAGATTAGAGAGATACCAATACAATGAAATGCAGGGAAAGTTCGGAACAAGACAGAAACTCGAGAAGACAAAATACCTCGGGGAGAGGATTGGCGGAGCTGTATGGTTCCACGCGACAAGAGGAGGGAATAGGATCCTTCTTGGCCAGGCGGGAAACTCTTCGAATCAATTTCTCCAAGTCCTTTGCAGAAAGATCACTGGAGATTCTATTGGCGTCGTTTTCACCAGAATACGTCCAAAGGGGATTTTTGCGAGCCTGAAGAGGTTGCACTCTAATCCTAAGGAAGTAGGCAGTGATTTGAACACCGGATAGCTCTTTGCCTCGAGTATTTTGAAGCTGATGAATACGAGACATAAGTGCTTCTGTCGCCTTTTTCTCTTCTTCGGAAGCTTCAGCGTCCCAGGAACGGCGGCGCTGAATTTTGGCACTTCCGTCGAAAGGGATTATGTTGTGTTCCACAGAGTTGGCACTTTCTTCGTGAACGTAGAGCCATCTTTTGCGCCATCCTTGGACAGAATCAGGAAACTTGACGTCGAAATAATCAACGTCAGTTCGGACACAGATAACAACGCCGCCTATGTTATAGGTGGCGTTGTGGGAGCCATTGCGGCGGAGGCAGAAAATGCGTTTCCACAGAACCCAATTAGGAGGGATTCCAAGGAAGCATTCGCACAGTGTGATAAAAATGGAAATGTGAAGGATGGAATTGGGGGTCAACTGGTGCAGTTGAATCCCGTAAACAAAAAGAAGGCCGCGGAGGAAATCATGAATTGGGGCCGAAAGGCTGCGGATGAGGTGATCAACGAAACTAACCCGGTACTCCATTGGAGGGTTGGGGTAGCTTTCTTCGCTGGGAAAGCGGATGGCGTCTTCTTTCTTCATAAGGCCAAGCCTCTTCAGCATGTTGACGTCCTGGTTGGAGATTTTAGATCTCTCCCACTCAAGATCTTCGGCGGCCATCTTGGACTCTGGAGTGCTGTGGCGAGTGAGTCGCGTGCGCGGTGGCATCAACGGCAATGGAAAAAGCAATGTTCGTGAGTGCGGAAGATCAGAGAGAGTTGGGCGCAGGGGAAGTTTTTGCAAAGAGGAACAGATGTGCGGCGCAAGCGAAGGAGTGAACGGAGGTTGAAGAAAGGTTTATATAAGAATCGGGCGAAGCAATGCACCGTTGGATGAAGAAATCGTGTGGTAAAAAAAAAAGATCTTCTAGATAAAAGGGTAAAAAGGTATTTTTACTGAGATAGGCGTTACTGTACGTGCGCCAGAAAAAGTGGAGGACGTGTGTCCCCCACTTGCACGACGTGTCAACGTGGTGGAAACAATGGACCCACAAGGCAGAAAAATCACGACTATTAACAGAGATGAAGTAAATTTGATTAAGGGAAGCATGTCGACAAGAAAAATAAAAGAAGATTGGCGACAGGAGAAGTTATTGAATACTTCGGGAGCCTTTGATCAAATACAAGTTTTTGCCCAAATGCTCGGGGGCTACTTCTATAAAAAGTAAAATTTCGAGTATGGCAATATAGAAATTGCGGGAGCCTACAACCAAGCACAAGTCCTTGGCTGTAGCCTCGGGGGCTACTCCCATCGGGAGCGCTGTTCGCGCACCCGAGAGATAAAAAAAAAGAAGAGAGATCATATTGGGAAATGATGACAATATAGCGACAAGGTGGACTAAAATGTTGAGCCTACAACCGAGCACAAGTTCTTGGTTGTAGCCTCGGGGGCTACTCCCATCGGGAACGCTGTTCGCGTGCCCGATGAAATTAACAAAGAAAAGATAGAAAAGCAAGAGAGTATATTTCGAGTTATAATTAACTCTACATATACTCCCATCGGGGGAGCAATATAAGTCATATTTGACTCGATAAAATGTGCCATTCCAACAGCCGGAAAAGCACTCGACAATATATTCTCAGAACGCCAAAGTTGCGATCAATTTCTGAATGCCGCAAATTTGCGAAGGTAAGACCCCAGATCCGTTCTGCTGGGCGTGGCATCGCCGAAGACTGCGCTCTGCTACTTTTATCCGTATCAACAGATACGAAGAAAAATCCTAACGGACGCGTTAGGTACTCGATAAATTTGACTGGGACTCGACATAATGGTAAGACCTTAAGCGGCACCTGTCGAAGTTTACACCAGTATCCCGAGATCATGTCCAGGGACGTGGTCTTGAAGTAGGTTTTTGCGGATTGCCACTAGAGCAGTTAACTAGTACCTGATCCGTCAGATGAACTAGCCCCAACTACCATTATCCCTGTACAATATAGAATTTTATGTGAAGAAATATAAAAAAGTTAAAGCTCTCGAATAAAAATAAACAGTGGAGATTTTCCCTGACTCTGCGATTCAAGCAAAATCTCGGGGGCTACTGACATAGGCATCCCAAATGGGCCTGCCGAAGATAGTACCCGGGGTTTACTGAAGGCCCAATATCCGAAGAATAAGAAGATTCGGGAGCCCAAGTTGTATTAAGGAAAGTTAGAATTGTAATAGGAAGTGTTATTTGTAAATCTGGCGGGATGAGTTAGAAACCGTCCCGGACTCTGTAACTTGTACAAAACGAAATCCTCGGCTCCACCTCCTATATAAAGGGGGAGACGAGGGACGAAGAGGCAATCGAATCATTATTACAAACCCTAGTTTTCATAATCGTCGAGTACTTTTCGGCTGAAACCTTCGAGATCTACTTACCCTCTACTTCCAACTAAACCCTAGCCTATAATCCATAGGCATTGACAAGTTGATACCTTGTCATCGAGAAAATAGTTGCTAACCTTTTAGGATTAAAAAGAGGAGAAATCTTATCAAATAAAACCAAGTGGCATCCCTCTCACAAGCATTCCATCAAACACCTCTTGTGCACATGTAGAAAAAATGAGCTAGCATACCACCTTCACCACCAAGGAAAAAATGAGGTGGGGGGTGGCTGGCTGCTTGTCTATATATATAGGCATGGCCATTTTGTCGCGGGCCGTATTACGACCCGCGACAAAAGGGGTGCCGACCCCTTTTGTCGCGGGTCGTAATACGGCCCGCGACAAAAGGCCGCGACAAAAGCCTCTGCCGGATTCGGAGCGACGTGGCCACCCCATTTGTCGCGGGTGCAGGCGCTCCCGCGACAAATGGCTCCCACCCTATTTTCCACTAGTGTGATGTGCCTAACTCTACATGTTCAACAACGGCGGAGCTAGTGTGAAATGGGGTACATGTTGTTTTGATCGGTGTCCATGGTAACAAGCTTATAGGCCAGAGCATCAATATTTGTTTCAGAATCAACAAAATTTCCATCTTCTACAATGTTATTCAGCATGTCAGCATAGATTGACTCTTCTGGACGACGTACCTATTTGAGTCAAAACATGCATCAAGTTCATTCTAGCAACATAATATGCAACTTGAGGAAAATAAGGATACTTCTGAAATATGCCGCTCAAATGTAATTTAATAGAAGTAATCATTTTGACCGGTCAAATGCTACATCAGCAAGATGGAGAAGTCACTGCATTGTCCAATTGATGAATGTGTGTTACAAGATTTTTAATGCATTTAGAGCAGATCACACTAGTAGAAAACAGGCCTTTCGTCAGCCCCCTTTTGTCCCGGCCGTGTCACGGGCCGGGACCAAGGCCTAGCCACGTCACCCCGAGTCCGCCCAATCGTACGGCACCCATAGGTCCCGGTTTGTTAGAAACCTTTTGTCCCGGTTAGTATCCCAAACCAGGACCAAAGGGTTTTGCGGCTCGTTGCACCTGCCAGCACCCCTTTAGTCTCGGCTGGTGACACGAGCCGGGACATAAAGTCGAACGCTTCGTTCCCGCGGAAGCATCGCCATTAAATCGATCATCATGCGCCGGCCACGGGAATTTGGGTCGCCGGCGCCGGCAGCCAGCCACGGGAATTTGGGTCGCCGGCGCCGGCAGCCAGCCACGGGAATTTCTCACCCGGTGGCTGGCCTGTTCATCTTCCTTTCCTTTATATGCCTTACATCTTCTCCATCTTGCCACACACATTCTTCACATCTCCATCCCATCTCCTCTACCAAAAAGCTCTCCTCTTCGTCGATGTTTCAGACTCAATGGAACACCTCGCGCGTGATCCGGCTCCTCAAACTAGGGTATACCACCTCATGGCCGAAGGGATGGCTTTCAAGATCACGGTCGCTCTCCGTGCAAGAAGGGTGGAGAAGTGGATCCGCGTTGTGAAGAGGGACTACCTCGACAACGCACCAATCAAGTGCGTCAGCTTGGACTACGAGTTCACCAACCCCCGTGAGAGTGATCAGTGTGCTGCCGTCCTTCAACTCTCGGTAACGTCTGAGAATTTGGTATTCCAGATTTGTCAGGCTGATGAAGTGCCACAAGTTCTCAAGGAGTTCTTGCAGGATGAGACCATCAAATTCTTCGGCGCGGCTATCGGCAAGGATGTGGAAATGCTGAGTCCCTATGGTATTCATATTACTTCTGCGTTCGACCTTCAAAATATACTCCCGAATCCCACTAATAATCCAATTCCAAGTATATATGATCTGGCGAATTCTATCATTGGGACAAATCTTGAGAAGAAAAAGAGGAAAAGGTACAAGAGGAAGGACGCCGCGGAAGAAAAAGAAGATGAACTGATATTTGGGTGGGCCAATGTTCCATTGAGCTACGAACAAATGCGCTATGCCGTTCTGGACGCTCGTCTGAGCTTCGAGATGGCTAGGAGTTATTGGCACCTAGTTGACAAGGAGTTATCTTGAGAAGACGAGCGTCTAGAGCGGCATAGCGCATTTGCTCATAGCTCAATGGAACATTGGCCCACCCAAATATCAGTTCATCTTCTTTTTTTTCCGCGACGTCCTTCTTCTTCTACTTCTTCCTCTTTTTTTCTCAAGATTTGTCTCAATGATAGAATTCACCGAATCATATAGACTCAGAATTGGATTATTGGTGCGATTCGGGAGTATCTTCTGGAGGTCAACGCAGAAGTAATATGAATACCCTAGGGACTCAGCATTTCCACATCCTTGCCGATAGCCGCCCCGAAGAATTTGATGGTCTCGTCCTGCAAAAACTCCTTGAGAACTTCTGGCACTTCATCAGCCTGGCAAATCTAGAATATCAAAATCTCATACGCCACCGAGAGTTAAAGGACGGTGGCGCGCTGATCACTCTCGCGAGGGTTGGTGAACTCGCAGTCCAAGCCGATGCACTTGATTGGTGCGTTGTCGAGGTAGTCCCTCTTCATGACGCGGATCCACTTCTCCACCCTTCTTGCAGGGAGAGCGACGGTGATCTTGAAAGACATCCATTCTGCCATGAGGTGGTATACCCGAGTTCGAGGAGCCAGGTCGCGCGGGAGGTGCTCCATTGAGTCCGAAACATCGACGAAGAGGAGATATTTTGGTAGAGGAGATGAGATGGAGATGTGAATAATGTGTGTGGAAAGATGGAAAGATGTGAGGCATATAAAGGAAAAGAAGATGAAGATAAACATGCCAGCCACCGGGTGATCAATTCACGTGGCTGGCCGCCAGCGCTGGCGACCCAAATCCCCGTGGCCGACGCGTGACAATCGATTTCTCTGTGCGCCAGTAATGGCAACGGTTCCACATGAACGAAGCGTTCGACTTTATGTCCCGGCTCGTGTCACCAGGCAGGACTAAAGGGGTGATGTCAGCCGCAGCGAGCCGCAAAACCCTTTGTTCCCGGTTTAGGATACCAACCGGGACAAAAAATTCCTAACGAACCAGAACCTATGGATGCCGAACGATTGAGCGGATTTGGGGAAACATAGCCAGACCTTTGGTCCCGGCCCGTGACACAGCCGAGACAAAAGGGGCATGGCGAAAGGCATGTTTTCTAGTAGTGTTTGTTTTAGTTCACAAAATATAATTATGAGGGATCCTTTGCACCAGATCATAGTACATTGATTTAGGTGTAATGGCTTCACGGAGTATCTAGCATTCACAATGGTTCTAATTTAGAGAGCCAAGAAAAGAAACAAGACGAAGAAGCTCACATATGTCAGGGGGTAATTATACAACGTTACCTCCATGATTCCAAGTATGGCAACAATCAGATATGGTAGAACAAAATGTGCATAGTATTGGTCATTCTAACTTTGATCGTGCATAGACTCGAACCTCTATTGCTATTCCTCCAATCTAGCCTTCATGGTATTCCCCGCCTCTGATTTTCACAATGATCAGAATGACATCTGATAGCAGCACAGAATAGAGCTTCGCGCCGCTCCCTCTAGAACCAAACGGTCGGAATAAAAGCATGGGTGTGTGCGACCGAATACCTCCCGATCCAGCAAACTCCAGGCAAAAGATGCACTGTTCCATTCACCGGTGTCGCCTTCTGGAACTCATCACTCCAGGTAGATGAAGAAGGATCGGCATCCGAAAGATCTTCATCTTCGCAAAAGAAGACCCTAGGACCATCACCTTTATTCAAGCCTTGCGAGCAGCCCCCACGCCACCCGCCGGAAACCTGCAAGCCGCCACACTAAACCCTACCAGCAGCCCTGAGGCTAGACCAGCACTGGGAAAGGAGACGGCCGAGCAGGGTCGATCCCCCACCGGATCCGGCCCAACCACGCAGCGAAGAGTATCTGGGCGGTGGCAGGGGTACCCAGATCGAGATCTAAGGTTACGACCACCACCCGCCGGCCCTGCTTCTTCACCACCGGCCATGGCGCCGCCATGCGAGGATCTCCGCCACCACCCCAACCAAGGGTGCCGCCCTGGTTGCTGCACAAAGATGAGCCGGCCACACCCACCCTAACAGCCATGGCGGCCTTCCCTGGCGACCTCCGCCCCCAAACCACCTTCGGTGGCAGGGCCCGCCGCCGTCGCGGCAAGGGCCGACGGCAGCGGCGGAGTGGGGAGCAGCATCGGCGAAGGGCTCTGGCGGCGCGCGTGGAGTTGCCCCCGGTGTCTCCCTAGGGGGCGGCACCGAACCTGCTAGTTGCCACCAGTTTCAAATGTTAGTTCAAAAATTAAACAAAAAGAGTAAGATCACTCATGTGTTAGAGCTTTTTATTGAAACAAAAAGAGTATAAAATGCACTTTTGGGAGGTGGTTGTTCATGTCAACGAGTAGTAAAAAAAAGCTATTGTCATCTTCCATACTAAGCAAGTTTGAGAGCGGTTCCGAAATATTTGGGCGAAGCCTCTTTTCATTTATACTACTTATAAAATTGTGACACTCCTCCCAACCTTTGTTTACACATACCATGGCTAACCGAATCCTCGGGTACCGACCAAGCAATCACAAACCATGGAGGAGTGCCCTTTTCTTATAATTTTCCTATTTTCTTCCCCTATTGGAAGTTGTGGTCAAACCAGATCTTCTTTTTTTATATACTTTTTTATGTGACAAGCAAGATGAAGCTCGCGAGTCTTTGAGTTACTTAACTAGTATGGAAAACGATAACCACAATTTTAATTTACTTCCTCATGAGCTAAAAACAATGTCACAAAACGAGGAACTGTTTGAATGTTTTAATGGTAGCACACGAGCAAACTACTATGGAATGGCAACGAAATACTACATATAGGTAGATATGGTGTACACTTTGTCTTATTTGATTTTTGGTGGTTGGATGCATGAATAAAATACTCATACAAATGGAGGCTAGAAAAAGACCGGGTGCGACCAACTAAGAGAGCATAATGGCCATAATCATGCACAACGACAAAATATATTAATCAAAGCACAAAGTGATACACAAGTTGAAAACTAAATGATCATAGAGGCAAGAATTGACTGGAATGTAGTCATAACATGTTGCAAAACATGTGCCAAGTCGACCCAAATAAAAACATTCACAGGAGAATATATACCACAATATTATGCTTGTCTATTGTATGCTAAAAACCTTCAATGGCACACTACACACTCTCAATATTTGAGACTAATCATAATGAAACAATAATTAACAAGCTCATCATGAGAATAACATCTAGCAAGATATGCAAAAAATAACTATGCCACAGTCTAAAAATGCTTTCATTTGCATCACATACACGTATTTTTTTTTCATGCTTCCAACGCCAACCAAATGAAATCAAACAACTCTCATATATATATATGAAAAAAGAGTACATGTACAGAGAGCTATTGAAACTCAAATAAATGTAAAAGTGGAGCGTGTCTCTCTCCAACGCAAAATGCATAACAGTGGAGCGTGTTTCACTCCAAAATAAACATGCAAAACAGCGGAGCGTGTCTCACTCCAAAGTAAATATGCAAAGCGGTGGAGCGTGTCTCACTCCAAAGTAAACATGAATGATGGGATCCAACTTTTTTGAAAGTAAACACACAGCAAAAAGTAAAGACGCTCCAAGGATAACACATATCACATGAAGGAATAAAAATATAGCGTGTTGAAAAATGATCTGGTGTTTTTTTTTGATTGAGAGGGGAAAACGGGGCTATAGGCCCGGTTCATTTGGGCCTTTAGTCCCGGTTTCCAAACCGGGACCAATTAGGCGGGACTAAAGGTCCCCCCCTTTAGTCCTTAGTCCCGGTTGTAAAACAAACCGGGACTAAAGGTCCCGTTGTAACACGAACCGGGACTAAAGGTTATTTCGTTATTTTTTTTATCTATTTGGTTCCCAATTATTTTTCGCTCCTCTTTTTTTTCCTATTTTTTCAGAATTTCTAGTATTTCAGTTATTTAACTAGTTTAGTTTCTAACTCCACTTAATCTCTAACTACCCTTAATCTCTAACTACCCTTAATCTCTAGTCAAATTACTTACTCGTGGTCCAACTTCCCGCTCGGTCACCCATCCTCCCACTACTCCAGCAGTAGCACGCTTAACTTCCAAGTTCCTTTCCCATCTCGCTTCCAAGTGCTTCGCGCGCATGTTGTGATACTAGTATCATATCAATCCTATTAACATGTTGGTCGATGTCACACTTATTTATTATTCGAATTCCAAAAAATTATTTTAATAAACAAAACTAATAACGTACATGTTGTGGTAATTATAATTATAATTTTTTAAATTTGTATTATAATTGTTTTTTTAATTTATTATTTTTTATTATTTTTTTGCCAAACTTGAAAATTTGAAAATCTAAAAAATTGGCTAACTTTATGGTTAAGTAATAGTAATCTTTATGCATGATGTAATTATTATTTTAAAAAATTTTAAAAAATAAAATTCTGAATTTCTGGCAAAAACTAAAATCTTCCTGCTTTCATATTTTCATTTGGAATTTTGAGAATCTAAAAATTGGCTAACCGGGTAAACCCGGGTGAATTCGGATGTAACTTTTTCCCAGGATTTTTTTGATATATTATACGTTTTTTTTCGACTTCGTACGCAAAAGTTATTGCGATTTTACCATTTTTCAAAACATTTTTGCAAAATAAGTGAAAATTCAAATTTGTTAATTTTCCCTAATAGTAGGTTGCATAACATACAAGAATCCGAAAACATTTTATTTTTTGAATTTTGTATCAATTTCTTTTCTATTTTACAGTATTAAAAAAGGCGATCCAGGGGGGGGGGGGTGTGGAGGTGCATGGGGAGGCAAAAAACCCTTTAGTCCCGGTTCGTATTACCAACCGGGACTAGACCACCCTTTAGTCCCGGTTTGTAGACCACCCTTTAGTCCCGGTTCGTATTACCAACCGGGACTAAAGGGTCCAAACAAACCGGGACTAAAGGGTTTTCATGATGAACCGGGACCAATACCCCCTATTGGTCCCGGTTTGGTTCAAAACGGGGACTAAAGGGTAGGACGAAAGGCCTCTTTTCCACTAGTGCACAGAAACACGATTTGATTGCTAGAGGCTCGTGTTGAGCCTCGTCTTTCTTTTCTCTTAATTTCTGGGTACAGATTACAAGGGGTAGTTACATATATATATATGCTAAGCTAGACCTAGATGCAAACCGATTAGGAGTGCAACACTAATCCTACCCGGACACTCGTATACGGTCCGTATACGGACGGAGCACACGACACCCTGCCGGTGTCGGATCGTGCTTAATCCTAACAATCACCCCCCTAAGCACGACGTGTGCTTCACTTCGACCAGGGTCCCAAATACGCCACTTACTTTGCGTAGGTGTTACCCTCGGTATTGCTTGCACCGTTTCGGCTATCATCGTCGACATTGCTTCCGTCGTTCCTTGTATCTTCCATGTCACCGACTTTACTTTCGATGGCTTCTCCATGGCTTGACGCCGACCGTTCTCCTTGTCCGCGTCTTCGGGCTTCACCTCTTCCTTGGTTCGTAAACACCAAACTCGACCTTGCCCCCCTTCTTCACATCTTGTCCGGACTGGACTAATTCCGCGAAGAGCCGCCGGTGAGTACAAATCCAAAACATTACGGAAAATTTCCGCAGTTGGTCTTCGTTTTCTCTTTTCCTGTACTGTCGGATGAGACACTAAAGTCACCATGGCAGGAGCGCTTGGTCCTGGCCGCTCTGGTCGCGACCCACAAACATCAGCTGAAGCTGGTGATTTTTCTTCTGTCAGCATGTGACTTGCTAATCCGTTGCTAAAGCTGCTCTTCTCTTCTGGATCGTGCATTTGGCCTACTGGATGGTCACTATCCAGCCACTCTTCCCTGCGTTTTTTTTTTTTTTTTTTTTGAGAGAGATCCACCCGCCTTTATTATCTCACAAACATCGGGATACAAACGCCATCCGGTGGCGATAAAAACCAAACTTGGCGGTCTAGATCATCTGACACTACAAACTTAGCTAAAGAATGAGGTTACTTATTCGAACCTCTCCTCTCGTGACAGAACGAGAGTTCCTCAAAATCCCGCTTTGCATCCCTCAGCTCCATAGTAATGAGAGCATAGACACCCCGCGTTCCTTCTTCAATGCTTGCAATCACATTGCTGCAGTCGCTCGCCACCCGCACCCGCCGAGCGTTGATGTCTCGAGCAAGGGCGATCGCCTCCCGACACGCCAGTGCTTCTACCGTCTCCGCCGCGACCTGCCCGCTCAACACCACCGCAGAAGCACCCACAAACTTCCCAGAGTCATCTCTCGCCACTGCGGCTACTGATCCTCGCCGCGTATTCTTTCCCATAGCTGCATCAACATTGATCTTGATCACCCCGCCTGTTGCCCTTCTCGCCGCCCGCCTTGTGCCGTCGCCTCCGCTCTCCGGCAACCGCCGTCTCCGTCCGCTGTGCACGCCGGCTGGACAACTGGCGACTGTCCATCCTTAGAACTTCGAAGATTGCCTAATTCGACATCAAGGTAAGCCCCAATTCACCAAGTTTTTCACCAATTCCTCTTGTCAATCCCTCTGTTATGATTTCTTAATTATTTTCTGTTTCAAATTCCATGTCAGTATTGTATTAGTTCCCATGCAAATGGCTTGACTGAGCCTAGTTTTACTCTCTCGCTATGGAGCGAAGCTATGGAGCGAATTTATAAGGAAATATGTTCTTTTTGTGAACTTCACTTTCTGAAAATCTGGAATGAACTCACCATATCTTAATGTGGCAATATTATCGTATAAGGAAATACGTTCTTTTTGTCCTTAGTTCCTATGTTGTTGTGAGCTTGGTTTTTTTTTTTTTTTTTGCCCCCACTCATTTTTCATCCTGGCTCCGCCCATGATTATATTTACACACAATAACTAACAAAACAAAACCAAGCAAGAAAGCAAGGGGTCTATTTATTTCAATAATCAAAGCATCTCAACACTAAGACTAAGTTGAATTAGATACATATTTCAGAAGTCAAAATCACACAAATGCTATCA
Organism: Lolium perenne; assembly: GCF_019359855.2. Taxonomy (NCBI): domain Eukaryota; kingdom Viridiplantae; phylum Streptophyta; class Magnoliopsida; order Poales; family Poaceae; genus Lolium; species Lolium perenne. The sequence continues at coordinate 29,408,582 of NC_067246.2, read as the reverse complement.
TGACTGAATATGGAATGTAGTTTGGCATACCACTCATGTCCACTCTATTTTTTGCATCACACATTATTTACCGATGGTCACTACTTGTAAAGCTTGCTGCCATACAGATCACACCTGGCATAGGTGAGGAAGTGAAAATCATGAATAGACGGTCCATTAAGTTTCGAAACCATAGTAGCTTCTAGTTTTGTACCAAAATTTCGTATTTTTTGCCGATTGAACCTAGATTAGAGCTCGATAATGCCGTATGGCCCAAACTTATAGGACCCGCATAAGGTATGGTCCAAACTTATAGGACCTCCGGTGCATTTTACTCTTTTGAATTTAATTTTAGGGATGCACAGGTTCATCCGTGCCATAGTTTAATTTGAATTGCATATCATTGATATTTCAAATACTAACTCATAATTCAAACCAAAAGTTACAACATGCCAATCATTTCAGTCATAGCTCAGCAAACATTATTTCATACCTGAAATACCTGTTAATATTAATCGCACATGCAAGTTAGAATTGTACATAGGAATTGCATGTTTGTCAAAATATTGGCTAGCTAGATTTGTTACGGCTAGCAGAACTCAATCAGCATGTACAATATGCCATAGGTCTGACCAAGTATCAGCTAGAGTTTTTACATAAAAAAAAATCTACAAGCATGAAAACTGCTCAATAGTCCCGGGACATCAAGGTAGTGGTTGGCTGCGTAGAAGTAGTGATAAGCTCACCAAGTCTGTGCCAATTTCACCAGAAAAAACCCCAAACATCCCTTGAGCATTCGCATCAGGCTGTTGGTTAAGAACATCTGAAGAGTCAACATTTTCCAGAAAATAGTGGTGACAAGCAGCTTAGCACATTCATATAAGGCATGAATAATCTGCTATAATTTTGATGGCATACATGTAAATTAGAGAAGTTTGATATAAGCAAAAAGACTATACTAGACAGTTTCACTTTCAATAATGTGGTCTATATGGACTAACAATTAAGGAAGCGCTCACAAACAAGGATGTATAACCATAAAAACATGACGGTGTTTACATGCAAATTGTAACGAAACATATTGGACAAGTTCCCCTAGGTGATAAAAAATGAGGACCTGCCACCTAGTTGAGAAACCAATAATCACCAGAAGATGCTGGTAAACCATAATACAAAATGAATACGAGCAACCAGAATAATGTGGTCCATATGGACTAACGATTAAGGGAACACTCACAAACAAGGATGTATAACTAGAAAAAACATGACGGTGTTTACTTGCAAATTGTAACGAAATATATTGGACGAGTTATGAGGACCTACCACCTAGTTGACAAACCAATAATCATCAGAAGATGCTGGTAAACCAGAATATAAAATGAATATGAGCAACCACATATGCTAATTCTCAAAGCATTCTCAATGAATACTTGAGTGAGTGCAAAGGTTTCTGTGCATGACGAAATAATCTGTAAATCAATTATGCACAAACATGAACATCAGGTTTTAAGTAACTCACCAAGGCAACTAAGCTGAAAGTTTCTCTGAATATGTGAATATCATAGACTATGTCCCTGCATCCCTGCAGAGAACCACCAAGAATACAAAATAAGACATGAACAAATAATAATTGAAGAGAAGTTGTAGTTATACCATGGTTCCTTCTCTTGAACTGTCATATGCAGGAGCAGACTGCAGCTTCATGGAAGCTCAATGCTATTTCTACTGCTGCTTCTAGATCCCTCGATGAGATAATTGTTTCTAGCAGAGAAATACACATAGCAGGTCAGGCAGTGGCTACAAATGGTTTGCTCAAAACAGATGAAAGAGTGCATCTGCTCACCTTCTTGCAGTATGTAGATATCTTTAGATGTGTAATAGTGTATGAGTAGTATTTCATTGTCTTCTTACTCCGAAACAGGCAACCAAGTTGTTTTGAACCCTGAACTCAACCCAGAATTGACCCACTTAATGTCAAAAAAAAATGTAAGCCTACGAACTGGAAACAAATGATACCAGTACTATCCATCTACATCATGCCATAGCACTCATGTTAAGTTTCCATTTGAGCTGGTATACTTTACCATATAATATTATCAATAAATCACAACCACTAAATAGTAAATACCTGAGCAAGCAACATAATTTGCAGTTAAGGTTGACTAGGTAACTACAGAACAAACCATTTTGTTGTGCTTGCCCAAATGGATCAACGTGGCTATGTCACTACGTGAACTTATTAAAATGGTTCAAAAGTGGTTGGACACCATATAAACACAGGGCTTACGGGCTGAGCATCTTGGTTACAAGTTGCTTAGTAGGAAGGACTTGCACAGCAAGAGCGCCGATAAATAAAAAAAAACTAGAATGATCGGACTGACAGCAACATAAGTGACTGAACCAATAAAAGAACACTAGAATGATCGATCTCTAGACACCCCCCAATCCCCACCTAAAATCAAATCAAAATTCGAGATTATTGCTGGGCATACACCACTGCCAAAACGAGAGAGGAAAACTAACACTTGGGGGACTGGGGGTACGACGACGTGTAGATCTGGCGTGGCGGCCGTCGAATCAGCAAGGGCCGGCTCGGTAACCGCGACATGGCACCGGTGGCCGTCCAATCAGCAGGGACAGGACGGTCACCACGATGTATAGCTCCCGTTGCCGTCGAATCAGCAGGGGCGGTGTGACCACCAAGGGCGCCGTCACGACGGTCCGAACGACCATGGTTCGACCGGCCACAGCTGGAGTTTGGAATGGAGAGCGCTGAGAAGGGGAGGAAAATGGAGAGGGGGCAGGGCATGGCGGGGCGGGGCGGCATCGGAGTCGGAGATCTGGAGGCGCGGAAGAAATCTTCCGACGAGGGGTGGGGGGAAGAAGAGCGATACATTTGGCGAGCTCGGACTGGAGTTTTCTTGTCTCACTGGGCGGCTGTGGGCCCACACGCGCATACGGAAATGCAAAACGCGCACATTTCATCTGAACATTTCCCAATTATTTCGCACGTAATTTTTCTTTTTAGAACATTTTCTCACGTAAATTCATCTTTCTTGTTTACTGCTTTTCTACCTTCTCGATTCTGGAGGCTAATTAGCTCCAGCGAAAGAAGGAGAACCAGCAACTGTGGTTTAGTGCTTTTCTATCCTTTTGACTGCTAATTAACTTTACCCGCAAAAAAAAGAATGCTACTAATTAACTTCAGAGAAAGAACAAGAACCAGTTGAATGGTTAGAGAGGCAGTCGCATCACCAGAGTTTAACCCTTTGGTATATCATAATGGTGAAATATTCATTAATAGGAGGCGATATTTTCGTCGGTAGCAAATCGTCAATCTCAAAGCTACCTAAACAGATCGATTCTTCGACTAAGTGTTTTTAAGGTGTTCATATAGGTAGGATATGTATGCATGCTGCATTCGTTTCTTGGGTTGGGTGCATGTATCTATTTGTGAGCTTCTACGTCTATAGTGTGTTTCGCGCAAAAAAAAAGTAGGCAAAGAACCTAGGCTCTAGGTAAAATGTGAATTTTCCGTAGCAAAATATTGTAAAACAATAACATTTTAGCAGCTAGTCAAAAGATAAAACCTATTGACAAATACAAGTATTTTGAATATTATGACCTATATTTTGGAGCATCTTTAGATGATCCCGCCAGCCCATATAATGGTCGCCGATATACTTTTTTGGTAAAAGAAAAGATTCACGTAGATAGGATACCCAAAAAAAGGCCTGGCCTTGATATATTTTTCAGGGTGCTAGAAATGGCGCAGAAATCTAGAGAGAGTCGGTTCAGCCACTCGAATTTCTCGCTCCCCTATAGACTCGCAATAATTGATGGGAGTGACATTTCAGTTCCGCACCTTGAGCTTCCCCACGCCGGTGATCTCTCTGACCCCGCCTCTTCTAGCCTCGCCGTCTGGTCGCCATCATGGAGGTCACCCCGACCTTCCACCCCTCTCTCCTTCCACCGTCCCGACAATGACGCCCAATCTTACCACCTCTGGGGCAAAGCGTAAGAGACATGGCAACCACATCAAGCAAGGAGGCGGTGCTCTTGCGGGTGTGAGCTTTGGGGCAAGTCCCACGTCGATGTTGGAGGCCACCAATGGTGGCAAAGCGACGTCTTTCGTGGGTCCGCATAACCGCGAGGCTGGATGTATTTGTAAAAGAGTTTTGGGAGATGCAACGAATGGAGATCATGCAATGGAGAAGCAAGAGTATCTTGCCACTATGGCCAGTGGTGACGCTTCTTTGGGTGGTGGTGATGGTCATTCTGATGGTGGTGATCATTTAAGTGGTGATGGTTATTCCGACGGTGGTGGCGGCGATGCTATGGCTAGTAGAGAGGATGGCACAATAGCCGGTGACAAAGGTGGCACAATGGCCGGTGATGGAGGTGTCACAGTCATCGGTGAAGGTGATTGTGCAATGGCCTGTGGCGATGAAGATGGTGCCTGGGACAATGACATGCCATCATGGGACCATACAAGCCACGTCTTGATCTTCTGAGGCAATTTTTTTATTGAGCCTTTGGTCCATTAAAAATTAAGATTTGTGTACAAATTCTTCCTGGGCTAATAAATGGACCCCTTCTTGTTGGGCTTTCATTGTTCGCTATTGTGATCACATTGTCAATGTTTGATTTGATCATCAACAACTTGTTTGATTGCTTGTTTTTTTACACGTTTTCAATTGGTACTTGTTCTATTAGGCATAGTTTTTTGTTTGTGAAATAATTGGGAATTAATTGTGTTGTAAAATATTTGTAATCTTCAAATTATGACTCTTTATATGTTTTATGTTTGATCTATAAGCCATAAATATTGATTTGCGCTACCAGCGCGGGTTTGGAGCACAACAAAACTCATACCATTAAAAGAACCGATGCTAGTTAGCGCCAGTTCGGCCAGAGCCCGCGTGGCACCGCAAAACTTGTTTTGGGGTACCGATACTTATTTTCTAATATCGAGGTATACAATGCTCTTAGAAGTGTAAACTGGCTACTCCTCTTGCTCGTAAACACGAACGCAATGGCTGGAGTCCCGCATATGTTGCTTTGTCCCCTCAATGACTGAGTGATACACGTTCAACACCTGAAGATGTTAGATACGGGACAAGCCCATCAGAAACACTACCATTGCATCATCATTGCCACGATCTCCCCCCTTCGACGACATAGCTGCTCCCGGGCCGGAGGCACTCCCGCGTCGCCTCATCGCCGTGTTCGAGCCACAACCACCCTTACCTCCACTTTCCCTCTAACCATGCCTATCTTCTTCGGTTCCGACAAGGTCCCTCATAACCCCACTCAAAACCTAAGTCTTCGACGTGCTCTTTGCACCCACCACCCCTAAGTTCCATTCCTCGCCTTCGTCGGCGAAGCCACGACCAACCACGTCGTCTCCTTCTCGAGCAAGGTCTTGGCATTGCCTCCACCGTCGACATCGTGGTAGGTCGCGTCATCCCGGTCGTTGGCTTGTCCTCTTCATCCTCCCCGACGGGATCAGCCGCGGCATCGGGGCTATGGTGTGGCCGGCCCGGTTGCGTCGGAGGGGTGCGTCGACGCGCTAACGGATGCAATTTCGAGATTTGGCCCGGGGTGGAAGCCCACTACTAACCCACATGACTGGCCCATGAACTGCACAGCACAGCAGACGAACGAGCAAACCCTTCCTGCCCGTGTCGCTGCTCGTTGCGGCGGGACGTGCGAGGCGCCACGCCGCCGGCCACTCCATCGTCGCCGGCTTGCTGCTTGCTGCTCCCCGCCCTTCTCCGCCGCTCCCCATTACGCTGGCTGTGCTGCCTGCTACACCTCCGCACTACCGAGGCAGGCTCGCCTGCTACGCTGCTTTCTTCCACGCCTCCGTCCGCCCTACCGCGAGCTTCTGTTCCCCGGTTGGGTGGCGGTCCCCCCTATCCCCCCTCCCCCAGCAGCCAGGACCCAGGAAAACTCCCCAAGGGCTAGGTAATCTCTATCCCTCTCAAGTCTCAACCCGCCTGTCCTATTGAACTGATTCCGTGATTTAATGAAACTGCTATCGATTTCATGCTAAAACAGTAGAAGGTGAAGAAATTTCATCCGCTAGTCTCAATACCCAACTAATCAGCAACTCCCAAACTGAGCCTTCTTCTACTGTTTATGTGGTCATAGGAGCCTCAGATCAACTAAGCCATTTATCTGTTACCAAGTACTATCTTTTGTATCCCCGTATTGCCATTTATAGTTTTCCTATCGTATTTTATGAACTTTCTTGGATCGTTAACAGTTGAGTGGAAATTATATGTTCATCTTAGCAATCAAACCAAAAAAATTATGCCTTGATGAGATTTTTTCGGAGTAGTTGCTAAGCTCTATCTTTCTTTTGTTGTTGCTCGGGGCTTGCTGCAATCCTGGCTCCTCCACTGATTGTGTCTATCTTTCAAGATCAACAGTTGGACAATCATGCCTCCGAAGCCTGCTCTGAGTGCTAGTCGCAGTGCGAGCAGGAAGCGAGGCAACCCCATGTATTTCAGGACGGTATAATGCTGGAATCCCCACCATCAGTAGGATAGTTTATTCAGTTCACGTTGTATTGAAGTCAAAGTCATTTTAATCCACCTCATACCCTGTAGACCGATTGCAGATTGTCACCTCACCTCCTTTTACAAATCATGAAGCTTATCGTTGAAAATGATCAGCAGAAAGGTTATGTCAAGGAAATTGGGTTTGGGAGCTTCTTGTCCATGGGTGAATTTGAGATGAACAACGCTCTTACCCTGTGGTTGGTTGATAAGTTTAATTGTGACAGCGAGGCTCTTGAGTTTGAAGGTGGCATATCGATTCCGGTAAGGCCACTTGTGAAGAGGGTCCTTGGAATCCCTTCAGGCCCTATCCAAGTTGTAGAGGGTCTAGATGTTGACGACGCTCTCTACTGTCAGTATACTTGTAATCGCAGAGCAAAGAATGCGATGGAGGTGGCAAATGAAATGTGCATTATAACTGACAAGGAACCGTTCTGTATAGCATTTATGATGGCGATACTCGGAATTTATCTAGCACCAGATACATCTGGGGCCGTCAATAGGGCCTTACTGGGAGCTGTTAAGCAGGTTGATAAACTCAAAGACATGGACTGGTGCAATTTCGTTGCTACCTACCTCTTCAAAGGAATCAAGGAATATAAAGAATCCAACACAACTTGTGTTTCTATAAAGGGATGTCTCCACATACTGAGCGTAAGAATCATTCTGACAACGTTTCTGTAATTAATTATTATTTGGTCTAACAAATTGTTTGAATGTGCTGATTGAGCTTGTTCATCTATAAATTAATCCTAATTCTTGTCATTGCAATGCAGGTCGTATTCATCGATCATGCTGCGTTTGAAGTACCAGTTGGTTTTCCACGCTTGGGTGTTGTCACTACAAAACATATCAATTGGGTTGTTTCACATCCCTTCACTAGCTTGATGGTAATGACTTGTGCACTAAAATTCTTTAAGCAATTTGTAATATGCTATTTCTTTGAATATACGATTGCAAACACTAGTTCCCTATTCGCTAATATGAACATTATTTCTATTCATTATTATGCGAAGATGTACCTTGTTTTAAATTAATGGTGCTCTCTACAGGCATTAACAGCCTTCTAGGCTATAACACACATGCATCCATTGAACAATGCAATCAGTGCAATGACTTGTCCACCTTGCTTATTGAACATTTGTTTGCCAAACTAATGCCTGTCAAGTTAATTACTTCTATGAAATTACATTTGAGTGGAATATTTCAGAAGTATTCGTATTCCTTAAGTTGCGCATAATGTTGCTACAATGAACTTGATGTCTGTTGTGATTCAAATAGGTATGTCGTCCAGAAGAGTCAATTTATGCTGCTGTGCTGGATATCATGCCAAAAGATAACATTGTTGAAGATGGCAAATGTGTTGATTCTGAAACAAATACTGATGCTCTGGGCGATAAGCTTGCTACCACCAACACTGATCAGAATAACAACAAGGATCCCGTTTCAGCAGAGATTGACACTGCCATAACAAGTCCCAGTACAACAAGCTCGGCAATTGTTGAACATGCAGAGTTAGGTACCTCACCTCGCTCACCAGGTACAAACCAGACACTCACTGCTTATAACATTATCTATAGTCAGGTTTAATAAATTGCGCAGAAGCATTTTTTTATCAACATTACTTGTCCCAATTGATATGCTATAAATTCAGTATACTTGTGATTTTGTACATCGAAAACTCCGAAGTAAACCTAAGCTTGGGTGATCCTTTTATCCTATCCCCATCAAGCCATCATTTCTCTAACCTACGCTGTATCTTGAGCTGTATAATTCTTTGTAAATGGCAAAAGGAATACAAAATCTGGGCACACCAACCACCTCACTCGTATGCATCTTAGCCCAAGCAGACCGAAAACTTGTTGTACTTTTCCCGTGTGCTGGAGTCGGTTGGTGGCCAGACCAAAGACCTGTACTGGGGTTAAAGACCTGCACCATGCCAGCCAACTCATTAAGGACGCTCAGCCCCAAGCAGCCCAGCTTCGACACAGCTAACACTTTCTATAACTTAATTAGGTGAGATCTACAGATTCAAAATTAGAACCCTGCATACTTGCCACTGAGCAGTCATGAGCTTAGAACAGGAGACATAATTCTTAGTCCAAGGGGAGTGGTTTTACTGGCGGGGCGCTCCCCCCTCTGCCCTGCCATGGACATGAACATGAACTTGAGCTCCTTCTGAAACCCCAGTAGTCATAATATTCAGTATTGAATTTTGAATCATAGCTGGCGCCTTTAATACTGTCCCAAAGGGTCAGACACCAACTAGAAGCAAATTGCAGCTGTTGGTTGAGATAATAAATTTGGATGCGTACTCCACATCATATTTCTGTTGTTGAATTTACATTTCCAATTTACATCTCATACCAGATAATCCAGAATGCCCAGAACAGTAATTAAAAACGCAGAACAACTGATGCCATTGGATCAATTTTACACAACAAATTTGTCGATACAATATTATAGCAATAATCTGGTCACACAACCAGTAGCTAAATATAGTTCTGTTACAGGTTTAAAAAATAGAGGATACACTTAGTCAGCAAATCACTAATTAAAGTACAGACTTAGCCCAATATCGGTTTCTGTGTCCCAAACTAGGGTTCATCTGAATAACTATATCGTTCTTAACACAACTGTTCTTCCGGTGACCAGGTAAACCACAATTAGAACATTTTGCTTCTTTCTGAGGCTTCGCAACACCTGGCGGTCTTTGCGGACATGTCATGCTCTTGTGTCCAGGCTGCTTGCAGATCATGCAGAATCTTGTCCCTTTTGAGGTTGTTTCATATGGAGGCCTGTCGCGGCTAGTGGTTGGCCTCCCCCCGCTCCTATTCTTAGATGGAGCAAGAAGAGCAGCATCTAGTCTCATCGGCAATGTACATCCAGCTTCACGTGGAACCTTCTCGAGGTCAATCGGAGCCACGTTTCCATCTGCACGGGCTATCTTGGCCTCCCCACAAGTCCTAAGCCATCACCCTCTACACCCATCTTAATCAGTTTTGGTAACAACTCCTTAATCGTCCCCATTGCAGTGTTGTATGTCTCAACATTTGTATCCTCGAGTCGAACCACCTCCATAGCATTGAGGTATAACTGGGAATGCTGGTAGCTGACCGACTTCACCAATCCCTAGTCTTTTTGGTATTGCTTCAGTTGCAAGGGTAAAACGTCTCTTGCATCTACTGTCCATCTTTTCATCACATGTAACGCTAGGATCTCTGTGCAACGAAGATGAACAAGCACCTACAGGAAAAAGAATACCGTTAGTGATCTCCCTCCAACTTATAGATGAATAAACAAAACAGTGACATTTCAACTAGGCAAACAACAATTTTACTGCAGCATCATGCTTTTATAATAACCACATTCCACATTAACCTCGTGATGCACCTTGAACCATTTTTCTCTAGCGTCACTGTCGAAATCCTTCGCCACGTAACGTTCACCAGGGATCACCTTGTCAACACATTGGATATGTGTTTTGCAAAAAAAAAATGCAGATAGATTTAATGAAATCCTTTTGTAAATACCTTTCAAAACTATTGCTCCCATCATTTTGACGAATTCTGTGAATACCCATTCAAAGTTTTCAACTTTCTCTTCCCGGAGCAGCACACGGCAAAGAAAACACTCTGAAAATGGTGAATGTCAATGTGTTTATGCGAAGGCCAATGTGCCCCTTCCCCAAATGAGGCCGAAAGATCATGAATGGCGTTCCCTGCCCTCGCAAATGTAGCAGCCATTATCTTTGGAACGCAACAATCTAAAACGACATCCGTGACCCTTGGTTTACCCTGCAAGTGTAAAATTATAACCAAAGTCAATATCATCTTCTACAAATATGAGTTAAAAAATTCAGGAAAATGTAGGGATTTTTTTCTAAATCACTTACTGCGCACCCTCGAACAATTTCTTGCACGCATTTCACTCGATTCACGATTTAGCCTGCTTTTCCCATATCAAACACCAAATCCTTGTTCTTAGGAATACAGATTGTACCAATCATAAGCTTCACCTAATCAAATGTAACACCAACAGACAGTACAATTATTTCACCATTGCCTCTAGTTGGGTAGTCATGTAAGGTTTGTTTAAAAGCACTCACGCGTGAAGAATTCAGTGTCCTCTCTGGAGGTGCTTTTCCTACCCGATACCTATAATTGACAGTTCATTTTTTTCGTCATTACAAAATGCAGACATGATTACTACAAACAAAAAACATCAAAGCCTTTTTCTCAAGCAAGTTGGGGTAGGCTAGATATGAAACCCAACAAAAATTAAAGGAAGCCAAAACAAGAACGACAAGGAAAAAGAGAGTAAACTAAGATTCGGGAACATGGATCGCTGATCTCCATGCAGTCCTATCAAGAGCCAAGACTTTAGGTACATTCCAATCCCAAGTCTCTTTTACCGCTTCCACCCAAGTCAACTTTGCTCGTCCTCTACCCCTTCTAGTCTCCTCCATACTTCTTAGAAATCCACTGTTGCTTCAGGAGGCCTACGCTGGATATGCCCAAACCACCTTAGCCAGTGTTGGACTAGCTTCTCGTCGATTGGTATCACGCCTAGCCTATCACGAATTACCTCATCCCTAATCCGGTCCCTTCTTGTATGGCTGCACATTCATCGTAGCATGCGCATCTTCGCGACACTCATTTGTTAGATGTGTTGTCTTTTAGTTGGCCAACATTCTGCCCCATATAGCATCGCTGGTCTGACTGCCGTCCTATAGAACTTACCTTTTAGCTTTTGTGGAACCTTGTCGCATAGGATACCAGATGCTTGCCACCACTTCATCCACCCTGCCTTGATCATGTGGCAAACATCACCGTCGATATCACCATTGCTTTGCAACATTGATCCGTCTAGTATCGAAAGGTGTCCCTCTTAGGCACTATCTGTCCTTCTAATCTGACATCTATGTCTTCGTTGGCAACCCCACTAAAGACGCATCACATGTACTCGTCTTGGTCCTGCTAAGTCTAAACCCCTTTGACTCCAACGTCTGCCTCCAAAGCTCTAACTTCCTATTTACGCCAGCCCTAGTTTCATCTACTAGCACCACATCATTAGCAAAGAGCATACACCAAAGAATATCTCCTTGTATATCCTTGCTCACCTCATCCATCACAAGGAAAACATGTATGGGCTCAAGGCTAACCTTTGATGTAGTCCTATGAATTTCTCCTTGTGTATCCTTGGTCACCTCATCCTTCACCAAGGAAAACATGTATGGGCTCAAGGCTGACCCTTGATGTAGTCCTATCATGATTGGGAAGGTATCAGTCTCATTATCACATGCGCGAACACTTGTCACAACACGGTCATACATATCTCTAATGAGGGTAATTTACATTGTTGGAACGTTATGTTTCTCAAGCGCCCACCACATGACCGCCCTTGGTATCTTGTCATACGCCATCTCCAAGTCAATGAAGACCATTTGTAGGTCCTTCTCCTTATATCTCTCTCCATAAGTTGGCGAAGTAAGAAAATCGCCTCTCTAGTCGACCTCCCAGGCATAAAACTGAATTGGTTTTTAGTGATATTCGCCACTCTCCTCAAGCGATGCTCAATGATTCTCTCCCAAAGTTTCATAGTATGACTCATAAGCTTAATCCCTTGATAATTAGTACAACTTCGAATATCTCCTTTATTCTTGAAGATACTAATATGCTTTTCCTCCACTCTCCGGGCATCTTGTTTGATCGAAAAATGTTGTTGAATAGCTTAGTTAGCCATACTATTGCCACGTCTCCAAGTCTTCTCCACACCTCAATTGAAACATCATCAAGGCCAAGGGCCTTTTCCCATTTCATCCTTTTGTGGGCCTCTTTAACCTCAAGTTCTTGGATCCTCCGCATGAGGTGCCTATTGGTGTCATCAAAGGAGTCATCCAGCTTGGGCATAGTGCCCTCGTTCCCATCATTGAATAACCCATCAAAGTACTCCCTCCATCCGTTCTTGATCTCTTCATCTTTCACTAGAAGTTGATTAGCCTCGTCCTTGATGCATTTAACTTGGTTGAGGTCCCTCGTCTTCCTCACGAATTTTCGCCATCTTGTAGATATCCTTCTCGCCTTTCTTTGTGCCTAATCTATCATATAGCTCATCGTAGGCCTGTCCCCTTGCTCCACTCACAACTCGCCTTGCATTCTTCTTGGCCTCTTTGTACTTCACCATGTTGCTTGTGCTTCTATCGTGGTGCCAACTCTTGTAGCACTTCTTCTCCTTGATGACACTTTGGACATCCTCATTCCACCACCATGTGTCCTTAGCTTCCGGCTTCTTACCTTTTGTCACTCCAAGCGCCTCCCTGGCTACCTTCTGAATGAAAGTACCCATCTTCACCCACATGCTATCCGCATCTCCCTCTTTGTCCCATGGTCCTTCCATGATCATCCTCTCCCGAAAGGTCTGTTGTGCTTCCCCTTTGAGCTTCCACCACTTCGTTCTTGTGATTTTGGTGCCTTTATCCCGCATCACACGAGTGTGAAAACGAAAGTCGACTACCACAAGCTTATGTTGCGCCATAACACACTCCCCATGGATCACCTTGCAATTCAAACAAGCCTTCATATCCCTTCTCCTAGTGAGGACATAATCAATCTAGCTAGTGTTGGGCACTACTAAAGGACACTAAGTGAGATTGCCTCTTCTTAAAAAAGGTGTTAGCGATTAACAAGTCATAGGCTACCACAAAGCCCAGGATGTCTTTACCCTCCTGGTTTGTGGCACCATACCCGAAGCCTCCATGCACACCCTCAAACCCTATGTTAGTTGTGCCCACATGGCCATGAGATCTCCTCCAATGAAGAGCTTCTCATTTGATGGAACACTTCTGACAACATCCTCCAAGTCCTCCCAAAACTGCCTATTAGCGCTCATGTCGAGCCCAACTTGTGGGGCATAAGCACTAACAACGTTCAGGACAAGATTCCCATGTACTAGCTTGACTATGATGATCCTATCCCCCTTTCTCCGAACGTCCACTACTCCATCCTTAAGGCTCTTGTCTATGAGGACGCCTACGCCGTTCCTAGTAACGGTTGAACCTGAATACCCAAGCTTGAAGCCGGTATTCTCGTCTTCCCTCGCCTTCTGACCCATCCATCTAGTCTGACACAAAGGATATTTACACGCCTCCTGATCGCAGCATCCACTAACTCCTTAGCTTCCCGGTCAAGGATCCTACATTCCAACTACCCACCCGCAGCCTATTTGCCTCGGCTAGCTTCTTTGCCCTTCTCATCCGTCGAGAGAGATGCAAAGACCCTTGCTCACTTAACACTACTCCAGGCAAAGATGTAGTGCGCCACTATGGCGGTGGCAGCCTAGCCCTTGCTCATTTAACACCACATCCGGGTTCCGATATGGCGCGCCACTAAGGCGGTGTGGCCCAGCCCTTGCTCATTTAACACCACACCCGGGTTCCGATATGGAGCGTCGCTGAGAGGGTTACGCCCCAATGAATTTCTATTGGGTTTCATATCCATAGGAGTATTAGTCAGTACAACAATTAGTCAGTATTTTTTTTCTCAACAATTAGTATATACAGGAGACAAACAATTTGTCCCATATCAAGAAGGGCACACTTTTATTCTTTGCTATAAGCAATGCATTATCTAATCTCACCAACTCACAGCTAGCTTGGCGCTAAAAGTTTTAACCATATATAGTTCGCAATGGATTCCAGACAAATAGGTGTAGAAACTAAAAATTGCTACCAAATTTCCTGAAATGTAAACTACTTAGTTACTGGAACACTGTTCATTAGTCAGGTGCCAAACTGACCAACTGGATTGATAAACAGAACAACTCCTAGTAAAATGTGATTACCTGCAGCTAATCGGCAACAAAAGATCAAACAGTTGTGGAATAGCAACAAATCACATCTCCTGAAAATGCTATCATGGAACTATTTTAATGTGCCATCGCCTAAGCAACTCACAGCGAGATATGCACTAACCGTCTTACCCTCCAGAAAATATGTGTACAGAATCAATATTTATATCTAATTAGTACAAGCAGAACTGTTTCAGTTTCTGGATCACGAGGAAACATAAAAAATTAATCGCATACGATTACCCTAGATTCTAGATCAGGAACAGTACCTTAGTTTCCATCCAGAGACGATTGCGTTTTCACCTCAAGTTTTGCCTCCATTTACAGATCCTTCAGACACCAATTCCTTGTCAGCGATTCCTATGCAGGTTGCCTTTGTCCCTGAGTAGCCAGATTCTGCGCTCTGGCTATCTCCAACAACAACGGTAGGAGGGATGGAGGGTTGGCAAATAGACGGCAAGGCTGAACAACCAATGACTGCTTCTACCTCCTCCCCATTGCGACGCATTTGTGTCAGAAGTTCTTTCAAACTACGAACACACTGTAGGGTGCTAATGTAGCGCCGCCACATACGGTTCCACCGTGCCATTTCCGGCCTCGAGCGTGTGGGCAAAGATGCAGGTAGTAGGTTTTGGGTATAGGATCAACTCTTAACTCCCATAGTACCGTCTCAGGGGTGTGAAAATGATGAACTGCAACTGGATGGGCTGACGCGATGCACTAACCAAAACATTTGCGGCTCATGTCAATTGGTATAGAATGGGCCAGAACAAACCATCTACATCCTGTCCCGGTTGAAACCTGTACCAGGAAACCAGACGGAATTGATGTCGATCTCCTGCCCAATGACCTGGAATTTAATTCGTACATGATGTAGTACATGCGATTTGGTGCATACAGGCTACAACGTATTACACTATTTTCCAATTCCAGCTATGCTTCATTTATTGCGCCTGCATGCCCTCATCACCATCCACTACCTCTCACGATAGACCAACCAAGCTTGGGCGCTATTCGCCCGCCTCCCTTTGTAAATGATTTATTTGTTATTCATGTACGACTCTCGATATTCAGAAGCTCACTTCATGGATGTAAATTATACGTCAATGAAATGAAGAAAAGATCTTTTATTTTTTATGTTGCATTTGTATTTTGTGCATTTTAGATGAAACTGTACCGTGACTTCATCTAACACTTCCACAACTGCAGCGCCCAGTTCCTTGACAGGACACATAATTTTTCCAAGAAGTGGCGAGGAAGTGCAGTCTTCTAGGCCTTCTGACCCGCGTTCTGCAAAATTTTGTGTACGCTTCACATTCATGGCCACATTCTATGATTTTTTCTAAAGAAATATCCACTGTGTTGCTAATTCGATTAGAACTTTGCAGATTAGAGAGATCATGCATGTTGCTGCCGATGCCCCCAATGGAGTGGACAGGGGTTCCACATCGTGTATGGAGAATGCTGGCGAGCAACAACAGTCTTCTAGGCCTTCTTCTGAACCGTGTTCTGCACAAGTTTGTTGATACTTTACATGTGTTGCCATATTCTATGATTTTTTCTGAAGAAATATCTTCTGTGTTGCTAATTCCATTATAACTTCTCAGATGCATGTTTCTCCAGACAACCCCAAGGGGATGAACCGGGGTTCCACATCGCCAATGGAGAATGCTAGAGATCGGAGCGCCAAGAAGGCAAGGGTGGATCGGCCCAGCAGTGGCCAAGCTAAGCGAGCCGGACGAGTTGCAGCTCTGAACATGAGTTTGCTCAATTGCACAGTCTGCTGCGGCCCTTGCAAGCCTCCTGTTTTCCAGGTATCTTTCTCCAACATGTGCATTTACCTGAAGTCTTGAACTGTGAGGAGGTCAGTGATTGATACAATGTGTTGCTTTTGGGCTTAATTTTCTGTGACAGTGCAATGGCAGACATTTAGCTTGCGGCAGATGCCTTGCCGAGCTCCCCAGCGAGCAGTGCCAGAAGTGCGAGCACGGTGGTGGCTTCAGCCCCTGCCCCATTATGGACGATATCGTTTCCTTGGCCAAGGTAGAATGTTGCCACGATGGCTGCAAGAGCTCCGTTCCCTACCACGAGCTTGACGACCACGAGAGCGCGTGCCCCCACTCGCCTTGCTATTGCATGCAGCCTGGCTGTGGCTTCGTTGGCCCACCGCACGTGCTCCTCGGCCACCTCGCCGCCCTGCACTCGGTGCCGGTGCACACGGTCAAATATGGCAAAGTGCACAGGCTCCGGGTGTCGGCGCCACGATTCCTGCTCCACGGGGAAGGGGATGACAGCGCGTTCCTCCTTGCCGTGGGCATGCTTGGCACAGCCATGGTCGTGTCGGCGGTGTGTATCAGGGCAGGTGCGTCGCTGCGGCCGCGGTATGCGGTCAAGCTTTTGGCGAACGGTCCGCCACCGCCGAGCAGCGCGGCGGGAAGAATCAAGTGGGAGTTGGAGGCGGTGACGAGCAGTACCAGGCCCGACGAGGTCGTGGTGGAGGAGCTGCCGTCTTTCTTGACAGTGCCGCCTGCGTATCTGGTTGGATCAGGGGCGTCCAAGGCGGTGACTCTCGACATTCGCGTTGACAAGATGTGATCCATCACCGTTCGAAGTAGCACTGACGAAGAGACATTCGCGTTGACAAGATGTGATTGATCGGTTCAGTTTGAAGTAGTAGGATGGCGAAGAATGGTCGATGGGAATTTGTGTGTTCAATCATCTAACTGTGATGTCTAATTGCTTACCGAAGACTTTTTGCATGGTAGTGCTAAGACATGCACATACGGTGTTCATGTCATGTTATGACCAACATTCCATCACTGCAAGGTTCCAAGCATTTCATTGTATTTGTTGCATTAGTGCGTGTTTGGTATCTTTGTCCCATTGACGAACAGGTTGTGCAGCTCGCTACTACCCACATGCGAGGTTGCAATCATAATGACCAATGGAAGGAACTTTTTTTTTGTGAGAATCCTTGAGCTCAAACAACGAGTTAAATGCATCATTAGTCTTCCAACTTACCGTCAGTGTCTGAAACAATCCTGGAGCACAGAAACTGTCATATTGTTTTTTTTTTCTGAAACCTTTGACTGTGGGGGAGTCCGCCACAGCTTCCTTTATTAAACCCTTATAAAAACTTTACAAAAACATATGTAAAAAAAAACAGGAAAAAACCTAAGGCAGAGAGGTGATCAAAGCTGATAAGGAATCACCAGAGGAAGCTTTCACCCTATGCTTAAGCATGGTGACCTCAAAGCAAAAACTAGCCTTCCAACTTCTAAAAGATGGTCTAATTTCTTTGAATATCCAATCATTCCTTTGCTTCCATATTGTAGTCCTGGTACTTTGTCCAGGATGTCTATCTACGGTCCTGAATACGATTGGCCAATGTAACACTGACATGGTGACGGGGTGGGCCCAGACGTGGCGACGGGGGTAGCCCCACCACCAACGCGGCTTCTCACGTCCCGTGGCAAAACTGCAATCTTCCCCTGCAAACGAGCCACACGGTCCAAATCAGTATGCACGGCTTCTCCTTTCTCCCATGTTTCCTCTCTTCGTGCAGAATTGTCGAGGTGAGTGGTGGCTGCAGGAGACCATGCTGGACGCTAGAAAGATAAAAAATGATGGTGATCTACCCCTCAAAAGTGAAAAGATAAAAAATGATGCCCGTAAATTTTTAGATTGTGTAGCTATAGGCGTTTTTGGTGTTTAGAGGGGTTAGCAAGCAATAATGTTGGAGAGGTAGTCCAGAAAAACTATTGTTGTGGAGCTCCAGACCGAAGACTCCGGGGTGTATCAGACTGGAGAGTTCAAGGAAAGACTCCCCCCCTCGACTTGGCTAAGCGGAGCGTCTAGCTTGCTCTTAGTATGGGGTATGGAAGCTCTCAGTCGAAGACTCCGGCCTTACTATTTCTAGACTTGCTATGGTCGGAGACTCCATACCTTCCAGGATGGAAACTTTGACCATTCTGGTTGCGAAAACTATGTAGGTCGAAGACTCCAGGATTAACTGACCGGAGTCTATGGGGTAATATTACCTGCAACGACTATTTTCCTAGAGGTACTATAAAAGGCACCCTTCTTCTCTAAAGAAAGGTTGTGGCTTCCACTCTCTCTCATCCATTGTTCCAAAGATCAAAACTCATAGATCTCCCTCCATAGTCATTCAATCTTGTTGCCCTCTTGAGAATCAAGGGAGGAACCCTAGATCTACACTTCCACCAAAGGGATTTCACTATCGCATCCATTCCATTTAGGAACTTGCTCCTCTTGGATCTTTGGAACTCTAGTTGGAAGAAATCGCTCTTGAAGCTTGATTTTGTGTTGTAAGAGCTTCGTGGTCGGTTTTATTGAGCTTCCAATTGAGTTGTGGAGATTGCCTCAACCTTGTGTAAAGGTTTCGGTTGGCACCTTGAAGGTCACCGTTTAGTGGAGCGGTGGTTGTCCTTTGTGTCACCACAACCTTCCAACGTCCTTAACAAGGAAGGAAGGAAGTATGTGTATCATCCTCATGTATCCTTGTCTCCATTACGGTTAATTCTATACTTTACTTCTTGTGTCATAATTTAGTTGTAATTGTGCTTTCTTGTCATGTAGGTAAATTCACTTAGTTGAATATCTAGATAATTTACGTTTTGTGTGAAGCCTAATTTTTTTTTCGAGAGCACGCGAACGCGTGCCTTAGTTTTATAGAAGGTAGAACAGTATGTACAAGAAAGAGCCCATCCTGCGTACAGGCTAGCTACAGGCTCGAGCCAAAAGTGAAAAAAAGACTACTCTCTAACAACACTAGCATCTCCCTCCCGAACGCCTCATGCTGCGAGCAAAAGCTTGTAATCATCTATGATGGTGCTCGCTAGCCGCTGCGTGGTGTACTGCCTCTGCGTGTTCCCAAACACCCAAGCATTTCTATGCTTCCATAGGGCATGTCAGACATTACACACTAGGGCATCAAAGCATTTCCTCCTCTTCCTCCTGAACCTCCATCTTTCTGTGCTCCACCAAGCTTCAAGAACGATGTCACCCTTCGGAGCATTGTAGTTAAACCCTAGCCTCATGTCACAAACATGCCAGACCTCTCGCGCAAAGACACACTGCAAGAGTATATGTCCAACATTGTCCTCCTCCTGTAAGCAAACATACCAGCTCGAGGGATGGTCTTGTAAGTTATGCCTCTGTTATCACCGGATTTTGGCCAAATCAGGAGGTGGGCCGTAAGGGAGATGGGCTTGGAAGATTATATGTGGAAGATCTCTGAAGCGGCCTTGCACGAAGAGTTTGGGCTAGATTGCCCGTGTATCTGTATTATAGTAGATTGCATCTTAGATTAAAAGTTAGAGTTTGTCTCGTACACGGTGGGGATTATTCCCACGTTAGAAAGTCCCCTGGACTATAAATATGTATCTAGGGTTTATGAAATAAACAACAACCAACGTTCAACCACAAATCAATCTCGGCGCATCGCCAACTCCTTCGTCTCGAGGGTTTCTACCGGTAAGCATCATGCTGCCTAGATCGCATCTTGCGATCTAGGCAGCACAAGCTTCATGTTGTTCATGCGTTGCTCGTACTGAAGCCTTTTTGATGGCGAGCAACGTAGTTATCTTAGATATGTTAGGGTTAGCATTGTTCTTCGTATCATATGCTATCGTAGTGCAACCCTTGCATATCTAGCCGCCCTCACACCTATCTTAGGTGTGGGGGCGGCACCCCGCTTGATCTTTATTTAGTAGATCCGATCCGTTACGGTTGCTCCTTGTTTTTTCAAGGATTAGTTTAATATCTGCAATAGTTAGGCCTTACAAAGGGTTGGAGGATCCAGCGGCACGTAGGGTGTCGTTTGCTAGTCCTAGACAGGATGTTCCGGGGATCAACCTCGTGTTGGTTTTTAGGCCTTGTCTAGGATCGGCTTACGATCACCGTGCGTGGCCGCGAGGCCCAATCGTGAGTAGGATGATCCGATTATGCGGTGAAAACTCTAAATCGTCGTAGATCGTTTTAGCTTTATCTTGATCAAGCAGGACCACCATATATTCGTGCACCTCGTACGAATCATGGGTGGATCGGCTCCTTGAGCCGATCCACAGGATAACCTGAGAGCCGATCGAGGCTCGTATTTAATGTTTACGTGTATGCCATGCAGGAAACTAAGCGAGGCATCTCCATCACCTTCCTGGCCAGGTATAGGTCAGGTGGCACGCCCTTGCATCAGCATCGGACGTGTGTACCAGAGGCTTTGCGGGCCGTCGCTCGGAGGGACCAGGGCCAGCCGCAGCCCTAAGTTGTTCCCGGCTCTACTGTGTTGCCCGTCGCTGCTCGCCGGTGGGTTTTGACCGCAACACATTCTAGCACGCCCGGTGGGACGAGCTTCTTCATCAACCACATCGCCATCTACATCTGAGATGGCGGACGGCACTCCAGTCACGTACGAGGATCTGACCGACGAGCTCAAGAAGAAGTATGACGAGGTCAAAGCAATCCTCGAAGCCGACCTCATCGGCTCTTTTCACAGGACCCGTTCACATGGCATCAGGTGGAAGGGTTTCTCGCCTAATGGTGCACTCGATGGGATAGACCTCTCTGCCCCGTCAGAAGAACGCACCAGGTCCCTACGTCAGGAGATCAACTACTTGGTGGCTCACTCGCTGCACCGCCACTCTGAGAACCTGGTGAACACTCTGGAGCGTGTCGCTCTCCGGGTGATCCAGGAGATCATGAGGCACCAGTACTCTCCGTCAGGACCAGCTCTCGGGACACACCAAGGAGAGATGCTACTCCAGTCCCGTCCACCGTTGCCATTTGCGTTGGCAGCACCAGAAGTGCCGAATTCACCGGCATTCGTCGTCTACAAGATCGGTGGTGACCCTAGTGACTGCCAGTTCTTGCATGAGGCGCCTAAGGAGATCCCTCACGGGTACATGTGCACATACGTGCCAGACTGCGGTAACTGGGCGCTCACAAACCAGGCCGCAACATCAGGGACTTCTGGGAAAGCGGGAGGAACGTCAGCGACAGATCTTGAGAAGCAGACGTGGCTAGCTACGTATGCCACTCCAACAAACCTCCAGAGCGCAGCTCCTGCAGTTGGCTCAGAGCTCGAAAAGCAAACATGGCTGGCTAAGTACGCCACCCCGGTGAATCTTCAGAGTTCGACTCCTACAGCCAGCACCGCGGATCAAATCAGCACGATCCTGAGAGACCAGTTCGGCATGGTGCCGAAAAGAAGGACAATCGGCTATTCCAAGCTGTACCCCAACGAATACGAATTGGTCCCGCTACCACCCAAATATCGGCTCCCTGATTTCTCCAAATTCAGTGGATCAGATGGTTCCAGCTCCATCGAGCATGTGAGCCGATATTTGGCACAACTAGGAACGGCCTCAGCGTCGGATCCACTACGTGTGAGGTTCTTCGCACAGTCCCTCACAGGATCGGCTTTCGGGTGGTACACTTCGTTGCCACCAGACTCAATCCGGACCTGGAAGCAGTTGGAAGAACAGTTCCACATGCAGTATCACTCAGACGCTTCCGAGTCTGGCCTTGCCGATCTAGCACAAATACGTCAGAAGCGTGGAGAAACTGTGGCAGAATACATCCAGCGCTTCAGGAATCTTAGGAACCGATGTTATTCGGTTCGGGTGACTGAAAAAGAAGCAGTCGAGTTGGCAGTGGTGGGCCTTGCATCACAAATCAAGGACGTGGCCTCTCAAGCAGACTACCCTTCACTGGCGCACATGGTTCAGAAACTGTCAGCATATGAACAGCGCCACCCGGACTTGTACCAGGATAAATTCAAGCGTGCAGTAGTCCTGGTTGAAGCAGATGAAGACGAAGTTTCTGCGGGAGATCAAGAGGTAGCAGTGGCTGAATGGACTCGGGGGGCAACCCCCGTGTCCTGCAAATGGGTTAAGCCACCAGGTCCGCCCAGGGGGTTTGATTTTGACGTGACCAAAACTGAGCAAATCTTCGACCTCCTACTCAAGGAGAAGCAGTTGAAGATACCCGAAGGCCTCAAAATCCCCACGGTACAGGAGCTGAACGGAAAGCCATACTGCAAATGGCATAACTCGGTCTCCCATGCCACCAACGACTGCAGGGTGTGGCGTCAGCAGATCCAAATGGCGATAGAACAAGGACGTCTGATTTTTAACCAGTACGCCATGAAGGTCGACACCCACCCCTTCCCCGCCGTTAACATGGTGGAGTGCACTTACCCCGAAGGTTGCCAGCCGGGATCCTCGTTCAGCATCAACATGGTAGAACCGGGACACCACGCTGGCAAGGACGGAGACGAGGGCAGTTGCTCTCATAGCAAGGACACAGAGGAAGCCGCTCCACGCGATCGGCTCCGTCATGATGGCAAGCGCTACGTCACAGAGGGAGAAGTGAAGAACATGAGATATCAGCGACCCCTCTCTGATCACCTCCTCAACAAGTACGTGAGTCAGTATGACCAACGCCGACGATCCAGCGATGATGATGAAAGGGAGCGTCTGGCTAGAGAAGCCAGAAGACATCGTCGGCATGATCGCGATGAGGAGAAGTACGAGCGCCGTGCCAGGGAAAAGTCGAGGGAGCGAGACGACGAGGGTAGGCACTGGGACTGCCCCTTCTTCAGACACTGCTGGGACTCAGGAATGAGCCGATTGCCTACAATCGGCAATTGCCCAGAATGCAACCAGGAGAAGAAGGAGGCAGCCAACGTGTCCGTGTTCAAACGTCTAGGGCCTCTCCCACCACAAAGCAAACGCGCTGAGTCCCCTCGGATGGAAGATCTTGAGGATTCGGAAGACGAGGGAGAAGAAGAAGAAGACAGGTACCACCGTCCAAGGTGGTGCCCTGATGGACTCAGCCGTTCTCAAAAGCGCAGGGTTCAGCGACTGCGTGGCTTGGAGGAAGCCGAAAGGCTATACCTGCACACGCTAAGGAAAGCGCGGCCTGATCTGGCCGCCAAGGTCCAGCGGACCCTGGATGAAGAGGGTCGACCACGGAAAATGGAGTGGCGCCCCAAGCAAAGGAAAGCCGATGATGAAACATCGGCTGGCACAAACATGGTGTTCATCCTTCCAGCGGAGTTTGGTGCTCCAGGATCAGACGAAGCACCCTCAAGCATCGTACCGGTGGAGAAGAAGGACGGCCGATGGCGTGTGGCTATAGATTTTCGAGATCTCAACAGAGCCACCGGCCTGATCGAGTAGCAAGAACCAACTTATGCACGAACATGGCGAGGCCGATCCTTTGGATCGGCCCCAAAGATCTATGAAGGAACATTACAAAACCTTCATTGAAGCGCTTCAATCAATGTGGAGGCCGATTCCAGCAATCGGCCAAAATTATCCTCACCACATGTTCTGCTTATATGCAACGTCGCTCTAATAGGCAGCGGTTTACGTCGGCTGATGAGTCCGGGAAAATCAATATTGGTCCTACCAAAGCCGACGTGCAAATACGGTGCCTTGGCTAGACTACAGAGCCGATATCTGCAGTTCCCTTACAGATTCGGCTCGGGGGGCACCTAATCAGATGAACATGTGCAGATGAACATGTGTACAGTGAGATATTGGGGGCCGATGAAAAATCGGCCAGTAAAAAAAAACCCTATAGAAGGTCTACCGGTTCATGACACAAAGCCGATGCTACGCAGGATCTACTGGCTGCGTGTTCAAAGCACGACTCTTCACCGAGTCCAGTTCAGCTGTGGGGCCTTCTGCTTCCTCGAGGGGGCAAACAATGGGAGCTTCCTTAGCTGCAATGAGCCGATTGCAACGGTACTATCAGAGGTCAATGTTGGCGTACAACATCGGTTCAACAGGGGAAGAGGCAATCGATGGGGTCGAGAGCGGCTGACTCGGCAAGGTGGCTACCTCAGAATTATCTGAGTTCCAAACTTTTGGTCTGATCTATGCATCCTCATCAGTATTCTCGCCTTGGTTGAGGCTCGGGGGGCAGCTGGCCCGGTAGATGCTCTGTTTAGGAGCCGATTGATATGTCATCGGCTCATCCTTCGTGGCAACCTTCTTCACAGAATGATGAGTGCAGGCAGAAGAGGATCGCTGAAACTGGTGGGAGAAATTTAAGAGCTCTCTTGAAGATTCCACATTATCCACCAGATCTTAGGATCATCAGTTGAAGAATCGAAGGGTGGATTTTAAAGGGCCGATGCGTTGCTATCGGCTCATGAAGCATTGGCTAAGGGGACAAATCAGCTAAATCAGCATAAAGAACATCGGCAAAATCAAAGGAAATTTTTCATTGATAATAAGATTTCTTACAAAGAGAAGCCGATTGTACAGCAAAAGGGACAGATTGCTACTGCTAATCCTATACTAGTAGGTCCCTATTCTAAGGGCTGTTGCCGTCTTCGCCGTCGCTGGGGTAGCTGCCCTCATTGCTGCTGTCAACGAATCCCTCGGTGCTGCTACTGTGACCTTCAGCGGAGGCTTCTTCCTCGTCATCATCATCGTCCTCGTCTGACCAAGCCCAGCCACGGATGCGCTTTGGCGGCGGTTCATCGGAGGAGGTGTCGTCCTCCTGTTCCTTCCTCATGTCGGAGGAGATGTCTTCGTCTTCGTCATCCTCTTCTTCTTTGGTGACGGAGGTGAATTTACCCCGGAAGGGAGGGTCGTCGTCGTCGCTCTCCGCCTCCAGTGCTCCGTCAACCAGGTACCGGAGGTCATCTTCCCCGTCGGTTAGGGGCATGGCCCCATCTGACTAGACGAGGTCCTCGCCCTCTGGCACGAAATCGAAGTCCCACTCCAGCTTGTCCCAATGCTTGGGGGCACGACGGTTGTACGCCTCCATCTGGTCGTGCTATGGAATTGACTCGCTTGAGGAAGAGGATTGGAGGGAAACGGAAGAGGAGGAAGAAGACGACATGGCTATGGAAGGAGAGGGTTTTTTGGTGCCGATAGCTAGAACAGAGGAAGGGGATGAAGAGGGCTAATCAATCGGCACGGTTAAATAAAGAGGAGCCTGGCGGAGATTTAATGCCATTGCAGTTTCCGAGGAGATAGAGCCAAAATTGTCAAATCACACAGAGAAGGTGAGGAGGCAAGTCATCATGATGAAGAATACTGCGACGGTTCTGCTCTGCTACGACATGACCCTTCGAAGGAAAAACATAGTGGTTTTGAAATTATCATTACCAAAACCAGGGGGGCATGTGTTATCACCGGATTTTGGCCAAATCAGGAGGTGGGCCGTAAGGGAGATGGGCTTGGAAGATTATATGTGGAAGATCTCTGAAGCGGCCTTGCACGAAGAGTTTGGGCTAGATTGCCCGTGTATCTGTATTATAGTAGATTGCATCTTAGATTAAAAGTTAGAGTTTGTCTCGTACACGGTGGGGATTATTCCCACGTTAGAAAGTCCCCTGGACTATAAATATGTATCTAGGGTTTATGAAATAAACAACAACCAACGTTCAACCACAAATCAATCTCGGCGCATCGCCAACTCCTTCGTCTCGAGGGTTTCTACCGGTAAGCATCATGCTGCCTAGATCGCATCTTGCGATCTAGGCAGCACAAGCTTCATGTTGTTCATGCGTTGCTCGTACTGAAGCCTTTTTGATGGCGAGCAACGTAGTTATCTTAGATATGTTAGGGTTAGCATTGTTCTTCGTATCATATGCTATCGTAGTGCAACCCTTGCATATCTAGCCGCCCTCACACCTATCTTAGGTGTGGGGGCGGCACCCCGCTTGATCTTTATTTAGTAGATCCGATCCGTTACGGTTGCTCCTTGTTTTTTCAAGGATTAGTTTAATATCTGCAATAGTTAGGCCTTACAAAGGGTTGGAGGATCCAGCGGCACGTAGGGTGTCGTTTGCTAGTCCTAGACAGGATGTTCCGGGGATCATCCTCGTGTTGGTTTTTAGGCCTTGTCTAGGATCGGCTTACGATCACCGTGCGTGGCCGCGAGGCCCAATCATGAGTAGGATGATCCGATTATGCGGTGAAAACCCTAAATCGTCGTAGATCGTTTTAGCTTTATCTTGATCAAGCAGGACCACCATATATTCGTGCACCTCGTACGAATCATGGGTGGATCGGCTCCTTGAGCCGATCCACAGGATAACCTGAGAGCCGATCGAGGCTCGTATTTAATGTTTACGTGTATGCCATGCAGGAAACTAAGCGAGGCATCTCCATCACCTTCCTGGCCAGGTATAGGTCAGGTGGCACGCCCTTGCATCAGCATCGGACGTGTGTACCAGAGGCTTTGCGGGCCGTCGCTCGGAGGGACCAGGGCCAGCCGCAGCCCTAAGTTGTTCCCGGCTCTACTGTGTTGCCCGTCGCTGCTCGCCGGTGGGTTTTGACCGCAACAGCCTCGCTCACCTCTCGGAAGTCCAAATCCGATGTTGAACCGCAAGCCACATGAAAAGCTTGCTCTTGGGTGTAGCATGGTTCCTCCAGATGGCTTCGTGTAGTTGGAACCTCACCCCTCCCTGTACCAATCTGTCGTAGCTATCCTCTAAGGGTGCCCATACTTCGAGCGCCGGTGTGCATACTCCAACACGTCGGAGTATGCGCCACGGAGTCGCTCCTGGCGGTGCTTCGCCCACGGATGAGGACTCCATGGTCAAGGCAATGCGCCGTAAAGCGGCGACTAACCTCGACACTAAGGGTATGGATAAATGCACTAAATCATTTTTATCTTTCTCTACACCTCAGGTTTCCGCCAAACTGAATAGTGTTGGCGTCTCCTTGGGTTCGTCTTTAGATACTATTTCTGTTTCGACTAAAGCTCTAAAACATTTGGAGTTTGATAGATTAAAAGTCACTCCTATGTTTGGAACTAAGTCTACTTCCTCTCCGACTAATGTTGATGATGACGAAGCGTACGCCATTACGGATGGCCAGCTTCTCACACAGATTGTTGGAGAGGTTCTGGAGGTAGGAACGGATGACGCGATGCTTGGTTCGTGTTTCGAACTACAAGCAACAAATCGCAAATCCAGAGCCTCCAATATTAAAAGGAACGCATGGCCTAATAAAAAGGCTAGGGTGACAAAATCTGCAACAGTTTCTAAATGAATGGCATGTTTAAGAATAGCAGAGGTCTCCAAGACTTGGCTAAACACTTACACATCGCTGAATCCATCAGAGACTATGCTTTAGATTTTGTTGCCATCTCCGAGACAGGTAAACGGAATTACTCAACGAATTTTCAAAATCGCCTATCAGGCGGGGAAGATTTCGATTGGGTATCCCGTCCACCTAGGGGACGTTCCGGCGGTCTATTGATAGGAGTCCGATCTTCAACCATGGAAATTCTGGATAATTCGGGTGGAGATTTTCACATAAAACTTCACATTCGGAATAAGTCAGATAATTTCATTTGGAGTTTGGTCTCTGTTTATGGGGCCGCACAGGATAACTTTAAGCCTGCTTTTCTTCGCGAGTTGGTTAATCTAGCAAAAGATAATCCATATCCTATTGTTATAGGTGGTGATTTTAATTTGCTGCGATACCCTCATGAAAAGAGCAAAGGAAGATTTGACAACCATTGGCCTTTTCTGTTCAACGCTGTCATTGACAGTTTGGACTCAAGAGAAGTGGCAACGGTTGGAAGATACTTTACTTGGGCTAACAGTCTTCCTGAACCTACATATGAAAAATTAGACCGAGTACTAGTTTTACTTGGGCTAACAGTCTTCCTGAACTTGGGCTAATAGTCTTCCTGAACTTTACTAGGTACCTTACAATGAAAAATTAGACCGAGTACTAGGTACCTTACAATGAAAAATTAGAAGTGGCAACGGTTGGAAGATACTTTACTTGGGCTAACAGTCTTCCTGAACTTTACTTGGGCTAACAGTCTTCCTCATGGATTCGGACTGGGAACAGAAATTCCCTCTCGTGTCGCTACGAGTTTTACCTCGGATTGTATCTTTGTCGGATCATGCTCCTATCTGACTTTCCACTGGAATTCCAACACCTCAGCGCCGTCGACCGTTCAAATTTGAACTTGGATGGTTGCATAGGGATGGATTCTCAGATATGGTTAAAAAGGTATGGGAACAGCCGGTCGCTGGGTCTACCCCCATCCAAAGGTGGAATAATAAACTTCGATCGGTTTGCAGATACCTTGGTGGATGGGCAAGACACTTAGCTGGGCAGCTTAAGCAGGAGAAACTATCTCTCTCTTCATCAATTGATGATTTAGAGGCAAGCGCCGAAGTACGCCCATTAACTAAGCAAGAAATTAAACTTAAGAGTCAATACAATGCAAAGTTAGCTGGACTACTGAGAGAAGAGGAACTCAAATGGTACCAAAGAGATAAGGCCCAATTCATTCTTGAAGGAGATTCGAATACGAGATACTTCCATAGTGTCGCCAATGGTCGGCACAGGAAGAAACGTATTCATTCTCTATCGCAAGATGAGGGTCTGATTGAGGGCCATGAGCAGCTCAAGTCTTTGTAGGATAACGTTGCATAGAAAACAAAAAATTTCCTACCGCGAACATGCAATCCAAGCCAAGATGCAATCTAGAAGACGGTAGCAACGAGGGGATGATCGAGACTCACCCTTGAAGATTTCCAAAGCCTACAAGATGAGGCTCTTGTTGCTGTGGTAGACGTTCACTTGCCGATTGCAAAAGCGCGTAGAAGATCTTGATCACGGCGCCACGAACGGGCAGCACCTCCGTACTCGGTCACACGTTCGGTTGTTGATGAAGACGACGTCCACCTCCCCGTTCCAGCGGGCAGCGGAAGTAGTAGCTCCTCTTGAATCCGACAGCACAACGGCGTGGTGTCGGTGGCGGTGGAGAATCCCGGCGGAGCTTCGCTAAGCGTGCGGGGAAGAAGGAGGAGTGGGGCGGCTAGGGTTTGGGGAGAGGGGGGCGCCGGCCATCTAGGTGGTGCGGCCACCTTGTTGTGTTGGGGTGGCCAGCCCCCTCCCCTTGTCCCTCATTATATAGGTGGAACACCCAAGAGTTGGTCTACAAGTCTTCGAATAAGACCCCAAACCAAAACCTTCCATATGACATGAAACCTACCCAAGCTAGGACTCCCACTAGAGGTGGGATTTCCACCTTCCCTTGGGAGGGGGTGGCCGGCCACCTTAGGTGGAGTCCACCTGGGACTCCACCCCTTAGGGTTGGCCGGCCATGGTGGTGGAGTCCCTTCGGGACTCCGCCTTCCAAAGTGACTTTCTTCCGGAATATTCTAGAACCTTCCGTAAATGCACCGGATCATTTTCAAACACATAAAATGACTTCCTATATATGAATCTTATTCTCCGGACCATTCCGGAACTCCTCGTGATGTCCGGGATCTCATCCGGGACTTCGAACAAATCTTCGAACTCCATTCCATATTCAAACACTACCATTTCAACATCAAACCTTAAGTGTGTCACCCTACGGTTCGTGAACTATGTGGACATGGTTGAGTACTCTCTCCGACCAATAACCAATAGCAGGATCTGGAGATCCATAATGGCTCCCACATATTCAACGATGACTTAGTGATCGAATGAACCATTCACATACGATACCAATTCCCTTTGTCACGCGATATTTTACTTGTCCGAGGTTTGATCATCAGTATCACTCTATACCTTGTTCAACCTCGTCTCCTGACAAGTACTCTTTACTCGTACCGTGGTATGTGGTCTCTTATGAACTTATTCATATGCTTGCAAGACATTAGACGACATTCCACCGAGAGGGCCCAGAGTATATCTATCCGTCATCGGGATGGACAAATCCCACTGTTGATCCATATGCCTCAACTCATACTTTCCGGATACTTAATCCCACCTTTATAACCACCCATTTACGCAGTGGCGTTTGATGTAATCAAAGTACCTTTCCGGTATAAGTGATTTACATGATCTCATGGTCGAAAGGACTAGGTAACTATGTATCGAAAGCTTATAGCAAAAAACTTAATGACGTGATCTTATGCTACGCTTAATTGGGTGTGTCCATTACATCATTCATATAATGATATAATCTTGTTTATTAATAACATCCAATGTTCATGATTATGAAACTAATCATCTATTAATCAACAAGCTAGTTAAGAGGCTTACTAGGGACTCTTTGTTGTTTACATATCACACATGTATCAATGTTTCGGTTAATACAATTATAGCATGGTATATAAACATTTATCATAAACATAAAGATATATAATAACCACTTTTATTATTGCCTCTTGGGCATATCTCCAACAGTCTCCCACTTGCACTAGAGTCAATAATCTAGATTATATTGTAAGGTACCTAACACCCATGGCATTCTGGTGTTGGTCATGCTTTGCCCTAGGGAGAGCTTTAGTCAACGGATCTACTACATTCAGATCAGTGTGTACTTTGCAAATCTTTACTTCTCCATCTTCGATGTACTCGCGAATCGAATGATAACGCAGCTTGATATGCTTCAGCCTCTTGTGTGACCTTGGTTCTTGTGCATTGGCGATGGCACCCATGTTGTCACAATAGATGACTAATGGGTCCAATGCACTAGGAACCACACCGAGCTCTACAATGAACCTCTTCATCCATACCGCTTCTGATGAAGCCTCTGAAGCTGCTATGTACTCCGATTCTGTTGAGGATTTCGCCACCGTGCACTGCTTCGAGCTTGCCCAGCTTACTGCAGCACCATTCAATATAAACACGTACCCAGATCGTGACTTAGAGTCATCAGATCGGTGTTCCAACTTGAATCGGTGTAACTTCTTACAACGAGCACTTCGTCACCTCCATAACAAACAAACATATCATTAGATCTTTTCAATTACATCAGGATATTCTTGACCGCTGTCCAGTGTTCCATTCCTGGATCACTTTGATATCTGCTAGTCAAACTAACAGCATGTGCTATATCCGGTCTAGTACATAGCATGGCATACATGATAGAGCCTACTGCCGAGGCATAGGGGATCTGACTCATCCTTTCTCTTTCTTCTGCCGTAGCCGGACCTTGAGTCTTACTCAAGACTTTGCCTGGTAACATAGGTAAGAAGCCTTTCTTACTTTCGTCCATTCTAAACTTCTTTAGAATCTTGTCCAGGTATGTACTTTGTGATAGCCCTATTAGACGTCTTGATCTATCTCTATAAATCTTGATGCCTAATATATACGATGCTTCACCAAGGTCTTTCATTGAAAAACTATTATTCAAATAACCCTTTACACTGCTTAATAGTTCTATATTATTCCCAATTAATAATATGTCATCTACATATAATATCAGGAATGCTACAGAGCTCCCACTCACTTTCTTGTAAATACAGGCTTCTCCATGACACTGTATAAACCCGAAGTCTTTGATCACCTTATCAAAGCGTCGGTTCCAACTTCTTGATGCTTGCTTCAGTCCATAAATTGAACGCTGAAGTTTGCATACT
This sequence comes from Lolium perenne, assembly GCF_019359855.2. Classification (NCBI taxonomy): domain Eukaryota; kingdom Viridiplantae; phylum Streptophyta; class Magnoliopsida; order Poales; family Poaceae; genus Lolium; species Lolium perenne. Next base: position 29,376,818 of record NC_067246.2, on the reverse strand, counting down.
TTGTCAGCATTTTTAGGATCGACAAAACCTTTGGGTTGTACCATATACAACTCTTCCTCAATGTCTCCATTAAGGAACGCCGTTTTGACATCCATCTGCCAAATCTCATAATCGAAAAATGCAGCTATTGCTAACAAAATCCTCACAGATTTTAGCTTCGCTACAGGTGAGAAAGTCTCACCGTAGTCAACACCTTGAATTTGTCGGAAACCCTTTGCGACAAGTCGAGCTTTATAGACAGTAATATTACCATCAGCATCTGTTTTTCTCTTGAAGATCCATTTATTCTCGACAGCCTTTCGGCTATCAGGTAAGTCTACCAAAGTCCACACTTTGTTATCATACATGGATCCCATTTCGGATTTCATGGCTTCTTGCCATTTGTTGGAATCTGGGCTCATCATCGCTTCTTCATACGTCGCAGGGTCTTCATCATTGTTGTCCACAATCATGACATTTAAACAAGGATCATACCAATCAGGAGTGGCACGTTCCCTTGTCGATCTGCGAGGTTCAGTAGCTATCTCATTTGAAGTTTCATGATCATTATCATTAGCTTCCTCTGTTGCCGGTGTAGGCGGCACAGGAACTTCTTCCGATACTGCGCTACTCTGATCAACGAGCAAAGATTCTTCAATCTCATCAAGTGCTACTTTTCTTCCAGTCACTTCTTTAGTGAGAAATTCTTTCTCAAGAAAGGTTCCGTTCTTAGCAACAAAGATCTTGCCTTCGGATCTGTGATAGAAAGTGTAACCTATAGTTTCCTTAGGGTATCCTATGAAGATGCATTTCTCCGCTTTGGGTTCTAGCTTGTCCGGTTGTAACTTTTTTACATAGGCTTCGCAACCCCAAATTTTTAGGAACGACAGCTTAGGTTTCTTATTAAACCATAATTCATACGGTGTCGTTTCAACGGATTTTGATGGTGCTATATTTAAAGTGAATGCGGTTGTCTCTAATGCATAACTCCAAAATGATAACGGCAAATCAGTAAGAGACATCATAGAACGAACCATATCTAAGAGAGTTCGATTACGACGTTCGGACACACCGTTTCGATGAGGTGTTCCCGGCGGTGTCAATTGTGAAAGTATTCCGCATTTCTTTAAATGCATGCCAAACTCATAACTCAGATATTCACCTCCGCGATCAGATCGTAGAAATTTAATCTTCTTGTTATGTTGATTTTCTACTTTACTTTGGAATTCCTTAAACTTCTCAAAAGTTTCGGATTTATGTTTCATGAAATAGATATACCCATATCTACTCAGATCATTTGTGAAGGTTAGAACATAACGATAACCACCGCGCGATGCTACACTCATTGGTCCGCACACATCGGTATGTATGATTTCCAATAAGTGATCAGTAGCTCGCTCCATAATACCAGAGAATGGAGTCTTAGTCATTTTTCCCATTAGACATGCTTCGCATCTATCAAGTGACTCAAAGTCAAGTGATTCAAGTAATCCATCGGTATGGAGTTTCTTCATGCGTTTCACTCCAATATGACCAAGACGACAGTGCCACATATAAGTAGAATTATCATTCAATTTAATTCGCTTAGCATCAATGTTATGTATATGTGTATCACTACTATCGAGATCTAATAGAAATAAGCCATTCTTTTCAGGCGCTCGACCATAAAAGATATTATTCATAAAAATAGAACAGCCATTATTCTCAGACTTGAATGAATAACCATCTTGCATTAAACAAGATCCAGATATAATGTTCATGCTCAACGCGGGTACAAAATAACAATTATTGAGGCTTAAAACTAATCCCGAAGGTAGATGTAGAGGAAGTGTGCCGACAGCGATCACATCGACTTTGGATCCATTTCCAACGCGCATCGTCACTTCATCCTTTAGTAGTCTTCGTTTATTCTTTAGTTCCTGTTTCGAGTTACAAATATGAGCAACCGAACCAGTATCAAATACCCAGGTACTAGTGCGAGAACCAGTAAGATAAACATCTATAACATGTATATCAGATATACCTTCTTTCTTCTTCTTGACAAGGCCGCTCTTCAGATCCGCCAAATACTTGGAGCAATTACGCTTCCAGTGTCCCTTCTCCTTGCAGTAATAGCACTCAGCATCAGGCTTAGGGCCAGTCTTAGGTTTCACAGGAGGCGTGGCAGCTTTCTTGCCACCCTTCTTGAATTTTCCCTTAGACTTGCCCTGTTTCTTGAAACTGGTGGTCTTGTTGACCATCAACACTTGGTGCTCTTTCTTGATCTCAATCTCAGCAGATTTTAGCATGGAGAAGAGTTCAGGTAACTCTTTGTTCATGTTCTGCATATTGTAATTCATCACAAAGTTCTTGTAACTAAGTGGCAGTGATTGAAGGACACGATTAATCCCCAGTCGGTTAGGAATCACTATTCCCAAATCACTGAGTTTCTTCGCATGCTCGGTCATGACGAGCATGTGCTCACTAACGGAGTTGCCTTCTTCCATCATGCAACTGAAGAAGTGTTTCGATGCTTCATAGCATTCCACGGCCGCATGAGTTTCAAAGATAGTTTTCAACTCATTGATTAACTCATGTGGATCGTGGTGCTCAAAACGTTTTTGAAGATCGGCTTCCAGACTGCACAGGATGGCACACTGAACTTGAGAGTACCGAGTTTTCCGAGTCGCGTAAACATTCTTTACTTCATCGGTTTCAGTTTCTGCAGGAGGGTCACCTAGCGGTGCATCAAGCACATATTGCAGATTTCCGCCATTGAGGAAGATCCTCACATGACGGAACCAGTCGGTGAAGTTGCTACCGTTGCTCTTAAGATTTTCTTTCTCTAGGAACTGGTTAAAATTGATTGGGGACGCCATATCTACAACATATATTTGCAATAGTTTAGACTAATGTTTATGACAAATTGAGTTCAAATTTTAATTCAACATAATTAAAAACTAGGTGAACTCCCACTCAAAACAATATCCCTCGCATTGTCTTAGTGATCACACGAACCAAATCCACCACACCAAGTCCGATCATCACGAGACAAGATGTAATTTCAATGGCGAACATTCAAAGTGTTCATCATATCAATCATGTGATTCATGCTCTACCTTTCGGTATCACGTGTTCCGAGACCATGTCTGTACATGCTAGGCTCGTCAAGGCCACCTTAGTATCCGCATGTGAAAAACTGGCTTGCACCCGTTGTATGCACTTGTTGAATCTATCACACCCGATCATCACGAGATGCTTCGAAACGACAAGTCTTGGCAACGGTGCTACTAAGGATGAACACTTTATTATCTTGATATTTTAGTGAGAGGGATCATCTTATTATGCTACCGTCGCGATCTAAGCAAAATAAGATGCATAAAGGATTAACATCACATGCAGTTCATATGTGATATGATATGGCCCTTTTGTCTTTGCGCCTTTGATCTTCATCTCCAAAGCACGGACATGATCTTCATCATCAACGGGCATGATCTCCATCATCGTCGGCGAAGCACCAAGGTCAATGGCGCCGTTTTCATGATTGCCCTCCATGTAGCAACTATTACAACTACTTTGAAATACTACTCAACATGAAATTTAAAGACAACCATAAGGCTCCTGCCGGTTGCCACAATACAATAATGATCATCTCATACATAGTCATCATCACATTATGGCCATATCACATCACCAAACCCTGCAAAAACAAGTTAGACATTCTCTAATTTGGTTTGCATATTTTACGTGGTTTAGGGTTTTCGAGTGAGATCCAATCTACCTACGAACATGAACCACAACGGTGATACTAGTGTTGTCAATAGAAGAGTAAATTGAATCTTCACTATAGTAAGAGAGACAGACACCCGCAAAGCCACTTATGCAATACAAGTTGCATGTCGAGCGTGGAGCAAATCTCATGAACGCGGTCATGTAAAGTTAGCCCGAGCCACTTCATCCCACTATGCCACAAAGATGCAAAGTACTCAAACTAAAGATAACAAAAGCATCAATGCCCACAAAACCATTGTGTTCTACTCGTGCAACCATCTATGCATAGACACGGCTCTGATACCACTGTAGGATAACGTTGCATAGAAAACAAAAAATTTCCTACCGCGAACACGCAATCCAAGCCAAGATGCAATCTAGAAGACGGTAGCAACGAGGGGATGATCGAGACTCACCCTTGAAGATTTCCAAAGCCTACAAGATGAGGCTCTTGTTGCTGCGGTAGACGTTCACTTGCCGCTTGCAAAAGCGCGTAGAAGATCTTGATCACGGCGCCACGAACGGGCAGCACCTCCGTACTCGGTCACACGTTCGGTTGTTGATGAAGACGACGTCCACCTCCCCGTTCCAGCGGGCAGCGGAAGTAGTAGCTCCTCTTGAATCCGACAGCACAACGGCGTGGTGTCGGTGGCGGTGGAGAATCCCGGCGGAGCTTCGCTAAGCGTGCGGGGAAGAAGGAGGAGTGGGGCGGCTAGGGTTTGGGGAGAGGGGGGCGCCGGCCATCTAGGTGGTGCGGCCACCTTGTTGTGTTGGGGTGGCCGGCCCCCTCCCCTTGTCCCTCATTATATAGGTCGAACACCCAAGAGTTGGTCTACAAGTCTTCGAATAAGACCCCAAACCAAAACCTTCCATATGACATGAAACCTACCCAAGCTAGGACTCCCACTAGAGGTGGGATTCCCACCTTCCCTTGGGAGGGGGTGGCCGGCCACCTTAGGTGGAGTCCACCTGGGACTCCACCCCTTAGGGTTGGCCGGCCATGGTGGTGGAGTCCCTTCGGGACTCCGCCTTCCAAAGTGACTTTCTTCCGGAATATTCTAGAACCTTCCATAAATGCACCGGATCATTTTCAAACACATAAAATGACTTCCTATATATGAATCTTATTCTCCGGACCATTCCGGAACTCCTCGTGATGTCCGGGATCTCATCCGGGACTTCGAACAAATCTTCGAACTCCATTCCATATTCAAATACTACCATTTCAACATCAAACCTTAAGTGTGTCACCCTACGGTTCGTGAACTATGTGGACATGGTTGAGTACTCTCTCCGACCAATAACCAATAGCGGGATCTGGAGATCCATAATGGCTCCCACATATTCAACGATGACTTAGTGATCGAATGAACCATTCACATACGATACCAATTCCCTTTGTCACGCGATATTTTACTTGTCCGAGGTTTGATCATCGGTATCACTCTATACCTTGTTCAACCTCGTCTCCTGACAAGTACTCTTTACTCGTACCGTGGTATGTGGTCTCTTATGAACTTATTCATATGCTTGCAAGACATTAGACGACATTCCACCGAGAGGGCCCAGAGTATATCTATCCGTCATCGGGATGGACAAATCCCACTGTTGATCCATATGCCTCAACTCATACTTTCCGGATACTTAATCCCACCTTTATAACCACCCATTTACGCAGTGGCATTTGATGTAATCAAAGTACCTTTCCGGTATAAGTGATTTACATGATCTCATGGTCGAAAGGACTAGGTAACTATGTATCGAAAGCTTATAGCAAAAAAATTAATGACGTGATCTTATGCTACACTTAATTGGGTGTGTCCATTACATCATTCATATAATGATATAATCTTGTTTATTAATAACATCCAATGTTCATGATTATGAAACTAATCATCTATTAATCAACAAGCTAGTTAAGAGGCTTACTAGGGACTCTTTGTTGTTTACATATCACACATGTATCAATGTTTCGGTTAATACATTTATAGCATGGTATATAAACATTTATCATAAACATAAAGATATATAATAACCACTTTTATTATTGCCTCTTGGGCATATCTCCAACCGTCTTATATTACATCATATTATAAAGGTCTTTTCGGTGCACCGGAGGAATCAGATATATCTTTAGATGAATCTAGGATAAATGATATCCCTCAGGTGTCGCCTCAAGAAAATGCTTTTCTTACGAATCATTACACAGAAGAGGAGGTGAGAAAAGCGGTCTGCCAAATGGAACTCAATAAGGCACCGGGTCCTGATGGATTTCCAGCAGAGTTCTACCAGAACTTCTGGGAATTCATTAAGAATGACTTGATGGCTCTCTTCGTTGAGCTCCATGCTGGACAGTTGGACCTTTTCCGAATCAACTTTGGGGAAATAATTCTGCTCCCTAAAGTTAATGATGCGGAAAAGATCCAACAATTTAGACCAATTTGCCTTCTAAATGTATGCTTTAAAATTTTCACCAAAGTCGCTACTATTAGGCTAAACTCGGTGGCAGATCATGTTGTGCGACCTACTCAAACTGCTTTCATGCAAGGACGATATATCCTAGATGGAGTCGTTACATTGCATGAAACAATCCATGAGTTGCACCGCAAAAAGTTGAATGGAGTTATCCTTAAAATCGACTTTGAAAAAGCCTATGATAAAGTCAAATGGTCGTTTCTTCAACAAACACTCCGTATGAAAGGTTTTTCGGAAGAGTGGCGCGCTTTAATTAATAACTTTGTTTTTGGAGGAAGTGTCGCCATCAAAGTAAACGATGATACTGGACGATACTTTCAAACAAAAAAAGGTTTACGACAAGGTGATCCACTATCTCCAATGTTATTTAACATTGTTGCGAACATGTTGGCAATTTTAATTGAGCGTGCTAAAGTTGATGGTCAAATTGAAGGAGTGGTACCTCACTTAGTTGACGGAGGTTTATCAATTCTTCAGTACGCCGATGACACAATTCTGTTCATGGATCACGACCTACAGAAAGCTCCAAACCTGAAATTAATTTTGTCAGTGTTCGAGCAACTATCGGGTCGCAAAATAAATTTCCATAAGAGCGAATTGTTTTGCTTTGGCGAAGCCCAAGACGAGGCAAACCTATACGCCAAACTTTTCGGTTGTGGGTTGGGCAGTTTTCCGCTTAGCTATTTAGGCATTCCGGTTCACCACCGGAGGCTCACTATAGCTGAATGGAAGCTCGTTGAGGAAAGACTTCAGAAACGACTTAGTAGTTGGAAAGGAAAGTTACTATCTCTTGGTGGAAGATTGGTTCTCATCAATTCAGTACTCACAAACTTGGTACTGTATATGATTTCCTTTTTCCAGTTGCCTAAGGGAGTCCTACATAGATTGGACTACTTCCGATCTAGGTTCTTTTGGCAAGGAGATAGTGAGAAGAAAAAATACCGGTTGACAAAATGGAGTGTCGTTTGCCGTCCCAAAGATCAAGGTGGACTTGGGGTCCATGATCTTGAGGTTAAGAACAGAGCTTTGCTAGGGAAATGGCTAGCTCGGTTATTAACTGAGGATGGTGTATGGCAAAATTTACTGCGGAGAAAGTATGTTGGCTCAAAGGCAATATCTCAGGTTATTTGGAAGCCAGGAGATTCGCATTTTTGGGCAGGTCTTATGGCAACTAAGAAATACTTCTTTCCACATGGTTCTTTCTCCATTAGGGATGGGTCTGAGATAAGGTTCTGGGAGGATATATGGTTGGGAACAACCACTCTCCGTGAACAATATCCAGCCTTATTCAATATTGTGAGACATAAGCATGATACTATACAGAAGGTGATGGAAACATCACCTCCGTCTGTGACATTCAGGCGTGATCTCAATGGTCCTCGTTTGAACTCTTGGAATGAGCTAATGCTAAGATTAGCTTCTGTCCAACTGCGACAAGGAACAAATGAGTTTCGTTGGAATCTTACAAAAAACGGAGTTTTTTCTGTTGGTTCCATGTACTCTGCCTTAATTGAACCTATTCAACCGGTTCCTAAATATAAATCTATTTGGAAGATGAAGATACCACTAAAAACTAAAGTTTTCGCTTGGTACCTTCGTCGGGGGGTTATTCTTACTAAAGATAATCTTGCAAAGCGGAATTGGCATGGATGTACGAAGTGTGTTTTCTGTCACGAAGAGGAGACAATAAAACACTTGTTTTTTCAATGCCAGTTCGCTAGATCTATATGGTCAATCATTCAGATAGGTTCTACATTATATCCTCCAAAAAGCGTGGCAAATATTTTTGGCAATTGGCTAAATGGAGTGGATGATAGGTTTAAAGTTCTTATCAGAGTGGGAGCGATAGCAGTTATATGGTCGCTGTGGCTATGTAGAAATGGCAAGGTTTTTGATAATAAAAACTCTTCTCTTATGCAGGTCATTTACAGATGTACGGCGTTGCTCCGTTCATGGTCGTCGCTCCAGCGTTTGGAGGACCGCGACCTATTTACGGAGGTGTCTACACGATTGGAGGAAACGTCGAAGGATTTTATTACCCAACATGGGTGGCTGCATAGTCGAAGGATTTTGCCTCCTACAGTTTAGCATTTTGCTTTTATCAGACAAAGTCCTCATGTGTTTTCATGTGTACCTGGTTGTACTTTTGTGAACCTATAAACGGCTGTGTGCATCTTAGTTATGCAGAGGCCGGGTGTATTGCTTGAACTTGAGTAATAAAATCGCCCTTTATCGAAAAAATCTTTAGTCGTGTACTGCCCTTGACGAGATGACGGCCACGTGAACTCATCTGGCTCGGTGGTGTCACGGTGCACCGTCTGTATCTCCATGCACAGCCGAGCTCCCTCCATTGCACCCAACATCAATTGCCCTGACAAGGCATCGGCTACCCATGTGTCATCCAGAAGCACCTGCTCAACAGTCCTTGAATTTTTGGTTCTAGTGTTGACGGCATGGAATAAGGAAGGTGCAATCTCCTCAACCTTCTTTCCATTGATCCACCTATCTCGCTAAAACAACACTCTCCTGCCGTCCCCCACCTTGATATGCATTAAGCTGCCGCACACCTACATAGCCTATGTGTCCTTGAACATTGGCAAGCCTTGCCAAGGTCAATTGGGGCCCGTCTTGCTGAGCCATTGCCATCACACCCCCAGTGCTAGGCCTTGTAGCCGCATGTTTTTGATGTTGAGGCCTCCAAACTCGTATGGCTTGCAACAATTCTGCCAGGCCACGAGGCACTAGCCTCCATTACCTTCTCCTTGCCCGCCCGAAGAACCCCCTAAGCTTATTTTCCAGCTCTTCAAGGACCCAACAAGGCACCTCCAGCACTAAAAGATGGTGTACTGGTCGTGTTGTCATAACTACTTTAACCAAGGTTAGACGCCCTGGCCGTGAGATCATTCCCCTTTGCCACGCCGTCATGATGTGCATGGCTGCATCAAGCATGAGCTGCCATTGAGCTTTTGTTAGTGGACAAAGCGCAAGCTGTAGCCCCAGGTATCTGATGGGAAAATCCACGATGTTATAGTGGAGCGCCTGCCCCACCGCCCGCTTGTCTAGAATCGTACCCCTGATCATCGTGGTCGAGGTCTTGATTTGAGGGGGTGGAGGCGGCGACGGAAACATTGATGCGATAGTTGATGGCACGTGAGAGTGGTGAGAGTTAGAGAAAGGAGGGGACGGTGACTGTCAAATCAAGTGCATGCAGGGAGTTATTCGACGTTTGAAACCGTTGCACGCGGCGCTACGATTTTGTCAAACCGATTTTGCAGTTCCTCGATGCTTTAAAACCTGTGGGGCCACAGGCCCACGAAGTGAAGTGAGTCCAGAAATCTAAACATGCCAATTTCTGTTCCACGGGATAGTTTCGTCCTACTTTTTTTTAGCGTGTCAAGTGGGATGTCACCTAAGTCCTATTTGTAGTGCATTTTGCTTACATGGATTTCACCTTGACACCCTACTTATTTTAGCGGTACATGGAGTTCTACTATGGGCGGAGCACTACTAGCCCACATGACTGGCCCATGAACTAGTCAACACAGCAGACGAGCAACCAGGCGAGGAATGGAACGAGCGAACACTTCGTGACACCGCTCTACCGAGGTCCCCACTGGCCACTGCCGGTGTCGCTGCTCGTTGCGCCGTCCTTCTCCGCCGGTCCCCAGGCATTGTTCATCATGGCGTTAAGCAGATCTTGTTCAAGATACCACTTTTCCGCCTCAGTAAGCTTGTTGAAAAACTTGGTTGCGTAAGCCTTGGGGGTGGAGGTAAGGTCAGTCAGATCGCCGAAGTTCTTCGGAAAAACAACGACATCACTGGCTGCAGCTTCAGCTTTTCCTGAAGAGTTAACTTCCGCCTCTTCCTGGCCCTGCACTTGAGCTTCTTCAGGAGCGGTCGCTTTGCTCCGGAGCTTTCTCCGCCCACCTTTTCGCTACTCACTGGAATTATTTCCACTGGAGTTTCGGTAGCAGGAGGGGGAGAAGGATCAGCTTGGGGCGGAGACGGTTGGGGGTAGGGTGTGAGGTGCTTGGCGGAGCTGGCGTAGGAGGACCAACAACCGGAGATTTTTGCATGTATTTGGTGATAGATTTTTGGACGTTGGTCCGAGCGGTGGTGGCAGTCGGGTTCCTACAAACAAGTGAAGGAAATGAATAAGTAACAAGTTCTACAAAGTCAACAAAGAAGCATCGTACTCGGAAACTTACGTGGCGCCGGGAAGGATCGGGCGCGACCTTTTTCCTGCTGTAGTCAGCAGTTTAATGCGATCACACTCCGCCTTCCTTGAATCTAGCGGTGGTGGCTTCACAACCTTGGCCTTTTTGGCGGAGGCCTTGCCGCTAGCTCCGACCTCGGATCCGGAAGCCTTGGCGCGGGAACGCTTGGTAGGTCGAGGAGCAACTTTCTTGGGTGCATGCTCTTCTTCCTCCTCGTCGTCCTCCGGATCCTCCTTCGCCGCTTCGCCGCTGACGGGGACTCTGAGTATGTTGCGGAAATTTTCCTGCGCCAAATTATTGAGCTGAAGAGGAAAAGCAAGGAAAAGTTAGAACACTTTACAAAAAGGGGAAGTTGAAAATAGCAAAGTACAGATGCGTACCGGAGGACACTGGTTGTTGATGTTGATGTCTTTCACTAATTCCGGGACCGGCTGGCCCCGGCCAATCTTCACAAGAGTTTTGATCCTCCTCTTGAGAGAATCCGCTGGCAGGTCGTGGCGGGTTACTCGGAGTTGATCATCCACCCCGGTATACTCGCAGATTAAGCGTGAGTTGTACCGCAGCGGTTGGATCCGGCGAGAAAACCAGCTAAGAGTGAGATCAGTTCCGGTGAGCCCATCGTGGATTAACCAAGAAACGCGCGGCCCTGTTGTGTGGGTCCCTCGTGTGGCCCCCTGACCTGCCCTTCCGCCTACATATAGTCTTCGTCGCGAAACCCCCAGTACCGAGAGCCACGATACGGAAAACCTTACTGAGACGCCGCCGCCACCAATCCCATCTCGGGGGATTCAGGAGATCGCCTCCGGCACCCTGCCGGAGAGGGGAATCATCTCCCGGAGGACTCTTCACCGCCATGATCGCCTCCGGAGTGATGAGTGAGTAGTTCACCCCTGGACTATGGGTCCATAGCAGTAGCTAGATGGTCGTCTTCTCCTTATGTGCTTCATTGTCGGATCTTGTGAGCTGCCTAACATGATCAAGATCATCTATCTGTAATGCTATATGTTGTGTTTGTCGGGATCCGATGGATAGAGAATATTATGTCATGTTGATTATCAATCTATTACCTATGTGTTGTTTATGATCTTGCATGCTCTCGTTTATTAGTAGAGGCTCTGGCCAAGTTTTTACTCTTAACTCCAAGAGGGAGTATTTATGCTCGATAGTGGGTTCATGCCTCCATTAAATCTGGGACAGTGACAGAAAGTTCTAAGGTTGTGGATGTGCTGTTGCCACTAGGGATAAAACATTGATGCTATGTCCGAGGATGTAGTTATTGATTACATTACGCACCATACTTAATGCAATTGTCTGTTGTTTGCAACTTAATACTGGAAGGGGTTCGGATGATAACCTGAAGGTGGACTTTTTAGGCATAGATGCATGCTGGATAGAGGTCTATGTACTTTGTCGTAATGCCCAATTAAATCTCACTATATTCATCATATCATGTATGTGCATGGTCATGCCCTCTCTATTTGTCAATTGCCCGACTGTAATTTGTTCACCCAACATGCTATTTATCTTATGGGAGAGACACCTCTAGTGAACTGTGGACCCCGGTCCTATTCTTTTACATTGAATACAATCTGCTGCAATACTTGTTTTACTGTTCTTCGCAAACAATCATCTTCCACACAATACGGTTAATCCTTTGTTCACAGCAAGCCGGTGAGATTGACAACCTCACTGTTACGTTGGGGCAAAGTACTTTGGTTGTGTTGTGCAGGTTCCACGTTGTCGCCGGAATCCCTGGTGTTGCGCCGCACTACATCCCGCCACCAACAACCTTCAACGTGCTTCTTGACTCCTACTGGTTTGATTAAACCTTGGTTTCTTACTGAGGGAAAACTTGCTGCTGTGCGCATCATACCTTCCTCTTGGGGTTCCCAACGAACGTGTGTCTCACGCGCATCAAGACTGTTTTCTGGCGCCGTTGCCGGGGAGATCAAGACACGCTGCAAGGGGAGTCTCCACAATCCAATCTCTTTACTTTGTTTATGTCTTGCTTTATTTTATTTACTACTTTGTTTGCTGCACTTAAACAAAACACACAAAAATTAGTTGCTAGCTTTACTTTATTTACTGTCTTGTTCTCCATATCAAAAACACAAAAAAATTAGTTACTTGCATTTACTTTATCTAGTTTGTTTTATTTACTACTGTTAAAATGAATACTCCTGAAAACACTAAGTTGTGTGACTTCACAAACACTAATAATAATGATTTCCTATGCACACCTATTGCTCCACCTGCTACTACAGCAGAATTCTTTGAAATTAAACCTGCTTTACTGAATCTTGTTATGCGAGAGCAATTTTCTGGTTTTGTTCTGATGATGCTGCTGCCCATCTTAATAATTTTGTTGAACTATGTGAAATGCAAAAGTATAAGGATGTAGATGGTGACATTATAAAATTAAAATTGTTTCCTTTCTCTTTAAGAGGAAGAGCTAAAGATTGGTTACTATCTTTGCCTAAGAATAGTATTGATTCATGGACTAAATGTAAAGATGCTTTTACTGGTAGATATTATCCTCCCGCTAAAATTATATCTTTGAGAAGTAGCATAATGAATTTCAAGCAATTAGATAATGAACATGTTGCTCAAGCATGGGAGAGAATGAAATCTTTGGTAAAGAATTGCCCAACCCATGGACTGACTACTTGGATGATCATCCAAACCTTTTATGCAGGACTGAATTTTTCTTCGCGGAACCTATTGGATTCAGCTGCTGGAGGTACCTTTATGTCCATCACTTTGGGGGCGGCCACAAAGCTTCTTGATGATATGATGATAAATTACTCTGAATGGCACACGGAAAGAGCTCCACAAGGTAAGAAGGTAAATTATGTCGAAGAATCCTCCTCCTTGAGTGATAAGATTGATGTGATTATGTCTATGCTTGTGAATGGTAGATCTAATGTTGATCCAAATAATGTTCCTTTAGCTTCATTGGTTGCTCACGAAGAAAATGTTGATGTGAACTTCATTAAAAGTAATAATTTCAACAACAATGCTTATAGGAATAATTCTGGTAACAACTATAGGCCATATCCTGCTGTTAATGGTAATAGTTATGGTAATTCTTATGGGAATTCTTACAACAATAATAGGAACACACCCCCTGGACTTGAAGATATGCTTAAAGAATTTATTAGTACACAAACTACTTTTAACAAATCTGTTGAGGAAAAGCTTGATAAAATTGATATTCTTGCTTCTAAGGTTGATAGACTTGCCTCTGATGTTGATCTTTTAAAATCGAAAGTTATGCCTAATAAGGATATTGAAAATAAAATTGTTACTACAGCAAATGCCATCCAAGTTAGACTTAATGAGAATATAAGATTAATGGCTGAATTGCATGCTAGGTGGAAAAGAGAAGAAAATGAAAAACTAGCTAAAGAGAATAATGTAGCTAAAGTTTGGACTATTACCACCACTAGCAATGGTAATGCTCCACATGTTGCTGCACCTCCTACTAATAATGGTAAAAGGATTGGTGTTGGCAATGTTTCCACTTCTAATGCAAAGCCTGCAAAACTGCCGGAAACTGCTAAAACTGCTTGTGATAAAACTGCTGAAATTTTTTCCAACATTGGGGATGATGATCCCATTGCTGTAGATCATAATGGTTTAGACTTTGATGATTGCCACATCTCTGAAGTCATAAAGTTTTTACAAAAGCTTGCTAAAAGTCCCAATGCTAGTGCTATAAATTTAGCCTTTACAAAACATATCACGAATGCTCTCATAAAAGCTAGAGAAGATAAACTAAAACTTGAAACTTCTATTCCTAGGAAGTTAGAAGATGGTTGGGAGCCCATCATTATGATGAGGGTCAATGATTTTGATTGTAATGCTTTATGTGATCTTGGTGCAAGTTTTTCTGTTATGCCTAAGAAAATTTATGATATGCTTGACTTGCCACCATTGAAAAATTGTCATTTGGATGTTAATCATGCTGATAATGCTATGAAGAAACCTTTGGGGAGGATTGATAATGTTCATATTATGGTTAACAATAACCTTGTCCCCGTTGATTTTGTTGTCTTGGATATTGAATGCAATGCATCTTGTCCCATTATATTGGGAAGGCCTTTTCTTCGAACTGTTGGTGCCACCATTGATATGAAGGAAGGTAATATTAAATATCAATTTCCTCTCAAGAAAGGTATGGAACACTTTCCTAGAAAGAGAATGAAGTTACTTTATGATTCTATTATTAGAACAACTTATGATGCTGATGCTTCGTCTCTTGATGTTACTTGATACACACTTTCTGCGCCTAGCTGAAAGGCGTTAAAGAAAAGCGCTTATGGGAGACAACCCATGTTTTTACTACAGTACCTTATTTTATATTTGAGTCTTGGAAGTTGTTTACTACTGTAGCAACCTCTCCTTATCTTAGTTTTGTGCATTATTGTGCCAAGTAAAGTCGTTGATAGTAAGGTTCATACTAGATTTGGATTACTGCGCAGAAACAGATTTCTTTGCTGTAACGAATCTGGGCCTAATTCTCTGTAGGTAACTCAGAAAATTATGCCAATTTACGTGAGTGATCCTCAGATATGTACGCAACTTTCATTCAATTTGGGTATTTTCATCTGAGCAAGTCTGGTGCCACTTTAAAATTCGTCTTTACGAACTGTTCTGTTTTGACAGATTCTGCCTTTTATTTCGCATTGCCTCTTTTGCTATGTTGGATGAATTTCTTTGTTCCATTAATGTCCAGTAGCTTTGTGCAATGTCCAGAAGTGTTAAGAATGATTATGTCACCTCTGAACATGTAAATTTTTATTGTGCACTAACCCTCTAATGAGTTTGTTTCGAGTTTGGTGTGGAGGAAGTTTTCAAGGATCAAGAGAGGGAGATGATACAATATGATCAAGGAGAGTGAAAGCTCTAAGCTTGGGGATGCCCCGGTGGTTCACCCCTGCATATTTTAAGAAGACTCAAGCGTCTAAGCTTGGGGATGCCTTGCATCGACAACATTATCAGGTTCCTCCCCTGAAACTATATTTTTATTCCATCACATCTTATGTGCTTTGCTTGGAGCGTCGGTTTGTTTTTGTTTTTGTTTTTGTTTGAATAAAATGGATCCTAGCATTCATTGTGTGGGAGAGAGACACGCTTCGCTGTTGCATATGGACAATATGTCCTTAGGCTTTACTCATAGTATTCATGGCGAAGGTTGAATCTTCTTCGTTAAATTGTTATATGGTTGGAATCGGGAAATGCTACATGTAGTAATTCTAAAATGTCTTGAATAATTTGATACTTGGCAATTGTTGTGCTCATGTTTAAGCTCTTGCATCATATACTTTGCACCTATTAATGAAGAAATACATAGAGCTTGCTAAAATTTGGTTTGCATAATTGGTCTCTCTAAAGTCTAGATAATTTCTAGTATTGAGTTTTGAACAACAAGGAAGACGGTGTAGAGTCTTATAATGTTTACAATATGTCTTTTATGTAAGTTTTGCTGCACCGGTTCATCCTTGTGTTTGTTTCAAATAACTTTGCTAGCCTAAACCTTGTATCGAGAGGGAATACTTCTCATGCATCCAAAATCCTTGAGCCAACCACTATGCCATTTGTGTCCACCATACCTACCTACTACATGGTATTTCTCCGCCATTCCAAAGTAAATTGCTTGAGTGCTACCTTTAAAATTTCTATTCTTTACCTTTACAATATATAGCTCATGGGACAAAATAGCTTAAAAACTATCGTGGTGAAGAATATGTACTTATGTGTCTTATTTCTTAGTAAGTTGCTTGTTGAGCGGTAACCATGTTTCTGGGGACGCCATCAACTTTTTACCTTTGTTGAATATCATGTGAGTTGCTATGCATGTTCGTCTTGTCTGAAGTAAGGGCGGTTTTCACAATCAAATGGTTTGAGTATGCATACTGTTAGAGAAGAACATTAGGCCGCTAACTAAAGCCATGAATCATGGTGGAAGTTTCAGTTTGGACATAAAACCTCAATCTCTTATGAGAATATTAACTGTTGTTGAATGCTTAAGCATTAAAAGAGGAGTCCATTATCTGTTGTCTATGTTGTCCCGGTATGGGTGTCTAAGTTGAGAATGATCAAAAGCGAGAAATCCAATGCGAACCTTCTCCTTAGACCCTTGTACAGGCGGCATAGAGGTACCCCTTTGTGACACTTGGTTGAAACATATGTTATGCAATGATAATCCGTGTTAATCCAAGCTAATTAGGACAAGGTGCGGGCACTATTAGTACACTATGCATGAGGCTTGCAACTTGTAAGATATAATTTACATAACACATATGCTTTATTACTACCGTTGACAAAATTGTTTCTTGTTTTCAAAACCAAAGCTCTAGCACAAATATAGCAATCAATGCTTCCCTCTGCGAAGGGCCTTTCTTTTACTTTTATGTTGAGTCAGTTCACCTATCTCTTTCACCTCAAGAAGCAAACACTTGTGTGAACTGTGCATTGATTCCTACATACTTGCATATTGCACTTGTTATATTACTTTACATTGACAATATCCATGAGATATACATGTTATAAGTTGAAAGCAACCGCTGAAACTCAATCTTCCTTTGTGTTGCTTCAATACCTTTACTTTGATTTATTGCTTTATGAGTTAACTCTTATGCAAGACTTATTGATGCTTGTCTTGAAAGTACTATTCATGAAAAGTCTTTGCTTTATGATTCATTTGTTTACTCATGACATTACCATTGTTTTGATCGCTGCATTCATTACATATGCTTACAATAGTATGATCAAGGTTATGATGGCATGTCACTCCAGAAATTATCTTTGTTATCGTTTACCTGCTCGGGACGAGCAGGAACTAAGCTTGGGGATGCTGATACGTCTCCGATGTATCGATAATTTCTTATGTTCCATGCCACATTATTGATGATATCTACATGTTTTATGCATACCTTATGTCATATTTATGCATTTCCGGCACTAACCTATTAACGAGATGCCGAAGAGCCGATTCTTTGTTTGCTGTTTTTGGTTTCAGAAATCCTAGTAAGGAAATATTCTTGGAATTGGACGAAATCAACGCCCAGGGGCCTATTTTTCCACGAAGCTTCCAGAAGACCGAAGAGGAAACGAAGTGGGGCCACGAGGCGACGATACGCTAGGGCGGCGCGGCCTGGCCCCTGGCCGCGCGGCCCTGTTGTGTGGGTCCCTCGTGTGGCCCCCTGACCTGCCCTTCCGCCTACATATAGTCTTCGTCGCGAAACCCCCAGTACCGAGAGCCACGGTACGGAAAACCTTACTGAGACGCCGCCGCCGCCAATCCCATCTCGGGGGATTCAGGAGATCGCCTCCGGCACCCTGCCGGAGAGGGGAATCATCTCCCGGAGGACTCTTCACCGCCATGATCGCCTCCGGAGTGATGAGTGAGTAGTTCACCCCTGGACTATGGGTCCATAGCAGTAGCTAGATGGTCGTCTTCTCCTTATGTGCTTCATTGTCGGATCTTGTGAGCTGCCTAACATGATCAAGATCATCTATCTGTAATGCTATATGTTGTGTTTGTCGGGATCCGATGGATAGAGAATATTATGTTATGTTGATTATCAATCTATTACCTATGTATTGTTTATGATCTTGCATGCTCTCCGTTATTAGTAGAGGCTCTGGCCAAGTTTTTACTCTTAACTCCAAGAGGGAGTATTTATGCTCGATAGTGGGTTCATGCCTCCATTAAATCTGGGACAGTGACAGAAAGTTCTAAGGTTGTGGATGTGCTGTTGCCAGTAGGGATAAAACATTGATGCTATGTCCAAGGATGTAGTTATTGATTACATTACGCACCATACTTAATGCAATTGTCTGTTGTTTGCAACTTAATACTGGAAGGGGTTCGGATGATAACCTGAAGGTGGACTTTTTAGGCATAGATGCATGCTGGATAGCGGTCTATGTACTTTGTCGTAATGCCCAATTAAATCTCACTATATTCATCATATCATGTATGTGCATGGTCATGCCCTCTCTATTTGTCAATTGCCCGACTGTAATTTGTTCACCCAACATGCTATTTATCTTATGGGAGAGACACCTCTAGTGAACTGTGGACCCCGGTCCTATTCTTTTACATTGAATACAATCTGCTGCAATACTTGTTTTACTGTTCTTCGCAAACAATCATCTTCCACACAATACGGTTAATCCTTTGTTCACAGCAAGCCGGTGAGATTGACAACCTCACTGTTACGTTGGGGCAAAGTACTTTGGTTGTGTTGTGCAGGTTCCACGTTGGCGCCGGAATCCCTGGTGTTGCGCCGCACTACATCCCGCCACCAACAACCTTCAACGTGCTTCTTGACTCCTACTGGTTCGATTAAACCTTGGTTTCTTACTGAGGGAAAACTTGCTACTGTGCGCATCATACCTTCCTCTTGGGGTTCCCAACGAACGTGTGTCTCACGCGCATCAATCATTGCATAGTGTTGAGCTCTCCACCAAGATTAGTTCGAGTGAGAGACCGTGAGCTTGTTACTCTTGGAGGGAGACCTCCTAGTTGGCTTGGCGGTTGGTGCTTCGGTGATCTCTTCAAGAAGATTGTGAAGAGGCCCGAGCTTCTCCTTCGTGGAGCTTGTGAAGTGGTTGTGGAGCTTGCCATCTCCGGAGCGGAGGAAAAGCTAACCATAAGGAAAGGGCCATTATCCTTCGTGGGTGTGGTTCGGAGAATAGGGTGAGCCTTCGTGGCGCGGGGAATCCTTCGTGGGACCTCCACTCCTCCAAACGTGACGTACCTTCTTGCAAAGGAAGGGAACACGGGAATACATCCTCGTCTCCGCGTGCCTCGGTTATTTCTATACCCGAGCTCTCTTTTCTTGTGATAGCCATCGTGCTTGAAGTACATATATCTTGCTATCACTTGTGCTACATATATCTTGTGCCTATCTTGCTTAGCTCTAGTTGCTATTGTTACACTTAGTTGAGCTTAGCATATTTAGGGTTTGTTCTTGTAAACTAAACAATAGTTTAATTCCGCATTCTTACAAGACAAATCCGCAAGAGTTTTTAATTGCCTATTCACCCCCCCCCCCCCTCTAGGCGACATCTCGATCTTTCACACTATCTTGTTCTTGGAACATGATATTGCAAAAGCGGTAAATATGAAACTTATTCTCTGTTTATTTGAACAACTGTCGGGTCTAAAAATTAACTTTCATAAGAGTGAGGTATATTGTTTTGGGAGAGCAAAAGAGCAACAAAATGAATACAGAAATATTTTTGGGTGTGAAATTGGATCTTTACC
This sequence comes from Lolium perenne, assembly GCF_019359855.2. Taxonomy (NCBI): domain Eukaryota; kingdom Viridiplantae; phylum Streptophyta; class Magnoliopsida; order Poales; family Poaceae; genus Lolium; species Lolium perenne. The sequence goes on along the minus strand of NC_067246.2, from coordinate 29,357,117 downwards.
TTTTAAATACTTGGGGATACCTATTCATTATAGAAGGTTGCTAAATAAGGAATGGAAACCAGCCGATGATCGATTTGAACGCAAATTGGGTTGCTGGGCAGGGAAGTTGCTCTCATATGGAGATCGACTAGTGCTAATTAATTCCATTCTTAGTAGCTTGCCAATGTTCCTTCTATCCTTTTTTTAATACCCAAAGGGGTGAGAAAAAGACTAGATTTTTATCGATCACGATTTTTTTTGGCAAAGTGATCAAAAATAGAGGAAGTATCGCCTAACTAAATGGAATATTATATGTAGACCTAAGGACCAAGGAGGGCTGGGCATTGAGGTTTTAGATATTAAGAATAGATGTTTGATTAGCAAATGGCTATTTAAATTACTCAATGAAGAAGGGGTGTGGCAGGAGCTGTTACACAATAAGTATCTTAATACTAAAACTCTTTCGGAGGTTCAGGTAAATGCAAATGACTCACCCTTTTGGAAGGGTTTAATGAGTGTCAAAAATGATTTTTCCAAACGCGGTTTGTTTGTCATTGGTGATGGACAAAAAACTAGATTTTGGGAAGATACTTGGCTAGGGATACAACTTCTCGCTGACCAGTATGAGTCATTATATAACATTACAAGAAATAAGAATGCTACAGTAGTTGAGGTTATGGGTACTGTACCACTGAATATTAGTTTCAGAAGGACATTATCTCATGACAAATGGACATCTTGGCTAAATTTGCTACATCGCCTAATTGAGGTGCAATTGTCGGAGGATCCAGACAAATTCATTTGGCGGCTTACTGCAAATGGAGAGTTTTCGGTAAAGTCGATGTATGTTGATTTCATGAAGGACCATACTGTTTTCCTTAAGAAATACATATGGAGGTTAAAGGTTCCACTAAAGATCCGGATTTTTATGTGGTTCTTAAATAAAAAAGTTTTACTTACTAAGGATAATTTAACTAAACGAAATTGGACAGGATCAAAGAAATGTGCTTTTTGTACTGATGAATCCATTGAGCATCTCTTTATTAAGTGCCCTTTTGCAAGATTAATTTGGAGAGTTGTTCATTTTACCTTTAATATTTCACCACCTACGAATATCAAGAACTTATTTGGTAATTGGCTTAATGGGATAGATAAGAAAACAAAAGCTTAAATTCGTGTAGAAGTTTGTGCTTTATTATGGGCAATTTGGAATTGTCGTAATGAGATTGTCTTTAACAGAGCGGAAGGTGTCTTCTTTTTGCAGGTTATTCACAAGGCTACTTACTGGATTCACATGTGGTCGTACCTGCAGCCGGAGGACCAGCGTATACCTATGGAGTCTGGATGCACTCGATTGATAGTGGTCGTTCGGGCTATCTTCAGCCAGGGTGGTTGACAGTGTGATGATAGGATACAGTATACATAGGAGTATCATGTATTCTAAGATTGTTTCACTCTTTCGCTGGCTTATTTTCATGAGCACCTTATGTGATCGTTGAGGTTGAGCTTGTAAGAATTTTAAGACCTCTAGACTTGAATTTGATCAATAAATGGCTGTGTGCATCTATTTGATGCAGAGACCGGATGATACCCATTTCAAAAAAAAAAAAAAACCCTACTTATTTTAGCGGTACAGCGAGTTCTACTATGGGCGGAGCACTACTAGCTCACATGACTGGCCCATGAACTAGTCAACACAGCAGACGAGCAACGAGGCGACTGGCGAGGAATGGAACGAGCGAACACTTCGTGACACCGCTCTACCCAGTCCACACTGCCGGTGTCGCTGCTCGTTGCGGCCGGCCGTGCGCCGGCGTGCCGCCCCCCTGGTCCCCGTTCCCCCACGTCGCGCCGTCCTTCTCCGCCGCGCCCCTTTAAGCTGCAGCCGAGCTGCTGCCGTGCTGCTTCGGCCACGGCCGGCCCCTCCTCCTCCGTGCAGTGCTCCACCTCCGCACGAGCGAGGTCGGAGCGCTCCGCTACGCTGCTTTCTTGCGCGCCTGCGCCTCCTCCGTCTGCGCGACGCGAGCGTCTGTTCCCCGGTTCGGCTGCGCTCTCCGCCTCCCCTCCCCTTCTATCCTGCCCCAGCAGCCAGGAAAGCCCAATGGATAGGTAATGTCTATTCCTCTCTAGCTGACTGTCCAATTGAATTGATTCATTGATTTAACGAGTTTATTATCGATTTCATGTTAGCCCATGATTTTTTATCCATTCATTGTATCCCCGCGCTACCGTTTCTATAAAAAAAATTGTCATCTCTTATCCACTATTTAGTGTCTTGATACATCCAAATTTTGATATTGGTGGTATGGAGGGAGTATTGCTAACAGTTGAGTTGAAATTATATGTTCATCTTTGCAATTGACATGGGTTTTTTTGGGAGTAGTTTATAAGCTCTTTTTTTTTTTTTGGCTTCGCTTGCTCCAATCCTGGATCCGCCACTGATTGTGTCTATCTTTCAATATTATTGACAGTTCGACGGTCATGACTCCGGAGCCTGCTCCGCGTGCTAATCGCAGTGGGAGCAAGAAGCGGGACAGTACCATGGATAGTGGTTATCCACCAAGTAGAGCCCCCAAGTCCAGGAGGGTATAAATGTTGGAACCCCCACCGTCACCATGATAATTTATTCAGTTCACCTTGTATTTCGACCAAACTCATTTTAATCCGCCTCATATGCTGTAGATCGATTGCAGATGTGCACCTCACCTGATTTTGCCAATCATGAAGCTTATCGTTGAAAATGATGAGCAGAAAGGCTACGTCACAGAAATTGGGTTTGGGAGCTTCTTGTCCATGGGAGAGCTTGAGATGAATAAGGCTCTTAACCTCTGGTTGATTGATAAGTTTAATTGTGACACCGAGGCTCTTGATTTTGAAGGTGGCATATCGATTCCGGTAAGGCCACTTGTGAAGAGTATTCTTGGAATCCCTTCAGGCCCTATCCAAGTTGTAGAGGGTCTAGATGTTGATGACGCTCTCCATGCTCAGTATACTTGTAATAACAGGAGAGGGAAGGCTGCCAAGGAGGTGGCGGATGAAATGTGCAGCATAACTGACAAGGAACCGTTCTGCATAGCGTTCATGATGGCGATACTCGGAATTTATCTAGCACCAAATACATGTCTGACCGTCAACAGGGCCTTACTTGGAGCTGTTCAGCAGGTTGATAAACTCAAAGAGATGGACTGGTGCAATTTCGTTGCTACCTACCTCTTCAAAGGAATCAAGGAATTCAAAGAATCAAACTCAACTAATGTTACTATAAAGGGTTGTGTCCACATACTGAGCGTAAGAATCATTCTAACCACGCTTCTGGTCTTTAATTATTATGCAGTCTAACAGATTGTTGGAATGTCTGACTTTGATTGTTTATCCATAGATTTATTTCAATTCTTGTTATCGTGCAGGTCATATTCATCGATTTTGTGAAACATGCTGCATTTGAAGTACCAGCTGGTTTTCCACGCCTGGGTGTTATCACTAAAGAACATATCAAATGGGTTGTCTCACATCCCTTCACTAGCTTGATGGTAATGCCTGGTGTTCTAAATTCTTTAAGCAATTTGTAATATACTATTGCTTTGAAATAAGAGTCCAATTCTTATAAATTATTATGTGAACATATGCCTTGTTTAAAAATAATATAGCGCTCTACATGCATTAACATTCTTGTAAGTTGTAACACACATGCATCCATTTAACAATGCAATGACTTCTTCAACTTGCTGATCTAACATTCGTTTGCCAAACTAATGTCTGCTAGTTTATCACTTGTATGAAATTACATTTGAGGGTATATTTCAGAAGTATTCTTATTTTCCTTAAGTTGCATATAATGTTGCTAAAATTAACTTGATGTGTGATGTGATTCAAATAGGTACGTTATCCAGAAGAGTCAGTCTATGCTGCCATGTTTGATAACATGTCAAATTATTACATTACCGAAGATGGAAAATGTGTTGATTCTGAAACAGATTCTGATGCACTGTCCAATACGTCTGCAACCACCAACACCAATAAGAATGACAACAAACTTCGGGTTTTAGCAGAGCTTGTCACTGTCATGCTTCCGAAGCCTGCTCCATGTGATAATCCCAGTGGGAGGAAGAAGCAGAACAATGCCATGGATACTGGTAATCAACCAATTAGATCCGCCAAGTCCAGGACGGTATAATGCTGGAATCTCCACTATCGATTGGATAATTTATTCTGTTCACGTTGTATTTTAATCGAACTCATTGTAATCCACCTATACCTTGTAGACCGAAAACGTCTTTAACAAATGTTCACCTCAGCTCCTTCCGCCAATTATGAAGCTTATTACTGAGAATGCTGAGCAGAAAGGTTATGTCGGAGAAATTGGGTTTGGGAGCTTCTTGTCCATGGCAGAATTTGAGATGAATAAGGCTCTTACCCTATGGTTGGTTGATAAGTTTAATTGTGACACTGAGGCTCTTGAGTTTGAAGGTGGCATATCGATTCTGGTAAGGCCACTTGTGAAGAGTGTCCTTGGAATCCCTTCAGGCCCTATCCAAGTTGTAAAAGGTCTAGATATTGACGACTCTCTAAAGGATGAATATACTTATAATGGTAGACCGAAGAATGCGAAGGAGGTGGCGGAGGAAATGTGCAGCATAACTGGCAAAGAACCGTTCTGTATAGCATTCATGATGGCGATGCTCGGAATTTATCTAGCACCGAGCACATCCGTGGGTGTCAACTGGAAGTTACTGGGAGCTGTTAGACAGGTTGATAAACTGAAAGAGATGGATTGGTGCAATTTTGTTGCTACTTACCTCTTCAAAGGAATCAAGAAATTCAAAGAATCCAACGCAACTTTTGTTTATATAAAGGGTTGTGTCCACATACTGAGTGTAAGAATCATTCTCACCACACTTCTCGAAATTAATTATTATTTGGTCTACAAATTGTTGGAATGTACTGATTTAGCTTGTTTATCAGGTCATATTCATCGACTTTGTGAAACATGCTGCGTTTGAAGTACCAGTTGGTTTTCCACGCTTGGGTGTTGTCACTACAAAACATATCAAATGGGTCGTTTCACATCCCTTCACTAGCTTGATGGTAATGACTCGTGCACTAAATTCTTGAAGCAATTATACTATTGCTTTGGAAATACAGTTGCAAACCCTATTCATTATTATGTGAAACATATGCCTTGTTTTAAGATGATAGTGTGCTCTATAGGCATTAACAATCTTGTAAGCTGTAACATATCCATTGAGCAGTGCAATGACTTCTCCACCTTGCTGGTCTAACATTTATTTGCCAAACTGTGAAATTACGTATGAGTGGAATATTTGAGAAGTATTCTTATTTTTCGTAAGTTGCACATAATGTTGCTACCATTAACTTATGTGTGTTGTCATTTAAATAGGTACGTCGTCCAGAAGAGTCAATCTATGCTGCCGTGCTTGATAACTGGCCAAAAGATAACATTGTTGAAGATGGAAAATGTGTTACAAATACTGATGCTTTGTCTGATACGCTTGGTACCACCGACTCCGATCAGAATAATAACAGGCATCCTGGTTCGGCAGAGCTTGGCACGTTACCTGTATCAGAAGGTACGAACCAGAAACTCACTGCTTAACATTATCTGTTGTCAGGTTATATCAGATTCTGCACAAGAGTTTTCATCCTTCAGTTAACATTTACCTGTCCTGATCCATATGTACGTAACATTTGTATATGCTTTATTTTGTTACTCTTGTACAACTCTACTTTCAGAAGCTCATTTAATGGATGTATACATGGAAAAGACATGATAAACGAACTTTTCTTTTATATGTTACTTCTGTATTCTTGCCGATAAGTCTTCTACCACCGACACTGATCAGAATAACAACAAGCATCCTGTTTCAGATGAGCTTGGCCCTCCCGTCACAAGTCCTAATACAAGAAGCTGGGCCATTGTTGAATATGTAGAAGTTGGCACATCACCTCAATCAGCAGGTACGAACCAGACGTTCACTGCTTATAATATTATCTACAGTCACGTTATAACAGATTTTGCACAAGATTTTTCATCCTATAATTAACATTACCTGTCCTGATCGATACGTAACATGCTATAAACTGAGTATTCTTGTATCTTTTATATGGTTTATTCTTGTACAACTCTACAGTCTACATTCAGATGCTAATTATTGGATGGTAAGTATATGACAATGAAATGAAAAAGAAAACCTTTCATCTCGTACGCTTCTTTTATATTTTTGTGTATATGTACGATAAAACTCTACCTTGCAATCGTGTAACACTTCCACAATTGCAGCTCCCGGTTCCTTCGCAGAACACATAATGTTTCCAACAAGTTGCGAGCAACTGCAGTCTTCTAGGCCTTCTTCTGAACTGTGTTCTGCACAAGTTTGTTGATACTTCACATTTGTTGCCACATTCTATGAATTTTTCTGGAGAAATATGTGATGTGTTGCTAATTCCATTATAACTTCACAGATCCATGTTTCTCCAGACAACCCCAAGGGGATGAACAGGGGTTCCACATCGCCGGTGGAGAATGCTGCTGATCGTAGCACCAAGAAGGCGAGTGTGGATAAGCCCAGCAGTGGCCAAGCTAAGCGAGCCGGAAGGGTTGCAGCTCTGGACATGAGTTTGCTCAATTGCACCCTCTGCTGCAGCCCTTGCAAGCCTCCTGTTTTCCAGGTTGTCATTCTCCAACATCTTCCATTCCCCTGAACTCCTGAAGTCTGAGGAAGGCAATTATTGATACAAATGTGTTGCTTTGGACGTAATTTTTTGTGACAGTGCAATGGCAGGCATTTAGCCTGCGGCAGATGCCTTGCCGAGCTCCCCGGCGAGCAGTGCCAGATGTGCGAGCAGGGTGGTGGCTTCAGCCCATGCCCCATTATGGATGACATTGTCTCGTTGGCCATGGTTGAATGCTCCCATGACGGTTGCAAGAGCTCTGTCCCCTACCATGAGCTTGATGGCCATGAGAGTACGTGCCCCCATGCGCCCTGTTACTGCTATTGCCCGGAGCCCGGCTGTGGTTTTGTTGGCCCGCCGGAACTGCTTCTCTGCCACGTCGCCGCCCTGCACTCGGTGCCGGTGCACACGGTCGATTATGGCAAAGTGCACCGGCTTCGGGTGTTGGAGCCGCGATTCATGCTCCATGGGGAAGGGGACGACAGCGCGTTCCTCCTTGCCGTGGGCGCGCTCGGCGCAGCCATGGTCGTGTCGGCGGTGTGTATCAGGGCAGGTGCGTTGCGACAGCCACGGTACATGGTCAAGCTTTGGGCAGATGGTCCGCCACCGCCGAGCAGCGCGGCGGGCAGAATCGAGTGGGAGTTGGAGGCAGTGACGAGCAGTACCAGGCCCGGCGAGGTCGTGGTGATGGAGCTGCCGTCATTCTTGACAGTGCCGCCTGCGTATCTGGTTGGATCAGGGGTGTCCAAGGCAGTGATTCTCGACATTCGCATTGACAAGATGTGATCGATCAGCTGTTAATTTTAATAATCCTAATTGTGATGTCTAACTGCTTACCGAAGACTTATTTTGCATGGTAGTGCTAAGACATGCAAGGTTCCAAGCATTTCATTGTATTTGTTGCATTAGTGCATGCTTCACGGTCGTCAGCTAAAGGGGGGCACGTTTTGTACTTCCACCCCTGCATATGTGGGTCGATGAGAGATTTCCATAAAAGAGATGTATTTAGTTAAAGTTAAACCACCAGAATCATAACTTTGGAAGGTTTTGATGGATATTAGAGTTTTGATCTTTTAACTCACATGTGAAGAGTCGGCTACAATTCAAAGGGGACAAGTGGCCAGATGAAGCCTATCTCTGTGCTACTCATGATCATAGTTACCATGTGTTCTACGATTGGTCAAATACAAAGGATAAAACATCAACATCTACAATATAAACCCAATATTTATTTGAATCATCATGAAATAGTTATTTGAATCATCATGAAATAGGTTTTCATGTTATATGTATTTTGTATTAAATAAGTCTATATATGTCATATTTAAACATATTTTTGGTTATAAAATTTGACTTCGATAAAACCAGAACTCATGGTAATTGTGAATGGAGGGATGGAGGGATGGAGAGGGTACAACTTCAACAAATTGTTTAGGTAAGCACTTCCTATCGTAGTCCGATTCTAAGCATCCCCACTCGTTGGCGCTCCCCACGCCCAAATCCGGACGAAGCAACCGCCGGATTGGACGAAATTAAGTCGTGGGGAGTACCGTATTTCCAGTCGTCCACCCGGAGTTCGGCGGATAGAGTTTAAATTCAAACAAATCGCCGTCCCGCGCTACAAGTACGGCTAGTTGATCGGCAAAAGGAGCAAAAGGATCAGCCACAGATCGGCGATCGGAGGGAAATTACACGGAGACAGGCTCGTCGGCAGTCCCGGCCGGCACGGCGGTGTCCGACGGACCAGTTTCCTCACACGCCGTGGCCGAAGCGGCTACGGCGGCCGACGAGGAAGCAGCAGCAGTGGACGTCGAAGCAGCCGCAGTCGACGAGGTAGATGGTGAGGTAGATGAGGTAGGAGCCGGCGGAGACGACGAAGGACTGGCCGGAGTGGCTCGGAGGATGTCGCTGCGGTGGCCCTGGTACCAATTCCTCGTCTCCTCGTCCATCAGTTCCATGTCGCCGCCGCCCATGAGGAACGCCAAGTCTGTGTTCCTCTTCTTCGCCGCCGCCGTCGTCTTCAGCAGGGCGATCCGGACGCCTTGGTTGGCGAGCATCTCCCGCCACCTGCCGTCGAACTTGTCGTTCCTCCCGTCGGCGTGCGACCTCAAGTCGGCCCAGCACTTGTCGATCGACGCCTGCATCCTGTCGGCGGGATTGCCCGTCTTTTTGAGCTCTTTGAGCTTCTTCTGGCCGAGTTCAGGGCGCCCTTCCGCCGCGCAAGCCGCCGGAGCGTCGGGGTTGTACTGCTCGGTCTTGCTCTTCGAGAGGGTCGTGCGGACTTCCTTCCACTTCTCGCAGTTCTCGAGGCGGGCGTAGACGTTGAGGAACTTGAACTGCAGGCCGGTGTCGTCCGTGTACATGTCCAAAGCTCGGCGCAGCTGGGGAAAAAAGAGCACGGCGATACGGGTCAGCTAACGACGATGTACCTCGGCGATGCAGGGTCGACGGAGCATACCTTTTGCTCCAAGTCGTGGCCGCTGATCGGCCGTTTCTCGCACTCCTCCTGTATGCCGTGCCATTTGTTGCACGCCGTCTGCATGATCCCCCAATGGGTGGCCATTGCCTTGTCTCCCCGGTACACGTTCATATTCGTCTTGTTGAAGTAGGGATCGACGAGTTTGCGCTCCTCGTACGCTCGCTTCACTCGGCCGCATGTGTCGAACGACTGATTGGCCCCGATTATGCCATTCGTGGACACGGTCTTCCAAGCTTCGGCGAGGCACTCCTCTTCCTTCGGCGTCCATTTGATACGCGGTTCGGCAGGCGGCGAGTCCTTCTTCCTCTTCTTCTTCCCCTTCGACAGGTTGGCGGCGGCTTGTGTTGGCTCTTCTTCTTCCTCGTCTTCTTCTTCGACGGCTTGGCTTCCGTCGGCAACATCCTCCCGATGCTCGTTGCGCGCCGCCACAGCGGCCGTCGCCCTCGCCTCCTCTTGTGTGAAGAACCCCGGGCACGCAGCGGCGGCGGCCATGAAAAACCCCGGGCTCGCAGCGGCGGCGGCGGAGCCGGAGGTGATCATCTCGTGGATCTCCTCTTCGTTCGGCGCCGCCATCGCACCGAACGCGAGCGGCCCTCGTCGCAGGGCCGGCGAGGTGCCCTCGAACTGGCCGCCGCCGCCGACGTCAAGCTCGGGCGGCGACGGCGTGGACCTGGACGGTTGGACGTAGGCGCCCTCTTGGAACACGGCAGTCGGCGACGGCGAGTACAGCGAAGGGGAGAAGGACGACGGGGAACTGGTTGTACCTTGCGTCGGCCATTGGCCGGGGAACATGCTGCCGCCGCTCATGGCCATGCTGATCATCCTCGCTTGTTCGTCCTGGGCCGCCGCCGCCGCCCTCTTGGCGGCGGCTCTTTTCACCCTCTCCGCCCTGCCGCTTGTTTCCACCTCGCGCCGTTTCTCGTCCGCCGCCCACTCGGCGTTCGACATGCCCGGCGGCTTCGTCTTCTTCGCCCGCATCTTCCTCGCCGGCGCCTTCGGCGGCATTGTGGTGGACGAGAAGACGAGGAGGAGAGTGGTGGTGGACGAGAAGACGCCGCCGGGAACTGGAGCTGGAAGACGAGGAGATTGGGGAATTTCGGCGGGAGAGAATGGGGATATGCAAGCAAATTGGAGGGAATGGGGATATGCAAGCAAATTGGAGGGAAAATCGACAGGATTTGGTTTTCCAGTCGCCGACTACGCGGGTCCACACGACGTTTCGCGCCAAAATCTTTCGTCCGGAGTCCCCGAGCGCGCCCCGGGGGGCCGGGGATGGCGTGGGCTCGCCGGATGGATGAAGGGCCAAATCCGGACGAAAACGAGGAGCCGGGGGCGCGACTGGGCCGAATTTCGCCGTCCGGATGGAAAAATCGTCGCTCGGGGGCCTCGTCGGGGGGCGAGTGGAGATGCTCTAAGGTCATCTCCAATGGAAAGGAGCAAAACGGACCGTCGGTCTGTTTTAGTTTGTGATAGTCGCGTGGGTGGATAGAAACGAACCGTTGTCTGTTTAGGGGTCTGCGTCTCCAATAGTGATGCCCATTTCTAAAAAATAAAATAATAAAGTGTTCAAAAAATTTTGAAAAAAATATTCTTATGGTGTACACTAGTACCATGCAAATTTACAATACGGAATTACTTATTTTTAAACGCATAAAAATGACAAAATCGTACAAGTTTAGACAAAATTTGTAACCTATGGATCATGAGTTTGTCACACTTGCATCCTTATTTCTGTCATCCCTTTTTTCTCAAAGTTTTGAATAGCGAGCTATAGTGTCTCTAGCTATAGCGTTTTCTACACCATTGGCACTAAGGATATTAGCGCCTTAAAAGCTCGACCGTTAAATAGCGAGTTATAGCGGCGATTTAGCAGCACTATAGCTCTTTTTCAGTTTGCTAACGCTAAATGGCTTATCCCACTATTAAATTTTTTGGTTCTTGTCCAGAACATCATTGCAAGGATGAGGTCCTGATGCAGGATTAGTACTTCCCGCAGTACAAGCAATGCAAGGACGCATGATTAGTGCTCCTGCTCCCTGGTTACAAGCGAAGGCAATATCCAGGCATGCACCGCATGTCCAACGACCACAACTGCGAGCGTCGGATGTTGGCTATGCTACCACATGATGGTAGCATCTATACATTTCATGGGGACAAACTGTAATTATACTAGAAGCACAACTTCTTGTTGACGGAAACATGTTATTACCAGATTGAAACTATAAAGAAAAATAGATTCCCTATATGAGGAAACAATGTCTAGTTGGGTTAGAAACAGAAATATGGCTACAGTGGATACCAATAAATGTTACTCCATGCAAATAATTTTAAAAAAATAAATTTGGAAAAGCAAAAGAAGCAGAGTACAATATCATTGAAAACCATATTTACGATGGAAACACTTTATTTCAGGAAAACAATTTTAGTTGCATAGGAAGCAAATTCTCTTATAGATCGAAACACGATTTTGCTTCTTTGGAAACAAAATGAATAGTGAAAACCAGATTTTTGTTTGATAAAAATATACTCCCTCTAGCCGCTAATACTTGTCACCGACTTAGGCAAAATATAGGATAAAATATGTTAGATTCATCACAGACGATTGTGTCAAAGCCTCCACACTACCGCACTTTACTCGCTCGATCTCTCCTAATGATCCACAGAACTTTGCTTTTTTTTTCCACTGCTCAAGCTCTCTTCAACCTTACGACAAACTTCAGACTGGAATGGGGCAAATTTATCGAACACTCTACTATTTCTCTCCAGCCACAAGCACCGAGCCACTAACACAACCAGAGTGGCAAACTCTTTACACCGTGTCTGTTAGGAATAACATATGACAAAGTACTCCACCATTCTGCAATCGTCGTGTCGGTTACAAGAGTGAAACAGTGCAGCCTAAAGGGCAGCAAGATGGAGTACCAAACCTGACGGGAGAAAGAGCATTGCAGCGTTAGATGATTTCCAGTCTCCTCCTCTTGGCAGCAGAGAGGATGCTCCGAGGGGTGATGCAGTCCCTTGCTCACTAATCTATCTGCAGTCCGCAGCCTGTTTCGGATCCCAAACCACAGGTGCAGCTTACGCAGTAAAAGGAGAAGCAATCAATTCAAAATTAAGTTGAAACGAAAATAAACTCGACTGGAAACAAGATTTCTTCACATGCAAAAAAAATTGGAGCGCTTTTCGCTCGCCGATCACAAGCCAGGATGAAAGCAATCGTGTGATGCAACAGAAGTCCCATAGGAAGCTGCGGGAGGAGGCAGGCGGCGCTGGACGAGGGAAGGATAGGCACAATAGGGCTGGCGGTGGCTCGCTCCGGGAGATGAGAGAGGAGGCACCGGAGAAAGGCAGAGAGTGTGTTCAGTCGGGAGGCCTCAGCAGGCGAGTCATCAACCAGCATTACAGCTTAGAGTAATATGCAATGTGTTCAGTAAATCTACTACCTCATGCTAGGCAATGTTCGCTAATGGGACACCCATATCAAACACTGTTAAGATGATATATGGATATATGCATGCCATATGCAAAAAAGACTGCCGTAAGCAGTTAGACATCACAGTTAGGATGATTAGAACACAGACAAATTCTTCATCGACCATTCAGGCTACTTCGAACCAAAGTACTACTTGGAACTGAACTGATCGATCACATCCTGTCAATGCGAATGTCGAGAGTCACCGCCTTGGACGCCCCTAACCAACCCAGATACGCAGGCGGCACTGTCAAGAAAGACGGCAGCTCCTGCACCACGACCTCGCCGGGCCTGGTGCTGCTCGTCATCGCCTCCATCTTCCACTTGATTCTGCCCGCCGCTCTGCTCGGCAGTGCCGGACCGTTCACCCAAAGCTTGACCGCGTACGATGGCGATGCACCTGCCCTGATGCACACCGCCGACACGACCATGGCTGCCCCGAGCGTGCCCACCACGAGGAGGAACACACTGTCATCCCCTTCCCCGTGGAGCAGGAATCGTGGCTTCGACGCCAGGAGCCGGTGCACTTTGCCATAGTTGACCGTGTGCACCGGCATGGAGTGCAGGGCGGCAAGGTGGCCGAGGAGCAACTTTGGGGGGCCAATGAAGCCACAGCCAGCCTCCGTGCAATAGCAGGGCGCATGGGAGCACGCGCTCTCGTGGTCGTCAAGCTCGTGGTAGGGGACAGAGCTCTTGCAGCCGTCATGGGAACATTCTACCATGGCCGACGAGACGATGTCATCCATAATGGGGCACAGGCTGAAGCCACTGCCGTGCTCGCATATCTGGCACTGCTCGCCGGGGAGCTCGGCAATGCATCTGCCACAAGCTAAATGCCTGCCAATGCACTGTTACAAAAATTAAATAAGCCCAAAGCAACACATATGTATCAATAACTGCCTTCCCCAGACTTCAGGAGTTCAGGGGAATGGAACATGTTGAAGAATGACACCTGGAAAACAGGACGCTTTAAAGGGCAGGAGCAGACGGTGCAATTGAGCACACTGAAGTCCACAGCTGCAATTCCTCGGGCTCGCTTAGCTTGGCCACTGCTGGGCCGATCCACACTCGCCTTCTTGGCGCTCCAATCGCCTGCATTCTCCATCGGCGACGTGGAACCCCTGTTCATCCCCTTGGGGTTATCTGGAGAAACATGCATCTGTGAAGTTATAATGGAATTAGCAACACAGCAGATATTTCTTCAGAAAAATTCATAGAATGTGGCAACGAATGTGAAGCATCAACAAACTTGTGCAGAACACGGTTCAGAAGAAGGCCTAGAAGACTGCAGTTGCTCGCCACTTGTTGGAAATATTATTTGCTCTGGGAAGGGACCGGGGGCTGCAATTGTGAAAGTGTTATGCAAAGTAGAGTTTTATCTTAAATATACACAAAAATATGAAAGCAACGTACGAGATGAAAGGTTTGTTTCATTTCATTACCATGTACTTACCATCCATTATAAGCATCTGAATGTAGAGGTGTACAAAAATAACAAAGTAAAGCATATACTAAGACACAAGAATACTCAGTTTATAGCATGTTATATACATATCGATCAGGGCATGTAATGTTAATTAAAAGATGAAAATATTGTGCAAAATCTGTTATAACATGACTATAGATAATATCATAAGTAGTGAATATCTACCTGCTAATAGAGGTGATCGAGGTGATGTGCCAACCTCTAAATTTTCAGCAATGGCCCAGCTTGTTGTATTATGACTTGTGACGGGAGGGCCAAGCACTGCTGAAATGGTATGCTTGTTGTTATTCTGATCAGTGTCGGTGGTAGCAGACTTATTGGCAAAAATACAAAAGCAACATACAAAAGGAAAGTTGTTTTTTATTTCTTTGCCATGTAGTTTACATCCATTAATCGAGCTTCTGAAAGTAGAGTTGCATAAGAATAACAAAATAAAGCATACACAAAGACACAAGAATACTCAGTTTACGGAATGTTATGTACATATGGATCAGGACAGGTAAATGTTAATTGAAGGATGAAAACTCTTGTGCATAACCTGTTATAACCTGACAATAGATAATATTATAAACAGTGAGTTTCTCGTTCATACCTGCTGATATAGGTAACGTGCCAAGCTCTGCCGAAACGGGATGCCTGTTTTTATTCTGATCGGAGTCAGTGGTACCAAACGTATCGGACAAAGCATCAGTATTTGTAACACATTTTCCATCTTCGACAATGTTATCTTTTGGCCAGTTATCAAGCACGGCAGCATAGATTGACTCTTCTGGACGACGTACCTATTTGAATCACAACACACATAAAGTTAACTGTAGTAACATTATGTGTAACTTAAGGAAAATAAGAATACTTCTGGAAAATTCAACTTAAATGTAATTTCATAGAAGTAATAAACTTGACCGGACATTAGTTTGGCAAATAAATGTTAGACCAGCAAGGTGGACAAGTCATTGCATTGTTCAATGGACGCATGTGTGTTATAACCTACAGGACTGTTAATGCCTGTAGAGCATGGCATTATTTTAAAACAAGGCATATGTTCACATAATAATGAATAGGGTTTGCATTCGTATTTTACAGATTGCTTAAAGAAGTTAGTGCACAAGTCATTACCATCAGGCTAGTGAAGGGATGTGAAACAACCCATTTGATATGTTCTGTAGTGACAACACCCAAGCGTGGAAAACCAACTGGTACTTCAAATGCAGCATGTTTCACAAAATCAATGAATATGACCTGCATAGCGATGACAAGAATTGAAATAAATTTATTCGGCACATTCAAACAATTTGTTAGACCAAATAATAATTAATGTCGAGAAGTGTGGTCAGAATGATTCTTACGCTCAGTATGTGGACACAACCCTTTATAGAAACAAAAGTTGCCTTGGATTTTTTGAATTTCTTGATTCCTTTGAAGAGGTAGGCAGCAACAAAATTGCACCAATCCATCTCTTTGAGTTTATCAACCTGTCTAACAGCTCCGAGTAACTTTCTGTTGACACCCACGGACGTGCTCGGTGCTAGATAAATTCCGAGTATCCCCATCATGAATGCTATACAGAACGGTTCTTTGTCAGTTATGCTGCACATTCCATTCGCCACCTCCCACGCGTTCTTCACTTTGCCATTACAAGTATACTCATCCATTAGAGCATTGTCAATATATAGACCCTCTACAACTTGGATAGGGCCTGAAGGGATTCCAAGGACACTCTTCACAAGTGGCCTTACCGGAATCGATATGCCACCTTCGAACTCAAGAGCCTCAGTATCACAATTAAACTTATCAACTAGCCATAGGGTAAGAGCCCTATTCATCTTAAATTCTGCCATGGACAAGAAGCTCCCAAACCCAATTTCTCCGACATAACCTTTCTGCTCAACATTCTCAGTGATAAGCTTCATTATTGGTGGAAGGAGCTGAGGTGAACATTTGTAAATGATGATTTCGGCCTACAAGGTAAGAGGTGGATTAAAATGAGTTTGATTTAAATACAACTTGAAGTGTCCAATCAATGGTGGGGATTCCAGCATTATACCGTCCTGGACTTGGCAGATCTAATTGGTCGATTACTAGTATCCATGACATTGTGCCCCTTTTTCCTCTCACTGGGATTATCACACGGAGCAGGCTTCGCAAGCATGACAGTGCCCAGCTCTCCTGAAGCGCGATGTTTGTTGTTATTCTGATTGGTGTCGGTGGTTGCAGGCGTATCAGATAGAGAATTTGTTTCAGAATCAACACATTTTCCATCTTTGACAATGTTATCTTTTGCAATGCTATCAAGCACGGCAGCATAGACTGACTCTTCTGGACGACGTACCTACTTGAATCACAACACGCATAAGGTTAATTGTAGCTACATTATATGCACCTTAAGGAAAATAAGAGTACTTTTGAAATTTTCCGCTCAAATTTAATTTCTTAGAAGTAATAAACTTGACCGGACATTAGTTTGGCAAAGAAATGTTAGATCAGCAAGTTAGACAAGCCATTGCATTGTCAAATGAATGCATGTTGTGCTACAACTTACAACTGTCAATGCCTATAGAGCACCCTATTATTTTTTCACATAATAATTTATAGGAATTGCAATCATATTTTCAAAGCAATAGTATATTCCAGATTGCTTAATGAATTTAGTGGAGGAGACATTACCATCAAGCTAGTGAATGGATGTGAGACAACCCATTTGATATGTTTTTTAGTGACAACACCCAAGCGCGGAAAACCAACTGGTACTTCAAATGCAGCATCTTTCACAAAGTCGGTGAATATGACCTGCGTTGCGAAATTGAAATAAATTTATGGATAAACAAGCTAAGTCAGAACATTCCAACAATTTGCTAGACCACATAATAACTTGATTCCAGAAGTGTGGCCAGAATGATTATTACGCTCAGTATGTGGACACAGCCTTTTATAGTAACACAAGCTGTGTTGGATTCTTTGAATTCCCTGATTCCTTTGAAGAGGTAGGTAGCAACGAAATTGCACCAGTCCATCTCTTTGAGTTTATCAACCTGCTTAACAGCTCCCAGAAAAGCCCTGTTGACGGTCTGAGATGTATTTGGTGCTAGATAAATTCCAAGTATCGCCATCATGAATGCTATACAGAACGGTTCCTTGTCAGTTATGCTGGACATTTCATTTGCCACATCCTTGGCAGCCTTTGCTCTGGTATTTACAGTATACTGGTCTTTTAGAGCGTCGTCAACGTCTAGACCCTCTACAACTTGGATAGGGCCCGAAGGGATTCCAAGGACACTCTTCACAAGTGGCCTTACCGGAATCGATATGCCACCTTCAAACTCAAGAGCCTCACTGTCGCAATTGAACTTATCGACCAACCACAGGTTAAGAGCCTTGTTCATCTCAAGTTCTCCCATGGACAAGAAGATCTCAAACCCAATTTCTCTGACATAACCCTTCTGCTCATCATTTTCAGCAATAAGCTTCATGATTGGCAAGATGAGGTGAGGCGAACATCTGCAATCGATCTACAGCATATGAGGTGGATTAAAATGAGTCTGATAGAAATACAACATGAACTGAATACACTATCCTATTGATGGTGGGGATTCCGGCATTATACCCTCCTGGACTTGGCAGATCTACTTGGTCCATAATCAATATCCATGGTACTATCCCGCTTCCTGCTCCCACTGTGATCAGCACACAGAGGAGCAGGCTCCGGAGGCATGACCGTCAAACTGTTAATCTTGAAAGATAGACACAATTAGTGGCGGATCCAGGATTGGAGCAAGAAAAGCAAAACAACAAAATTAGAGCTTTATAAACTACTCCGGAGAAAACTCGTGTCAAAGCATACAGAAATGGTTTGCTTGCCAAGATGATTCAATTTGACTGTTAATGATCCAACAGAGTGCATAAAAGATGACAAAAATATATAGAAATGGTAGCACGGGGATACAAAGATAGTAATAAATCAATGGATAACATGAATTCGGTGAAAAATTCGTTAAATCGATGAATCAATTCAATTTGACAGTCGGTTTGAGAAGAATAGGCATTACCCAGCCACTCGGGCTTTCCTGGCTGCTGGGGCAGGATAGAAGGGGAGGCGGAGCAGCCGAACCGGGGAACAGGGGAACAGAAGCACGCGGCCGCGGAGACAGAGGAGGAGGCGCGGGGCGAGCCGGCCTCGGTCGTGCGGAGGCGGAGCAGTGCACGGAGGAGGCAGGGCGGGCCGAGGCAGCACGGCAGCAGCTCAACAGCTTAACGGGAGCGGCGGAGAAGAACGGCGCGTGGCCTCCAAAGACGGGCCGACGCAGAACGGCGGCAGCGCAACGAAGTAACGGCGTGCGGCGGAGAAGGCCGGCGCGTGTGGGGGAACGGGGACCAGTGGGGCGGCACGCCGGCGACGGTGGCGCGGCGGCGCGCACGTCCAGCCGCAACGAGCAGTGACACAGGCAGTGGGGACTCGGGTTCGCTCGACCTCAAAAAAAAAAGTAGGGTTCGCTCGATCTTCAAAAAAAAAAAAAACGGGTTCGCTCGTTCGATTCGTGTGGGCCGCTCTAGACAAAGCCCAATAAAATGTCTTTTGCACGTTCGGTTTTCGGTAGCTTCGTGCGTTCTTTTGCCCCGCCCGCTGTCTTTTGCACGTGTTGGAAAAATTAGATGACCCGGTGTGCCCCGGCGCACAGGCAAAAACAGGACAATAATATTCAGAACAAATGGCAAAAGCAAAAGAAAAATGTTTGAGAACAAATGGCAAGAACAAATGTTCAATAATTAGTCTTAAACATTATAAACTGATTGTGGTACTTCATCTACATAGATGGTAAATACCTTTCTTTCGTATTATTCTACATTTTTTCGGGGTGGAATGGGAAATGCCTTTCAAGAATATTCTACATGGATGGGAAATGCCTTTCAAGAATATTCTACTATTCAATTCATTTGATGTAATAATACTGATTTAGACCTTAGTTTTGATAACTGTAATCATGCATGTATTGTAAAAGTAAGGATATGGAACTCGGGGCTATATTCTCCTTGACTTTTTCCTAACCCCGAGTCGCGGCCCTTGCCCGCCGGTGAGCTAAAGTAACTGGTATGAATCATACATGCAGTTGAAAACCCAAAACAAAATAAAGTACAATCGGGTAGCTGATACATTGTACATAGATCAAGTGTGATAGCATTGATTTCCACTAAACAGGAGTAGTCCGTAGCACAAAATTACATAATATGGGTGTCAGGGAACCAAGGCGCTCTGTACAAAAGTATCTTCTATGTCTTAGTGATTCGTCTTACAACTAACATTACTCAATTGATCGGTCAGATGACCAGTTTGGGTTTAACATGCTTGATGCCCCAAATACGACATTGTCATCCGCAGCAAAAGCGACCTGATCTTGTTAAGATATTATGCATCTTATTCCGCTGCAGAGCAAAATAAACGCAGGAGCTCGTCTACCTAGCCTGAAAAATAACCTGTCTCAGGCTTGAGCGATAAATTTATAACAAATTCATATACATTAGCATTGTAAGATACACACCATTCCCAACACCAACTTGTGAAGAAGCTATTGTAAGATCACCTCATAGTACATGCTATGAGATGCACGCGCTAGTATGCGGAGCGCCACTCCCCGCCTCACATTCCTAAAAGCAACAAATACGATGGCATGCTGAGTGGTATGCATTTGGTGTACATTGCTAAATATTTTTGGTAATAAAAGTGCTGTAAATAGTAGCTCATACATAGTAGAGAGTAAATATTATTTTCTTAATGAGAATGGATGTGCAGGGACTCTCATATAAATTTCCTGGTATAAAATGAACTTGCACCAGCAGAGAGGAATATACATGGCTGGATAGTAACCGACGCATTCGACAGTGTCAACTCCTTCACCACTATATTCCTTATGGCTTTCAAATACACATAATATCAATTGGGCATCTGCCATTTGCACAAAAACATATTTCAATCAAAATAATTACCCTGCACGATAAAAGAAACAAATAATTACCCTACATCAAATAAGTGTAATATCAGTTAACTGTTTGCGCAAAAATATCTTTCAATCAAAATATTGATCCAAATCAATACCTTGCACAGTAAATGGATTCAGAGATTAGTATAATACTCATGCATAATCCACCAAAGGCTAAGAAAATAGAGGCCATGGTATCTTTGGATCCCGCCTCAGCTCTCCAATACCTTTGTTAGATGCCACAGATCATGCACAAATATATGCTTCAGGAAACCTTGAGGACCTATTCACACCTTGCGACCTCACAAAAATATGCTTCAGGAAATCTATTTGAGACAGGAAGCAAAGGTGAAGAAAGATGGATGGTAAACTCACCTTAGTCTCAAGACTGACTACGCTCGCCGCCGAACACGTTGGTCCAGCTCCTGGGACATGTTCGTGCACTGGACGGGCGTGGAGGTCGCAACCTCGCTCATCCATGGTCCATCAGGCCGCAGCTCCTGCTCAGCTCCACCTCTTGCTCTGGTTTCTCCGGCAACTCAGTTGTTGGCAAGGGGAGAGGAGTCGTTCGGTGTGCAGACCAGGCGCCACGCCACCGCCGGGGAAGTCATGGATAGAAGTGAAGAAGACGAGCAGAGGCGTGGGGTGCGCTCAGACCCTCCACTCACCTCTTCCTCATCCAGCCACCAAATCCCGGCGCACAAATCTGTAACCATAAGTTTTGCTCGGCTGATTTTTTTTTAAGTTGTCTAAGAATTCAGCAGGTCTGTGAGAGTCCTTAAGTCTGTATAAGCAGTCTTTTTTAAGGAAAATAAAACTTTGAAGCAACTATATAAAGATAACAAATGTATAACATGAAAGTAACATTTTGTACACCTACCCATTTGTTCGTAGCAAAGAGAAATGAATGTGTATAACATACAAGGCAATATCATGTATTTTTTGGGTGCCAACAACACATTCCATAAGTACATATGAAGTAGTGTTATCTTCTTCAATAAGAATACAGCATGATCATCACTAAAAAGCAAAGAACAAATGTGTATGGGTAAATAATTTAGGTTTTCAGCCTAATGAAAAATTGAGGACCACAATAATAAAGTTCCAATAGAACAATGGCAATAATGGCAAACATCGTAAGCAAAGAAAAAATTGCGGATATTCGATGAAATAGAATTTCATTCCATGCTAAATGAACCGAACCGCCACCCGTATATAAACCTAACTCGGCCAATTCGCCTCCATCTTTTACACTCGAACTCCACCTATATCCCCGAATTGAACATACAAGAGAGAGCATGTGGTGAGAAAACTTTAGCATTGTATGGCAGTTGTATCTTACATCTTGAAGACCCAGGTCCTCTAGCATGATACTAAACATCATCTTGCAAGGAATCTTTGCCAAACGTGGAGCTGGTATGTGGTCTTCATCAGAACAATGGCTGGATGGTACTGGCCACTACTCCTGGCAGCAATAAATTAGAGAATATTTATAAGGACTCTAGCAAACCTAAGTGGGTCTAATTTACTGGACTTGGCAATTGAACTTATTGTCATTAAAACTTTAAAGACATATAATCAATATTAATTTAATGACGCACTGATGTTTCCTATCTAATGCTACGAATCAGCATTTTGAGCAGACCATCTCATTTCTAGTTCTATTGAACGCCAGAGACAAAAGCTACACTGTGATGGGCTAGAAAATGGTAGTTCACTTGCTACACTGTGATGGGCTAGAAAATGGTAGTACACTTACACAATTAAGCAAACTGATGCATCACATCGTTAATCGAAACACATGATTCAGAACAAGGGTTGATATATATGTTTCAGGCTCATTTTTAACGAACTTTATGTACCAGAGATAATTTCTTGCTAGATTGGTACAGATCTTAAATTTGCATGTAACTTGACTATGAAGCTTTTCACCAGATTAAGAAAGAAGCAGCTCCAAGCTTGAGCAGCTCTCAGATGAATTTGTAGGTAAAGAAAAGGAGTTAAAATGGCACATTATCAGAAACATGTAAAGGTAAAGGATGCACCGCGCGTCTTCAGCAGCCCATGCAGAATAACACTAATAATCAAACTCGAAAAATGTACACAATTGCGTAGTAACCATACTTCTGCTAACTTTTTTTTGTGAAAAAAGATGCTCCTTGCAGATTGTTTAGTCTTACCTGAGCAAGCGACCAGAACTGGTTATAGTCAATCATGCAGAAGACGATGACCTATGATAATATAGCACGTGACAATGAACCTGATGGCCAGACAAACAGGTGTGAAAGAAAGAATAACTCTTGGACAGAATACTGCATTAATATTTATGTAAACATCATCAGTAGATTGGCCCAAGCCGCATAATATCAAAATCAACATTTAGATAACAGCTAACATGCCTAATCGAGATTAATTTAACAATACAGAAATAAAGAGAGGGGATAAAGGGAGTTGCTGATAGACTATGGTGAGTACAACCTGCACTAACTCTATGAACCAGACATCCAGGGAAAACATCAAAATCAAAAAGTGCTTGCAAAAGAAGCTTGCTCCCTTAAAGGTTATCAATTTCACACCTGATATCGTAATTACAAAATGGAGTACCATCATAAAAATATAATTGCACGATTGTTATTTCTGAAAAACCAATGTATATTATTAGGAAAAAGTTAATAAACCTTTTGAGCTCTTCTATCTAAACCAAAACCATTAATCCACAAAAGGAGATTATGAGAATCAAGAAATTGGCCACAACAAAACTTAAGAATTTAATAAATTCTATTTTCAACTTGCCTAACTATTTTACTCTAGACTATGTTTCTTTCAACTTGACTTACTTGATATCAATGGAAATGGGTTCTAGGTGAAGAAATGGGTTCTAGGTGAAAACCATTCACATGTGTACTTTGGTTTGATATCAAGGGAGCATAACTTGATGCTGCAAAAATGAAAACATCTTGACATCGTTTCGCTCCAGATTCATCAGCCTGCTCAAACACCTGGACCACCTGTTTGAGTAACAAATTTCTTGAGGGAGCAACAAGTGAAAACATCTAGTTTAGGTTCTGTAAATGAAAAATAGAAGAATATGACCATATCGCGAGGAGGAGAAGAATGCGACTAATTTCTTGAGCAGGCAGCACAGAATTTAGGAACACTATATGGAACATATCAGTAAAAAGAGATGATATAGTGATTTTCAGTATGCATATTAAGTCCCAAGTTATGCCATGATTTCTTTCTGATAAAAGGCATACAAAGTAGACTAACCCTCAATTATTGTCTCCAACTATTGGTATAATTAGCAGAACACCTACGGCAATTATGTAATGGGAAAGGGAAATGACCTTGGTGCACATCTGAACCCTATATGACTAACTAAGGCTATACACTGTGCACAAACTTATCAAAATTTACCTTTAATTATTCACCATACCAAAGAGAGAGAAAGAGAGAGATATATCATCCTACAGATCTATCGCAAAAAAATGGTTACTTACAGCTACTATTTAATCCCATTTTCAAGCTACGATCTTGAAAACAGTGACAAGGTCAGAATCTCTGCTCCACTTGATCCTAAATACGCCTCTCCTTGAATCTCCCTCTTCTCTGCTTCACATCCAACCTGAGTCATCGCATAGCATGGGATTGCATACCCCACCATATAATCTCTATGGAAAGTTTTGCTGCTTTTAAATCTTTATTTTTGGAAGTTGGTCTAACGCTATATGCAAACATTTATTTTTGTTGTCTTAAATTGGTTGGGCGCCGATCTATAAACGAGCTTCTTATTATCCTAGAGTTGTTGAATATAAGAAGAGAAACCCAAAAAGCTTCTTAAGACCGTAATCATGCAGCGAGTGGTTGGGCTCTTGCCCCTGTCGTCGTAGTACAATTTATGAAGAGGTGCTACGAATGGAGAATTTCCTGGTGATCTAAACTATAGCCACATATCACATGGAGAGTTGTATGTTGCAGAGGAAAAAGAAGCGATGCAGATTTACTGTAGGATTACCATGGATCAGTATCGGGGCTTAAATGCAGACGGAACTGCAGAAACATGGCATTAGAGAAGATACAAATCTCCTAGAAGCAATAGCACAGGGCAGTAACATAGGGCAGGCGTCAATTTTAGTCCTAGCTTTCATCTATGGAAACATTAGGGCATTAAGAAAGCTAACACCAAATGGGACATAGAAAACCACCAAGCTAATGTCAGCGAGAGTAGCACGGATAAAATATTGGTTCTACTTTAGTCTTATAGCTGCACACGAACCCAGCTCAAATCCTGACGCAACATGCGCTCCAGGCTGAATACTTTGGCCAAGAAGCTCTCATGTCCGCAAAACATGAAAAAATCAACATAAATATTGGATCTGCCAAAGATAAACATAAATACTAATCTTATCATATCATAAGCACGTCACTACAATTCTCTTAATAGTACAGAGAACCACAATAAACTACTAAGCGAGAAGAATGGTAAAACATCCTAAAACAAACCATCTTCCTTGGCTGCAGAAACAAATATACTGAATCTGCCGAAGGTAAGCATAAATACAAATTTACTTAATTAGCATCACTAATAGTTGACACATATATTCTCTACAAAACTATTTAAGGGATAAACAAATCATCTTACTTGGCTGTAGGAACAAATATACTGAAGCTGGAAGCTGGCAAAGGTAAACATGAATACAAATCTACTCATTTCACAAGGGGCACTAATATTGCTCCTCTCTTAATATATTGGGAGCACCAATAGCTAACAACTCCATATAATTAATGACTAATAAAAGTGAGCACATATATATTCTTTCCAAGCAGATTTAAGGGCTAAACTAAAGCAGAGTTGGGTTGATCATCGTCGTCATCCCAATCTCTGCTATATAAGTCAAAAGTTAACTTTGAAAATTAAATGATACATCAAACTCTAGATTATTGGCTGAACATTGATATTTGCATTCAAGTTATAGAATTTGCTCCTATTTACTAAAAAAATCAATATAAACCAATGAGGGAAATTCAGTTTCAGTAGTTCAAATATAGGATGAGTCGATGAGAGTAACCTAGCAGTTTAGCTTTCACAACCAATTCGCAACAATCTTCTAGAATTCGTAGGAAAGAAGTACAATCAGGAAATCAGTAGGAGAATTATTATTTGTTGTAAGGATTTAACAATGTTCAAGTGGCACGATGCCATCATCAACTGGCCCCGTTAATAAAAATCAATTCTGTCAAGAAAGTGCAGACCGCTACGGTGCTACCGAAGACATTGTCAGATTACTACTGAAACATCAAGGTGATTGAAAAGTATCAACATATCAAAATAAGGAGAAATGGTGCATCCTCCCTCATGGT
Source organism: Lolium perenne (assembly GCF_019359855.2). NCBI lineage: Eukaryota > Viridiplantae > Streptophyta > Magnoliopsida > Poales > Poaceae > Lolium > Lolium perenne. The sequence goes on along the minus strand of NC_067246.2, from coordinate 29,331,681 downwards.
TTTAGAATGGTTGATGGATGTTGTAATGAAATCTTTATGGACAAAGTGAATGTCGTAATAAGATTTGGCAGGGAATCAATCTCACAAAATTCGGAATAAAAAGTACAGTGGCAAGCTTGAAACTACTAACCAGAACACACTCGTTAGACTTTCCCCCCTAAGGTTCAATGCATACCAAAAAAATAGTAGCTGCTGCCAATACCTTAATTACTGGAAATAGAGAAAAGGAAAGCACCGATATGCGCAACGATAAAAAAATTACATATAAGTGGTACTTGCTGTAGAGAAATAGATATGGCAAGCCAGAATCAAACTGGAGGCCCTCAAAGCTCCATCTAGCCTCGCCTCTGTTCTCAAAGCCCATCCAATCGTTGCCTTTTTTATAGGACTGAAATAGACACCATTTGCACCTAGTATCAACTCTACTGAATTTTCAATGGCTTAAAGTGTTCAAATGCAATGACGTGCTCTATCAAAAGAAAAAAGAAAGGGACAACGAAACAAAGTATAATTCGGTTATTTCTTAGGACATTAACACCATGACTTCTGCCCAAACTGGGGTGCATATTGATCGAGCATACTTATCATCAGCAACTGCAGCTATTAGTGCCCCAAATGCAGCAAGTTAAAGTAGAACATTACCTGGAGGTTGTTGAATGCTGGATAAAAGCCATGTGCCCTATTTTTATCCATTTATAACTGCATCCTCTCCAACTTCAGCCTCACATGCAAATTCACAAATGGCATGACTGTCAGCACATAATATCACAAAAAAAAACTCACCAACTATTATAAATGTAGAAGCACATCTCACCTGGAAGTACCAAGCAGCATACAAAATCAGGTCCAATCTCACATCAATATAAATTATCTTTTTAACTTCATCAACATCAAGGCTGCAAATATAATGTAGATCATTGTATTAGTATATAGTAAACAGATAGCATGATTATTTTAGAGCAATCAGACACTGAACTTGTGTGTAAATGAGTGTCTCAAATACAGACTACATCGATAGAAATTTGTGCCTTGGAGTAAGGTATTTAAAAAATCTGTTTCAGACATCAATTGGAATGCTTGGCTTAGCTAGGATTAAGAATTTGCTCTCCCAAAAAGGTATGATCATGAGGAATTATCAATCTCTCTAAAAAAATATGTGAAGTAATAATGAGACTATATTTCGCGGCAAAACAGATCCATGGACCACCGACACATACAAAGAAAGACAACGGACAAATGAATGTATGCCAAGTTTATGGTTATACAAGGAATTCAGGTATCATTAATTTTAGAAAAATTACCTAGGGCTTTTTCTAAGTTCCTCACATCTTCACAGATCCATGGACCACCGACACAAACAAAGAAAGACAATCTAGCTTCCTCACATCCTATTCTTCCCTGAATGCGCAGTACCATAAAAATTTAGAAAAATTACCTAGATCTTCACCTCCGTCGAATCCTGGTTGCCAGTGAGCAGCCATGCTCAACCTGGGAGGCAGCGTACAACTATGCCTACGACGACGCCAGCTCCACCTTCTCATGATGCATCCCTACACAGAGCAATACCCAATCAGGTCCTATATAATAATACCAGCAGATCAAAATATTCAGAGTGATTCAGAGTAACAAAATTGCTCCTGTATAATACCCAGTTTACTGATGACAATGCCAACTAAAATGATGACTTTGTGTCATTTTTATTAAATACCAGAGGTAATACGACAGCGCCAAAAGCATTCTTCGTAGTAACAAATCTGGGAGAGAGAAACCATACTATTTTCATATGTCCTTGAAGTGTTAAAATCTTGCAGTATTATGAAGAAAAAAATAAAGAATCTGAGTGCTCACCTAGGACTAAAGAAACCTCTATCGCTGCTCAACCCTTCCAAAACATACACTCTCTGCAGCAAAAACAAAAGGAGACCAAGCAAACTGAGTACATCCAATAAGCCCAAATGCACACACGACGACTAAAGCGAAGAAAAAAAATGTGCCTCAAAGGCTACATACAAGCTGCCAAGAAACATAAGACGAAACCTTGGCGACAGTAGCAGGTTGCCGCCATGCACAAAGTCGACGATCCAGCAGCCCTTCTGGAAGCGATTACAACATGATATAAGTATTCTTTGGAATCCTCTAGAGGACCACAGACTGACGTACTACATAGGTGGATATATGCATACACCTATATTTTTATATGGACAAAAATAAGTGCGGCTGTCAATTAATATTTGGATCAAACAATTAGAATTAACCACAAACTCAATCAAATACCAAACTGGATTCATGGCCTGGAAGTGAAAAACATGAATAAGGGGAGATGATTACCGGCCCAGAAACGATCCAAATGAGAAGATCATGGCGTTCACATGGCCAGCATCAACCATCAGATCTCCACACGCATCTACAAATACTACACCCAGACCCATTCTCAGTACATGTTCCCAGGGATCTGACAAAAGAAAGGGGCAAAACACATGAGAGGGAATCAAAACCGGCAACTAAAGTGGTACAAAGCTACATACTGAAATCAAGAACATGAGAAGCTCCTGGTCTAGATGGTTTCCCGGCAGATTTTTATCAAAAATTTTGGGAAGTAATAAAAGATGATTTGATGGCGCTGTTCTCTCAGTTTAGTAAGGGGGAATTGCCCCTCTACAAACTGAATTTTGGCGTAATCACATTACTTCCTGTCAACACCCGGATTTTTAAGTCCGAATGCCTATTATGTCATACATCGCAATCCCAGGAATATTGTTGTTGCGAGGCATAATAGTTAAGTATCACAGTCATCATTCATTACAAACCATAAGTCTTACAAATTGGAATCACCTGATCCATATTACACGAATAGTTGATCTATTGATCAACAAACAAACACAAGTTCATAGTTCAACATAGCGGAAGCGTAAGATACAAGGACTCTCTAGTCCACAGGCCAACGCTTGACGTCGGAAGGCGCTTAGTTGTCGTAGGCGTCCTGCTGGTCATCTCCTTGGTCGTCTTCATACTCTGGCCATTTGAATAGCCAGGGACAAAGCCGTGAGTACGTTGAGTACTCGCAAAGTAATACTAATGTAAGTGCTAGACATTCTAGTAGGGTTTGCTAAGCTCTAGTTTATTTGCATAAAGCTAGTTTTAGTTCACAAAGTTTTGAGAAAAAGCTTACTCCAGTGCTAACTAACTCAAGTGGGAACATTAGTGTCATTCCCACCATTCAAGTGGTGATTTCAAATCAATCCACCACAAGTCATTTCACCATCACCTTTCAACATCATTTTCAAAGATATGACATCGGAAACTGTATGGCCTTTCCAACCGTCCGTAACCGTGGACGCGGCTATTCGAATAGGTTTACACTCTGCAGAGGTTGCACACTTTTGCCACAACATTTGATTTCATCCGTCGGGATTTCCCCGAATAATCGTAACACAGTACGCGGATCATCAACCATAACCTTTCACTTACGAATCCTAGTATGAGCACCTCTCCCCATGAGCTTGGCCTCCCAGTGAAGACCGGTCAGCACTGGGAATCGCACAGGCTTGGGCCGGACATTCACCTCATTTCGCATCATATCGTATCGTTTCTTTTGTGGTAGAGGCAGCTTTCGGCATAACCCCGATGACGCTTGTTTAGAGGGAACCCATACTAAGACGCATAAACTTCCAGTTAAGCCCTACCCATAATCAGGTATTGTGGGGGTACTTAATAATTGGAAAGGTATCGCATTCAAACCAACATCATGTTTTATCAAAAATCACCATCTTCTCTTGGTCATATTCACCTTCAAAAATCATTCAATGGAATGCATCTTCATTCCAAGGTTTCAAAATCTTTTCAAAAATCACAAGATTCCCATCTAGAGTAGTCAAGTTTTAGTTCATTAGCACTAGCTCTAATTCATGAGGGGTGCTACCTTGCTTTGCTTGGAAGAGACTAACTCACTACTCTAATAACTAACTTGTATTTTGACCAAAGTTAACTATAAAAGTAAATCATTTAGAAAACAAGTAAAAACTTGGGATGGGTTCACATAAGAAAAGATAAGAAACATGGTGCCTTGCCCCAAGGGGCTTTGCACTTGGCAAGAATAAAAGCTTGCATAGTATTTTAGCTTGCCTTGGTAGTTCTCAAACTGTTCCTCCTCCTCCTCCTGGTAGCAACCTTCTTCTTCGGCGTACTCTCCGGTGCTACCGTCTAAATGTGAATACGAGTATAATTACTCACTAATTCAATGGCTATTCCACACATCACAAATAAACACACAAACTACCCTATGCACACACATAAATAAACTAGGGTGCATGGGTTGTGGGATTTAAATAGGATTTGTATTCCACATGTAAATGATAGTTTCCATAGGGTTCTTGAGAAATAATTTCCTCTCATTGAAATCTTCTTAAGATTTAATTTCCCCACAATCATGGATGAACTCATCTTGACCTAAGTCAAATGTTCATCATCATCATCATTTGGGAAAATGATTTAAATGAGGTGAAACACCTCATACCATTTATTTTACACTACATTTGATTTAAATCTCAAGAAATTCATATAGGAGATTTTGGAACCAGGGGTCCAAACATCCCATGAATTCATGTGAGACAAGTTTAAATGAAGTATAAGACTTCACACAATTTAACTTTAATAGTTTTGGACAATATCAACTAGTTAAACTAGTCAAAATATCCATTCATTAAACCATGGCATGATCATGCAAAGTGACCCCACCATTTTATTGCATAAACAATTAGTGTAAGTCAAATGTGAGCTACTAGAGTTGGAATTAACTTAATATCTATTTTGGTTGATTTTTAAGAATTATTTGAATAGAGAAAAGTCCCTGGCTTGTTATTTTTGTCACATTAATTCTGCAAAGAATTTGACCATGAGGCCAGTGGCATGTTGTAGAGAATTTCAGTGGCTTCCCAACAATATCAAAATCACTAAATTTGGTTTAGCCAATTTGAAACTATTTAATTTCAAAGTTTGGGCAGTATTGAAAAAGGGATGTAATTGTTTAAATCAAATTTGAATAAAAGGGCCGGCGGAAAACGAAGCTGGGCCGAAAAGGTTTAAACAGGCCCAAGGCCAGCCCAGCCACGGTCCAGGTGCCGCGCGGGCTGCCCGACAGAGGGTCCCGCATGTCGGCGGCGTTTAAAACCCGAACGGTACGAGCGACGTGGCGCGTTGGATTAGAAGGCGATCCAACGGCGCACGGTCGTCGTCTTCTCCGGCGAAGCAGAGGTTCGCGGCGAGCCTAGGGGTGGGAGAGCTAACCAGGGCTCCCGCGGTGGCTGGCGATGTGCGTGATGTAGATGTGGACGACGGCGAAGCTCCCGGCACCGGCGGCAACTCCCTGGATTGGCTCCAATCGACGGCGGCGAGGTGCGGTAATCGGCGGGCTCCGATCTTCAAATTGGAGCAGCTCCGGCGACAATCGAGCGAGTGGTTGGGTGGGGGAGAAGCAGTGGAGGATGGTGAACGAGATGGTGTGCTCAGCTTCGTCCAAGGAACTTCGTATTTATAGATGGCCAAGGGTGCTGCGTGGCCGTGAAGAAGTCGACCGAGGTGCGGCGGTTCCGGCGTGGTGTTGGGCTAGGCAAGGGTGCTACGACGTTCTCCTCGTCCAGGCGAATCTGTAGGTGGCAATGGCGCGGTCGGGCGGTGTACGTGGGCGAAGCATTGCATCCGTGTCCGCCGCGTTGGTCGCGGGATCGCGTCGTCGTTCACGGCGACGGCGGGCACGGGTCGTGGTCTTGGCCGTGTCTGGCGATGTCCAGGTGGCGAGTGCGTGCTCAACGGCTGGTCAGCGAGGCCAGGGCGAGCGTGAGGTGATGGCGCGGCGCGTGGCCAGTGCGTGTCCGCGGTGTGCACACGCGCGACGCGCGCGGCGTCCGTGGCGAGTTTGGGCGCGCGTGTTCCGGGCGTTGTCGACGTCTTCGTCGACCAGGGCGGAGCTGGGCGAGGCTAGGCGGTGTGGTGGCGTCTTTGTGGCGAGGGGGCCAGGGTTGGCGAGCAAGGGAGAGAGAGGGAGGTTGTCGAGCTCGGCGACATGGCCGGCATGGCCATGTCCTAGCTTCTCTCCTCCTCTCCTTAGCTCCACTATGTTGCCTTGAGGGTTTAAGGGGACCAGGGAACAATGTAGTATAGCTTTGGTTTAGATTAGGTGATGTAGATCACTATTTGCAATAGTTGCAAATAGTGCCCAATTTTGGAAATTCACAAAAATGTCCAAATTTGAAATAATTCAAATGGTGAACCTTTTTGAAATGTGAGTGTTGGGATAAGTTGTAATTGACCAGAGATGAATTGAGGTGGTGGTGGAAAAATTAGATTTCAAAATTTGGCCAAAATGGCTAAGTGGAGATTGTTGATCTTATTATAAAGTTGCAACTTTGGATGAGCATAGCTAGTGATCAAAGATGAATTTGGCAGGGTGGTCTTCATCAAAGTTGTTCACCTTGATGTTGACTTTGAAAAGGTGCAAGGAGTTAGCAAGAATGGATTTGAGAAAATTGAGTTGCAGGGGCTCAAAGTGGGGATCAGACTAAAATTGGCAGATTTGGCCATCATCACATGTGAGTGGGAAAAGTGTTGGAAATCATTTGAATTGTGAACCCTTGATTCCAAAAGTTGTAATAAGTGTTTAACAACATTATTCAACTAATGGTGAAGACCAAATAGGTCTAGGGTCAAAATTTATAAAAAGGCCATAGGGCATATGTGAGGGTTTTTAGGGTTTTTCAAATATTGGAATTTCTTCCTCTTTGATTTATTTGGTTGGTGATCCTCATATGATCACTCTAGGGTTTTAGAGCATATAAAAAAAAAGTATCGCACAACAAGCAACTTAATAAGAGATAAAGTGCATAAGTACATATTCAATACCACAATAGTTTTTAAGCTATTTGTCCCATGAGCTATATATTGTAAAGGTGAATGATGGAATTTTAAAGGTAGCACTCAAGCAATTTAGTTTGGAATGGCGGAAAATACCATGTAGTAGGTAGGTATGGTGGACACAATTGGCATAGTGGTTGGCTCAAGTATTTTGGATGCATGAGAAGTATTCCCTCTCGATACAAGGTTTAGGCTAGCAAGGCTTATTTGGAACAAACACAAGGATGAACCGGTGCAGCAAAACTCACATAAAAGACATATTGTAAACATTATAAGACTCTACACCATCTTCCTTGTTGTTCAAACTCAATACTAGAAATTATCTAGACTTTAGAGAAACCAAATATGCAAACCAAATTTTAGCATGCTCTATGTATTTCTTCATTAATGGGTGCAAAGCATATGATGCAAGAGCTTAAACATGAGCACAACAATTGCCAAATATCACATTACCCAAGACATTTATAGCAATTTACTACATGTATCATTTTCCAATTCCAACCATATAACAATTTAACGAAGAAGAAACTTCGCCATGAATACTATGAGTAGAAACTAAGGACATACTTGTCCATATGCTACAGCGGAGCGTGTCTCTCTCCCATAAAGTGAATGCTAGGATCCATTTTATTCAAACAAAACAAAAACAAAAACAAACCGACGCTCCAAGCAAAGCACATAAGATGTGATGGAATAAAAATATAGTTTCAGGGGAGGAACCTGATAATGTTGTCGATGAAGAAGGGGATGCCTTGGGCATCCCCAAGCTTAGACGCTTGAGTCTTCTTAGAATATGTAGGGGTGAACCACCGGGGCATCCCCAAGCTTAGAGCTTTCACTCTCCTTGATCATGTTGCATCATACTCCTCTCTTGATCCTTGAAAACTTCCTCCACACCAAACTCGAAACAACTCATTAGAGGGTTAGTGCACAATAAAAATTAACATGTTCACAGGTGACACAATCATTCTTAAGACTTCCGGACATTGCATAATGCTACTGGACATTAATGGATCAAAGAAATTCATCCAACATAGCAAAAGAGGCAATGCGAAATAAAAGGCAGAATATATAAAACAGAACAGTTCGTATTGACGAATTTTAAAATGGCACCAGACTTGCTCAAATGAAAATGCCCAAATTGAATGAAAGTTGCGTACATATCTGAGGATCACTCACGTAAATTGGCATAATTTTCTGAGTTACCTACAGAGAATTTTGCCCAGATTCGTGACAGCAAAGAAATCTGTTTCTGCGCAGTAATCCAAATCTAGTATGAACTTTTCTATCAACGACTTTACTTGGCACAACAAAACACTAAACTAAGATAAGGAGAGGTTGCTACAGTAGTAAACAACTTCAAAGACATAAAATAAAAACAAAGTACTGTAGGTAAAAACATGGGTTATCTCCCAAGAAGTTCTTTCTTTATAGCCATTAAGATGGGCTCAGCAATTTTAATGATGCACTCGCAAGAAATAGTATTTGAAGCAAAAGAGAACATCAAGAGGCAAATTCAAAACACATTTAAGTCTACAATGCTTCCTATGAAAAGGAACCTTGTACACAATTAAATTCATGAAGAGCAAAATGACAAGATCAGGAAGATAAAACAAGTGTAGCTTCAAAAATTTCAGCACATAGAGAGGCATTTTAGTAACATGAAAATTTCTACAACCATATTTTCCTCTCTCATAATAATTTTCAGAGGCATCATGAACAAACTCAACAATATAAGTATCACATAAAGCATTCTTATTCACATGCATAAAAGTATCATTACTCTCCACATAAGCATAATCAATTTTATTAGTTGTAGTGGGAGCAAATTCAACAAAGTAGCTATCATTATTATTCTCATTATCAAATATAGGAGGCATATTGTAATCATAATCAAATTTATCCTCCATAACAGGCGGTACTAAAATACCAATATCATTATCATAAATAGGAAGCAAAGTTTCATCAAAGTAAATTTTCTCCTCAATGCTTGGGGGAATAAAAAGATCATGAAAACCAGCTTCCCCAAGCTTAGAACTTTCTATATTATTATCAACAATGGTGTTCAAAGCGTTCATACTAATATTACTACCAGCATGCAAATAAGATCCCATAGGTTTTTTAATTTTCGCATCAAACAATCCATGTTTTAAATCAGGAAATAGAATAAGAAGATCATTCTTGTCCATTATGCCAAACTAGTGTAATAAAAACATGCATGATATTATAAAGTAAAACAAGTAACTAATTTTTTGTATTTTTAATATAGAGTGCAAGACAGTAAATAAAGTAAAACTAACAACTAATTTTTTTGTGTTTTTGATATAGAGTGCAAACAAGATAGTAAATAAAGTAAAACTAGCAACTAATTTTTTTGTATTTTGATATAGTGCAGCAAACAAAGTAGTAAATAAAAGTAAGCAAGACAAAAACAAAGTAAAGAGATTGGATTGTGGAGACTCCCCTTGCAGCGTGTCTTGATCTCCCCGGCAACGGCGCCAGAAAAAAGCTGCTTGATACGCGTTCAGCACGCGTCCGTTGGGAACCCCAAGAGGAAGGTGTGATGCGTACAGCGGCAAGTTTCCCTCAGTATGAAACCAAGGTTATCGAACCAGTAGGAGCCAAGAAGCACGTTGAAGGTTGATGGCAGCGGGATGTAGTGCGGCGCAACACCAGAGATTCCGGCGCCAACGTGGAACCTGCACAACACAACCAAAGTACTTTGCCCCAACGAAACAGTGAGGTTGTCAATCTCACCGGCTTGCTGTAACAAAGGATTAACCGTATTGTGTGGAAGATGATTGTTTGCAGAAAACAGTAGAACAAGTATTGCAGTAGATTGTATTTCAGTAAAGAGAATTGGACCGGGGTCCACAGTTCACTAGAGGTGTCTCTCCCAGAAGATAAACAGCATGTTGGGTGAACAAATTACAGTTGGGCAATTGACAAATAAAGAGGGCATGACCATGCACATACATATCATGATGAGTATAGTGAGATTTAATTGGGCATTACGACAAAGTACATAGACCGCCATCCAACTGCATCTATGCCTAAAAAGTCCACCTTCAAAGTTATCATCCGAACCCCTCCGATTAAGTTGCAAAGCAACAGACAATTGCATTAAGTATGGTGCGTAATGTAATCAACAACTACATCCTTAGACATCGCATCAATGTTTTATCCCTAGTCGCAACAGCACAACACAACCATAGAACTTTCTCACATCGTCCCAGTGTCAATGCAGGCATGAACCCACTATCGAGCATAAATACTCCCTCTTGGAGTTACAAGCATCTACTTGGCCAGAGCATCTACTAGTAACGGAGAGCATGCAAGATCATAAACAACACATAGATATAATTTTGATAATCAACATAACAAGTATTCTCTATTCATCGGATCCCAACAAACGCAACATATAGAATTATAGATAGATGATCTTGATCATGTTAGGCAGCTCACAAGATCCAACAATGAAGCACAATGGGGAGAAGACAACCATCTAGCTACTGCTATGGACCCATAGTCCAGGGGTAGACTACTCACACATCACTCCGGAGGCGACCATGGCGGCGTAGAGTCCTCCGGGAGATGAATCCCCTCTCCGGCAGGGTGCTGGAGGCGATCTCCTGGATCCCCCGAGATGGGATCGGCCGCGGCGGCGTCTCAGTAAGGTTTTCCGTATCGTGGCTCTCGGTACTGGGGGTTTCGCAACGGAGGCTATAAGTAGGCGGAAGGGCAGGTCAAGAGGCGGCACGAGGGCCCCACACCACAGGGCCGCGCGGCCAAGGGGGGGCCGCGCCGCCCTAGGGTGTGGCCCCCTCGTGGCCCCTCTTCGTCTCCTCTTCGGACTTCTGGAAGCTTCGTGGCAAAATAGGACCCTGGGCGTTGATTTCGTCCAATTCCGAGAATATTTCGTTACTAGGATTTCTGAAACCAAAAACAGCAGAAAACAACAACTGGCACTTCGGCATCTTGTTAATAGGTTAGTTCCAGAAAATGCACGAATATGACATAAAGTGTGCATAAAACATGTAGATAACATCAATAATGTGGCATGGGACATAAGAAATTATCGATACGTCGGAGACGTATCAGCCACCCCCTTTAACCCGTTTGGTGAAAAGGGTGGAATCGACCGTACCCATGCAAAACCCATCATGTAGTAAGAAATCCCTAAGGAACTCATACCAAGCACGTGGAGCTTGCTTGAGACCGTAGAGTGCCTTATGGAGTAAATACACGTGGTTGGGTCGGCATGGGTCTTAGAAACCCGGGGGTTTAGCCACATATGCGGTTTCTTTTAGGGGACCATTCAAAAATGCACTTTTCACATCCATTTGATATAGTTTGAAATTGTGTAAGGATGCAAAATCAAGCAAAAGACGAATAGCTTCAAGACGGGCTACAGGCGCAAAGGTATCCTCAAAATCCATACCTTCTATTTGGGCAAACCCTTGCGCCACTAACCTTGCTTTGTTTCGGATGACAATGCCATTCTCATCTTGCTTGTTCTTGAATACACATTTGGTCCCAATCACATTGATGCGATGATCCTTGGATCTCTCAACTAGAGACCATACTTCATTACGAGTGAAACACTCCAATTCTTCTTGCATGGAAATTACCCAATCCGGATCAACGAAGGCTTCATGTACCTTGAGTGGTTCAAAACTAGACACAAAAGCATGGTGTTGACAATAAGTGATAAGTAATGCATGGTGTCTACGAGTTACCACTCCTTTTGAGATGCTACCAAGGACTTGATCTACTTTCATGTCACTTGCCCTTGTAGCGGCCTTGATCTTCCGAATGGTTCCTTCATGATCAATGAACTCATCTTGCTAGTACTTGATCATGAGGGACCACTTGAGCTTGATCATGAGTTGAGGATGTCTCTTGATCATCATCATGGTCTTGTTTAGTGGAATGAGGACTTTCTTCTTGTTCTTCGGAATGTGACTCATCTTGAGTGGAGGATGGTTCTTGAGTTGCACTTGATGGTTCAGCTTGAGTTGAGATAGGCTCCACTTGAGCCGTGCTTGATACTTTTACTCCATCACTTCGATCATCAGTATGAACTTCTGTGGGCCGGATGTGTCCAATGCCCATAAGCTTGATGGCATTAGAAGGATCATCATCATTACCTGCAACACATGGAACAACTTGCTCCACTTGGGAGCCATTATCCTCCAAGAACACCACGTCACAAGATACTTCAATAGCCCCAGTGGACTTGTTGTAGTATCTATAGGCATGGGAGTTCTCCGCATATCCAACAAATGTGCCCTCAATGGTTCTATTTTCAAATTTACCGAGCTTTCCTTTGTTGTTCTTAACAAGACATTTACATCTAAAGACACGAATGTACATGACGTTAGGCTTGTTACCTGTGAGAAGCTCGTATGGAGTTTTGTTGTGGAGGGGGCGGAGGAAGAGCCGGTTGGAGTAGTGGACAGCCGTAGAGATGGCTTCTCCCCAAAAGTTGTGGGGTGAGTTGAATTCACTCAACATGGTTCTTGTCATCTCAATGATAGTCCGGTTCTTCCTTTCAACAAAACCATTTTGTTGAGGGGTGTATGGCGCCGAAAACTCATGCTTGATGCCCTCATCATAAAAAACTCTTGCATGGTGTAGTTCTTGAACTCGGTGCCATTGTCGGTCCTAATCGCCTTGATCTCGGATTCATACATCCGTTGAGCTTTCTTGGCGAAGGTGATGAACTCTCTATGAGTCTCATACTTAGACTTAAGGAGAAAGACCCAAGAGTATCTTGAGTAATCATCAACAATGACAAGTCCATACTTGCTTCCACCAAGAGTATCATAATGTGATGGCCCAAAGAGATCCAAATGAAGGAGCTCCAGAGGCCTAGATGTGGTGACGATGCTCTTGATAGGATGACTCTTCTTGAGTTGTTTTCCGGCTACACATGCACTGCATACACGATCTTTCTCAAAAGAAATGCCGGTTAGTCCAACAATGTGCTCACCCTTTAGGAGTTGTTTAAGATTTCTCATGTTGACATGACCAAGGCGGCGATGCCACAACCAACCTTCGTCATGCTTGGCCGCCATTAGACATGTGGAGGGAGAGGAGCTCTCTGTCGAGAGGTAAACCACGTAAAGGTTGTTCTCCACATATCCAACAAGGACCAATTTGAGATTGTCACTCCTAAAGACTTTCACACAATAATTAGTAAAATATGAATTGTAACTGATGACCCACAAGTATAGGGGATCACAACAGTCTTCGAGGGAAGTAAAACCCAATTTATTGATTCGACACAAGGGGAGCCAAAGAATATTTGTAAGCCTTAACAGCGGAGTTGTCAATTCAGCTGCACCTGGAAATAGACTTGCACGCAAGAGTTTATCAGTAGCAACAGTTTTATAGCGAGATAGTGAAATATAAGCAGCAGTGTAACAAAGACAGCAGTAGTGATTATAGTAAACAGCAGGATTAAAATACTGTAGGCACAGGGATGGATGAACGGGCGCTGCATGGATAAGAGAACTCATGTAAAAATCAAGGCAGGGCATTTGCAGATAATAATAAAACGGTATCCAAGTACTAAACAACCATAGGCATGTGTTCCGTATATAGTCGTACGTGCTCGCAATGAGAAACTTGCACAACATCTTTTGTCCTACCAGCCGGTGGCAGCCGGGCCTCTAGGGAAACTACTGGTAATTAAGGTACTCCTTTTAATAGAGTACCAGAGCAAAGCATTAACACTCCATGAACACATGTGATCCTCATATCACAGCCTTCCCCTCCGGTTGTCCCAATTTCTGTCACTTTGGGGCCTCGGGTTCCGGACAGCAATATGTGTATACAACTTGCAGATAAGATCATAAAACAATGAATATCATCATGAATCAATAGCATGTTCAGATCTGAAATCATGGCACTCGGGCCCTAGTGACAAGCATTAAGCATAACAAGTTGCAACAATATCATAAAAGTACCAACAACGGGTACTAGGCACTATGCCCTAACAATCTTATGACTATTACATGATCAATCTCATCCAATTCCTACCATCCCCTTCAGCCTACAGCGGGGGAATTACTCACACATGGATGGGGGAAGCATGGATGGTCGATGGAGAGGCGTCGGTGGTGATGATGGCAATGATCTCCTCCAATTCCCCATCCCGGCAGGGTGCCAGAACGGAGTTTCTGGTCCCGAGACGGAGTTTCGCGATGGCGGCGGAGTTCTGGATGTCTTCTGGAAATATGGTCGAACCCCCGTGCGTTTTTAGGTCGAAAGCCTTAAGTAGTCCAGAGGGGAGCGTCGGGGGCTGGCCGAGGCGGCCCCACCATATGGCGGCGCGCCCCCCTCCTTGGCTGCGCCGGCCTATGGTGTGGGGGCCGTGGGCCTCCCCCTGGCCTGCCCTTCTGGCTCCGTGAGTCTTCTGGGAAAATAGGCACTTCGCAATTATTTCCGGGGATTTTCCTGAAAGTTGAGTTTCTGCACAAAAATAAGACACCAGGGCAATTCTGCTGAAAACAGCGTTAGTCCATGTTAGTTGTATCCAAAATACACAAATTAGAGGCAAAACAATAGCAAAAGTGTTCGGGAAAGTAGATACGTTTTGGACGTATCAACTCCCCCAAGCTTAGCTTATTGCTTGTCCTCAAGCAATTCAGTTAACAACTGAGTGCGATAAAAGAACTTTCACGAACACATTTGCTCATATGATGTAAATATTCTCATGATATGGACGAGTACTTAGGCAATTCATAATAAGATACATGCAAATAAAGTCATCTAATAGTTATGGCAATCATGAAAAAGATACCAACAAACTAATAATAAGCATCATGAATCATATCTATCAGCAGGATTGCAATGTTCATAAAGAGATATGATAAAGTGGTATCTCGCTTGCCCGTATTTTTACAGCAAAACATAAATGCCCAGGCACCTCTGAATTTCATGGAAAGACTAGAAGTAAAGATTATCAAAGATAAAAGCATCAAAGTTATACCACAGCTAATCATATTTTGGGACAAGCATATTATACTAAGAATGACGGTTATGCTCTCAAGAAGGTGCTCAAAGGAAGGATGGTGACTCAACATAAAAGTAAAAGATTGACCCTTCACAGAGGGAAGCAGGGATTAACATGTGCTAGAGCTTTTCATTTTTCTAAAGACAGAAGTAAAATTGTTTTGAGAGGTGTTTGTTGTTGTCAACGAATGGTAGTGGGCACTCTAACTACCTTATCAACCAGACTTTCAAGAGCGGCTCCCATGAAGGACGTTATCTCTACCAACAAGGTAGATCATCCCTCTTCTCTTTTGTTTACACATGTATTTTAGTTTCATTACGGATGACACTCCCCCCAACCTTTGCTTACACAAGCCATGGATAACCGAATCCTCGGGTGCCTTCCAAAATTCTCATACCATGGAGGAGTGTCTATTTGCAAATTAAGTTGCTTACTGATAAATCAGGGCAAAACATGTGAAGAGAATTATCAGTGAAAGTTAATTAATTGGGGCTGGGCACCCCGTTGCCAGCTCTTTTTGCAAAATTATTCGATAAGCAGATATGCCACTAGTCCATTGGTGAAAGTCCGTCAGGAGTAAATGACAAGGTTGAAAGATAAAACACCACATACTTCCTCATGAGCTATAAAACATTAACACAAATTGAGAAGTACTTTGAAGGTTTAAAGGTAGCACATGAGAATTTACTTGGAATGGTTTGAAATGCCATGCATAGGTATTTATGGTGGACACTTTGGAATAACTTGGTTTTCAGGGGTTTGGAAGCACGAGCAGCATTCCCGCTCAGTACAAGTGAAGGCTAGCAATAGACTGGGAAGCGACAATCAAGAGAGCAATAACTATCATAATCATGCTTGCGACAAAATAAAATTAACGGAGGCATAAAAGTGATACAAGAACTCTGAAGCAAAGTAAATCATCGAGGCTTAATTGACTTTTTGTTTAGTCATATGCAAGCGTGAGCATGTGCCATGTCGATTCAAATGAATTATTCAGAGGAGGATACCACAATGTCATACCTATCTATGAATAAAACAATGCAAGCAAATATTTATGACATGCTACTCATATTAATAAATTGGAGCTAAACATGAGAGATCATGAACTACTAGACTTTCATTAAATGACATATACCTCACATGAACAAACTAAGCATGCTCACATGGATGAGTATATGTACAAAAATGAAAACAAATAGAGTTCATACCAGCCTCTCACCACAGTCAAATTGTCGTAGATCGTCATTATTGCCTTTCACTTGTGTAGCTTGAATAATATGAAATGAAAACCAAGCTCCAACCACCGGAGACCGCTGAACTCCATAGTGAACTTTACAAAACCAAATAAGAACAACAAATATTTTTGGTGTTTTCGAATTGGAAACAAGAACAAGAGGAAACAAGCAATCAAAGCAAAAAAAAATGGGTTTTCTCATAGCAAACCAACGATAGTAAATAAAGCAAAATAGGAACAAGAAACCAAACAAACAAGTAATGAAGAGAAACAACAGAAATATTTTTGGTCTTTTTGTGTTTTAGAAAAGAAACCAAGCAAAAACAAGAGAAGGAAAACTAAAAGAATCTCAGAAAAGCAAAGTGGCAGAAATCTGCCAAAACTTGACAGCAGTATAGTAATCAATTTTTACGAAAATCTTCTGATGTTCAACTCGAAAAGTGCTCAACTAATGAAAGTTAGATAATAACCTGGGGAACATGCACAAAACTTTGCAGCTCAAAATAAGTTCTGGCTACGCACAGGATTTTTTTCAGTATCAGTTCAGAATCTGTTTTTTTAGACAGCACTTCCCCAAATATCATCTTCCTCATATTAGAGGCAACCATAAGAAGCGAAACAAGTATATACACATATCCGGCAATTGTAATATGCAATGAATGAGTGATGCCGGCATACCTCCCCCAAGCTTAGGCTTTTGGCCTAAGTGGAGGTCAATCCCACGGTGCCCATGAAGTGGCGCCTCCATAATATGATGAAGGAGGATCATGTCCTTGGTACGAACGGGAGAACGCACCAGGATATGTGACATTGTACCCAACAGAGGGCCCGGCTTCCTCGGAGTCGTGCTGCTGGTGAAATCCACGTATCCTCAGCTGCTCATCCACCTCCTCCTTGGAGCACGACCACGGTCTCCTGCGAACACTGAACAAATCGGTCTGTGGCAAGGGGATTTCCCTCTCATCCCCGTCAATAAACAACATTATATAAACAATATTTTCTAAGTTGGAGTCAGTTGTGACAAATTGGTGACTGATGTCTACGGGTGCTTCTATTCTTGTAGACAGTGTTGGCCTCCAAGAGCAGAGGTTTGTAGAACAGCAGCAAGTTTCCCTTAAGTGGATCACCCAAGGTTTATCGAACTCAGGGAGGAAGAGGTCAAAGATATCCCTCTCATGCAACCCTGCAATCACAAAGCAAGAAGTCTCTTGTGTCCCCAACACACCTAATAGGTGCACTAGTTCGGCGAAGAGATAGTGAAATACAAGTGGTATGAATGAATATGAGCAGTAGTAACGGCGCCAGAAAAGTGCTTGTCAGCGTGCGATTGATGGTAGTAATATTGCAGGAAGTAAAGATGCAGTAAAACAGTAAACAAGCGATGATTGCAGTATTTGGAAACAAGGCCTAGGGATCATACTTTCACTAGTGGACACTCTCAACATTGATCACATAATAAATAAGTTCTCTTCCTTTGTGCTACATATACTCTTGTTTGATAATGAACACCATTTGTTGTGTAGGGCTACAAGAGCTCCCTCAAGCCGGAGTTAACAAGCGCCACAACATTCGGCGTTCATATTTAAGTAACCTTTAGAGCATAATAGATCTTTGCAAATTAAACCGAGTACTAACATAGCATGCACACTGTCACCATCACACTATGAAGGGGGAATAAATCACATCAATACTATCATAGTAATAATTAACTCCATAACCTACAAGAGATTATGATCATAACCTACGCCAAGTACTACACGATGCACACACTGTCACCATTACACCGTGAAGGAGGAATAGACTACTTTAATAACATCACAAGAGTAGCACATATACTAATAGTGATACAAAGCTCATATGAATCTCAATCATGTAAGGAAGCTCATGAGATCATTGTATTGAAGTACATAGGAGAGAGATTAACCACATAGCTACCGGTACAGCCCTTATCCTCGAGGGAGAACTACTCCCTCCTCATGGGAGACAACAGCATTGATGAAGATGGCGGTGGTGTCGATGGAGGAGCCTTCCGGGGGCACTTCCCCGTCCCGGCGGCGTGCCGGAACAGAGACTCCTGTCCCCCAGATCTTGGCTTCGCGATGGCGGCGGCTCTGGAAGGTTTCTCGTACCGTGGCTTTTCCGTATCGTGGCTCTCGGTACTGGGGGTTTCGCGACGAAGACTTTAAGTAGGCGGAAGGGCAGATCAGGGGGCCACACGAGGGCCCCACACAACAGGCCGGCGTGGCCAAGGCCCAGGCCGCGCCGCCCTAGTGTGTGGCCACCTCGTGGCCCCACTTCGTTTCCTCTTCGGACTTCTGGAAGCTTCGTGGAAAAATAGGACCCTGGGCGTTGATTTCGTCCAATTCCGAGAATATTTCCTTACTAGGATTTCTGAAACCAAAAACAGCAGAAAACAAAGAATCGGCTCTTCGGCATCTCGTCAATAGGTTAGTGCCGGAAAATGCATAATAATGACATATAATGTGTATAAAACATGTGAGTATCATCATAAAAGTAGCATGGAACATAAGAAATTATAGATACGTTTGGGACGTATCAAGCATCCCCAAGCTTAGTTCCTACTCTCCCTCGAGTAGGTAAACGATAACAAAGATAATTTCTGAAGTGACATGCTATCATAATCTTGATCATACTATTGTAAGCATATGAGATGAATGCAGCGATTCGAAGCAATGATGAAGATAATGAGTAAACAAGTGAATCATATAACAAAGTGTTGCGGTCAGAAACCCACCGGCGGGCAGCGACGGGCAACACAGTAGAGCCGGGAACAACTTAGGGCTGCGGCTGGCCCTGGTCCCTCCGAGCGACGGCCCGCAAAGCCTCTGGTACACACGTCCGATGCTGGTGCAAGGGCGTGCCACCTGACCTATACCTGGTCAGGAAGGTGATGGAGATGCCTCGCTTAGTTTCCTGCATGGCATACACGTAAACATTAAATACGAGCCTTGATCGGCTCTCAGGTTATCCTGTGAATCGGCTCAAAGAGCCGATCCACCCATGATTCGTACGAGGTGCACGAATATATGGTGGTCCTGCTTGATCAAGATAAAGCTAAAACGATCTACGACGATCTGGGGTTTTCACCGCATAATCGGATCATCCTACTCACGATTGGGCCTCGCGGCCACGCACGGTGATCGTAAGCCGATCCTAGACAAGGCCTAAAAACCAACACGAGGTTGATCCCCGGAACATCCTGTCTAGGACTAGCAAACGACACCCTACGTGCCGCTGGATCCTCCAACCCTTTGTAAGGCCTAACTATTGCAGATATTAAACTAATCCTTGAAGAACAAGGAGCAACCGTAACGGATCGGATCTACTAAATAAAGATCAAGCGGGGTGCCGCCCCTACACCTAAGATAGGTGTAAGGGCAGCTAGATGTATAAGGGTTGCACTACGACAGCATATGGTACGAAGAACAATGCTAACCCTAACACATCTAAGATAACTACGTTGCTCGCCATCAACAAGGCTTCAGTACGAGCAACGCATGAACAACAAGATAAACTTATGCTGCCTAGATCGCAAGATGCGATCTAGGCAGCATGATGCTTACCGGTAGAAACCCTCGAGACGAAGGAGTTGGCGATGCACCGAGATTGATTTGGGGTGAATGTTGGTTGTTATTTATTTCATAAACCCTAGATACATATTTATAGGGACTTTATAATTTAGGCGTGCACCTAACCGTGCACGGGTTAAACTCTATCTTTTAATCTAAGATGCGATCTACTATATTACAGATACACGGGCAATCATAGCCCAAACTTTGCATATAAGGCCGATTCACATATATTCTTCCGTATATAATCTTCAAGCCTATCTTGATCGCGGCCCACCTCTGACTCGGTCAAATCCTGGTGATAACACATGCCCCCCTGGTTTTGGAATTGATAATTCCAAAATCACTCTGCTTCTCTTCGTCGGGTCATGTCGCGGCAGAACCATCGCAGTATCCTTCATCATGATGCCTTGCCTTCTCAACTTCTCTGCACGATTTGACACTGTAGTTCCTTTTTCGTGGTAGGCGGCTTCATTGTGTGCACTGCCTCCTGACTTTTTAGGCCGATCTCAATTCCGCGTTCATGAACCAAGAAGCCCAAGAATTGACCGGCCGTCACTCCAAATGCACACTTCTTTGGATTCATCCTTAGTCCGAATTTCCTAGTTCGGTCCCGGATGCGTCGTAAATCCTCCAAGTGTCCCTCTACGGAGACAGACTTGACCACCACGTCGTCAATGTAGATCTCAACCAGTTTGCCGATCAGATCATGAAATATGTAGTTCATGGCTCTTTGATACGTTGCACCGGCGTTCTTCAGTCCAAATGTCATGACTACATATTCAAACAAGCCCACTGAACCTGGTACTCTGAATGCAGTCTTGTGTATATCTTCTGGATATTGTCAACATAAAGTAATATAACAAGTGCAATATGCAAGTATGTAGGAATCAATGCACAGTTAACACAAGTGTTTGCTTTTTTAGATAGAAGGAAATGTGTAAACTGACTCAACAATAAAAGTAGAAGAAAGGCCCTTCGCAGAGGGAAGCATGGATTGCTATATTTGTGCTAGAGCTTTTATTTTGAAAATAAGAAACAACTTTGTCAACGGTAGTAATAAAGCATATGAGTTATGTAAATTATATCCTACAAGTTGCAAGCCTCATGCATAGTATACCAATAGTGCCCGCACCTTGTCCTAATTAGCTTGGATTTACATGGATTATCATAGCATAGCATACGTTTTAACCAAGTGTCACAAAGGGGTACCTCTATGCCTTTGTACAAAGGTCTAAGGAGAAAGCTCGCATTGGATTTCTCGCTTTTGATTATTCTCAACTTAGACATCCATACCGGGACAACATAGACAACAGATAGTGGACTCCTCTTTAATGCATAAGCATTCAACAATAGATAAAATTCTCATAAGAGATTGAGGTTTGTTGTCCAAACTGAAACTTCCACCATGGATCATGGCTTTAGTTAGCGGCCCAATGTTCTTCTCTAACAATATGCATACTCAAACCATTTGATCATGATAAATCACCCTTACTTCAGACAAGACGAACATGCATAGCAACTCACATGATATTCAACAAAGAAATAGTTGATGGCGTCCCCAGGAACATGGTTATCGCCCAACAAGCAACTTAATAAGAAATAATATGCATAAGTACATATTCAATACCACAATAGGTTTTAAGCTATTTGTCCCATGAGCTATATATTGCAAAGATAAAGAATAGAAATTTCAAAGGTAGCACTCAAGCAATTTACTTTGGAATGGCGGAGAAATACCATGCAGTAGGTAGGTATGGTGGACACAAGTGGCATAGTGTTTGGCTCAAGGATTTTGGATGCATGAGAAGTATTCCCTCTCGATACAAGGTTTAGGCTAGCAAGGTTGTTTAAAGCAAACACAAGTATGAACCGGTACAGCAAAACTCACATAAAAGACATATTGAAAGCATTATAAGACTCTATACCGTCTTCATTGTTGTACCTTTTATCATTATATCGAAGCCGATCGCTTGAACCGGCCTCCTCTTTGTCCTTGCCACCAGAGTGACTGCTCTCTTCTTTGTCTTTGCCATGGCGGTAAACAGACCCTGCCATGTTGACATCGAACGAGAAGTCTAGTCGACGCCTTGCGGAGCGGCTGAGTTCTACCATATTGACGCCAGGGAACGACTGCGTGTCTACCTTCATGGCGAACTGTCCAAAGATCAGACGGCCTTGTTCTATTGCCATTTAAGTCACGGGGATGCCCCGAGCCCATTCAGCTACGGCCACCTCCTGGTCTTCCGCAGGGTCTCCGAATTCGTCCATCTCGACCAAGGTTACCGGGCGTTTGAACTGGTCTTGGTACAACTCCGGGTGACGCTGCTCATATGCTGTCAACTTCTGAGCCATTTGCGCCAGCGAGTTGTACTCTACTTGGAACACCAAATCCTTGAATGGTGCTGCAAGGCCATGTACTGCCAGCTCGACTGCTTCTTTCTCAGTTATACGAGCCGAATAACATCGGTTCTTCACAATCCTAAAGCGCTGGATATATTCAGCCGCCGTTTCTCCACGCCTCTGCCGCACCTGGGCCAGATCGGCAATGCCAGCTTCGGTAGTTTCTGTTTGATATTGTATGTAAAACTGCTCCTCCAGCTGCTTCCACGTCCGGATGGAATCTGGTGGCAATGAAGTGTACCACCCGAAAGCTGGTCCTGTGAGAGATTGCGCAAAGAATCTTACGCGTAGCTGGTCTGATGCTGAAATCTTCATGATCTCCTGGACCACGCGAACCGCGACGCGCTCAAAAGCGTTCGCCATGCTCTCAGAATGGCGGTGTACAGAATGAGCTACCATGTAGTTAACTTCCCGGCGCAGAGCTCTGGTCCGTTCTTCTGAAGGGGTGGACAGATCTACTTGGTCGAGGGCACCCTCGGCTGTAAAGCCGTTCCACTTGATGCCATGAGAACGGGTCTTCGAGAAAGAGCCGATTAGATCGGCTTCAAAGAGAGCCTTGAGCTCATCGTACTTCTTCTTGTGCTCATCAGGCAGCTCTGCGTACGTGACTGGGTCGCCAGCCATCTCAGCTGTGGATGTCGACATGGTTGCTGAAGAGTGTCCCACCGGGCGTGCCAGAATGTGTTGCGGTCAGAAACCCACCGGCGGGCAGCGACGGGCAACACAGTAGAGCCGGGAACAACTTAGGGCTGCGGCTGGCCCTGGTCCCTCCGAGCGACGGCCCGCAAAGCCTCTGGTACACACGTCCGATGCTGGTGCAAGGGCGTGCCACCTGACCTATACCTGGTCAGGAAGGTGATGGAGATGCCTCGCTTAGTTTCCTGCATGGCATACACGTAAACATTAAATACGAGCCTCGATCGGCTCTCAGGTTATCCTGTGAATCGGCTCAAAGAGCCGATCCACCCATGATTCGTACGAGGTGCATGAATATATGGTGGTCCTGCTTGATCAAGATAAAGCTAAAACGATCTACGACGATCTGGGGTTTTCACCGCATAATCGGATCATCCTACTCACGATTGGGCCTCGCGGCCACGCACGGTGATCGTAAGCCGATCCTAGACAAGGCCTAAAAACCAACACGAGGTTGATCCCCGGAACATCCTGTCTAGGACTAGCAAACGACACCCTACGTGCCGCTGGATCCTCCAACCCTTTGTAAGGCCTAACTATTGCAGATATTAAACTAATCCTTGAAGAACAAGGAGCAACCGTAACGGATCAGATCTACTAAATAAAGATCAAGCGGGGTGCCGCCCCTACACCTAAGATAGGTGTAAGGGCGGCTAGATGTATAAGGGTTGCACTACGACAGCATATGGTACGAAGAACAATGCTAACCCTAGCACATCTAAGATAACTACGTTGCTCGCCATCAACAAGGCTTTAGTACGAGCAACGCATGAACAACAAGATAAACTTATGCTGCCTAGATCGCAAGATGCGATCTAGGCAGCATGATGCTTACCGGTAGAAACCCTCGAGACGAAGGAGTTGGCGATGCGCCGAGATTGATTTGGGGTGAATGTTGGTTGTTGTTTATTTCATAAACCCTAGATACATATTTATAGTCCAGGGGACTTTCTAATTTAGGCGTGCACCTAACCGTGCACGGGTTAAACTCTATCTTTTAATCTAAGATGCGATCTACTATATTACAGATACACGGGAAATCATAGCCCAAACTTTGCATATAAGGCCGATTCACATATATTCTTCCGTATATAATCTTCAAGCCTATCTTGATCGCGGCCCACCTCTGACTCGGTCAAATCCTGGTGATAACACAAAGACTTTTCATGAATAGTACTTTCAAGACAAGCATCAATAAGACTTGCATAAGAGTTACTCTTAAAGCAATAAATTCAAAGTAAAGGCATTGAAGCAACACAAAGGAAGATATAAGTTTCAGCGGTTGCTTTCAACTTCAACATATTTATCTCATGGATAATTGTCAACACAAAGTAATATAACAAGTGCAATAGGTAAACATGTAAGAATCAATGCACACAGTTGATACAAGTGTTTGCTTCTGGGATAGAAAGAATAGGTAAACTGACTCAACAATGAAGTAAAAGATTGGCCCTTCGTAGAGGGAAGCATGGATTACTATTTTTGTGCTAGAGCTTTTCATTTTGAAAACAAGAAACAATTTTGTCAACGGTAGTAATAAAGCATATGTGTTATGTATAAGATATCCTATAAGTTGCAAGCCTCATGCATAGTATACTAATAGTGCTCGCACCTTGTCCTAATTAGCTTGGATTAACACGGATTATCATTGCATAGCATATGTTTCAACCAAGTGTCACAAAGGGGTACCTCTATGCACTTTGTACAAGGGTCTAAGGAGAAGGTTCGCATTGGATTTCTCGCTTTTGATCATTCTCAACTTAGACACCCATACCGGGACAACATAGACAACAGATAATGGACTCCTCTTTAATGCATAAGCATTCAACAACAATTAATTTTCTCATAAGAGATTGAGGTTTTGTGTCCAAACTGAAACATCCACCATGAATCATGGCTTTAGTTAGCGGCCCAATGTTCTTCTCTAACAGTATGCATACTCAAACCATTTGATCATGAAAATCTCCCTTACTTCAGACAAGACGAACATGCATAGCAACTCACATGATATTCAACAAAGGTGAAAGTTGATGGCGTCCCCAGAAACATGGTTACCGCTCAACAAGCAACTTATTAAGAAATAAGACACATAAGTACATATTCTTCACCACAATAGTTTTTAAGGCTATTTGTCCCATGAGCTATATATTGTAAAGGCAAAGAATGGAAATTTAAAGGTAGCACTCAAGTAATGTACTTTGGAATGGCGGAGAAATACCATGTGGTAGGTAGGTATGGTGGACACAAATGGCATAGTATTTGGCTCAAGGATTTGGATGCACGAGAAGAATCCCTCTCAATACAAGGCTAGGCTAGCGAGGTTGTTTGAAGCAAACTCGAGAATAAAAGGTGCAGCAAAGCTCACATATGAACATATTGTAACTATTATAAGACTTTACATTGTCTCCTTGTTGTTCAAACACCTCAACTAGAAAATATCTAGACTCTAGAGATCAATCATGCAAACCAAATTTTAACAAGCTCTATGTAGTTATTCATTAATGAGTACAAGGTACATGATGCAAGAGCTTAAACATGATCTATATGAGCACAACAATTGCCAAGTATCACATTATTCAAGACATTAAACCATTTACCACATGCGGCATTTCCCGTTTCCAACCATATAACAATGAATGAAATAGTCCAACTTTCGCAATGAACATTAAAGATAAAGCTAAGAACACATGTGTTCATACGAAACAGCGGCGCGTGTCTTTCTCCCAAACAAAGAATGCTAGGATCCGATCTTATTCAAACAAAACAAAAATAAAAACAAAAACAAACAGACGCTCTAAGCAAAGCACATAAGATGTGACGGAATAAAAATATAGTTTCACTAGAGGAACCTGATAAGTTGCCGATGAAGAAGGGATGCCTTGGGCATCCCCAAGCTTAGACGCTTGAGTCTTCTTAAAATATGCAGGGATGAACCACGGGGGCATCCCCAAGCTTTGACTTTTCACTCTTCTTGATCATATTGTATCATCCTCCTCTCTTGACCCTTGAAAACTTCCTCCACACCAAACTCAAAACAAACTCATTAGAGGGTCAGTGCATAATTCATATATTCAGAGGTGACATAATCATTCTTAACACTTCTGTATATTGCACAAAGCTACTGAAAGTTAATGGAACAAAGAAATCCATCAAACATAGTAAAACAGGCAATGCGAAACAAAAGGCAGAATCTGTCAAAATAGAACAGTCCGTAAAGACGAATTTTTAAGAGGCACCAGACTTGCTCAGATGAAAATGCCCACATTGAATGAAAGTTGCGTACATATCTGAGTATCACACATGTAAATTGGCAGATTTTTCTGAGTTACCTACAGAGAACCATACCCAAATTCGTGACAGCAAGAAATCTGTTTCTGCGCAGTAATCCAAATCTAGTATTGACTTTACTATCAAAGACTTTACTTGGCACAACAATGCAATAAAATAAAGATAAGGAGAGGTTGCTACAGTAATAACAACATCCAAGACTCAAATATAAAACAAAAGTGCTGTAGTAAAATGATGGGTTGTCTCCCATAAGCGCTTTTCTTTAACGCCTTTCAGCTAGGCGCAGAAAGTGTGAATCAAGTATTATCAAGAGATGAAGCATCGACAGAGGAGTTTGGAGTTTTCTCAACTATACATGTTATCTTATCTATGTAAGTTTCAGAGGATCCTTTTTCATTACTCTTAGGCTTGCTATTCTCATCAAACAAATTTTCAGGAACAAGCCAACCATAGTTATTTTCTAGAGCTTCATGCATTCCTAGGAGCTTGCTAGGTATCGGTACTTTAATTTCCCCTCCATCATTAACATTACTAGTGTACTTTATTCTATCAATGTCCATCTTTTCAAGGGTACTAGCAAAGTTGGTATAAGAGCCAAGCATCTTATATTTAATAAAGACCTTTCTAGCCTCTCTTGCTACACCACCAAATTCTTTAAGAAGGGTTTCTAAGACAAAATCTTTCTTTTCTCCTTCCTCCATATCAGAGAGTGTAAGAAACATATGCTGAATTATAGGATTGAGATTAACAAATTTAGTCTCCAACATGTGTACTAAAGAAGCAACAACAATTTCATAAGTAGGAGCAAGTTCTACCAAGTGTCTATCTTCAAAATCTTCAGCTATACTAACATGAGTGAAAAAATCTTCTATATTATCTCTTCCAATTATAGACCCTCGGCATACCGGTATGTCTTTTAGAGTGTACTGAGGAGGAAACATGATGAAATAAACAAAAGGTAAATAAAGTAAATGCAAGTAACTATTTTTTTTTGTGTTTTTCGATATAGAGAGCAAGACAGTAAATAAAGTAAAACTAGCAACTAATTTTTTTGTGTTTTGTTTAAGTGCAGCAAACCAAGTAGTAAATAAAATAAAGCAAGACAAAAACAAAGTAAAGAGATTGGAAGTGGAGACTCCCCTTGCAGCGTGTCTTGATCTCCCCGGCAACGGCGCCAGAAAAGTGCTTGATGTCTACGGGTGCTTCTATTCTTGTAGACAGTGTTGGGCCTCCAAGAGCAGAGGTTTGTAGAACAGCAGCAAGTTTCCCTTAAGTGGATCACCCAAGGTTTATCGAACTCAGGGAGGAAGAGGTCAAAGATATCCCTCTCAAGCAACCCTGCAATCACGATACAAGAAGTCTCTTGTGTCCCCAACACACCTAATACACTTGTCAGATGTATAGGTGCACTAGTTCGGCGAAGAGATAGTGAAATACAAGTGGTATGAATGAATATGAGCAGTAGTAACGGCGCCAGAAAAGTGCTTGCTGGCGTGCAGTTGATGGTAGTAATATTGTAGGAAGTAAAGATGCAGTAAAACAGTAAACAAGCGATGATTGCAGTATTTGGAAACAAGGCCTAGGGATCATACTTTCACTAGTGGACACTCTCAACATTGATCACATAATAAATAAGTTCTCTTCCTTTGTGCTACATATACTCTTGTTTGATAATGAACACCATTCATTGTGTAGGGCTACAAGAGCTCCCTCAAGCCGGAGTTAACAAGCGCCACAACATTCGGCATTCATATTTAAGTAACCTTTAGAGCATAATAGATCTTTGCAAATTAAACCGAGTACTAACATAGCATTGTTGCGTGCAATTAACACACGTCCGTTGGGAACCCCAAGAGGAATGTGTGATGCAGACAGTAGCAAGTTTTCCCTCAGAAAGAAACCAAGGTTTATCGAACCAGGAGGAGCCAAGAAGCACGTTGAAGGTTGATGGCGGCGGGATGTAGTGCAGCGCAACACCAGAGATTCTGGCGCCAACGTGGAACCTGCACAACACAAACCAAGTACTTTGCCCCAACGAAACAGTGAGGTTGTCAATCTCACCGGCTTGCTGTAACAAAGGATTAACCGTATTGTGTGGAAGATGATTGTTTGCAGAAAACAGTAAAACAAGTATTGCAGTAGATTGTATTTCAGTAAAGAGAATTGGACCGGGGTCCACAGTTCACTAGAGGTATCTCTCCCATAAGATAAAAGCATGTTGGGTGAACAAATTACAGTCGGGCAATTGACAGAGCATAACAATGCACATACATGTCATGATAAATATAGTGAGATTTAATTGGGCATTACGACAAAGTACATAGACCGCTATCCAGCATGCATCTATGCCTAAAAAGTCCACCTTCAGGTTATCATCCGAACCCCCTCCAGTATTAAGTTGAAAACAACAGACAATTGCATTAAGTATTGCACGTAATGTAATCAATAACTACATCCTTAGACATAGCATCAATGTTTTATCCCTAGTGGCAACAGCACATCCATAATCTTAGAACTTTCTGTCACTGTCCCAGATTCACGGAGACATGAACCCACTATCGAGCATAAATACTCCCTCTTGGAGTTACTAGCATCAACTTGGCCAGAGCCTCTACTAATAACGGAGAGCATGCAAGATCATAAACAACACATAGGTAATAACTTGATAATTAACATAACATAGTATTCTCTATCCATCGGATCCCGACAAACACAACATATAGTATTACAGATAGATGATCTTGATCATGTTAGGCAGCTCACAAGATCCAACAATGAAGCACAATGAGGAGAAGACAACCATCTAGCTACTGCTATGGACCCATAGTCCAGGGGTGAACTACTCACTCATCACTCCGGAGGCGACCATGGCGGCGTAGAGTCCTCCGGGAGATGAATCCCCTCTCCGGCAGGGTGCCGGAGGAGATCTCCAGAATCCCCCGAGATGGGATTGGCGGCGGCGGCGTCTCAGTAAGGTTTTCCGTATCGTGGCTCTCGGTACTGGGGGTTTCGCGATGGAGGCTTTAAGTAGGCGGAAGGGCAGGTCAGGGGGCCACACGAGGGCCCCACACTACAGGTCGGCGCGGCCAAGGGCCAGGCCGCGCCGCCCTATGGTTTGGCCACCTCGTGGCCCCACTTCGTCTCCTCTTCGGTCTTCTGGAAGCTTCGTGGCAAAATAGGACCCTGGGCGTTGATTTCGTCCAATTCCGAGAATATTTCGTTACTAGGATTTCTGAAACCAAAAACAGCAGAACAAAGAATCGGCACTTCGGCATCTTGTTAATAGGTTAGTTCCAGAAAATGCACGAATATGACATAAAGTGTGCATAAAACATGTAGATATCATCAATAATGTGGCATGGAACACAAGAAATTATCGATACGTCGGAGACGTATCAGCATCCCCAAGCTTAGTTCTGCTCGTCCCGAGCAGGTAAAACGATAACAAAGATAATTTCTGGAGTGACATGCCATCATAACCTTGATCATACTATTTGTAAACATATGTAATGAATGCAGCGATCAAAACAATGGTAATGACATGGGTAAACAAGTGAATCATATAGCAAAGACTTTTCATGAATAGTACTTCAAGACAAGCATCAATAAGTCTTGCATAAGAGTTAACTCATAAAGCAATAAATCAAAGTAAAGGTATTGAAGCAACACATAAGAAGATTAAGTTTCAGCGGTTGCTTTCAACTTATAACATGTATATCTCATGGATAATTGTCAACATAGAGTAATATAATAAGTGCAATATGCAAGTATGTAGGAATCAATGCACAGTTCACACAAGTGTTTGCTTCTTGAGGTGGAGAGAAATAGGTGAACTGACTCAACATAAAAGTAAAAGAATGGTCCTTCAAAGAGGAAAGCATCGATTGCTATATTTGTGCTAGAGCTTTTATTTTGAAAACATGAAACAATTTTGTCAACGGTAGTAATAAAGCATATGAGTTATGTAAATTATATCTTACAAGTTGCAACCCTCATGCATAGTATACTAATGGTGCCCGCACCTTGTCCTAATTAGCTTGGACTACCGGATCATCGCAATACACATGTTTTAACCAAGTGTCACAATGGGGTACCTTCATGCCGCCTGTACAAAGGTCTAAGGAGAAAGCTCGCATTTTGGATTTCTCGCTTTTGATTATTCTCAACTTAGACATCCATACCGGGACAACATGGACAACAGATAATGGACTCCTCTTTAATGCATAAGCATGTGGCAACAATTATTATTCTCATATGAGATTGAGGATATATGTCCAAAACTGAAACTTCCACCATGGATCATGGCTTTAGTTAGCGGCCCAATGTTGTTCTCTAACAATATGCATGCTTAACCATAAGGTGGTAGATCTCCCTTACTTCAGAAAAGATGAACATGCATAGCAACTCACATGATATTCAACAAAGAATAGTTGATGGCGTCCCCAGAAACATGGTTATCGCACAACAAGCAACTTAATAAGAGATAAAGTGCATAAGTACATATTCAATACCACAATAGTTTTTAAGCTATTTGTCCCATGAGCTATATATTGCAAAGGTGAATGATGGAATTTTAAAGGTAGCACTCAAGCAATTTACTTTGGAATGGCGGAGAAATACCATGTAGTAGGTAGGTATGGTGGACACAAATGGCATAGTGGTTGGCTCGAGGATTTTGGATGCATGAGAAGTATTCCCTCTCGATACAAGGTTTAGGCTAGCAAGGCTATTTGAAACAAACACAAGGATGAAGCGGTGCAGCAAAACTCACATAAAAGACATATTGTAAACATTATAAGAATCTACACCGTCTTCCTTGTTGTTCAAAACTCAATACTAGATATTATCTAGACTTTAGAGAGACCAAATATGCAAACCAAATTTTTAGCATGCTCTATGTATTTCTTCATTAATGGGTGCAAAGTATATGATGCAAGAGCTTAAACATGAGCACAACAATTGCCAAGTATCACATTATCCAAGACATTATAGCAATTTACTACATGTATCATTTTCCAATTCCAACCATATAACAATTTAACGAAGAAGAAACTTCGCCATGAATACTATGAGTAAAGCCTAAGGACATACTTGTCCATATGCTACAGCAGAGCGTGTCTCTCTCCCATACAGTGAATGCTAGGATCCATTTTATTCAAACAAAACGAAAACAAAAACAAACCGACGCTCCAAGCAAAGCACATAAGATGTGACGGAATAAAAATATAGTTTCAGGGGAGGAACCTGATAAATTTGTCGATGAAGAAGGGGATGCCTTGGGCATCCCCAAGCTTAGACGCTTGAGTCTTCTTAGAATATGCAGGGGTGAACCACCGGGGCATCCCCAAGCTTAGAGCTTTCACTCTCCTTGATCATATTGCATCATACTCCTCTCTTGATCCTTGAAAACTTCCTCCACACCAAACTCGAAACAACTCATTAGAGGGTTAGTGCACAATAAAAATTAACATGTTCAGAGGTGACACAATCATTCTTAACACTTCTGGACATTGCATAAAGCTACTGGACATTAATGGATCAAAGAAATTCATCCAACATAGCAAAAGAGGCAATGCGAAATAAAAGGCAGAATCTGTCAAAACAGAACAGTCCGTAAAGACGAATTTTAAAATAGCACCAGACTTGCTCAAATGAAAATGCCCAAATTTAATGAAAGTTGCGTACATATCTGAGGATCACGCATGTAAATTGGCTTAATTTTCTGAGCTACCTACAGGGAGGCAGGTCGAAATTCGTGACAGCAAAGAAATCTGAAACTGCGCAGTAATCCAAATCTAGTATGAACTTTACTATCAAAGACTTTACTTGGCACAACAAAACACTAAACTAAGATAAGGAGAGGTTGCTACAGTAGTAAACAACTTCCAAGACACAAATATAAAACAAGTACTGTAGTAAAAACCATGGGTTGTCTCCCATAAGCGCTTTTCTTTAACGCCTTTCAGCTAGGCGCAGAAAGTGTAAATCAAGTAACATCAAGAGACGAAGCATCAACATCATAATTTGTTCTAATAATAGAATCATAAGGTAACTTCATTCTCTTTCTAGGGAAGTGTTCCATACCTTTCTTGAGAGGAAATTGATATTTAATATTACCTTCCTTCATATCAATAGTAGCACCAACGGTTCGAAGAAAAGGTCTTCCCAATATAATGGGGCAAGATGAATTGCATTCAATATCCAAGACAACAAAATCAATGGGGACAAGGTTATTGTTAACCATAATATGAACATTATCAACTCTCCCCAAAGGTTTCTTTGTAGAATGATCAGCAAGATTAACATCCAAATAACAATTTTTCAGCGGTGGCAAGTCAAGCATATCATAGACTTTCTTAGGCATAACAGAAATACTTGCACCAAGATCACATAAAGCATTACAATCAAAATCTTTAACCTTCATCTTAATGATGGGCTCCCAACCATCCTCTAGCTTTCTTGGAATAGAAGTTTCAAGTTTTAGTTTCTCTTCTCTAGCTTTTATGAGAGCATTTGTAATATGTTTTGTGAAAGCCAAATTTATAGCACTAGCATTAGGACTTTTAGCAAGTTTTTGTAAGAACTTTATAACTTCAGAGATGTGGCAATCATCAAAATCTAAATCATTATGAGCTACAGCAATGGGATCACCATCCCCAAGGTTGGAAAAAATTTCAGCAGTTTTATCACAAGCAGTTTCAGCAGTTTTAGCAATTTCAGGTAATTTTGCGCGCTTTGCACTAGGAGTAGAAACATTACCAACACCAATTATTTTACCATTGATAGTAGGAGGTGCAGCAACATGTGAGGAATCAACATTACTTGTGGTGGTAATAGTCCAAACTTTAGCTACATTTTTCTCTTTAGCTAGTTTCTCATTTTCTTCTCTATCCCACCTAGCACGCAATTCAGCCATTAATCTTATATTCTCATTAATTCTACCTTGGATGGCATTTGCTGTAGTAACAATTTTATTATGATGATTCTCATTAGGCATAACTTTCGATTTCAAAAGATTAACATCAGCAGCAAGACTATCGACTTTAGAAGCAAGTATATCAATTTTCCCAAGCTTTTCTTCAACAGATTTGTTAAAAGCAGTTTGTGTACTAATAAATTCTTTAAGCATGGCTTCAAGTCCAGGGGGTGAATTCCTATTATTGTTGTAAGAATTCCCATAAGAATTAGCATAACCGTTACCATTATTATAAGGATATGGCCTATAGTTATTACTAGAATTTTTCCGATAAGCATTGTTGTTGAAATTATTATTTTTAATGAAGTTTACATCAACATGTTCTTCTTGGGCAACCAATGAAGCTAACGGAACATTATTAGGATCAACATTAGTCCTATCATTCACAAGCATAGACATAATAGCATCAATCTTATCACTCAAGGGGGAGGTTTCTTCAACAGAATTTACCTTCTTACCTTGTGGAGCTCTTTCCGTGTGCCATTCAGAGTAATTAATCATCATATTATCAAGGAGCTTTGTTGCTTCACCAAGAGTGATGGACATAAAGGTACCTCCAGCAGCTGAATCCAATAAATTCCGCGAAGAAAAATTCAGTCCTGCATAAAAGGTTTGGATGATCATCCAAGTAGTCAGTCCATGGGTTGGGCAATTTTTAACCAGAGATTTCATTCTTTCCCATGCTTGTGCAACATGTTCAGTATCTAATTGTTTAAAATTCATTATGCTACTCCTCAAAGATATAATTTTAGCAGGGGGATAATATCTACCAATAAAAGCATCCTTGCATTTAGTCCAGGAATCAATACTATTCTTAGGCAGAGATAGCAACCAATCTTTAGCTCTTCCTCTTAATGAGAAAGGGAACAATTTTAATTTTATAATGTCACCATCTACATCCTTATATTTTTGCATTTCACACAATTCAACAAAATTATTAAGATGGGCAGCAGCATCATCAGAACTAACACCAGAAAATTGCTCTCTCATAACAAGATTCAGTAAAGCAGGTTTAATTTCAAAGAATTCTGCTGTAGTAGCAGGTGGAGCAATAGGTGTGCATAGGAAATCATTATTATTTGTGGTTGTGAAGTCACACAACTTAGTATTTTCAGGAGTACCCATTTTAGCAACAGTAAATAAAGCAAACTAGATAAAATAAATGCAAGTAACTATTTTTTTTGTGTTTTTGATATAGCAAACGAGATAGCAAATAAAGTAAAACTAGCAACTAATTTTTTTTGTATTTTGATATAATGCAGCAAACAAAGTAGTAAATAAAATAAAGCAAGACAAAAACAAAGTAAAGAGATTGAGAAGTGGAGACTCCCCTTGCAGCGTGTCTTGATCTCCCCGGCAACGGCGCCAGAAAAAGAGCTTGATGCGTGCAATTAACACACGTCCGTTGGGAACCCCAAGAGGAAGGTGTGATGCAGACAGTAGCAAGTTTTCCCTCAGAAAGAAACCAAGGTTTATCGAACCAGGAGGAGCCAAGAAGCACGTTGAAGGTTGATGGCGGCGGGATGTAGTGCGGCGCAACACCAGAGATTCCGGCACCAACGTGGAACCTGCACAACACAAACCAAGTACTTTGCCCCAACGAAACAGTGAGGTTGTCAATCTCACCGGCTTGCTGTAACAAAGGATTAACCGTATTGTGTGGAAGATGATTGTTTGCAGAAAACAGTAAAACAAGTATAGCAGTAGATTGTATTTCAGTAAAGAGAATTGGACCGGGGTCCACAGTTCACTAGAGGTGTCTCTCCCATAAGATAAAAGCATGTTGGGTGAACAAATTACAGTCGGGCAATTGACAAATAGAGAGAGCATAACAATGCACATACATGTCATGATAAATATAGTGAGATTTAATTGGGCATTACGACAAAGTACATAGACCGCTATCCAGCATGCATCTATGCCTAAAAAGTCCACCTTCAGGTTATCATCCGAACCCCCTCCAGTATTAAGTTGAAAACAACAGACAATTGCATTAAGTATTGCGCGTAATGTAATCAATAAGTACATCCTTAGACATAGCATCAATGTTTTATCCCTAGTGGCAACAGCACATCCATAATCTTAGAACTTTCTCACATCGTCCTGCATTCACGGAGACATGAACCCACTATCGAGCATAAATACTCCCTCTTGGAGTTACTAGCATCAACTTGGCCAGAGCCTCTACTAATAACGGAGAGCATGCAAGATCATAAACAACACATAGGTAATAACTTGATAATTAACATAACATAGTATTCTCTATCCATCGGATCCCGACAAACACAACATATAGTATTACAGATAGATGATCTTGATCATGTTAGGCAGCTCACAAGATCCAACAATGAAGCACAATGAGGAGAAGACAACCATCTAGCTACTGCTATGGACCCATAGTCCAGGGGTAGACTACTCACACATCACTCCGGAGGCGACCATGGCGGCGTAGAGTCCTCCGGGAGATGAATCCCCTCTCCGGCAGGGTGCCGAAGGAGATCTCCAGAATCCCCCGAGATGGGATTGGCGGCGGCGGCGTCTCAGTAAGGTTTTCCGTATCGTGGCTCTCGGTACTGGGGGTTTCGCGACAGAGGCTTTAAGTAGGCGGAAGGGCAGGTCAGGGGGCCACACGAGGGCCCCACACTACAGGTCGGCGCGGCCAAGGGCCAGGCCGCGCCGCCCTATGGTTTGGCCACCTCGTGGCCCCACTTCGTCTCCTCTTCGGTCTTCTGGAAGCTTCGTGGCAAAATAGGACCCTGGGCGTTGATTTCGTCCAATTCCGAGAATATTTCATTACTAGGATTTCTGAAACCAAAAACAGCAGAAAACAGCAACTGGCACTTCGGCATCTTGTTAATAGGTTAGATCCAGAAAATGCACGAATATGACATAAAGTGTGCATAAAACATGTAGATATCATCAATAATGTGGCATGGAACACCAGAAATTATCGATACGTCGGAGACGTATCAAGCATGCACACTGTCACCATCACACTATGAAGGGGGAATAAATCACATCAATACTATCATAGTAATAATTAACTCCATAACCTACAAGAGATTATGATCATAACCTACGCCAAGTACTACACGATGCACACACTGTCACCATTACACCGTGAAGGAGGAATAGACTACTTTAATAACATCACAAGAGTAGCACATAGACTAATAGTGATACAAAGCTCATATGAATTCAATCATGTAAGGCAGCTCATGAGATCATTGTATTGAAGTACATATGAGAGAGATTAACCACATAGCTACCGGTACAACCCTTAGCCTCGAGGGAGAACTACTCCCTCCTCATGGGAGACAACAGCGTTGATGAAGATTGCGGTGGTGTCGATGGAGGAGCCTTCCGGGGGCACTTCCCCGTCCCGGCGGTGTGCCGGAACAGAGACTCCTGTCCCCCAGATCTTGGCTTCGCGATGGCGGCGGCTCTGGAAGGTTTTCCGTCCCGTGGCTTTTTCGTATCGTGGCTCTCGGTACTGGGGGTTTTGCGACGAAGACTTTAAGTAGGCGGAAGGGCAGGTCAGGGGGCCACACGAGGGCCCCACACAACAGGCCGGCGCGGCCAAGGCCCAGGCCGCGCCGCCCTAGTGTGTGGCCACCTCGTGGCCCCACTTCGTTTCCTCTTCGGACTTCTGGAAGCTTCGTGGAAAAATAGGACCCTGGGCGTTGATTTCGTCCAATTCCAAGAATATTTCCTTACTAGGATTTCTGAAACCAAAAACAGCAGAAAACAACAACTGGCTCTTCGGCATCTCGTCAATAGGTTAGTGCCGGAAAATGCATAATAATGACATATAATGTGTATAAAACATGTGAGTATCATCATAAAAGTAGCATGGAACATAAGAAATTATAGATACGTTTGGGACGTATCAGTGACTCTTCATAGCAGCAATATCAAGCTTAATAGGAGCTAATTTCTCATCACTAGGTTCAACAGAAAGACCTAGACATGCAACAATACGCGAAGCAATAATCCCTCCATAAATAGGTCCCTTATTAGATAAGCGATGAGCAATGAGAGCACCAAGATGATAAGGAGTACCTCCAGTAAGTGCAGCAACTAGAAAAGCAAGATGATAACTAGAAATGTTGCTAGTGTTCTCCCTACCAAGAATTCTAGTAGCAAGATAGTAAGTGAAATATCTAATGGCGGGGAGCTGAATGTTCCTTATCTTGCCACACTGAATGGCGCGGTTGTCATCGTTGGTAACTTCTCGATAGAGTTCCGTCAAAGCTTTGGGGCGGTTCTCGATCTTCTTCGCTGTACCTATAGGAGCAATATCCAATGCAGCACAAAAATCCTTCAACTTCATAGTAATAGGCTCGTCATAAATCCTCAATTTAACCGTTGGTGAGAAGGCTGAGTTGCTGAATTTAAAGCTTTCAACAAAGATTTTAGTTAGCCTGAAAAACTGATCACTCTCATCCTCCATATTGGTAGATAAGCCCACACTATTGATGAGAAACAGGAAATCATCAAGTAGTTCTGCATTACGCAAAAAATCAAAGCATGGAAAGGATGAAGCATTAGGAACCCCATTATCCTCTCCAGCTTTAAAGCTAGGTGCGATGATATCCTCATCATAGGATCGCCTAACTCGAGTGGCTGCCCTTGAAGGCCTTGCCGCTCTTGTCGTATCCCTCTCGAACACTTCTCCAAAGGTGTGGTTATGCATTTTCCTTTTCTGAAATTTTTCAACAATCATTATAAAAGTTGATTTTGAGACATATAAATGAGGGAAACTACTATAGGAACTTGATAGAGTACTGATAACCCACAAGTATAGGGGATCGCAACAGTCTTTGAGGGAAGTAAAACCCAAATTTATTGATTCGACACAAGGGGAGGTAAAGAATACTTATAAGCCTTAACAACTGAGTTGTCAATTCAGCTGCACCTGGAAAAGCACTAGCAACAGGGGTGATGTGAAAGTAGCAGTAATATGAGAGCAATAGTAACAAGAATACAAACAGCGGTAATAGCAATATGAGAGCAATGGCACCGGAAGATAGTTGATACTACTTCCAATGACATGTAGAACAAGTATATAATGATGAGAGATGGACCGGGGTTCCCAGCGATCTACACTAGTGGTAACTCTCCAATAACAAGTAACAAGTGTTGGGTGAACAAATTACAGTTGGGCAATTGATAGGAATCAAAGCATTAAGAAAGAACATCAGGCTTATTAATTATGTAGGCATGTTTTCCGTATATAGTCGTACGTGCTCGCAATGAGAAACTTGCACAACATCTTTTGTCCTACCAGCCGGTGGCAGCCGGGCCTCAAGGGAAACTACTGGATATTAAGGTACTCCTTTTAATAGAGCACCGGAGCAAAGCATTAACACACCGTGAAAACATGTGATCCTCACATCACTACCATCCCCTCCGGTTGTCCCGATTCTTGTCACTTCGGGGCCTTTGGTTCCAGACAGTGACATGTGCATACAACTTGTAGATACAATCTAAGCAATAATTATAGAGCTCAAATCTAAGATCATGCCACTCGGGCCCTAGTGACAAGCATTAAGTATAACAAGATTGCAGCAACAATAACTTCACAAACTTTATAGATAGACTAATCATAATGTATCATCCATCGGATCCCAACAAACACAACACCGATTACATCAGATGAATCTCAATCATGTAAGGCAGCTCATGAGACCATTGTATTGAAGTACATGGGGGAGAGAATACCGACATAGCTACAGCTAGAACCCGTAGTCCATGGGGGAACTACTCACGGAGCATGATGGAGGCGGTGGCGTCGATGGAGATGGCTTCCGGGGGCACTTCCCCGTCCCGGCAGGGTGCCGGGACAGAGTTCTGTCCCTCGAATTGGAGTTTCGCGACGGTGGCGGCGCCCCTGGAGTCTTTCTGGAGTTTCGTCAATTGGTACTGCGTTTTTAGGTCGAAAGGGATTTTATAGGCGAAGAGGCGGCGCAGGGGGGCACCTGGGGGCGCCACACCCTAGGCCGGCGCGGCCAGGGTCTGGCCCGCGCCGCCATGTGGTGTGGTGGCCCCCTGGCCCCTCTCCGACTCTTCTTCGGTGTTCTGGAGCCTTCCGGGAAAAATAGGAGGTTTGGCGTTGATTTCGTCCAATTCCGAGAATATTGCCCGAACAGCCTTTCTGGAACCAAAAACAGCAGAAAACAGGAACTGGCACTGTGGCATCTTGTTAATAGGTTAGTTCCGGAAAATGCATGAAAACATCATAAAGTGCAAGCAAAACATGTAAGTATTATCATAAAACAAGCATGGAACAACAGAAATTATGGATACGTCGGGGACGTATCAGCATCCCCAAGCTTAGTTCCTGCTCGTCCCGAGCAGGTAAACGATAAAAAGAATAATTTCTGTAGTGACATGCTACTTACATAACCTTGATCATACTATTACAAAGCATATGAAATGAATGAAGTGACTCAAGGCAATGATCTATAGTTGCTAACAAGTAGATAACATATAGCAAAACTTTTCATAAAGAGTACTTTCAAGACAAGCATCAAAAGATTGCACAAGAGTTAACTCATAAAGCAATAGATTCAAAGTAAAGGCATCGAAGCAACACAAAGGAAGATATAAGTTTCAGCGGTTGCTTTCAACTTCCAACATGCATATCTCATGGATATTGTCAACATAAAGTAATATGATGAATGCAAATATGCAAGTATGTAAGAATCAATGCACAGTTGACACAAGTGTTCGCTTCTAGGATGGAAGGAAGTAGGTAAACTGACTCAACATAAAGTAAAAGAATGGTCCTTCAAAGAGGAAAGCATCGATTGCTATATTTGTGCTAGAGCTTTGGTTTTGAAAACATAAAGAGAGCACAAAAGTAAAGTTTTGAGAGGTGTTTGTTGTTGTCAACGAATGGTAGTGGGCACTCTAACTACCTCGCCAACCGGACTTTCAAGAGCGGCTCCCATGAATTATTTGCATATTTATGTGGCACTCCTTCCAACCTTTCTTACACAAACCATGGCTAACCGAATCCTCGGGTGCCTGCCAACAATCTCATACCATGAAGGAGTGCCTTTTTATTTTAGTTTTATTATGATGATGACACTCCCCCCAACCTTTGCTTACACAAGCCATGGCTAACCGAATCCTTCGGGTGCCGTCCAACAATCACAAACCATGGAGGAGTGTCTATTTAGGTTAATTAATTTGGGACTGGGAATCCCGTTGCCAGCTCTTTTTGCAAAATTATTGGATAAGCGGATGTGCCACTAGTCCATATGAGAGTCCGTCAAAAGTAAATGACAAGGTTGAAAGCTAAACACCACATACTTCCTCATGAGCTATAAAACATTGACACAAATTGAGAAGCATTTTGAATTGTTTAAAGGTAGCACTCAAGCAATTTACTTTGGAATGGCAGGAAATACCACATAGTAGGTAGGTATGGCGGACACAATTGGCATAGTGGTTGGCTCAAGGATTTTGGATGCATGAGAAGTATTCCCTCTCGATACAAGGCTTAGGCTAGCAAGGTTGTTTGAAGCAAACACAAGTATGAACTGGTACAGCAAAACTTACATAAGAACATAACGCAAGCATTATAATACTCTACACTGTCTTCCTTGTTGCTCAAAC
The DNA here is from genome assembly GCF_019359855.2 of Lolium perenne. Lineage (NCBI taxonomy): Eukaryota > Viridiplantae > Streptophyta > Magnoliopsida > Poales > Poaceae > Lolium > Lolium perenne. Next base: position 29,290,939 of record NC_067246.2, on the reverse strand, counting down.
ACTTTACCAGAAAATATCTAGACCTTAAGAGAGATCAATTATGCAAACCAATTTCAACAAGCTTTACGGTAGTTCTCCACTAATAGGTTTAAACCACATGCAAAAACTTAATCATGATCTACTTGAGAGCTCAAAACAATTGCCAAGTGTCAAATTATCCAAGACATATGAGGCATTTTCTTTTCCCAACCAAATAATAATGAGTGCTATAGCTTCCAACTTTTATCATTGAACATTAAAAGTAAAACGAAGAACAAGTGTTCATATGAAAAAGCGGAGCGTGTCTCTCTCGCAAACAAGGATTGCTAGGATCCGAATTTATTCAAACACAAACAAAAATAAAAGCACACAGACGCTCCAAGTAAAGCACATATGATGTGACCGAATAAAAATATAGTTTCAGGGGAGGAACCTGATAAGTTGATGAAGAAAGGGATGCCTTGGGCATCCCCAAGCTTAGACGCTTGAGTCTTCTTGAAATATGCAGGGATGAACCACGGGGGCATCCCCAAGCTTAGACTTTTCACTCTTCTTGATCATATATCATCCTCCTCTCTTGACCCTTGAAAACTTCCTTCACACCAAACTTCTCATAAACTTCATTAGAGGGGTTAGTACTCAAAAAATTTGAATCCACCTTGGTCCTGTAGTGGCACATTGCAAGAACTCAATAAAACATCAGCTACAGCTCTCTACGTCTAGAAAACCTCGCTTAAAGTCCACAAGAGACAATGCAAAAAACAGAGACAGAATCTGCCAAAACAGAACAGCCAGTAAAGACGAATTTTAATAAAATACTTCCGTTGCCCAAATCAGAAAACGCAAAACTAATGAAAGTTGCGTACATATCTGAGGAACACGCACGTAAACTGGCATAATTTTCTGAGTTCCCTACAGAGAATTAGACCCAGATTCGTGACAGATAGAAATCTATTTCTGCGCAGAAATCCAAATCTAGTATCAACCTTCGATTAGAGGCTTCACTTGGCATAACAAAACACAAAACTAAGATAACGAGAGGTTGCTACAGTAGTAAACAACTTCCAAGACACAAATATAAAATAAAGTACTGTAGCAAAATAACACATGGGTTATCTCCCAAGAAGTTGCTTTCTTTATAGCCATTAAGATGGGCTCAGCAATTTTAATGATGCACTCGCAGGAAATAGTATTTGAAGAAAAAGAGGGCATCAAGAGGCAAATCCAAAACACATTTAAGTCTAACATGCTTCCTATGCAAAGGAATCTTGTAAATAAACAAGTTCATGAAAAGCAAAGTAACAAGCATAGGAAGATAAAACAAGTGTAATTTCAACAATTTCAGCATATAGAGAGGTGTATTAGTACCATGAAAATTTCTACTACCATATTTTCCTCTCTCATAATAATTTTCAGTAGCTTCATGAACAAACTCAACAATATAACTATCACATGCAGCATGCTTCTCATGATTTCCAAACATATAATTTTTATCAAGTTCAAGAATAGTGGAATTAAAACTTTCAAACTTACTTTTATTAATAATATAACAAGGTAGTTGATCAATCTCAAGAGATATGGGACACATAGATAAAGTCAATAACTCTCCAATCCCATTTTCATTAGTAGTACAATTAATAGTATCAAGTGACATAGGACCATCATCTAGAGCTTTATCATAAACATTTGCCAAGCAAAATTCTTTAGTACCATGCATTTCGACATCAGGCACAAACAAAGCATTATCATAAGATTTATCAAAGTAGCATGGATTATCATAAATAACAGTTGCATAATTATTCTCACAAGTTTTACTCATAGGGAATATTTCAAGAGAATCCACAGGAACATAACATTCAACCTCTTCCGGTAAGCATGGAGGACAATCAAATAGTGTAAGAGATAAAGAGTTACTCTCATTAGAAGGTTGGCATGGGTAGCTAATCCATTCTTCCTCCTTTTGTTCGTCGCTCTCCTCTTCCTTTTCATCCAATGAGCTTTCAATTTCATCAATTTCCTCCTCTTTTTCATCCAACGAGCTTTCAGGTTCATCAGTTTCTTCTTCCACCGATTCCTGCAAATTGTGAGTGCATTCTTGTGCATTAATGTGTCTCTCTTTATAATCAAGGATATAAGGATTCCTACTGTAGCATTCTATGCAAGAATTAAGGATAGTAGAGACATAATCTTTAAGGTCCTTACAAATAGCACAAGTTTCATAATTCTCAACCATGAAGGATTCTATCTCGGAGGCTCCCATAAATAAGACAAATTGTTCTACCTCTTCGAACCCATAATGAATATAGCAATTCCGATTATAGCTCTTAATAAAATATTCCTCACTAAAGCCACATTGAAATTTAAGATGTTTAGTATCCTGTTGAGAGCAACAGTTTATATCATGGCGTCTAAGCAAGATTCTAGCAATTGTATTCAATTTTTCTAACATAGCACTCATTATTTTACCAGTTCTTGATTCTCTATAACAATTATAACATTCCATAAGCTCCAAGTAGGTTGTAGGTTCTCCCATAACAGCAGTTTTTAATTTTTTGGTTTTTCAAATTTTTATGAATTTTTGGGTATATGAGACAAATAAAACAAGACAAAAATAAACTAAGCAAAAGTAAACTACGCAAACTAATACTAGACAGAAATAAACTAAGCACAAATAAACTAGACAAAAGTAAACTAAGCAAAACAAAATAAAATAAAACAGAGAGAGAGGTGGAGTGTACTTCCCAGGTGAACTTATGAGTAGAGCTATGCCTCCCCGGCAACGGCGCCAGAAAATAGTCTTGATAACCCACAAGTATAGGGGATCGCAACAGTCTTCGAGGGAAGTAAAACCCAAATTTATTGATTCGACACAAGGGGAGGTAAAGAATACTTATAAGCCTTAACAACTGAGTTGTCAATTCAGCTGCACCTGGAAAAGCACTAGCAACAGGGGTGATGTGAAAGTAGCAGTAATATGAGAGCAATAGTAACAGTAACACAGCAGCGGTAATAGCAATATGAGAGCAATGGCACCGGAAGATAGTTGATACTACTTCCAATGACATGTAGAACAAGTATATAATGATGAGAGATGGACCGGGGTTCCCAGCGATCTACACTAGTGGTAACTCTCCAATAACAAGTAACAAGTGTTGGGTGAACAAATTACAGTTGGGCAATTGATAGGAATCAAAGCATTAAGAAAGAACATTAGGCTTATTAATTATGTAGGCATGTTTTCCGTATATAGTCGTACGTGCTCGCAATGAGAAACTTGCACAACATCTTTTGTCCTACCAGCCGGTGGCAGCCGGGCCTCAAGGGAAACTACTGGATATTAAGGTACTCCTTTTAATAGAGCACCGGAGCAAAGCATTAACACACCGTGAAAACATGTGATCCTCACATCACTACCATCCCCTCCGGTTGTCCCGATTCTTGTCACTTCGGGGCCTTTGGTTCCGAACAGTGACATGTGCATACAACTTGTAGATACAATCTAAGCAATAATTATAGAGCTCAAATCTAAGATCATGCCACTCGGGCCCTAGTGACAAGCATTAAGTATAACAAGATTGCAGCAACAATAACTTCACAAACTTTATAGATAGACTAATCATAATGTATCATCCATCGGATCCCAACAAACACAACACCGATTACATCAGATGAATCTCAATCATGTAAGGCATCTCATGAGACCATTGTATTGAAGTACATGGGGGAGAGAATACCGACATAGCTACAGCTAGAACCCGTAGTCCATGGGGGAACTACTCACGGAGCATGATGGAGGCGGTGGCGTCGATGGAGATGGCTTCCGGGGGCACTTCCCCGTCCCGGCAGGGTGCCGGGACAGAGTTCTGTCCCCCGAATTGGAGTTTCGCGACGGTGGCGGCGCCCCTGGAGTCTTTCTGGAGTTTCGTCAATTGGTACTGCGTTTTTAGGTCGAAAGGGATTTTATAGGCGAAGAGGCGGCGCAGGGAGCACACAGGGCGCCACACCCTAGGCCGGCGCGGCCAGGGTCTGGCCCGCGCCGCCATGTGGTGTGGTGGCCCCCTGGCCCCTCTCCGACTCTTCTTCGGTGTTCTGGAGCCTTCCGGGAAAAATAGGAGGTTTGGCGTTGATTTCGTCCAATTCCGAGATATTGCCCGAACAGCCTTTCTGGAACCAAAAACAGCAGAAAACAGGAACTGGCACTGTGGCATCTCGTTAATAGGTTAGTTCCAGAAAATGCATGAAAACATCATAAAGTGCAAGCAAAACATGTAAGTATTATCATAAAACAAGCATGGAACAACATAAATTATGGATACGTCGGGGACGTATCAAGTACTAAACATGCATCAAAACTAATTTCTACAACTTAGAACAAGCATGCAAGCTCACTTAACATGTTACCTACAGCAGCAAAATATTCAAGATATACTCAACCATACAAAATTCTATTTGGATAATCGGAGGAGTCACATACCGGAGAGAAAATGTGCCAAATTTCAGACTGAAATTTGGGCTGAGCAAGGAGATCGAAAAATCCTGAGCTCTCGGGCGAAAACGCGAGTGAGAACAAACTGGTACGAGTTTTTTCGGGAGAGAGAGTGGAATGAGTGGAAGGGATGACTGAGTGGGGCCAGGTGGGTCCCTCACCACAGGGTGGCGCGCCCCCCCTCTCTGGCTGCGCCGACACATGGGGGCCAGCCCTGGGGTGCCCCACTGGTCAGCCCCAGGCACTCCCAGGTTGCATTTTGAAAATAAGACCAACGGTATAATTTTTGTAAATTTTTGAGAACTTCGAAAAACGCACATTTTTGGGTGTTAAAATTACTATTTCAGGGCAAAAAAAGATTTTTAAACTTCTAAACAACTAAAGCATCTTGCAAAACAAGTGGTACTACAACAAGTAAAACAAGTAGAGAAAGAAAGAAATGTTGTTTATCTCTTCTATGCGTATAAAATATACTTGTTAACAAGGTTGATCAAGTCTTTTCACCAAATAAATTTTACATGCCATAAGAAGAAATAAACCTCAAATCAATCATGTTACCTTATATTGTATTGATATGGATCCAATCACAATAGTTTGATATTCTTCTTTAGGCACATATATTGGACAATCAATATCTCCCATTTTGATAGATCTCAAATTAGAAATTGTATTAACTCCATATACTTTATCAATCCTCTTGGGAAAATAAACAGTATGTTCCTTGTCATCAACATTGAAAGTGACTTTTCCTTTATTGCAATCAATAACAGCCCCTGCAGTGTTAAGAAAAGGTCTTCCAAGAAAAATAGACATATTATCATCTTCAGGCATTTCCAATACAACAAAATCAGTTAATATTAAGCAATTTTCACTACAAGAAAAGTTGCCATGGGCGACGAAGTTGAAGTCGCGCCGTGGTTGCTGGTGTACCATGGCCGACGATTTTTGGTCTCTCCGTTGTGCATGTCAAAACATTTTTTTTTTCTCGTTTTTGAGGCCACCTAGCCCGACGAAAACGGCCAAAACGTGGCGTATGGTGTCCCGGGACGTGGGGCATCTCGAATTCTCGGGTTCGCCGGCCGAGTCAACGCAAATCCGCACCGCCGAGGGATGTAGGGCCCAGATGGCAGCCTCTCTGGCATTGTTTTTTTTCTCGATCGCGCCATCTCGTTCAACGCTCTCCGATCGAGCCGTTTACGATGCAGGATCATGGGTCCCGCATGTCATCCTCTATGAACCAAATTTTTTTCTATTCTTGGATTTTTTTTGACCCCCTGATTTCTGCTACTTGCTTTTTCTTTTGATCCCTTGCCGCCTTGGAAACGTTGAGACCGCTGCTGCTAAATGGGACCCGCATGTCATCCTCTATGTGCAATCAACTTTCTTTTCTTGGAGTTTTTTTTGGCACCTCAAATTTGGTCACTTGCCTTTTTTCTTTCGATCCCCTGCCGCCTCTCAAACGGTGATACCGCTGCTGCTAAATGGGACCCGCATGTCATCCTCTATGTACTATAAAACTTTCTTTTCTTGGATTTTTTTGGCACCTCATATTTGGTCACTTGCCTTTTTCTTTCGATCCCCTGCCGCCTTGGAAACGTTGAGACCGCTGCTGCTAAATGGGACCCGCATGTCATCCTCTATGTACAATCAAGTTTCTTTTCTTGAATTATTTTTGGCTCCTGATATTTGGTCAGTTGCCTTTTTCTTTCAATCCCGTGCAGCCTCTCAAACGGTGATACCGCTGCTGCTAAATGGGACCCGCATGTCATCCTCTATGTACAATCAAGTTTCTTTTCTTGAATTATTTTTGGCTCCTGATATTTGGTCACTTGCCTTTTTCTTTCGATCTCATGCTACGTTTGAAACGTTGAGGAAGCTGCAGGCTCATGGGACCCGCATGTCATCCTCTATGTACTATAAAAGTTCATTTTCTTGGTTTTTTTTCACCCTCTGATTTTTGGCAATTTCCTTTTTCTTTTGATCCCCTGCCGCCTTTGAAACGTTGAGGACTCTGGTGGCTCATAGGTCCCACATGTCAGCCTCTATGTACAATCAAGTTTCTTTTCTTGAATTATTTTTGGATCCTGATATTTCGTCACTTGCCTTTTTCTTTCGATCTCATGCCACGTTTGAAACGTTGAGGAACCCTGGCGGCTCATGGGACCCGCATGTCATCCTCTATGTACAATAAAACTTTCTTTTCTTGGATTTTTTTGGCACCTGATATTTGGTCACTTGCCTTTTTCTTTCGATCTCATGCCGCCTTTGAAACGTTGACTAAGCTGCTGGCTCATGGGTCCCGCATGTCATCCTCTATGACAATAAAAGTTTTCTTTCTTGGAGTTATTTTTGACCCCTAATTTCTGGCTATTTGCCTTTTTCTTTTGATCTCCTGCCCCCTCTGAAACGATGAGGACGCTGTTGGCAGGTCGGTCCCACATGTCATCCTCTATGAACAATAAAAGTTTCCTTTGATGGATTTATTTTGAACCCCTAATCAATTTCTGGATATTTCCTTTTTTTCTTTTGATCCCCTGCCGCCTTGAAATCGCTGAGGATGCTGCTGCCTCATGGGTCCCGCATGTCATCCTCTCAGAACGGTAAATGTTTCTTTTCTTGGATTTTGTTTACCAAACGATTTTTGGCTTATTTTTTCTTTCGATCTCCTGCAGCCTTTAAAACGTTGAGGACGCTGCTGGCTCACGGGTCCCACATGCCAGCCTCTATGAACAATAAACGCTGAGGATGCTGCTGCCTCATGGGTCCCGCATGTCATCCTCTTAGAACGAAAATGTTTCTTTTCTTGGATTTTTTACCAATAGATTTTTGGTTTATTTTTTCTTTCCATCCCCTGCCGCCTTTAAAACGTTGACGACGCTGCTGGCTCATGGGTCCCCGATGTCAGCCTCCCCGTACAACAAACATGTGATATCTTGATTATTTTGCAAACAATAAACAGTGTATTGCGCTCTGAGCTATTTCAAACGGATAAAATAAATCTTTATTTTTACATAAACAAACTTATATGTTGAATCTCCTTTTTTTTTTGTTTTTGCGAAGCATAGGACTTTCCTGTTTTGTTTAGAAAATTCCGAACTTTCCTGTTTTGGAGTGGGCTAAAATTGTACGAGTCAAAAGGTCAAGCAGGATAGTTCGAAGGCCCAGATGTCTAGATGCAGCCCAATTGAAATCTTTCTTCTTGGATTTTTTTTCACCCCCTGATTTCTGGCTACTTCATTTTTCTTTTGGTCCTGTGCCGCCTTGGAAACGTTGACACCGCTGCTGCAAAATGGGACCCGCATGTCATCCTCTATGTACAATAAAATTTCTTTTCTTGGATTATTTTTGGCACTCATGGGTCCCGCATGTCATCCTCTATGAACCAAAATTCTTTCTATTCTTGGATTTTTTTGACCCCCTGATTTCTGGCTACTTCCTTTTTTCTTTTGATCCATTGCCGCCTTGGAAACGTTGAGAGCTGCTGCTAAATGGGACCCGCATGTCATCCTCTATGTGCAATCAACTTTCTTTTCTTGGAATTTTTTTGGCACCTCATATTTGGTCACTTGCCTTTTTCTTTCGATCCCGTGCAACCTCTCAAACGGTGATACCGCTGCTGCTAAATGGGACCCGCATGTCATCCTCTATGTACTATCAAGTTTCTTTTCTTGAATTATTTTTGGCTCCTGATATTTGGTCACTTGCCTTTTTCTTTCGATCTCATGCCACGTTTGAAACGTTGAGGAACCTGCTGGCTCATGGGACCCGCATGTCATCCTCTATGTACTATAAAAGTTCATTTTCTTGGGTTTTTTCACCCTCTGATTTTTGGCTATTTCCTTTTTCTTTTGATCCCCTACCGCCTTTGAAACGTTGAGGACTCTACTGGCTCATAGGTCCCACATGTCAGCCTGTATGAACGATAAAGCTTTCCTTTCTTGGAGTTTTTTTTACCCCTAATTTCTGGCTACTTTCTTTTTCTTTTTATCTCAAGCCGCATTTGAAACGTTGGGACAGGTGCTGCAAAATGGGACCCGCACGTCATCCTCTATGTACAATAAAAGTTTCTTTTCTTGGATTATGTATCACCCTCTGATTTTTGGTCACTTGCCTATTTCTTTCGATCTCATGCCGCCTTTGAAAATGTTTAGGAACCTGCTGGCTCATGGGACCCGCATGTCATCCTCTATGTGCTATAAAAGTTTATTTTCTTGGATTTTTTTCACCCACTGATTTTTGGCTATTTCCTTTTTCTTTTGATCCCCTGCCGCCTTGGAAACGTTGAGTAAGCTGCTGACTCATGGGACCCGCATGTCATCCTCTATGTACAATCAACTTTCTTTTTCTTTTGATCTCAAGCCGCATTTGAAACGTTGAGACCGCTGCTGCTAAATGGGACCCGCATGTCATCCTCTATGTACAATCAACTTTCTTTTTCTTTTGATCTCAAGCCGCATTTGAAACATTGAGACCGCTGCTGCTAAATGGGACCCGCATGTCATCCTCTATGTACAATAAAGTTTCTTTTCTTGGATTATCTTTGGCTCCTGATATTTTGTCACTTGCCTTTTTCTTTCGATCTCATGCCGCCTTTGAAACATTGAGTAAGCTATTGGCTCATGGGTCCCGCATGTCATCCTCTACGAACAATAAAAGTTTCCTTTCTTGGAGTTATTTTTGACCCCTAATTTCTGGCTACTTCTTTTTTCTTTTGATCCCCTGCCGCCATTGAAACAATGAGGATTCTGCTGGCTCATGGGTCCAACATGTCAGCCTCTATGAACAATAAACCTTTCCTTTCTTGGAGTTATTTTGACCTCTAGTTTCTGGCTATTTTGCCTTTTTTTTAAAATCATGTGTCGCCTTGGAAATGTTGAGGATGCTGCTGCCTCATGGGTCCCTCATGTCATCCTCTCAGAACGATAAATATTTTTTTTTGGAAATTTTTTCAACTGATTTTTGGTTTATTTTTTTCTTTCGATCCTCTACCGTCTTTAAAACGTTGACGACGCTGCTGGCTCATGGGTCCAAAATGTCAGCCTCCCCGTACAAGAAACATGTGATATCTTGACTATTTTGCAGACATAAACAGTGTATTTCGCTCTGAGCTATTTCAAACGGATAAATTAAATCTTTATTTTTACATAAACAAACTTATATGTTGAATCTCCTTGTTTTTTGTTTTTGCGAAGCATAGGACTCTCCTGTTTTTTTTTAGAAAAATCCGAACTTTCCTGTTTTGGAGTGGGCTGAAATTGTACGAGTCAAAAGGCCCAGTAGGATAGTTCGAAGGCCCAGATGTCCAGATGCAGCCCAATTGAAATCTTTCTTTTCTTGGATTTTTTTCACCCCCTGATTTCTGGCTACTTCATTTTTCTTTCGGTCCTGTGCCGCCTCGGAAACGTTGAGACCGCTACTGCAAAATGGGACCCGCATGTCATCCTCTATGTACAATAAAATTTCTTTTCTTGGATTATTTTTGGCACTAATGGGTCCCGCATGTCATCCTCTATGAACCAAAATTCTTTCTATTCTTGGATTTTTTTTGACCCCCGATTTCTGGCTACTTCCTTTTTTCTTTTGATCCCTTGCCGCCTTGGAAACGTTGAGACTGCTGCTGCTAAATGGGACCCGCATGTCATCCTCTATGTGCAATCAACTTTCTTTTGGCACCTCATATTTGGTCACTTGCCTTTTTCTTTCGATCCCGTGCAGCCTCTCAAACGGTGATACCGCTGCTGCTAAATGGGACCCGCATGTCATCCTCTATGTACTATCAAGTTTCTTTTCTTGAATTATTTTTGGCTCCTGATATTTGGTCACTTGCCTTTTTCTTTCGATCCCGTGCAGCCTCTCAAACGGTGATACCGCTGCTGCTAAATGGGACCCGCATGTCATCCTCTATGTACTATCAAGTTTCTTTTCTTGGATTATCTTTGGCTCCTGATATTTTGTCACTTGCCATTTTCTTTCGATCTGATGCCGCCTTTGAAACGTTAAGGACCCTGCTGGCTCATGGGACCCACATGTCAGCCTCTGTGAACTATAAACCTTTCCTTTGTTGGATTTATTTTTGTCCCCTAATTTCTGGCTATTTGCCTTTTTTTCGATCCCCTGTCGCCATAGAAACAATGAGGACGCTGCTGTAAAATGGGTCCCAGATGTCATCCTCTCGGAACGATTAATGTTCCCTTTCTTGTATTTTTTTTACTCGTGATTTCTAGAAAATTGACTTTTTCTCTGGAGCCCCTGCCGTCTTGTTAACGTTGAGGATGCTGCTGCAAATGGGTCCCATATGTCAGCCTCAATGTACAATGAATGTTTCCTTTATTGAATTATTTTTGGCCCCTGGTTTATGGCTAATTGGCTTTTTCTTTGGATCCCCTGCAGCCTTTGAAAAGTCGAGGACGCTGCTGGCAAATGGGTCCCATATGTCATACTCTTTGAACGACAAACGTTTCCTTTCTTTGATTATTTTTGGCCCCATAATTTCTGCCTACTTGGCTTTTTCTTTGGATCCCCTACCGTCTTCGAAACTTTGAGGCCGATGCCGCAAATTGGGTCCCATATGTCATCCTCTCTGAACTATAAAATTTTCCTTTCTTGGATTTTGTTGACTCCTGATTTCTGGCTACTTGGCTACTTGGATTTTTCTTTGGGTCCCATATGTCAGCCTCCATGTAGACGAAATGTGTCATATCTCAGATATACTATATGGTTCAAAACGTTGCACTGGTTCACAACGGGTTTATCTTTATTTTGCAGACTTCAATACAATCTCTATCGCTCTAAGATCTTGAAGTTGACAGAATAAATCATAAAACTTTTCAGAATTTTAAAATTTCAAAATCTACTTTTTGATATTTTTTCCAAAATACAGTGATCCATGCAGGGTATGGAGTGATCAAGATTTTTCACACAGGTATGGTTTCAAAAATTGCAACCCCCAATAATACAAAAGAAATACTTTAAAAACAACTTGTACGTAGAATGTCTCTGTTACAAAATTTATTGTTACAAAATCTTCAGCCTCTATGAAGAATAAACCTTTCCTTTGTTGGATTTATTTTTTTACCCCTAATTTCTGGATATTTGCCTTTTTTCTTTTGATCCCCTGCGGCCTTTGAAACGATGAGGACGATGCTGGCAGGTCGGTCCCACATGTCATCTTCTATGAAGAATAAAAGTTTCCTTTGTTGGATTTACATTTGATCCCTAATTTCTGGCTATTTGCCTTTTTTTTCTTTTGATCCTCTGCCGACTTTGAAATGATGAGGATGTTGCTGGCAGATCTGTCCCACATGTCAGACTCTCTGAACTATAAATGTTTCCTTTCTATGATTTATTTTTGACCCCTATTTTCGGGATACTTGCTTCTTTTTTTTTTGATATCCTACCACATTTGAAATGTTGAGGACGCTGTTGGCTCATGGGTCCCACATGGCATCCTCTTTGGACGATAAGCCTTCATTTCTTGTTAATGACAGGTTTATCTGTATTATTTGTGCAGACTAATACAAGCTCTTTCGCTCCAAGATCTTGCAAGTTAATAGAATATAAATCATGGAATTATTAGGATATGTTTTAAATTTCAAATCCACTTTATGAATTTTTAAAAATACCGTGATCCATGTGGGTATGGAGCGATCAAGGATTTTCATATTGGCCATGAGCAGTTTCAAAAATTGCAACCCAATAATTCAAAATAAATACAAACAACTTTTATGTAGAATCTCTGTGTTTTTGTTTTTTGCCAATCATAGGATCTGTGGTTTAGAAAAGGGCCGACATTGCATGAGCAGAAAGGCCCATTTCTAGTTATTGGGCTTCGATAGCCGGAGCAAGTAGGCCAATAGCAAATACCATGTAGATGACCGTTGGAACCCAAAAGTATTTGTTGCCTAGACTTAGATGCCAAACTCAGCCTTATTGGCATGAACCTTGCTATGCACACGACAATTTCAGTCCGATCCGTGTACGAAACACAAGATCCAGATGCTCAATCATACATACACATATCATATAGGAGTTGTCGTATGTACATCTGTTCCGTATTGACATGTTTTTTCTTTGGTCCACAAGTGGGGTCCGCACAGTCACCTAGGTCGCTCATCTACTTCCTTGCTCGTAGTTGATGCATGTTTAGTGGCCTGCAGCAAGAATCACTGCCCCCAGGGATGTACTTTACCCTTTAGCGGCGAAAAAAATAGGAATGGTCCTCTCATGAGTATGATCAACAAGAGGTGGCTATATTATAAAGGACGTACACACATTGTAATTATAGTGCTGAAATAAATTCAATCCTAAAACAGCCATGCATGGGTTATAATATGAAGGCAACACGAAATACAAAAGCAGGGCAGTGTTCAAATAATCTGATTCAAACTAGTACGTACTAAAAACAGTGTACTACTTCTCAACACTTCAAGCATAATAAAAAAGTGTGTCAGTGTTTTTTTAAAGGTAACACCGAACGGGCAATGTTTAAAGCAGGCTTAAATCACATAGCCGCTTGTCGGACACTACCCCAACCATCTCTGGGAAGGCTGATAATTCCCACAGTCTCACCTTCATCTGGCTGGAGGTTGCAGCGCAAAATTTTAGGGTATTGATTATGAAGAAACTTCCGGTATGCTGTGTAGACGCAGTTTTTCCTCATGAATGGAACCAATGTGCCATCAGGAGCTTTGGATTCACGCTTCTTCAGGTTGGCAATGATCGGGTAATTGAGTCCGAGGAACAGAGAGTGGTCGCCGAGGCTGTTAACCTACCTCCAAAGAGAGTCTCCTGCACGTGCAGTAGATAAGGGATCCTGCTCAAAGACGTAGGTGGCAACAGGAAGATACTGCCGTAGCTGAAGCCCATTAGCAGCATAGGGAATGTCAGGAGGTACTTCAGCATTGGCAATCCCAATGTTGTTTACTGTAAGGATGATCATCAATCGCTTGCCATCAGCAGATGGAGCGAGGAACCACGCGTACTGCTGATCATCCACCACCGGTGGCGGGATTACAAACGGGAGCATCAGGTTATCTGCAATATTAGAAATGGAGACGAATAGGATGTTACTGGCAACCATATTCAAACAGCAGCATTGTTCATCGTTCATGCTCACAGTATAAATACGACTATGTAAGCTAAGGACATTGGTCATTCATGTGTTCAAATCGAGTGTCCAATATATCAGTTATACTGCACCCATCCCACGAAACTAGTCTTAACTTCGCCAAAACTAGACACTAGTTAGTGTATACACAGTTATATACTACCTCTGTCCCACCGAAAGTGTCTGAGATTTGTCCAAATTCAGATGTATCTAGACAGTGAAAGCATATAGATACATTCAATTTTTGACAAATATATATCATCTTAAGTTTAAGTCTTGTGCTGTAGTTAATTCCCTTTGTCTTAAGTGATCTATTAGAGAGCTTCCCTGTGACCACCCGAAGGGTAAGAAATGTTTAACTGTATAAGTGGATTGCCTAGACCTTTCCATCAGTTCGGACTTTTGGTTGCGTTGGCTAGTCGATGAAGCTTGACATGGTGTCAGAGCCAGGGTCTCGAGTTCGAGTCCTGGCTTTCGCAATTTATCCTAAAATTGTTGTTTCCCCCTCGGAGTCCACGTATATGCCTCTTGAGCTATACCTCTGAGTCTTTCCACATGTTGACTTGTCTCCCATCACACGTGAGGGGGGGTGTTGAATTGTATAAGTGGATTGCCGCCCTTGCGATCAGTTCGGACTTTTGGTTGTGTTGGTAGTGCATTAAGCTTGACAAGAAAGAAATGCCTTTTTGTAGCTAACCCCAAGTCTGGTAACATTTGCAAAATAGGTATCAGATGCAGCTATCCATTCAGTAGAAGAATTTGCATTTTAGAGTTGAAGGTTCATAATCTCTTCTCTACTATTGATAGTAAAGGGTACACATGGTATTTGTTTACCTCATTTTCGTGTTCTAAAAAAGGTACGCCATATGGTTGTGCTAAGTTAAACTGATTTAAGTCTGTTCAAGTTTATCGAAAATTATACTACCAACAACTAAAACATCAATATAGGTTCATATATTATAAAAGATATTTAGATTTTCTTTTCTCGAACACATGCCTAGTCGTGCATCATTATATATTAGAGCATACAGGGTTGTAGCAAGGCTACGAAAAACTGAGAAAGCAAAAAGAAAGAACTATACAGCGGGCTACATGCAGCTAACTTTGTTAGGCCTGCAGGTGCTAAATCTTATATATATATGAGGTTGTAGATATTAGTCGTAAACTTACTCAAACTTAAATAACACTGAATTAGGAAAAAGATAACCTGAGTTATTTTGAATGAGGGGACGTCACAATCACTAATCAAAGATAATTGTGGGAAACTGAAATCTATTCAAGAAAATGGGAGAAATAATGTATCAAAAACAAAATTAATTATACCATTTTGCAGATTGTTCACCGATATAAACAAATAACTGTTTGATCTGCATGTCGGTACATCCAATCAAGGCTTTTTCCCCGATCTCTAGAAAATATAAGCTACGCATGTAATTACAAACGATTTTCTTCTATTTTTCTGTTTCTACGTTAACATTTGAGATACTTGTTAATTACATCCATATTCTGCAGTTGCATAGAGTTACTAATTCAGGAATGCATTCACATACGGAGTATACTATGTTTGCTGATGACTGACTAGTACTAATTCATTGCAAGCAACGGTTCATTCATATTCAGATAAAGGATGTGATCGTTAAGTCATATACTTATGAAAGTCCTTATGCATCTCTCGATGCGGATGGCGAGGTCTCTCGTCCTCCTTTTGGAGGCAAAATCAATTAGTTATATATGAAACAATGGGTGTAAAAGGTTATCAAAAAGGGTGCCTTCATAGTGCTACGTTATCTTTTGAGATACTGGTTAATTACATCCATATTCTGCATTGGCGTAGAGTTACTAATTCAGGAATGCAATCACATACTGAGCATACTATGTTTGTTGGTGGCTAATTAGTACTACTAATTTATTGCAAGCAACGGTTCATTCATATTCAGCAAAAGGGGGTGTGATCATTAAGTCATTTATGAAAAGTAAAATATAAACAAGGTAGTTCATTAATAACTTCATTGGTTAAGGCAGTGTATCATGCAATGCAACATAAGGACTGAAAAAATACCATTTGCGGTGTCCCAGAAGTACGTGGAGCCGTCAGTTTCGTCCACCGCAAAAACGTGGCCACCGAGTTCAATGGCATCACAGTAATTTGGATAATCAGGTGCAGGTGTAAGGGCCTCCAGCATTCTCCAGTCGCCACCCCCTTCAAGGTAGAAAATCTTTTTGTCGAACAAGGCGATGAGCTTGTAATCTGCGTACCTCCCACCTTTTGTGGGCACTTGGCAGATTAGAATCTTCAACAAATCAATTGCTGGACCCCAGTTAAAAGAGTATGCAGGTTGATATGAAAAACTACTATGATCAATCTTCGAAGCAGGTAGGGATGGAAGGGGGATATGTCGCTCGGTGTAGACGTTCACGAGGCACCACTGGTACCCATGATGGTCGGCGGCAGCGATCCAGTCGTCGTTCGCGCCAAGCCATTTCTGTCGTGCATGAACGGCAGGGCGACAGAACGGCGAGGATGGTTGAGGGGCACCAGGTCGTACACGGTATCATGGAGACGAGATGCTGTCGCCCAATCCCAGTGTTCATCGAACCAATAAGCAGGCGGAGGCATCGTCAGGCAGGGTTCATCCCAATGGTGCATCTTACCTTCATCCTTGCTGATCCGGTCGTAGAGCTCTCTGGAACATGCGGCAAGTCGGACGGTGTAGGTAACATCCAGATGCGCAGCGATGAGGTCGGTGTTGTCGCCGGTTAGAGCCTCCCAGTGGCCTTCCCCGCCGCCCCGGCAAAGCCTAGAATAATTCATCACGTGAAGATGGATTTAGGTGGATGGCGGATGCAACTGCGCTTGGGGATTTCGGAGGAGAGGGCGAGCGCTATGGAAGGAACGATGCGGCGTGGTGGGGATCGAGATACTGCGTGTGCGCGTGATTCTGGGAGGGTGAACAAGAAGATGATAGACATGCAAGGGGCAAAAACTAGGTAGTACTCTAGGCTGCTGCTGCAACTGGGCGCCGATTTGACTGTTGGTATACTAGCACGCCACCCATCTATAAATTTGCGACGACGTTTGGTGCAGTGATGTCTCGTCACATCAGGTTGACCAGAGAGGTTTTTTTTTACAGTTTCCATTTCGATATATTTTTCGCCAATAATCGTAGTTCTCTACATGCCAGAGACACGTACCTTAACACGTGGGCAGGATGCAACTGCGCGAGCACCAAAATGGAATGAGAGATGTTTTAGAGCAGAACTTCATTTTCAATGCCTTTCTTAGCTTGGTTTGGAAACCGGACAGAGCTTCAGTGACTTGATGCTTCCAAGATACATTGTGACTATGTGCCACCATCTACCATCCATTTGAGATCCAACGTTCCAAACTATCTCTTATTTCGAAGCTAAAAAAACTATTCTGAAAATTTTGAAAAAATTCAGTAATATGTAGATGCCTTGTTTTAAAATCTATGAAGCTTGTGATTAAATAGGTTCTTACGTACTCGAGCACTAGTTCAAACTAAATATATATTTGCTCACAAACCTATAATTCAAATCGAATGAAACTTCACCAAAATAGGGCTCCTTTGATTCAAAGGATTTGTATAGGAATTGTGTAGGATTTTCTTCCTATGGGAAAAATTCCTATACATGTTGTTTGATTCATAGGAACATATCCTATAGGAAAAATTCCTATAGGAATCTTGTAGTGTAATTCCTATAGGAAAAAAACATTAGCTCATACCTCATGGAAAAATTCCTTTGCTACCCATCAAACAAACTTCATCTTCCTATAGGTTTTAAGTAGACATGCCATTCAAATCCTATACCTTTCCTATTCCTATGCTTTTCCTATCCTTTAAATCAAAGGAGCCCTAAATCGAAATATGCATGATTTACTGGAAGTATGAGATATGAACCTTAACATTAATTAAGATGGGACCCACATAGTATGAGATGTGAACCTTACCATTAAGATGGGACCCACATAGTATGAGAAAGTGAACCTTAGCATCTTAATAGTATGAGGAAGGAGAGAGAAATTATTTTCTTTTGTTTCTAGACAACCAACAAGCTTGTAGGTCACACCTAAGAAATTTTCCTTGTGGAACACATCCATTATTTATAATAGACAACCTTATGGACTACTTTTGATTGCTAGTTGTTTGATTCTACGGGATTTTTTCCTACACCAGCTAGTTGTTTGATTCATGGGAACATATCCTATAGGAAATAATCCTATAGAAAATAAACATGAGGTCATATCTCATTGATAATTCCTTTGGCAGAATCAAAGAGAACTCATCTTCCTACAGGATTCGACTAGGCATGTGATGTCTACGCCCCCTCCTTTTCCTATAGACAGCGTTGGGCCTCCAAGAGCAGAGGTTTGTAGAACAGCAGCAAGTTTTCCCTTAAGTGGATCACCCATGGTTTATCGAACTCAGGGAGGAAGAGGTCAAAGATATCCCTCTCATGCAACCCTGCAACCACAAAGCAAGAAGTCTCTTGTGTCCCCAACACACCTAATAGGTGCACTAGTTCGGCGAAGAGATAGTGAAATACAGGTGGTATGAATATATATGAGCAGTGGCAACGGCACCAGAAAAGTGCTTTGCCCGGGACATAGAACAAGCAGTAGTAACGCAAAGAAACAGTAAACAAGCAGCGATAGTAGTATTTAGGAACAAGGCCTAGGGATTAGACTTTCACTAGTGGACACTCTCAACTTTGATCACATAACAGAATAGATAAATGCATACTCTACACTCTTGTTGGATGATGAACACCATTGCGTAGGATTACACGAACCCTCAATGCCGGAGTTAACAAGCTCCACAATTCAATGTTCATATTTAAATAACCTTAGAGTGCATGAAAGATCAATACGACTAAACCAAGTACTAACATAGCATGCACACTGTCACCTTCATGCTAAGAAAGGAGGCATAGATCATATCAATACCATCATAGCAATAGTTAACTTCATAATCTACAAGAGATCATAATCATAGCCTACGCCAAGTACTAACACGGATGCACACACTGTCACCATTACACCGTGCAGGAGGAATAAAACTACTTTAATAACATCACTAGAGTAGCACATAGATAAATTGTGATACAAAACACATTGCAATCATAAAGAGATATAAATAAGCACTTCACTATGCTCTTCATAACAGTGAATAAGTATTCTGTGAAATATAGCCTAAGAGACCCACACGGTGCACACACTGTCACCTTTACACACGTGGGACAAGGAGTCTCCGGAGATCACATAAGTAAAATTCACTTGACTAGCATAATGACATCTAGATTACAAGCATCATCATATGAATCTCAATCATGTAAGGCAGCTCATGAGTTTATTGTATTGAAGTACATAGGAGAGAGATGAACCACATAGCTACCGGTACAGCCCCGAGCCTCGATGGAGAACTACTCCCTCCTCATGGGAGCAGCAGCGGTGATGAAGATGGCGGTGGAGATGGCAGCGGTGTCGATGGAGAAGCCTTCCGGGGGCACTTCCCCGTCCCGGCGGCGTGCCGGAACAGAGACTCCTGTCCCCCAGATCTTGGCTTCGCGATGGCGGTGGCTCTGGAAGGTTTTCTCTGGTTTCGTCGAACTTATCAGGGTTTTCGCGACGGAGGCTTTAAATAGGCGGAAGGGCAAGGTCGGTGGACTTCTGGGGGGCCCAAACTATAGGGGGGCGCGGGCCCCCCCTTGGCCGCGCCGGCCTAGGGTTTGGTGGCCCTGTGCCCCCTCTCTGGCGGTTCTCGTGTGTTCTGGATGCTTCCGGGCAAAATAGGAACCTGGGCGTTGATTTCGTCCAATTCCGAGAATATTTCTTTACTAGGATTTCTGAAACCAAAAACAGCAGAAAACAGCAACTGGCACTTCGGCATCTTGTTAATAGGTTAGTTCCAGAAAATGCACGAATATGACATAAAGTGTGCATAAAACATGTAGATATCATCAATAATGTGCCATGGAACACAAGAAATTATCGATACGTCGGAGACGTATCAGCATCCCCAAACTTAGTTCTGCTCGTCCCGAGCAGGTAAAACGATAACAAAGATAATTTCTGGAGTGACATGCCATCATAACCTTGATCATACTATTTGTAAACATATGTAATGAATGCAGCGATCAAAACAATGGTAATGACATGGGTAAACAAGTGAATCATATAGCAAAGACTTTTCATGAATAGTACTTCAAGACAAGCATCAATAAGTCTTGCATAAGAGTTAACTCATAAAGCAATAAATCAAAGTAAAGGTATTGAAGCAACACATAAGAAGATTAAGTTTCAGCGGTTGCTTTCAACTTATAACATGTATATCTCATGGATAATTGTCAACATAGAGTAATATAATAAGTGCAATATGCAAGTATGTAGGAATCAATGCACAGTTCACACAAGTGTTTGCTTCTTGAGGTGGAGAGAAATAGGTGAACTGACTCAACATAAAAGTAAAAGAAAGGCCCTTCGCAGAGGGAAGCATTGATTGCTATATTTGTGCTAGAGCTTTGGTTTTGAAAGCAAGAAACAATTTTGTCAACGGTAGTAATAAAGCATATGTATCATGTAAATTATATCCTACAAGTTGCAAGTCTCATGCATAGTATACTAATAGTGCCCGCACCTTGTCCTAATTAGCTTGGATTACCGGGATTATCGCAATGCACATGTTTTAACCAAGTGTCACAAAGGGGTACCTCTATGCCGCCTGTACAAAGGTCTAAGGAGAAAGCTCGCATTGGATTTCTCGCTATTGATTATTCTCAACTTAGACATCCATACCGGGACAACATAGACAACAGATAATGGACTCCTCTTTTATGCATAAACATGTAGCAACAATTAATTTTCTCATATGAGATTGAGGATATTGTCCAAAACTGAAACTTCCACCATGGATCATGGCTTTAGTTAGCGGCCCAATGTTCTTCTCTAACAATATGTATGCTCCAACCATAAGGTGGTAGATCGCTCTTACTTCAGACAAGACAAACATGCATAGCAACTCACATGAAATTCAACAAAGAAATAGTTGATGGCGTCCCCAGAAACATGGTTATCGCACAACAAGCAACTTAATAAGAGATAAAGTGCATAAGTACATATTCAATACCACAATAGTTTTTAAGCTATTTGTCCCATGAGCTATATATTGCAAAGGTGAATGATGGAATTTTAAAGGTAGCACTCAAGCAATTTACTTTGGAATGGCGGAGAAATACCATGTAGTAGGTAGATATGGTGGACACAAATGGCATAGTGGTTGGCTCAAGTATTTCGGATGGATGAGAAGTAATCCCTCTCGATACAAGGCTTAGGCTAGCAAGGTTGTTTGAAACAAACACAAGGATGAACGGTGCAGCAAAACTCACATAAAAGACATATTGTGAACATTATAAGACTCTACACCGTCTTCCTTGTTGTTCAAAACTCAATACTAGAAATTATCTAGACCTTAGAGAGACCAAATATGCAAACCAAATTTTAGCATGCTCTATGTATTTCTTCATTAATGGGTGCAAAGCATATGATGCAAGAGCTTAAACATGAGCACAACAATTGGCAAGTATCACATTATCCAAGACATTAAAGCAATTTACTACATGTATCATTTTCCAATTCCAACCATATAACAATTTAACGAAGAAGAAACTTCGCCATGAATACTAAAAGCTAAGAACACATGTGTTCATACGAACCAGCGGAGCGTGTCTCTCTCCCACACAAGCATTTATTCAAACAAAAACAAAAACAAAAGCACACAGACGCTCCAAGCAAAGTACATAAGATGTGACGGAATAAAAATATAGTTTCAAGGGAGGAACCTGATAATGTTGTCGATGAAGAAGGGGATGCCTTGGGCATCCCCAAGCTTAGACGCTTGAGTCTTCTTGATATATGCAGGGGTGAACCACCGGGGCATCCCCAAGCTTAGAGCTTTCACTCTCCTTGATCATAGTATATCATCCTCCTCTCTTGACCCTTGAAAACTTCCTTCACACCAAACTCGAAACAAACTCATTAGAGGGTTAGTGCATAATAAAAATTCACATGTTCAGAGGTGACACAATCATTCTTAACACTTCTGGACATTGCTCAAAGCTACTGGAAGGTAATGGAACAAAGAAATTCATCCAACATAGCAAAAGAGGCAATGCGAAATAAAAGGCAGAATCTGTCAAAACAGAACAGTTCGTAAAGACGAATTTTAAAATGGCACCAGACTTGCTCAAATGAAAATGCCCAAATTGAATGAAAGTTACGTACATATCTGAGGATCACGCACGTAAATTGGCTTAATTTTCTGAGCTACCTACAGGGAGGCAGGTCGAAATTCGTGACAGCAAAGAAATCTGAAACTGCGCAGTAATCCAAATCTAGTATGAACTTTACTATCAAAGACTTTACTTGGCACAACAAAACACTAAACTAAGATAAGGAGAGGTTGCTACAGTAGTAAACAACTTCCAAGACACAAAATATAAAACAAAGTACTGTAGCAAAATAACACATGGGTTATCTCCCAAGAAGTTCTTTCTTTATAGCCATTAAGATGGGCTCAGCAGTTTTAATGATGCACTCGCAAGAAATAGTATTTGAAGCAAAAGAGAGCATCAAGAGGAAAATTAGAAACACATTTAAGCCTAACATGCTTCCTATGAAGAGGAATCTTGTAAATAAACAAGTTCAAGAAGCATAATGCAACAAGCATAGAAAGATAAAACAAGTGTAGCTTCAAAAATTTCAGCACATAGAGAGGTGTTTTAGTAACATGAAAATTTCTACAACCATATTTTCCTCTCTCATAATAACTTTCAGTAGCATCATGAGCAAACTCAACAATATAACTATCACATAAAGCATTCTTATCATGAGTCTCATGCATAAAATTATTACTCTCCACATAAGCATAATCAATTTTATTAGTTGTTATGGGAGCAAATTCAACAAAGTAGCTATCATTATTATTCTCATCATCAAATATAGGAGGCATATTGTAATCATAATCAAATTTATCCTCCATAACAGGTGGCAACAAAAGACTACTATCATTATAATCATCATAAATAGGAGGCAAAGTATCATCAAAGTAAATTTTCTCCTCAATGCTTGGGGGACTAAAAAGATCATGCTCATCAAAACCAGCTTCCCCAAGCTTAGAATTTTCTATAGCATTAGCAACAATAGTGTTCAAAGCATTCATAGTAATAACATTCCCATTAGCATGCATATAAAGTTCCATGGGTTTTTTAATTCTCTCTTCAAACACATCATGTCCTAATTCAAGATAAAGTTCATAAAGATCTCTCATATTTTTGTTGTTTTCCATTATGCCTAATGATACGCGTACAACACGCGTCCGTTGGGAACCCCAAGAGGAAGGTGTGATGCGTACAGCGGCAAGTTTTCCCTCAGTATGAAACCAAGGTTTATCGAACCAGTAGGAGCCAAGAAGCACGTTGAAGGTTGATGGCGGCGGGATGTAGTGCGACGCAACACCAGAGATTCCGGCGCCAACGTGGAACCTGCACAACACAACCAAAGTACTTTGCCCCAACGAAACAGTGAGGTTGTCAATCTCACCGGCTTGCTGTAACAAAGGATTAGATGTATAGTGTGGATGATGATTGTTTGCAGAAAAACAGTAGAACAGTATTGCAGTAGATTGTATTTCAGTATAGAGAATTGGACCGGGGTCCACAGTTCACTAGAGGTGTCTCTCCCATAAGATAAACAACATGTTGGGTGAACAAATTACAGTTGGGCAATTGACAAATAGAGAGGGCATGACCATGCACATACTTATTATGATGAGTATTGTGAGATTTAATTGGGCATTACGACAAAGTACATAAACCGCTATCCAGCATGCATCTATGCCTAAAAAGTCCACCTTCAGGTTATCATCCGAACCCCCTCCAGTATTAAGTTGCTAACAATAGACAATTGCATTAAGTATTGCGCGTAATGTAATCAGTGACTACATCCTTGAACATAGCACCAATGTTTTATCCCTAGTGGCAACAGCACATCCATAACCTTAGAGGTTCTTGTCACCCCTCCAGATTCACGGAGACATGAACCCACTATCGAGCATAAATACTCCCTCTTGGAGTTACTAGCATCAACTTGGCCAGAGCATCTACTAATAACGGAGAGCATGCAAGATCATAAACAACACATAGACATAACTTTGATAATCAACATAACAAGTATTCTCTATTCATCGGATCCCAACAAACGCAACATATAGAATTACAGATAGATGATCTTGATCATGTTATGCAGCTCACAAGATCCGACAATGAAGCACAATGAGGAGAAGACAACCATCTAGCTACTGCTATGGACCCATAGTCCAGGGGTAGACTACTCACACATCACTCCGGAGGCGACCATGGCGGCGTAGAGTCCTCCGGGAGATGAATCCCCTCTCCGGCAGGGTGCCGGAGGCGATCTCCTGAATCCCCCGAGATGGGATTGGCGCCGGCGGCGTCTCAGTAAGGTTTTCCGTATCGTGGCTCTCGGTACTGGGGGTTTCGCGACGGAGGCTTTAAGTAGGCGGAAGGGCAGGTCAGGATGGGGCACGAGGGGCCCACACCCTAGGTCGGCGCGGCCAGGGCTTGGGCCGCGCCGCCCTATGGTGTCGCCACCTCGTGGCCCCACTTCGTCTCCTCTTCGGTCTTCTGGAAGCTTCGTGGCAAAATAGGACCCTGTGCGTTGATTTCGTCCAATTCCGAGAATATTTCGTTACTAGGATTTCTGAAACCAAAAACAGCAGAAAACAAAGAATCGGCACTTCGGCATCTTGTTAATAGGTTAGTTCCAGAAAATGCACGAATATGACATAAAGTGTGCATAAAACATGTAGATAACATCAATAATGTGGCATGGAACATAAGAAATTATCGATACGTTGGAGACGTATCAGCATCCCCAAGCTTAGTTCTGCTCGTCCCGAGCAGGTAAAACGATAACAAAGATAATTTCTGGAGTGACATGCCATCATAACCTTGATCATACTATTTGTAAACATATGTAATGAATGCAGCGATCAAAACAATGTATATGACATGAGTAAACAAGTGAATCATATAGCAAAGACTTTTCATGAATAGTACTTCAAGACAAGCATCAATAAGTCTTGCATAAGAGTTAACTCATAAAGCAATAATTCATAGTAAAGGCATTGAAGCAACAGAAAGGAAGATTAAGTTTCAGCGGTTGCTTTCAACTTGTAACATGTGTATCTCATTGATATTGTCAACATAGAGTAATATAACAAGTGCAATATGCAAGTATGTAGGAATCAATGCACAGTTCACACAAGTGTTTGCTTCTTGAGGTGGAGAGGAATAGGTGAACTGACTCAACATTGAAAGTAAAAGAATGGTCCTCCATAGAGGAAAAGCATCGATTGCTATATTTGTGCTAGAGCTTTTATTTTGAAAACATGAAACAATTTTGTCAACGGTAGTAATAAAGCATATGTATCATGTAAATTATATCTTACAAGTTGCAAGCCTCATGCATAGTATACTAATAGTGCCCGCACCTTGTCCTAATTAGCTTGGACTACCGGATCATCGCAATGCACATGTTTTAACCAAGTGTCACAATGGGGTACCTCTATGCCGCCTGTACAAAGGTCTAAGGAGAAAGCTCGCATTGGATTTCTCGCTATTGATTATTCTCAACTTAGACATCCATACCGGGACAACATAGACAACAGATAATGGACTCCTCTTTTATGCATAAGCATGTAACAACAATTAATAATTTTCTCATATGAGATTGAGGATATATGTCCAAAACTGAAACTTCCACCATGGATCATGGCTTTAGTTAGCGGCCCAATGTTCTTCTCTAACAATATGCATGCTTAACCATAAGGTGGTAGATCTCTCTTACTTCAGACAAGACGAACATGCATAGCAACTCACATGATATTCAACAAAGAATAGTTGATGGCGTCCCCAGTGAACATGGTTATCGCACAACAAGCAACTTAATAAGAGATAAAGTGCATAAGTACATATTCAATACCACAATAGTTTTTAAGCTATTTGTCCCATGAGCTATATATTGCAAAGGTGAATGATGGAATTTTAAAGGTAGCACTCAAGCAATTTACTTTGGAATGGCGGAGAAATACCATGTAGTAGGTAGGTATGGTGGACACAAATGGCATAGTGGTCGGCTCAAGTATTTTGGATGCATGAGAAGTATTCCCTCTCGATACAAGGTTTAGGCTAGCAAGGCTATTTGAAACAAACACAAGGATGAACCGGTGCAGCAAAACTCACATAAAAGACATATTGTAAACATTATAAGACTCTACACCGTCTTCCTTGTTGTTCAAACTCAATACTAGAAATTATCTAGACCTTAGAGAGACCAAATATGCAAACCAAATTTTAGCATGCTCTATGTATTTCTTCATTAATGGGTGCAAAGTATATGATGCAAGAGCTTAAACATGAGCACAACAATTGCCAAGTACCACATTACCCAAGACATTTATAGCAATTACTACATGTATCATTTTCCAATTCCAACCATATAACAATTTAACGAAGAAGAAACTTCGCCATGAATACTATGAGTAGAAACTAAGGACATACTTGTCCATATGCTACAGCGGAGCGTGTCTCTCTCCCATAAAGTGAATGCTAGGATCCATTTTATTCAAACAAAACAAAAACAAAAACAAACCGACGCTCCAAGCAAAGCACATAAAATGTGATGGAATAAAAATATAGTTTCAGTGGAGGAACCTGATAATGTTGTCGATGAAGAAGGGGATGCCTTGGGCATCCCCAAGCTTAGACGCTTGAGTCTTCTTAGAATATGCAGGGGTGAACCACCGGGGCATCCCCAAGCTTAGAGCTTTCACTCTCCTTGATCATGTTGCATCATACTCCTCTCTTGATCCTTGAAAACTTCCTCCACACCAAACTTAGAACAACTCATTAGAGGGTTAGTGCACAATAAAAATTAACATGTTCAGAGGTGACATAATCATTCTTAACACTTCTGGACATTGCATAAAGCTACTGGACATTAATGGATCAAAGAAATTCATCCAACATAGCAAAAGAGGCAATGCGAAATAAAAGGCAGAATCTGTCAAAACAGAACAGTTCGTATTGACGAATTTTAAAATGGCACCAGACTTGCTCAAATGAAAATGCTCAAATTGAATGAAAGTTGCGTACATATCTGAGGATCACTCACGTAAATTGGCATAATTTTCTGAGTTACCTACAGAGAATTTAGCCCAGATTCGTGACAGCAAAGAAATCTGAAACTGCGCAGTAATCCAAATCTAGTATGAACTTTTCTATCAACGACTTTACTTGGCACAACGAAACACTAAACTAAGATAAGGAGAGGTTGCTACAGTAGTAAACAACTTCCAAGACACAAAATAAAAACAAAGTACTGTAGGTAAAAACCATGGGTTGTCTCCCATAAGCGCTTTTCTTTAACGCCTTTCAGCTAGGCGCAGAAAGTGTGTATCAAGTATTATCAAGAGACGAAGTGTCAACATCATAATTTGTTCTAATAATAGAATCAAAATGTAACTTCATTCTTTTTCTAGGGAAGTGTTCCATACCTTTCTAGAGAGGAAATTGATATTTTATATTACCTTCCTTCATATCAATAGTAGCACCAACAGTTCGAAGAAAAGGTCTTCCCAATATAATGGGACAAGATGCATTGCATTCAATATCCAAGACAACAAAATAAACGGGGACAAGGTTATTGTTAACGGTAATGCGAACATTATCAACTTTCCCCAAAGGTTTCTTTGTAGAATGATCAGCGAGGTTAACATCCAAATAACAATTTTTCAATGGTGGCAAGTCAAGCATATCATAGACTTTCTTAGGCATAACGGAAATACTTGCACCAAGATCACATAAAGCATTACAATCAAAATCTTTAACCTTCATCTTAATGATGGGCTCCCAACCATCCTCTAGCTTTCTAGGAATAGAGGCTTCGCGCTCTAGTTTCTCTTCTCTAGCTTTTATGAGAGCATTTGTAATATGTTGTGTGAAAGCCAAATTTATAGCACTAGCATTAGGACTTTTAGCAAGTTTTTGCAAGAACTTTATCACTTCAGAGATGTGACAATCATCAAAATTCAAACCATTATAATCTAAAGCAATGGGATCATCATCCCCAATATTGGAAAAAATTTCAGCAGTTTTATCACAAGCAGTTTCAGCTTTAGCAGCTTTGTGCAGCGGTTTCTCGCTTTGCATTAGAAGTGGAAACATTGCTAACACCAATTCTTTTATTATTAATAGTAGGAGGTGCAGCAACATGTGTAGCATTAGCATTACTAGTCGTGGTAATAGTCCAAACTTTAGCTACATTCTTCTCTTTAGCTAGTTTTTCATTTTCTTCTCTATCCCACCTAGCACGCAGTTCAGCCATTAATCTTATATTCTCATTAATTCTAACTTGGATGGCATTTGCTGTATTAACAATTTTATTTTCAATATCCCTATTAGGCATAACTTTCGATTTCAAAAGATCAACATCAAAGGCAAGACTATCAACTTTAGAAGCAAGTATATCAATTTTCCCAAGCTTTTCTTCAACAGATTTGTTAAAGGCAGTTTGTGTACTAATAAATTCTTTAAGCATAGCTTCAAGTCCAGGGGGTGTGTTCCTATTATTATTGTAATAATTCCCATAAGAATTACCATAGCCGTTGCCATTATTATAAGGATATGGCCTATAGTTGTTACTAGAATTGTTCCGGTAAGCATTGTTGTTGAAATTATTATTTTTAATGAAGTTTACATCAACATGTTCTTCTTGGGCAACCAATGAAGCTAACGGAACATTATTAGGATCAATATTAGTCCTATCATTCACAAGCATAGACATAATAGCTTCAATCTTATCACTCAAGGAAGAGGTTTCTTCGACAGAATTTACCTTCTTACCTTGTGGAGCTCTTTCCGTGTGCCATTCAGAGTAGTTGATCATCATATTATCAAGAAGCTTTGTTGCTTCACCAAGAGTAATGGACATAAAGGTACCTCCAGCAGCTGAATCCAATAAATTCCGCGAAGAAAAATTTAGTCCTGCATAGAAGGTTTGGATGATCATCCAAGTAGTCAGTCCATGTGTTGGGCAATTTTTAACCAGAGATTTCATTCTTTCCCATGCTTGTGCAACATGTTCAGTATCTAATTGTTTAAAATTCATTATGCTACTCCTCAAAGATATAATTTTAGCAGGGGGATAATATCTACCAATAAAAGCATCCTTGCATTTAGTCCATGAATCAATACTATTCTTAGGCAGAGATAGCAACCAATCTTTAGCTCTTCCTCTTAATGAGAAAGGAAACAATTTTAATTTTATAATGTCACCATCTACATCTTTATACTTTTGCATTTCACATAATTCAACAAAATTATTGAGATGGGCAGCAGCATCATCAGAACTAACACCAGAAAATTGCTCTCGCATAACAAGGTTCAGTAAAGCAGGTTTAATTTCAAAGAATTCTGCTGTAGTAGCAGGTGGAGCAATAGGTGTGCATAGGAAATCATTATTATTTGTGGTTGTGAAGTCACATAACTTAGTATTTTCAGGAGTACCCATTTTAGCAACAGTAAATAAAGCAAACTAGATAAAGTAAATGCAAGTAACTAATTTTTTTTGTGTTTTTGATATAGTAAACAAGATAGCAAGTAAAACTAGCAACTAATTTTTTTGTATTTTGATTTAGTGCAGCAAACAAAGTAGTAAATAAAACTAAGCAAGACAAAAACAAAGTAAAGAGATTGGGAAGTGGAGACTCCCCTTGCAGCGTGTCTTTGATCTCCCCGGCAACGGCGCCAGAAAAAGAGCTTGATACGCGTACAACACGCGTCCGTTGGGAACCCCAAGAGGAAGGTGTGATGCGTACAGCGGTAAGTTTTCCCTCAGTATGAAACCAAGTTTATCGAACCAGTAGGAGCCAAGAAGCACGTTGAAGGTTGATGGCGGCGGGATGTAGTACGGCGCAACACCAGAGATTCCGGCGCCAACGTGGAACCTGCACAACACAACCAAAGTACTTTGCCCCAACGAAACAGTGAGGTTGTCAATCTCACCGGCTTGCTGTAACAAAGGATTAGATGTATAGTGTGGATGATGATTGTTTGCAGAAAAAGAGTAGAACAGTATTGCAGTAGATTGTATTTCAGTATAGAGAATTGGACCGGGGTCCACAGTTCACTAGAGGTGTCTCTCCCATAAGATAAACAGCATGTTGGGTGAACAAATTACAGTTGGGCAATTGACAAATAGAGAGGGCATGACCATGCACATACATATTATGATGAGTATTGTGAGATTTAATTGGGCATTACGACAAAGTACATAGACCGCTATCCAGCATGCATCTATGCCTAAAAAGTCCACCTTCAGGTTATCATCCGAACCCCCTCCAGTATTAAGTTGCTAACAACGGACAATTGCATTAAGTATTGCGCGTAATGTAATCAGTGACTACATCCTTGAACATAGCACCAATGTTTTATCCCTAGTGGCAACAGCACATCCATAACCTTAGAGGTTCTTGTCACCCCTCCAGATTCACGGAGACATGAACCCACTATCGAGCATAAATACTCCCTCTTGGAGTTACTAGCATCAACTTGGCCAGAGCATCTACTAATAACGGAGAGCATGCAAGATCATAAACAACACATAGACATAACTTTGATAATCAACATAACAAGTATTCTCTATTCATCGGATCCCAACAAACGCAACATATAGAATTACAGATAGATGATCTTGATCATGTTATGCAGCTCACAAGATCCGACAATGAAGCACAATGAGGAGAAGACAACCATCTAGCTACTGCTATGGACCCATAGTCCAGGGGTAGACTACTCACACATCACTCCGGAGGCGACCATGGCGGCGTAGAGTCCTCCGGGAGATGAATCCCCTCTCCGGCAGGGTGCCGGAGGCGATCTCCTGAATCCCCCGAGATGGGATTGGCGGCGGCGGCGTCTCGCAAGGTTTTCCGTATCGTGGCTCTCGCATCGGGGGTTTCGCGACGGAGGCTTTAAGTAGGCGGAAGGGCAGGTCAGGATGGGGCACGAGGGGCCCACACCCTAGGTCGGCGCGGCCAGGGCTTGGGCCGCGCCGCCCTATGGTGTCGCCACCTCGTGGCCCCACTTCGTCTCCTCTTCGGTCTTCTGGAAGCTTCGTGGCAAAATAGGACCCTGGGCGTTGATTTCGTCCAATTCCGAGAATATTTCGTTACTAGGATTTCTGAAACCAAAAACAGCAGAAAACAGCAACTGACACTTCGGCATCTTGTTAATAGGTTAGTTCCAGAAAATGCACGAATATGACTTAAAGTGTGCATAAAACATGTAGATAACATCAATAATGTCGCATGGAACATAAGAAATTATCGATACGTTGGAGACGTATCACCTAACTAGTGTAAACAAGAAACAAAAAGTTGCAATTGCAGGATCTAAAGGAAATAGCTTTGAGTACTTACGGCGCCGGAAAATAGCTTAGTAGCCGAGATCCGGAGTGTGAGTACCTTTTACCTTTCCTCCCCGGCAACGGCGCCAGAAAATAGCTTGATGTCTACGCCCCCCTCCTTTTCCTGTAGACAGCGTTGGGCCTCCAAGAGCAGAGGTTTGTAGAACAGCAGCAAGTTTTCCCTTAAGTGGATCACCCAAGGTTTATCGAACTCAGGGAGGAAGAGGTCAAAGATATCCCTCTCATGCAACCCTGCAACCACAAAGCAAGAAGTCTCTTGTGTCCCCAACACACCTAATAGGTGCACTAGTTCGGCGAAGAGATAGTGAAATACATGTGGTATGAATATATATGAGCAGTGGCAACGGCACCAGAAAAGTGCTTTGCCCAGGACAGTAAACAAGCAGTAGTAACGCAGTAAAACAGTAAACAAGCAGCGATAGCAGTATTTAGGAACAAGGCCTAGGGATTAGACTTTCACTAGTGGACACTCTCAACTTTGATCACATAACAAAATAGATAAATGCATACTCTACACTCTTGTTGGATGATGAACACCATTGCGTAGGATTACACGAACCCTCAATGCCGGAGTTAACAAGCTCCATAATTCAATGTTCATATTAAAATAACCTTAGAGTGCATGAAAGATCAATACGACTAAACCAAGTACTAACATAGCATGCACACTGTCACCTTCATGCTAAGAAAGGAGGCATAGATCATATCAATACCATCATAGCAATAGTTAACTTCATAATCTACAAGAGATCATAATCATAGCCTACGCCAAGTACTAACACGGATGCACACGCTGTCACCATTACACCGTGCAGGAGGAATAAAACTACTTTAATAACATCACTAGAGTAGCACATAGATAAATTGTGATACAAAACACATTGCAATCATAAAGAGATATAAATAAGCACTTCACTATGCTCTTCATAACAGTGAATAAGTATTCTGTGAAATATAGCCTAAGAGACCCACACGGTGCACACACTGTCACCTTTACACACGTGGGACAAGGAGTCTCCGGAGATCACATAAGTAAAATTCACTTGACTAGCATAATGACATCTAGATTACAAGCATCATCATATGAATCTCAATCATGTAAGGCAGCTCATGAGATTATTGTATTGAAGTACATAGGAGAGAGATGAACCACATAGCTACCGGTACAGCCCCGAGCCTCGATGGAGAACTACTCCCTCCTCATGGGAGCAGCAGCGGTGATGAAGATGGCGGTGGAGATGGCAGCGGTGTCGATGGAGAAGCCTTCCGGGGGCACTTCCCCGTCCCGGCGGCGTGCCGGAACAAAGACTCCTGTCCCCCAGATCTTGGCTTCGCGATGGCGGCGGCTCTGGAAGGTTTTCTCTGGTTTCGTCGAACTTATCAGGGTTTTCGCGACGGAGGCTTTAAATAGGCGGAAGGGCAAGGTCGGTGGACTTCTGGGGGGCCCACACTATAGGGGGGCGCGGCCCCCCCTTGGCCGCGCCGGCCTAGGGTTTGGTGGCCCTGTGCCCCCTCTCTGGCGGTTCTCGTGTGTTCTGGATGCTTCCGGGCAAAATAGGAACCTGGGCGTTGATTTCGTCCAATTCCGAGAATATTTCTTTACTAGTATTTCTGAAACCAAAAACAGCAGAAAACAGCAACTGGCACTTCGGCATCTTGTTAATAGGTTAGTTCCAGAAAATGCACGAATATGACATAAAGTGTGCATAAAACATGTAGATATCATCAATAATGTGGCATGGAACACAAGAAATTATCGATACGTCGGAGACGTATCAGCATGCCATACTAATCATATGTTTTTTCCTATTCCTACGAATCATGGAGCCCAAGGAAATATTACTTGTGGATAACCTCCACTACAACCTTATCAACTACTTCTTCCTTGTAGATAGGTCTTGTGGACAACATAGTGGATGCTCTTAGCCTTTTGCATTGCAGTGGAGCTTGACAAGAAAGGTTGGAGGGACAACAAGCTGAGAGAAAGTAAAATGAGCTAATTTTACGCTGAATTTTACAAATAACATAGGCTTAATTTTTCTAGGTTGGGCGGGCCACGACTCGGTTTTGCTTCAACTAAGACTAGCCACAATGGGAGTATCATAGGTAGTAGTAGTATCATGCATGTCATGTAGGTATAAATCTTATGTGGCACATCAATTAATGATGAGAGAGGTGAAATTAGTATCATAGGTAGATACGGTATCATAGCACGTAAAACTAGAATTTTAGTGGCAAACACATCATGTACACATATTTACATTGAGATTCTACAAAACATTAAATAGAATGGAACTATGATACTAATTCATGATACTATGCATTGTAGGTGTTGTATCATAAACTAGTATCATACTCCCTCCGTCCACAAATAAGTGGACGTGCGGGATTTTCAAGGTAAATTAGTAAAAAGAGAGAGAAATTGCATTGGGAAGATGCAACCAACATCTCCCTCCTCTTTAATTATTTCATCTCCAATAGGCAAAGTGCATGTACAAAATTAAGATAACATGTGTTGAATATTATTTGGTTCGATTTCCATGCGATCAGAGAGAAATAACTTTTGCTAATTTAAAGTGCATTGGGAACATAGAAGTACACTCTTTCATGGACAAAGTTTGAGGCTAGATGTCCACTTATTTGAGGACGGAGGGAGTATGTATGATACTAGTCTATGATACTTCCCATTGTGACTAGTCTAAGTGCTTTTGCACCATGAACACTAGCTATGCACAGACCTCAAAAAACACTTCTACATCATTCTACTATTCACACTTTCTTTTTCTAATAGAACTACGTACCATTGTTTTTAATATAATCTTTTGACGAGAGTATATATTTCTAAAATAGTCATTTATGTTTCGGATAAGCTCAAAGAGGGGTACTTAATTATGAGAGATATCTTTCAACTAATACGTTGTAGGAGTACTTTAATTATGTGAGATATCGTGTGAAATGCTTACTAGAACGAGTACAAAAGGTGTTTGATAACATTACAGGCCACACGCCCAGTGTGGCCTGCATTGTAGGAGCATTACATCAATTTAACAACTACGGAGGAGTAGCCTAGGTAGAGATA
This sequence comes from Lolium perenne, assembly GCF_019359855.2. Taxonomy (NCBI): domain Eukaryota; kingdom Viridiplantae; phylum Streptophyta; class Magnoliopsida; order Poales; family Poaceae; genus Lolium; species Lolium perenne. The sequence goes on along the minus strand of NC_067246.2, from coordinate 29,256,705 downwards.
ACAGGCAAAGGAAATAGTTAAACAGATAGTACAACACAACTACGGAAAGGGAGTAGCCTAGGTAGAGATAACCATGCAAATGAAATAGTTCAACAGATACAAATCTTGCATTACAACACGAGTATTACATAAATTACGTTAGCCCTTCTTTCTGGACCTATGACGCGAAGGCAGGTTCCATTGCCGGGCGTTGGCGAAGCTTAGGATGAACCACAACGGAACCTGCCGCCATGTCCATCTAATGTTGGTTTGGAAACCAACAGTACAGTCTTCAGAATTCAAACTGAAGCGGCAAATTTCTGGAGAAGGAGGATATGCAAGGCCTACTGCATGGTGCGATGTGTAAACAGAGTTGCTTCTCGCCATATTTGGATGGTCATGTTCTGCCCGTCTTCATCGGAATGATAATCGGATAGTTCACTCCAAGGAAGAGAGAATATGATCCAAGGGAAATAATCCTCCCCATGGCCTCGGTGGCATCAACTGACCGGTGTCCATGTCAGACACCTCGCAGCCAAGTAAACCCTTACCATACCCGCTAATCTGCGACCATGACGACCCTCGTGAGGTAGCAGCAGAGGTAAAATCCGAACCAGTCCAAAGATAATCCCGCCCGTCGCAACGCCCCTGTATGGACCAGAAAAAGTCTAGAACCATCAGGAGATCGTGCTAACCACCAGGAGCCAAGATTGTACCGACCTTGTTCATCAAGTTCTGGCGGAATAGGTGCCGTGCTGATCAACAAAGGACCTTGCAAAGGAAAGCACATCTTGAAGTCAGTTCAGCAAAACTTGATTAGTCATTACATACATGAATAATGATACTAGCTAAAATACTGCCTCCGATCCAAATTAATTGACTCAACTGGATGTATCTAGCTAGATATGCACAAATTAATTGACTCAAGTTTGTCTAGCTAGATGCACTCGCTAGACAAAGCTGAGTCAATTTGATTTGGATCTGAGGGAGTACTTTATTTTGACTCAAAGGCATATCGCTGCTGATTTTGATTGAATATAGAGGGGGAAAGGTACAGGCATGACACGAAAACTGCACAACAAAAAGAAAAGGGCTAAAGCTAAATCTAAAACTAGCAGGTAATAGCGAAAACACATCATATGAGATGAGAAAAATTACCCCAAGAAAGTTGATTCCATGCATAAACTTCGCCTGTCTGAGTTACAGCAAATACAATACCCTTGTGGATGATTGCATCGGAGTAGCCGAACCCTAAGAACTGGTTGTCAAGAACTGTCCATCTGCTAGAAGCACAGTGAAGGACTGCAATTGCCGCGTTGAAGATGGCAAGAACAGAGAAACTAGTATAATTTGAAGCAGCTGTTGGAACTCGGCAAATAGCTATCTTCAACAGTTGAAGATGTTGATCATTAGACTCGAACAGAAGTTTATCCGGGGTGGATTTAAACTCACGTATTGTTGGTAGAGGAATCCGGCGACTAGTGTACACATTGACAAGCTCCCAATTCCAGGGGAAGCCAAGAAGGGCGATCCAATCTCCATTCGCGCCTACCCACATGCCCGTACCACCATCTGGAATCACGGCATCGGAAGAGATCCTGTCCAGCGGCGTCAGTTGGCACAATGTACCCTTGCGCTCTTTCGAATCCTGCTGCTCGCCCTTCTGCGCACCCTGCTGCTTGAACTTGACGACGCGGGATAAGGGATTGTGCGCGGACGGTACCTGAGTTTGGTGAGTATGAAGAACACAGGGCACGCCAAACGGCTGAGATGCAGGCAGAGCTACACTTTGTGTTGCTGAATCATGATAAAACTTGCATGAACTGACGAGGCTCGCGGCGGTGATGACATCGCATCGGGATGCGATTTCTTCAAGGGGGCCATCAGGAAACACCCAAGAACTGCCACTCTCATTGATCGAACTCGCCATTGGAAGGATGCGGTCAAGTGGGTGTGGGGGTGTGGGAGTGGGACGCTGGCATTTGGGTATGAGGTATTGGAGGACAGTGCGAGCGGCAGCTGGTAGAGCGATATGGATAAAAGTCCACAACTCCAACTAGTACCATCAAACAGGTGGCTCGAGATGATCCGAAAAAGGCATGGCGGCGGTGGTGCAGGGGCTGCTGGTGTAGGCGGGGTCGCCAGAGAAGATGGAGATGAAGAAGACGGAGAGGCAGGCAAAAAACAATTTGAATTGAAATCAATATACGAGTACTACGGGCGTGCCTTCTCTCTCTGGTCTCTGCTGCACTTACTGCACCTGTCGTGAAGGCGTGTGACCTGAGAAGAAGCTAATGTACTGTATAGCTGTCCTCGCACGCCGTGGAGCTGTATTTTGTCTCATCAAATCAGCTCGGGACAGTTTCAACAGAGAAAAGATCCTTTGCCATCATCATGATATATTACCACGGGCCCACGGCAGTGCACATTCATCTTGTACTACCATATACTGTACTGCTCTATATGTTGCACAAACCACCACTTGGACATTTTTTTGCAGTTTCCACCATGTGGTGGTCTAATATGTTGCAAATTTCTCCACTTGGTTATCTAATCAGCTAGTTAGTCATGTTGATAGCAAAATCGACAAGTGGGTTCAACATGTCAATGCTCCAATTAATGTTTTAGAAAAAATAGATTTTTCAAAATTCATACTTCTTTCATTTAGCTATTTAAAAATGCTTATTCATTTATTTCAACAAATATTGTGCGGTCTTGAATTTTTTTTCAAACAAATATTATGGCATCGGTTTCGGGACTCCTGAAAAGGACTGGTCGTGGTACAGGAACCCGAAATGAGGCCCACAACATGGTCGAAAGTGGCAAGGAACCCGTCAAGGTGGATGAACTCGGGAAACCTTGGTAGAGGTAGGGATCTTGAGGAGGCCATTAGGGTTAGCCTACCCCCAATAAGCGTATGAGCAAAAAAAATCACATAAGTAGTAGCTATTATTAAAATTTCACAAATATTACGCGCTTTTGAATATTTCAAAAGTATTGTGGCGTTACGCTGGCCTTGCCCGAATTTTACCTTTCAGGATGGATGTCACGAGCATGATCACTCAACCAACCGGGTCCAAACAAATATATACAATTGGCCTCCTCGAGCCTACACCGACCAGATTGTCGCTGAAACTGGATCATATAGTTTCTATAGGATTGATGTCCTAAGGAAATATTCCAACAACGGGAAGCCATTTGATTCGTTGTATTATATTCCTTAGGAATCTTGTTGGGATTGTTTGGTTCGAAGAAAATTCATAGAAATTTTGTGGGATTCAAATCTCAGTGGCTCCTTTGATTCTTGAATACATGATAATTCATACTAATTCACGTGTGTTTTGTTTAGCACTACAACCAAAGAACATGCAATTCAAATTTGTGTGATTTCTTTCATATATAGGATTAATTCAACATGCAATCATATTGAATTCCTACATTATTTCTATTTTAACATTTTGTAGACATCATGCATGCGACCCAAACAATGCGTGCATGGTGGGAGGGTGTTTCGTTGCAAAAGCAGTTGGTCACACCACAAACAAACATGCAACAATTAATCTAAATTCAAGTGGTTTCCCCGCGATGCAACCATACAATATTCGATGAAACTAAGCATGCCATAAACATATACAATACACACCATAAATTTTGGCTGCTTTGATTATTCGCAAGATTTTCAAAGTGCGGGAATGTGAAAATTGTATGATTAGAGAGTGATGATCATCTTCAAATATATAGGATTGAGAAACAACGCTATTTGGATCCAATAACGTTTGATTACGTGTGAAAACCAAAAGAAATAATAACATACGGTTACACGAAGGATTTTTTGTTTTTATATAAACATGTGTTGTCAATGAATTCTGAAAATTGCAATCCTATGAATTAAACAATCAGAAATCGTGTCAGACTAATTCCTACGATTCGAGATTCTAGTACGGAGTATGATTTCTTTGAAGGGGCGCAGAGGGACGTGGGTAGCAATGTCGGGTCCCTGTCTTGTCTGTATACACTGTACTTACGTCAGACTAGTGTTGCTCAGGAAGTCTTAATCTGACGTACTCTGAAGCTAGATGCATCACTGTTTCCAATCTGACACCAGAAATCCTCAACTCGTCTCCAGTCTCTGTCCTCGTTTTTTCGGCAAAATAGATAGAAATAACCCAAAGTCAAAAAGATTGGGAAAAACAAACTTTCGACATACTAGCAAGATTGGGTTATTTTTGTCCAAATTCTCATTTTTTTCTCTTGGCTTCCCTACCCTTGAATCCATGTCACTTACGTGTGTTGCCCATGCGTCAGGTCCCACACTTCAGTGAGCACAAGTGACGTGCTGTACGTAGGTGAACTCCCAGCGATCTTCTTTGTCAAGAGAAGACGCATAAAGATTCAAGACCCGATCGCATTTCTTGCTTTCAGCCTGGGGTCCTCCATGTAAAAGTTAGGGATTTAGATGTAATTTCATGTTTATTTTGTGTGCTGTTGTAAACAGTTGATTTTTATGTCCATTTGAATCTTGGTCAAATCCTAGGTTTGACCTAGATTTAAACAAGATTAAAACATGAAAATGAAAAAGTAAGCCTGGATCCTCCTTAGTCAATCCAAAATGAAGCTTTATCAACTTGAATGTTTACTATATGACATAATTAAGAAGGCTATGTGCTTTGGTTTTTCATTCTTTAGATTTTTTGTCTGAATTTTTATGCCCATTTGAATCTTGGTGAAATCCTAGGTTTGACCAAGATTTAAATAAGTTTAAAACATGAAAATGAAAAGATAAGCAACGATCCTTTAGTCGCTCTAAAATGAAGCTTTTGGGAGGTTTTTGAAATTTCCATGTTTGAAACCGAAAACCACTTCTCTTCATCCTTGACTTCATAAGACAAAGTTTAGGGTTAGGGGGTAGATACATGATTTTTCTTGTTTTAATATGTCTAGACCTTGTTTATCAACTTTAATGCTTACTATATGACATAAGAAAACCATGTGCTTTGGTTTTTCATTTTTCTGAATTTTTTTGGAATTTTGATGCACATTTGAATCTTGGTCAAATCTTAGGTTCGACCAAGATTTAAACAAGTATAGAACATGAAAATGAAAAGGGAAGCCTGTATCCTTCTTAGTCGCTCTAAAATGAATCTTTTGGGATGTTCATCTTGAAATTTCCATGTTTGAAACCCAAAATGACCTTTCTTCATGCTAGACTTCATAAGATCGACAGGGGTATAGATCCATACATGATTTGTTTGGTTTGGATATATATATCTAGACCATGTTTATCAACTTGAATGCTTACGATATGACATAAGAAGAATATGTGCTTTTGTTTTTTATTTTTTTTGTGCCCATTTGTATCTTGGTCAAATCCTAGGTTTGACCAAGATTTAAACAAGTTTAAAACATGAAAATGAAAAGGGAAGCATGTATCCTTCTTAGTCACTCTAAAATGAAGTTTTTGGGAGGTTTTTGAAATTTCCATGTTTGAAACCCAAAACCACTTCTCTTCATGCTTGACTACATAAGACAAAGTTTAGGGTTAGGGGATAGATACATGATTTTTCTTGTTTGAATATGTCTAGACCTTGTTTATCAACTTTAATGCTTACTATATGACATAAGAAGACTATGTGCGCTTTGGTTTTTCATTTTTCTATTTTTTTATTTTATGCACATTTGAATCTTGGTCAAATCCTAGGTTGGACCAAGATTTAAACAAGTATAGAACATGAAAATGAAAAGGGAAGCCTGTGTCCTTCTTAGTCGCTCTAAAATGAAGCTTTTGGGATGTTCTTGAAATTTCCATGTTTGAAACCCAAAACGACCTTTCTTCATGCTAGACTTCATAAGATCGACAGGGGTAGATCCATACATGATTTGTCTGGTTTGGGTATATCTAGACCTTGTTTATCAACTTGAATGCTTACGATATGACATAAGAAAACCATGTGCTTTAGTTTTTCATTTTTCTGATTTTTTTTGGAATTTTGATGCACATTTGAATCTTGGTCAAATCCTAGGTTTGACCAAGATTTAAACAAGTATAGAACATGAAAATGAAAAGGGAAGCATGTATCCTTCTTAGTCGCTCTAAAATGAAGCGTTTGGGATGTTCTTGAAATTTCCATGTTTAAAACCCAAAATGACCTTTCTTCATGCTAGACTTCATAAGATCGACAGGGGGTAGATCGATACATGATTTGTCTGGTTTGGATATATCTAGACCTTGTTTATCAACTTGAATGCTTACGATATAACATAAGAAGACTATGTGCTTTTGTTTTTTATTTTTTTTGTGGCCATTTGTATCTTGGTTAAATCCTAGGTTTGACCAAGATTTAAACAAGTTTAAAACATGAAAATAAAAAGGGAAGCATGTATCCTTCTTAGTCACTCTAAAATGAAGTTTTTGGGAGGTTTTTGAAATTTCCATGTTTGAAACCCAAAACCACTTCTCTTCATGCTTGACTTCATAAGACACATTTTAGGGGTTAGGGGGTAGATACATGATTTGTATGGTTTGAATATGTCTAGACATTGTTTATCAACTTTAATGCTTACTATATGACATATAAGACTATGGTTTTTCATTTTTCTGTTTTTCTTTTGAATTTTCTGCCAATTTGGTTTGACCAAGATTTAGACAAGTTTTACACGTGAAAACGAATAAGTAAGCATGGATCCTTCTTAGTCACTCCAAAATGTACCAATTGATAGGTGTGTTAACTTTGCTTCATGGAAAAAATAATGTCATGTAAATGAGTTAACTTGGATTTCCTACCCTTGAATCCATAGGAAACTTTGTTCTAATGCACTATAATAATCAACCGAGTTTTTACACCAACAGGTCTGCCACTTACGTGTGGTGCCCATGCATGAGGTCCCACACGTCACTGAGCACAAGTCACGTGCAATAGGTACGCAAACTCCCAGCCATTTTCTTTGTCAAGAGAAGACGCATCAGGAATCAGGATGCGTATTGGGAGTCTGTGGGTCCTTCTGGATCCTTCGGTTGTCCCTCTCACACAAAAAAATCTCTCTCATTCTTGGCCTCGCTCGACTCGCTCGCTCGCTCGCACCTCCTGCTCACTGACAAACCCTGCACAACAGTCAACATCATAACCCGAAAAAGGGGAGTCACCATAATTCTCTCCCTTCTTCTCTCCTTCCGAGTGATCCCTCTTCCTCCGAGTTTCACTCGACGGTCAAACACACATGTGCTGCATAGTAATAATAAAAAGGTAGAAAATCGACCTACGAATCTATAATTAAATAGGTTAAACTAGGGTTTTGCCTAGTTCTACAAATCAAGGTTCAAAAAAATCCAACTACGGGGTTCGAACAACCCCATTTCTAATGCAATAATTTTTTCGACCTAATCCAATGGCCTCAAACTATAGGGTTAGCATCTAGTGCAGTATGTGTGAACATGTATGCACTATGTGTGCTATAACTTGTATGTCTTTCAAATTTGAACCAAATTTGAATAAGTTTGAAATATTTGAAATGGGGCTTTTGGCTTAAACGTTTGAAACCCAAAACAACTTCTCTTCATGCTAGACTTCATAAGACCGAGTTCAGGGTTAGGGGGTAGATACATCATTTGTCTGGTTTGAATATGTCTAAACCTTGTTTATCAACTTGAATGCTTACTATATGACATAAGAAGGCTATGTGGTTTGGTTTTTCCTTCTTTAAATTTTTTGTCTGAAATTTTGTGCCCATTTGAATCTTGGTAAAATCCTAGGTTTGAGCAAGATTTAAACAAGTTTAACATGTGAAATTGAAAAGGTAATTAAGTTTGGATCCTTCTTAATTAACCAGTCAGTCTAATTAAAATGAAGCTTTTGGGAGGTTTTTCATTTTTCTGATTTTTTTAATTTTATGCCCATTTAAATCTTGGTCAAATCCTAGGCTTGACCAAGATTTAAACAAGTTTAAAATATGAAAATGAAAAGGTAAGAATGGATCCTTCTTAGTCAGTCACTCTAAAATGAAGCTTTTGATAGGTTTTTGAAATTTCCATATTTGAAACCCAAAACCACTTCTCTTCATGCTTGACTACATAAGACAAAGTTTAGGGTTAGGGGGTAGATACATGATTTTTCTTGTTTGAATATGTCTAGACCTTGTTTATCAACTTTAATGCTTACTATATGACATAAGAAAACCATGTGCTTTGGTTTTTCATTTTCTGTTTCTTTTGGAATTTTGATGCACATTTGAATCTTGGTCAAATCCTAGGTTTGACCAATATTTAAACAAGTATAGAACATGAAAATGAAAAGGGAAGCCTGTATCCTTCTTAGTCACCCTAAAATGAAGTTTTTGGGAGGTTTTTGAAATTTCCATGTTTGAAACCCAAAACCACTTCTCTTCATGCTTGACTTCATAAGACATAGTTTAGGGGTTAGGGGGTAGATACATGATTTGTCTAGTTTGAATATGTCTAGACCTTGTTTACCAACTTTAATGTTTACTATATGCCATAAGAAGACTATGCGCGCTTTGGGTTTTCATTTTTCTATTTTTTTATTTTATGCACATTTGAATCTTGGTCAAATCCTAGGTTTGACCAAGATTTAAACAAGTATAGAACATGAAAATGAAAAGGGAAGCCTGTATCCTTCTTAGTCGCTCTAAAATGAAGCTTTTGGGATGTTCTCGAAATTTCCATGTTTGAAACCCAAAATGACCTTTCTTCATGCTAGACTTCATAAGATCGACAAGGGGTAGATCGATACATGATTTGTCTGGTTTGGATATATCTAGACCATGTTTATCAACTTGAATGCTTACGATATGACATAAGAAGACTATGTGCTTTTATTTTTTATTTTTTTGTGCCCATTTGTATCTTGGTCAAATCCTAGGTCCCTCTCACACTATGTGCTTTGGTTTTTCATTTCTCAGATTTTTTTAAATTTTATGCCCATTTAAATCTTGGTCAAATCCTAGGCTTGACCAAGATTTAAACAAGTTTAAAATATGAAAATGAAAAGGTAAGCATGGATCCTTCTTAGTTAGTCACTCTAAAATGAAGCTTTTGATAGGTTTTTGAAATTACCATATTTGAAACCCAAAACCACTTCTCTTCATGCTTGACTACATAAGACAAAGTTTAGGGTTAGGGGGTAGATACATGATTTTTCTTGTTTGAATATGTCTAGACCTTGTTTATCAACTTTAATGCTTACTATATGACATAAGAAAACCACGTGCTTTGGTTTTTCATTTTCTATTTTTTTTTGGAATTTTGATGCACATTTGAATCTTGGTCAAATCCTAGGTTTGACCAAGATTTAAACAAGTATAGAACATGAAAATGAAAAGGGAACCCTGTATCCTTCTTAGTCACCCTAAAATGAAGTTTTTGGGAGGTTTTTGAAATTTCCATGTTTGAAACCCAAAACCACTTCTCTTCATGCTTGACTTCATAAGACATAGTTTAGGGGTTAGGGGGTAGATACATGATTTGTCTAGTTTGAATATGTCTAGACCTTGTTTACCAACTTTAATGCTTACTATATGACATAAGAAGACTATGCGCGCTTTGGGTTTCAATTTTTTTATTTTATTTTATGCACATTTGAATCTTGGTCAAATCCTAGGTTTGACCAAGATTTAAACAAGTATAGAACATGAAAATGAAAAGGGAAGCCTGTATCCTTCTTAGTCGCTCTAAAATGAAGCTTTTGGGATGTTCTCGAAATTTCCATGTTTGAAACCCAAAACGACCTTTCTTCATGCTAGACTTCATAAGATCGACAGGGGGTAGATTGATACATGATTTGTCTGGTTTGGATATATCTAGACCTTGTTTATCAACTTGAATGCTTACGATATGACATAAGAAGACTATGTGCTTTTATTTTTTATTTTTTTGTGCCCATTTGTATCTTGGTCAAATCCTAGGTTTGACCAAGATTTAAACAAGTTTAAAACATGAAAATGAAAAGGGAAGCATGTATCCTTCTTCGTCACTCTAAAATGAAGTTTTTGGGAGGTTTTTGAAATTTCCAAGTTCGAAACCCAAAACCACTTCTCTTCATGCTTGACTTCATAAGACATAGTTTAGGGGTTAGGGGGTAGATACATGATTTGTCTAGTTTGAATATGTCTAGACCTTGTTTACCAACTTTAATGCTTACTATATGACATAAGAAGACTATGTGCGCTTTGGTTTTTCATTTTTCTATTTTTTTTATTTTATGCACATTTGAATCTTGGTCAAATCCTAGGTTTGACCAAGATTTAAACAAATATAGAACATGAAAATGAAAAGGGAAGCATGTATCCTTCTTAGTCGCTCTAAAATGAAGCTTTTGGGATGTTCTCGAAATTTCCATGTTTGAAACCCAAAACGACCTTTCTTCATGCTAGACTTCATAAGATCGACAGGGGGTAGATCGATACATGATTTGTCTGGTTTGGATATATATCTAGACCTTGTTTCTCAACTTGAATGCTTACGATATGACATAAGAAGACTATGTTCTTTTATTTTTTATTTTTTTGTGCCCATTTGTATCTTGGTCAAATCGTAGGTTTGACCAAGATTTAAACAAGTTTAAAACATGAAAATGAAAAGGGAAGCATGTATCCTTCTTAGTCACTCTAAAATGAAGTTTTTGGGAGGTTTTTGAAATTTTCATGTTTGAAACCCAAAACCACTTCTCTTCATGCTTGACTACATAAGACAAAGTTTAGGGTTAGGGGGTAGATACATGATTTTTCTTGTTTTAATATGTCTAGACCTTGTTTATCAACTTTAATGCTTACTATATGACATAAGAAAACCATGTGCTTTGGTTTTTCATTTTTCTGATTTTTTTTGGAATTTTGATGCACATTTTAATCTTGGTCAAATCCTAGGTTTGACCAAGATTTAAACAAGTATAGAACATGAAAATGAAAAGGGAAGCCTGTATCCTTCTTAGTCGCTCTAAAATGAATCTTTTGGGATGTTCATCTTGAAATTTCCATGTTTGAAACCCAAAATGACCTTTCTTCATGCTAGACTTCATAAGATCGACAGGGGTATAGATCCATACATGATTTGTTTGGTTTGGATATATATATCTAGACCATGTTTATCAACTTGAATGCTTACGATATGACATAAGAAGAATATGTGCTTTTATTTTTTTATTTTTTTTGTGCCCATTTGTATCTTGGTCAAATCCTAGGTTTGACCAAGATTTAAACAAGTTTAAAACATGAAAATGAAAAGGGAAGCATGTATCCTTCTTAGTCACTCTAAAATGAAGTTTTTGGGAGGTTTTTGAAATTTCCATGTTTGAAACCCAAAACCACTTCTCTTCATGCTTGACTACATAAGACAAAGTTTAGGGTTAGGGGGTAGATACATGATTTTTCTTGTTTGAATATGTCTAGACCTTGTTTATCAACTTTAATGCTTACTATATGACATAAGAAGACTATGTGCGCTTTGGTTTTTTCATTTTTTCTATTTTTTTCTTTTATGCACATTTGAATCTTGGTCAAATCCTAGGTTTGACCAAGATTTAAACAAGTATAGAACATGAAAATGAAAAGGGAAGCCTGTATCCTTCTTAGTCGCTCTAAAATGAAGCTTTTGGGATGTTCTTGTAATTTCCATGTTTGAAACCCAAAACGACCTTTCTTCATGCAAGACTTCATAAGATCGACAGGGGGTAGATCGATACATGATTTGTCTGGTTTGGGTATATCTAGACCTTGTTTATCAACTTGAATGCTTACGATATGACATAAGAAAACCATGTGCTTTGGTTTTTCATTTTTCTGATTTTTTTTGGAATTTTGATGCACATTTGAATCTTGGTCAAATCCTAGGTTTGACCAAGATTTAAACAAGTATAGAACATGAAAATGAAAAGGGAAGCATGTATCCTTCTTAGTCGCTCTAAAATGAAGCTTTTGGGATGTTCATGAAATTTCCATGTTTGAAACCCAAAATGACCTTTCTTCATGCTAGACTTCATAAGATCGAGAGGGGGTAGATCGATACATGATTTGCCTGGTTTGGATATATCTAGACCTTGTTTATCAACTTGAATGCTTACGATATAACATAAGAATACTATGTGCTTTTGTTTTTTATTTTTTTTGTGGCCATTTGTATCTTGGTCAAATCCTAGGTTTGACCAAGATTTAAACAAGTTTAAAACATGAAAATGAAAAGGGAAGCATGTATCCTTCTTAGTCACTCTAAAATGAAGTTTTTGGGAGGTTTTTTAAATTTCCATGTTTGAAACCCAAAACCACTTCTCTTCATGCTTGACTTCATAAGACACAGTTTAGGGGTTAGGGGGTAGATACATGATTTGTATGGTTTGAATATGTCTAGACATTGTTTATCAACTTTAATGCTTACTATATGACATATAAGACTATGTGCTTTGGTTTTTCATTTTTCTGTTTTTCTTTTGAATTTTTTGCCAATTTGGTTTGACCAAGATTTAGACAAGTTTTACACGTGAACACGAATAAGTAAGCATGGATCCTTCTTAGTCTCTCCAAAATGTACCAATTGATAGGTGTGTTAACTTTGCTTCATGGAAAAAATAATGTCATGTAAATGAGTTAACTTGGATTTCCTACCCTTGAATCCATAGGAAACTTTGTTCTAATGCACTATAATAATCAACCGAGTTTTTACACCAACAGGTCTGCCACTTACGTGTGGTGCCCATGCATGAGGTCCCACACGTCAGTGAGCACAAGTCACGTGCAATAGGTACGCAAACTCCCAGCCATTTTCTTTGTCAAGAGAAGACGCATCAGGAATAAGGATGCATATCGGGAGTCTGTGGGTCCTTCTGGATCCTTCGGTTGTCCCTCTCACACACAAAAAATCTCTCTCATTCTCGGCCTCGCTCGACTCGCTCGCTCGCACCTCCTGCTCACTGACAAACCCTGCACAACAGTCAACATCATCACCCGAAAAAGGGGAGTCACCATAATTCTCTCCCTTCTTCTCTCCTTCCGAGTGATCCCTTTTCCTCCGAGTTTCACTCGACGGGCAAACACACATGTGCTGCATAGTAATAATAAAAAGGTAGAAAAATCGACCTACGAATCTATAATTAAATAGGTTAAACTAGGGTTTTGCCCAGTACTACAGATCAAGGTTCAAAAAAATCCAACTACGGGGTTCGAACAACCCCATTTCTAATCCAAGAATTTTTTCGACCTCATCCAATGGCCTCAAACTATAGGGTTAGCATCTAGTGCAGTATGTGTGAACATGTATGCACTATGTGTGCTATAACTTGTATTTCTTTCAAATTTGAACCAAATTTGAATAAGTTTGAAATATTTGAAATGGGGCTTTTGCTTTAAACGTTTGAAACCCAAAACGACTTCTCTTCATGCTAGACTTCATAAGACCGAGTTTAGGGTTAGGGGTAGTTACATGATTTGTCTGGTTTGAATATGTCTAAACCTTGTTTATCAACGTGAATGCTTACTATATGACATAAGAAGACTATGTGCTTTTGTTTTTCATTTTTCCATTTTTTAGAATTTTATGCCCATTTGATTCTTTCAAACATGAAAATGAAAACGTAAGCCAGGATCCTTCTTAGTCACTCTAAAATATATGAAGCTTTAGGGACGTTCTTGAAATTTCCATGTTTGAAACCCAAAACCAATTCTCTTCATGATTGACTTCATAAGACAGAGTTTAGGGTTAGGTGTAGATATATACATGATTTTTCTGGTTTGAATATGTTTAGACCTTGTTTATCTACTTGAATGTTTACTATATGACATAATTAAGAAGGCTATGTGCTTTGGTTTTTCATTCTTTAGATTATTTGTCTGAATTTTTATGCCCATTTGAATCTTGTTCAAATCCTAGGTTTGACCAAGATTTAAATAAGTTTAAAACATGAAAGTGAAAAGGTAAGCATCGGTCCTTCTTACTCGCTCTAAAATGAAGCTTTTGGGAGGTTTTTAAAATTTCCATGTTTGAAACCCAAAACCACTTCTCTTCATGCTTGACTTCATAAGACGAAGTTTAGGGTCGATAGGGGGTAGATACATGATTTGTCTGGTTTGAATATGTCTAGACCTTGTTTATCAACTTGAATGCTTACTATATGACATAAGAAAACTATGTGCTTTGGTTTTTCATTTTTCTGACTTTTTTTGGAATTTTGATGCACATTTGAATCTTGGTCAAATCCTAGGTTTCACCAAGATTTAAACAAGTGTAGAACATGAAAATGAAAAGGGAAGCCTGTATCCTTCTTAGTCACCCTAAAATGAAGTTTTTTTGGAGGTTTTTGAAATTTCCATGTTTGAAACCCAAAACCACTTCTCTTCATGCTTGACTACATAAGACAAAGTTTAGGGTTAGGGGGTAGATACATGATTTTTCTTGTTTTAATGTGTCTAGACCTTGTTTATCAACTTTAATGCTTACTATATGACATACGAAAACCATGTGCTTTGGTTTTTCATTTTTCTGATTTTTTTGGAATTTTGATGCACATTTGAATCTTGGTCAAATCCTAGGTTTGACCAAGATTTAAACAAGTATAGAACATGAAAATGAAAAGGGAAGCATGTATCCTTCTTAGTTGCTCTAAAATGAATCTTTTGGGATGTTCATCTTGAAATTTCCATGTTTGAAACCCAAAACGACCATTCTTCATGCTAGACTTCATAAGATCGACAGGGGTATAGATCGATACATGATTTGTCTGGTTTGGATATATATATCTAGACCATCATGTTTATCAACTTGAATGCTTACGATATGACATACGAAGAATATGTGCTTTTGTTTTTTATTTTTTTATATTTTTTTGTGCCCATTTGTATCTTGGTCAAATCCTAGGTTTGACCAAGATTTAAACAAGTTTAAAACATGAAAATGAAAAGGGAAGCATGTATCCTTCTTAGTCACTCTAAAATGAAGTTTTTGGGAGGTTTTTGAAATTTCCATGTTTGAAACCCAAAACCACTTCTCTTCATGCTTGACTTCATAAGACAGAGTTTAAGGGTTAGGGGGTAGATACATGATTTGTCTAGTTTGAATATGTCTAGACCTTGTTTACCAACTTTAATGCTTACTATATGACATAAGAAGACTATGTGCGCTTTGGGTTTTCATTTTTCTATTTTTTTATTTTATGCAGATTTGAATCTTAGTCAAGTCCTAGATTCGACCAAGATTTAAACAAGTTTAAAACATGACAATGAAAAGGTAATTAATCCTGGATCCTTCTTAATTAACCAGTCAGTCTAATTAAAATGAAGCTTTTGGGAGGTTTTTGAAATTTCCATGTTTGAAACCCAAAACCACACTTCTCTGCTTCAATTCATGCCTGACTTCATATATAATTAAGACTGAGTTTAGGGTTAGGGGGTACATGATTTGCCTGGTTTGAATATGTCTAGACCTTGTTTATGAACTTGAAGGCTTACTATATGACATAAGAAGACTATGTGCTTTGTTTTTTTTATTTTTTTATTTTATGCCCATTTGAATATTGGTCAAATCCTAGGTTTGAGCAAGATTTAAACAAGTTTAAAACATGAAAATGAAAAGGTAAGCACGGATCCTTCTTAGTCACTCTAAAATGAAGCTTTTGGGAGGTTTTTGAAATTTCCATGTTTGAAACCAAAAACCACTTCTCCTCATGCTTGACTTCATAAGACAGAGTTTAGGGTTAATTAGGGGTAGATACATGATTTGTCTTATTTGAATATGTCTAGACCTTGTTTATCAACTTTCGAATGCTTACTATATATATATGTGACATAAGAAGACTATGTGCTTTTGTTTTTCATTTTTCTGATCTTTTTTAATTTTATGCCCATTTGAATCTTGGTCAAATCCTAGGATTGACAATGATTTAAACAAGTTTAAAATATGAAAATGAAAAGGTAAGCATGGATCCTTCTTAGTCAGTCACTCTAAAATGAAGCTTTTGATAGGTTTTTGAAATTTCCATGTTTGAAACCCAAAACAACTTCTCTTCATGCTTGACTACATAAGACAAAGTTTAGGGTTAGGGGGTAGATACATGATTTTTCTTGTTTGAATATGTCTAGACCCTGTTTATCAACTTTAATGCTTACTATATGACATAAGAAAACCATGTGCTTTGGTTTTTTCATTTTTCTGATTTTTTTTGGAATTTTGATGCACATTTGAATCTTGGTCAAATCCTAGGTTTGACCAAGATTTAAACAAGTATAGAACATGAAAATTAAAAGGGAAGCATGTATCCTTCTTAGTCGCTCTAAAATGAAGCTTTTGGGATGTTCTTGAAATTTCCATGTTTGAAACCCAAAACGACTTTTCTTCATGCTAGACTTCATAAGATCGACAGGGGGTAGATCGATACATGATTTGTCTGGTTTGGATATATCTAGACCTTGTTTATCAACTTGAATGCTTACGATATAACATAAGAAGACTATGTGCTTTTTTTTTTATTTTTATTTTTTTGTGCCCATTTGTATCTTGGTCAAATCCTAGGTTTGACCAAGATTTAAACAAGTTTAAAACATGAAAATGAAAAGGGAAGCATGTATCCTTCTTACTCACTCTAAAATGAAGTTTTTGGGAGGTTTTTGAAATTTCCATGTTTGAAACCCAAAACCACTTCTCTTCATGCTTGACTTCATAAGACAGAGTTTATGGGTTAGGGGGTAGATACATGATTTGTGTCGTTTGAATATGTCTAAACCTTGGTTATGAACTTGAATGCTGCTTACTATATGACATAAGAAGGCTATGTGTTTTATTTTTTCATTTTTTCTATTTTTTTAGAATTTTTATGCCCATCAACCAAGATTTAAACAAGTTTAAAACCTGAAAAATGAAAAAGTAAGTTTTGATCCTTCTTAATTATTAGTCAATCCAAAATGAAGCTTTTTTGGCAGATTTTTGGAATTTCCATGTTTGAAACCCAAAACCAATTCTCTTCATGCATGCTTGACTTCATAAGACAGAGTTTAGGGTTAGGGGGTAGATACATGATTTGTCTAGTTTGAATATGTCTAAACCTTGGTTATGAACTTGAATGATGCTTACTATATGACATAAGAAGGCTATGTGTTTTGGTTTTTCATTTTTTTAATTTTTTTAGATTTTTATGCCCATTTGAATCTTGGTCAAATCCTTGGTTTGACCAAGATTTAAACAAGTTTAAAACGTGAAAATGAAAAAGTAAGTTTGGATCCTTCTTAATTATTAGTCAATCCAAAATGAAGCTTTTTTGGCAGGCATTGTGCATATCGCCTTGAGAAACATCTTTGCGAGCTAGTGTATTAAATGTTTATTCACATATAATCGATTTTTTTACTTTATTAGTGCACACAATGACAGAATCGGCCAAATGTGTATGATTTTTGTGAAGGTGCTAGAAAAACAAGATGCACTACGATGAAACATGAAAGGAGGCAAGGGGAGGGATAGTGAAGAGGTGGGAGAGACCGAGAGAGGAACCGTAAGGTAATTAAATTGGGGCCAAAATGATTCCAACTTCCTAGGCATTGACCAACTTTGCCCCTCTTAACCCAACGTGGCAGTGAACCCGAGATATTTTTATTATAAGCAACAACTTCCTCTTACTCCGCTTCTCCGAAATGGTAAGAGAACCTCTCCAGCTTAAGTGACCAATCGACATAGCTATGGCCTTCCGACTTGGCACTGGTCGCCGCGCGCGTAGTCCTACCACCGACGAGGAAGCGGAGCATCAGCGCCGCCTTCGCTTCATCCATCGCGCACCAAGGCATAACCCGCCCGTTCTGCACTGGCCGGTTGTTCAGCCCGCGGTGGCGGCACTGGCCGTGGAGCCCCTCGCCAGCCGCTTCTCGTGCGGGCCGATGGATGCAGAGGCAGGGATCTCCCACGCAACCCCGCATGCGACGCCCGCTCGGCCCTGGCCGGCTTTTCCGCCCGCGCATGCCGCATGGTTTTCTTTGCCAGCAGGTGAGATCCCCTTCCCGGCCGGCGCGAACGATGCGGAGGCAGGGAGCTCCCGTGGCCAGCCGCCTAATCCGACCGCACTTCAGGCGGTGCCTGCCGTGGAGCCAGGCCATTCTTTCGAAGCGCATCACGGCGACGCCCTTTGCAGGAGCAACACCGCCAAGGATCTCGTATATAATGTGATGTTCCCGGCACTCTATAGATGCCGGGATGCTCTGCAAGCTTTCGTGCAGGCTAAGAATGCGGCGGCGGCAAATCCCAGGGACGCAGCATTGCAGTGGCGCGCCGATGAGGCTAAGGTGGCGCACGCTTTCCACCAGGCGTGCCTCGACAGGCTTAACATCCAGCACGGCTTCGTGCAACCGCCAAACGCCGCTCCAGCTAAGATCCAAAAATAATCCGGTGAGCATATCACTCCGGAGTAGAACAATCCAATTCTAGTACTGTATGAGTACTTTATTAGTGCACAAACCTGGCAAAATAAAAGGTGTGTTCTTTATGTGTGATGTAAATCTAAAAATTTGAAGGTTCTAGCAAAAATATTTCTTCACAAATATTCGATGTGTTTGCTTGGCCTTATCTATATATCCGGTGAGCATATATGGATGCCAAATCCTTTACAAACTTATATTTAACATATATGACCACATTTTTTAAGAGATCGATGTGCATGCATCTGTCTCGCCATGGTAAATTAATGAAACAAGTTGCATATTTGCCAGAATTCCAAACTTTGTGAGCAGTATAGAGATCGAGACCTTAACTAATTATTATGGGTAGGATGCATGCATGCATGACCATCAATTTTGTAGATATAGGTTCAAAGATTTGTTGATCTTAATCTGCAACTATATATGGATTTTTAAAGCTTTTTCCTAGTAATTAAACTCATAATTGAAATAATGTAGGATATGTAACTACATACATGCCATAAATTCTGACAGGAAATACTTGGACGTGCCTTGCGAGGGGTAACAAACAAGAACACAATGACCAAACTTCAAATGCCAATCCACCCAACGAGCTATACGATTGGCGTGTACAATCGATCGACTCCTTCTAATCAAATTTGAATACAATAGAAGAAGTTTAAAAAAGGTTCGAAATGAGATCAACTTGTGCATTGAGTCATCCTTTGTTATTTATTTGCTTGTAAAAATAGAAACATAGGCATATGAATGTATTCAAATAGAACACTTCACTTTTCAACGGGGAAGGGACCCGAAGGTCCCAGAAAAACAAAAAAAATTATTATTTACAATAGTAGTACTCCTTTGAGAAGGCAGTAGAAGAAGGATCCTCGAAGAACCAAATGCTTTTATTATCCACAGCTGTTCGGCTCTTTTCCTTCTCATGTAAGCTATCGCGCAATGATTATACTAATGGTCGGATGGTAGTACAACCATTCACGCAAACTTCTGCGCCCTTCGTCATGTCAGCATCGTATCCCAGTGTGCAAGCAGTCTGCTCGGATGAAATACTCCTAAGTACGTACGTTATTCCCTCCAAAGACACACCACACGGTATTCCCTCCAAAGACGCACCGTCGCCCCGATCTTCTCGAATGAAATACTCCAAAATACTTCTACGCCCTTCGTCATGTCAGCATCGTATCCCAGTGTGCAAGCAGTCTGCTATGAAATGGAGACGACATTTTGTTGAAAAGTGTTGGTGCATGCTATATATGAGAGTTTTTACAGCATTATTCTGATTTCCACAGAATGCATTAAATTTGGACGCGATGACACACTGACAAGAGTGGTTTAAACAAGGCCATTATTTTTATTATGTTATATTACTACAGTACTCCAAGGTAGCAGTAGTAGCCTTCGGTTGTACTCTGCTGGTCGCGCTGCCTCATTCGACCAAACTTTATTCTTCTTCTCATATATATATACAAAATACTGTCTGCCGAGGTTCGATGACCGCACCGTCGCCCCTCTCCGCGCCGCCGTCTTGGGCCGCACCACCATTCTCCCCGCCGAGTTCTCCCACGTCCCCGACGCACCACCATCAAGCACCACCGGACCGATCTTCGCAGGTATGTACATCTCCAACCTCCGGCGAGTAGAGAGGTTCATCGGTCATTTTGTTCGATATAACCTTAATTTGGGGATTGCAATGTGAGTAACTTACTGGGTTTTCTAGGAAATGAAAATGGCGTCGCTCGATGCCTACACTGCGTCGGCGGATACATGGAAAGCGGAGACGGATGCTCTGCATGCATCGGCGGAGACATGTAAAGCGGATGCCGATGCGGATGCGGAGGCGGAGGCAAAGGCGAAGGCGGTGGCTAGGACGGGCCCGGGCGCTGGCAAATGCTCGTATCGAAGCGGCATTTTGTTGGAAAGTCTTGGCGCGTGCTTCGAGAGTTTTGGCGGCGCAGCCGGGAGAACCGTCGGAGGCTTCGAAGCTGGCTGCTTTGAACGCGTTGAGAGCTTGGATGGATACTTCATCTAAGGCGGCGCTTTTTGCATATGATCATGACTCGTCAACCCCTTTGTAAGTTCTACCTTCCCCAACTGCAATGCGGTTAGATCTGGTGGATTGATTTTTTTTGCCCAAACCAGACGTGATGTGCATTGCGATGTTTTTGTATTTTTGATGATGCATTCTCCTTCTTTTGTAATTTGGGTGATTCATTATGGTTTTTAGGTAGTAATTTTTCTGATGCACTGTCCTCTTCAGGAATTTTTCATGGTGATTTTTTTTTTCTGTCAACCTAGCTAATGCTCTCTGCTCTTTAGCCAAAAGTTGGATGATGCATTATACTGTTTACATATATTTTACTCTGATGATGCATTTTGCTCTTTTAGCCTTTTAGGTAATTTTTCTGATTCCTTGAGCAGTGTGGGAAATTTTGATGAAGAATTTTGCTATCAACTTAGATGATGCATTGTGCTGTTTACATTTTATTACCTATATCAAAGCTAACCCCATCTGATGTTACCACAGCGTTTTGGGTCCTGTAGATGTCTCCTTTTCCTCCAATCGTGTTGACACGTTAGCAAATTATTACTGTAGATGCGAGATTGCGTTCCGTTGGTGCGTCCTATTTTCGTGGTGTTTTTGCATTGTCCTGTTTACATTATTTTGATTTTGCTGATGCATTGTGCTGTTCACATTATTTTGATTTTGCTGATGCATTGTCCTGTTTACATTATTTTGATTTTGCTAATGCATTGTGCTGTTTACACTATTTTGATTTTGCTGATGCACCGTGCAGTTTAGGAAACTTTGATGATGAATTAGATGATGCATTTTGCTGTTTAGTCAAATTAGATGTTGCATTTTGTTTAAAAAATTAGGTGATGCAATGTGTTGTTTACATAATTTTGACGATGCATCGTGCGATTTGCGTAATCCTACCAGCCTCAGTCGAAGGACACCCACAACAATCAACAATCTGCCTGAAGATGTAGTCTCTCAGATTCTTGTAAGGCTTCCTCCCCATCCATCCTGCTTACTAGCTGCATCAGGCACCAAGAAAGCATGGAGGCAATGTATGGGAAGCAATTATTTCAGAAAGCTAACTGTGTCACACAATGGAGGAAACCCATTGCTAGGATTTTTCACCAACAACTCCGAGGACAATCGATTCATCACAGAGCATGATCTTCACCCGGCCATCTTGCAGATGCTGGCAATCCCGTCTGAAGTGAACGGTCCCAAAATCTATGTCCTGGGATGCCGAGATGGTATGGTGCTTCTCCATTCTAATGTATCCGGTGGGTATATATCAGTCTGGGATCCAATTAGGCAAGTTCTCACAGCGATACCAGAACCACCATTGTGGCGCAATCACACAATTGAAAGCAATGCTCAATTCTCTGTTCGAGAAACAACTCTGAACCGTTTACACATTGTTGCAAGTTCTCGGTTGTTTGGATAACAACTAAAAGTTACGATGCACAGGCTCATATCTACTCACCAGATTCAAAAGAATGGGAGTTTCTAGCTCGATCAACTCCGATGCTGTCAGAGATTGACCGTAGACCAGCAACTCTCATAGGGGGTATTTTGTACTGGCCAACGAAGTCTAGATATATCATTGAGCTTGACCATGTAAAGAAGGCTCTGAAATATATTCAGTGCCCTCATGAGACGCATGATATATTCATGCTTAACATTAACATCTTCAAGGGACATAATGGAGATGTTGCCCTTGCTGTTATAAGAGACTTCACCCTACAAACATGGGCCAGTACAAGATCATCAACAGGAGATCACGAGTCATGGACATGTCATATAAATTTTGAATTGGATACTTTTCTTGGCCTTGACACATCATTTCCATACAATTGGAAACATTCAGTAAGGTTACTCTGCGTATTTGAGGACAAAAATGAGCTGGTTGTAAGGGCAAAGGAGGGAGTATTCCAATTAGATATGAGCAACTGGCAGTGGAGAAAGTACAATTCTGCTAGACGTTGGTGCACTTTACATCCCTACTCAGTTAGACCGGGTTAGTCATTCATATGTAACCTTTGCATTCATTTACATATGACTTTTGCTGATCAATTTGTTCATTTCCTGACAGTAACCAACCTGATCCAGAGTGCAACATCAAGGACACGAAAAAGAACGCGCTGTCAGGAACCCATCTAATTCAAAGTTCAACATCCATAAGAGAAAAGGAAGTCGCATATGAAGGAGCAAGGCTTGTTTGGGCAAGAAGTGATAGCCCGGCTTTTGTTTGGTCTGATGTCTTTTAGTTTTCGTTCTGGTGGAAATGTCGTTGCACCATTTTTTTGTACTGCAGCTCCATAGTGGTAGCTGCTAGTACGTTGGCGCTGTCCGACGTCTGCTTGTTTTGGGGGCATAAATATGCCACGAAACCTTTGTTTTATGTGATCAAACGGTCATCTCTGCATGTATATGTTCGGGTTCTGATGAAACCTTTTTTGTGATCTGTACATATATTTCAGTCAGTCTGTGTTTTGTTTTATGATGGGCAGGAGTATTTGTTTTACTACACCATTGTTTATCCGAATTGTATTACTCACTCTATTCAAAAAGTTAGCGGCTCACCTTTTTCCTTCAAGATACGGATGTATCTACACACTAAAAACAGATATAGATGAAACCATCTCTAGACAAAGTTTAGTCACTTATGTATGGACGGGGGTAGTATTATTTATGTTGTGCTCCCAAAACAAGAAAACGTCGGACATCGCCTGTTTAAAGTTCATATGTGTAATCTTATTCCCTTTGGAAGTTAAGCATTAAACTCCCGTGGTGGTCTTGTGATGTATTACTCTTTTGATGCATTTGTGATGTAGTAGTACTTTTTTTTGAAATGGTATAGTACTATCTAAGAAGAGTACTCCCTCCGATTCACATTCATTTTACACCAAGAAATATGGATCGGAACGAGGGAGTAAATTAAACATGGCATCTCGTGCATGAAGCTTGACAGATCGATCAGGTTGGCTAGAATGGCAATACAATGCTCCTCATTAGGCAAATGCATGCCATGTACAATAGTATACATCCAGTAAAGAAGTCTATACTGACATAAAAAAGACTACATTGGGGATGAGAGTCAATTGGGGCATCTACAATACATAAAATCTTGCTTGTAGCTGATTTTGGCTAAGAGGGTTTTACTCACATTAGACGTGCCACTTTCCTTGTCTGCAAAACAAGTTCCAATAAAGGAAGAGGAAAGAAGAGGACATTGTGGGCGAGATTGAACACCTTTTTATGTGTTAAGCTGAGGCCTTGTTTAGCTGAGGATTTCGACTTAGGCCTAACAGCTCAGCACACCCACAAATAAATTTCCTTGCGCGCACCACTGTCAGCAACAATAACAAAATTAGCACGCAAGATTAAGAACGAAGTGAATTTAAGTAACTTGGTTAGCTTTTCAAGCAATATATTTAGAGAAAGAGCACACATGTTCGGCTATAAATAATCGTAAGAGAAGAACAATAAATCTAAGGCACCCCACTTCATATGCAGAAGGGGCGCGACAATGCATGGATTCATACCTTGAGTCGACTTTGGCTCGTAGAAGGGCGGTCGCACCTCGAGGATGCCGGTGACGTCTCCACCTCGATCTCACATGTGACTTCTTCTCGGTGGGCGGTGCGCCACACCATGTAGAAGATCTATCAAAAGAGGAGAGCCTGATGACGCTACCGACGCATCAACCTTGATAGCACCGGCATGTTGCTCCGCACCGAGATGCGCCACATGCAAGATTTAGCGGGTGCACCAATTTTAGAGATATGTCATAATCGTTGTAACAAATTTCAACGTGATGATGATTTGATCCTGCACTCGGCCTTGAACATAAGTACTAGTACAGTCTCACAATTTTTTTATCATTATACTTTGCGAGATTTAGCGGATGCGCCAAATTCAGAGATAGATCATGATCATATGGTAACACAATTTTCAATGTAATGATGATTTGATGTTGCACTCGACCTTGAACATAAGTACTAGTACGGTCTCACAATTTTGTATCATTATACTTTGCAAGTTTTAGCGGATGCGCCCATTTAGAGGATCATGGTAACTAATTTTCAACGTGATGATGATTTGATGTTGCACTCAACCTTGAACAGAAGTACTATTACTATCTTACAATTTCTTTATCATTATACTTTGCAAGATTTAGCGGATGCGCCAAATTCAGAGATAGATTAAGAACTTTACAAGTGGTTTTAGGTTTCAAACATGAAAAATTCATTAACCTCCCAAAAACTTCATTTTACAGTGATTAAGAAGGATACATGCTTCCCTTTTCATTTCATGTTTTAAACTTGTTTAAATTATCTTGGTCAAACATAGGATTTGACAAGATTCAAATGGGCATCAAAATTAAAAAAAAACAGAAAAATGAAAAACAAAAGCAAATAGTGTTCTTATGTCATATAGTAAGAATTAAAGTTGATAAACAAGGTCTAGACATAATCAAAGCAGACAAATCATGTATATGTCTACCCTAACCCTAAACTCTGTCTTATGAAGTCAACCATGGAAATTTTAAGAACATCCCAAAAGCTTCATTTTAGAGTGACTAAGAAGGATACAGACTTCCCATTTCATTTTCATGTTTTAAACTTCTTTAAATCTTGGTCAAACCTAGGATTTGACCAAGATTCAAATAAGTTAAAAACATGACAATGAAAAGGTAAGCATCGATCCTTCTCAGTCGCTCTGAAATGAAGCTTTTGGGAGGTTTTTGAAATTTCCATGTTTAAAACCCAAAACCACTTCTCTTCATGCTTGACTTCATAAGACAGAGTTTAGGGTTAGGGCTTAGGGGTAGATACATGATTTTTCTGGTTTGAATATGTCTAGACCTTGTTTATCAATTTGAATGCTTACTATATGACATATGAAGGCTACGTGCTTTGGTTTTTCATTCTTTCAATTTTTTTCTGAATTTTTATGCCCATTTGAATCTTGGTCAAATCCCAGGTTTGACCAAGATTTAAACAAGTTTAAAACATGACAATGAAAAGGTAATTAATCCTGGATCCTTCTTAATTAATCAGTAAGTCTAATTAAAATGAAGCTTTTGGGAGGTTTTTTAAGTTTACATGTTTGAAACCCAAAACCACACTTCTCTTCATGCTTGACTTCATATATGAGATAGATTTTAGGGTTAGGGGGTACATGATTTGTGTGGTTTGAATATGTCTAGACCTTGTTTATGAACTTGAATGGTTAATTACTATATGACATAAGAAGACTATGTGCTTTGGTTTTTTATTTTTTATTTTATGCCCATTTGAATATTGGTCAAATCCTAGGTTTGACCAAGATTTAAACAAGTTTAAAACATGAAAATGAAACGGTAAGCCTGGATCCTTCTTAGTCACTCTAAAATGAAGCTTTTGGGAGGTTTTTGAAATTTCCGTGTTTGAAACCAAAAACCACTTGTCTTCATGCTTGACTTCATAAGACATAGTTTAGGGGTTACGGGGTAGATACATGATTTGTCTAGTTTGAATATGTCTAGACCTTGTTTATCAACTTTTAAATGCTTACTATATATATGACATAAGAAGACTATATGCTTTTGTTTTTCATTTTTTTGATCTTTTTTAATTTTATGCCCATTTGAATCTTGGTCAAATCCTAGGTTTGACAATGATTTAAATAAGTTTAAAATATGAAAATGAAAAGGTAAGCATGGATCCTTCTTAGTCACTCTAAAATAAAGCTTTTGGGAGGTTTTTGAAATTTCCATGTTTGAAACCCAAAACCACTTCTCTTCATGCTTAACTACATAAGACAAAGTTTAGGGGTAGGGGTAGATACATGATTTTTCTTGTTTGAATATGTCTAGGCCTTGTTTATCAACTTTAATGCTTACTATATGACATAAGAAAACTATGTGCTTTGGTTTTTCATTTTTCTGTTTTTTTTTTGGAATTTCGATGCACATTTGAATCTTGTATAATCCTAGGTTTGAGCAAGATTTAAACAAGTAAAAAACATGAAAATGAAAAGGGAAGAATGTATCCTTCTTAGTCACTCTAAAATGAAGTTTTTGGGATTTTTTTGAAATTTCCATGTTTGAAACCCAAAACCATGCACTTCTCTTCATGCTTGACTTCATAAGACAGAGTTTAGGGGTTAAGGGGTAGATACATGATTTGTCTAGTTTGAATATGTCTAGACCTTGTTTATTGACGTTAATGTTTACTATATGACATAATTAAGAAGACTATGTGCTTTGGTTTTTCATTTTTCATTTTATGCCCATTTGAATCTTGGTCAAATCCTAGATTTGACCAGGATTTAAACAAGTTTAAAACATCAAAATGAAAACGTAAGCCTTGATCCTTCTTAGTCACTCTAAAATGAAGCTTTTGCGATGTTCTTGAAATTTCCATGTTTGAAACCCAAAGCGACTTCTCTTCATGCTAGACTTCATAAGATCGACAGGGGGTAGATATACATGATTTGTCTGGTTTGAATATATCTAGACCTTGTTTATCAACTTGAATGCTTACGATATGACATAAGAAAACTATGTTCCTTGGTTTTTCATTTTTCTGATTTTTTTAAATTTTGATGCCCATTTGAATCTTGGTCAAATCCTAGGATTGACCAAGATTTAAAGAAGTTTAAAACATGAAAATGAAAAGGGAAGCATGTATCCTTCTTAGTCACTCTAAAATGAAGTTTTTGGGAGGTTTTTGAAATTTCCATGTTTGAAACCCAAAACCACTTCTCTTCATGCTTGACTTCATAAGACATAGTTTAGGGGTTAGAGGGTAGATACATGATTTGTATGGTTTGAATATGTCTAGACCTTGTTTATCAACTCTAATGATTACTATATGGCATAACAATACTATGTGCTTTGGTTTTTCATTTTTCTATTTTTTTGAATTTTCTGCCCATTTGAATCTTGGTCAAATCCTAGGTTTGACCAAGATTTAGACAAGTTTAACACGTGAAAACGAATAAGTAAGCCTGATAATCCCATTTGTTGACTCATTTAACTAGTTAATCCCATTTGCTGACTCTCTGTTGACCATCCACTTGAGGTAAAACTGAGTATATTGCACTAGCCAGTATTAGTACTCAAGGGGAAAACTGAGCACACACAAAATGCTAAATTTCCAGGGTTAGACTCGAGTACGCGTGTTGCGGTGCAGAAGTGGAAGACGTGCAATTGTTGACGCGTAGATGCAGGTCGCGGTGCAGAAGTCGAAGACGTGCAATCGTGGAGCGTGTCGCGTTGTAGAAGCCCAAGACGTGCAGACGTTCAATAGTGGACGCGTAGGACGCGGGTTGCATGAACCACCCCTCGCCTTTATAGACGCATCCTCGCACTATCTCTGTCACTCTCACTAGCTCATGCAACGCCTCCTCTCACGTCCCATCATCTTCTCCAAAGCAAAAAACCCTCTCCCTCTCTGCCGGCGAGATGGCCAAGGAGAATGCGAATCCCATCGTCCATGACGCCGTCGGCTCCAAGCGCGACGCCTCCCTCTTCGACGCCGTCCCCTCAACGGACGTCGCCGCCGCCGGTGGCGGTCGGATCCCGCCGGGATGGGACCCCTATGAGGAGGTGCCGTACATCTCGCCTCCGAACCCCTACGACACCTGCATGGATGACCCATGGAACGAGGTAACTATGGTTTGCTCCCTTTTTTGTTCCCCAATCCTCTTTGAACCCTATTTTTGCTGGTTCCCATAGTAACTATTAGTGCCGATCTGTAGATGGATGAGTATTGGGTTAATATTTGCGCCGATTTTATTCCATTTTGCTTCGATCCCTTCTTGATTTTGCTTAAGATTTGGAGTTCGACCGTTCGGTTAATTTATGCAAGTAATAATAAGATCTCAATCAGTTAATTTATGCAAGTAATCATGGGATCTCAATCAGTTACTTTATGCACGAATCAAAAGATATCAACCATTTAATTTTGCAAATAATCTGGAATCTGTTCAAATTCAGATCTGGAATCTGTTTCTTTGCCTATGATGAATCGTTGGGCAAAAAAATTCACAGGGAGGTTTCAGTGAACCATTGCTGTGTACAAATCTGTTGTGCATGAGCTTTGGTTCACTGACTCCATCCCTGTAGACATATAATAGTGTCTACTCTAACAGAGGCTGGCTCTGTTTTTCCTTACTTTGTTATCATGCACGTTAGTCATCGTTTCAACTCATTCACTCATAGTTCCCGTTTGATATGGATCAGCTGTCTGGCAGCGACGTTGGCAGCGACGAAGAGGACCAACACGTCAAGACTCGCCAGGTGCTGCAGAGGCTGCAGGTCGGCCAGTACGTCTCCTACTTCACCAAGGGTGTCTACAGGTGCCCCTTCTGCACTAGGAGACTCGGCGGCACTGACTTCAACTGCCTCCTCACGCATGCCGAGAACATCGGCAACACCTTTCCCAAGGTCGGCATGATGGTGAACCCCTACTCCTTCCGCGCCAAGCACAAGGCGCTCGGCATGCACCTCCGCAGCGTCCAGCGGGTGGAGATCTCCGCCGGGCGCATGCCTCCGCTCAAGCCCAAGGCTCCCAAGGGGAGCAACAAGTGGAGGCAGAGGCAAATGGGGTAGGCGGAGTCTTGTACGTGTGCTGCTGCTGCTGCAAAGCAGCTTCTATTTTGTTGTTAGCTAGGGATCCCTTATTGTTATGTTGTTAGTATGATGGTGTTGTGAAGAACCTCGAACCTGTTACTATGTTGGCTGCTGTGTATGCAGCTTATTATCTAGGGAGGGATCCCTATTATCTATCCCTATTCTACTATATTTTGTTGGCCCTACTTTGTTTTCTCGATTTACTATGACCGTGAATTTGTCGTACATTACCCTGGAGATTTGCTTCTAGATTTAACTAGAGTACATACATATGGAGCAGAGGGAGTACTCCTACTAGATTTGCTGCCATATTGGGCAAACAACGAGGGCCAAAAGGCACAAATAATTATTGAAGAAAGACAGAAATGCAAGCTTCTCTAGATTTGATACTAATTTGGTGAAAAAAGACAAAAAGAGAAGGGGAAAAGGTGCTCTTAAAAATGCCAATTTGCGCCGAGAGAGACAGAACCCAGCTCCTGCTCACGTACAACCAAACGCGGTCACGTCCTGTCCCACGCGGTCCCTTTCTACTAGCCCCACGCGACGCGACCCCACACGACGCAGCCCCACACGTCAGCACCGAACGGTCAACTAAACGGGAAACCTCCCGTCTGAGCTCCTTCTGCGGGTTACATATAAGGGCTTGGGGAAAACCGAGGAAAAACATAAGAGAAACTCCAATAGTATAGCCGGTTGTTGGCTATAAGCAAAATGCCATGTCATCTATAGCCAACATATAGCCAACAAGTACAATAGTTGGCTATAAGAATGTACAGTACTACTTTTTCAATGGATGCCCACCTTTCATTCACACACCTTGCCTAGGAGCACGTGCTAGAGCTAGCTCTTGCGTAAGAGCCCACTCACATCTCTCTCCTCTTCTCTCTCCTCCAACTAGACACAAATATATTATTTTAATCCTTGCAGCCAGCTGACTAGACCTTATTGTACTTGCTCTAAGGCAATCTTATTGACTAATATAGCTGCTTAATTAATAAAAGGATTAGCTACAACGTGCTCAGTTTGCCCATTTATTAAGGTATAAGACTGGCGAGTTTGCAAAACAAGTTCCAATAAAGGAAGAGGAAAGAAGAGGACATTGTGGGCGAGATTGAACACCTTTTTTATGTGTTAAGCTGAGGCCTCGTTTAGCTGAGGATTTCGACTTAGGCCTAATAGCTCAACACACCCACAAATAAATCTCATTGCGCGCACCACCGTCAGCAAAAATAACAAAATTAGCACGCAAGATTAAGAACAAAGTGAATTTAAGTAACTTGGTTAGCTTTTCAAGCAATATATTCAGAGAAAGAGCACACATGTTCAGCTCGAAATAATTGTCAGAGAAGAACAATAAATCTAAGGCACCCCACTTCATCGGCAGAAGGGCGCGACAGCGCATGGATTCATACCTTGAGTCGACGCTGGCTCGTAGAAGGGCGGCCGCGCCTCGAGGATGCCGACGACGTCTCCACCTCGGTCTCACATGTGACTTCTTCTCGGCAGGCGGTGCGTCGCGCTATGTAGAAGATCTATCAAGAGAAGAGAGCCCGATGACGCTACCGACGCCTCAACCTTGATATCACCGATCTGTTGCTCCGCACCGAGATGCGCCATGTGGAAGATTTAGCGGATGCGCCAATTTTAGAGATATGGCATGATCGTTGTAACAAATTTCAACGTGATGATGATTTGATCCTGCACTCGGCCTTGAACATAAGTACTAGTACAGTCTCACAATTTTTTATCATTATACTTTGCGAGATTTAGCGGATGCGCCAAATTCAGAGATAGATCATGATCATGGTAACACAATATTCAATGTAATGATGATTTGATGTTGCACTCGACCTTGAACATAAGTACTAGTACAGTCTCACAATTTTGTATCATTATACTTTGCAAGTTTTAGCGGATGCGCCCATTTTCAGTGGATCATGGTTACAAATTTTCAACGTGATGATGATTTGATGTTGCACTCGACCTTGAACAGAAGTACTACTACTGTCTTACAATTTCTATATCATTATACTTTGCAAGATTTAGCGGATGCGCCAAATTCAGAGATAGATCATGATCATGGTAACAAATTTTCAATGTGATGATGATTTGATGTTGCACTCGGGCTTGAACAGAAGTACCGTCTCACAAATTCTTTATCATTATACTTTGCAAGATATAGCGGATGCGCCAATTTCAGAGATAGATCATGATCATGGTAACAAATTTTCAACGTGATGATGATTTGCTGTTGCACTCGGCCTAGAAGAGAAGTACTAGTACGGTCTCACAATTCTTTTTATCATTATACTTTGCAAGATCTAGCGGATACACTAATTTCAGAGATAGATGATGATCATGGTACTGACCGATATTCAAGGTGATGATGATTTGATTTTGCACTCGGCCTTGAACAGAGGTACTAGTACGGTCTCACAATTTTTTATCATTATACTTGGACCTTAGCCAAATTCAAAATCTCATAGCGGCAAAACTTCCCGCCCACAAAATACAAAAATTTCACACGCTTCCAAATTCCCATTCTACCCCTGTGGAGATGACAGCAAAGTCGGTTGGTGGGGGGTATGCCCATCATTTTTTGGATCACCACCTCCCTAGCCCGGAAACCCTCCCAAAAAAAATTCATTTCCCTCAGACCACCCACCGGAACTTCCCAAGTCCCTCTCTCTCCCACCTCCACGACCACCGCACCGGAACATCCCCGCCGGACTTCCCTGGCCTACCCGAGCCCTCGCGATCCTCGTCATCCGGCTGCCTGCCGGAGCCGCTTCATCGACGCCTTCATCAACCGGACCGGATCATCCCCGCCAAACCTCGAAACCATATGCTCATCCAGCAGTCTACCGCAGTCGCTTCAGCTGAGCCGCTTCGCCGGATCCGTCGTCCACCGCATCGGATCTTGCTCACGGACACCGCTGTGCATGAACCGGATCTGCTTCACCGGCGCCGTGCATGATCTAAACTCTTCTACTGTCACTTTTCTATTGCTTGCCTGCAAGTTCTTGTTTAATCTTGGGGGAACCTGTTTGTGCTAACGACGCGCCGTTACATTTTTGCAGATGAGATGAGTAACCATGAAGTGTAATGGCCTTCTCTCTAACCCCAAGTAGCACATGTAGCGTACTTCATCACCGGATCTATCAACCCCAGGAAGATCTGTTGTGACTCCCACAGAGTGCTTCTCCTAATGTAAGTCCGTTGTTTTAGCGCCATGTTCTGGGTTCAGATGCTTGTTTGTCTGAAGATCTTTTAGTTCATTCCTAGCTATGACCGTAACACCTTGCTATTTTCTAGTTCATTGCTAACTTTAAGCGATTGAACATTTTGGTTTGCATTCCCTGCTCTGTAGATGTAGCCATCATAACTTCTATCTTGCTCAGTCGTTGTTACAAAAATTATAGGTATTATAGTAACATCCTGCTATTATTTAGTTCATGGCCAATTTTAAGTAATTGCACATGTTGGTTCGCATTCCCTGCTCTATAGCTTTTGGCATCGTAACTTCTATATTTGGTTTACATTGCCTGCTCTGTAGATCTAGCCATCATAACTTTATCTTGCTCAGTCGTTGTTACAAAAATTATGGCCTGCTACTATGTTGTTTGTGCCAATTTTTTACTCCATGAATATGTTGGCTTGCATTCCCTGTACTACAGGTGATGCCATTGTTTTGTATCTACTTCATTGTAAGCTAACAAAGTAAGAACTTAGTTTGGCATGCTATCACTCTGCTATCTAGCCTGTAGTACAAATAAACTTGTCATACTACTAGATAATAATTTTGCGTGCCATCTTGTTCTTCAAAAGCTGCATTATTGACTTGTTTCTCTGACTTGGCATGACGCTCACATATGGAATGCTGAACATATTGGTTTGCATTCCCTCTTATACAAGTTCACATGTGATCCCACTATATTCTGTATCTGGTCCATCCTAAGCTCTAGCATTAACTATCCTCTATGTGTTGCTCATTACAAGTTTATATCCTGAAACATCTTGATTTGCATCCCCTTCACTATAAGTTCAGGAGTATTATTTAGTTCACGGCCAAAATGAAGTAATTGCACTTGGCACATGTTGTTTCACATTCCCTCCTCTTTAGCTTTTGCCATCGTAACTTCTATTTTTGGTTTACATTCCCTGCTCTGTAGATGTAGCCATCATAACTTCATCTTGCTCAGTCGTTGTTACAAAATTTATAGCCTGCTACTATGTTGTTCATGCCAATTTTGTACTCCCTGAACATGTTGGTTTGCATGGGACTCGACAGTAGTAAGTCTGCTGTTTCATTCTAACATGCTCTGTTATATTGGCTGTTGGTATGCGGCATGCACTCTTTGTTTGCTTATTGTGCGCATTACAATGATCTTGTTATAACGATGAAATGATGAGTTCCAAATTCTTTGGCAAACAATATTGTAGTGTCTTTGCCTTTCCATTGTTGCTGTCTTAACTTCTAATGTCTTTGTTTCAGATATAGGTGCTGCATGGACAACTTAAAAGATTGCCGGATCGCTTCATTGTATTGCTAGGTTTAATTACCATTCAATTTCTCTGGGTTCTGTAATATTTTTTCAAAGCCTTGCAGCTGATGTAATATTTAGTTAGTTTTTATAGTTCTTTCGCGCATTTTTCTTTGGTGCTTGTGGTAAGTGAGGCTATCCGACAGAAATCAATGCTGCGTAAATATTCTCAGTATCTAAATCACGAATTCCCATCCCTTAAACGGCCCAATTAAGCGAAATCACATATGTGCCGGCCCGCAAAATCCTAAAGCGCCTATTATGCTGGCATATAAATAGCAACTAAACGGGCTGGCCCACTTACTTATTAGGCCAGCCCACTTGAATTACGGTGGACCCCACACTCTAATTGGGCCGGCCCACTTGATTTAAGGTGGACCCCTCCCACTACTGGGTCGGCCCACTAACTAGTTGGGCCAGCCCAATTGCTTTTGTGATGGACCACACGTACTAAATGGGCCGGCCCTTTAAGAGGAAAGTGGGACCCACCTGCGTTTTTTGGCCCGGCCCACTATCTTGTTGGGCCGGCCCACTTGCTATATGGTGGACCCTACATACTAAATGGGCCGGCCCTTTAACAGGAAAGTGGGACCCACCTGTGCTTTTGGCCCGGCCCACTATCTTGTTGGGCCGGCCCACTTGCTACATGGTGGACCCCACATACTAAATGGGCCGGCCCTTTAACTGGAAAGTGGGACCCACCTGTGCTTTTGGGCCAGCCCACTTGCTGTATGGTGGACCCCACATACTAAATGGGCCGGCCCTTTAACTGGAAAGTGGGACCCACCTGTATTTTTGGCCCGGCCCACTATTTTGTTGGGCCGGCCCACTTGCTATATGGTGGACCCCACATACTAAATGGGCCGGCCCTTTAATAGGAAAGTGGGACCCACCTGTGCTTTTGGCCCGGCCCACTAGCTTGTTGGGCCGGCCCATTTGATCCAATGTGGACCCCACGTACTAAATGGGCCGGCCAGATAGCAGGAAAGTGGGACCCACATGCTAATTGGGCCGGCCCAATAACTTGTTGGGCCGGCCCACTTGCTTTAAGGTGGACCCCACTTGGTAAATGGGCCGGCCCGATAACAGGAAAGTGGGTCCCACATGTCTTGTGGGCCGGCCCTTTTGCTTGTTGACCGGTCAAACGAGTGCATTCAGCTCGGTCCACATGCTTAGTGGGCCGGCCCATTAAAGTTTTGACCAGTCAACTTTAGAGGTTAGGCCCGGCCCACGTAACTAATGGACCAGCCCAGCTATATAGTTGACCGGTCAAACTAAGTCAGCTGGCCCGGCCAGCAAACTTAATGGGCCGGCCCGCTTAAGACGTGGCAGGCCTCGTGTGGGCCTACCATCTACCACGGGGTTTCAGCCGGTTAACGCCGTTAACTGCCAGTTAACGGCGTCTGCCATGTGTCAGTTTGCATGACGTCAGCAGTCAACAGGCTCCCGGAAACACTTGGGCAATGGTCCGATTTTCCGTGGCGGAAGGGAGCCCAAGCGCGACGGACCGAAAAAATCGTCGTAGGACTTTGCCTGACGCAGTTTCGACAACAGAACCCATATCGTTGGGTGATGTCTACGCCCCCTCCTTTTCCTGTAGACAGTGTTTGGCCTCCAAGAGCAGAGGTTTGTAGAACAGCAGCAAGTTTCCCTTAAGTGGATCACCCAAGGTTTATCGAACTCAGGGAGGAAGAGGTCAAAGATATCCCTCTCATGCAACCCTGCAACCACAAAGCAAGAAGTCTCTTGTGTCCCCAACACACCTAATAGGTGCACTAGTTCGGCGAAGAGATAGTGAAATACAGGTGGTATGAATAAGTATGAGCAGTAGTAACGGTGCCAGAAAAGTGCTTGCTGGCGTGTAGTTGATGGTGGTAATATTGCAGGCAGTACAGATACAGTAAAACAGTAAACAAGCAGCGATAGCAGTATTTAGGAACAAGGCCTAGGGATCATACTTTCACTAGTGGACACTCTCAACATTGATCACATAACAGAATAGATAAATGCATACTCTACACTCTCTTGTTGGATGATGAACACCATTGCGTAGGATTACACGAACCCTCAATGCCGGAGTTAACAAGCTCCACAATATTCAATGTTCATATTTAAATAACCTTAGAGTGCAAGATAGATCAACACAACCAAACCAAGTACTAACATAGCATGCACACTGTGACCATCACACTATGAAAGGAGGAATAGATCACATCAATACCATCATAGTAATAGTTAACTTCATAATCTACAAGAGATCACAATCATAGCATAAACCAAGTACTTCATGATGCACACACTGCCAACATTACATCATGGAGGAGGAATAGACTACTTTAATAACATCACTAGAGTAGCACATAGATGAATTGTGATACAAAACTCATATGAATCTCAATGATGTAAGGCAGCTCATGAGATCATTGTATTGAAGTACATAGGAGAGAGATTAACCACATAGCTACCGGTACAGCCCCGAGCCTCGATGGAGAACTACTC
Organism: Lolium perenne; assembly: GCF_019359855.2. NCBI lineage: Eukaryota > Viridiplantae > Streptophyta > Magnoliopsida > Poales > Poaceae > Lolium > Lolium perenne. Next base: position 29,220,656 of record NC_067246.2, on the reverse strand, counting down.
CATCCTCATGGGAGACAGCAGTGTTGATGAAGATGGCGGAGGTGTCGATGGAGAAGCCTTCCGGGGGCACTTCCCCGTCCCGGCGGCGTGCCGGAACAGAGACTCCTGTCCCCCAGATCTTGGCTTTGCGATGGCGGCGGCTCTGGAAGGTTTCTCGTACCGTGGCTTTTTCCGTATCGAGGTTTTAGGTCGAGGGGCTTTATATAGGTGAAGAGGCGGCGTCAGAAGGTCGAAGGGGCGCCGACACTATAGGGGGGCACGGGCCCCCCTAGGCCGCGCCGGCCTAGGGTTTGGTGGGCCTGTGCCCCTCCTCTGGCGGTTCTCGTGTGTTCTGGATGCTTCCGGGCAAAATAGGAACCTGGGCGTTGATTTCGTCCAATTCCGAGAATATTTCCTTACTAGGATTTCTGAAACCAAAAACAGCAGAAAACAGCAACTGGCACTTCGGCATCTTGTTAATAGGTTAGTTCCAGAAAATGCACGAATATGACATAAAATGTATATAAAACATGTAGATATTATCAATAATGTGGCATGGAACATAAGAAATTATTGATACGTCGGAGACGTATCAGCATCCCCAAGCTTAGTTTCTGCTCGTCCCGAGCAGGTAAACGATAAACAAAGATAATTTCTGGAGTGACATGCCATCATAACCTTGATCATACTATTGTAAACACATGTAATGAATGCAGCAATCCAAGACAATGGTAATGACATGAGTAAACAAATGAATCATATAGCAAAGACTTTTCATGAATAGTACTTCAAGACAAGCATCAATAAGTCTTGCATAAGAGTTAACTCATAAAGCAATAATTCGAAGTAAAGACATTGAAGCAACACAAAGGAAGATTAAGTTTCAGCGGTTGCTTTCAACTTATAACATGTATATCTCATGGATATTGTCAATGTAGAGTAATATAATAAGTGCAATATGCAAGTATGTAGGAATCAATGCAAAGTTCACACAAGTGTTTGCTTCTTGAGGTGGAGAGAGATAGGTGAACTGACTCAACAATAAAAGTAAAAGAATGGTCCTTCAACGAGGAAAGCATCGATTGCTATATTTGTGCTAGAGCTTTTATTTTGAAAACATGAAACAATTTTGTCAACGGTAGTAATAAAGCATATGAGTTATGTAAATTATATCTTACAAGTTGCAAGCCTCATGCATAGTATACTAATAGTGCCCGCACCTTATCCTAATTAGCTTGGACTACCGGATCATCGCAATACACATGTTTTAACCAAGTGTCACAATGGGGTACCTCCATGTCGCCTGTACAAAGGTCTAAGGAGAAAGCTCGCATTTTGGATTTCTCGCTTTTGATTATTCTCAACTTAGACATCCATACCGGGACAACATGGACAACAGATAATGGACTCCTCTTTAATGCATAAGCATGTGGCAACAATTACTGTTCTCATATGAGATTGAGGATATATGTCCAAAACTGGAACTTCCACCATGATTCATGGCTTTAGTTAGCGGCCCAATGTTCTTCTCTAACAATATGTATGCTCCAACCATTAAGGTGGTAGATCTCTCTTACTTCAGACAAGACGGACATGCATAGCAACTCACATGATATTCAACAAAGAGTAGTTGATGGCGTCCCCAGAAACATGGTTATCGCACAACAAGCAACTTAATAAGAGATAAAGTGCATAAGTACATATTCAATACCACAATAGTTTTTAAGCTATTTGTCCCATGAGCTATATATTGCAAAGGTGAATGATGGAAATTTTAAAGGTAGCACTCAAGCAATTTACTTTGGAATGGCGGAGAAATACCATGTAGTAGGTAGGTATGGTGGACACAAATGGCATAGTGGTTGGCTCAAGGATTTTGGATGCATGAGAAGTATTCCCTCTCGATGCAAGGTTTAGGCTAGCAAGGTTATTTGAAACAAACACAAGGATGAACCGGTGCAGCAAAACTCACATAAAAGACATATTGTAAACATTATAAGACTCTACACCGTCTTCCTTGTTGTTCAAAACTCAATACTAGATATTATCTAGACTTTAGAGAGACCAAATATGCAAACCAAATTTTAGCAAGCTCTATGTATTTCTTCATTAATAGGTGCAAAGCATATGATGCAAGGGCTTAAACATGAGCACAACAATTGCCAAGTATCACATTACCCAAGACATTTTAGCAATTACTACATGTATCATTTTCCAACTCCAACCATATAACAATTTAACGAAGAAGAAACTTCGCCATGAATACTATGAGTAGAAACTAAGGACATACTTGTCCATATGCAACAGCAGAGCGTGTCTCTCTCCCACACAAGCATTTATTTAAACAAAACAAAAACAAAAACAAACCGACGCTCCAAGTAAAGTACATAAGATGTGACCGAATAAAAATATAGTTTCAGGGGAGGAACCTGATAATGTTGTCGATGAAGAAGGGGATGCCTTGGGCATCCCCAAGCTTAGACGCTTGAGTCTTCTTGATATATGCAGGGGTGAACCACCGGGGCATCCCCAAGCTTAGAGCTTTCACTCTCCTTGATCATAATATATCATCCTCCTCTCTTGACCCTTGAAAACTTCCTCCACGCCAAACTCGAAACAAACTCATTAGAGGGTTAGTGCATAATCAAAAACTCACATGTTCAGAGGTGACACAATCATTCTTAACACTTCTGGACATTGCCCAAAGCTACTGGAAGTTAATGGAACAAAGAAATCCATCCCACATAGCAAAAGAAGCAATGCGAAATAAAAGGCACAATCTGTCAAAACACAACAGTCCATAAAGACGAATTTTAAAAGGGCACAGACTTGCTCAAATGAAAATGCTCAAATTGAATGAAAGTTGCGTACATATCTGAGGATCACTCACGTAAATTGGCATAATTTTCTGAGTTACCTACATAGAATTTTGCCCAGATTCGTGGCAGCAAAGAAATCTGTTTCTGCGCAGTAATCCAAATCTAGTATGAACCTTACTATCAACGACTTTACTTGGCACAACAAAACACTAAACTAAGATAAGGAGAGGTTGCTACAGTAGTAAACAACTTCCAAGACACAAATATAAAACAAAGTACTGTAGCAAAATAACACATGGGTTATCTCCCAAGAAGTGCTTTCTTTATAGCCATTAAGATGGGCTCAGTAATTTCAATGATGCACTCGCAAGAAATAAGAGTTGAAGCAAAAGAGAGCATCAAAAAGCAAATTCAAAACACATTTAAGTCTAACATGCTTCCTATGCATAGGAATCTTGTAAATAAACAAGTTCATGAAGAGCAAAGTAACAAGCATAGGAAGATAAAACAAGAGTAACTTCAAAAATTTCAGCATATAGAGAGGTGTTTTAGTAACATGAAAATTTCTACAACCATATTTTCCTCTCTCATAATAACTTTCAGTAGCAACATGAGCAAACTCAACAATATAACTATCACATAAAGCATTCTTATCATGAGTCTCATGCATAAAATTATTACTCTCCACATAGGCATAATCAATTTTATTAGTTGTAGTGGGAGCAAATTCAACAAAGTAGCTATATTATTATTCTCATCATCAAATATAGGAGGCAAAGTATCATCAAAGTAAATTTTCTCCTCAATGCTTGGGGGACTAAAAATATCATGCTCATCAAAGCCAGCTTCCCCAAGCTTAAAATTTTCCATATCATTAGCAACAATGGTGTTCAAAGCGTTCATACTAATATGTTCCATAGGTTTTTTAATTTTCGCATCAAACCATCCATGTCTTAAATCAGGAAATAGAATAAGAAGCTCATTGTTGTCCATTATGCCAAACTAGTGTAAACAAGAAAGAAAAAGATGCAATTGCAGGATCTAAAGGAAATAGCTTCGAGCACAAACACAACGGCAACAGAAAAGTACTGTTACCTGGAACCGGAGTATGAGTGCCTTTTACCTTTCCTCCCCGGCAACGGCGCCAGAAAATAGCTTGATGTCTACGCCCCCTCCTTTTCCTGTAGACAGTGTTGGGCCTCCAACAGCAGAGGTTTGTAGAACAGCAGCAAGTTTCCCTTAAGTGGATCAACCAAGGTTTATCGAACTCAGGGAGGAAGAGGTCAAAGATATCCCTCTCATGCAACCCTGCAACCACAAAGCAAGAAGTCTCTTGTGTCCCCAACACACCTAATAGGTGCACTAGTTCGGCGAAGAGATAGTGAAATACAGGTGGTATGAATAAGTATGAGCAGTAGTAACGGTGCCAGAAAAGTGCTTGCTGGCGTGTAGTTGATGGTGGTAATATTGCAGGCAGTACAGATACAGTAAAACAGTAAACAAGCAGCGATAGCAGTATTTAGGAACAAGGCCTAGGGATCATACTTTCACTAGTAGACACTCTCAACATTGATCACATAACAGAATAGATAAATGCATACTCTACACTCTCTTGTTGGATGATGAACACCATTGCGTAGGATTACACGAACCCTCAATGCCGGAGTTAACAAGCTCCACAATATTCAATGTTCATATTTAAATAACCTTAGAGTGCAAGATAGATCAACACAACCAAACCAAGTACTAACATAGCATGCACACTGTGACCATCACACTATGAAACAAGGAATAGATCACATCAATACCATCATAGTAATAGTTAACTTCATAATCTACAAGAGATCACAATCATAGCATAAACCAAGTACTTCATGATGCACACACTGCCAACATTACATCATGGAGGAGGAATAGACTACTTTAATAACATCACTAGAGTAGCACATAGATGAATTGTGATACAAAACTCATATGAATCTCAATCATGTAAGTCAGCTCATGAGATCATTGTATTGAAGTACATAGGAGAGAGATTAACCACATAGCTACCGGTACAGCCCCGAGCCTCGATGGAGAACTACTCCCTCCTCATGGGAGACAGCAGCGTTGATGAAGATGGCGGTGGTGTCGATGGAGAAGCCTTCCGGGGGCACTTCCCCGTCCCGGCGGCGTGCCGGAACAGAGACTCCTGTCCCCCAGATCTTGGCTTTGCGATGGCGGCGGCTCTGGAAGGTTTCTCGTACCGTGGCTTTTTCCGTATCGAGGTTTTAGGTCGAGGGGCTTTATATAGGCGAAGAGGCGGCGTCAGAAGGTCGAAGGGGCGCCGACACTATAGGGGGGCGCGGGCCCCCCCTAGGCCGCGCCGGCCTAGGGTTTGGTGGGCATGTGCCCCTCCTCTGGCGGTTCTTGTGTGTTCTGGATGCTTCCGGGCAAAATAGGAACCTGGGCGTTGATTTCGTCCAATTCCGAGAATATTTCCTTACTAGGATTTCTGAAACCAAAAACAGCAGAAACAAAGAATCGCACTTCGACATCTTGTTAATAGGTTAGTTCCAGAAAATGCACGAATATGGCATAAAATGTATATAAAACATGTAGATATTATCAATAATGTGGCATGGAACATAAGAAATTATCGATACGTCGGAGACGTATCATTGGGTTAGGCCTATAGGCGACGAAAAATACCCCTTAGCGGACGATTTTGAGACGTTGTCTATCAGAACTTTTCTTGTAGTGTTTGAGTAACTTGAACAGGAACATCCTCACATATACCAACTAGAACAACAGTAGATTTATCAGCCATTTGCAAAGATATATCAGTTGGTATCAACTTATCTAGATCAAGTCTCTTGTAAAGGGAAAAAGGCATAACACTAACTCCTGCTCCCAAATCACATAGAGAAGTTCTAACATAATTATTCTTGATGGAACAAGGGACAGTTGGTATACCTGGGTCTCCCAGCTTCTTTGGAACCTTTCCATTGAAAGAGTAATTAGCAAGCATAGTGGAAATCTCCTCATTAGGAATTTTCCTTTTGTTAGATACAATATCTTTCATATACTTTGAATAAGGAGGCAATTTAATAGCATCAGTCAAAGGGATTTGCAAAAACAAAGGTTTCATCCAATCACAAAATTTATTATAGTGTTCTTCCTCCTTTGATTTTAGTTTATTAACAGGAAAAGGCATTTGCTTTTGAGCCCAATGTTCTCTTTCATTACCATGTTTCTTAGCAATAAAATCTTCTTTAGTGTACTTTTTTATTTTTAGCATGCTTTTCAGGTTCATTTTCAATCTCATCTTTATCAAAAACATCATTCTTATCATTATCTTTATCATGTTCATTACCACTTTCAGTTTCAGCATCAGAAATAGAAATACTATTAGGATCATTAACAGGCTCAGAGGATTCTACAACAGTTTTATGTTTCTTCTTCTTTTTCTTAGAAGGTGCACTAATTTCTTTAGTTCGTTGAGAATCTTGTTCAACTCTCTTGGGATGCCCCTTAGGATATAGAGGATCCTGAGTAGAAACACCACCTCTAGTTGTTACTTCATCAGCATGTTTTTCTTTAGAAGTATTTTTTAACAAGTCATTTTGCACTTTAGTGAGTTGATCAATTTGAGTTTGAACCATATGAAAATGTTTAACAAGCATCTTAACATCATTGGAGGTTCTCTCCACAATATCATGCAATTTACTAATAGCTTGAGAATTTTCCATTAAATGATTCTCTACTCTCATATTAAAGTTATCTTGCTTAACAACATAATTATCAAACTCATCTAAACATTGATCAGGAGGTTTTGAGTAAGGAATGTCTCCTCTATCAAAGCGTTGAAGAGAATGTACCTCAATTGTGGATGAAGGGGGAGTTATCTTACATAAATCTTCTATGGGAGGTAAATTCTTCACATCTTCAGATTTAATACCTTTCTCTTTAAGAGATTTCTTGGCTTCCCTCATATCTTCATCATTTAATTTAATCATACCCCTCTTCTTCAATATTGGTGTTGGGGTTGGTTCAGGTGTAGTCCAATCATCATGATTTCGGCCTATTCTAGCCAATAATTCTTCCACTTCGTCTGGAGTTCTTTTCCTGAAAACACAACCAGCACAACTATCCAGGTATGCCCTAGACTCAATGGTTAGTCCACTATAAAATATATCAAGTAGGTCATGCTTTTCCAAATCATGTCCAGGCCGAGCTCTAAGAAGAGAGCAAAACCTTGCCCAAGCTTCAGGAAATTTCTCTCCATCTTCCTGGTCAAAACTATAAATTTTCTGCAAGGCAATATGTTGAGCACTAGCAGGAAAGTATTTCCGAAAGAAAACATCAAGCAAACCTTTGGGACTATCAATAGAATCAGGAGCCAAACTATTATACCAAATTTTAGCATCATCCTTCAATGAGAAAGGAAAATTTTTAGCAACAAAATAGTATGCATCTTAATATCATCAGAAAACAAGCTACTCAAAGTAGAAAGCTCATTCATGTGCTCTACAGCGCTTTCTTTTTCAGTACCACAAAAAGGTGTTTTCTCAAGAATAGATATATGAGATAAATCAAGAGAAAAATCATAATCCTTATCCTTAATGTTTATAGGAGATGTGGCAAATTTAGGATCAGGAGACAGTTTATATCTAACAGCACGTTGTGCAAGAAGCTTTTTAATGTTACTTGCATCAATAGTAGCATTACATTTATCAATAAAATCATCATCAAGTTCCACATAATCTTCATCAAGATCATCACTAGAGTGTTCAACAGACTCGGGTGAATTAACAGGTGTAACAGTATTTTCATTAGGAATTTCAGCATTTTCAATTTGTCTAGACCTAGCAATTGTAGCATCTAGAAAAGGACCTAATGAACCATTATCAGCAAGCACAATAGAAGCATCATCAAAATTATCAGAGGAATTTTCAGTTTCAACAGAAGTACCAATATGTGAAGCTTGTGGTGGTGAAACAAGTTGACTTATCACAGATGGTGAATCAAGAGCAGTAGAGGTACTCAGAGTTGTACCTTTTCTTATAGTGGATGGTAATATGGCGACTTTAGTATCGTGAGGTTTACCCATGATGGAGGGTTTGCAGCGAACAATATCAATGCAGGTGAACTTGCAAATAAAGCTATGCTCCCAGTCAACGGCGCCAGAAAATAGTCTTGATGACCCACGAGTATAGGGGATCGCAACAGTCTTCGAGGGAAGTAAAACCCAATTTATTGATTCGACACAAGGGGAGCCAAAGAATATTTGTAAGCCTTAACAGCGGAGTTGTCAATTCAGCTGCACCTGGAAATAGACTTGCTCGCAAGAGTTTATTAGTAGCAACAGTTTTATAGCAGTAGCAGTAGTGAAATATATGCATCAGTGTAACAAATACAGCAGTAGTGATTATAGTAAACAGCAGGATTAAAATACTGTAGGCACAGGGATGGATGAACGGGCGCTGCATGGATAAGAGAACTCATGTAAAAATCAAGGCAGGGCATTTGCAGATAATAATAAAACGGTATCCAAGTACTAAACAACCATAGGCATGTGTTCCGTATATAGTCGTACGTGCTCGCAATGAGAAACTTGCACAACATCTTTTGTCCTACCAGCCGGTGGCAGCCGGGCCTCTAGGGAAACTACTGGTAATTAAGGTACTCCTTTTAATAGAGTACCAGAGCAAAGCATTAACACTCCGTGAACACATGTGATCCTCATATCACAGCCTTCCCCTCCGGTTGTCCCAATTTCTGTCACTTTGGGGCCTCGGGATCCGGACAGCAATATGTGTATACAACTTGCAGATAAGATCATAAAACAATGAATATCATCATGAATCAATAGCATGTTCAGATCTGAAATCATGGCACTCGGGCCCTAGTGACAAGCATTAAGCATAACAAGTTGCAACAATATCATAAAAGTACCAACAACGGATACTAGGCACTATGCCCTAACAATCTTATGACTATTACATGATCAATCTCATCCAATCCCTACCATCCCCTTCAGCCTACAGCGGGGGAATTACTCACACATGGATGGGGGAAGCATGGATGGTCGATGGAGAGGCGTCGGTGGTGATGATGGCGATGATCTCCTCCAATTCCCCGTCCCGGCAGGGTGCCAGAACGGAGTTTCTGGTCCCGAGACGGAGTTTCGCGATGGCGGCGGAGTTCTGGATGTCTTCTGGAAATATGGTCGTACCCCCGTGCGTTTTTAGGTCGAAAGCCTTAAGTAGTCCAGAGGGGAGCGCCGGGGGCTGGCCGAGGCAGCCCCACCATATGGCGGCGCGCCCCCCCTCCTTGGCCGCGCCGGCCTATGGTGTGGGGGCCGTGGGCCTCCCCCTGGCCTGCCCTTCTGGCTCCGTGAGTCTTCTGGGAAAATAGGCCCTTCGCAATTATTTCCGGGGATTTTCCTGAAAGTTGAGTTTCTGCACAAAAATAAGACACCAGGGCAATTCTGCTGAAAACAGCATTAGTCCGTGTTAGTTGTATCCAAAATACACAAATTAGAGGCAAAACAATAGCAAAAGTGTTCGGGAAAGTATATACGTTTTGGACGTATCAGTAACCGGCATCGGCAAGATGATATATAGAAAGTAAGTTATAGCCAAGGGATTCAACAAGCATGACCGTCTCAAGGCACAAGTCCTTAGAGATTGCCACCTTGCCATACCCAAGTACCTTTCCCTTTGAGTTGTCACCAAAGGTGATGCTTGACTTCTTGTTGATATCTTCAATGAATTGATCAAGCACACCTCTTCCTCCGGTCATATGATTGGTGCATCCACTATCAAACACCCATTTTGGACCACCGGAGGAATACTCCTACAAGATCAAGTAGAGGATTTAGGAACCCATCGATTAATGGGTTCCTTTGCAATGGCAACAATATCTTTTGGTACCCAAATTGAGTACTCTCTATAAGCATAGCCATTACGAGGGCCAACATAGTTAGCATAAACATCACCATAATAATCAACAAATAAAGCATAGTGATCGTTTGGCCCCGTGCGGTCACCACTAGTGGCTTTGCCCTTTGAGGCTTTGCCATCATTAGTGACCTTCTTGTTCTTATCTTGAGCGGGCTTCTCCTTCTTGTAGTTCTTCTTCTTGTGGGACTTGGGAACATATCCAAGTCCAAACTTTTGATTGTTTGACCTTTGCTTACTCAAAAGGTCATCCAATCCCATCTTATTCTTGGCGGTGGTGAACTTTGCAAGTTCCTTTGTTAACCTAATATTTTCCTCAAGAATAGTTGCTTGCTTACAAGAAGATTCATTAGGATGATAGTCAAGACCATATTTGGTCACCAAGGATTCAAGATATGCATTGGTCTCAACATGCAAAGATAGTTCCTCTTGTAAACGAACATGTTCCTCAACAAGCTTAGCATGCTCACTAGTAAAAGAGGTGGAGGAACTAGCAAGCTTTTCAACAACAATGGGATCCTTCATTGATCCAAGAGCCTTCTTGTAGGTTTCTTGGAGTAGGTCATGGTTCTCTCCAAGTTTCTTGAGCTCATCCTTAACAAGCTTGTTAGCTCTTTCAAGGTTGTCAAGATCCCTAGTGAGAGAAGCATGAGCAACTTCAAGCTCCTCTTTTGAGGCATTGAGCTCTTGGGTCAATGATTGAGCCCTTTCAATAGTTTCTAGGTCTTTAACTTTATCAAGTTCATAAGTTTCAATTTGTTGCTTAAGGCCTTGAGATATGCACCTTTCGGTTTTTAGCTCTTGTCTTAGGAGATTGAATCTCCGTTCTTTTTCATTCAAATGATATTCTAATTCCTCAATGGCCTCATCCTTTTCTTTGAGGGAGTCCATCAAGAAATCAAACTTGACAAGAGCTTCACCACGAAGGGTGCATCTAACATTGTAAAGTTCCTTAAGCACAATTAATTCTTCTTGATTTTTAGTTTCATCATCAAGAACACTAGATAAAGAAGGTGGAGATTCCATTACCTTGGTTTCTCTTGCCATAAGACAAGAGCCAACGATTGTAGAGGAGGGAGAGTCATCGGAGTCATCATCTTGAGTTGTTCTTGCCATGAAGGAAGAACCAACATCATTCTCCGTGGAGTAATCCTTGGAGTAGTCATATGTGAAGAGTGATCCGGGCTTAGAGAAAGCCAGACCGGCCACTCCAGCCTCCTTCTCCTCATCTTCCTCTTCTTCATCAGACAAGTACTCGGCCCCAACAAAGGCTCTTCCCTTGTTCTTGTATCGATCGTTGATTGGGTTTGGCTTCAATCTTGGCTTGACCCCTTTGATGAACTTTGGCTTGTCTACCCTTTTCTCATAAGGGCACTCATTTGCAAAGTGGCTATCTTCATCACAGTTGTAGCAAGTTCTCTTCTTCTTCTTGTCATTGAGGAGCATTGGAAATTTTGCCTTGTACTTCTGGCAAAGAAAGCAAAGTCGGTAGCAATGTCACTAGTTGAAGTCATCTCTTCATCTTCTTCAATTTCAAAGTCTTCTTCTCTTCCATGGTCAGCTCTAGCTTTGAGAGCAAGGTTGTGTGACGCTTCATGGTTGCGTGAGGCTTCATCAACACGGTTCATCGCCATGAGCCTTTTTCCTGTCTTGGCCATGTTTTCATTGGCTGCCACATAGGAGACTAGATCATCGGAGTTCAGATCAGCACTCTTGGTAATGATTTGCAAGTTGAGTGCAAGGTTGGTGTCTTCTTGCTTGACTGCAATCATGGCAATGACCTTGGACTTTATGAATGCTTCATTCATCTTGAAGCCTTCATTGTACTTCTCAACTCCAAGTCCCATGACCCTCACTCTAAGAGCACCAAGCCTTGCATAGGCATCGGCCACGGATTCTCCTTCTCTTATCATGAACATGGTAGCCTCTTGCTTTGTGGACTCATAAAGAGCTGCTTGGATCAAATCGGTTCCCTCTTGGAGTACTACGATCCGATCCCATAACTCTTTAGCGGAGTCAATGTCATTGACTTGATCAAGGAGCTTGCGGTTGATGCCACTCCTAATCTTGTCACGTGTGGAGGCATTGAGTTGACGGTTGTAGAATTCGGTGGAGGTCAACCGAGCGGGATCTTGTGGCTCCCGGTATCCATGAACAATGATCTCCCATAACCCCACACTGCAGCTGCGAATATGAGATTCCATAGCAGATTTCCAAAAAGGAAAGTGAGTTCCATCAAAATGGGGAACATTTCCACTATGGTTTATATGCGGCATGGGTGAAGTGTTTTTTGGATAGTCATGGTTGACTTCATGGAAACTTCCTTGAGAGGCCGAAACCCCACTAGGAGTCCCACTAGTCAAGTTATTAAGCATGGCAGTCATCTGTGCCATTTGGCTTTTTAGGTCATCCTCCTTTTTCTTCTTCTCGGCATCATATGCCAAGAATCTAGATTTCATTTCTCTAACCGAAAGGTTAGAGTCTTCATCTAGACCCTCGAATAGTTTTCCATATCACTCTTAAGGCGGTGAAGCCCTTAATAAGAGTCCATGCTCTAATACCAATTGAAAGTTCAGAGATGGTAAACCTAGAGGGGGGTGAATAGGTTTCTACAGACTGTAATTCTTTCTTTGCAATATTTGGCTTTGCGGAATATAAAGATGAGCCTAATGCAAACTAGGTGAAACAACCTATATGAGGATACATGTAACTCAAGCACGAAGGCTCTCACAGGCAGTTATATCATAAGTAAGGAGTTCGGTTAGAGATAACCGATAGCACGCGGAGACGAGGATGTAGTCCCGTGTTCCCTTCCTTTGCAAGAAGGTACGTCACGTTTGGAGGGGTGGAGGTCCCACGAAGGATTCCCCACGCCACGAAGGCTCACCCTATTCTCCGGAGCCTATCCCACGAAGGAATAGCTCTCACACTTGTGGTAGACTTTGAGGTAGCCTCCAAACCTTCACAATCTTGTCAGGAGCAAATCCACGGCCCGGATGCTTCCGGACCACTCTTGCCCACCTAGGGTTTCCAAGGAACCCTAGAGAGCAAGCTTCTTGATGAATACAAGGGGGAATGAGATTTGGCTTGGTAGAACAGTAGATCGGCTCCTCCTCTATCGTTCCCCCGGAGGGATTTGAGTTTGGGTGGAGGAGGATGGAGATCTGAGGCTTTTGGTGTTTCTAGCAATGGAGTATGAGAGAGAGAGAGCTCAAGAATAGCTTGTAGTGTAGTGCCTACCCCTTCAGAGGTAGGAGAAGGGGTATTTATAGTGTCACTTGAAATATGGCCGTTGTCAACTTGCCAACTCAGCTTTCTCCCGAGAAACCTGGTCAACCGGACCACAGACCGGAGCGTCCGACGCACGGCCCGGTCGGACCGGACCAGGGACCGGACCCGCCGGTCCAAACCGGGCGGCAGACCGGACCCCAACCGCAGCCTCGAAATGTCGCGCAATACTCCCTCTGGTTGCAGTCAGCGTAGAGCCCGGTTGGCGCCGGGGCGCCCGGTCGAGAGCCCGGTCGGACCAGGCCAGGGACCGGACCCGCCGGTCCAAACCGGGCGGCAGACCGGATCCCGACCGAGGGCAACTCCGTGTCTTCCAGTACGTCGCCCGGAAGGCATCAGATCCAGGGCCGGTTTGTGCCGGAGCGCCCGGCCGTGCGCCCGGTCGACCGGGCGGCAGACCGGAGCCTGCCGGGGCATGGGCCGGTCCAACCGGGCCTATGACCGGCTGCCTGCTGTAGACCCCTTTTTGATTGTTGTCGAAGTGGGGGGTCTCCTTTAGACTTCTTGTTCCTTTGATACACCATTTATGCCTCTTTGGCCAATACCTGAGATTATCCTTTTAAACATGTATTAGGCCAAATACTCTAGCACGGTGTCATTGTTACCAAAATAATGGATAAGGGTAAAATACCCTTACACAAAGTGTGCCAAACCTGGCTTTCCATGTGTATATGGCCTAATCAAATGAAACCTATCAAAAATTATGTTGGTGGAACCTCGCGCGGTGAAATCTAGGGGGTAGACCACCCGAGGCACGCAGACCGCCGTTTTCGGGGGGGGGGGGGGGGGATGACCGCCGGAGCACCGGAATGCCACCAAAAGTTGCATGTGGACATAGGATATGTGTGAAAGTGTGGTGGAAGGTGTGATTCACCAAATGGTGCAAGGGATAGCTCCCATGTGTGACCTTCCTCTCTTTCGGACGATAACACTTGGAAGATTCCTCGACTTGTAGGTGAAGTGTCCCGATGCGGGTATACCGGAGGCTATAATGTGCCAAAGTGTGCCAACCTAGCTTTCAATGTGTATATGGCCTAATCAAACTAAACCTATCAAAAAGTATGTTGATGGAACCTCGCGCGGTGAAATCTAGGGGGGTAGACCTCCCGAGGCACGCAGACCGCCGTTTTCGGGAGGGAGGGGGGAATGACCGCCGGAGCACCGGAATGCCACCGAAACTTGCATGTGGACCTAGGATATGTGTGAAAGTGTGGTGGACGGTGTGATTCACCGAATGGTGCAAGGGATAGCTCCCATGTGTGACCTTCCTCTCTTTCGGACGATAACACTTGGAAGATTCCTCGACTTGTAGGCTGAAGTGTCCCGCTACGGGTATACTGGAGGCTATAATGTGCCAAAGTGTGCTAAACCTGGCTTTCCATGTGTAAATGGCCTAATAAAACTAAACCTATCAAAAAGTATATTGGTGGAACCTCGCGCGGTGAAATCTAGGGGGTGGAGCCCCCGAGGCACGCAGACCGCCATTTTCTGGGGGGGGGGGGGGGGGGATGACCGCCGGAGCACCGGAATGCCACCAAAAATTGCATGTGGACCTAGGATATGTGTGAAAGTGTGGTGGAAGGTGTGATTCACCAAATGGTGCAAGGGATAGCTCCCATGTGTGACCTTCCTCTCTTTCTGGCGAAACACTTGGAAGATTCCTCGACTTGTAAGATGAAGTGTCCCGCTGCGGGTATACCGGAGACTATAATGTGCCAAAGTGTGCCAAACCTGGCTTTCCATGTGTATGCGCAGGAGCCAACAAAACAGAGACTGATGAGTGATGATCGGTCATATCGGCCAAGACATGCAAAAGATCATGGTCTTTATTAGTACTATCTACTTGATTTTGTCGCAACAAACCGTAGCTTCAGCCTTTCCTAGAATTAGATCTTCAAATTCATAAGACTGCTTATAGTGAGAGTAACATAAGTAGTAACATGACACATCCTAAAGTATTTTGGTGACATGGCTTGATAATAAATGAAGAAAAAGAGTGAGGTGGTAAGCAAAAACCTGCCGGCTATAATAATTTGACACATCATCTATAGTCAACTTATAGCTAATATGTACAATAGTAAGCCATAAAAATGTAGTACCTAGAAGCACGTGCTAGAACTGGCTATTAGATAAGAGCACATATATCTTCTCACTCCTAATCTCTCTCCTCCAACTAAGCAAACTTATAATATTTTATTTCTTATATCTAGCTGACTGTACCTTATTGTACTTGCTCCTATGTTGCCATAACATCACACTTCTAATAAATATAACATGCATGATACTACCTCTATACCGGATTAATGGGCAATTACGCACTTCGAGAAATAAGTTTGACTACTAATTTGGTCAATGAAATATAAGATATATATCACAAAAATTATATTATTGAAAACATTTTTTGAATACGAATCCAACGGTATAATTTTTGTGGCATATATCTCATATTTTGTTGACCAAATTTATAGTTAAACTTGTTTCTCGAAATGCGTAATTGCCCATTAATCCGGTATGGAGGTAGTACCACATATGATGGTAGTAACATAATGTAGTATCATGCACCATTACTACTCTACTCCCCCACACTACAAGGAAAAGGCCTACCGCCGGCGAACCTAAAAGGCCCATTGTCGGCGCACCATGAGCCCGCCGGTGCGAACGGGCCGGTGATAACTGGCCACTGCCGGCGCACCAGGTAGTGCGCCGGCGATAGGACGGATACTGCCAGCGCGCCATCGACGCTTCGCCGGCAAAGGACAAGTTCCACCGGCGCACCAGCAGCTGCGCCGGCAGTAGTGCTTCCAGCACTGGCGCTTGCCACGTGCGCCGGCAGTAGGTCATTTAGGTGCGCCGGCAATAAATTCGAAAATTCTTTTTTCAGCTTTTTTCCAGCATATTAGAATACATATTTGACAGCAGTATATATTTACAACACAGTTCATATTTATACAGCAGAACATGCAATATGAGAAGCACATAGAGAGCCAAGTCTCATTTCGGTATCAATGCACAAATACACAATTCTCGGTACAACACATGTGCATATGCAACACCGAAGGACGAAGTTTCACAAAGTTAGAAGTCTCGGTACATAGTCGTCGCAAGTGTCGTTATACACCTCACATAACCTAAACTACAATCACATAGAACATGACCAACATGGTCACGATGACCATCATCACGAAGGCCATGGTCTTCATCCGTTTCCTCCTCATGTCCCTCATCTCTCCCGCTAGATAACGGGCGTATCTTCCTTCCGCCTCCACCCTAGTAGGGTATCCCTTGTAGCTGTTGTCGCTGAAACGGTGCACCTGTCTCCGACAGTCCTCCCAGTCGTCGTAGACTCCAGGAACCCTCCCCTTGTACACGACATATGTCGTCGGCATCTCCATGCACAAGACAAGTAAAACGTTAGTACCAATGCAATGAACAAGTGCCAACTCAAATAAGAGACAAGTAGTATGAACTAAATAGCATGTGCCTCATACTTTGTTGGTCGAAATAAATAATAACATACAGGGATGGGGTCAGCGAGGCTAGGTAGGATGCACAATAGATTGATATTTGTGGCCATCACACCAAGCCTCACTGGCCCCACCCCGGAGTGTACAAGTGACCAAACATTTTAATCATCGGCCAATGCAATTAAGAAGTGCAAACTCAAATAAAAGACAAGTAGTACGAATTAAAGCGTGCCTCATACTTTGTCGGTCGAAACACATATTAACATCCAGGGATGGAGTCAGTGAGGCTAGGTAGGATGCACAGTAGATTGATACTTGTGGCCATCGCACCAAGGCTCACTGGCTCCACCCCCGAGTGTACGAGTGACCGAACATTCTAATCATCGGCGAACTCCAAATACGAGGCAAGTAGGGGTCGAGTAAATGCAAATAATTATTAAGGTATCTACGCCATAATCTTGAAATATATAGCAAAGTAAATGAAACTATAGACACATGTTCACATGCACATCCATACAACTAAATAAAAGCAACAAGTCGATTCTATGGGAATATGTAGCAATTATTACAGTACGGAAGTTCAAAGACATATCGTTCAAGCTTTAGCAGTAGTGTTCCCGTCGTAGGATCAGGTTGTATGCCTAGGGGGGAATGGACGGCATCCCTCAAGCGTGTTGAACAGCCTCTCATCACGCGACATCTCCAAGCGGAGTTCTATCTCGTCATTAGGTGGTAGACCGTAGCCGTAGAAGAACTCGCCAGACCTAGTGTTGACATCCTGCACGATTACCGTGCAAATGAACTGCTGGATGCGACCCCAGTTCTTCCTAATCTCTCTATCATGGGCATCCGCCATGTTTGCAAACCTGTTTCTGAGACTCTCTGGCAGCAACATGTCATCTGCGTACTTTATGTACTCCTGCATCTGAAGGATGGCGTACCACGCGTCCATCCCATTGTCTTCCTTCGATCGCCCGAGGCGAGGAAGTTGGTTGTGTGGGTTAAGACCAAGCCTCCTCGGGATTTCCTCTCTACTTTGAGGGGGCCTGCCTTGTTGGCGAAGCCGGTGAGAGCATCATTGAGAAGGGCCTTGATGTGGGAGTAGTCTTTCTTCTTGTCCCTACCCGAGTCAAGATAGACTGCATGCGAGTGTTGCGGGTGCATGACGATGAGGGTGCAGAACTTGTCTCTGCGGAAAACACACGGATTAACCTTTGGAAATGCAAATGGAGATATAGGATAGAATGGTGATGGGGACTAGCGAGTGATTACTTACTCGGGGAAGTAAGGGATGAGAATGGCGCCCTTCTTAATGTTCGCCAGCATGAAATCCTCGACCTGCCGGGTGGCAATCGCCCGATCCCCAGGGTTGCAGATGATGCTCTCCCGCATATAGAAGGGGTCCATTATCGCGATGGTCGGCGTCCCCTCCTTAACGATCTGGGAAGACAAGCTAAGAGCAACTAGGCGAACCACACTAAAGTGGAGCATTTGCATGCGAAAGATGCTGAAGATGTCATTGAACCGGATGAAGCACAAGTCCGCGGGGTACTTCTCGACGAAGTTCATGCCAGTTGGCACCTTCGCCACGAAGAGAGGGAAACTAGGATCTTTTGATTTGAGAAGCTGCTTCTCCAAATAGAGGACTTGGTTATGCAAGCTCGCCATATCCGCGGTGAGTCTGTTGATGACATGCTCCGGCAGCATCGGTTCACCCAAGCGATGGATAGGTCGCCAATTGTTTGGCAACTTGTCAAGGAGTGGGACCTTGTCCTTGGATTTGGTCGCCGCCTTGTCTTTGGCGTCCTTCTTAGCCGGCCTCTTCCTCTTCTTGGGTTGTAGTGCTGGACCATCCATCGCCGTAGTGGCCGTAGCACGGAGTGTGTTTGGGCTCAGCATCTTTTTGACGGCGGCGGCGGCGACCTCCTCAGGATTTTCCTCCTCAGCCGTTTCTTGAGAATCGAACAGCTTCTTGGAGCACACATATTTCGAGGCCGGCGCATCCTCATGGACAACTTGTGAAGACGTAGGAATATCCCATTGGAAGTCGTCACGTTCGTATTACTCGGCCTCTGGCGCCGCTGGCTGTTGTGGTGGGGCGCTGACCACCGGCGCAGCTGGCCGTTGTGGTGGGGCGCTGACCTCTGGCGCAGCTGGCCGTTGTGGTGGGGCGATGACCACCGGCGCCGCTGGCTGTCGTGGAGGGACGCTGACCTGTGGCGCCGCAAGGTGCTTGTCTTTGCTTGTCGTCGACCCCAAGTAGGTGTTGATCCTAATTAGGGTCTTCGGCCATAGCAGTACCCAACCCTTCAGTGAGGCCAGATTGACGCTTTGTTCTCAGCTCGGAGGTCCGTCTCGTTGAGATTGACGACCTCTCGGAGGATACATGCCAGTTGGTTGCCGTACCCCTTGGCAACATCCTTAGGCTCCACCGGCAAACCACTAGCGGGGTCCACCTCTTAGATTGTGTCTCTGCCGGTGGCGACCGTGTTTTGGCGCCTTGACTTCCGCGGCCTCTTGGAACCACTTGTCCCGGTGCCACTACTCCCGGCGGCGCCGCTAGGATCGTCGCCGCTTGTCTCGCCGCCACCCTCGGCGGCGCCGGTTGCCTCGCCGCCGCTTGGCACGTAGGTACTACCCCCGGCGGCGTCGCTTGCCTCGTTGCCGCTTGGCTCGTCGGCACTACCCCCAGCGTCATCCTCCATCTCATGGTCCTCGTCGCCGCCAACACCAGCGGCCTCAGCATCATCCTCCGTCCTAAAGAAGTGCCTATTGTAGTGCTCCTCTAATTCTTCTTGAGACGCCATGGTGGCTTGCACTAATAGAAGATGAAAAAGAGTTAGAATTCACGGAAAAATTCGGCATGACCTTTGCTAAAAATTGGTCATGCCGAGTGCTAGAATTGCCGGAACGGAAATGAATCGACATTCCGACACTCAATAGAAACTCAATCTCTGTAACAGAAATGCAAACATATATATAACAACTTAATTTTCACCGGAGCTCAACCATCACCATAATCAGCATGTTCATTTAGCTCAACCATCACCATAACCATAACCATAACAGCAACATGCATAGCAGCACCATGCATAGCATCAGCATTTAAATACCACCAGTAGCATTTCCACTATAATAAAAAAAACCCCAATTCATTTCCAGAGAACCATGTACATCATTTTCATTTTGTTTTAAATGAACCAGAGAATGAATTAAACCCTAAAGTGTTCATTTCATCATTTTTTATACCAGTAGCTACTGAATTTTTCATGTAAACCATCAGCACAAATCATTTATGAACTAAATAACCATAATCTAAAGCTCACAAGAATCCATCAAGTAAAATTTGCTAAAATTTATTTACAACCAGTGAGCATGCATGAATATATGTATACAGTTAACATCAAATCTGGCCCAGTATTTGTACTTCTCAAATTATGTTTACAGAACCAAAGGAGCCCAGTAGCATTCTTTCTTTTTTGATCCATTGATCCAGAGAATAAATGCAGTAGCATTTTTAAACCAGAGAACACCAGTCAAGATGCTAGCATTTTCTGGGCATTTTATAAATGGTATAGTGAACTAAACCTGCTGCTTCTTTACCTACTGCTTATTTACCTAAACAAATGGAATATTGCAAGCATTTTCAGACACACCATGTCTTCATCTCCATCTCCATCTCCACTACTATTAAAGGAGAGAAGTTGGCAGAAACATCCAATCTTGACCATCTATCTCCACTACTATTAAAGGAGAGAAGTTGGCAGAAACATCCAATCTTGACCATCTATTCTTCAAGATCTAATGGCTAACATCTTCCCAATGACATTGCAAAACAACCGTCGTCACCATCAAACAAAATCGGAAATGTCCTAAAATGACCATCAATGTCCGCATTTACTGGTACGTGAGCCTGATTTCCCGAGATTACCGCTAATCACGTTCCTCCCGCACGACCCGCAAAAAAATTCCCGATCACGTTACCTATATCCTCGCACGAGATCTGTTGCGGCGGCTGACGGCGGGAAACCTCGGAGATCAGGTATCGTCTTGCAGGGCAACACAACCTCCTCGGAGCAGCCGTGCTTGTCGAAGAGGTTGAGCAAGGCGGTGGATTGTTTTGCGTTGGTGCCCCGAGCAGATCGCCACAGGTCGAGGAGGTCGCCAAACGTGTTGACAAGCACCAGGCCGGCGTTGAAGCTATTCTGCTAGCCGGCCGATCTTGCGAAGGTTGCACGTGGGCGTGGGCATTAGGTAACCCTGGGCAAGTTACTTAGTTATGTATGCAATTAAGTTCTTAATCATATGATAGGGCTCATGCCTTGATAAATGTTTCTTCAACAACAGAGAATTCTGCACTAAAATGCATGTACGTTCTTCAAGGCAAACTAGGATGGTGCAAATCATCCGAGCTGGGTAATGGCAGCTACATTTGGTCGTTGCAGCAAAGCTTACAGAGGAGTAACATAAAATCTTCCCTATGATTTAAAGGTATGGCAAGGGAGAAGATATAATCACGGAGACATTGTGCGTCAGTTGGGTGTTCTTCAGTTATCTAACATTTTTATCCCACTTAAATCTTCATTTCTAAATGTGATTTAGTTTTGTCTCACTTAAATATTTTTATTGCTGGTAATAAATCATGCTACCTCTGTTCAAAAATAACTAACTTAACCTTTTTTAGATACGGATGTATCTACACACTAAAAATACGTCTAGATACAACCGTATCTAGACAAAGTTGTATCACTTATTTTTGGACGGAGGAGTATATGATAACCAAAACTAAAATATTAGAATAACTACATCAAAACTATTCTATGAGAGTCAAGACGTGCGTTGCACGTGCCCACTTACTAGTGTGCACCAAACCAGAGAATGAATTCATTTTAGTGCTCTGTCAAAATTTCAAACCAGAGAATCAATATGAGGTAGCATAGCATTAATTACCTAGCAATAGCACTGCACTTCAAATATTTCAGAAATTAGTAGCAGTAGCACTGCACTTCAAACCAAGTATTTCATCTAAACCAAGCTACTGCATTTTGCATTTCATTTTATTTTTTTTCAAACTAGAGAACAAATTCATTTTCATTTTCATTTAATCAAGAATGGAATACTTCCTACTGCCTAGTTCTTCTCCAACTAGCATTTCATTTTTCTTTTTCAAACCAGAGAACAAATTAAAACCTGAGAAATAGCATTCTCTAAGAGAAATAGCATTTTAGGATTTTTCAACTAACAAATTCAAACCAGAGAACACATTTTTAGCATTCTCTAACAAACTCCAACCAGAGAACAAATTTTATCAACTAAACCTACTAATACTAGCTACTGCTACTGCTAGAATTTTTCATTTAGTTATTTCTATATCACCAAAACAAGAGAACAATTTTTAGCATTTAACTAAATCAATTAAATGAAACCTACTGCTAGCATTCAAAATTTTATGTATAACTTATAATGAAAAATTGAAACCTACTGCTAGAATTTGAAACCAATTTTTAGCATTCAAAAATTGAAACCTACTGCTAGCTAAACCACCCTATTTGCATTTAACTAAACCAAACAATTGCCAATTAAGTAAACCTACTGCTAGTGAACACTTGATAGCATCCATTGATATAGAACATTTTTTCAAACCAGAGAATAGCACTTGCTCTTTTTTCAAACCAGAGAATAGCACATCAAATTTTAACCAAAGCACATCAAATTTTATGATTCCTAATTCATACTGCAAGCATTTTTTCTATTCAATTTGTCCCAGGGCATCAAATTCAATTTGGTAAACTATTCCCAGGGCATCAAATTCAATTTGCTAAGCTCCCAGGGAATCAAATTCAATTTGCTATGAACTACTGCAAGAGCAAAAGCAAGAATCGGCGCAAGAATTCGGAGGCAGAGAGAGGGAAGGAAGAGGGGGATGGAGAGGGGAAGGAAGAGGGGAAGGGAGAGGGGTTCTTACCAACGGCGACGGTGGCGACGCCCTGCTGCTCCTCTCCGCGATGGTGGCCGGCGTGCAATGCCCTCCTCCTCCTCTCGGCGACGGTGGCGACGGTGGCCGGTGCGTGACGCCCTCCCCCTCCTCTCCGCGGCGACGCCCTGCTCCTCCTTGCGCGGCGGCTCCGGCGTGTGCGTGCGGCGGCGCTCGAGATCGACGGTGGTGGCAGCAGCAGAGAGCACGGTGGCGCGGTTAGGGTTCGTGAGGAGAATGGGGATTGAAGGAGAGTGTGGCGCGTGCGGTTAAGTCCGGAGTATAGCCGGACCCACCTTATTAAGGCGCACCATCTGTTTGGTTCGCCGGGGACAATTATACCCCCGGCGAACCAAACAGATGGTGCGTCGGCAATAAGGTGAGTCCGGCTATACCTGGGACTTGTCCCCCAGCCCCTGGCTGGCTTTCCTTTTCTGTTTTTATTTTCTTTTTCTTCATTTCTTTATTAGGTATACATGTATGCATAAAATATTAGGTATACATGCATGCATAAAATATTGACCAACACAATATTAATTAGTCATACATAAAATATTGGCCATGACCATATGAGTAGTTATGAATTACACAAAATATGAGTTATAGATTGCAAATAAAGTTTTACATCATCGATTGAGAAGAGTGTTTCGCTTTCTTCTTGCTTTTCTTGCTCGTCGTTGAATAATTTAGCCCCGTGTCGTGACTTCTTCTTTTGAAGGGTCGACCTGACCTCGGTAGCGTGGTCCTGCTTCTTCTTGTGGTGTATGTTGTGTCTTCGTCCTCGGATTCTTCCATCATTGGGTCTCCGACTTGTCCTTCGAAGTCTTCCTCGTTGGCGACTCCATCCATTCCGACGATGGTCCTCTTGCCTCTCCTCACGATAACACGGCTAGGCCTGGATGGGTCAGTTATGAAGAAGCATTGGTGCACGTGTTCTGCCAGTACCCATGGCTCATTCTTCGCGGTGGCGTTCGTGGACTTTGATTTGTTGGCTTCGGGTAGAAACATGGTGGTGAAATACCGGTCTTCTTTTGTGACGCTCTTAGCCCATCTGATACGGAACATCGGCACTTTCTCCCCAGCGTAGCTAAGCTCCCAGATTTCCTCGATTCTTCCGTAGTATCTAGTCTTTACGTCACCCGTCCAAGAATCCATCGTTACCCCGAGTTCGTAAACACTGTTCTTGTCTTTTTCTTCCGTGTAGAATGTGTACCCGTTGATATCGTACGCTTGGTAAGTCATGATGTTGGGCGCGGGCCATGTGACAAGGCCAATACTAGTTTATCCTTGTCGAATCCATTGGTGGGGGATTAGCATCAATGTGGTCTTTGAACCAGCGCGAAAGAGGAGTTGTGCTCTCTCGTATATTTCTCGTTCCGTCATCATCGGCTTGCCACTGTTCTCTATCATGGTTTTGTGCTCTTTCAACCAAGGATCGATCAAGTCAATGTGTTGTAGCGCTACTAAGTTGGCCCTGTCAAAGTCGGAAGTCCGACCAGACATGTGCACGTGCAGTTCCTTCCTTCCATTTTTGTGGCCTACTCCCTCGAACCTGCGGAGGTGCTTGTTTTGAGGCAAACCAACAGGGTCCTCGATGTCTAGATAATTCGTGCAGAAAGAGATGCACTCTTCGGTGAGCCAGCCCTGGACGATGCTTCCATCCGGATGTGACCTGTTACGAACGTATCCTTTAATGACCCCATTCATTCTTTCAAACGGCATCATGTTGTGTAAGAATGCCGGCCCTAGACTGACGATATCATCCATGATATGGACCAACAGATGGACCATCACGTCAAAGAATGCAAAGCGGGAAGTACATCTCAAGCTCACATAGGATCAC
This sequence comes from Lolium perenne, assembly GCF_019359855.2. Taxonomy (NCBI): domain Eukaryota; kingdom Viridiplantae; phylum Streptophyta; class Magnoliopsida; order Poales; family Poaceae; genus Lolium; species Lolium perenne. The sequence continues at coordinate 29,196,345 of NC_067246.2, read as the reverse complement.
CACGATCTCTTCCCGGAGCCTTGCGAGTTTCTTCACGCTTATCGACTTCCGAGTTATGACGTCGAAGAAGTTACAGAGCCCGCCAGCGTTGCATGGACATGGTCATCCATTATACCCTCGGATTGCAACCGGAAGAATCTGCGTCATCATCACGTGACGGTCATGAGACTTCATGCCGCTGAAGTTTCGTTTCTTGGGGTCCATGTATCTCGCTTATTAGCCCGGAGTAACCGAAGGGCACTCGACTCCTAGAAGGCAATTGAAAAATTGATCGACCTCGGCCGGACTAAAAGTCAAGCAGGAGGGGGGACAGTAATAGTCTGGCTGCTTAATCCTTTTGCGCTTCTGACCGCCGTCCGCCTCCTCCTCCGACTGTCCCTCTTGGGCCGCTGGGATTTGAAGCTCTTCCCTGATGCCCAAAACTTTCAGGTCGTGTCTTGCTTTCGGCCCATCTTTGGTCCGGTCCGGCATGTTGAGAAGAGTGCCAAGCAAGCTCTCGCACACGTTCTTTGTAAGAGGCCTGACATCAAGGCATAGAGGTGTCACGAGAAGTTTCCAGTACGACAAGGCTCAAAACACGGTCCTACTTTTCCATACACCAATCAGCGGCGTCGTTTCCTTTTTCTTCTTCTTCTCTCCGTGCTTTTGACGAATCTTTCCCGTCGCAGGCACTCCTTCCAACCTTTCAAGAATGTATCGATCTCTTCGCCGCTCTTCTTACGTGGAGGTCCTCGAGGTTCATTTGTACCATCGAACAGATCTCCACGCTTTCTCCACGGGTCAGTCTTCTGTAGCCACCTTCGATGCCCCATGTAAACTGTTTTCAAAGAGCCGGGATCCTTACCAAGCTGCAAAAACATCGTCTCTTCCATGCACCTGACACATGCCTTGTGTCCATGGCACACCTGGCACGAAATGTAACCGTATCCGAGGTAGTCCTGCACCGTCGTGATCAACGCTGCTCTCAAAGGGAAATATTCTTCCGCGACGGCGTCCCATGTATCTACCCCTTCCTCCGCCCACAACGTTTCAAGCTCCTCCTTTAATAGTTCGAGATACATGTTGATATCGTTTCCTGGCTGTGTCGGCCCTTGAATTAGCATAGTCATCTGTATGTACTTCCTCTTCATGCACAGCCAGGGCGGGAAGTTGTAGATCCATACAAACATGGGCCATGTGCTATGTGTGCTGCTCTGGTTTCCGAACGGATTGAATCCGTCCGTGCTCGCACCCAACCTGATGTTTCTGGGATCTGCCCCAAAACTTCCGAATTCATTGTCTAATACTTTCCACTGGCTTGCATCCGAAGGGTGCGTTAGCACTGGGTGCTCAATCCGCTTTTCATCATTCAACACTGCCTCCTTTCTTTCAGCGTGCCAGCGCATGAGGTTTGCTTCCTTGCGGTCCGCGTAGAACCGTTGAAGCCGGGGGGCGAGCGGGAAGTACCACACAACTTTCTGAGGAGCTTTCTTCTTCCCTTTCTTGTACCGTTCAGCTTCACAAACAGGGCATTTGGTCTTGTCCATGTGCTCCTTGCGATACATGATACAATCGTTGATGCAGGCGTGATACTTTTCGTGGGGTAAGTCGAGAGGGCACGTGATTCTCTTGGCCTCGGCTAGACTACCAGGACACGTGTTCCCGGCAGGAAGGAGATCTTTCATGTATTCCAGGATGTCGTCGACGCTTGTGTCCGTCCATCCGTGTTTCGCCTTCATCTGCAGCACATCGAGAGCTACTCTCAAGCGAGACTCCCCCAACCCGCGACCTGAGTCGTACAACGGAGTATTCGAGTCTATCTCAAGTTGCTCAAGCTTTGATTTCCGCTTGGCGCCTTTCGTCTTTTCGAGAAGCAGATCTTGAAGATGAGGGTCCCGCACGACTGAAGCTAGCGGCACCTCTTCGTCGTCGTCAAGGTTATTGGCGTCGTCAAGGTTATCGTCATGTGCGACAAACTCTTCATCGTCATCAATATCATGATGCCCTCCTTCTTGCCGGCCATTATTACCACCTGCCGCCGTCGCCCCATTGACCTCCGCGCCATCATCACTCATCCATTGAGTGTGTCCATGCATGAAACCATTAGTGAGCAGGTGCCCCTGCAATTTGCCTGAATACGGGTCAAACCATTTCCCTCGTTTGCATCTCCGGCACGGACACAATACCTCCGTGCGGTTATTTTCATACATGTCGATGATCGCGTGTTTCAGATATCTCATCACGATGCTTTCACTCATCTCGATAACCATTATCGCCTGCATGGTAAGATTACATAATTGATTAGAACCATGCATCCGTCGGTAGTTTTCACGGAAAATTTCGGCATGACCTTCCTACACGGTAGGACATAGGAGCGCGTAAATGTGCCGAAACGGAAACTTAAAGAATCAACATTTCGGCGCAACGTTGGCAACTCATTTTCAACGCCAACACACACAAGCACAAGCACAACATATATATATGCCACACACGAGAGCTTTGCTTCAAATGTCCAACATACGTCGATTTCATTCCTCAATTTGTTCATTAATCACCTATTTGTTTGATATATTCGTCAACGAGATCGAGATGTCGCGCCGCTACCACGGCGTATGGAAGCCGACTTTCTAGATCTAGATCTAGATTGAGCGGTCAATGCGGGATAGTAGATCTAGATCTACATAGGGGGATGTGGGAGATGCATGTAGGAAGGGAAGATTTGCTCAAAAAATAAGATTTTGTTTGGTCAAATTGGTGAAATTGGGGATAGAAATGGGCAAAAATGAGCTGGGTTGGAAGAAGGCTCGGGTTTGTGTGGAGGAGTGGAGTGGTAGTAGTGGGGGGAGTGGTTGTTGAGCAGAAATAACTGCCCAGGTTACTGCCGGCGCACCAGGGCATGGGTGCGCCGGCAGCACATAGCCCTTTCGGCTATATCACCCCCGGGCCAGGCCCAAGAATCATTGCCGGCGCACCAGCCCAGGGGTGCGCCGGCAATAGCGCATTTTCCGCCGGCGCACCCCTGGGCTGGTGCGCCGGCAATGATTCTTGGGCCTGGCCCGAATCGGCCGCGGCCATGCCAGGATTTTTCCCCGGCGCGTCTTTTCCGGAGGTGCGCCGGCAGTAGTCCTGCATCGCCGGCGCGGCTGCAAAGTGGTGCGCCGGCAACTATTTCCACCGGCGCACGTCCAAGGTGGTGCGCCGGCACCACTTGCCTCCACCTATAGGCTTTTTCCTAGTAGTGCCACTATGTTATTTTCCACTATGACTAGTCTAAGCAGTATAATTATATCTCAATGAAAACTGCACGTCTGCACCTGATAAGGATCGTTGTTAGACTACCCACAATGAGAGTATCATAGGTAGTATCATGCATTCCATGCATGCAAAATGCTGATGTGACAGTGCAATTAAGGATGAGAGAGAGTGTACTAGTATCATAGGTAGATACCGTATCATAGCACATACTACTAGAAAAAATAATGTCAAGTAAATCGTGTACACATATTTGCATTGCGATTCTACAAAACAATTAATATATGGAGACAATGATACATGTAGTAGTATCATACGCATGATACTTCTATATGATACTATGCACTGTGACTAGTCTTAGCTAATAATGCACATCCTCCATTAAATGAAGTTACTTAGAACCTAATGGAAGCCAACGGTAGAATATTTGAGTTTTGCAATTTAATTGTATATCTCAAGAGAACCACCTCGCACGCGCACAAACTAGGGTACCACAAACGCCATGGCTGTTACTGGTGTTGTACCTCATCGGCGGGCTAGAGTCGATGATACGCCTCATCGCCCCGCGCTACCCACCCTTGATATCTCATACTCGAATATCCTCGCGTAACTCAACACCAGCAGCGAGGGTGAACCAGGCGACATGCCATGTGGGAATGAGCTCCAAAGGGGTGATGCGTTTTCGGCGGCTTTGGTGGTCATTATGGCCGGCGACAAGCATCCCACATTCCTCACCAAGCTGACCGCCACCTGCGTTGTCATTGAGGCTGGGCTCGCGGCCACAACTTCAGCTATGAGTGCGTGCGACGGTTGGGTCGGGGAGGAAAAGAAAGTTGGTGAGCACAGGGTTCTAATATATTTGAAGATTTGGTGACCCAAATCCATAAATAATACTTGCTGACTTTTTCACTTACCCTAAATAACTAATAATGTTTGGGTTCCCAAGTGACCTATGGGTTGATAAAACAAACAACTATCGTTTATTTATACTAAACATTTTTTATTTTTACAATTATAATTCGTTTATTTAGACATAATGATCTCAATCACTATGGTTTTCTAGTACAAGTAGGGAAACTAACCACTTAATACTGCAAAAATATTATAATACATTATTTGTTGTTATATTTTTTAACATCAACCACAAAAATTCACTTGCACTAGATTTAAGGCATAAATTGCAAATGGAATGGAGCTAGTTGTTTCTTTTTAATTGATGGCTACCTCTTAAAATATTTTCTTTAACCAAATTCTTCTACATTAGAGAAGAATAGGAAAGTAATAGAATCACATGCCTTCATAGATTAATTTGTGCCACCCAAAATAAACTGAAAATATATGTATGTGTTTGTGTCTATTTTAGGTTTCATTAATATCACGACAATAGGCTCTAAGTCTAGTACGGAATTCTAGAATGCATGGTTTCACATTGTAACAACAATGGTACTATGTCTTGGCAAGAGTAAGGATATTTTGTGCTTCAAATGGTTCAAATCCAAGGAAGAGTAAGGACACTTTGAGCCCGGTGTTGGGTAAATCGAGCCAAGTAATTCTTGGTGACTTGAACGTATGTCTATAACAAACAAATCTACTGCAAGTATCATAAACTATCTTCACTTCAAAATATGAACTTTTTTAGAAAGCTAAACTAACTTTATAAAATGGTTTGTATTTGGGGATGTAATAGTTGCCAACCGTAGGCACCCTACACCATCAGATCGATAAAGACAGTGCAACTAGTGAAGAGAAAGATGACGCCAAAGTTACCCCAAGAAAACCAAAGTGTGCTTTCTGCAATCACATTTGATTTCTCGAGATCACTATCAGTATCAAGTAGCCAGTCTGAGAGTCCAGCTTAACATAGCGCAGTAGCCAACAAAACAGAGACTGATGAGTGATGACCGGTCATATGCCCCATATCGGCCAAGACATGCAAAAGTATCACGACGACCATAAGTGTTCAATGGAATCTCCTCGTTGTCCTGGCCGGTGGTGGTGGTGGAATTGCCTTGGCCGCGGCAGCAGCATCAACAACGGGCTGAACCTGATCAATGCGGACGCTGATGGCGAGAGTGTCGACGGACATGAGCTCCTGGGGCACCGCCAGGAACATGCCCTGCCCCGGCACCGGCGCGCCGCTGGAGAGCGTGCTGCTGCCCACCGCCGATGCCATCAGGACCACCTTGTCCTTGTCGCCGCCCGGGTGCTCCACCGAGAGCTTGCACCAGAACTGGGGCGCCCCGGCGGCGGCGGCGGCGCCGTCCGCCCTCACGCACACCAGCGACACGGCCGTGGCCGCGGCGCCGAGCTCGCCCAGGGTGACCAGGAACACGCTCTGGTTCTCCTGCCCGACCACCACGTGCCAGCGCTGCGCCAGCGGCAGGCTCAGGTTCCAGGGCCGGCCGTAGCGGACGGCGATGATGGGTCGGGAGTGGACGGCGGCGAAGTGGTCGATGAGCGCCGGCGGGGTCCCCAGGAAGCCGCACCCGAGCTCCGGGCACAGGCAGGGCGCGTGCTGGCACGCGCGCTTGTGCTGCTCGGCCTGGTGGTACACGACGTACTGCTCGCAGCCGAAGCCCTTGTAGGAGCAGGGCACCTTGGCGGCGCAGATGAAGGCGTCCATCCCGCCGCAGTGGATGTCGGCGCGGCCGCACACCTCGACGTGGCCGCCGCGGCAGTAGCAGCACAGCACGTGCCCGGACTCGCACTGCCGTACGCCATCACAAACACAAAACGCGAATCGATTCAAGATCGGAAAAAAGGGCCAAGCTTTTATTTCTCCGTTTAAACCGCGAACAAATCTACGATGGTTACCTTGAACACGGGCGGCTTGAGAGGGAGGAGGCAGACCTTGCAGTGGAGCAGCGCCACCTCGAACCTCACGTCGATCAGCGCCGGCGGCCCCGGCGCCAACGCCACCAGGGCTTCCGTGGACGCCGCCATGGCCACGGCCGCCGCTGCAGGGCCGTCTGCATTGGCCACCTCCCCTTCCTCGCGCTCCACCCCCTGTCGCGGCTCCTGCTTCACCACGGGCACCAGGGCCTGCGCCCTCGCCTTCTTGGCGCCGTGCTCGCCGTTGACCGCCGGCGTTGGCGGCGACAGCCGCTTCTCCTGCCCAGCCATGCCGCCGGCTCGACCTAATTCTAACCCAATCGCACGTTCCCCGCCAACAGATTCAACCCAACATATGTGGGACGGCTACTACTTGTACAATGAGATCGTTTTGGATGAGATCCGGACTATGTATATGAATCGGGGAGGGAAATTTATTTAGTGACAGTAATTTACCAAAAAGTAATAATTTAGTGGTGGTAACCCCTCTCATAAACACGCGCATCTATGAAAGCACATAAGCACATCCACTTTTTGCCGATCTTAAAAATGACGAAATCACCGCAAATAGAGTGAAGTCTGAAATAAACCTTGAGTTTATAGAGTTAGGGCATCTTCAGCGGTGCGACGCAAACGGACGCTGAGCGACCGTTTGTATCCGCCGTGACCGGAAATGCGTCTGGCACCACCTCCAGCGGGGCGACGCAAAGTGACCGGGCCGTCCGCGGAGACGCAAACCTGACCCAAATAGTCAAATACCCGTGTGTTGCTACGGCTCATGAAGATATGTCTAATATTATAACATTTCTCTCATCTAGTCTTACTTTGTGTGTACAAATTTACTTAATGCACAATTGCAAAGAAAATAAATAGGTGCTTCGTAATCATAAGGATTTATGTATTTATCCCACATTTGTCAATACGGAGTAACCTCATTATTACTCTTATCTAATAATGTAAACTTATTTATCCCACTTTTAGATGTTATGAACACTAAATTTATTTTGAGATTTCATTATTCAGTTAGTTATTTTACTACATTTTTGTTTTTTCTAATTTCATGTAAATTACGCGTCTTAAAAAATCTTTTGTAGAGAATTATTTTGTTTCATTTTTGTAATACCATTTGCGTCCATCCAAGATATAGTGTTGTTTCTATATTTCCCTTTAACTACATTTTCTCTATTAAAATTATTTATTTTTTATGTACATCTCTGTTCCCAATTTTTGTTTCCCAAGTACGGTTGATTTTTCCTGTACTTTTCCATCCGTATGACTTGTGTTTTATACAAACTTCTTTTCTCACTTCTTTGGGAAGCACATACATGCTCCTGGTCCAGGTAAAATGCCTTCGCCAATGGACGGGCCGCTGTAAGCCTAAATCACTCACCCGACCACACTCATATTCACGCTCTCGTTTGAAAAGCAAAGGAAAAATCCCCTTTCTCATATGCCTCACGGAGTGGACCCTACCCAATTCATTGCATTGCCCGTGCATCCCCGATGCTAGCCAGGCGCCCAGGCCATGCTGCTGAAGCGAGGCTTGGCCAAGCGTGAACGCTCGGTTGAGCATTGGATATGGCACTGGCCACCAGCGAGTGAGGTCTGCGGTTGGTTAACGTGGACTGTACCGACGCTGTGTGTGACCTAGACGCGCTCGACATCGACACTACGAGTCCACTGCGACTGTAACATGAGCCTAGTGGAGCGCGACCACCTCGTCTGCACCTCACCGCCGAATGTTGTCGCTCGGCGCAGCTGACTATTCCCTCGCTGCCAGTATGAGCGCGTGGCTCATGGCTTTCGCTGACCGGCGAGGTCGAGCGCAGGTGGCGCCGCTGTCGACACGAGCCGGTTCTGGTAGTGTATATGTGCGTGTGTGGATTGGAAAGAAGCCGATTCCTTCCTTTTTTAAACTTTGAGATGAAACCGATTGGTTCTTTTTTTCTTCTTTTTTGAGATGAAACCGATTCGTTCTGGACTTCTGGTCATGTACGTTTTATTTTGTGCATCTTTTGGTCGTGTACGTGACGTACGTCCACGCGCCTTTCTGTATTGGCAGGAAACCAAATTTTTTTTACGAGGGAAGCAGGAAACCAATTCGGTGGCTTAGGTGCGTGGGTTAGGTGTTGGGTCGTTTTTCTCGGTTTTGGCCCATATAAAAACTGGTCCATGTGTGACACCAGCCAGTCATCTATTGCAATTTAATAGTAAAGAAGATATGCGCCAGCGTCTCGGCGGACGCTGCGCGGACGCGCAAAGTGTCCGCTCGGTCCTCGCGCGGACCCGCCTGGCAGCGGTACAATTGCTTCGTCTTCCGCGGTATTACATCTAGGCGGCGCGCTGCAGCCTTTGAAGGGGCCGCGTTAATGGCGTGCCTCGGCTTCCGCGAGCGTGCGCACCTAGTAGGCGTTGCACTGGCAGGCCATTGAAGGCGAGATGGCGTCGGAGCCTCTTAAAGGGACGCTGCCGGCGCCCATTTCCCCGACCAAAACCATTGGCAAAATCCCACAGTAGCCACCATACCGACGCCATGGGAAAGAAATGTTGGCCGTTCCGGAAGACGAAGAACGACCAGGAGGCTAGCGGCTCGCGTTCCGACAAGAAGGCACGGGTCGGCCGGTACGTCCGCATTGACCTCGCTCGGCAGCTATGGGAGGAAAACCGGCCGGTACCATGGCCGGACGCGAACTTGCCGGGAGGGGGCTGGTACCTGAACGCGCGGAGCGTGCCGGTCCCCCCCCCCCCCCCCCCCCGTGCCGCGCGAGGGCCGAGAGCGGCGGGACGAGGTGCGGCGCCGCCGCGCGGTCTTGCCGCCGGATCTGCGGGAGGATCCGGCGTACGCGCTAAACTCCTACAACTGGATTTCCTTCGGGACGTGGGAGTTCGACGCGCGGCGCCGCGCTGCCTACCTCGCCGACGTAGACTACATCGAGCGCGAGATCGCCGCCGAAGAAGAAGAGAACGACCATGAGGACGCGGACGAGGACGGCGACGAGGACGGCGACGTGACCATGCCGCAGTACGACCATGAAGACGGGCGGACCGGCGTGGGATCCGGAGACCCAGCCGTCGGACATTTCAGAGGAGGAGGCCATTGCCATGGCACTGGCCAACAGCGAAGCAGGACGAGCTCAACGAGCTCGCTTTGTGGGACGGGCTCGCAATCCAGCTCCGTGAGTCAGCGCTCACGCAGGGGAGGCCGGCGACTCCTCCGGCCACGCCGACGCGTTCCAACGTCCGCGCTCCGTCTGCTGCTCCAGCGAGGGATCCCTGGCCACAGCCTCCTGCCCGTGCGGCGGTACCTCCTCCACCGCCGGCGTACGAGCTTCCATGGCCGACGCCGCAGCTGATTGACCTCGTCAGCGACGACGACCAGTAGACAGCGCGTATTTTAGCACGTCTTTCTGACTTTTTTATGTCCTTTTTATTATCATGTAAATTATGGCGTATGAATGAAAAAAAAATTATGTGTCGTGTCGCTGGAGCCACCCCGACGCAAACGGACACCCGGACGGTTTTGACCATTTGGCCCGACGCAAACGGACACGACGCATCCGTTTAGACGTCTGAAATGCGTCGTGCCGCTAGAAGATGCCCTTAGTCCAGATCGAACCTTCAACTCTTAGTCCTTGAAATGAGCACCCTGAACTCTTAATCCCGGTCATTATTTTCCTGACCCTCATTCCCATCGGGATTTATTGATGTGGCAGCAGTAAACTGCTTGCATAGTTGACTAATGTCTGATTCAGCAATCTAGATAACTCAGCGATAAACAAATAACATGAACAGTGAGTTCGTAGTCGTGGAGTGCCCGCGCCCATCGTCATCTGGTTGTTGCACCGTCGTGGTTTGCTCGCCGCCCGCCGCCGTGATTGTTGGATAATTAGGCATAATTTTCCAGAATATAAAACATGATGACAGCAACTACTAATATGTGAAACTCAAACATACTAGATAACTCAAACATACTAGATGCATTAATCAACATGAGTAGCAGCAGCGTAAACGGTAAAGCATCCATCGCTAAACAGATCGAGATATGTCGCACGTACCGATCTGGTGGTGGTGGCGGTGGAGGTGTAGCAGATGATGTCGCAGCAGTAACGTTGTTGATGACAACGTTGTTGACGATGGGGACGATGGGTCGAAGTAGACGGCGTTGAAGACGACGGTAGGCAGCACCGCCCGACTTGGACGGAAGGCGACCCGTGATGAAGAGCTTGAGCAGTCGCGCAGAGCGCTTCCCAAAAATCTAATTCGCCCTCTCCCGTACAGGATCGCAAGGACGAGCGGTTCCGGAGACCTGCTCTCCCGTTCGCCGATGCACGTCGACGCGCGGGATGGAGTAGGCTACGATGGCGGCGCAAGCAGAGAGAGGTGGAAACCCTAACTCGTGTATTGGATGTATTTCTGCGGTAGCCGGGCAGAAGATTATATAGGCTCGGGAAACTCTAGGCAACGTGGGCCACGCCCACGTCGCACGAACGTTTCGAGTCGGTTACAGATAGCCCACGATCCGGGAGCGACCCGAACCAACTAACTGCGACGCGTCCGTCTAGGACTCTGTTCGTTTTCCTGAGCTGCAAAAAGTAAGGAAAGTCTCGGCTCGAGGCTCAATCCACTCACCACGAGCGCGGCGCGTCGTGACGTGTCGAGTCGAGTCGAGTCGAGTCGAGACGAGCGAGGAGGAGGAGGAGCGCGCGTGTAGCACTCCTATTCTCACACACTTACTAGTGGTGGAACAACCCACCTTATAAGGTGGTCTAACTTCCTCCCAACTTTCCATGTGGGACTAAACTTCCCACCTCTTGCCACTCCCTAGTGAGCTGCCACCAACTTGGGTTCAAACTCACAAGGCTGCCACTATGTGGGCTTTGAGATTTATAGGAAAAACTGAAATCTAATTTGGGCCATTAAAAGTGGGCCCAATATTTCAACAATCCCCCACCAGATCTCAAATCCCCATTTAGAGATTTACCAATAATCGCTGCTTGTTTATATACTAGTGTTTCAGTGAAGACTGTTAAGTTGAACTTCCGCCTAGAACCTTAAGTTACATCCACTCACACTTGAACAATGGACTAAGCCTTGAATTGCAAGTTTTGCGTGAACAGAGTTTCACTCAAAGTCATGACCAGTACATGGCTGCCAGTAGCCTACCCCGCGGGTGAAGCATATGCGTCATACTTCATGGTCTCTTCATGAGTTTACTAGAGATCACCAAAATCTCATAGATTGCGACGTTTAACAATCAGACTCATATAGGTGTGTTATTTCAAGAATGCTCTGTAGGACAGCATCTTTGCTAAAATAGCCAACATAAACACATTAAGGCTTGTTGCCAACCTGCCTTACAACAATTGAGAGTTGTGCATCTTCACATAGAGAGGGTTATATAATACTCTCCTCAATTAAACCACTAGTTTGTTCTTCCCAGGTCCTAATTCACGGGATCTCCGATCACAAAGGTTGGGTTACCACTATGGTGTAACATCAACGGGTCTCAAACCCATCTCCCTCGATGCACTTTCTATCACATTACGTGATAGTCCCTTTGTAATGGGATCTGCCAGGTTTTTGTCTGTTTGAATATATGTAATAGTTATTACTCCGGAGTTTCGCAATTTTCTGACAGACTTCAAACGTCTCTTGACGTGTCTTGATGACTTCGCGTTATCCTTAGAATTGTTCACTTTGACAATTACAGTTTGATTGTCACAATTCAAAAGGATTGCCGGAACAGGTTTTTCAACCACAGGCAAGTCCATCAAGAGCTCACGCAACCATTCTGATTCAACAGTGGTTGTGTCTAAAGCAGTAAGTTCTGACCTCGTCAATATGGTTTGCTTACAAGATCTCCATGACACTGCGCCACCTCCAAAGGTAAATACATACCCACTTGTGGCGTACAGATCAGCTACATCTGAGATCCAATTCGAATCACTATATCCTTCAAGCACAGCTGGGTGCCCTGAATAATGAATCCCATAACTCATTGTACCACATAGGTAGCGCATGACCCTATCAAGTGCATGCCAATGATCGCACCGGGTTTGACATGAACCTACTCAACTTGCTAACAGCAAAAGAGATATCGGGTCTAGTCGCGCTCGCTAAGTACATGAGTGAGCCAACGATCTGAGAATATCTCAATTGATCTATGGCAATCCTCCGGTTCTTGCGTAGTGTCACACTGGGATCATAAGGTGTTGAAGAAGGCTTGCTATCAATATAGCCGAACCGGCTCAAGATCTTCTCAACATAATGGGATTGCGTTAGAGTAATCCCACTCTCGTTCTTAATCAGCTTGATGTTCAGAATCACATCAGCTTCTCCCAGATCTTTCATATCAAAGCTCTTTGACAAGAAAGACTTGACCTCGTGTATTACTTTCATGTTTGTACCAAAGATCAGAATATCATCCACATACAAACATAGTATAACACCTTCGCCCCCACCATGGCGATAGTAAACGCACTTGTCAGCCTCATTGACAACAAAGCCTACAGAAGTTAAAGTTCTGTCAAACTTCTCATGCCATTGCTTAGGTGCTTGTTTCAGGCCATATAAAGATTTCAGCAACTTGCACACCTTTCTTTCTTCACCTTTTACTACAAACCCATCAGGCTGATCCATATAGATTTCCTCTTCCAACTCTCCATTAAGGAAAGCTGTCTTTACGTCCATTTGATGAACAATAAGACCATAGGAGGTAGCCATGGATAGTAGTACTCCAATGGTGGTAAGTCTAGCGACAGGTGAATAGGTGTCGAAGTAATCTTCGCCTTCTCTTTGTGTGTAGCCTTTCGCTACAAGCCGTGCCTTGTACTTTTCAATAGTACCATTAGGTCTTAGCTTCTTCGTGAACACCCATTTGCAGCCTACAGGCTTGCATCCATGGGGTCGTTCTGACAACTCCCAAGTTCCATTAGAAAGAATCGAGTCCATCTCATTATGGACAGCTTCTTTCCAGTCATCTGCATCTGGAGATGCATATGCCTCTGCAATGGACCTGGGAGTATCATCCACAAGGTACACAATGAAATCATCACCAAAGGATTTTTCAATCCTTCGTCTCTTGCTCCGTTTAGGAGCTTCATTGTCATCCTTCTCAGTAACATTCTCATGTGATTGTTCAAAATACTCATTAGATGTACTAGACTCAGGAATTATCTCAGTAGAAATTCTAGCAATGATATGCATATCTTTCATAGGAAACATATTCTCAAAAAATGTTGCATCACGAGATTCCATAATAGTATCAACATGCATATCAGGTACCTCAGATTGAACTACTAAAAATCTATATCCTACACTCCGCGGAGCATAACCTAGAAAGATACAATCCACTGTCTTTGGTCCAAGTTTGCGCTTCTTAGTAATTGGAATATTGACTTTCGCCAAACATCCCCATGTGCGCAAATACGAAAGTGATGGTTTTCTCCCAGCCCACTCCTCGTAAGGGGTTTTATCTTTATTCTTGTTAGGAACTCTATTCAGGACATGACATGAAGTCAACAAAGCCTCCCCCCACCATGTCTTTGATAAACCAGCAGTGGCTAACATGGAATTCACCAAGTCAGTCAGCGTGCGGTTTTTCCTCTCGGCAACCCCGTTTGATTGGGGTGAATAGGGAGGCGTCCTCTCATGAATAATGCCATGTTCCTCACAGAATTCATCAAAGATTTTAGGAAAATATTCACCACCACGATCCGACCTAAGACGCTTGATCTTTCTCTCTAGTTGATTTTCAACTTCGGCCTTATAAATTTTAAAGTAGTCTAAAGCTTCATCTTTAGTTCGCAACAAATAAACATAGCAAAATCTAGTCGCATCATCAATCAATGTCATGAAATATCTCTTTCCACCTTTTGTCAACACACCATTCATCTCGCATAGATCAGAATGTATGAGTTCTAGAGGTGCCAGGTTTCTCTCCTCGGCCGCCTTGTGAGGCTTCCGAGGTTGCTTTGATTGCACACAACTATGGCACTTAGAACCTTTGGCAATGGTGAAATTCGGAATTAAACTTAAACTGGATAGCCGAGACATTAAACCAAAATTAATGTGACATAAACGAGAATGCCAAACACTGGTATCATCACTAACATTGCCACAAATATGGTTCACAGACTTATTGCTGAAATCAGAAAGCGAAAAGCGGAACAAGCCTCCGCACTCATAGCCTTTACCGATAAATTGTCCAAACTTGGAAACAACTACTTTATTCGACTCTAAAACAACTTTAAACCCATCTCTGCATAGAAGGGAGCCGCTAACGAGATTCTTGTTCATAGTAGGGACATGCTGCACGTTCCTCAGCTGCACGATCTTCCCCGAAGTGAACTTCAGATCTACCGTGCCAACACCACGAACAGAAGCATGTGACCCATTCCCCATCAAGACGGAAGAATCCCGGGCGACCTGGTAAGAAGTGAACATGGATATGTCAGCACACACATGAACATTAGCACCTGTATCAATCCACCAACATGGAGATTGAAATACCGAAAGAACAGTAAAGAGATTACCGTACCCATCAGCATTGCTAGCGGTCACCGTGTTGACTTGCCTCCCATTTTTCTTGCGTTCTGCCCTCTCTGGACAGTCCTTAGAAAAGTGGCCAGCCTCTCCACAGGTAAAGCAGCTCAGATTTGCTTTGTTTATCATCTTCTTCTTCTTGAAGGTTGTAGTCTTCATAGGCTTATTGAAGGAGGGCTTGTTATTCCCTTTGTTCTTGCTGTAGGGTTTCTTCTGCACCATGTTGGCGCTAGACTGACCCTCTCCTTTCTCAGTATTATCCTTGGCCCGAGCTTTCTCCTCAACATCAAGAGACGCTATCAGATTTTCAACTGATATCTCCTATCTCTTGTGTTTGAGAGTTGTGGCAAAGTTCCTCCATGAAGGGGGCAACTTAGCGATGATGCATCCAGCCACAAACTTGTCAGGTAAGGCACACTTAAGGAGTTCAAGCTCTTTCGCAATGCACTGTATCTCATGAGCTTGTTCGACTACAGAACGGTTGTTTACCATCCCGATGTCATGGAAGCTCTCCATGATGTACGCTTCATCGCTTCAGACGGTTGCACCGAATTTAGCATTCAGTGCATCCCAGAGCTCTTTACCATCTGTTATGTGCATGTACACATCACACAGACGATCATCAAGAATACTCATAACACATCCGACGAAGAGAGTATTGTTTTCCTTGAACTTGTTCTGATCTTGGCCAGATATAGTTCCTTCAGGTAAACCATCACTAACTTCGAACACTTTCAGATGAGTAAGCCAGAGCGTGGCCTTAACTTGCCACCTCTTAAAGTGCACACCGGTAAACTTATCCGGCCTCAGTGCATCAGCAAAACCAGCCATTGTTAACTCAGGAAATTGCCTACAATTAGGTTTTTGGATTGTTGGATAATTAGGCACAATTTCCATGATTAATTCCAGAATATAAAACATGATGACAGCAACTACTAACATGTGAAACTCAAACATACTAGATGCATTAATCAACATGAGTAGCAGCAAGCAACGGTAAAGCATCCATCGCTAAACAGATCGAGATATGTCGCACGTACCGATCTGGTGGTGGTGGCGGTGGAGGTGTAGCAGATGATGTCGCAGCAGTAACGTTGTTGATGACAACGTTGTTGACGATGGGGACGACGGGTCGAAGTAGACGGCGTTGAAGACGACGGTAGGCAGCACCGCCCGACTTGGACGGAAGGCGACCCGTGATGAAGAGCTTGAGCAGTCGCGCAGAGCGCTTCCCAAAAACCTAATTCGCCCTCTCCCGTACAGGATCGCAAGGACGAGCGGTTCCGGAGACCTGCTCTCCCGTTCGCCGACGCACGTCGGCGCGCGGGATGGAGTAGGCTACGATGGCGGCGCAAGCAGAGAGAGGTGGAAACCCTAACTCGTGTATTGGATGTATTTCTGCGGTAGCCGGGCAGAAGATTATATAGGCTCGGGAAACTCTAGGCAACGTGGGCCACGCCCACGTCGCACGAACGTTTCGAGTCGGTTACAGATAGCCCACGATCCGGGAGCGACCCGAACCAACTAACTGCGACGCGTCCGTCTAGGACTCTGTTCGTTTTCCTGAGCTGCAAAAAGTAAGGAAAGTCTCGGCTCGAGGCTCAATCCACTCACCACGAGCGCGGCGCGTCGTGACGTGTCAAGTCGAGTCGAGTCGAGTCGAGACGAGACGAGCGAGCGAGGAGGAGGAGGAGCGCGCGTGTAGCACTCCTATTCTCACACACTTACTAGTGGTGGAACAACCCACCTTATAAGGTGGTCTAACTTCCTCCCAACTTTCCATGTGGGACTAAACTTCCCACCTCTTGCCACTCCCTAGTGAGCTGCCACCAACTTGGGCTCAAACTCACAAGGCTGCCACTATGTGGGCTTTGAGATTTATAGGAAAAACTGAAATCTAATTTGGGCCACTAAAAGTGGGCCCAATATTTCAACAGTGATCACCTCCACGCACCAGCGTCTTCATGGCAGGTGCCTGACCTCCTCCCAACCACAGAAACCGTCCCGGCGCCTCATATAGATGGACTCGAGCGCCGCCCAGTCCCCAGCACGAGGTGCGCTTCCAGGACGTCCAAGTTCTAGCCGAAGCCCCAATTGATTTTTTCGATAAAGGATGTTTTATTACTTTAATAAGCAATTACATCCAGCCTCTGCATAACCAGGATGCACACAGCCGTTTTGTTGTCTCAAGTCCAAAAGGATAAATAATAAAAACTAGGCGAGATACATATCGGAACGATGAATCATATAACGCCTAAAGTGTAGGTGGGGCATCTATCCGTAGACTATGCTGCCACCCATGTAGGGAAAAAGTATCCCTCGCCGTAGCCTCCAACCGTGTACAGACCTCCGTAAATAGCTGTCGGTTCTCCACTCGCTGTAGAGGTAACCATGAACGGAGAATACCTGTACATCTGTAGATGACCTGCAACAAAGAACAATTTTTGTCATTAAAGATCTTGTCATTTCTACATAGCCAAAGCGCCCAGATAACTGCTAGCGCCCCCACCCTAAGAAGCAACTTAAACCTTGAATCTATACCATGAAGCCAATTGCCAAAGACATTGGCGACACTAGTCGGAGGATACAAGGTAGACGCTACTTAGATGACAGACCATATAGATCTCGCGAACTGGCACTGGAAGAATAAGTGTTTGATTGTTTTGTCCTGATGACAAAAAACACACCGTGTACTTCCATGCCAATTCCGCTTAACAAGATTGTCTTTGGTGAGAATAACCCCACGACGAAGATACCATCCAAAAAATTTAATTTTTAATGGTATCTTCATCTTCCAAATCTTCTTATTGTTGTCAACTGGTAAGTCAGAAAGAAGGATCGCATTGTAGAAAGATTTTACGGAAAAGGTACCATCTACATGAAGGTTCCATCTAAATTCGTCTGGTTCAGGTGATAAATGAATATCTCCGAGCCGTTGAATTAGGGTATTCCATGCCACAAGTCTTTGTCCAAGTAAAACCCGTCTGAACGTCACATTCGGAGGTGAGGTAGTCATTACAGTAGCAATGGTATCACCTTGGCGACGAGCAGGATACTGCTCACTTAAGGGTGCATTGTCTAGCCAAGCATCTTCCCAGAACCGTATCTGTGCTCCATTCCTGATTGAGAAGGTACCATGGCGAATGAATACAATTTTTGTCGCCATAAGACCAGCCCAGAAGTGAGAATCCCCAGGTTTCCAAACCACTTGGGATAATGTCTTCGAACCGATATACTTTCTCTGAAGAATAGTTTGCCAAGTCCCATCCTCAGTAAGTAGCTTAAACAGCCATTTACCCAGAAGAGCTGAATTCTTGACCTCCAGGTCATGAACTCCAAGCCCTCCTTGATCTTTGGGACTACAAACTATACTCCACTTAACCAGTCGATATTTCTTTTTCTCGCTGTCCCCTTGCCAAAAGAATCTGGATCGATAGTTGACAATGTATCAACTTGTCAATGCCTATGGATTATAGGCTAGGGTTTAGTTGAAAGTAGAGGGTAAGTAGATCTCGAAGGTTTCAGCCGAAAAGTACTCGACGATTATGAGAACTAGGGTTTGTAATAATGATTCGATGATCTCTTCGTCCCTCGACTCCCCCTTTATATAGGAGGTGGAGCCGAGGGATTCGTGTCGTACAAGTTACAGAGTCCGGGACGATTTCTAACTCATCCCGCCAGATTACAAATAACACTTCCTATTACAACTCTAGCTTTCCTTAATATATCTTGGGCTTCCCGAATCTTCTTATGCTTCGAGTAGTGGGCCTTCATTAAACCCCGGGTACTATCTTCGGCAGGCCCATTTGGGATGCCTATGTCAGTAGCCCCCGAGATTTTGCTTGAATCGTAGAGTCAGGGAAAATCTCCACTGTTTATTTTTAATCGACAGCTTTATCTTTTCTATATTTCTTCTCACAAAATTCTATATTGTACAGGGATAATGGTAGTTGGGGCTAGTTCATCTGACGGATCAGGTACTAGTTAACTGCTCTAGTGGCAATCCGCAAAAACCTACTTCAAGACCACGTCCCTGGACATGACCTCGGGATACTGGTGTAAACTTCGACAGGTGCCGCTTAAGGTCTTACCATTCTGTCGAGTCCCAGTAAAATTTATCGGGTACCTAACGCGTCCGTTAGGATTTTTCTTCGTATCTGCTGATACGGATAAAAGTAGCAGAGCGCATTCTTCGGCGATGCCACGCCCAGCAGAACGGATCTGGGGTCTTACCTTCGCAAATTTGCGGCATTCAGAAATTGTTCGCAACTTTGGCGTTCTGAGAATATATTGTCGAGTGCTTTTCCGGCTGTTGGAATGGCACATTTTATCGAGTCAAATATGACTTATATTGCTCTCCCGATGGGAGTATATGTAGAGTTAATTATAACTCGAAATATACTCTTTTACTCTTCTATTTTTCTTTTTTAATTTCATCGGGCACGCGAACAGCGTTCCCGATGGGAGTAGCCCCCGAGGCTACAGCCAAGAACTTGTGCTTGGTTGTAGGCTCAACATTTTAGTCCACCTTGTCGCTATATTGTCATTATTTCCCAGCATGATCTTCTTTTTATCTCTCGGGTGCGCGAACAGCGCTCCCGATGGGAGTAGCCCCCGAGGCTACAGCCAAGGACTTGTGCTTAGTTGTAGGCTCCCCCAATTTCTATATTGCCATACTCGAAATTTTACTTTTGTGGGAGTAGCCCCCGAGCATTTGGGCAAAAACTTGTATTTGACCAAAGGCTCCCGAGGTATTCAAATAACTTCTCCTGTCGCCAATCTTCTTTTATTTTTCTTGTCGGCACGCTTCCCTTATCCAAATTCACTTCATCTCTGTTAATAATCGGGATATTTCTGCCTTGTGGGTCCATTGTTTCCACCATGTTGACACGTCGTGCAAGTGGGGGACACACGTCCTCCGCTTTTTCTGGCGCACGTACGGTAACGCCTATCTCAGTAAAAATACCTTTTTACCCTTTATCTAGAAAATCTTTTTTCACCACACGATTTCTTCATCCAACGGTGCATTGCTTCGCCCGATTCTTATATAAACCTTTCTTCAACCTTCGTTCACTCCCTCGCTTGCGCCGCACATCTATTCCTCTTTGCAAAAACTTCCCCTGCGCCCAACTCTCGTTGATCTTCCGCACGCACGAACATTGCTTTTCCAGTACCGTTGATGCCACCACGCACGCGACTCACTCGCCACAAAGACTCTGCATCCAAGATGGCCGCTGAAGACCTTGAGTGGGAGAGATCCAAAATCTCCAACCAAGATGTCAACACGCTGAAGAGGCTTGGCCTGATGAAGGAGGACGCCATCCGCTTTCCCAGCGAAGAAAGCTACCCAAACCCTCCAATGGAGTATCGGGTTAGTTTCGTTGATCACCTCATTCGCGGCCTTTCTGCCCCTATTCACGATTTCCTCCGCGGCCTTCTCTTTGTTTATGGGATTCAACTGCACCAGTTGACCCCCAATTCCATCCTCCACATTTCCATTTTTATCACGCTATGCGAATGCTTCCTTGGAATCCCGCCTAGCTGGGTTCTGTGGAAACGCATTTTCTGCCTCCGCCGCAATGGCTCCCACAATGCCACCTATAACATAGGCGGTGTTGTTATCTGTGTCCGAACTGACGTTGATTACTTCGACGTCAAATTTCCTGATTCTGTCCAAGGGTGGCGCAAAAGGTGGCTCTACATACACGAAGAAGGTGCCAATTCTGTTGAGCACAACATAGCCCCTTTTGACGGAAGTGCGAAAATTCAGCGCCGCCGCTCCTGGGATGCTGAAGCTTCCGAAGAAGAGAAAACGTCGACAGAAGCACTTATGTCTCGTATTCATCAGCTTCAAAATACTCGAGGCAAAGAACTGTCTGGTGTTCAAATCACCGCCTACTTCCTTAGGATTAGAGTGCAGCCTCTTCAGGCCCGCAAAAATCCCCTTTGGACGTATTCTGGTGAAAACGACGCCAATAGAATCTCCAGTGATCTTTCTGCAAAGGACTTGGAGAAGTTGATTCGAAGAGTTTCCCGCTTGGCCAAGAAGGATCCTATTCCCTCCTCTTGTCGCGTGGAACCATACAGCTCCGCCAATCCTCTCCCCGAGGTATTTTGTCTTCTCGAGTTTCTGTCTTGTTCCGAACTTTCCCTGCATCTCATTGTATTGATATCTCTCTAATTTTTCTTTTGTCGCTATTTTCTTGCAGAACCATCCTACTATGGCTTCCCTTCCTCCTCTTCCTGAGGATGGAGAAGTCGAAGAACAAGCTATCGTTGCTGAAGACACCCAAGGTTCTTCTATTCCTGAAAGTGAAGTCGCAGGTTCTCACAAATCTGCGGCTTCTCATGAAAAAGAAGTTGAATCTGAAGCCAGCGAATCGACGCAATCCCTTCCTCCTGCTATTTCCCCAAGGAACAAAAGGAAAAGGAATAATGCCGAGGATTCTGGCACTTCTAAGGCTGAAAAAGTTGTTCCTTCTCATCCGAAGGCAGCTTATGATCCTTATATTGAATCCTTCGTCAGCTCGTAAGTCGCCTTTATTTCTCCCTTTTTCTATACTCGAGGAGTTTATCTTGTCTTGCTTTTTATGCTGCCGATTTTTGATCAACAGTGATGACGAAGAAGAAGTACCAACTGTTGACGTGGCTCCTCGGACAAGCACGTCACATACTGTACTTGCCTCAGACACGCCAGTTGAAGGAGAAGAATCCTCGCCTCCTCAACAAAACGTCATCACCACAACTCCGCCAGCAAGCCCCCTTGCTCCTTCACCAAAAAGGACAAGGATTGAAAAAATTGTTGAACCTGTTCCTCAATTGGGCAGCTCGTCGACTCTGCTCTTAGATGATGTAAGTTTGTCGATATTTTTATTTTCTCTATTTTGCTTTTACACGCCTTCACTATCTTTTTCATGTCGATGTTTCTCTTGCTGTGTTCTTCTTTAACAGCCTATGATCAAAGAGCTTCTCCGCATCGGATCCCAATTTATTGGGTATCGTGAGTATGCTAGCAGAGCTGAAGGTAATCAACTTTTATACTTGCCTTTTTTCTTGACTTTTTGCTCCTGTTGCTTGTCGCGATTTTTGATCTTTCTTCTTTCTTTTTATATCTCGACAGAGAAACTTGCAGAGGCCAACAAACGTGCCGACGCACTTGCTCAAAAACTTGAACAGAGTGAGGCGGCTCGCAAGAAAGCCGAACTTGTTGCTAGCGAAGCCAAAGCCGAGGCTGATGAAGCCAAAGCAAAAGCTGCTAGTGTCGAGGAACTGCAGAAAAAACTTGAGGATGCTGCATCTGCCTTAAACGAGCATAAAGCTGCACAAGCTTCTCGTGAACAGGGGATCCTCAAGCGCCTGAAATCACAAAGTCGACGCACTCACAGTAATATTATTGATCCCTTCTATTTTTATGAGAACCGCTGTTTCTTGTTGTTGACCAACGTTTTGTTTTCTTGGCAGACCAAACAAACCAAGATTTTGATCTGGAGAATCCTGTCGATGACCCTCTCCTTGACGCACTTTCCTATCTGGAGCTTCATGGGTCCGAAATTCGTGAAGGCGTGGCAAATGCTAATGCATGTTTGTCGGCGCTGTTCCCCTACTTCTTCCCGAAGAAAGAGGAGCCCCCGACTTTCCTTACCCTTGCCAAGATGTTCAATTCACCAGAAGACCTTGGACTAAAAATGCGCCAAGAAAATATGAAGATTGCTGTCGAAGGCACTGTTGCTCTGGTTGCTGACAGCCAACAGACCGTTGATTGGACAAAAGTTGGCGACACCGATCAGATAGAGCAATCAAGGTGGAGGTCCCTGATTAAGGCAGCCAAGCCCAACACGAAGAAAATCTTGGCTTATCTCGGGATCAAACCAGCTTCGACTCCTAGCTCATCAAGGCCGGAGGTCTAGTTGCATGCCTCTTTGTTTTTCTTTCTCTGTTTCTTTTGCTCGTGTCGCCAAAGTAGTTTTTTGGCGACACGTACTTCGTTAGCTCCATTGTAAGGCCTTTGTAATTATTCTAGAAGATTAATGAAGACTTTATTTTTTGCTTGTTGATTGATGTTGTCTTGTTTTATTATATTTCAGTTGGTATTTGATAACTATACTCCATCTTCCGCTCCTTCCAATGTTTCGCCTTCTTCCTCTTGTTTGAAGAGAACTCTTGCTGATGCCACACCTGTCGAAGATTCTTTGCCACGAGAATTGGATGAACTTCGGCAGCAACTTCAGTATGCAAAGAAGCAAACTCTTGTGATGATGGAAAAATCTCGTAAGTCATCTGAAGCCGAAAAAGTTGCACTTCAGCAAGCTCGCGAGGCTGTGGCTGCGAAGGAAATTGCTGCTTCCGAGGCTGAAAAGGCGACTACTCGAGAAAATCTCATGCTCGAATTAATGAATGAAGCCAGTGCGGATATGTCGGGTATGCTTGCTTCATCCTCCAATATCTTTCGTCTTCATGCTATGTTTCTTAAAATGTTCTACTCCATTGTTTCTAATAGGTTCCTTTGCTGATGCTGCTGCCGAGGAAGAGAGGGTAAATACTAGGACGAACCTCCTTGTTAACCTTTCCCTTGATCATGGTTCTTTGTTTTGGGCTACCCCGGAGAGGACCCGCCAGATTGTCAGATTTCAGGATCGCACCTCTCAAACTCGCGACTTCCTTGACTTCTGTACCAAGACCCTTTCTATGGTTTATAACTCCATGTTTCCTCGGAACGTTCAACCAAAAACTCTTCCCGAGTTGATGGAGAAATTTAAGGATGCCCATAGGATCCATGACTTTGTCAGAGCTCAATTGGTAGCTGGCGCCAGATTTGCCCTTATCATGCTTCAGATTTGCCACTCGAAACTTGACCTGACCCAAGTCGTTGCGAAAGTTCATGAGAAGGTAAAGCGCCGAAGAGTTGGTGTCGACCGAATTAACACGAAGGTTTCGCCTATAGCCGAAGAAATGATTGAAGACCTTCTTCGGATGGATGCCGACTTTTTTGCAGATGGTCATTATGCTGATTTTCTTGGCGCTGCTCCTGAAGAAAACAGAATTACCCTTGATAACATATTGAATCATGACTGATTATTTTCCTTTGGTAAATAACTCTTCTTTGTCACCCATGATTGTGATTATATTGTGAAGCAATCATCAGATTTCTATATTGTATAGCCCCCGAGTGTTTCGGTGGCTGTTTTCTGTATTTGTGTGTCGCGAGGTTTTGAACCAAGGCGTTTATTCAATATGTAATTTTGCCGAGACTCGGCCTCCGGGCTCTTTGTTGAGTACTATTTTATATCTTTATTGACTCGCGAGGTATTTTGATACCAAGGCGAAGTTTTTTCTTTTTTCGAGGAACTATATTGAGATTCGTCGGGTCGGAGACTTTTTTGAACGTGTCGATGAAGAAAAGTTATATTGACGCTATCTTTATTATATTGCAGCACCACGAGCCCGCCTCATTAAAAACCGAGTTTATGCAGAATTCCTTTCGGTAGGATGAAGAATGATAACATATACAGTACCATATTTGTGAGTACCGAATTAATGAGTACCAATCTTCCTCCCAGGGACAACAATTTACCTTTCCAACTACTAAGGCGTTTTTGTAATCTTTCTTCCACTAATTTCCATTCCGCGATTGTAAGTCTCCGATAATGAATCGGAATACCCAAATAACGAATAGGAAATTGGCCTTGCCCGCAACCAAACAACTCTGTATACAGAGCCGTATCGTTTTGGGCATCACCAAAACAGAACAATTCTCTTTTATGGAAATTGATTTTCAATCCTGGCAACTGCTCAAAAGCCGCCAAAATTAATTTCAGATTTTGAGCTTTTTCAAGATCATGATCCATAAACAGAATTGTATCGTTGGCATATTGAAGTATAGATAAACCACCATCAACCAGATGTGGAATCACTCCTTCAATCTGGCCATCAGCCTTGGCCCGCTCTATGAGTATAGCCAGCATATCCGCTACAATGTTAAACAACATCGGTGATAACGGATCCCCTTGGCGTAACCCTTTTCGTGTTTGAAAATAGTGGCCGGTGTCATCATTAACCCGGATTGCGACACTATCTCCATACACAAAATCATTTATTAGAGCGCGCCACTCTGGAGAAAAACCTTTCATCCTGAGTGTCTGCTGTAGGAAAGACCACTTAACTTTATCATACGCCTTTTCAAAATCTAGTTTTAAAATAACCCCATGTAATTTCTTAGAATGCATCTCATGTACCGTCTCATGCAAGACCGCCACTCCATCAAGGATGTTCCTTCCTTGCAAAAAGGCTGTCTGTGATGGCTGGACAACATGATCCGCAACCGTATTAAGTCTAATGGTGGTCACTTTCGTGAAAATCTTGAAACTTACATTTAAGAGGCAAATAGGTCTATATTGTTGAATCCTTTCTGCCTCATTAACTTTTGGTAACAAGATTACTTCACCAAAATTTAGACGAAATAAGTCTAGTTGTCCAATGTGTAGGTCACTGAACAAATCTAGAAGGTCCGATTTAATCGTATCCCAGAAAGTTTGATAAAACTCCCCTGGAAAACCATCAGGACCCGGTGCTTTGTTGCATTCCATTTGGAAAATTGCCTTCTGAACCTCTTCCTCAGTATAAGGTGCGGTTAGTAGACCATTTTCTTCCATAGAAACTTGGGGTATATCGTCCGTTAAGTCCTCATTAAGAGAGAAGGTGCTTTCCTCCGGAGGACCAAACAGAGCTTTATAATAATTAGTAATGTAAGATTTGAGTTGCTCATGGCCTTGAATCAACCCTTCATCTTGAATAAGAGAATGAATACGTTTTTTCCGATGTCTCCCATTGGCTAAGCCATGGAAATATCGCGTATTTGAATCTCCTTCCAATATGAATTGAGCTTTGGAACATTGATACCATTTGAGTTCCTCCTCGCGAAGAAGACTCGCCATCTGCGCATTTGATTGATTTTTAAGTTCAATCTCTTGCTTAGACAACGGTCTAACCTCCGCAACAGCCTCAAGCTCATCAATTACATTTGATAAGCGAGCCTTCTCTTTTTTAAGGATATCGGCCGTATGGGCAGCCCAACCAGAGAGATGTTTGCCCATTGTCCGCATCTTATTATTCCATCTCAAAATTGGAGTGCTGCCCCCGACCGGTCTCTCCCAAACCTTCTTAACCATATCATGAAATCCCTCTCGATGTAGCCAGCCAAGTTCAAATTTGAACGGCCGTTTACAAACAGGACGGGGATTCCCAGTAGTTAGGAGGATGGGAGCATGGTCAGACAGTTTTTCAATACGTTCTAGTGCACGGACTGACACCATAGGGTATTTATTTTCCCATTCGGTATCCATCAACACGCGATCTAGTTTCTCGTATGTGGGTTCAGGCAAGCTGTTGGCCCAAGTAAACTGTCGACCAGACATAAACACCTCTCTTAAATCAAGGCTATCAATGACAGCATTGAACAAGAAAGGCCAATGTCCATCGAAACGGTCTTTACTTTTCTCGTGAGGAAATCTCAACAAATTAAAATCGCCTCCGATTAAAATCGGATGAGGATTATCTTTTCTAAGATTTACCAACTCACGTAAAAATTCAGCCTTAAAAGCATCCTGGGCGGCACCATACACAGCAACCAGACTCCACGTGAAACCGTCTGCTTTATTCTGAATGTCGAGCTTAATGTGATACTCTCCATCAGAACTAGCTAAGACAGTCATGGTGTCTATACGGACGCCAAGTAAAAATCCACCGGACCTACCACGAGGCGGGCGAGAAAACCACTGAAAGTTAATCCCGCCCCGATACTGTCGAGAAAACTTTGTGTGAAATTTCGCCTACCCGTCTCCGATATAGCAATGAAATCTAAATCATAATCTCTACAACCATCGGCAATGTGGGAATGTTTAGCCAAGTCGCCAAGACCTTTGCTATTCCGAAACATGCCATTCATCGAGAAACTATTTTAGATTTAGTATTCTTGCTATATCTACGAGATTTCTTTCCAGCCGACGATCGAGAACCACGTTCAGAAGCTTGTATATCAGAACTAAGCTCCACGTGTTCTAAATCGACTTTTGAAATATTACCAATAATAGCCGAGAGAAGCTGACCATCTAGGATGTCATCCTCTTTCTCATCGTCTACTACTGTTGTTTCATGCCCAGTGGAAACATTCGGAACAACCGTTAGACGGTCAAGTTCCGTCTGTCTCAACACATTGGCCGAAACTGAAATCTCATCAGACCTACTACCCATATTAACTCCTATGCTACTCAAATTTGAAGAAATACGAGTATCTGAAAATGAATTAAACGACTTGGATGGTTGCTTAGTACCTGCCGTGTCGAGGTTCTTCTCAGCCTTACGCCGCATGGCTCTCTGCATGGCATCCTCATCCGTCGGCCCCGCCCCATCCACCGCAAGAGCGTACCTCCCACTCCGCCTCACCGTCAGTTGAACAACGGGAGGAGGGACCGTGGGTGGCGGCTGCTGCAGGGTGGATACCCGCGATGGAGAAGTCGAGGGCGGTGGAGACCAAGCCGGTGAGGGAGAAGAGGTCGTCGATACAAGGGTAGAAGGTGATGTAGCCCCCTGTATCACAGCAGCCCCAGGCGAGTCCCCCTTCGCGGGGGAAGAGGGTGTCGAAGAAGAAGCGCCCTTCGTCCCATCAGCCTGCCCCTCCGCCCATGGAGGCGGTATCACAGGCTCAACGGGTCCGTCCGCGGGACACGACGAGACCCTCAAGGTCCGCTGCCCCGCATCCAGATGGCGCGGTAGCGTAGCGTCCTCCGCCGCACCGTGCAGCTGCGTATCGACCTCCGAAGTCGGCTGCTGCGACGAAGGTGGCGACATGGCCGGCTGCTGCATAGCCGGCCGGTGCATCGGGCCCAATGCCAGCAGGCCCGTGGTCAGCTGCAGCGACGCTGGGGTCACCGCGGCCGACTGCTGCATGTTGTCGAAAGGGACGCAGCGAGGCGCCTTCTGCACAGCCATCACGGCCCGACCGAACCAGGCCCATCGACTTTGCGGCCCACTAGAGGAGGCCTCCAGTGCCGCATCCGCCGGTTTGAATCGCGGCTCGAGACCCGCCGCGATCAACGGCCGCACCGCCGGCTCCTCGGCCGTCACCGAAGGCGAAGCTGCCGGCGACACCTCCACCACCAAGCAAGGGCGAGCGGCGGCGGTGAAGATGACTCTGGAACGATACGGGACCTGGTCGATCTCCCGTGATCGTATGCTGTTGTCGATAGGGACGCAACGAGGCGCCTTCTGCACAGCCATCACGGCCCGACCGAACTAGGCCCATCGACTTTGTGGCCCACTAGAGGAGGCCTCCAGTGCCGCATCCGCCGGTTTGAATCGCGGCTCGAGACCCGCCGCGATCAACGGCCGCACCACCGGCTCCTCGGCCGTCACCGAAGGCGAAGCTGCCGGCGTCGCCTCCACCACCACGCGACTCAGCGTCGGAGACGCCCCAAGCACCACGGAGGTAGCAGACCCCAACGAAGGATCCACCGGCGCGATCGCCGCCGGCCGACGTGCCGTAGCTGCAGCGAGGAAGTCCCCAAAGACAGGCGCCGGCGTGACTCGACGACGCGGAAGCGGGCCTCTCCAGGGCTTCATCCGCGGCATCCGGGAAAGCCGCAGGCCTACCGGCGACGAGGACGCCGCCCTCATCACAGACCTCTTGACCTTCTCCCTCGGCGGCGGCGACGCAGACCTTGCCCGCTCCGACAACCTGCACGACGAAAAACGTACCTCCGGCGACGCAGACCTTGACCATTCCCTGGACTCAGACGTCGGGAATCCGATCTTTGTCCAGAAGTCTTCTCTCACCTCCTCTAGGGACAATTCCGGCAACCGCCCGATCTGCTGCACTGCTGGTTCAAACCCTAGCACCGACCACGCCGCCTCCTCCGCTGTCTCCCGCGTCTTCTCGTCAGAATCCTCGTCCTCCGCTAGGCAGCAGAATCTGGATCCAACGGTTGGCCGCGCCGGCGAGGGAGGAGCCGATGCGCTGGCGGCACGCGCAAGATCCGACCGAGCCGCCCATCACGCGCAGGCCCCATCACGCGCCACGGAAGTCCAGTTCTTCGATCCGATCGAATTGCGGGCGTCTCCCTGCTTACTGGATGACCACGATCCTGATCTGACCAAAAGTATCTCGAGACACGATTGGGCAGAGATTGCGGGACGCGGTGGAGACGGCCGGGGACGATCTCTGGGTTTCAGACAGGATCCGCTCACCCTTGGTCCGGTGTGCTGCGCGCGGCAGATCAGGCATTCACAGTTGAAACTGAAATGTGTAGGGAGGCCTTGGCATCCTTGAAGATAACTGGCGGTATCACTGGAAAAGATATGCTGGATCAGCGCCGGCTAGTTGATGCCGTAAACTATTGATTAAATATCAAGATATTTCAAGCAATGTTGTTTTGGGAGATAGAGATTGGCCCGTGAATCTCGATCAGACACAATTTCACTACGTACCAAGTTAAATCCTCTACGATCTAGACAATCTTGTTGAACTGCAATTGAATTGGAAGAATACGCGAGGACTGGGCTGGCCTGGAGAAATGGCACATCTCGTGCAATGGTGACCGGCGTTGTGCTCCTCGCCGCGGCGTCACAGACGTGCTTTACCTGACGTTTCACCTTGAGTTTCCGACATAGCCGACGCCGTGTGAAGGCGCTCCTGCTGGAGTACATTGACATGACGCGGAAGCCCAGCGGGGAGTGCTAGGTGCCGTTTGCAGCTGCCGCCACCGCTCGGATGCACGAGTTCGTGCTCTGGTGCCTGCTCCTCCGGCTGAACCTTGAAGTAGACGACAGTGCCGTAAGCCCGCAATCGCGATTGAGGAATGCCCGCCTCGACAACCAGCTCTCGCGATCTCGCCACCGGCAGGGCGGCTCGCCGTGTTCTGCGACGCGTGCTGCGCGCCCCACGCGCACTACCTTACTTGTCCTCCGGCATCTGCTCGTACGCCTGGTACATGTGCTACGGACCGCTCTCCAGGCCTCACATATGATAGACCACGGCTACATCAGCAATCCGGTTGTTTGGGAACGACCTAAATACCACAATAGATCGGGAACTGAAAGTTTGGGGTGCCAATTTCTGGGATTGATAGTTCAAGGTTTGATCGTGACCACCTCTATAACCTCAAGGTTTATTTTAGACTTTACTTCCGCAAATATCTTGCTGTTAACGGATAAATCATGTAAATTTAGGTAAATGCGAGCACTCATGCCAAGTCTAGAATATAAACCTGGGTGAGCTGGTTCTACCACAAAGAACCTAACCACGTGTAAGTTCGTAGATTATGTGTGGTGTATCTTTCCAAAATTGGACCAACACGTCTTCATTGTACACCACTGATCATGCGTCATGTTTCTCAATAAAGCTGGGCTAGTTGTCTCAAAAAATGTGTGGTGTTTCTCTCCCGAAAAAAGATGAATGTCCAATTTTACATTTTATCATTGAATGTGTGCCCTTTCTAACTCATTCTACATTATTATTTACCATTTCAATCACCGAGTTATATTTTAAATTTCCGAGGCTAAATATTGTTGAGCCAAGCCACCCCTTTGTCCATATGGCAATTTTACAATTTCTCATGCTATTCTCTAGTAATGACCTCATTGTTCGATTTCACAATTCAAGCCCGTTTTTATTTTGTAAACGGCTTACAGTGTGCTAAACTTGTGATCGTGCCTAGTGTTGATTGCGAGTAGCTCCAACTTTTATTTTCGTTTTACACCATTGATCATATGCTATGTTTCTTTCAACAAAAGACCCTATTCTAGTACACCAGTAAATATATGATTTTTTAACCCTGACATAATGATTATTTTGTCGTTTCAATAATAGAAATAGCACCAAATGACGCTTTCGTCCATGTAATTTTTTTTAGAATTTCTCCAACCATTCTCTAGGTAATGACCCCATTGAATTCTTATTTGCAATTGTTATCACCAGAATTTGACCGAGCCAGAGGTGGGCCGCGATCAAGATGAAATTGAAGAATATACATGGAAGAATTACGTGAATCGGCCTGTTATGCTGAGTTTGGGCTAGTCTGCCTTTGTATCTGTAACATATTAGGATACGTGTCGGTTAGTTGGAATTTTACTCGTGCACGGTTAGGTGCACGTCTAAGTTAGAAAGTCCCCTGGACTATAAATATGTATCTAGGGTTTATGGAATAAACAACAACCAACGTTCAACCAACAAATCAATCTCGGCGCATCGCCAACTCCTTCGTCTCGAGGGTTTCTACAGGTAAGCAACATGCTGCCTAGATCGCATCTTGCGATCTAGGCAGCACAAGCTCCACGTTGTTCATGCGTTGCTCGTACTGAAGCCTTGTTGATGGCGAGCAACGTAGTTATCATAGATGTGTTAGGGTTAGCATAGTTCTTCGCGTAACATGCTATCGTAGTGCAACCCTTGCATGTCTAGCCGCCCTCACACCTATCTCAGGTGTGGGGGCGGCACCCCGCTTGATCGTTATTTAGTAGATCTGATCCGTTACGATTGCTCCTTGTTCTACAAGGATTAGTTTAATATCTGCAATAGTTAGGCCTTACAAAGGGGTGGAGGATCCAGCGGCACGTAGGGTGTCGTTCGCTGGCCCTAAACAGGATGTTCCGGGGATCAACCTTGTGTTGGTTTTTAGGCCTTGTTTAGGATCGGCTTACGATCACCGTGCGTGGCCGCGAGGCCCAACCGTGAGTAGGATGATCCGATTATGCGGTGAAAACCCTAAATCGTCGTAGATCTCATTAGCTTTATCTTGATCAAGCAGGACCACCATATATTCGTGCACCTCGTACGAATCATGGGTGGATCGGCTCCCTGAGCCGATTCACAGGATAACCTGAGAGCCGATCGAGGCTCGTATTTAATGTTTACGTGTATGCCATGCAGAAACTAAGCGAGGCATCTCCATCACCTTCCCGACCAGGTATAGGTCAGGTGGCACGCCCTGCATCAGCATCGGACGTGTGACCGTAAGGCTTTGCGGGCCGTCGCTATGAGGGAGATCAGACAGACGCAGCTTTAGGTTGTTCCCTGCTCTACGGTGTTGCCCGTCGCTGCCCGCCGGTGGGTTTCTGACGACAACACATTCTGGCACGCCCGGTGGGACAAGCTTCTACATCAACCACATCGCCATCTACATCTGAGATGGCGGACGGCACGCCAGTCACGTACGAGGATCTGACGGACGAGCTCAAGAAGAAGTATGACGAGATCAAAGTCATCCTCGAAGCCGACCTCATCGGCTCTTTCCACAGAACCCGTTCACATGGCATCGTGGAAGGGGTTCTCGCCTAATGGTGCACTAGATGGGATAGACCTCTCGCCCGTCGGAAGAACGCACCAGGTCCCCGCGGCAGAGATCAACTACTTGGTGGCTCACTCGCTACACCGCCACTCGAGAACCTGGTCAACACGTTGGAGCGTGTCGCTCTTCGCGTGATCCAGGAGATCATGAGGCACCGCACTCGCCGTCAGACCAGCTCTCGGACGCATCAAGGAGAGTTGCCACTCCAGCCCCGTCCACCGCTGCCATATGCGTTGGCAGCACTGTGAGTGCCGGCTACACCGGCATTCGTCGTCTACAAGATCGGTGGTGACCCTAGTGACTACCAGTTCATGCCCGAGGCGCCTAAGGAGATCCCTCACGGGTACACGTGCACGTATGTGCCAGATTGTGGCAACTGGGCACTCACAAACCAGGCCACGACATCAGGGACTTCTGGGAAAACAGGAGGGACGTCAGCGACAGAGCTTGAGAAGCGCACGTGGCTAACTAAGTACGCCACCCCGACGAACCTCCGCAGCTTAGCTCCTGCAGCTGGCTCGTAGCTGGAAAAGCAAACATGGCTGGCTAAGTACGCCACCCCGGCGAATCTTCGTAATTCAACTCCTGCAGCCAGCACAATGGATCGATCGATCGCACCATATACCGAGAGACCAGTTCGGCATGGTGCCGAAAAGAAGGGCCATCGGCTATTCCAAGCCGTACCCCGACGACTACGAGATGATCCCGCTACCACCTAAATATCGGCTCCCCGACTTCTCCAAATTCAGTGGATCGATGGTTCCAGCTCCATCGAGCACGTGGGCCGATATTTGGCGCAACTAGGACCGGCTTCGATGTCGGATCAACTACGCGTGAGGCTCTTCTCACAGTCCCTCACGGGATCGGCTTTCGGATGGTACACCTCTTTGCCACCGCACTCCATCCGGACGTGGAAGCGCTTGGAAGAGCAGTTCCATATGCGTACCATTCGAAGCTTCCGAGTCCTGGCATTGCCGATCTAGCACAACTACGAAGCGCGGAGAGACTGTGACAGAATACATCCAGCGCTTCAGAATCTTAGGAACCGATGTTATTCGGTTCGTATAATCGAAAAGGAAGCAATCGAGTTGGCGTAGTGTGCCTTGCAACACAGCTCAAGGACACGGCCTCCTGCGTATTATCCCTCACCGGCGCACGTGGTTCGTAAACTATCGGCATATGAACAGCGCCACCCGGACCTGTACCAAGACAAGTTCAAGCGTGCGTAGTCCCTGGTCGATGCAGAGGAAGACGAAGTTCCTGCGGGAGACCAAGAGGTAGCAGTGGCTGAATGGACTCGGGGAGGAACCCCGTGTCCCGCAAATGGGTAAAGCCGCCAGCCCGCCTGTGGGATTTGATTTTGACGTGACCAAGACCGAGCAAATCTTCGACCTCCTGCTCAAGGAGAAACAGCTTGACGATTCCGAAGGTCTCAAATTCCCCACGGTGCAAGAGCTGAACGGAAAGCCATACCGCAAATGGCACAACTCGCTCTCCCATGCCACCAACGATCGCAGGGTATGGCGTCGCACATCCAAGCGGCGATAGAAAAAGGGCGTCTAATTTTCAACCAAGACGCTATGAAGGTCGACACCCAGCCCTTCCCCGCCGTTAACATGGTAGAATGCACTTACCCTGAAGGTTGCCAGCCAGATCCTTGTTCAGCATCAACATGGTAGGACCTGGGCACCACTCTGGCAAAGATGGAGACGAGGGCAGCTGCTCTCGTAGCAAAGACACAGAGGAGGCCGCTCCATGCGATCGGCTCCGTCATGATGGCAAGCGCTACGTCACAGACGGGGAAGTGAAGAACATGAGATATCAAAGACCCCTCTCTGATCACCTCCTCAACAAGTATGTGAGTCAGTATGACCAACGCCGACGATCCAGTGATGATGATGAGAGAGATCGTCTGGCTAGAGAAGCCAGAAGACATCGTCGGCACGATCGCGATGAGGAGGAGCACGAGCGCCGTGCCACGGAAAAATCAAGGGAGCAAGATGACAACGACAGGCACTGGGACTGCCCCTTCTTCAGACACTGCTGGGATTCAGGAATGAGCCGATTGCCCACAATCGGCAATTGCCCAGAATGCAACCAGAAAAAGAAGGAGGCAGCCAACATGTCTGTGTTCAAGCGCCTAGGGCCTCTCCCGCCACGAAGCAAACGTGCTGAGTCCCCTCGGTGGGTAGATCTCGAGGAGTCCGAAGACGAGGGACAAGAAGAAGAAGAAGACAGGTACCACCGGCCAAGGTGGTGCCCTGATGGACTCAGCCGTTCACAAAAGCGCAGGGTTCAGCGATTGCGCGGCCTGGAGGAAGCCGAAAGGTTATACTTGCATACGTTAAGGAAGGCACGACCTGATCTGGCTGCGAAAGTTCAGCGAACCCTGGACGAGGAGGGTCGTCCACGGAAAATGGAGTGGCGCCCCAAACAAAGGAAAGCCGATGATGAAACATCGGCTGGCACAAACATGGTGTTCATCCTCCCTTCGGAGTTCAGTGCTCCAGGATTAGACGAGGCACCTGTTGCACAACTTGACTGCGGCCCGAGGCCGGTTATCTTTGAGAAGCCACGAGAAAGAAGCTACAGACATCTGAAGGCCTTGTATTTGCGAGGTTATATCGATGGGAGGCCTGTAAATAAGATGCTGGTGGACACCGGAGCGGCAGTCAACATCATGCCGTACTCTATGCTACATCGGCTGGGACGCTCTAGCTCAGATCTAATCAAGACCAACGTGACATTGAGCGATTTCAACGGCCAAGCGTCTGACGCACAAGGTGTTCTGAACGTGGATCTGACCGTAGGAAGGAAAACTATCCCTGCAACGTTCTTCATCGTCGATAGCACGAGCACTTATGCTGTTCTGCTAGGAAGAGATTGGATCCACGCCAACTGCTGCATTCCCTCCATGATGCACCAATGCATAATACAGTGGGATGGAGATGAGGTAGAAGTCGTCCAGGCCGATGATTCAGCCGAAATTTCAACGGCTGGCATGAACGCATGGGAAGCAGCAGGCCAAGAACCCCTCTCAGGTATCAATTTGGACGACTGCGAGCGCATCGACGTGACGAAGGGAAGGGTTAAGCTGGTTTTATCCACTGGCCTGACCATGTAGCTGAGGCAAAGCAATGAGCAAACGGGGCGAGGCTGATCCTTGTGATCGGCCCCAAAAATTATGAAGGAGCATTACAGTAACCTTCACCAACACTTCAATAGATATGGAGGCCGATTCCAGCGATCGGCCAAAATTATACTCACCACATGTTCTGCTTGTGTTCGTCCTTGATCCTATCAGGAGCCGACGTGCGAATTACAGAGCCGATATCTGCCATTCCCTGACAGATTCGGCTCGGGGGGCACCTAAACACGATGAACATGGGAACAGGTGCAGGAGGACATGTGTGCAGCGAAATATTGGGGCCGATAGGAGAAAATCGGCCAGTAAAAAAAAAATTTATTTGGACAGCCGATGCAAGGGCCATCGACTCTAGTGGAATTATGTGAGGTTTACCGAATCTCCACCAAATCCAGGCCAACTGTTGTGCCTTCTGCTTCTTCAGCTGCTTCGAGCCAATCCGGGTTCCTGAACCTTCTTGTCGAGGATTTCCAGTCTTTGGTGCTAGTTCAGCAGTGTTGACAGAAGGGGTTGTCGGCTTTCTAAGGAGGAAAGGTGATCGGTTTTGGTATGTCCTCTCTGACATTCTCGCCTCGAGTAAGGCTCGGGGGGCAGCAGGCCTGGTGGATACTCTGTTTAAGAGCCGATTGGGGTACCATCGGCTGGTCTTTCGTCGCCACCTTCTTCACAAATGATGAGTATTAAAGAAGACCGTTAGGTCTGGTTGGAAGAATTCAAAAGCTTCCCTGAAGATTCTACATTATCCACCAGATTTCAAAATCATCAGTTGAAGGATGGAAGGGTGATTTTTAAAGGACCGATGCGTTGCTATCGGCTCATTACGCATTGGCAAAGGGGACAAATCGGCAAGATCAGTATAAGAAGAAATCGGCTAAATTAAACTCAAAGGAAATCGGCAAGATCAAATTGGGGAAAGTTCTTCATTGATAGATTTCTTACATAAAGAGCTGATTGCTCTCAAAAGGAAGTACTAGGGGATACATTGCCCCATCTACTACTACTGGTCCTATACTAGAGGTCCTATCTACGGGCCGTCGCTGCCCTCGTCGTCGCCGTCGTCGCCGCTGTCGGCGCTGCTCCCGGCGGGCTCGTCGTCGCTCCAATGGCCGCCGACCGGGCCCTCATTGTCCTCGTCCTCTTCGTCAGCGTCGCCGTCGTCCCTGTCGAAGTCGCTGAGGTTCCCCGGCCAGGGGCAGAACCGCTTGGCCGGCGGCTCGTCGGAGGAGGTGTCGTCCTCCTCCTCCTCCTCTTCTTCCTCCTCCACCTCCTCGGGAGAGGTGAAGTCGCAGGGGAAGCGGTCGTCGTCGCTCTCCTCCTCCGTTTCCCCGCTGGCGAGGAAGCGGAAGTCGCTCTCCCCGTCGGTCAGGGACTTGTCGTCCTCTGACCAGATGGAGAAGTCATGGCTAGACTCCTCCCCGGCCTCAATGGCGCGGCGGATGTTGGCTGCGTGGACCTTCGCCGGATTCGGTTCCGGCGTCGGCTCGCGGGAGGAAGAGGACTGGGTGGAAAGATCCGATGAGGCAGAGGAGGAAGAAGACATGGTGGCACAGGAGGGCTTTTGGAGTGCTAATGCGAAGAAGATGCGGAAATAAACTGTGCGGAGCGGTTAAATAAAAGGGGATATAGTGGAAATTCAATGCCACAGCAGTTTCCGAGGAAGTGGTGCCTAAAGGGAAAAAACTGCCAGGTCACGCGGAGAAGTTGAGAAGGCAAGGCATCATGATGACGGATACTGCAACGGTTCTGCCACGACATGACCCGACGAAGGAAAAGCAGAGTGATTTTGGAATTACCAATTCCAAAACCAGGGGGGCATGTGTTATCACCAGAATTTGACCGAGCCAGAGGTGGGCCGCGATCAAGATAAAATTGAAGAATATACATGGAAGAATTACGTGAATCGGCCTGTTATGCTGAGTTTGGGCTAGTCTGCCTTTGTATCTGTAACATATTAGGATACGTGTCGGTTAGTTGGAATTTTACTCGTGCACGGTTAGGTGCACGTCTAAGTTAGAAAGTCCCCTGGACTATAAATATGTATCTAGGGTTTATGGAATAAACAACAACCAACGTTCAACCAACAAATCAATCTCGGCGCATCGCCAACTCCTTCGTCTCGAGGGTTTCTACAGGTAAGCAACATGCTGCCTAAATCGCATCTTGCGATCTAGGCAGCACAAGCTCCACGTTGTTCATGCGTTGCTCGTACTGAAGCCTTGTTGATGGCGAGCAACGTAGTTATCATAGATGTGTTAGGGTTAGCATAGTTCTTCGCGTAACATGCTATCGTAGTGCAACCCTTGCATGTCTAGCCGCCCTCACACCTATCTCAGGTGTGGGGCGGCACCCCGCTGATCGTTATTTAGTAGATCTGATCCGTTACGATTGCTCCTTGTTCTACAAGGATTAGTTTAATATCTGCAATAGTTAGGCCTTACAAAGGGGTGGAGGATCCAGCGGCACGTAGGGTGTCGTTCGCTGGCCCTAAACAGGATGTTCCGGGGATCAACCTTGTGTTGGTTTTTAGGCCTTGTTTAGGATCGGCTTACGATCACCGTGCGTGGCCGCGAGGCCCAACCGTGAGTAGGATGATCCGATTATGCGGTGAAAACCCTAAATCGTCAGAGATCTCATTAGCTTTATCTTGATCAAGCAGGACCACCATATATTCGTGCACCTCGTACGAATCATGGGTGGATCGGCTCCCTGAGCCGATTCACAGGATAACCTGAGAGCCGATCGAGGCTCGTATTTAATGTTTACGTGTATGCCATGCAGGAAACTAAGCGAAGCATCTCCATCACCTTCCTGACCAGGTATAGGTCAGGTGGCACGCCCTTGCATCAGCATCGGACGTGTGACCAGAAGGCTTTACGGGCCGTCGCTCGGAGGGACCTCAGCCAGCCGCAGCTTTAGGTTGTTCCCGGCTCTACGGTGTTGCCCGTCGCTGCCCGCCGGTGGGTTTCTGACGACAACAGCAATACAAGTCATGGTTCTTGACAACTAAAAAATACTGTTTGACATCACCTGAAATGTGGTCAAAATTGGAGTGTGCCACATGTTGGTTGTGATCTGCACCAATTTTGCCCCTTTTATTTCCTTTTACAACAATAGCTTCAACACTTTTTCTCGATGGGTGATTTCTCACATTTGTCACACATTCCTTTGGCCAGACCAATTCATGTCGACATTGTGTCGGCCACCATCGGCCTTACGATTCAGTAGATGGTACAATTGTTTCATGTCGAGCACCAATGTGGTCCGTGCCCCACTACGGTAGCTTTTCAAAAGGGCATCCTTCTTCAATCACGCGCGTCACCATGGTTCACCTCGATGATTACCACCACACCCCATCGAGGGGCTTATCACCGTGTAGGAGGCCATGGAAAAAATAGCTAGGTTTAGGTCTAGATCTAGGGGTTTCCTTGTATTCTGGTAGAATTTAAACTTGGCACGTGGGGAATTAAAGCACTAGGATCTTCGTTATCAATGAGTTGGCGATCCACTTGTGCAGTCCTCACATGCCTATAGTAACCATTGTTCTTGCCTTGGGCATCGTGGTGGTTCATGTTCTCGCTTTACTCCATGACTTCAGCCACATTGTGATTGTAAGTCTGGGGCACACCGTAGAGGTGCTTGTCATCGTGCAGGAGGCTTTGGACGAGATAGTTAGGGTCAGGTCTAGATATACGGCTTCCCTTGTTTTGCAGTGGAATTTAAACTTGGCACATGTAAGATAAAGCTCCAGGTTCTATGTTGTCAATGAGTTGACACCTCCACTTGTGCAGTCGTGACATGCCTATAGTAACCATTGTTCCTACTCCGCACGCTGCGATGGTTTATCTTCTTGGTTTCCCCCACGGCTTTAGCCCAATGGTATTTGTGAGTCCAGGGCACACCGTGGAGGTGCTTCCCGTCGTGTGGGAGGCCTTGGATGAGATAGTTTGGGGTTTCCTTGTTTTGTGGTAGAATTTAAACTTGTCATGTGGGATATTAAAAATCTCAAATCTCCTTTCAATCAGTTCATACCTCCACTTGTGTAGTCGTGGCATGCCTAGGCAGCTCACAAGATCTATACATGAAGCACAACAAGGAGAGGATAACCATCTAGCTATTGCTATGGACCCATGGTCCCGTGGAGGACTACTCACGCATCACCTCGGATGAAGACATGGCGATGTAGAGACCTCCGGCGGTGATTTCTGATA
This sequence comes from Lolium perenne, assembly GCF_019359855.2. NCBI lineage: Eukaryota > Viridiplantae > Streptophyta > Magnoliopsida > Poales > Poaceae > Lolium > Lolium perenne. The sequence goes on along the minus strand of NC_067246.2, from coordinate 29,157,049 downwards.
CGTCTCCAACGTATCCATAATTTCTGATGTTCCATGCTTGTTTTATGACAATACTTACATGTTTTGCTTGCACTTTATGATGATTTTATGCGTTTTCCGGAACTAACCTATTAACAAGATGCCACAGTGCCAGTTCCTATTTTCTGCTGTTTTTGGTTCCAGAAAGGCTGTTCGGGCAATATTCTCGGAATTCGACGAAACGAAGACCCAGCATCTGTAGGATAACGTTGCATAGAAAACAAAAAATTTCCTACCGCGAACACGAAATCCAAGCCAAGATGCAATCTAGAAGACGGTAGCAACGAGGGGATTATCGAGTCTCACCCTTGAAGAGATTCCAAAGCCTACAAGAGGAGGCTCTTGTTGCTGCGGTAGACGTTCACTTGCCGCTTGCAAAAGCGCGTAGAAGATCTTGATCACGATCGGTTCCGGCGCCACGAACGGGCAGCACCTCCGTACTCGGTCACACGTTCGGTTGTTGATGAAGACGACGTCCACCTCCCCGTTCCAGCGGGCAGCGGAAGTAGTAGCTCCTCTTGAATCCGACAGCACGACGGCGTGGTGTCGGTGGCGGTGGAGAAGTCCGGCGGAGCTTCGCTAAGCTACGCGGGAGATATGGAGGAGAGGGGGGCGGCTAGGGTTTGGGAGGGGGTGGCCGGCCACTTCAAGGGGGGCGGCCAGCTTGTGGTCTTGGGGTGGCCGGCCCCCTCCCTTGGCCCCTCATTATATAGGTGGATTTCCAAGAGTTGGTCTCCAAGTCTTCGAATAAGACCCGAACCAAAAACTTCCCATAAGAGGGGGAAACCTAGCCAAACTAGAATCCCACCAAAAGTGGGATTTCCACCTCCCATATGGGGGGTGGCCGGCCCCCTAAGGGGGAGTCCACTTGGGACTCCTCCCCCACTAGGGTTGGCCGGCCATGGAGGTGGAGTCCCATGTGGACTCCACCTTCCTTGGTGGTTTCTTCCGGACTTTTCTAGAACCTTCTAGAACCTTCCATAGAACCTTCCGCGACATTTTAATTCACATAAAATGACATCCTATATATGAATCTTATTCTCCGGACCATTCCGGAACTCCTCGTGATGTCCGGGATCTCATCCGGGACTCCGAACAAATATTCGAACTCCATTCCATATTCAATTTCTACCATTTCAACATCCAACTTTAAGTGTGTCACCCTACGGTTCGTGAACTATGCGGACATGGTTGAGTACTCACTCCGACCAATAACCAATAGCGGGATCTGGAGATCCATAATGGCTCCCACATATTCAACGATGAATTTAGTGATCGAATGAACCATTCACATATAATACCAATTCCCTTTGTCACGCGATATTTTACTTGTCCGAGGTTTGATCTTCGGTATCACTTTATACCTTGTTCAACCTCGTCTCCTGACAAGTACTCTTTACTCGTACCGTGGTATGTGGTCTCTTATGAAATTATTCATATGCTTGCAAGACATTAGACGACATTCCACCGAGAGGGCCCAGAGTATATCTATCCGTCATCGGGATGGACAAATCCCACTGTTGATCCATATGCTTCAACTCATACTTTCCGGATACTTAATCCCACCTTTATAGCCACCCATTTACGCAGTGGTGTTTGGTGTAATCAAAGTACCTTTCCGGTATAAGTGATTTATATGATCTCATGGTCATAAGGACTAGGTAACTATGTATCGAAAGCTTATAGCAAATAACTTAATGACGAGATCTTATGCTACGCTTAATTGGGTGTGTCCATTACATCATTCATATAATGATATAACCTTGTTATTAATAACATCCAATGTTCATGATTATGAAACTAATCATCCATTAATCAACAAGCTAGTTTAAGAGGCATACTAGGGACTTCTTGTTTGTCTACATATCACACATGTACTAATGTTTCGGTTAATACAATTATAGCATGATATATAAACATTTATCATAAACATAAAGATATAAATAATAACCACTTTATTATTGCCTCTAGGGCATATCTCCTTCAGTCTCCCACTTGCACTAGAGTCAATAATCTAGATTACATTGTAATATATCTAACACCCTTGGCATTCTGGTGTTGGTCATGCTTTGCCCTAGGGAGAGCTTTAGTCAACGGATCTGCTACATTCAGATCAGTGTGTACTTTGCAAATCTTTACTTCTCCATCTTCGATGTACTCGCGAATCGAGTGGTAACGCAGCTTGATATGCTTCAGCCTCTTGTGTGACCTTGGTTCTTGTGCATTGGCGATGGCACCCATGTTGTCACAATATATGACTAGTGGGTCCAATGCACTAGGAACCACACCGAGCTCTATAATGAACCTCTTCATCCATACCGCTTCTGATGAAGCCTCTGAAGCCGCTATGTACTCCGATTCTGTTGAGGATTTCGCCACCGTGCACTACTTCGAGCTTGCCCAGCTTACTGCAGCACCATTCAATATAAACACGTACCCAGATTGTGACTTAGAGTCATCAGGATCAGTGTTCCAACTTGCATCGGTGTAACTTGTTACAACGAGCTCTTGGTCACCTCCATAACAAAGAAACATATCCTTAGTTCTTTTCAAGTACTTCGGGATATTCTTGACCGCTGTCCAAAGGTTCCATTCCCGGATCACTTTGATATCTGCTAGTCAAACTAACAGCATGTGCTATATCCGGTCTTGTACATAGCATGGCATACATGATAGAGCCTACTGCCGAGGCATAGGGGATCTGACTCATCCTTTCTCTTTCTTCTGCCGTAGCCAGACCTTGAGTCTTACTCAAGACCTTGCCTGGTAACATAGGTAAGAATCCTTTCTTACTTTCGTCCATTCTAAACTTCTTTAGAATCTTGTCCAGGTATGTACTCTGTGATAGCCCTATTAGACGTCTTGATCTATCTCTATAAATCTTGATGCCTAATATATATGATGCTTCACCAAGGTCTTTCATTGAAAAACTATTATTCAAATAACCCTTTACATCGCTTAATAGTTCTATATCATTCCCAATCAATAATATGTCATCTACATATAATATCGGGAATGCTACAGAGCTCCCACTCACTTTCTTGTAAATACAGCCTCTCCATGACACTGTATAAACCCGAAGTCTTTGATCACCTTATCAAAGCGTCGGTTCCAACTTCTCGATGCTTGCTTCAGTCCATAAATTGAACGCTGAAGTTTGCATACTTTGTCAGCATTTTTAGGATCGACAAAACCTTTGGGTTGTACCATATACAACTCTTCCTCAATGTCTCCATTAAGGAACGTCGTTTTGACATCCATCTGCCAAATCTCATAATCGAAAAATGCAGCTATTGCTAACAAAATCCTCACAGATTTTAGCTTCGCTACAGGTGAGAAAGTCTCATCGTAGTCAACTCCTTGAATTTGTCGGAAACCCTTTGCGACAAGTCGAGCTTTATAGACAAGAATATTACCATCAAGATCTGTTTTTCTCTTGAAGATCCATTTATTCTCAACAGCCTTTCGGCTATCAGGTTAAGTCTACCAAAGTCCATACTTTGTTATCATACATGGATCCCATTTCGGATTTCATGGCTTCTTGCCATTTGTTGGAATCTGGGCTCATCATCGCTTCTTCATACGTCACAGGGTCCTCATCATTGTTATCCACAATCATGACATTTAGACAAGGATCATACCAATCAGGAGTGGCACGTTCCCTTGTTGATCTACGAGGTTCAGTAGTTTCCTCGTTCGAAGTTTCATGATCATTATCATTAGCTTCCTCTGTTGTCGGTGTAGGCGGTACTGGTACAACTTCCGCATCGCGCTACTCGATCAACGAGTATAGATTCATCAATCTCATCGAGTTCTACTTTTCTTCCAGTCACTTCTTTAGTGAGAAATTCTTTCTCAAGAAAGGTTCCGTTCTTAGCAACAAAGATTTTGCCTTCGGATCTGTGATAGAAAGTGTACCCTATAGTTTCCTTAGGGTATCCTATGAAGACGCATTTCTCCGCTTTGGGTTCTAGCTTGTCCGGTTGTAACTTCTTTACATAGGCTTCGCAACCCCAAACTTTCAGGAACGACAGCTTAGGTTTCTTATTAAACCATAATTCATACGGTGTCGTTTCTACGGATTTTGATGGTGCTCTATTTAAAGTGAATGCGGCTGTCTCTAATGCATAACTCCAAAATGATAACGGCAAATCAGTAAGAGACATCATAGAACGAACCATATCTAAGAGAGTTCGATTACGACGTTCGGACACACTGTTACGTTGTGGTGTTCCCGGCGGTGTCAATTGTGAAAGTATTCCGCATTTCTTTAAATGCATGCCAAACTCATAACTCAGATATTCACCTCCGCGATCAGATCGTAGAAATTTAATCTTCTTGTTACGTTGATTTTCTACTTCACTTTGGAATTCCTTAAACTTCTCAAAAGTCTCGGATTTATGTTTCATGAAATAGATATACCCATATCTACTCAGATCATCTGTGAAGGTTAGAACATAACGATAACCACCGCGATGCTACACTCATTGGTCCGCACACATCGGTATGTATGATTTCCAATAAGTCGCAGCTCGCTCCATAATACCAGAGAATGGAGTCTTAGTCATTTTTCCCATTAGACATGCTTCGCATCTATCAAGTGACTCAAAGTCAAGTGATTCAAGTAATCCATCGATATGGAGTTTCTTCATGCGTTTCACTCCAATATGACCAAGACGACAGTGCCACATATAAGTAGAATTATCATTCAATTTAATTCGCTTAGCATCAATATTATGTATATGTGTATCACTACTATCGAGATCTAACAGAAATAAGCCATTCTTTTCAGGTGCTCGACCATAAAAGATATTATTCATAAAAATAGAACAACCATTATTCTCAGACTTGAATGAATAACCGTCTTGCATTAAACAAGATCCAGATATAATGTTCATGCTCAACGCGGGTACAAAATAACAATTATTGAGGCTTAAAACTAATCCCGAAGGTAGATGTAGAGGAAGTGTGCCGACAGCGATCACATCGACTTTGGATCCATTTCCAACGCGCATGGTCACTTCATCCTTTAGTAGTCTTTGTTTATTCTTTAGTTCCTGTTTCGAGTTACAAATATGAGCAACCGAACTAGTATCAAATACCTAGGTACTAGTACGAGAACCAGTAAGATAAACATCTATAACATGTATATCAGATATACCTTCTTTCTTCTTCTTGACAAGGCCGCTCTTCAGATCCGCCAAATACTTGGAGCAATTACGCTTCCAGTGTCCCTTCTCCTTGCAGTAATAGCACTCAGCATCAGGCTTAGGGCCAGTCTTAGGTTTCACAGGAGGCGTGGCAGCTTTCTTGCCACTCTTCCTGTTCTTGCCTTTAGACTTGCCCTGTTTCTTGAAGCTGGTGGTCTTGTTGACCATCAACACTTGGTGCTCTTTTTTGATCTCAATCTCAGTAGATTTTAGCATGGAGAAGAGTTCAGGTAACTCTTTGTTCATGTTCTGCATATTGTAGTTCATCACAAAGTTCTTGTAACTAGGTGGCAGTGATTGAAGGACACGATTAATCCCCAGTCTATTAGGAATCACTATTCCCAAGTCACTGAGTTTCTTCGCATGCCCGGTCATGGCGAGCATGTGCTCACTAACGGAGCTGCCTTCTTCCATCATGCAGCTGAAGAAGTGTTTCGATGCTTCATAGCATTCCACGGCCGCATGAGTCTCAAATATAGTCTTCAACTCATTGATCAACTCATGTGGATCGTGTTTCTCAAAACGTTTTTGAAGATCGGCTTCCAGACTGCATAAGATGGCACACTGAACTTGAGAGTACCGAGTTTTCCGAGTTGCGTAAACAGCTTTTACTTCATCGGTTTCAGTTTCTGCAGGAGGGTCACCTAGCGGTGCATCAAGCACATATTGCAGATTTCCGCCATTGAGGAAAATCCTCACATGACGGAACCAGTCGGTGAAGTTGCTACCGTTGCTCTTAAGCTTTTCTTTCTCTAGGAACTGGTTAAAATTGATTGAGGACGCCATATCTACAACATATATTTGCAATAGTTTAGACTAAGTTTATGACAAATTGAGTTCAAATTTTAATTCAACTTAATTAAAAACTAGGTGAACTCCCACTCAAAACAATATCCCTCGCATTGTCTTAGTGATCACACGAACCAAATCCACCGCACCTAAGTCCGATCATCACGAGACAAGGTGTGATTTCAATGGCGAACATTCAAAGTGTTCATCATATCAATCATATGATTCATGCTCTACCTTTCGGTATCACGTGTTCCGAGACCATGTCTCAGACATGCTAGGCTCGTCAAGGCCACCTTAGTATCCGCATGTGCAAAACTGGCTTGCACCCGTTGTATGCACTTGTTGATTCTATCACACCCGATCATCACGAGATGCTTCGAAACGACAAGTCTTGGCAACGGTGCTACTAAGGATGAACACTTTATTATCTTGAGATTTTAGTGAGAGGGATCATCTTATAATGCTACCGTCGCGATCTAAGCAAAATAAGATGCATAAAAGGATTAACATCACATGCGCTTCATATGTGATATGATATGGCCCTTTTGTCTTTGCGCCTTTGATCTTCATCTCCAAAGCACGGACATGATCTCCATCATCAACGGGCATGATCTCCATCATCGTCGGCGAAGCACCAAGGTCAATGGCGCCGTCTTCATGATTGTCCTCCATGTAGCAACTATTACAACTACTTTGAAATACTACTCAACATGAAATTTAAAGACAACCATAAGGCTCCTGCCGGTTGCCACAATACAATAATGATCATCTCATACATAGTCATCATCACATTATGGCCATATCACATCACCAAACCCTGCAAAAACAAGTTAGACGTTCTCTAATTTGGTTTGCATATTTTACGTGGTTTAGGGTTTTCGAGTAAGATCCAATCTACCTACGAACATGAACCACAACGGTGATACTAGTGTTGTCAATAGAAGAATAAATTGAATCTTCACTATAGTAGGAGAGACAGACACCCGCAAAGCCACTTATGCAATACAAGTTGCATGTCGAGCGTGGAGCAAATCTCATGAACGCGGTCATGTAAAGTTAGCCCGAGCCGCTTCATCCCACTATGCCACAAAGATGCAAAGTACTCAACTAAAGATAACAAAAGCATCAACGCCCACAAACCATTGTGTTCTACTCGTGCAACCATCTATGCATAGACACGGCTCTGATACCACTGTAGGATAACGTTGCATAGAAAACAAAAATTTTCCTACCGCGAACACGAAATCCAAGCCAAGATGCAATCTAGAAGACGGTAGCAATGAGGGGATTATCGAGTCTCACCCTTGAAGAGATTCCAAAGCCTACAAGAGGAGGCTCTTGTTGCTGCGGTAGACGTTCACTTGCCGCTTGCAAAAGCGCGTAGAAGATCTTGATCACGATCGGTTCCGGCGCCACGAACGGGCAGCACCTCCGTACTCGGTCACACGTTCGGTTGTTGATGAAGACGACGTCCACCTCCCCGTTCCAGCGGGCAGCGGAAGTAGTAGCTCCTCTTGAATCCGACAGCACGACGGCGTGGTGTCGGTGGCGGTGGAGAAGTCCGGCGGAGCTTCGCTAAGCTACGCGGGAGATATGGAGGAGAGGGGGGCGGCTAGGGTTTGGGAGGGGGTGGCCGGCCACTTCAAGGGGGGCGGCCAGCTTGTGGTCTTGGGGTGGCCGGCCCCCTCCCTTGGCCCCTCATTATATAGGTGGATTTCCAAGAGTTGGTCTCCAAGTCTTCGAATAAGACCCGAACCAAAAACTTCTCATAAGAGGGGGAAACCTAGCCAAGCTAGGACTCCCACCAAAAGTGGGATTTCCACCTCCCATATGGGGGGGTGGCCGGCCCCCTAAGGGGGAGTCCACTTGGGACTCCTCCCCCACTAGGGTTGGCCGGCCATGGAGGTGGAGTCCCATGTGGACTCCACCTTCCTTGGTGGTTTCTTCCGGACTTTTCTAGAACCTTCTGGAACCTTCCATAGAACCTTCCGCGACATTTTAATTCACATAAAATGACATCCTATATATGAATCTTATTCTCCGGACCATTCCGGAACTCCTCGTGATGTCCGGGATCTCATCCGGGACTCTGAACAAATATTCGAACTCCATTCCATATTCAATTTCTACCATTTCAACATCCAACTTTAAGTGTGTCACCCTACGGTTCGTGAACTATGCGGACATGGTTGAGTACTCACTCCGACCAATAACCAATAGCGGGATCTGGAGATCCATAATGGCTCCCACATATTCAACGATGACTTTAGTGATCGAATGAACCATTCACATATAATACCAATTCCCTTTGTCACGCGATATTTTACTTGTCCGAGGTTTGATCTTCGGTATCACTTTATACCTTGTTCAACCTCGTCTCCTGACAAGTACTCTTTACTCGTACCGTGGTATGTGGTCTCTTATGAACTTATTCATATGCTTGCAAGACATTAGACGACATTCCACCGAGAGGGCCCAGAGTATATCTATCCGTCATCGGGATGGACAAATCCCACTGTTGATCCATATGCTTCAACTCATACTTTCCGGATACTTAATCCCACCTTTATAGCCACCCATTTACGCAGTGGTGTTTGGTGTAATCAAAGTACCTTTCCGGTATAAGTGATTTATATGATCTCATGGTCATAAGGACTAGGTAACTATGTATCGAAAGCTTATAGCAAATAACTTAATGACGAGATCTTATGCTACGCTTAATTGGGTGTGTCCATTACATCATTCATATAATGATATAACCTTGTTATTAATAACATCCAATGTTCATGATTATGAAACTAATCATCCATTAATCAACAAGCTAGTTTAAGAGGCATACTAGGGACTTCTTGTTTGTCTACATATCACACATGTACTAATGTTTTGGTTAATACAATTATAGCATGATATATAAACATTTATCATAAACATAAAGATATAAATAATAACCACTTTATTATTGCCTCTAGGGCATATCTCCTTCAGCATCTTATTTTTCCCGGAACCTTCCAGAATGTCAAAGGGGGACTAGAGGGGTGCCCTGGGGGCCCCACACGTGTGGCCGGCACGGCCCAGGAGGGGGGGCGCGCCGCCCTAGTGTGAGGCGGCCCCGTGGCCCCTCCGACTCCGCCTCTTCGCCTATTTAAGCTGTCCCGACCTAAAAACACGATACATTTTGACGAAACTCCAGAAAGACTCCAGGGGCGCCGCCACCATCGCGAAACTCCGTTTCGGGGGACAGAAGTCTCTGTTCCGGCACCCTGCCTGGAAGCCATCTCCATCGACACCATCGCCTCCATCATGCTCCGTGAGTAGTTCCCCCATGGACTACGGGTTCTAGCAGTAGCTAGTTGGTACTCTCTATCCCATGTACTTCAATACAATGATCTCATGAGCTGCCTTACATGATTGAGATCCATCTGATGTAATCGGTGTTGTGTTTGTTGGGATCCGATGGATGATACATTATGATTAATCTATCTATAAAGTTTGTGAAGTTATTATTGATGCAATCTTGTTATGCTTAATGCTTGTCACTAGGGCCCGAGTGGCATGATCTTAGATTTAAGCTCTATAATTATTGCTTAGATTGTATCTACAAGTTGTATGCACATGTCACTGTCCGGAACCAAAGGCCCCGAAGTGACAGAAATCGGGACAACCGGAGGGGATGGCGGTGATGTGAGGATCACATGTTTTCACCAAGTGTTAATGTTTTGCTCCGGTACTCTATTAAAAGGAGTACCTTAATATGCAGTAGATTCCCTTGAGGCCCGGCTGCCACCGGCTGGTAGGACAAAAGATGTTGTGCAAGTTTCTCATTGCGAGCACGTACGACTATATATGGAAAACATGCCTACATGATTAATAAGCTGGATGTTCTAACTTAATGCTTTGAATCCTATCAATTGCCCAACTGTAATTTGTTCACCCAACACTTGTCACTTGTTATTGGAGAGTTACCACTAGTGTAGATAGCTGGGAACCCCGGTCCATCTTTCATCATCATATACTTGTTCTACATGACATTGGAAGTAGTATCAACTATCTTCTGGTGCCATTGCTCTCATATTACTGCTACTGCTGCTGTGTTACTTTTACTATTGCTCCCATATTACTGCTGCTTTCACATCACCCCTGTTACTAGTGCTTTTCCAGGTGCAGCTGAATTGACAACTCAGTTGTTAAAGCTTATAAGTATTCTTTACCTCCCCTTGTGTCGAATCAATAAATTTGGGTTTTACTTCCCTCGAAGACTGCCGCGATCCCCTATACTTGTGGGTTATCAAGACTGTTTCTTAAAGCGCCGTTGCCGGGGAGGCATAGCTCTACTCATAAGTTCACCTGGGGAGTACACTCTACCTCTATCTCTGTTCTTATTTTATTTTATTTTGTTTTGCTTAGTTTACTTTTGTCTAGTTTATTTGTGCTTAGTTTATTTCTGTCTTGTTTTATTTTTCTTAGTTTACTTTTGTCTAGTTTCTTTTTGTATTGTTTTACTTTTCTCATATACCCAAAAATCCATAAAAATTTGAAAAACCTAAAAATTAAAAACTGCTGTTATGGGAGAACCCATAACCTACTTGGAGCTTATAGAATATTATAATAATTATAGAGAATCAAGAGCGGGAAAAGTGATGAGTGCTGTGATAGAAAAATTGAATACAATTGCTAAAATCTTGCTTAAACGCCATGATATAAACTGTTGCTCTCAACAGGACACTAAACATCTTAAATTTCAATGTGGCTTTAGTGAGGAATTTTTAATTAAGAACTATAATCGGAATAGCTATATTCATTTTGGGTTTGAAGAGGTAGAACTATTTGTCATATTTATGGGAGCCTCTGAGATAGAATCCTTCATGGTTAAAAATTATGAAACTTGTGTTGTTTGTAAGGACCTTAAAGATTATGTCTCTTCTATCCTTAATTTTTGCAATGAAAGTTACACTGATAATCCTTATATCATTGATTATAAAGAGAGACTCATTAATGCACAAGAATGCACTCACAATTTGCAGGGACCTGTGGAAGAAGAAATTGATGAACCTGAAAGCTCATTGGATGAAAAAGAGGAGGAAATTGATGAACCTGAAAGCTCATTGGATGAAAAAGAAGAGGAGAGTGATGAACAAAAGGAGGAAGAATGGATTAGCTACCCATGCCAACCTTCTAATGAGAGTAACTCTTTATCTCTTACACTATTTGATTGTCCTCCATGCTTACCGAAAGAGGTTGAATGTTATGTTCCTGTGGATTCTCTTGAAATATTCCCTATGAGTAAAACTTGTGAGAATAATTATGCTACTGTTATTTATGATAATCCATGCTACTTTGATAAATCTTATGATAATGCTTTGTTTGTGCCTGATGTCGAAATGCATGGTACTAAAGAATTTTGCGTAGCAAATGTTTATGATAAAGCTCTTGATGATGGTCCTATGTTACTTGATAATATTAATTATACTACTAATGAAAATGGGATTGGAGAGGTCTTGACATTATCTATGAGTCCCATATCTCTTGAGATTGATCAACCATCTTGTTATATTATTGATAGAGGTGTGTTTGAAAGTTTTAATCGCACTATTTTTGAGCTTGATAAAAATTATGTGTTTATGGATCATGAGAAGCATGCTTCATGTGATAGTTATGTTGTTGAGTTTGTTCATGAAGCTACTGAAAATTATTATGAGAGAGGAAAATATGGTTGTAGAAATTTGCATGGTACTAAAACACCTCTCTATATGCTAAAAATTTCGAAGTTACTCTTGTTTTATCTTCTTATGCTTGTCACTTTGTTCTTCATGAATTCATTTGTGTACAAGATTCTTTTTCATAGGAAGCATGTTAGGCTTAAATTTGTTTTGAATTTGCCTCTTGATGCTCTTTTTTTGCTTCAACTCTTATTTCTTGCGAGTGCATCATCAAAATTGCTGAGCCCATCTTAATGGCTATAAAGAAAGCACTTCTTGGGAGATAACCCATATGTTTATTTTGCTACTGTTTTGTTGTGTTTTGGAAGTTGTTACTACTGTAGCAACCTCTCCTTATCTTTATTTTATTGCAATGTTGTGCCAAGTGAAGCCTCTAATCGAAGGTTGATACTAGATTTGGATTTCTGCGCAGAAACAGATTTCTATCTGTCACGAATCTGGGCTGTTTTCTCTGTAGGTAACTCAGAAAAATATGCCAATTTACGTGCGTGTTTCTCAGATATGTACGCAACTTTCATTAGTTTTGAGTTTTCTGATTTGAGCAACGTAAGTACCTGTTTAAAATTCGTCTTTACTGGCTGTTCTGTTTTGGCAGATTATGTCTCTGTTTTTTTGCATTGTCTCTTGTGGATTTTAAGCAAGGCTTTCTAGACGTGGAGAGCTGTAGCTAATGTTTTATTGAGTTCTTGCAATGTGTCACTACAGGACCAAGGTGAATTCAAGTTTTTTGAGTACTAACCCCTCTAATGAAGTTTATGAGAAGTTTGGTGTGAAGGAAGTTTTCAAGGGTCAAGAGAGGAGGATGATATATGATCAAGAAGAGTGAAAAGTCTAAGCTTGGGGGTGCCCCCGTGGTTCATCCCTGCATATTTCAAGAAGACTCAAGCGTCTAAGCTTGGGGATGCCCAAGGCATCCCCTTCTTCATCAACTTATCAGGTTTCTTCTATTGAAACTATATTTTTATTTGGTCACATCTTATGTGCTTTACTTGGAGCGTCTATGTGCTTTTATTTTTGTTTGTGTTTGAATAAATTCGGATCCTAGCAATCCTTGTGTGGGAGAGATACACGCTCCGCTTTTTCATATGAACACTTGTGTTCTTCGTTTTACTTTTAATGTTCAATGACAAAAGTTGGGAGCTATTGCATTTATTGCTATTTGGTTGGAAACAGAAAATGCCTCATATTGTCTTGGATAATTTGATACTTGGCAATTGTTTTGAGCTCTCAAGTAGATCATGATTAAGCTCTTGCATCATGTAGTTTAAACCTATTAGTGGAGAAATACCGTAGAGCTTGTTGAAACTGGTTTGCATGATTGGTCTCTCTTAAGGTCTAGATATTTTCTGGTAAAAGTGTTTGAGCAACAAGGAAGACAGTGTAGAGTATTATAATGCTTGCAATATGTTCTTATGTAAGTTTTGCTGTACCGGATCATACTTGTGTTTGCTTCAAATAACCTTGCTAGCCCAAAGCCTTGTACTGAGAGGGAATGCTTCTCGTGCATCCAAAACCTTGAGCCAAAACCTATGCCATTTGTGTCCACCATATCTACCTACTATGTGGTATTTCCTGCCATTCCAAGTAAATACTTCATGTGCTACCTTTAAACCTTCAAAATGATTCTCAATTTGTGTTGATGTTTTATAGCTCATGAGGAAGTATGTGGTGTTTTATCTTTCAACCTTGTCATTTACTCTTGACAGACTCTCACCAATGGACTAGTGGCACATCCGCTTATCCAATAATTTTGCAAAAAGAGCTGGCAATGGGGTTCCCAGCCCCAATTAATTAACTTTCATTAATAATTCTCTTCACGTGTTTTGCCCTGATTCATCAGCAAGCAACTTAATTTTGCAAATAGACACTCCTTCATGGTATGTGAATGTTGGAAGGCACCCGAGGATTCGGTTAGCCATGGCTTGTGTAAGCAAAAGGTTGGGAGGAGTGTCATCCATAAATAATAAAACTAAAATACATGTGTAAACAAAAGAGAAGAGGGATGGTCTACCTTGCTGGTAGCGATAACGTCCTTCATGGGAGCCGCTATTGAAAGTCTGGTTGATGAGGTAGTTAGAGTGCCCACTATCATTCGTTGACAACAACAAGCACCTCTTAAAAACTCTACTTTTATACTCTCTATGTGATTTCAAAACTTAAAAAGCTCTAGCACATGATTTAATCCCTGCTTCCCTCTGTGAAGGGCCTTTCTTTTACTTTATGTTTTGTCAGTTTACCTATTTCCTTCCATCTTAGAAGCAAACACTTGTGTCAACTGTGCATTGATTCTTACATACTTGCTGATTTGCATTCATCATATTACTTTATGTTGACAATTATCCATGGGATATGCATGTTGAAAGTTGAAAGCAACTGCTGAAACTTAAGTCTTCCTTTGTGTTGCTTCGATGCCTTTACTTTGAATCTATTGCTTTATGAGTTAACTCTTGTGCAAGGCTTTTGATGCTTGTCTTGAAAGTACTCTTCATGAAAAGTTGTGCTATATGTTATCTATTTGTTAGCAACTATAGATCATTGCCTTGAGTCACTTCATTCATCTCATGTGCTTTGTAATAGTATGATCAAGGTTATGTAAGTAGCATGTCACTACAGAAATTATTCTTTTTATCGTTTACCTACTCGAGGACGAGTAGGAACTAAGCTTGGGGATGCTGATACGTCTCCAACGTATCCATAATTTCGGATGTTCCATGCTTGTTTTATGACAATACTTACATGTTTTGCTTGCACTTTATGATGATTTTATGCGTTTTCCGGAACTAACCTATTAACAAGATGCCACAGTGCTAGTTCCTATTTTCTGCTGTTTTTGGTTCCAGAAAGGCTGTTCGGGCAATATTCTCGGAATTCGACGAAACGAAGACCCAACATCTTATTTTTCCCGGAACCTTCCAGAAAGTCAAAGGGGGGCCAGAGGGGTGCCCTGGGGGCCCCACACGTGTGGCCGACGCGGCCCAGGAGGGGGGGCGCGCCGCCCTAGTGTGAGGAGGCCCCGTGGCCCCTCCGACTCCGCCTCTTCGCCTATTTAAGCCGTCCCGACCTAAAAACACGATACCTTTTGACGAAACTCCAGAAAGACTCCAGGGGCGCCACCACCATCGCGAAACTCCGTTTCGGGGGACAGAAGTCTCTGTTCCGGCACCCTGCCGGGACGGGGAAGTGCCCCCGGAAGCCATCTCCATCGACGCCATCGCCTCCATCATGCTCCGTGAGTAGTTCCCCCATGGACTACGGGTTCTAGCAGTCGCTAGTTGGTACTCTCTATCCCATGTACTTCAATACAATGATCTCATGAGCTGCCTTACATGATTGAGATCCATCTGATGTAATCGGTGTTGTGTTTGTTGGGATCCGATGGATGATACATTATGATTAATCTATCTATAAAGTTTGTGAAGTTATTATTGCTGCAATCTTGTTATGCTTAATGCTTGTCACTAGGGCCCGAGTGGCATGATCTTAGATTTAAGCTCTATAATTATTGCTTAGATTGTATCTACAAGTTGTATGCACATGTCACTGTCCGGAACCAAAGGCCCCGAAGTGACAGAAATCGGGACAACCGGAGGGGATGGCGGTGATGTGAGGATCACATGTTTTCACCAAGTGTTAATGCTTTGCTCCGGTACTCTATTAAAAGGAGTACCTTAATATGCAGTAGATTCCCTTGAGGCCCGGCTGCCACCGGCTGGTAGGACAAAAGATGTTGTGCAAGTTTCTCATTGCGAGCACGTACGACTATATATGGAAAACATGCCTACATGATTAATAAGCTGGATGTTCTAACTTAATGCTTTGAATCCTATCAATTGCCCAACTGTAATTTGTTCACCCAACACTTGTCACTTGTTATTGGAGAGTTACCACTAGTGTAGATAGCTGGGAACCCCGGTCCATCTTTCATCATCATATACTTGTTCTACATGACATTGGAAGTAGTATCAACTATTCTGGTGCCATTGCTCTCATATTACTGCTACTGCTGCTGTGTTACTTTTACTATTGCTCCCATATTACTGCTGCTTTCACATCACCCCTGTTACTAGTGCTTTTCCAGGTGCAGCTGAATTGACAACTCAGTTGTTAAGGCTTATAAGTATTCTTTACCTCCCCTTGTGTCGAATCAATAAATTTGGGTTTTACTTCCCTCGAAGACTGCCGCGATCCCCTATACTTGTGGGTTATCAATTTCCCTCTCCGGCAGCGTGCCGGGATGGACTGCAGAACCCTCCCAAACTAGGGTTTTGGTTGACGACGGCGTCAGAACATTTTGTGGATGGAGGCTCTCGTCCCTGGGGTTTTCCAGATACGAGGAATAAATAGGCGGAAGGGCGGAGCAAACGAGGCGACGAGGCGCCAGTACATGGGCCAGGCACGGCCAAGGGTGGGGTCGCACCTGCCCTATGTACTGCCACGTGGCAGCTCTCCTGCGCGTGTCCTTCTGGCTCCGTCTTCGTCCCGGAAAAATAAGACTCTGAGCTTTTGTTTCGTCCAATTCCGAGAAACTTTCATGTACAACTTTTCTGAAACACAAAAACAGCAGAAAACAGGAACTGGCACCGCGGCACTGTGTTAATAGGTTATTCCCAGAAAATGCTAAAAAGTGTGGAAAAGTGCACATAAAACATATAAGAATTGTAACAAAACAAGCATGGAGCATCAAAAATTTCCTTGGCCGCGTGGGCCACCCCCTTTCGGCCCTTGTGGCTCTTCTTCCTTCGATCTTTATCCCTCCTCGCCGTCCGTCGATGGGGAGCTAGAACTACTCAGCGTGTCAACTCTATCCCACCAATACTGTCATCCCGGTGGCTTCCCTCTCTGTCGGTGTCCGATGACAAAGATAGGTTGCTCATGGCAGGCCAGCTGGAGATCCTTAGCACAGACGCATGAGTCTTATTGAGCGGGGATTAATGTCAGCGCATATATCGAAGAGGACAGCTGTTGCTCTACCGCGGCGGTTCGGCGCTCCATTTCGGCGGTTCACGCGTCGATCGACGTGGTTGCCACTTCGGCGGTTGCCCTCCCTGGCAGTTGTTGTGCTTACATTCGCGCCGGCTCGAGCCAGGATCACTGTCAGGTGGGCCCGTTGGAGAACTGAGCGGACGCTACACGCAACCGTGTAGCGTCCGCCGGAGACGCAAACTTGCCGTATATTTACGTTGGTTTTGTGTCTCCGCAGACGGCTAAAACACTATACGTCGTCCCGCTAAAGCAGAGTGCATGCGCATTTTTCGTCCTCGTGGACGGAAATGGCCGCCACGTTAGAGATGCGCTAAAACATTTCGTGTTGTAGTAGTAGCAGTGTCCTCCCGAAATCAAAGTCACGAATGAGTGTAGGACGGTACAGCTACTGCTATGTATTACTACCTCTGTTTCAAGAAATAAGGCGTACGCGTATTTTAAGACGACCTGTGACCATAAAAATTGAGCAACAAAATCTTGATTATATTATATGTAATTAGTATCGTCAGATTTCTATTGAAAAGAACTTTCAATGATACTAATTTAATACAAACAATGTTTATCTATTTGAAGTAATTCTTGATCAAACAAAAAACACGTAAAACGTGGGTGCCTTATTCCTTGAAATGGAGGTAGTACAACAGTGTATCCCTTTTTTGTATTTATCAAAATTTGAAGTATTTTTAACGGGACATTTTACATACAATTCTGATGAAAATATATTTAACATCATAAATTTTTAAAACATAAAAGTGTAAAATTTTAAAAAGCTAAAATTAGAGAAAGCACTGGTGACGTCCTCCCAAAGTCAAAGTGGCCAATGACTGCAGGATGGTAGAGCTACGGCCATGTCCTGTCCCGTCGCGCGTTGGGAACCGTCGTGCTGGCAGAGCAAGCGACGCACGCCACGCCATGACCACTGTCAAATCAATCACTCGAGGCGAATATTAATTCATCCCCCGCTTCTTTTAGGGCATCTCCAACCGGGCGACCTAAACGGACGCGCTGGGCCGTCCGTTTTGGGGCGTATCCGAGCGGACGCGCAGACGGAACCCCACGTTCGCGCGTCCGTTTGGGTTGCGCGCTGCGCCCAACGCGCCAGATTTGGGTCGCGGCGCCCCATGGTATGTTTTTCTTGTAAATTCACTAGAAAAACGCAAAATAAATTATAGAAAAAATATATAAAGTAGTTCAAATGCTCAAAATGTATTACACATTACATAGTCCATGTAATCAAGGATAAAGTATTATTCAAATAAAATGAAAAAACGATACAAAATGCTCTAGGCTTAATCATTGTTGTTTGCAGTATTGTTGCCTACATGCTGCCACATGTGCTCGACCAAATCAGCCTGAAGCTGGTTGTGTACAGCTAGATCTCGAATTTCATGGTGCGCATGAAGAATGTCCTGGAATGATGCCGGAGCACGTTGAGGAGTAACCAACTCTCCTTGGCCTTCCCAGTCATTATCAAAGAGTGAATCATCCCGCTCTACCTCAACAATCATGTTATGCATGATTACACAAGCGGTCATCACCTCTCACAGAGTTTGCACATCCCAGGCTCTGGCAGGGTGTCTGACGATAGCCCAACGAGCTTGGAGGATGCCAAACGCCCGCTCGACATCTTTCCGGGCTGCCTCCTGCTCTTTGGCAAACCTTGCCTCCTGCTCTGAGTTGGGGTTTCGGATTGTCTTCACGAGTGTAGCCCAAGGTGGATAGATACCATCAGCAAGGTAGTACCCCTTGGTGTAGTGGTGGCCATTGATCTCAAAATCCATATCAGGGGACTGACCGTACGCTAGCCTATCAAACACCGGAGAGCGCCGCAAAGACATTGATGTCATTGTGCGAGCCAGCCATTCCGAAGAATGAGTGCCAAATCCATGTGTCATGGGAAGCAACAGCTTCAAGAATGACTGTGCACCCCTCAGAATGGCCGTTGTATGCCCCCTGCCAACCAAAGGGGCAGTTCTTCCACTCCCAGTGCATGCAGTCTATGCTGCCAAGCATCCCAGAAAACCCCGGAAGCGTTGATCGACAACAACGAGCCGTGTCCTCTGCATTAGGTTGACGGAGGTACTGTTCTCCGAACGAACCGATCACTGCTCTGCAGAACCTGTACATCGATTCCAAGCCGGTTGACTCACTCATGCGCGTGTACTCATCTACGAAATCACCGGCAACGCCATATGCGAGCATCCTAATCGCTGCCGTGCATTTCTGGTACGAAGAGAGGCCTACCTTGCCAATTGCATCCACTTTCGCACACAAGTAGTCGTCGTAGATCTTGACGCCATCCATTATCCGGCGGAACAGCGGCCTGGTCATCCGAAAACGACGGCGAAACAAGTGCGGCACGAACAATGGAGTGGGTTGGAAGTAGTCGTTGTAGAGCTGGTCGTGGCCGCGTTCTCTTTTGCGGTCCAAGGCGGCCGCGCGCCTGCAAAGAACGACCCCCGGAACACGGGGATTTGCGAGACAAGTGTGCTCGTGGATGAGCAGCGCAGCATCCGTGAAAAAATCGTCGTCGGACTCCTCTTCTGACGACGTGTCGATGAAGTTCTTGAAGTAGTATTCGTCGTCGCTGTCCACCATGATCTGAAAAGGACACATTTTAGTTCGAGCATTTGAACGAACACCTCGCAGGCGGAGGCGATCCAAATGCTTCTCTAGGGACCTGCAGCCATGGCCGTCTCAGCCGACTTGCGGTCTGGAAAGACGGTGCAGGAGAGCTCACCTCCGGCGGAAACGGCGCAGCTGCGAACGGCGGGAGGTGTCGCGACGGTGAGAGGACAACAGCGCCGGCGGCGGCGTCCTCCGACTCTGCTACGACTCGGGGATAGCAGCGCGGGACCTCGACCTATGCTTCCGCCCCGCTTGCCGGCGTCTCGACGACGATGGCCGGCGTCGACGCGCTCCCAAATCGCCGGTCCGTGGGTGGCGGCGGAGCGGTGGGGAGATGTGTGCGACGGCCTTGTGTTTTGGGTGGCAGACAGGCGGGCCAGGGCGGACAAGGGGAGGACGCGAGCGACCAGCCTTTCGCGTCCGCGGCCACGCAAACCCATCCAAGATTTGGGCCGGGTTTGGGTCGTCCCGGACGCCGCGGCCATCCGTTTTAGGGATGGGTCCGTGCGCTGGGCCGCGTTTTTGTCCGTTTCGACCCATCCGGACGCGTGGGCGCGGGATGGGTCGCCCGGTTGGAGATGCCCTTAGAGCATCTCCAGTCGCGTCCCTCAAAAAGCGTCTGGCATAAATGATTTGGGGCACGTCTGGGACCGCGCCGGACAAAAAGAGACCAAAAATCTGCACAAAAAAGAGGCCCTTCCCAGCCGCGTCCCTCAAACAGCGTCCGGATGCATGCATTTTAATAGAGGGGACCACCCCATATGGGAAAAGTAAGTGAGAGAAAGTGTGGGGAAAGAGACTAGCATGTGGGGACTAGGGGCTGCATGCATGCATGTGGACGCTGTTTTTGTGTCCGGTGTCCCCGGTAGAGACTCTATACATAGAGTCTCTACCGGGACGCTGACATAAAATGGGGCGCTAATTAGCTTTGGGGGCCAGACCGGACAGTTTTTCTTTCCATTTCTTGTCATGGTCACCAAACCTCATTTGGGGACGCGACTGGAGATGCTCTTACCTTGCTTCCGCTTCCGGCTCTCTCCATCCCACGCCATTTGCTCTTCTAGCCTTCTTCCACCTCGCAGCCAGTTCACCAGGGACCGAGAAGTTGAGGATGCAGGCCGGCGCGTCGGAGGAGAGGAACAGGGGCTCGAGGTCGGCGATGGAGAAAGGCAGGGACCAGAGCGCCAAGAAGCCGAGGCTGGACTTGAAGGCGCTTCCTAGTGTCCCTGTGAAGCAGGAGATCGTCGTGCGCCAAGCGGCCGGCCCTATCGTGGCTGTGGAACACGTCGCGCTGATGAAGATCGATCTACAGATAGACGTCCCTGTGCTTCACTGTCCAATCTGCTTCGGCAAGCTCAAGCCGCCGGTGTTCCAGGTTCGTGTTCTTCCTTTGCTTCGCCGCCGGTCCGGTTCGCTCCATTACAGCCTGCAATGCAGCCGCCGTTGTGCTGATTTGATCTCTTGGATGCGCCGGCGCGCAGTGCATGCGCGGGCACGCGGCCTGCCACGGCTGCCTCGCGGGGGGCTGCGGAGCGTGCGACGGCGCCGCCTTCGACGTCCCCAACACGGCCATGGACGGCGTGGTCTCGTCGGTGAGGGCCATCTGCGACTACGACGGCTGTGGGCGCTTCATCACCTACCACGAGGCGGACGACCACAAGGACGCGTGCCCGCACGCCCCCTGCTCGTGCACGGAGCCTGGCTGCACCTTCAAGGCCCCGCCGCGGGCGCTCGTCGAGCACCTCGTCGCCGCCCACGCCATGCGGGAGCATAAGCTTTGCTACGGCAAGACCAGCGAGATCGAGGTGCCAGTGCCGGAGCCCGCACGCAGTCTGCTAACTGGCGCCGAGGAAGACGACGACGTGTTTCTCCTGACCGTGGGTGCGCTTGGCGAGGTCACCTTCGTGTCGGCGGTCTGCATCCGTGCGGCGGCGTGCCCTTGGCCTCGTTACACCGTCAGGTTGTGGGTGAACGGGCCGTTGCCGGCGGAGGCGAACCGCAGGACGGACACCGTGCTGGCAGACATCGAGGCG
The DNA here is from genome assembly GCF_019359855.2 of Lolium perenne. Classification (NCBI taxonomy): domain Eukaryota; kingdom Viridiplantae; phylum Streptophyta; class Magnoliopsida; order Poales; family Poaceae; genus Lolium; species Lolium perenne. Next base: position 29,135,668 of record NC_067246.2, on the reverse strand, counting down.
ACGAGCAGCACCAAGCCGGGAGCCGTAGTCTTGGGAGATCTGACATCCTACTTGACGGTGCCGCCGCGGTACCTCGTCGGGGCTGGGCCGGCCAAGGTGCTGTCTCTCAACGTTCGCGTCGGGAAGACCACTTTCTGATATCTGTTGATGTCCTCACTAATCATTAGTAGTAATAGTCTAAGATGCTATACAGTACCTTAGTTTAGCTTGGTGTATCTCCCATTGTAGACATCGAGCTGATGAAGTTTGGTTGCACAACGCAACAAAAGATTAGTACTCCGACATCCACTGCGGCGGGATGTCTGCGCCGCTCCTACAAGGGCGAGCTGGTACGTCTTCATCGTCGTGGATGTACACTACAGCCATGTGCAGCCGGACGGAGGTCCCGGGCCGCACCGCGCGCTCTGGTTGATTAGGTTCCGTGTGAACACGTCCACAAGCAGCCGCAAGACTGGCCTCCGTGCACAAGCTCTCGATTCTCTCCTCCTTCAGCTGGCAACCAATCCGTGCGGTTGGAAAAATAAAATAACAACGACCTCGAAAAAAAGGAAGGAAGGAAAAAATAAAATAACAACGACCTCGAAAAGACCGTCAGTGGCCCTGCCCCGTACCACTCCTAATTATGTAGGAAATCAAATAGTACAAACAAGAGCACAAATACCTACTTGATCATCGGTACTCGTACGAGAGATCCACAACCTACTGGACCAGCGGCCGATCCATCGCAAATAATGTACTCACACTCTCCCACGGCTTCCCCTCGTCCCCTCTTCTTCTTCAAAAAATAATGTAACATTAGGACGAGGTCCTGCAGAAGAAGCAAATCATCTTAGAGCATGTCTAACATTGCGATCATAGGCAATGTTCAAGCCTCTGAAGTTCCCAAATGTGATCAACCATCAACGAGTCCATCGCCACCGGCGCCACCACTCGCCGGAGACTCACCTTGAGCACGAGCTTGACGCGCAGCCTTCTTCCTCGCAATGATGTCCGCCTTGGTCTCGTTCCACCACGCCAGCTGATCCTCGTCCATGCCGTCGGTGCGCATAATCATGATATCCCTCTCTCGGCCAAGAGCTCCTTCATGGCCTTGGCTTCTTTGAGTGCGATCATCTTCATGTCAAGCTCGGCCTTCAACTTGGCATCTTCCCGCCTTGCTTGCACCTTGGCAAGCTTCACCTCCTTCTTCTTGTCGGTGATGAGGAGCTTGGTCTCCAACGTCTTCATCCTCAATGCCTCCTTGGACTTCATGAGTTGATCCAACTTCTCCCGGAAGCTAGCTGCTTCGAGTTCTACCTTGACCCTCTCCTTGGTCAGAGTCTACGATGGACAGTCGGGATTCTCAATGCCATGGATTGGTGACATGACGCCGTTAATAGGGCAAGTTCCTAATTATTAGGTACGTATAATTAGGAAGGAAAATCCAGTTAACCACGGTTTACATGGACCTCATGTTCTTCAGGATCCTCCCTCAAGATATGTCTCCACCATCATATCCTCTCATAATCCTTTCCTTTGATTTCCCGGTTTGCATGGGCATCCATATTTTTCAGCATCCTCAAAATATGCATGCACCATCCCAATCCTTTCCTCTTGATGGTTCTCTCCCGCCTCTCCTTTTTCTTGCTTGTTGGGAGTCTACAATGGACGGCCAAGATGCCTACTGCCACGGATTGTTGACGTGGAGGCGTAAATGGGGCAAGTCCTATTCATTAAATATGTAAATCAGTCAACACCGTTAACTGTGGTATGCATGGACCTCCTATTCTTTAGGATCCTCCTCCTCAAGATATCGTCTCCTCCATCCTATCCTCTCCCAATCCTTTCCTTTGATTTCTCGATCATTGCTATATTTATGCTTGGAACCAATTTTGTCTCCATCAACCATAACTCTTCCCAATCTTTTCCTTAAGTTACTCGGTTGTTGATAGATTTATGCTACGAATTGGTTTTGACCATCGCCGAGAACGTTTACTAGCCTGTACGGGTGTTAACAATACTCGTCTGTCAATTTTGATACTCGATTGTTTCAGCCGACACAAGATCCAAAATATTCATGAACGTAAACGAGGTTTTGTTTCTGCCGAGAGAAGATCCAAAATGTCTTTCAATTTTTATACTCCAGTTCAGTGGTTTTGTTTTTCTCTAGTTCATATTCATGAACGTACACAAATGGATACTACTCGTATTTGGATTGAATTCGTTCCCTGGATGGCGACGTGGGCGCGTAGGTACAAAAGAGCTGGCTGGACGCGCTCATCTCCATCAAAGGCAGGCTCCTGCTGCACGAATGGAGACGGGCGTGCAAGTTGATCGAGATCGATCGGAATCTCGTCCCAGTCTCGCTGATTTGTTATTGAGTTGCCTTTTGACTGTCGTGGGACTGATTGCCATATTAGCGAATTTACCCACAAATCACGGGCCTACTCGTGTGGAGAGCAGGCGCGCGTATGTGCCGCTATTAGTTTTGACATGACACATACTGATTTTCTCGATATTTCGGGTAAAACAGCAGATAATACTAGATACCGAAACATGTCAAGTCATCTAGTACATATAGAGCTAAACTTCCCAAACTCACAGCTTTAGCTCACCACATGCAACTCATCAACAAAAAATCCAAAAAAGTGCAAAAGAAACCATTATAATAATTAATTACAACAAGCTGTGTCCGTTCCAATCTTCAGACCACTCAAACACTACAAGGTTCCATCCTCCCAAACAGTATGTACAACACACAGGTGGCCGCCGCCCGTCGCAGGTTGCAGCGCGGCCAGAACCATGCCAAGGTCGACCTCCTCCTTGGCTTGGCGCAGGATACTCCCCTCCCCTTCCCTGCCGCGACAACGCACACAAGCACGAGTAAGGGGGGCTGCACATCACAAACGGCAATCAATCAACCAAGTCTATCCGTCTGTGGCAAGGGCACTACTACTGAACAAGTATTTACATGGCAAAACAAACAAATTGGCGTCAGGCCATTCTGATGTGCAGCAAGGACACTACTACGGATGTATCTACAACTAAAATGTGTCTATATGCATACATATCTACACATAATGGAGTCACTTATTATGGGACGGAGTTGGTCCTAAAAAATACAATAACATGGCATTTTTTGAAAATGGCGTACAGCAGATACAATAAATGGCAGTGAACCAAGTCTGCCAACTTGGAACACGAATAACACTGACAAATAACAGCCATGATACTGCTTGGACAACTCCAGGCTAGCAAATTCCATGTAGAGATACTACATGATCAACTACACAAAGAAATCACACGCAGGAACCAGAAACTTCCCTGAACACACAAGGAGTCGAAGACGAATGCCACCGCTGCCGTTGTTTAGGCCTCCCAGTTATCCTTAAAAAACAAGAGCAAAGCATGGTCAGGTCACCAAGTCAAGCACTGACATTTAAAAATAACTCAAACCAACAGCAACTATTGTTATCAGATTGATAGAAGCAAAGTGAGAGAATGACTTATGCAACTTGAATAAAAGCCATTTTCACAAAACCAAACAGCAGTGTTCTTTAAATACCCAGCAGGAGCATATATTGGCTAATAAACACACTTGTATTCTTCGTTCTTTTACTCATGATCCAGCAAGCAAAAATACTTGAACAAAAACTTGCATTCCAATATGTATGTACTACTTGAACCAAAAGAGAGATCAACAAGTCCTACAAAGCACAAGATGGTTACAACGCCTCTTGCCATTACCAAATCCAAGCAACAACTCTTCTTATCAGATTGATAGCAACTAGCAAGTGAGGAAATGAAACCTCCAGCCTAAATAAAACCCAGTTGAATACACCCACAACAACCATAATACTGCTTCGAAAATGATGTACGCACAAAACTAGGACCACTCAAACACTACAAGAATCCATACCTCCCAAACAGTATGTATGACACACGGGCAGCCGCCGCCACCACCGTAGCAGCGCCTCCTGGCCATGCCAAGGTCCCCAGGCACACACCAAAGCAAGCAGCCGGCCAGTGACATCCTCCTCGGTGCAGGACCCTCCCTTCCCCAGCTGCGACACCACACAACACCTCCAGGCAGAACAACCTGCACGACACAAACAGCAATGAATCAACCAACTCTGTACATCCATCTGCAGCAAGGACACTAGTCACACTACTACTGAACAAGTATTTATATGGTGAAAACCAACAAATTGGCAGCAGCTCATTCTTCTTCTACAGGCTGGCCATTTTTGTAAACAGCAAAACAAAGATTAAATATACGTCAAGGAGGCTTTAACTCCCAACTTAGTTGGATACAACACTTCTTATCAGATTGTTTGGTACTATAAAATTAAACCTCCCAACTTGGATAAAACTCTTAACATGAATGCACCGTAACAGCCTTGATATACTACACAGAAGAAATGATGTGGACACAACAATGGAAAACTTCAGGACAGCAACAGGCTTAACAAATACACAAGACTTAACAAATCAGAGAGGAACCAATATATATGCATGTAAATGTTTGAACCAAAACAAAGACCAGCCAGTCCTAATCCATACTCCCTCCGTCCCAAAATAACTGACTCGGCTATTTCTTAATATGTCTAGATGAATTCGTATCTAGATAAAACCGAGTCACTTATTTTGGCACAGATGGAGTGCTATAAATACAATAACACATCATCTTTTCAAAATGGCGTAGAGCAGATAGAACTAATAACAATCAGCCCCATTGGCTAATATACAAACCTGTATTCTTCATTCTTTTACTCATGATCCCAATATGTATGTACTACTTGAACCAAAAGAGAGGAACCAATATATATGTATGTAAATGCTTGAACCTAAACAGACCAACCAGTCCTAAACATCATTCTCCCTCCATCCCAAAATAGGTGACTCAACTTTTTCTAGATAAAACTGAGTCGGTTATTTTGGGATGGAGGGAGTACTAGAAATACAATAACACGGCATCTTTTGAAAATAGCGCAGATCAGATAGAACAAACAGCGACCAGCCCCATTTGAAACAAATGGCAGTGAACTGTCCACTTGCAACATGGATAACACTGACAAATAACAACCATGATACTGACGAATAGCAAAGTGGCGAAATGAAACCTACAAGACAGTCTGGGCAGTCTTCCTTCATAAGGATCGATCGATCAGGCTTGAACCAGACAAAGATCTCTAGTTCTTAACATCACACAATAATAATGCGCTAGAACACAACTTCTCATTACCATGAATGGTAGGTATTCCGCTCGCCGACGGCCCGAGCAAAGTACAGCCACAAAACGAAGAATCTCTCCCACAGTTGCCGCCGTAATTTTTCATCCCAGCAGCAACGTTGGAGTCAAATTGGCCAGATCCACCAGCCATCTGGACCCCTGCTTGCCAGCTCCAGCTCCACTTCCCACCTGCTGCCATGCGAAGGTTGATAAAAATATCCATCAAAATCAAAACTCAAGGGGACAAGCAACAGGGCATGAAAGTTACTTGCAGATTTCATCATATATGCAAACTCACGTATCAATCCACAGGCATAGTACATTTCAAGGCCTTACAGATATTATAAGAGAGGAAAAGTCTTGTTTATACCACCAAACACAGTAAAAAAACATCTAAACCATATTCAGTTTGGAGACGCACGGACAGAATCGGTTGGCTATTCTGTAGCTCCAACAATAGTTTTACGATGAGCAAGGGTTGGCTATTAATCACCTGCTTGGCACATAAAAAGTAGCTAGTAACAGAGAGAATATGATAGCCAAGAAAGCTCGAAGCTTTTTCCAGAAATATGTAAGGAACGAAATCAAGGTTGGGTCCTATATATAGTACAACCAACTAAGTATTAATTACTCAAATCCTTGGTAACCTACAGACTCAAGGGTACTAATTAACCCAAGGCCAGCCAGTACTCATCCAAAGGCAACCATTAGCAAATTTTGATAGGAAAAAACATTGAAAATATAAAACTCAGACCCTCTTTGTAAGGTAAGCATCATAATTACTCAAAAGGCAACGTATTTAGGTTTGTGGTTTAGCTTTCATGTTTCAATCCAGCTAAACCCAAGTTGGATCCAAGATGCTAACCAGAAAACCAATTACATCCAACCATCAAGCCACATCAGCCCATAGGCCCAGCAAAAGCCACTCAGCATACCAAAAGACGCCCAACATCTTACAATATAGCTATCAAGGAGTAGAAGGCAGCAAGAAAGGATGGTTATCACTTATCGACGACAAAGACACTCAGCATACAAAAAGACACCCAACAACTTACAATATAGATATCAAGGAAGTGGAAGACAGCAAGAAAGATGTGTTGTTGACACCTAGTAACTGCTACCCTCCCCAAAATGAAGAAAAGAACAAGATATTAAACTAGCAAGACTTTACCACCACAACCAAACCTCTAATGCACACATAGACTACCTAGCACCCTTGCTGGAAACATCGGAAGTGGATATGTAAGAGAATCAGCAATATGAGAAGATCAGGTTATAAACTGGAAGATACATGCATCTTAAAATGGTAACAATATGATCATCGAAATTCAACTGGACAATTTTGAATCGAAGAGAAAGCGCAAATATAAAATCGAAGACAATTTTGAACTTGCAATCATCTTATTGCTTAACTGTCATAACATATCACACTCTTAGGAATTAAAACAAACATGTATGGCATGCAAGCAACCGTCACTAGTAGTCAACTGATAAGAATACAGAAGTCCCCTCGCTAGCATCCACTCAAATATTTGGCAAGCACAAAATAATGGCAGTGCATAGTGGCAGCTTAAATCCTTAACTAGGTTCAAAAGTGAGGGCACATTTTAGATAGACCAAACAAATTTAGAGAAACTTGAGACGTGATTCAAGGAGCTGGAACCATGCTCTACTGTACACAAACTTCTGCAGAACGAAATATACATGGAATGGAACTTGCAACACTAGCCCACTTGCCAAGTACCTTGCGAAATGAACACCTAAGTACTAATGGTTGATATATCAGTACCTAGGGTTATGCCGGATGCGTGAGACATGGATCCCTTCTAAATGCGAGAACGTCTGGGTCACGCCAGATAAGGCAGACATGGATCTGAATGCGAGAAGGGTCAGGTCATGCCAGATCCAGCGGCGATCGCTCCCTCCTTGCCAGCTACAGCTCCACTTCACTACTACCCTGCAAAGGTTAAGATAGTTAAGGAACAGAGAGGTATACTGTTTGCAACACATGTACAAATATACTACCCTCAAGATGAATAGAGTGAAGGCAAATAATAACAGTAACAGGAAGGCGAATTCTGGATAAGATGAATAAAGAATGTAAGTGTATTTTGAAAAGAATGCTCTCTTATTTTAAACCTCAAGAATCAGCAACAAGAAAAGATCAGGTTATAAAGTGCAAGATCAGCACATGTGTCTTAAATGCTAACAATATGAACATCAAAACTTAACTGGACAATTTTGAATCGAAGAGAAAGCGCAAATATAAAATTGAAGTCAATTTTAAACCTCCCATCAACTTATTGCTTAACAGTCATAACAGATCACTCTTAGGAATTAAAACAAACATGTATGGCATGCAAGCAAAATTCAACTGATAAGATGTGAGAAGTGCCCTCAGTGGCATCCTCTCAAACATTTGGCAAGCACAAAATGATGGCAGTGAGTAGTGGCAATTTAAATCCTTGACTAGATTGAAAAGTGAGGGTGCATTTTAGATAGACCGAAAAGCTTTAGAGAAGCATGGCATGGGATGCAAGGAACTGGAACCATGCTTTACTTAACACAAACTTCTGCAGAACGAAATATACATGGAATGGAACTTGTACCACTAGCACACTTGCTGAGTATCTTGCAAAATGAACACCTAAGTACTAATGGCTGATATATCAGTACCTAGAGTTATGCCGGATCCGGGAGACATGGATCCCTAGCTTCTGAATGCGAGAACGGGCAGGTCACGATTGATCCAACAGATCCTTTCTGAATGCAAGAACGGTTGGGCCACGCCAGTTCCAGCAGCCATGGCTCCCTCCTGGCCAGCTACAGCTCCACTTCTCCGTTACTGCCTTGCAAAGGATAAGATAGATAAGGAATAGCGAAGCATACTGTTTGAAACACATGTACAAATATATCACCTCGAGATAAAAAAGAGTGAAGGCAAACAATAACAGTAACAGGAAGAATACTGGGTAAGATGAATAAAGAATGGAAGCGTAATTTGAAAAGAATGCTCTATTATTTTTCAGCAATAACCATAAAAAATTATTACAATGTCCTATACAAATTTCTTCTCTTTTTGTCCTATATGTCACAACCGGTGAAGTACATAAGATTTCTCAATGTCCAGTGACCAGTACACTACCTCAAGATAGATCGATGGCATTTTAGTGCTGATGGGAGAGCAATACCACATCAGGTCTAAAATAGTATACTTATAGCTGCTGTAATTCCATGGAATAACATACAAGTATATTGCTAAATAGCAGATGGAAAACTGAATCCTAATTGCTACACATTCAGCTTTGAGACACCATCAGAGTTAAGAACCTACAAGGTGCCAATTCAGTAAGAACACAAGCAGCTGAACAAGTATAATTTAATTTTAGCGAAAATGCCAGGCAACTTTACCTCCTAACTGCTGTCTACAAGCAACATGTGCTAAACTAGCATACCCACCAGATTGGAAGGAAACTGGGTTCTAGCTGCTACATTCAGAGAAAACAACGGCAGGAACTTTTCACCTTGCCAACGTGCATTATGTTCTGCATCTACTGACATCTACGTGTCAGCAGCTACCTTCTAACAGAACAACAGAATTGACACGCGCGCCATGAGGATACAGACGGAAATCAAGCTGTCATTTTCCAGGGAGATCGAAAGACATGAAATTTCTGCTCCGATCTTGCAGTCTAGATGTAAAACAGAGAGGGGGATGTGGTACTCACATCCTCGACGGTCGGCAGCAGCAGCAGCTGCTCGTATTTATGGTTGTTGGCAGCAGATCGGGATCGTGGGCGGTGAAGACGACGCCGGAGGCAGCACCTCGGGGAGGGGATCGACCAGCAGCTCGTACTCCGCGCCTCCCCGCCGACATTCTGCACCGCGGCAAGCTTCCCCGCCCGCGCCCCTACCGCAGTCCGCGGCGGTCGCTGAGATTGACCGTCGCCCCGCCTTGGTGGTCCTCGCCGGCGACCAGGACCGCGCGCGGAGCTCATGTGCCTCTCCTGCTTTTGGCTCGCTCGGCGCCTGCCTTCAGCCCGCACGCCGTGGCTCGGCCTTTCACAGGCACGCCCGCACGCTGTGGTGCCGGCGCGGATGCTCTCGTGGCCTCCCTCGCCTGTGGGGTGCTACACCAGGTCAGCAGGGTGCTACCTCCGGACGGCGGCGCTGCTGGTCCGGTCACCGCGAACGGCGAGGTTGGGGAGTTGACGGCGCTGGAAGGGGGAATCGCGTGAGGGGAATCGAGTTGGGTTAACCCTAACTGGCGACATTCCCGGGTGGGCTGGCTTCGGCCAAATAACCAACTGTGTTTTGGCCCAGTTTACTTAGCAGCCACTTTTACAATTATTTCAACAATCTAGCCAATATAAACTTTCCCGCCCAAAATGCACCAAAACCCTAGGAACGCCCCATAAAGCTTCTAGATATGTATCCTTAACCATTTCACGCCCTTTGAGCATCAAATCATAACAAAAGAATATCAAACCTCAAGTCTGAGACCAAAAATCTTGCTACTTAGAACCTAAGAGCATCTCCAACATGCGCGCTAAATCGGCCATGCGCTATATTAACCGCCAATATGCAGTGTCGGAGGCAAAAAAAAAAAAAAAAACGTTCCTCCAGTAGGGAAAAAAAACGTTCCTAGCGGTGTCGCCGCCGCCCGTGCCCTCTTTATCCCGCCGAGCCCGACGTTGCACACAAGAGCCGCCGCCCCGTAGGCCGCAGGCCAAGAGGAAGGTGCCCGCGACCAAGCGCCCGTCGCCCGTGGAGGGTGCCGACAAGTCGCCGCCGAAAAAGGGGGAAGGCGTCCGCTACTCGGCACGTGCAACAGCCTCCGTCACCGGCTCCATCAAGCAATCATCTGCCGACCCTTCCGACGCGCGCATGGTGTTCGATGAAGTACTGGAGAGGTAAACAACATTTCTTTTTATCGATTTCTTAGTTAAGATGCATACATTGCCGGAGATCCATGAATTTTATTGCAATGTAGTGTTGATGACGCGTCTTTCATGGACGCAATGAATGCTAGATCTTCGTTCGCGAATGACGAAATTGTTGAAGAGGAGGAATATGACGATGTCGATGAGGAAGGAGAGGGGTTGAGAAACTACCCCATAGCGAAGGACAAGTTGCTTTGCAATACACGGTTGACAATTGGAATGGATCCAACAACCGGCTCCGATCAAACTAGAGAGACCTATTGGATGAGGATGAAGGACTACTTCGATGCCAACAACACAAGTGGGAATGAGCGCAGCGTGCTTTCTCTTCGGTCTCGTTGGTCGGACATCAATACCGATTGCCCAAAGTGGGCGGGCGTGCAAGCCAATGTTGATATCATTAACCCAAGTGGCACAAATGATATCGATAGGGTAAGCAATTCTACTACTTTGTTGATCGTCTCTACGCACGATTGTTATTCTATATGGCTCATCTATTCTCTTTTGTTTGCTTTGTAGAACTCCATGGCTCAAGGATTGTTTAGAGATGTGGGAAAAAAGAACAAGAAAGGCAACAAGATTCTTGGCAAGCCATTCATGTTGCATCATTGCTATGGAGTGCTAGGGAACGAAAAAAAGTGGAAGACCCGTGGAAAATTGGATGCGGCAACCATGGCCGCAATGCAATCGGTGATGCAACAATCATCGATGATGATGACTCAAGTGAGGAAGGCAAGAATAGAAGCTCCACTCCTCACTCGGTTACCAATGCAAGGAGTAATGTGCTTGGTAGGAAGGCCGCCAAAGATATGAAGGGAAAGAAGGCCGGAGATGATGATATAGCGATTGCTATGGATAGGATTGCAAATGCAAGATTGCAAGAAAATGAATATAAGAAGGTGGCAAGAAACTAGGAGAAAGAGGGTATGGAGGCTATGGACGCTCGGAGAGCCGCTTTGGAGGAGAGGCTTGCCGCCAACAAGGAGAGAAAGTTGGCATTAGACAAGAAGGAGCTCGCCAATGAGGAGCACCTACGCCTAGTGGAGGAAGAGAGGAAGCTCTTCTTGATGGACACTTCCAACTTGGATGAAAGACAAAAGGAGTACATCAATCTTGCTCGCGACAAAGTGTTGGCCAAAAAAGAATATAATGTTGGCACCCAACATGAACACACCCACATCCGGCATGTTTGGAGGAGGCATGGCCATGTTTGGAGGAGGCATGGCCGGCATGGGACGCATGGGAGGCATGGCTGATATGGGAGGACCAAGCTTTGGAGGAGTCTTCGGAGGGACCATGGGAGCACCGGTGAGTGGTGTCTATGGAGCCATGATAGCACCACCGGGAGAATTTGTGGCCTCTATGGATCCTTCTCTTCCTCCTTCAAGCCAAGGTGTCGATGAAGAAGAAGCAAAAGATGATGACTTCGAAAATGCGGAAGTGTGATGATTCTCTCTTGCATTTGTGATATGCAAATTGTGTGTTGCACTTTGTGTCCATTTGAACTATAATATTGTGTGTGTGTGTCGAACTATGTGATGATATTTGAACTATGGTAGATCATTTGGTTGATGATTTTATTTAAGTATTTGATCTTGTTGAATGCATAGTAGTGTGCGAATGTTGTTTTGTGCCGGCGATGCGCGCTGTATTTTGGAGTGCCCAGTGGAGGAGCATTTTTTGCGCTCGCACTCGCGTTGTAATTTAGCGCCTCCGGTGGAGGAAAAAAGTGCGCACAACGCGGTATACTTTTCCACCGCGGGCGCATCGACGTTTACAGCACCGAAATAGGGCGCGCCTGTTGGAGATGCTCTAAATAAAGTTAAATGAGTACGTGTAGTCTTAGATGTGAATCTCGACTTTTCTTTTCCCCTCCCTTCTAGAGAGCTTTTGAGAGTCCACCCTCGGTGCCTCCTATTTCTCCCTCCTATGGCGGCGCGTCCGGCATGAGCGAGTATGGGCGAGGTAGCCAAGTTCCCTCCTTGTATAGTAGGTTTAGAAGTAGGTCTCCATGTAGGTTTTCCTAGTGGATTTTGGCATCATGTCGGTCGGGATCAACCGCTAGAACACGCAGGTTGCATCTGGCGGCGGTGTTCATCCTCACCATGGTTCTTTGGAGGTCGAAGCCGGAGTTTTGGGATGGACAAAATCCATTCTTCTTGTCGTTGTAGTGGTGGTGGAAGTGAGGTGGGGTGAGAAGTTTCTTGGCAAAATTGAAGGAGATGAGGCGAGGCTTCGTGTTCCTAGTCAACAACATCCACGCTCAAGGAGGATTTTTTGCCTGGTGTTTTCGAGATTGCTCTAGGGAGAGCGCATCAGCAACATTGTTTCATCAGAAGCTACACCGCCCATGGCGTTGCTTGAAGGATGACCTTATCCAGATGCTACGCCACCCTCTTCTCTGGCCATTTGGCGGTCTTCCAGCCATTGTTGGTTCTTCTTGTCGAATGGCGACCTTTCTATTTCATCTCGGCCAGTGATATATGTGGTTTTCCTATTTCTTTATGGTTTAGTAAGCCATAATAACAATACCATCTAAAAAAATATACCAAGTTGTTACAAAACTAGTTAACTTTTTTTTAAAAAAAAGTGGGAGTTTCCCGCTCTAAGTATATACTTTTTTGCTAGGCGGTCCAATTTGTGAAGTAGGTGCCACTTAAAACTTGTATATTGAAAGTTCCTAGTTACTGACAAGCTTCCATACCCATATTTGGACCACATGCAATAGGTTAGGGTTTGTGACGGTTTTGGCATGATTTCATGTGTTCCTATGATCGTGGCTCCTAGAAAGGAAATACTTTGATAAAAATAAGTGGTGGTTTATGTGTATTTTCTCTTGATTAGTGACATAATAGGGCACATAAACAATAGTGACTCACAACTAGCCAAGTTATAAAATTAGTTCAGATACTTCAAAGTGGGAGCTTTCTACTCTTAAGCATATAAAGTTTATGGAGGGTAGTCCAATTTGTGAAGGACGTGCCATTTGAAAACCTTATACACCCATGTTAAGAATAAGTAGTTTTAATGGTTTCTTACTATTTTGCGTGATTTTATGTGTTCCCATATTTTGCAGCCTATGGAATGGAAATACAACAACTTTTCATGCTACTGATTTTATGTGACTTGCCTCTTTATTATTGATAGAATAGAGAATAAAAGGAACCAACTAAATAAGTCCAAATTATTCGAAGTGCGTTGTATTATGGGCTACATAAAAATGACAAACTCTCAGGGTGAAATAGGTTGTATTATGGGCTACACACAAAAATGACAAATTTTGACAAATGTTGGTGGTTTCAAAATCTGCACTGTTTGCGGATCCATAATTTTAAAAATTTTGCACAGCCGAAAATACGGAGTCTTTCCTATTTCTTTTTGCACAGTGGTAGAGTACATACCTCTTGGATTTTTTTCAGAATTTATTGAAATTTTGAAATGCTAATTTTAAATTTTAGGAAAAAACAGGCTCCATGTAGCCCGAGAGCTCCAAAATGCCTAACGCCTTTTGTTTTTCATGTTTAGCGTGCATGTTGAATCATGAGTACGGAAAACATAGTCTCCCGATCACGTTGGGCATCCGTTCAATTCTATGTAGTACTAGCTTCAATTTGAGAAACTTTTAATTTTAATGATACAAATGAATGTTCAAAGTCTGGACTGTATCACCCAAGTGGCCAAGTGCCACTTCTGATATGCAATTGCCATGTGATGAAATTAAGTACTAGCGAAGGAAAGCCAAGAAAGTTGCTCACAAATTAGCTAGATTTTATTTTTATGCATAAAAAATATCTTATAATTGGGCTGATGAACCCCTAGTTTTATTCTTGGAAAACTTATAAATGATGTAACAATTGGTAGCAATTAATAAAATCCCAATGCCAGCTTTGCTCCCCTCTTGTCAAAGCACAGTCCCGAATCCATGTACTACCAAACGTTTACTCCTTCCATCCATAAATAAGTGAACGTTTAGCCCCAAAAATTGTCCACATAAGTGTGCATTTCTATCTTTCAAATGCACTTTAATCTAGGAAATTGTTTCTCTCTCGGTGTACGGAAAGCAAGTGTAATAATATCTAGCACATGGTCTTTTTATTTTCTACTCGCACTTGGCTCATTAGAGATGGGGTGATTAAAATGAGAGAGATGGTGGATAGCACCGTTTCCACTACTACTTTGATATCGGTTTATTAGTGTATTACACAATTCAGGAGAAAACTTTGACCATTAGTTTGGTAGAGAAAATGTAAGATATAATCCACAAAAATTATATCATTGGGTTCATATTCAAAAGTAGTTTTCAACAGTATAATATGTGGTATATGTCTTATATTTTATTGAACAAATTAATCGGTATGTAGTGAGTCCAAAAGTGCTCTTATGAAACCTAGACATTCGCTCATTTGTGTATGGAGGGAGTATCTAGAGATGAAAATCTGATTGATCGAGCTTGTTGACCAGTATATTCAGGTTTGGAAGAGAGGCAAATCCCGTAGACCAAGGAAAAAAATTAATTGTTCCTATAGAAAATATGGTGAGGCATCAGTAGAATTTAAATCATGCCTAAAATCAAGATGATTTACTCGGTACTAGTTTGTTTTTCTACGCAATTAAGTGTGAGAGTTAATAAGAAAGAGCGGAATCGAAGAATTTATTCCTGGGCGGGATTATAGGAGACCACACGGGTGGTTGTTTATTGGCCAGTCCCCAATCAACTGTCTGGTTGTAGGAAAGTAATCAAGGAAATAACTAGGGTGCTGATATTTAGGAAACAAAACTTTCTTCCAACACTGCAAGCCAAAAATAAGTGAAAAACAGAGGATACGTGGAATCACAAATTAATTGTATCATGATGTCTACTCAGCGCCATTTCCAATTCCACTCCACCACCAAGCTCCTCTAGAAGTCTAGATGGCACAACACATGATGTGATAGTACATTGGATATATAGTTTTATCATACACTGTGTTTCGCAAAAAAAAACATCATACATGAAACAATAGAAAGTATATTTCCTCGAACATAAAATATTAATTAGTTTATTCTCGAACAACGTCATTGTCATTTTTCTTCACCTCCTCACCATAGGATGTTGGCACTTATAGCTGCCAATTCTTCATCACCGCTAAGATTCACTGGCTGACGCCATGGTCGATTGACTCGATTCCCCTCCAATACCCAACTTCTCTAGACTAGTCAATATCACTTAGGATGTTTGCATTATTTTTTATTTTAATACAAAAAAATTATATGGTAGGTTTTATCCTTAACCACATCTATTCTTACTCAAGGTGGAACTAGAAAATATTAATTAAATTGCTATCTCAATGTGTATTGTCTAGTCGACACTGACACCGATTCCACTCGACCCACCACCGCATTGTGTAATGTCTAGTCTAGGCCGACACCGATTCCACTCGACCCACCACCGAGCTCCACTAGACAACACAACCATTGAAAAAGGGTTAACCTTGTCAATGCCCATGATGATGGAATTGGTTTTCTAGGAAGGAGAACGCTGGCGAAACAACAGATTGGTCAGCCAAACAAGGCAGCCAACGAAAAGTATGATCAAAGGTTATTGCCAAGAATGTATTATCCAGATTTAGGGTTATAGGGTGTTGTCTCTCCTTAAATATCTCCTCCCGGGGGCTCCTCCCAACCCTTATATAGTGGTCTAGGTCTCAGAGGCCACCTCGAGGTCGAGTTACATTAAAATTAGGTTCACCTGATATGAGCTTAGCTTTCCTAATATAATATCTCCGGCTTCATGTGAGGATCTTCATGGGGTTCTCTATCCCCCCGTGGGCTTTGTACTAGGGACGCCAATGCTAAGGACCCGATATGGCATACCCATGTTACCCGTTGTGATAGCACCTTGGGGTTCTTTCAGACATGAATCAATAAGGACTATATTTTTCTAAACATAAAATATCAATTTTAAATAGAATATATCATTCATATAATTATTTATATAACAACCTATCCTATATAATTATTTATATAACAACCTATCCTATCCTAATATCAATTTTAAATAGAATATATCATACATAATATATGTAAGAGATGAGCTATCAGGGATAGCTAGATGGCACTCGGACATGAATGAAATCCACCACGGTCGATTCCAACCTATCCTCTCAAGAAAATTGAAACACCCATGTCCTTTCCAGTGCCGAAAAATCACCCTAGACTTAGTCTCAGATTGCGTTCGTCTTTGTTTATTGCCCGAACAAGTAGGTGTGAGTCTAATTCAATTTAAACACGAGAAATGCACCATTACTGAACTATCTAAAGTGGTCAACTAGATGCCTTTGCTTTCGCTTGGAAGGCATCTTCATCTTCTAGCTGAGAAGTCCATGACGACCCTGAGTCACATCACACCACACCAAATGATGGGCCCGACACCATCTCCTCCCGCAGAACCCCCTCAACGGAATTCGCCTCCTATCCAAGGTTTAAAATAGCGTGCTAAATGAAATAGCGTCGGTCTCCTTCAAACGCTATGGACGCTATATCGTGCTAATTGCGTGCTACATTTCAAATAGCGTTTCAAAAAAATATTAAATATAGTCTAGAAATAAGGATTTCGCTAAAAATGTTACATATTTAGTCCAAAAATAACTGAATCATACATACATAACCATATGCAAGAAATAGATCTCCAATTTTTCAGAAGGCTAACATCAGTATTCCATAAGGCAACAACATATGATAAATTATTTATTAAGAATCATCAACATTAACGCTATTAAGTTCTAATCTAGAAGAGGAATCAACATATTGCAGTTCATTTCCACCGAAAAATGAAAGCAACTTAGCTTGAAAAATAGCGCGCTAACGCTATGAAGTTTTAGCACGATATATCATGCTATTTCACAAATAGCGCCATAGGGAGAAAAATTACTAAAATTTAGCGTAGACCCTCCAAATATGCTATTGCGTGGTATTAGCGGAGAAATAGCGCGCTATTTTAAACCTTGCTCCTATCACACCTCTTGATCTCCTTTGGCGCCACCTCCGCCAAGGGCAGATCCCGGCCAGCTCCGTCGAGTCCTCGCGCTGCTGAACACCGCCCCGACACCACATCCTTGCCCTCCACCGATGCCATGCCGCGAAACTGTCAATCTGACGCTCCCCGTCGAACCCTAGCCGCGATGTACCCCGTCTTGTTCGCCGAGAAGCTACATCATATTACTATACTAAAACGTGAACCAACTCCATTTTTCTCCTAATTTTGAATTTTTCTCCAGATTAACCGTTGTGTGACACGTACCCTTTTACTGGTTTGCTTTTCATCGCCACTTTCATGTGTGCAATTTAGGTGCTCTGTGCTATTTTCCAGAGCTGATGTGTTGTCCACACCATCAATGCGTTTTCTCTCCTGGGATCCCTGTGGGTGGATGTAGTCATCTATGGTGGGTCCATGTTCTTAATTACTGCACCACCGCTTTGACCACCGCTCTGCCCATGAAGAAAAATCTTGCCCCCACTAGACCCTCCTCTGCTTTCTCTTCTTCACCACACGTCCCAACCCACCTTACGGGCCCGTATCACCGGCGGCACCGCTTGCTGCCACATCAGAGGGGATGTCGTGCCGTAGCGACGTCCACCGGCGCGGCTCATCTTCATGGCCGTCGCGAGGCTGGTGGCCGCTCCACTCCCTCTCGCAGCCTCCCGCGCCCGTGCCTCGCCGGCGGGGCTCACCTTCGGCCCGTCCCGACGGCAGGGCCGACGCCGCGGAGGTGGACGAGGCGAAAGATTGGACGGTGGCGGCGGGGAAGGGGTGACGGAGGGCAAGGCGAGCTGTTGCGCCGCGGGAGGCTCCGCCACGCCGCTGCCGACAAGCGCGACGAGGCCCGTCGCAGGAGGGCCGCGCCAGCGTGCGTCGACTCCGTCGCCTCGCCGCCGCCGAGCATGGGCCGTGAGGAAGAGGCGCGCCACGGGGAGGACTCCGCCACGCCACCGTCTTTTCTCGGTCTCTTTTCTCTTCTTCGCGCGGAACTTTGCGTGGGGCTGCGCCTGCGCGTGGTGGTCGTCGGATTCATGGTGGTGGAGGGGCTGCGATGGGCGGGGAGCCGGGGACGTGGCGGAGAGTCCGTGGAGGCCGCTCAATCTCAAAGCCGGTAGTCGGGGCGTCCTCTGCCGCGACCGCGTTGCTCGAGGCCGCACCGAGCTGCTCCTCCAACCCGAGTCCACCCCGTCTTCGTCCCGCGCGGACGGAGGCGCACTTCCCGGAGCTCCGGCCACCGCCGTACCCGGTGGCCGCTCCCTGCGAACCCGGCGGCGATGGGGGTGCGCGTCCGCGTCCACCTGGGCGCCGGCACCGCGGGAGGAGAACATGACGGCGGCGGTCAAGGCGGAGTGGTGCAGCGCGCCCTCGTGCGCCTCGCCGCTGGCGTACTCGGAGAGCGCGGCGTCCTGCCCCGCGTGCGCCCGACAGCGTGCCGCGCCTCCACGGTACTGTGCTTCGTCCCATGCTATTTCCTTGCCACGGTTTTAATTTCTCCTTAAAATATTGTGAGAAGAAGACATAATGAAATTACATTTGGTAACAGTTAAGGTTTTTAGAATAAGAATCTGAAGATGGATTGCACGCTTCTAAAGAATTTATCTCGGAATTCCTATGGATGGAAGGTCAAGGTCCGGTTTGCTAGGATCTGAGAGCTCAGAAATACAGATCAGGGGATTCTCTTCTCACTTGATTATGTCGTCGCTGACCAGCAGGTTAGATCTATTTGCACTGCTTTCCTATCTACGAGATTGTTTAGATCTAATGTATCAGTCAATGTGTTCGTGTGCCCGCTCTCGCATCATGTCCCTTTCTTTGTAGTGCCTCAGGCTATGTGTGCCTATCTTCCGTTTTTCTTTTCTCATTTTCTTATTCATATGTTTGGTGCGCGCGACTAATATGGCCTGTTACAAGTCAAATTGATAAATAGGTAAACTTTGTTTATTGTTGTCATCTCTCTCATTGTTGCTCGGCTTAGTGATTCTCTCGATTTGCCACTATATTGCTCTACTTTATTATTACAGAATTTATTTTCCTCTTTGTTTTTGCAATGCTTTACAGAGGAAGGTTTAGTTTTTAAAGATCAGTTAAAGGAAGGGTCTGTTTACATCATGGAGAAATTTGATCTATATGGTCCTAGAAAGAGCTACAGGTCGGTTCCTTTGAGGACCTGTTTTACTCTAAGAACTGTCCTGACACCGCCGGAAAATTTTCCTATGTTTGCCTATACTGTTCTGCTGTTTAGCATGCTGTCAGATTGCATTGATCAAAATACACTCCTATCTGGTAAGAATATGGGTGATCCGAACATTGATTTATTCCTCTATTCTCTATTTTTTTTGGGCAGAAGTAGTTTTGTGCTGTGTTCATTTAGCTATTCTGTGTATATTTACAGATGTTGTTGGATTGGTTAACAAAGTGACGGATGTCTTTCCTCCCTCTCGGTAATGCTAAAAGTCGAAGCGGCAAAAACATATCACAGATGACAGGTGCTATTCACTGCTATTCTTTATTTTTATTTATTTATCTGGGCAGCCATTTACTACTTCTAATTATTTTCTACTTCATATTGGTGTTATTTTATGAAGCAAGCACGCCATTGTTACTTTGTGGAGGGGAGCAGGCTGATTTATCTGATGCTGATGGATTAATGGAGGCATCAAATGAAGAACCAGGTATTGTCTTATTTGTCAAGATGGATCACAAGATTCAGGTGGTACACTCTCACCTCTACTTTTCGTGCTATCTTCGGCTAATATTTTTTCCTTCTTTCCTTGTTCCTGCTAACTGTGACCTCTAATAATGCGCTACAGGTTTGTTGGCTTTCAAAAGTACATCTGTTACAAGATGGTATGTGAATATGCCGATTCCAGAGAATGCCGCTGTCCGAGATAGGTCTGCTCTCTAGGAAACTAGCTCCTGTCGCATGTTGAGGTAGCTACTCTTTTGAATAACATGTCTGTTCTGCATATGCCATAGGTCCAAGCATCTGCCGTGGCTTATCGAGTTACACAGTGGAAACCAAGGTCGCACTGAGCCGAAAGTATCGACTATCGCAGAGATTGCGACCTTTGAGTCTAATTATATTATGGTATTATCAACGCCTTACACTCAGTCCTTCTCCCTTGCATTCTCTCCTTAAATCAGTTGGTAACTGTATTTAGGGCAAACGTTACAAGCTATCCATTAGAATTAGTGAGGTTCTCGCAGACAAAGCCTGGTATTACATAAGCTGCACAGAATGTTGTTTCTGGCTATGGCTACTATACCTGAAAATTTGTGATGTCTTATGTCCTGTGTGCCCGCATAATAGATCACGTTATGGGTTACCTGAGGATTAGTTCATCTTTGCATGATTAATCATCTATCGAAGATGGATCCATAATTATTTGATGCGTTGTAACTTTTCATTGTCTGTACTTTTTGTCGAAATCATATATGGATTCATTATGTTAATGTTAGATGACTCTCTTTGAAGGTGTGTTATTGTCAAATGCGTTCCAATCAGTGTGTTGTGGCTCTCAGGGTTTCCAGGCAGCACGCCATTGTTACTTTGTGGAGGGGAGCAGGCTGATTTATCTCGATGCTGATGGATTAATGGAGGCATCAAATGAAGAACCAGGTATTGTCTTATTTGTCGCATGAGGTCGGTATTCAGGTGGTACACTCTCACCTCTACTTTTCGTGCTATCTTCGGCTAATATTTTTTCCTTCTTTCCTTGTTCCTGCTAACCGTGACCTCTAATAATGCGCTACAGGTTTGTTGGCTTTCAAAAGTACATCTGTTACAAGATGGTATGTGAATATGCCGATTCCAGAGAATGCCGCTGTCCGAGATAGGTCTGCTCTCTAGGAAACTAGCTCCTGTCGCATGTTGAGGTAGCTACTCTTTTGAATAACATGTCTGTTCTGCATATGCCATAGGTCCAAGCATCTGCCGTGGCTTATCGAGTTACACAGTGGAAACCAAGGTCGCACTGAGCCGAAAGTATCGACTATCGCAGAGATTGCGACCTTTGAGTCTAATTATATTATGGTATTATCAACGCCTTACACTCAGTCCTTCTCCCTTGCATTCTCTCCTTAAATCAGTTGGTAACTGTATTTAGGGCAAACGTTACAAGCTATCCATTAGAATTAGTGAGGTTCTCGCAGACAAAGCCTGGTATTACATAAGCTGCACAGAATGTTGTTTCTGGCTATGGCTACTATACCTGAAAATTTGTGATGTCTTATGTCCTGTGTGCCCGCATAATAGATCACGTTATGGGTTACCTGAGGATTAGTTCATCTTTGCATGATTAATCATCTATCGAAGATGGATCCATAATTATTTGATGCGTTGTAACTTTTCATTGTCTGTACTTTTTGTCGAAATCATATATGGATTCATTATGTTAATGTTAGATGACTCTCTTTGAAGGTGTGTTATTGTCAAATGCGTTCCAATCAGTGTGTTGTGGCTCTCAGGGTTTCCAGGCAGCACGCCATTGTTACTTTGTGGAGGGGAGCAGGCTGATTTATCTGATGCTGATGGATTAATGGAGGCATCAAATGAAGAACCAGGTATTGTCTTATTTGTCAGTATGACTGTCAGTATTCAGGTGGTACACTCTCACCTCTACTTTTCGTGCTATCTTCGGCTAATATTTTTTCCTTCTTTCCTTGTTCCTGCTAACCGTGACCTCTAATAATGCGCTACAGGTTTGTTGGCTTTCAAAAGTACATCTGTTACAAGATGGTATGTGAATATGCCGATTCCAGAGAATGCCGCTGTCCGAGATAGGTCTGCTCTCTAGGAAACTAGCTCCTGTCGCATGTTGAGGTAGCTACTCTTTTGAATAACATGTCTGTTCTGCATATGCCATAGGTCCAAGCATCTGCCGTGGCTTATCGAGTTACACAGTGGAAACCAAGGTCGCACTGAGCCGAAAGTATCGACTATCGCAGAGATTGCGACCTTTGAGTCTAATTATATTATGGTATTATCAACGCCTTACACTCAGTCCTTCTCCCTTGCATTCTCTCCTTAAATCAGTTGGTAACTGTATTTAGGGCAAACGTTACAAGCTATCCATTAGAATTAGTGAGGTTCTCGCAGACAAAGCCTGGTATTACATAAGCTGCACAGAATGTTGTTTCTGGCTATGGCTACTATACCTGAAAATTTGTGATGTCTTATGTCCTGTGTGCCCGCATAATAGATCACGTTATGGGTTACCTGAGGATTAGTTCATCTTTGCATGATTAATCATCTATCGAAGATGGATCCATAATTATTTGATGCGTTGTAACTTTTCATTGTCTGTACTTTTTGTCGAAATCATATATGGATTCATTATGTTAATGTTAGATGACTCTCTTTGAAGGTGTGGTATTGTCAAATGCGTTCCAATCAGTGTGTTGTGGCTCTCAGGGTTTCCAGGCACCGGTGAAATGAGAGTAAAAGAACGTAAGCGGATTAAATTTATTTGTTGCCTGAGCTTTTCATCTGGAAGAGAGGAATCACGTGAACCAACTGAATTTAACATCCATAATACTTGAATGCTATTTTATACAGATCCTGCTATAAGAGAAGTGACCCTAATCAGATCATATTCACAGATGTTGCCATGTAACATGAGCATATCCGAGGAAGCGAATTAGCAGATCTTTCTCTTCAAATGTATGCAATCAGCCAGTTGTTTGATTTGCCAAGAAACCATTATCATATCATATTCAGATGCTTTAATCACCTCTACACGTATGCAGTAAGCGAATAAGCACATCAATTCATACAGATACTTGGTCCATATTTTGGGTCTTTGGTTACTCCATGACCCTCTGCAATGTATACATACACCTGGTACTAAACATTCTATGGGTTTATTAGCTGGTTCCCTCTTCTCAGATATATAATTACTGCCCATCATGTTTATTACTCCCCAGCATGGTTCATTCAGGCAGTAATTTTGATATGCTCTGCTCAGAAACTGTATCAGGTTTGGAACCTTTGATATGAGCCTTTTCAGGTAAAGAAAGATGACAATAAGATCCTATATGACAGATGAAGGGTGTGAAATCCCTGCTGTGTAGACAAAAGCTAAGTTTTATGTTGGCGTGACTGCCACTGTCCCTTACTCCTGTTCTATCCCGTGTGGAGTCCTACTTATGTACCGAATAGAGAAGCATTTAGGTTTGTAGTCTACTCATTTTTGCCAACATAAGATTATATTTTTGTTGGTTCCTGATTGTTTTCTTTGTCTGGAAAACAAGGTATATATACCTCTTCCGCTTTCTTTTTGCCTCCCTTTTAGATTTATACACACTCTCTTATATTACTTATAAATTTGATCAGTATGTTATTTGCCTCTGTTTTTTGCGCCCATACCATCACAGGCGGTGTTTCCGCTACTGTAATATACAGTTACATATACATTGCTGAATGTTTAGTTGATGTTCTTTGGTCTGGTTGGCGATTAAAGAAGCCGCTTGCTCTATATGATATTGAGCATGGCTTCGTTATTTTGTTTCAAACCTTATGAGCGAGTTGATATTTACCTTTTGTGCTCCCATCAGTTTAGGAATTAGTCATTCTCTTCCGTTCATTAGAATACAAGAATAGTACTCCTTACTGTTCTCCTTGTTCTGAAATTAGCAGGAACATATATGCATGTTGTATTATCTCCTAATGCTATGTTTAATCAAATTGATCTTCTTTGCAAGGTGAACTATTGCCTAATATTGACAATCTACTATTCAATTTCTTTTGTGGGGTGTTGCTTCTTCACCAACTTGGCAGTAATTGTTTTCCATTTTACATGTAGGTATGCATCGACAAGAAAGAGATGCTGCATTTTATTATATATTTTTTGCTAGCTTGACCATACCAGTGCATCTCAGGAAAGGGAATCAAAAATATGGCACTATGTGTGTGGTGCCAACTTTAGTGACACCACTCTGAAGAGGCCCTTACTCTTCGTTATATGTAGAAATTGAAGTTGGCTTTTCGAGAAAGGCTTATTTCAGTTCAATGATTCAGGGATTCTGGTACATGTTAATAGAGAATCTTATGAAGGTTCATGTATGCTGTAAGTGCTTAGGCAATTTGTTATTTTCTTTTACCACATAGACAGTATTTCAACATTTCATACATCTCCCTGCGGCTCTCTATCTTGGAGCTTTTATAGTGTCCGATGAATATTTGTAAGCTGCTCCTCTCTAAATGCTTACAGGTGATCTTAAAATTCTTCACATAATCGGACAAAAAAAAGCATGTTCCACAGAAGTGGAAGAAGCAATTCTTATTTGGGTTGATGTCTAAAATGTTACATCTCACTCAAATATGTCGTGTTCTGATCACTTCTGACTTGTGTCACTTGCAATTTTATATGCGCCTGAAAAAATACTGTATACCATTAGCTTACTTGGTGCTTCTATTGTTTTCTGACTAATACATTTTGTGTAGGGATAGATAAGATAGTTTAAGTTCATGTCATCAATAGTCATGTTTTGCATTGATCTTATTTGATCTCAAGCACCTCTCCAGTTTAAAAACTAAGAGAGATTATTTCAATAGTTATAAGTTTTTTTCTGACTGGACAGTGCATTATTATGTTTACTGTCAGCCCAGTTAGTTAATTCATGTGCATATGATTTTCAAGTTCATATCAACATGGAACCTAAGGTTCAGTTTTGTACATCTTCAGAATTAGCCGCCCTGCCAATTGTTGGTACTACCAATTGTTTGGCGGCGGCCGCCCTAGACATTCCCACGAATCGGCCAGAAAATACAGTTCAACCGAGCCAAAACTTTGGGTTGAACCAGATAACAACTAGATTTCATAGGCGTGCCAAATTTTTTTTTGGTAAGGCCAGCTTTGGCTCAAATCCAATCAGACCCATAATTTCCAAGTTGTCTAGAGGCTCTTTGTGCGAGGTTCTGCCTTTTTGTCCGGCCGCGTACATTGCACGCGACCCACTTTGCCCGACAGCGTCACCTGGATCAAGCTCGAGAAGAGCATCATTGCTAAGTCCATGCCGCCCACAATCCAGCCACGACCGCTGACATCGCATCTTCCTCGGCAACGGAGTGGGTGCCAAAGGAAGCCTATTCGCTTTACACAGTCAACATCGAGATTGTAGACATATCATCCGATGGAGAAGACGAGAGTGGCTAAAATAGAGTTCGAGCATGGAGTTAGAACATTTTATACCATGTACTATTGTAGTGGGAGAAGTTCACCGTCTTTCTCTATGCTCTTCCACTATCAGTGTATCCCATTACTTGATTCCAAGGTTAAGTTTTTATGCACATAACACTTCAGTATGCGAACGCACTATTTAAACAAGAAAATATTCATCAATTCAAGTGTGGCCTTAAATTATTATTACCACCGTATTACACAGTCGGCGCGGCGGCCATATTTATCAATTCAAGTGTGGCCTTAAAATTATTATTACCACTGTGTTGGCGCGGCGGCCATATTTATCAATTCAAGTGTGGTCTTAAAATTATTATTACCACTGTGTTGGCGCGGCGTGCCGCCGCGCCCTTCCATGCTAGTGAATATAAAGCTAGATCGAGGTGGGGCAATTAAAAATGAGAGAGATGGTGGATAACACCTTTTCCAATACAACCTCCATATCGGTTTATTAGGGTATTACATATTTGAGAAAAACTTCGATGGTTAATTTGGTCCAAAAAAATGTAAGATATAGTCCAAAAACACATAACATTGGATTCATATTCAGAAAAAAGTTCCAACGATATAATTTATGTGGTATATGTTTTATATTTTATTGACCAAATTAATCGGTCCAAGATGAAAAATGCTCAATTAACCGGTCTTGGGAAACTATACATTGGCTCATGGGTAGAGGGAGGGAGTACAATATGCAGATGAAAATCTGAGGGATCGACCTTGTTGACCAATAAATTCAGCTTAGGAAAGTCGAGAGCCAAATCCCATAGACGAAGAAGAAAATTAATTGTTGCTATAGAAAATTTGGTAAGGCATCAATATAATTTAAACTGTGTCTATAATTAAGATGATTTGCACGGAAGATTGTTTTTCTGCCCAGTCAATTGTGAGAGTTAATAGGAAAGAGCAATCGAGGAATCAACTGCCTAGTTTGTAGGAAAGTAATCAAGGAAATATGTAGGTTCGAGATATTTAGGAAACAAAACGTTCTTCCACCATGTCTCCTCCCGCAGAAGATTTCCAGAAGCAGTTCAAAGAAAGAAAGAAAACACTCAACGGGGAATTGATTTCGGGGCAGACTCAAATGAAACATCACTCAACGCCTCTCCCGATCTTCTCTGCCGCCGCCTCCGCCACGACGGCCAGATCCCGGCCAGCTCTGGCGACTCCTCGCGCTGCTGAACACCGCCCCGGCACCACATCTTCGTCCTCCACCGATACCATGCCGCGGAACCATCGATCTATCTGATGCTCCCCGTCGAACCCTAACCGCGAGGTATCTTGTGTTGTTGGCGTCGCCGGACCCCTGCAACGCGGCTCCAGGCCCAGCTCTTTCAGCGACGAACCCGTGGCGACGCGGTTGGCTTTCTCGCCGGTGCGCGCGTGCATCGGTTGGTTCGTGCGCCGCGCTCCCCCGAGAACGCCAGACCGCGTCGCGCGCGTGGCCGATGCATTTGGCAGGGTGCTGCACGCCGGCCATCAGGACGGGACGGCGGCGACGCAAGCCATGGAAGGCTTCTGATGCCGCCGTCCTCCACGCGCTGCAAGACCCACGCTCCTCGCTCTGCAAGGAATGCTGCGCGCGCGGCTTCCCCGTGGCCGGCCATGTGAAGCCACCGTTTGTCCGCAGGTGAGAACAGTTCTCGCCCCGCCCTGATTTTCCTTACTGTGTCGATGCAAGTGGAGGTGCTCTGTGTGCAAATCGAGAGAGGAAAGAAGCTAGTATTGTGGTGTCCGGAAAGCTATGACAGATATATGGATTCTCCTTTGAGTTAACTACTAGTACTAGCCTCCACAAATTTGGTGATTGATCAACGCTAAAATCTCTTAAGTAGTAGGCTACAATATACAATCATCAAACATTTCTCCAGTAATCCAGGAGCAAAAACATGCCCATAACTTGCTTCTTACAAGACTCATGAGGCGTATAAATCGAGTGTAAATAAATAAGCAAACAGCTGACTGAATTATCGCGCTAAAGTCCAGACAAATATATAGGAACCTTCTAATCTGTACTCCTGATTCGGTCACTTTTATATAGGGAGTTGATTTGAGATTTCTTGTACCAATCGAAACAGCTGACTAATGTTGCTCTGTGCCACAATTTTTATGCAGTCACCAGGAGATGCCTGAAATTCATGTGTCGCAACAACACATCTCCTTTTCAGTTTGTAGCTTGTACATCTCGGTCATCATTTTGTACAGCGATGCAGCAATTTGACTGTCCAATTCTGAGCTGATTATGGTGTGAGATTAAATGTTTCTTGTTGTAGTCAGTGCGGGTCCTGTGGGTAGCCAAACCAAGTAAAGAGATTTAATCATTTAGTTTAATAATTTTGCAGGAAGAGAACAATTTTGAGAAAGAAATAACAATATACTATTTCATCTTGACATGTAGCTGTACACCCAGATCCTTATTTATTTTGGTTTTGTTTCTTGTGAGCAGAATTACAAATGTAGTTGTTCTACACACTGATCCGCGTGCATCGGTTGGTTCATGAGCTGCGCTCCGTCCAGGTAGCCAAACCGCGTCGCTCGCGTGGCCGATGCTGTTGGGAGGGCGCTGCACGCTGGCCATCAGGACGGGATGGCGGCGGCGAGAACCATGGAGGGTTGCTCATGCCGCCGTTCTCCACGCGCTTCAAGACCCAAGACCCAGGCATCTCCTTTGAGGAGGGGACAGAGGCTTGTCCATCAGCGTTGCCAGCGCGTCTCCCAAGTTGACATGGACTGCTTGGCGGATTTCCTGTAGCCTGCGTCAACGCCTCACCGGCCATGTGAGGCCACCGTCTGTCTGCAGGTGAGACCAATTCTCGCTCTGCTTTGCCTTACTGTTTCAATGCAAGTGGATGTGGTATGTGTGCTAAACGAGAGAGGAAAGAAGCTAGTGTTGTGGTGTCAAGCAAACTAACGCAGTGACGCATATATGTAATCTCCATTGAGTTATGTACTAGTAGTAGCTTCCACAAATTCGCTTCTTACTGGACGTTTGAGGCGTGATATTTGAGGAAATAAGCAAACAACTAGCAGAATCAGCTTTTAGTACCTAAAGTCCAAACAAATAGGAGTCTTCTAATTTGTTCCAGATGCAATTTATTCTCCTAATTCAGTCACATGTATAGATGATGGTGACATGAATATTTCTTCTACCAATTGTAACTGCAAATTAAGCAAACAACTGACTAATATTGCTCTGTTCCACAATATTCATGCAGTCACAGGGAGATTTCTGAAATTCATGTGTCACAAAAAGCACATCTCATTTTCAGTCTGTTGTCTGTATACCTCGATCATCATTTTGTACAGGAATGTAGGAATTTAACGCTGCATTTGTGAGCTGAATATGGTCATAGATTATATTCTTCTAGTTTTAGTTTTTTTTCTTGGGTTCTGTAGGCAGCCAAACCAAGTAAAGAGATAGAATCCTCTATTTAAGTAATTGAGCAGGAAGAGAACGATTTTATGAAATAAAGAACAAAAGATTTCATCTTGACATGTAGCTGTACACCCAGATCATTATTTATTTTCTTTTGTTTCTTGTGAGCAGAATTACAATTATAGCAGTTCTGCGCACTGATGCATGCAACAACTCTAATATACAAATGAGCAAATACTACCTGAAACTCTTGAAGACATGCTGGATGGTTAATTCTGCTATAAATCATGAAACATTGTTCTCCTTATTTCGGAAATATGTTGTCATAATGCTAGTTTCTTCCTAATAAATGGTTGGGCTGATATTATGTTTGTTGCTGTGCATATATGCTTGGTATGTATCTATGTATTGCGGTATTGTCTGTTGGGTTACAAAAGTACAAAGTTTTCAGCTATTATTTACCAGACCAAACTCTGAATTGTCTATGAAATGCACTGGAAATTTTAAACCGATTTTTTTATATTGATTCTCTTGCATTCTTTCTTGGGCAGCCATTGGAGTGGACAGTGGAGTGTCTCGGAGGAGGGTGCCTTGCCACATTGGTAGACGGGTACATCTCGCAGGTGATGACCAGGAAGAGGACTTGGTGCATGAACGTGATGAATGGCACACCCTTGCAGGTGATTCCGATACTTAAAACAAACTTGCTGTCAAAATTGTTGACATCTCGATGGTGGATCATTTCATATGTAGACATAATGAACTTATGCATTGAATTACTCATCCTGAATTCCGAATTTATCCTTTTTTTAATCGTGTGTATTGGCAGTGTGTGTTGTACTGTCTGGCACTACTTCTATGTGTTAGTGAGACGTTTTAGTTTTGTAGTCAGAGGTGTTAAAACTTCTGCAGAGATACATGTATGCTAGCAGAGGTTCTCAAGTCATGATTTCTGCTCATTTCTAGTATACATGCATGATGTAAATTCTTTCGAAATAAATATACTAGTGTTCAGTGGTTTTGTATCAGGTAGCGAATTGCTGGCAACATTCGAATTGCCAGAGCATTATATAGGCATGAAAGTACTACCACTACAGTCAAACCTCGTTGGTGTTTTTTTTTTTTTGAGCTGAAAACTGTAGGGGAGGCCCCGACAGTAAATTTTTATTAAAAGAGATAAAATATGTACAGGAGGAAAAAAAGAAAAAGGAGGGAATGTACAAAAGGGCCTAGCCCTGGGCATAACCCAAAGAGAACTACAAAACGTCTAGCCAAGCTAAGAGAGGGGTTTTTTGGTCATCCTTCATTCTGTAAGAGAGAAGGAAGATGTCCCTCTTAAAAGAAAAGGACCAAGCTCTAATAGAAGGTGTTACATTGTCAAAAATAAAAGCGTTCCTTTGTTTCCATAGATTCCAAGTCTATCTACTTATTTTATGCATCTTGCTTTTCTTAGCTTTCCCAGTCTATCTACTTAGTTTATTCTAACTTTTGTTAGAGCTGGTTTTAGTTTTAATTGTTTCCGCTCTTTTGATTGTATTTTGTGTCGTTTTCAACTTCTTATAATACAAGTAACACATTTTGGGGTGTGTTTGAGAAGTTTTTAGCATATGTCGCTTATCCACTGATCAAGTGTTGCATGCATACTTAGTTCCAATTTGGAAGCATTCGGAATATACCATTTTGAGCTATCTAATGATCAAGTGGTCAGGAATGACCTATTAATTAGGTCACAGTTTAAGTGGCAGGGCAAAAGGTGAAAAATGTCACCATGGTGCCTACTTTCCTAATGTTGTTCTGGAATTAGGCTGTTACATGCCTTTGTGTTCGGTAGCTGCATCAGGTTTTTTTTTCTTGTATAGGCCTATAAGTTCTAAGAGGGCTTTTAGGAGTTTGAATTATGGTGTGCCACTAACTCACTCATGAGAACCATTAATTTAAGCATACGAAATAATTATTTGACTGAATTTTTTGGGTGTATTCTTTAAATGATTGCTGTCTAGCATTGTTAAATTGTGTTTATAATAAATCAAGTATTACAGACCGAATCGTTGAATGGTTAATGGGCGCACTATGGTTCATGTTACTTCTTTGTACCCTTAATCTTTCATTCCTTTTCATGTATGTTCCATAGCATACGTTCAGCTATTTGTCAAGATTCAGAACAAAGAACATATTCAGTGATATTAACCTTGTCTGTGAACCAAAGTTCTTGCATGAGCAAAAATGCAGTTTTTTTCTTTCTGAAAACCATGTCTAAATGAGAGAAAGAACGATCTTAATTTTTTTGCCAACCAACTTCATGTCTTTTTTCTGTAATTTGAAGGTTTTTAAACGTTTGTACAAACCATCTTATTATTTAGTCTAGATGGTTTGATTAGGAGTACGCGACAATTTTATGGAGTGCTTTCTTATTTTCCTTGGTTTAGCCTTGAGAGTAAGATGATATTACAGAATTCTTGTACTTTATTCTTATTAACTTGGCGTAGTCAATATTCTCTTTGCTGATTTTGTTACTCCTTATTTTAAGGATAAATGCATGATTCAAATTTCCCTTGTATACATCTTAAGTAATGTCTAGATGAAGTTGAGCTATTTTATGTTCAAGACATGTAGGTTTTGCTATATTTCCATTATATATCTAAATAAGTTTCCATGGCTCTCCAAATTTAAGTTCTTTTCCGTCAAGGCATCAAGATAGCACTTGTCCATGTCTAATAATCATAGCTTTTTCTAGCAATACTACCCTTACTAGTATTTGGCTTTTACATACTAACACAGACTTTTGGCTCATGGATGCCCCACACCCTTATAGATCCACCCCATAAGTTTGCTTTGACATGGAACCAAAATAAGGTAGCGTAAAAGCCACTTTTTAAAATACTACACTATACCAGTACATGTACCTAACCGATACAACGACCCCCCTGCCCTACCGAAATTAAAGCTTGGCCTCTCAATTGTGAGTTTTGGATTCCAACATGTCAGTACAGGAATCTGCAATCGAATAGTAGTAGAAAAGAACCCATCTTCCATTCCCACAAGCTAGCCCTCTGTTTCTTCTACTACCTCAACTACAGTGAACCAAAGCATTCATCTTCTCGCCCTCTGCCCGCCGCAAAAAAGGAAGAGGATACATAAATTTCGATGAGGAGTCAACCAAAAGTTCTTCTACTTCTGTTTGTTCATTCATTATGCCGAGCATCTAAATTCCAAGCATACCAGGTACCTTCCTGATACACATATACCAGATGAACTAATGGATCTACAACAGTGAAGAAGAAACATGAATGATGCATGTGGCCCCGCCATATTTCATGGAGCTCTCGGAGCCTCACATGGCCCATGAGTAACGCCTTGCTGCCGCCCCAAGATGCCCAACTTTAGTGCCATGCCCATCGCGAATCTCATCAGCGATGTTGGCACCACACATGTCACGGCCGGTCGATGAGTTCGAGCAGCAGCATCGTGCCGTGCGTGTTTGTGGAGATGGCAACATCACGTCCCTAGCTCTATGCGTCGCGGCCGACCTCGTCTAAGCCGTCCGGGATTGACTCGAAGAGGAACCCATCGTGGACACCATGCGCGGCTCCTGGCGGTTGTGCTCCGTGTTGACAAAGGTAGTGTGGAGTCGTCGACACGTCTAGGAGCTTGGGGAGGATCTGCAGCGCCATGAAGAAGAGGAAAAGTCCTTCAGCTATAAGAACTGGAGAATGAAGAAGCTAGAACAGTGTCCTGAGAATCTGAGATAGCCAAGCCAAGAGAGGCAGAGAGATGCCTCCCAACGGACATATTTAGTGCCAATGATGCATAGTGCATAGCATTTAATAACCTGCGGTTGTAGTACGTATATATCAGGAAATACAGGGTTGGACGAATCATGATATACCGATTGAATACATGAGAGAGTAGTGGCCCCATGACAGATGGCAGCTATAAGCATCAGTGAGTGGACCACGGGGGTTCCTTTCAATTCTTTACATACTTATCTTAGTACATTGTTGATATGTCTTCCAGGTTATTTGCTAATTTTACACCATGATTCTGCTCTGTTTTTGGAATGACATGGTATTTTATACCCTCCCTGCTAATGTCGGTGTAGCTTGTGCTTAGATATTCAATGTATGTTTTGTGCTATGTCATGGTGCATTTCTTTCCAACTCCATTAAATGATGTGCCCCTTTGTGTGTAATGACGACAATAATTGTTATGTTGCTGATCATTTGTCTAACATTTGTCTCCATTATTACAGTTGGTCAAGGAGATTGTTGATTTTTTCCTAGACTACATCGGGAAGCTTGCAAACAACTACACTGGTCTCCAGGGCTTCCTTGTATTCAATGCCGTTGAAGGTGGAACTGGCTTTGGCTCAAGCCTTGGTTCTCTTGTCCTTGAGCGGCTCTCCGAGGAGTAAATTCCAAGCTTGGGTTCACTTGTGTGTCCTCACTCTCATTGAGCACACTTATGTGGATGTTTTAACAACGAGGCCGATCTATGCCATCTTCTTCTGGTCCCTTGATATTGAGTGCCCAACCTACACCAACCTGAACATTCTTGTGTCTCTTAGGTATAAGGCTGTTTCTTTCTAGTACATGTTTTATGTATGGTGAATGTTGTAGTATCGTGTAATATTTTCTTTCACTCTTATTAACTTGGTTAAACTAATATGCAGGTCATATAATCATTGATTTCTCCTCTAAGGCTTGATGGTATTCTGAGTGTTGATGTCAATGACTTCCAAACCTATCTGGTGCCCTACCAAGGATCCACTTCATGCTTTCCCCTCCTATGCGCGAAATTTAGGTACCTCCGCTGCTATACTAGATGGAACCAAAGTCTTGATCAAAGGTAATTTTCAGTTATCAATATTATTGGTTTTGAACACTTGTTCTGGTAGACTATTCTGAGTGTTTATTTTTATATTTAGGTGGAGTACAGGTCAGGATTATGCGATACCGTAAAACTACAATTTTCCATTGAGGTAGGTTTAGAACTTTGGTTATGGTTGGTATCTACGCGTCAAGGTTCTACTTTCACATGCTAATTAATTGAACAAAGCAAGTTTTGTCTCATGAGTTTGTCGGAATATTGTAAGGTTATGTGAATTACGATGTCTTATACACCGGGGCTCTTTGTTAGAGACTAATTTTGCAAAGCTAAACTGACATCTGGTGTACTCCCAAGGATCTAGCAGGCTACTGGAGGCAAATGGTTTTGTAAGCACCAACGAATTTTGGGGCAATTTGCTAGACTTCATGCACATAGATGCTTTGCTTTTCATCTCACCAACTCCTATTGGTGTTTAAGATTAAAACTGGGATGGTTCTGTTTTAGTTTCATTTTGGTAGATTTGGCAGGAACCTATGGAAAAGAAGAGAACTTCTTGCTTAGGTTCAGGTGTATGTTGTACAACAAGGTTGTAGGTACCTAGTTTTGATGATCAGCAGTAGTATTAGTTGTACCGTTAAATTCTACAGCTATGCTAGTACCTCCGTTCCAAAATATAAGATGTTATGGCAGGCTAGAAAAATCTTATTTTTTGAAACGGAAGTAGTAGAATTTTGGCTGTTAGTGGTGGGCAGGATATCAGAAGCAAGTGAGATATCTTTAGGTAGCAAGTTATTCGTTTGTTTATAGTCATCTTTTTATTTTATACTGTTATTTGATTTGCCAATAGAATGCATGAGCGTGTTATATTTGTTTTGAACATCTTATATTTCCTACATAAATTTTCTAGTTCTCAACCTTTTGTAATATCTAACATTACTTCGTGCCATTTCAAGGTACTCCAGGCTGCTAGCTTAGAGGTTTTAAATTTTAACCTGCCAATTACACATTTTCATTCTTAGTAGAGTGAACCCTATTTTTTAGTTAGAATGCCTAGATCTGGTATGGAATGATCTTTCTTTTGACAAGTTTGTAGCCATCTGGTATGGCATGATCTGTCTGTGAACTAACATTCTTTACATGAGCAGAAATTCATCATTTTTTTGTGAACCGACTCTGAACCTTTGAGCCTTATCTTTTCGTGTGTGTTTTTGTAGGTCAATGACGTGCCCCTGGAACCGCATCTTGTTGCGATAACGTCGACTGAGAGATGCGAGAGGAGATTGTTGAGAAAACTCTGCTACATGAGGAAGGGTGCTAGGAACGTCACAACTCGCTGTGTGAGCATGGTCCTGGATGCCCAGGCCTCCAAGAGATGTGGGTCGACAGACCTAGTGCCAATTCACATGGCAACTACCGTTGTTGGCGGCTGCCCGCCCCTCCCAAATGAATGCACACTCGGGTTTGTCCATGAGCTTGATCGTCTTCTTTGAGGGTGCCAGAACCTTTAGTTGATGGATTGGGATTGTGTTGTGGACTGATTTGACAAGGGATATGCTGCCAGGCTTTTGCATTAGCTGAGGTTTCTTGGATGGCAGCTGGTTTGCCATTTTATCGATGAGCGGTTGCAGTTGGGAAGCTGTTGGCCTGTGGATAGTTAGGGAAATTTCCTTGAAGGAGAATGACATCTCAACAATGGGGAAACCAAGGTGTCCGATGTCCTGTGCAAATTCCTCGTCATTGCAGTCAATCAGGGTTATAGAGCTTTTGGACAAATTTACATGTAAGCCTGATGCTTGTCTGAGGAGTTTCAGGATCTCCTTTAATGCCTCGACGTCGCCTGTGGCTGGGTGGCAAAGCAGGATCACACCGTCTAAATTTAGTGAGATGGGTGGGATCATGTGCCTCAGGTGGAGTTGCAACATGATGCCACATGATGCCCAGCTCAATTTTGCATCTGACAAGGCTGCCAAGCACATCAACTGCAATGACAAAGAGCTGCGACAACAGGGGGTCTCGTGACGCAATCATCTTAGATGCCAAATCGGTGGCCCGGGCTGTCCATTGAGTACCACCTTTGTGCTTGCCGAGGAGAATAGTATAGCCAGCTAGTTGATGAACTTGTTGCTGAAGCCGTATTGCCGCAGAACCTCAAATAGGAAGGGTCATGACAGCGAGCCAAAGGCACGTGCCAGGTCAAGCTGGAGCAGTATGTGAGGGACCCGAAGTTGGTGCAGTGGGTGTGCTGATTGGATGAAGCTGAAGACGTTCTGCCTATCTTCATCCTGAAACTTTTTTGATCCATTTTGAAAGTTGAAGGATCACTTTGTGCCTATTAGCCTGCAAATATGTAGTTGCAAAATTAAGGTTGCACCTCAATTTCCAGGTCTTTCTCCTCCGAGTGTTACTGTTGCAGCGCACAAAACAAGTTTTTTCATTGAACTTACTATCTTCATAATTTTGCCAAGATCTTTTATTCAGCTTTATAAATACTTGCAATCATAATTATTGACATAAGCTTGCCGTATGGCATCTCATCGTAGAAACTATCTATATGAAAATATTAAATTTGGTTGGAATTTTTTATTGATCAATTTCATTTCCATTCATTGCAGGAAGTTGCAACAGGGAGATTTCAATCTGGTCAAGACCGATCTTTGGAAACCTGATCGAGTTTCGCTTCAGGAACTATGTTTGGCAGTAATATTCGACAGTTAAGTAATCAGAACTTGAGATGGCTACTTACTACTTGAGCACCAGTAACAAAAGAGAGTTGCAAGACATGTACTCAAGAGACCGGGTAGTTTGTCCTATCTGTGGGTTTAGGTAAGTTTCTAGTTCCTCTCCTATTCGTGCTTTGTTTGAAGTATTGTGCCGATTTTTGCATGCCATGGTCTTACCTATCGTTCTAAATGGCGTCCGCTGGATTAGTAGGATGTCCAACGAGTAGTGCAACATATGTATTGGAAGTTATGATTTGGTGTTTTGGTGTTTCCAAGTTGAGAATTCTGCTTTGATATTAGTAGTAGGTTATTTTGTTATTCTTTGTCGAACATAAAATTTTCAGATTGGTTAAGCATATCATATGCTGTCTTTTTTCCTGATATTGTATTTTTGTTGCTTTTTATTATGCTTCATGTCTCTCTGCCTTTGACAACAAGGTACAGTTGATCTGAATTATTTATAAAGCAATAATTATTTGGGTGTCATTCTGGTGCTTCAGCCACAATTTGCATATTCTAGCTAAATTAATTGTTCGCGTCATTCATCCAGCCCGTAAGTATTGTTAATGCATATCAAAAAATGCATAGTTGTGTTTCTGGTTGATACATAGTTGTGGGTACAATTTTAATTTAACTTGAGCTGTGAATGTGCATAAGTAGAGTCTGCTATCACCTATTGTTTATAATCTTGAGTTAGGTACTGGGTGTTAGGTATATATAACACAGACGTTGCTTCTTCTTAAAGTGTTGTTTATTGAAATTAGTCGGGTCCCTAAACCAGCATGTCAGCAATCCGCGACATCCTCCATCTTGGCCGTCTCTCCTCTCCGAGCATCTCTTTCTCCATGCCTCGGAACTCATACCCCTTAGAAAATGAAAAAAAGTAGCAGCAACCAGATGGAAACGAAAAACTGGCGCCAAGTTTGAATAAAAAAAACTCGAGTTTGCCCTACCGTCCCCGTCTATAAGTACTGAACGGTTTAATAACATCTCTAACAGAATTGATCAAGCGTGCTCCTGATCAATTGGAATCAAGCAAAGAAGTTATAATAACATGTCCTGTTTGATAGAGTGAAAGCATGTATAATGAACATGGGGGAATAACACAAAAGAAAATTGATCAAGCATTTTTTATTTGATAAATAATTATGAGATCAAGTGTTTTTACAGGTTTAATAATAGTTTAATTTGGTGCTTGTTTGCTTCCATCGGTCGAGGCGTCGAGCGCATATGGTGTACGTCTGAATATAAACTCCCTAACGCATTGGTTGAAAAGCACATGTACCTCTCCGTTTCGTTTCATTTAACATGGAATAGAAATAAAGCGGCGTTAATCATAGGAAGGAAGGAAGGAAGGAGGCGTTTGAATTACCATGGAAT
The DNA here is from genome assembly GCF_019359855.2 of Lolium perenne. Classification (NCBI taxonomy): domain Eukaryota; kingdom Viridiplantae; phylum Streptophyta; class Magnoliopsida; order Poales; family Poaceae; genus Lolium; species Lolium perenne. Next base: position 29,098,012 of record NC_067246.2, on the reverse strand, counting down.
GAAAATTTAAACACTAATCATAGGAAGGAAGCATTTCATTTACTACCATGGAATGGAATTTAAGCGGCACTAATCACGGGAAGGAAGGGCGGAGTGAAGGAAGCAGATTTAGTCTTGAAGGAACAAACACAAACGTAGTAGTAATCCCTAGCAAAATAAAGATTTGATGGGCCAAACAAATTCCTAGCCTGTCGCAACAACGGAGAGGAAGTTAATTAGGCTACATGCATGCAAACTGAGGGCGGCGTGTCCGTGGTTGTAGGAAAAATATTATGTTGATTGACTAGCATAGGCACTCGCGTCATGCAATCCAAATCATTAACTAGGAACGTTACATGCCTCATTTGACGGCTGCTTTGTTCATTGCCATGTCATCAATCTGTGGCCTCCGCATCTTCACGGGCTCACGACCATCCATCATTTTCTAAACACCTCTCATCCCATGCGTCCATCCTCTCATCAAAACTGAAACAGGTGGCAAGAATTGGTTCCGAGATTTGACCGAAACTTTGGCCTCCACCCTGTCTATAAATACAAGAGTTGTGTATCCTATGCGTGCGTCGCGTGTGATTTGGACTTTGACTTTTTCTCGTCCCGTCTCGTTGAGGAGAGGAAATAATACAAAAGAAAATTGATCAAGCATTTTGTTATTTGATAAATAAATACAAGATCAAGTGTTTTTGTTGGTTTAATTAACTCCCTAGCGCATTCGTTGAAAAGCACATTAGGAGTACCATGGAATGGAAATGAAGCGGGAATAATCATAGGATGGAAGAAAGAACTCGGGACTAATCATGGGACGGAATGAAGGAAGCGTTTCATTTACCATGGAATGAAATTGAAGAGGCACTAAGGGCATCTCCAACGCTATGACCCAAACGGACACGTTTTCGCGTTCTATTTTGGTTGTTTGGGTCGGCCTCCAAAGACACGGACAGACGAGGATGTCCGTGGCTTTTTTTATTCCCAACGCACGGTGAGACCCAAATCACTGTTTCTTCTCCTCTTTGCTCCTAGTACTAGTTGGCAAGTTCTGCATCGGCTAAACGGACGCAGTCCCTGGCGAGCTCGGCGCCAGCGCGCAGCTCGACGCGCACGGTCTGGACGAGCACCACGCCGGCGGCCAGCTCCGCCCAGCCCACGCCCGCGCCGCCCCCGGCTCGCCCCGCCCCCCGCCCCGCCCCGGCCTGTCCACGCCCGCGCCCCGCCCACGCCCGTGGCCGGCGCGGCGAGCCCCGCCCACGCCAGCGCCCGCCTCGGCGACCTCCGCCCCGCCCACGCCCGCGCCCGCCCCGGCGACCTCCGCCCGCCCACGCCGCGCCCGTCGCGGCGGCGCCGTCCCCGCCGTGGCCGGCGCGGCGAGCCCCGCCCACGCCCGCGCCGTCGGGCGAGCGCCGCCCGCCCGTGGCCGGCGCGGCGAGCCCCGCCCGTGCCCGCCCCGGCGACCACCGCCCCGCCCACGCCCGCGCCCGCCCCGGCGGCCGCCGCCCCGCCCCCGCCCGCGCCCGGCGCGGCGCGCCCCGTCCCCGCCGTGGCCGGCGTGGCGAGCCCCGCCACGCCCGCGCCGTCGCGGTGGCGCCGCCCGCCGTGGCCGGCGCGGCGAGCCCCGCCCGTGCCCGCCCGGCGACCTTCGCCCCGCCCGCCCACGCCCGCCCGGCGACCTCCGCCCGCCCCCGCCCGCCCGTGCGCGCCCGTCGCGGCGAGTGCCGTCCGTGCCCGCCGCGGCCAGCTCCCGCCCGCCCGGCGGCGCCGCCCCGCCCGTGGCCGACGCGGCGAGCCCCGCCTGGGCCCGGCCGTGGCTGTCCACGCGAGCCCAGCCCGTCCCCGTCCGTGCCCGCACTCCGTCGCGGCGAGCTCCGCCCACGGCGGCGTGGCTTGCGCGGCCGGCGTCCGTTCTCGCGCCCGTGCTCGCGGCGAGCTCCGCCCACGCCCATGGCTCGCGCGGCCGGCGCCCGTGCCCGCGCCGTCGACGAGGTTTGTCGCCGAAGCTCTTTTTGGAAGCAGCAACTTCCGGCATGGATGAAAAAAAGTGAGTAGTCGGCGCCGGGGTGCGGCCGGCGTGTGCAACGGCGACAGTTGGTCAGGCCGGTCAAAATCCGGTGGCTATTTCGGCCATCTCCATGGGAGAAAGAAAATAGAGGAGAGAGAAGATGTGGGGTCGGGCGGATATAAACGGATGTCCACAGCCGCACGAAGTCGTCCGGGAGGACGCAAAAGCCTCCCAAATTTAAGCCAGCTTTGGGTCGTGCCGGACCACACGGACAGTCCGTTTTGCATTTGGGTCTGCGCGTTGGGACGCGTTTTTACCCAAACGGACGCACGCGGTATCCGTTTTACCTTTTGCGTACCCGCGTTGGAGATGCCCTAATCACAGGAAGGAAGGAAATATATTTAATCAGCGTTGAAGAAACAGACCCAGACGTAGTAATCGCTACCAAAACAAAGATTTGATGGGTCAAACACAAATTCCTAGAGAGAAAGTGAATTACTCGGTTTGGGTGTGTCCGTGGTTATAGGGGCTTAGTTATTTGCATTGACTACCATAGCCAGTCCCATGCATGAATCAACTCATTAACTAGGAAAATTACATGCCTCATTTGGTGGTCGTTTTGTTTGCCGCCATGTCTTTCTTGCTAAATATTTGCTAACTATTGGTTGTAGCTTCCTAAAAAAAGTATTGGATGCAGCCAGGGACAAACTGTCTCGGAGTTACTGATATTCAAGTTGAAGTAATCTGATGGGTGGACTCCATTTTGTAAAAGCAACCAATATAAGTATTCCAATGCGTGAGGGAAGGAGTTGAGTTACCCTGATTGATCTACTGGTAGCAACGCAGGCTATTCTATTTTCTTTTACTTGCAAGTCACTGAGTAGATAGGTTTGTATACCAATACTCTACTCATATACCCGTGCACCGACATGAGTGTCTTCTTCCTCCTTTCGATGGCAACCCTGCAAGATCTTTGGTGCTGAAGCCCTAATCTCATTCATACCCATATTGCTATTAGTTGAGCTCGTATATGAATTAAATTTTTTCCATAAAAAGGAGATGCTTGTAAAAATGCTGAAACAATCACGGAATGATTCGCAGGCTGAATTCATATCCTACAAATCCTGAATTTATACCATGAATGCTCTGCTTTACTAGCGTTATTTAGGAAAATTCATTCTAACCATGTCATACAAGGCCATGAAATAAGGATTGGACTGAATCCTGCTATGCGGGATTAGAAGGAAATGTCACGAGATTAGTGGAAGCAGTTTGTGAATTGAAACGTAACACACGCCTAGCGAGAAAAGAATAATCGTGCATGCCTCATTCTTTTTGGGGTGGGGGCGGGGGTTTGTTTGACCAACCATGTTAGTAATCCGCACATTCCTCCATCTGTGCCCTACGTCTCCTCCTTCCACCTCATTTTGGAAGATTAGTGAAGGAAGGAAAGAATGCAGCAGATTTAGCGTTGAAGAAATAAACATATGCATAATAATAGCTACCAAATCAAAGATTTGATCCTAGAGATTGGATCGGCCAAACAAATCCTAGCAGGTCAACCTGAAAAGTTGCAACAATTAGATTCCATGCATGCAAACTGAGGGCCCCTTGTCCATGCATTGTTATAGGCTTTTAATAAAATGGATTGACTAGCATGGGCACTCACGACATGCAACCAAATCACGGCATGCCTCAGTACATGGAGGTTGTTTTGCCTTGTTTGACGTCACATGCATGACCAATCCGTGGCACTCTGTTTCACGGCCGTCCATCTCTTCCAAAATACTCCCCATCTCCTACGTCCATTCTCTCACCAAAATTGAAACCAGAAAAAATTGGCGGCAAAAAGTGGCGCCCAGATTTGAACGAAAATTTCCACCCAACTCTATAAATACAAAGAGGGGTTGTGTCTAACGCGTGCGTCGTGTGTGACGACTTAGACTTTGACTCTTGCTCGGAGAGGAGAGGAGAGGAGAGGAGAGTGCAGACTCCGTCCTTTTCTTTGTCGATCTAGTAGCGGCCGCAAAGAGGGATCCAAAAGGTAATCTCTTGGACACTCCTTTGATGGTTTTCTTCTAATGCTGCACATCTCATTCTAATGTTGCAATATTTTTTGAAGAAAAAGAATCGAGAGATGGGAAAGAAGGGAGGGGAGCGTATCAATTTGGACGACTGCGAGCGCATCGACGTGACGAAGGGAAGGGTTAAGCTGGTTTTATCCACTGGCCTGACCATGTAGCTGAGGCAAAGCAATGAGCAAACGGGGCGAGGCTGATCCTTGTGATCGGCCCCAAAAATTATGAAGGAGCATTACAGAACCTTCAGTCAACACTTCAATAGATATGGAGGCCGATTCCAGCGATCGGCCAAAATTATACTCACCACATGTTCTGCTTGTGTTCGTCCTTGATCCTATCAGGAGCCGACGTGCGAATTACAGAGCCGATATCTGCCATTCCCTGACAGATTCGGCTCGGGGGGCACCTAAACACGATGAACATGGGAACAGGTGCAGGAGGACATGTGTGCAGCGAAATATTGGGGCCGATAGGAGAAAATCGGCCAGTAAAAATTTTTTTTTTTTTGGACAGCCGATGCAAGGGCCATCGACTCTAGTGGAATTATGTGAGGTTTACCGAATCTCCACCAAATCCAGGCCAACTGTTGTGCCTTCTGCTTCTTCAGCTGCTTCGAGCCAATCCGGGTTCCTGAACCTTCTTGTCGAGGATTTCCAGTCTTTGGTGCTAGTTCAGCCGTGTTGACAGAAGGGGTTGTCGGCTTTCTAAGGAGGAAAGGTGATCGGTTTTGGTATGTCCTCTCTGACATTCTCGCCTCGAGTAAGGCTCGGGGGGCAGCAGGCCTGGTGGATACTCTGTTTAAGAGCCGATTGGGGTACCATCGGCTGGTCTTTCGTCGCCACCTTCTTCACAAATGATGAGTATTAAAGAAGACCGTTAGGTCTGGTTGGAAGAATTCAAAGGCTTCCCTGAAGATTCTACATTATCCACCAGATTTCAAAATCATCAGTTGAAGGATGGAAGGGTGATTTTTAAAGGACCGATGCGTTGCTATCGGCTCATTACGCATTGGCAAAGGGGACAAATCGGCAAGATCAGTATAAGAAGAAATCGGCTAAATTAAACTCAAAGGAAATCGGCAAGATCAAATTGGGGAAAGTTCTTCATTGATAGATTTCTTACATAAAGAGCTGATTGCTCTCAAAAGGAAGTACTAGGGGATACATTGCCCCATCTACTACTACTGGTCCTATACTAGAGGTCCTATCTACGGGCCGTCGCTGCCCTCGTCGTCGCCGTCGTCGCCGCTGTCGGCGCTGCTCCCGGCGGGCTCGTCGTCGCTCCAATGGCCGCCGACCGGGCCCTCATTGTCCTCGTCCTCTTCGTCAGCGTCGCCGTCGTCCCTGTCGAAGTCGCTGAGGTTCCCCGGCCAGGCGGCGAACCGCTTGGCCGGCGGCTCGTCGGAGGAGGTGTCGTCCTCCTCCTCCTCCTCTTCTTCCTCCTCCACCTCCTCGGGAGAGGTGAAGTCGCAGGGGAAGCGGTCGTCGTCGCTCTCCTCCTCCGTTTCCCCGCTGGCGAGGAAGCGGAAGTCGCTCTCCCCGTCGGTCAGGGACTTGTCGTCCTCTGACCAGATGGAGAAGTCATGGCTAGACTCCTCCCCGGCCTCAATGGCGCGGCGGATGTTGGCTGCGTGGACCTCTGCCGGATTCGGTTCCGGCGTCGGCTCGCGGGAGGAAGAGGACTGGGTGGAAAGATCCGATGAGGCAGAGGAGGAAGAAGACATGGTGGCACAGGAGGGCTTTTGGAGTGCTAATGCGAAGAAGATGCGGAAATAAACTGTGCGGAGCGGTTAAATAAAAGGGGATATAGTGGAAATTCAATGCCACGGCGGTTTCCGAGAAGTGGTGCCTAAAGGGAAAAAAAGCTGCCAGTCACGCGGAGAAGTTGAGAAGGCAAGGCATCATGATGACGGATCTTTGCAACGGTTCTCGCCACGACATGACCCGACGAAGGAAAAACGAGTGATTTTGGAATTACCAATTCCAAAACCAGGGGGGCATGTGTTATCACCAGAATTTGACCGAGCCAGAGGTGGGCCGCGATCAAGATGAAATTGAAGAATATACATGGAAGAATTACGTGAATCGGCCTGTTATGCTGAGTTTGGGCTAGTCTGCCTTTGTATCTGTAACATATTAGGATACGTGTCGGTTAGTTGGAATTTTACTCGTGCACGGTTAGGTGCACGTCTAAGTTAGAAAGTCCCCTGGACTATAAATATGTATCTAGGGTTTATGGAATAAACAACAACCAACGTTCAACCAACAAATCAATCTCGGCGCATCGCCAACTCCTTCGTCTCGAGGGTTTCTACAGGTAAGCAACATGCTGCCTAGATCGCATCTTGCGATCTAGGCGGCCTAACTCCACGTTGTTCATGCGTTGCTCGTACTGAAGCCTTGTTGATGGCGAGCAACGTAGTTATCATAGATGTGTTAGGGTTAGCATAGTTCTTCGCGTAACATGCTATCGTAGTGCAACCCTTGCATGTCTAGCCGCCCTCACACCTATCTCAGGTGTGGGGGCGGCACCCCGCTTGATCGTTATTTAGTAGATCTGATCCGTTACGATTGCTCCTTGTTCTACAAGGATTAGTTTAATATCTGCAATAGTTAGGCCTTACAAAGGGGTGGAGGATCCAGCGGCACGTAGGGTGTCGTTCGCTGGCCCTAAACAGGATGTTCCGGGGATCAACCTTGTGTTGGTTTTTAGGCCTTGTTTAGGATCGGCTTACGATCACCGTGCGTGGCCGCGAGGCCCAACCGTGAGTAGGATGATCCGATTATGCGGTGAAAACCCTAAATCGTCGTAGATCTCATTAGCTTTATCTTGATCAAGCAGGACCACCATATATTCGTGCACCTCGTACGAATCATGGGTGGATCGGCTCCCTGAGCCGATTCACAGGATAACCTGAGAGCCGATCGAGGCTCGTATTTAATGTTTACGTGTATGCCATGCAGGAAAATAAGCGAAGCATCTCCATCACCTTCCTGACCAGGTATAGGTCAGGTGGCACGCCCTTGCATCAGCATCGGACGTGTGACCAGAAGGCTTTGCGGGCCGTCGCTCGGAGGGACCTCAGCCAGCCCCAGCTTTAGGTTGTTCCCGGCTCTACGGTGTTGCCCGTCGCTGCCCGCCGGTGGGTTTCTGACGACAACAGCAATACAAGTCATGGTTCTTGACAACTAAAAAATACTGTTTGACATCACCTGAAATGTGGTCAAAATTGGAGTGTGCCACATGTTGGTTGTGATCTGCACCAATTTTGCCCCTTTTATTTCCTTTTACAACAATAGCTTCAACACTTTTTCTCGATGGGTGATTTCTCACATTTGTCACACATTCCTTTGGCCAGACCAATTCATGTCGACATTGTGTCGGCCACCATCGGCCTTACGATTCAGTAGATGGTACAATTGTTTCATGTCGAGCACCAATGTGGTCCGTGCCCCACTACGGTAGCTTTTCAAAAGGGCATCCTTCTTCAATCACGCGCGTCACCATGGTTCACCTCGATGATTACCACCACACCCCATCGAGGGGCTTATCACCGTGTAGGAGGCCATGGAAAAAATAGCTAGGTTTAGGTCTAGATCTAGGGGTTTCCTTGTATTCTGGTAGAATTTAAACTTGGCACGTGGGGAATTAAAGCACTAGGATCTCCGTTATCAATGAGTTGGCGATCCACTTGTGCAGTCCTCACATGCCTATAGTAACCATTGTTCTTGCCTTGGGCATCGTGGTGGTTCATGTTCTCGCTTTACTCCATGACTTCAGCCACATTGTGATTGTAAGTCTGGGGCACACCGTAGAGGTGCTTGTCATCGTGCAGGAGGCTTTGGACGAGATAGTTAGGGTCAGGTCTAGATATACGGCTTCCCTTGTTTTGCAGTGGAATTTAAACTTGGCACATGTAAGATAAAGCTCCAGGTTCTATGTTGTCAATGAGTTGACACCTCCACTTGTGCAGTCGTGACATGCCTATAGTAACCATTGTTCCTACTCCGCACGCTGCGATGGTTTATCTTCTTGGTTTCCCCCACGGCTTTAGCCCAATGGTATTTGTGAGTCCAGGGCACACCGTGGAGGTGCTTCCCGTCGTGTGGGAGGCCTTGGATGAGATAGTTTGGGGTTTCCTTGTTTTGTGGTAGAATTTAAACTTGTCATGTGGGATATTAAAAATCTCAAATCTCCTTTCAATCAGTTCATACCTCCACTTGTGTAGTCGTGGCATGCCTAGGCAGCTCACAAGATCTATACATGAAGCACAACAAGGAGAGGATAACCATCTAGCTATTGCTATGGACCCATGGACCCGTGGAGGACTACTCACGCATCACCTCGGATGAAGACATGGCGATGTAGAGACCTCCGGCGGTGATTTCTGATACGTCTCCAACGTATCCATAATTTCTGATGTTCCATGCTTGTTTTATGACAATACTTACATGTTTTGCTTGCACTTTATGATGATTTTATGCGTTTTCCGGAACTAACCTATTAACAAGATGCCACAGTGCCAGTTCCTATTTTCTGCTGTTTTTGGTTCCAGAAAGGCTGTTCGGGCAATATTCTCAGAATTCGACGAAACGAAGACCCAGCATCTGTAGGATAACGTTGCATAGAAAACAAAAATTTTCCTACCGCGAACACGAAATCCAAGCCAAGATGCAATCTAGAAGACGGTAGCAACGAGGGGATTATCGAGTCTCACCCTTGAAGAGATTCCAAAGCCTACAAGAGGAGGCTCTTGTTGCTGCGGTAGACGTTCACTTGCCGCTTGCAAAAGCGCGTAGAAGATCTTGATCACGATCGGTTCGGCGCCACGAGCAGGCAGCACCTCCGTGCTCGGTCACACGTTCGGTTGTTGATGAAGACGACGTCCACCTCCCCGTTCCAGCGGGCAGCGGAAGTAGTAGCTCCTCTTGAATCCGACAGCACGACGGCGTGGTGTCGGTGGCGGTGGAGAAGTCCGGCGGAGCTTCGCTAAGCTACGCGGGAGATATGGAGGAGAGGGGGGCGGCTAGGGTTTGGGAGGGGGTGGCCGGCCACTTCAAGGGGCGGCCAGCTTGTGGTCTTGGGGTGGCCGGCCCCTCCCTTGGCCCCTCATTATATAGGTGGATTTCAAGAGTTGGTCTCCAAGTCTTCGAATAAGACCAGAACCAAAAACTTCCCATAAGAGGAAACCTAGCCACACTAGAATCCCACCAAAAGTGGGATTTCCACCTCCCATATGGGGGGTGGCCGGCCCCCTAAGGGGGAGTCCACTTGGGACTCCTCCCCCACTAGGGTTGGCCGGCCATGGAGGTGGAGTCCCATGTGGACTCCACCTTCCTTGGTGGTTTCTTCCGGACTTTTCTAGAACCTTCTAGAACCTTCCATAGAACCTTCCGCGACATTTTAATTCACATAAAATGACATCCTATATATGAATCTTATTCTCCGGACCATTCCGGAACTCCTCGTGATGTCCGGGATCTCATCCGGGACTCCGAACAAATATTCGAACTCCATTCCATATTCAATTTCTACCATTTCAACATCCAACTTTAAGTGTGTCACCCTACGGTTCGTGAACTATGCGGACATGGTTGAGTACTCACTCCGACCAATAACCAATAGCGGGATCTGGAGATCCATAATGGCTCCCACATATTCAACGATGAATTTAGTGATCGAATGAACCATTCACATATAATACCAATTCCCTTTGTCACGCGATATTTTACTTGTCCGAGGTTTGATCTTCGGTATCACTTTATACCTTGTTCAACCTCGTCTCCTGACAAGTACTCTTTACTCGTACCGTGGTATGTGGTCTCTTATGAAATTATTCATATGCTTGCAAGACATTAGACGACATTCCACCGAGAGGGCCCAGTATATCTATCCGTCATCGGGATGGACAAATCCCACTTTGTTGATCCATATGCTTCAACTCATACTTTCCGGATACTTAATCCCACCTTTATAGCCACCCATTTACGCGGTGGTGTTTGGTGTAATCAAAGTACCTTTCCGGTATAAGTGATTTATATGATCTCATGGTCATAAGGACTAGGTAACTATGTATCGAAAGCTTATAGCAAATAACTTAATGACGAGATCTTATGCTACGCTTAATTGGGTGTGTCCATTACATCATTCATATAATGATATAACCTTGTTATTAATAACATCCAATGTTCATGATTATGAAACTAATCATCCATTAATCAACAAGCTAGTTTAAGAGGCATACTAGGGACTTCTTGTTTGTCTACATATCACACATGTACTAATGTTTCGGTTAATACAATTATAGCATGATATATAAACATTTATCATAAACATAAAGATATAAATAATAACCACTTTATTATTGCCTCTAGGGCATATCTCCTTCAGTCTCCCACTTGCACTAGAGTCAATAATCTAGATTACATTGTAATATACCTAACACCCTTGGCATTCTGGTGTTGGTCATGCTTTGCCCTAGGGAGAGCTTTAGTCAACGGATCTGCTACATTCAGATCAGTGTGTACTTTGCAAATCTTTACTTCTCCATCTTCGATGTACTCGCGAATCGAGTGGTAACGCAGCTTGATATGCTTCAGCCTCTTGTGTGACCTTGGTTCTTGTGCATTGGCGATGGCACCCATGTTGTCACAATATATGACTAGTGGGTCCAATGCACTAGGAACCACACCGAGCTCTATAATGAACCTCTTCATCCATACCGCTTCTGATGAAGCCTCTGAAACCGCTATGTACTCTGATTACTGTTGAGGATTTCGCCACCGTGCACTACTTCGAGCTTGCCCGACTTCTTTGCAGCACCATTCAATATAAACACGTACCCAGTTGTGACTTAGAGTCATCGGGATCGGTGTTCCAACTTGCATCGGTGTAACTTGTTACAACGAGCTCTTAGTCACCTCCATAACAAAGAAACATATCCTTAGTTCTTTTCAAGTACTTGAGGATATTCTTGACCGCTGTCCGATGTTCCATTCCTGGATCACTTTGATATCTGCTAGTCAAACTAACGGCATGTGCTATATCCGGTCTTGTACATAGCATGGCATACATGATAGAGCCTACTGCCGAGGCATAGGGGATCGACTCATCCTTTCTCTTTCTTCTGCGTAGCAGGACCTTGAGTCTTACTCAAGACCTTGCACAGTAACATAGGTAAGAATCCTTTCTTACTTTCGTCCATTCTAAACTTCTTTAGAATCTTGTCCAGGTATGTACTCTGTGATAGCCCTATTAGACGTCTTGATCTATCTCTATAAATTTTGATGCCTAATATATATGATGCTTCACCAAGGTCTTTCATTGAAAAACTATTATTCAAATAACCCTTTACACTGCTTAATAGTTCTATATCATTCCCAATCAATAATATGTCATCTACATATAATATCAGGAATGCTACAGAGCTCCCACTCACTTTCTTGTAAATACAGGCCTCTCCATGACCTTTGTATAAACCCGAAGTCTTTGATCACCTTATCAAAGCGTCGGTTCCAACTTCTCGATGCTTGCTTCGGTCCATAAATTGAACAGCTGAAGTTTGCATACTTTGTCGACATTTTTAGGATCGACAAAACCTTTGGGTTGTACCATATACAACTCTTCCTCAATGTCTCCATTAAGGAACGTCGTTTTGACATCCATCTGCCAAATCTCATAATCGAAAAATGCAGCTATTGCTAACAAAATCCTCACAGATTTTAGCTTCGCTACAGGTGAGAAAGTCTCATCGTAGTCAACTCCTTGAATTTGTCGGAAACCCTTTGCGACAAGTCGAGCTTTATAGACGATAATATTACCATCGGCATCTGTTTTTCTCTTGAAGATCCATTTATTCTCAACAGCCTTTCGGCTATCAGGTAAGTCTACCAAAGTCCATACTTTGTTATCATACATGGATCCCATTTGGATTTCATGGCTTCTTGCCATTTGTTGGAATCTGGGCTCATCATCGCTTCTTCATACGTCACAGGGTCCTCATCATTGTTATCCACAATCATGACATTTAGACAAGGATCATACCAATCAGGAGTGGCACGTTCCCTTGTTGATCTACGAGGTTCAGTAGTTTCCTCGTTCGAAGTTTCATGATCATTATCATTAGCTTCCTCTGTTGTCGGTGTAGGCGATCTTGGTACAACTTCGGTGCTGCGCTACTCGATCCAGCGAGTATAGATTCATCAATCTCATCGAGTTCTACTTTTCTTCCAGTCACTTCTTTAGTGAGAAATTCTTTCTCAAGAAAGGTTCCGTTCTTAGCAACAAAGATTTTGCCTTCGGATCTGTGATAGAAAGTGTACCCTATAGTTTCCTTAGGGTATCCTATGAAGACGCATTTCTCCGCTTTGGGTTCTAGCTTGTCCGGTTGTAACTTCTTTACATAGGCTTCGCAACCCCAAACTTTCAGGAACGACAGCTTAGGTTTCTTATTAAACCATAATTCATACGGTGTCGTTTCTCACGGAGTTTGATGGTGCTCTATTTAAAGTGAATGCGGCTGTCTCTAATGCATAACTCCAAAATGATAACGGCAAATCAGTAAGAGACATCATAGAACGAACCATATCTAAGAGAGTTCGATTACGACGTTCGGACACACTGTTACGTTGTGGTGTTCCCGGCGGTGTCAATTGTGAAAGTATTCCGCATTTCTTTAAATGCATGCCAAACTCATAACTCAGATATTCACCTCCATGATCAGATCGTAGAAATTTAATCTTCTTGTTACGTTGATTTTCTACTTCACTTTGGAATTCCTTAAACTTCTCAAAAGTCTCGGATTTATGTTTCATGAAATAGATATACCCATATCTACTCAGATCATCTGTGAAGGTTAGAACATAACGATAACCACAGCGCGATGCTACACTCATTGGTCCGCACACATCGGTATGTATGATTTCCAATAAGTCGATGGCTCGCTCCATAATACCAGAGAATGGAGTCTTAGTCATTTTTCCCATTAGACATGCTTCGCATCTATCAAGTGACTCAAAGTCAAGTGATTCAAGTAATCCATCGATATGGAGTTTCTTCATGCGTTTCACTCCAATATGACCAAGGCAGCGATTGCCACATATAAGTAGAATTATCATTCAATTTAATTCGCTTAGCATCAATGTTATGTATATGTGTATCACTACTATCGAGATCTAAGAAATAAGCCATTCTTTTCAGGTGCTCGACCATAAAAGATATTATTCATAAAAATAGAACAACCATTATTCTCAGACTTGAATGAATAACCGTCTTGCATTAAACAAGATCCAGATATAATGTTCATGCTCAACGCGGGTACAAAATAACAATTATTGAGGCTTAAAACTAATCCCGAAGGTAGATGTAGAGGAAGTGTGCCGACAGCGATCACATCGACTTTGGATCCATTTCCAACGCGCATGGTCACTTCATCCTTTAGTAGTCTTCGTTTATTCTTTAGTTCTGTTTGAGTTACAAATATGAGCAACCGAACTAGTATCAAATACCAGGTACTAGTACGAGAACCGCAAGATAAACATCTATAACATGTATATCAGATATACCTTCTTTCTTCTTCTTGACAAGGCCGCTCTTGAGATCCGCCAAATACTTGGAGCAATTACGCTTCCAGTGTCCCTTCTCCTTGCGGTAATAGCACTCGGCATCAGGCTTAGGGCCGGTCTTAGGTTTCACGGGAGGCGTGGCAGCTTTCTTGCCACTCTTCCTGTTCTTGCCTTTAGACTTGCCACTGTTTCTTGAAGCTGGTGGTCTTGTTGACCATCAACACTTGGTGCTCTTTTTTGATCTCAATCTCGGTAGATTTTAGCATGGAGAAGAGTTCAGGTAACTCTTTGTTCATGTTACGCATATTGTAGTTCATCACAAAGTTCTTGTAACTAGGTGGCGATGATTGAAGGACACGATTAATCCCGATCTATTAGGAATCACTATTCCCAAGTCAACGAGTTTCTTCGCATGCCCGGTCATGGCGGCGTGTGCTCACTAACGGAGCTGCCTTCTTCCATCATGCAGCTGAAGAAGTGTTTCGATGCTTCATAGCATTCCACGGCCGCATGAGTCTCAAATATAGTCTTCAACTCATTGATCAACTCATGTGGATCGTGGTGCTCAAAACGTTTTTGAAGATCGGCTTCCAGGCTGCATAAGATGGCACACTGAACTTGAGAGTACCGAGTTTTCCGAGTTGCGTAAACAGCTTTTACTTCATCGGTTTCAGTTTCTGCAGGAGGGTCACCTAGCGGTGCATCAAGCACATATTGCAGATTTCCGCCATTGAGGAAAATCCTCACATGACGGAACCGATCGGTGAAGTTGCTACCGTTGCTCTTAAGCTTTTTCTTTCTCTAGGAACTGGTTAAAATTGATTGAGGACGCCATATCTACAACATATATTTGCAATAGTTTAGACTAAGTTTATGACAAATTGAGTTCAAATTTTAATTCAACTTAATTAAAAACTAGGTGAACTCCCACTCAAAACAATATCCCTCGCATTGTCTTAGTGATCACACGAACCAAATCCACCGCACCTAAGTCCGATCATCACGAGACAAGGTGTGATTTCAATGGCGAACATTCAAAGTGTTCATCATATCAATCATATGATTCATGCTCTACCTTTCGGTATCACGTGTTCCGAGACCATGTCTGTACATGCTAGGCTCGTCAAGGCCACCTTAGTATCCGCATGTGCAAAACTGGCTTGCACCCGTTGTATGCACTTGTTGATTCTATCACACCCGATCATCACGAGATGCTTCAAACGACAAGTCTTGGCAACGGTGCTACTAAGGATGAACACTTTATTATCTTGAGATTTTAGTGAGAGGGATCATCTTATAATGCTACCGTCGCGATCTAAGCAAAATAAGATGCATAAAAGGATTAACATCACATGCAGTTCATATGTGATATGATATGGCCCTTTTGTCTTTGCGCCTTTGATCTTCATCTCCAAAGCACGGACATGATCTCCATCATCAACGGGCATGATCTCCATCATCGTCGGCGAAGCACCAAGGTCAATGGCGCCGTCTTCATGATTGTCCTCCATGTAGCAACTATTACAACTACTTTGAAATACTACTCAACATGAAATTTAAAGACAACCATAAGGCTCCTGCCAGTTGCCACAATACAATAATGATCATCTCATACATAGTCATCATCACATTATGGCCATATCACATCACCAAACCCTGCAAAAACAAGTTAGACGTTCTCTAATTTGGTTTGCATATTTTACGTGGTTTAGGGTTTTAGTAAGATCCAATCTACCTACGAACATGAACCACAACGGTGATACTAGTGTTGTCAATAGAAGAATAAATTGAATCTTCACTATAGTAGGAGAGACAGACACCCGCAAAGCCACTTATGCAATACAAGTTGCATGTCGAGCGTGGAGCAAATCTCATGAACGCGGTCATGTAAAGTTAGCCCGAGCCGCTTCATCCCACTATGCCACAAAGATGCAAAGTACTCAACTAAAGATAACAAAAGCATCAACGCCCACAAACCATTGTGTTCTACTCGTGCAACCATCTATGCATAGACACGGCTCTGATACCACTGTAGGATAACGTTGCATAGAAAACAAAAAATTTCCTACCGCGAACACGAAATCCAAGCCAAGATGCAATCTAGAAGACGGTAGCAATGAGGGGATTATCGAGTCTCACCCTTGAAGAGATTCCAAAGCCTACAAGAGGAGGCTCTTGTTGCTGCGGTAGACGTTCACTTGCCGCTTGCAAAAGCGCGTAGAAGATCTTGATCACGATCGGTTCCGGCGCCACGAACGGGCAGCACCTCCGTACTCGGTCACACGTTCGGTTGTTGATGAAGACGACGTCCACCTCCCCGTTCCAGCGGGCAGCGGAAGTAGTAGCTCCTCTTGAATCCGACAGCACGACGGCGTGGTGTCGGTGGCGGTGGAGAAGTCCGGCGGAGCTTCGCTAAGCTACGCGGGAGATATGGAGGAGAGGGGGGCGGCTAGGGTTTGGGAGGGTGGCCGGCCACTTCAAGGGGGGCGGCCAGCTTGTGGTCTTGGGGTGGCCGGCCCCCTCCCTTGGCCCCTCATTATATAGGTGGATTTCCAAGAGTTGGTCTCCAAGTCTTCGAATAAGACCCGAACCAAAAACTTCTCATAAGAGGGGGAAACCTAGCCAAGCTAGTACTCCCACCAAAAGTGGGATTTCCACCTCCCATATGGGGGGGTGGCCGGCCCCCTAAGGGGGAGTCCACTTGGGACTCCTCCCCCACTAGGGTTGGCCGGCCATGGAGGTGGAGTCCCATGTGGACTCCACCTTCCTTGGTGGTTTCTTCCGGACTTTTCTAGAACCTTCTAGAACCTTCCATAGAACCTTCCGCGACATTTTAATTCACATAAAATGACATCCTATATATGAATCTTATTCTCCAGACCATTCCGGAACTCCTCGTGATGTCCGGGATCTCATCCGGGACTCTGAACAAATATTCGAACTCCATTCCATATTCAATTTCTACCATTTCAACATCCAACTTTAAGTGTGTCACCCTACGGTTCGTGAACTATGCGGACATGGTTGAGTACTCACTCCGACCAATAACCAATAGCGGGATCTGGAGATCCATAATGGCTCCCACATATTCAACGATGACTTTAGTGATCGAATGAACCATTCACATATAATACCAATTCCCTTTGTCACGCGATATTTTACTTGTCCGAGGTTTGATCTTCGGTATCACTTTATACCTTGTTCAACCTCGTCTCCTGACAAGTACTCTTTACTCGTACCGTGGTATGTGGTCTCTTATGAACTTATTCATATGCTTGCAAGACATTAGACGACATTCCACCGAGAGGGCCCAGAGTATATCTATCCGTCATCGGGATGGACAAATCCCACTGTTGATCCATATGCTTCAACTCATACTTTCCGGATACTTAATCCCACCTTTATAGCCACCCATTTACGCAGTGGTGTTTGGTGTAATCAAAGTACCTTTCCGGTATAAGTGATTTATATGATCTCATGGTCATAAGGACTAGGTAACTATGTATCGAAAGCTTATAGCAAATAACTTAATGACGAGATCTTATGCTACGCTTAATTGGGTGTGTCCATTACATCATTCATATAATGATATAACCTTGTTATTAATAACATCCAATGTTCATGATTATGAAACTAATCATCCATTAATCAACAAGCTAGTTTAAGAGGCATACTAGGGACTTCTTGTTTGTCTACATATCACACATGTACTAATGTTTCGGTTAATACAATTATAGCATGATATATAAACATTTATCATAAACATAAAGATATAAATAATAACCACTTTATTATTGCCTCTAGGGCATATCTCCTTCAGCATCTTATTTTTCCCGGAACCTTCCAGAATGTCAAAGGGGGACTAGAGGGGTGCCCTGGGGGCCCCACACGTGTGGCCGGCACGGCCCAGGAGGGGGGGCGCGCCGCCCTAGTGTGAGGCGGCCCCGTGGCCCCTCCGACTCCGCCTCTTCGCCTATTTAAGCTGTCCCGACCTAAAAACATGATACCTTTTGACGAAACTCCAGAAAGACTCCAGGGGCGCCGCCACCATCGCGAAACTCCGTTTCGGGGGACAGAAGTCTCTGTTCCGGCACCCTGCCGGGACGGGGAAGTGCCCCCGGAAGCCATCTCCATCGACACCATCGCCTCCATCATGCTCCGTGAGTAGTTCCCCCATGGACTACGGGTTCTAGCAGTAGCTAGTTGGTACTCTCTATCCCATGTACTTCAATACAATGATCTCATGAGCTGCCTTACATGATTGAGATCCATCTGATGTAATCGGTGTTGTGTTTGTTGGGATCCGATGGATGATACATTATGATTAGTCTATCTATAAAGTTTGTGAAGTTATTATTGCTGCAATCTTGTTATGCTTAATGCTTGTCACTAGGGCCCGAGTGGCATGATCTTAGATTTAAGCTCTATAATTATTGCTTAGATTGTATCTACAAGTTGTATGCACATGTCACTGTCCGGAACCAAAGGCCCCGAAGTGACAGAAATCGGGACAACCGGAGGGGATGGCGGTGATGTGAGGATCACATGTTTTCACCAAGTGTTAATGTTTTGCTCCGGTACTCTATTAAAAGGAGTACCTTAATATGCAGTAGATTCCCTTGAGGCCCGGCTGCCACCGGCTGGTAGGACAAAAGATGTTGTGCAAGTTTCTCATTGCGAGCACGTACGACTATATATGGAAAACATGCCTACATGATTAATAAGCTGGATGTTCTAACTTAATGCTTTGAATCCTATCAATTGCCCAACTGTAATTTGTTCACCCAACACTTGTCACTTGTTATTGGAGAGTTACCACTAGTGTAGATAGCTGGGAACCCCGGTCCATCTTTCATCATCATATACTTGTTCTACATGACATTGGAAGTAGTATCAACTATCTTCTGGTGCCATTGCTCTCATATTACTGCTACTGCTGCTGTGTTACTTTTACTATTGCTCCCATATTACTGCTGCTTTCACATCACCCCTGTTACTAGTGCTTTTCCAGGTGCAGCTGAATTGACAACTCAGTTGTTAAAGCTTATAAGTATTCTTTACCTCCCCTTGTGTCGAATCAATAAATTTGGGTTTTACTTCCCTCGAAGACTGCCGCGATCCCCTATACTTGTGGGTTATCAAGATCTGTTTTAAGCGCCGTTCTTAGGGAGGCATAGCTCTACTCATAAGTTCACCTGGGGAGTACACTCTACCTCTATCTCTGTTCTTATTTTATTTTATTTTGTTTTGCTTAGTTTACTTTTGTCTAGTTTATTTGTGCTTAGTTTATTTCTGTCTTGTTTTATTTTTCTTAGTTTACTTTTGTCTAGTTTCTTTTTGTATTGTTTTACTTTTCTCATATACCCAAAAATCCATAAAAATTTGAAAAACCTAAAAATTAAAAACTGCTGTTATGGGAGAACCCATAACCTACTTGGAGCTTATAGAATATTATAATAATTATAGAGAATCAAGAGCGGGAAAAGTGATGAGTCTTTGTGATAGAAAAATTGAATACAATTGCTAAAATCTTGCTTAAACGCCATGATATAAACTGTTGCTCTCAACAGGACACTAAACATCTTAAATTTCAATGTGGCTTTAGTGAGGAATTTTTAATTAAGAACTATAATCGAAATAGCTATATTCATTTTGGGTTTGAAGAGGTAGAACTATTTGTCATATTTATGGGAGCCTACGAGATAGAATCCTTCATGGTTAAAAATTATGAAACTTGTGTTGTTTGTAAGGACCTTAAAGATTATGTCTCTTCTATCCTTAATTTTTGCAATGAAAGTTACACTGATAATCCTTATATCATTGATTATAAAGAGAGACTCATTAATGCACAAGAATGCACTCACAATTTGCAGGGACCTGTGGAAGAAGAAATTGATGAACCTGAAAGCTCATTGGATGAAAAAGAGGAGGAAATTGATGAACACGAAAGCTCATTGGATGAAAAAGAAGAGGAGAGTGATGAACAAAAGGAGGAAGAATGGATTAGCTACCCATGCCAACCTTCTAATGAGAGTAACTCTTTATCTCTTACACTATTTGATTGTCCTCCATGCTTACCGAAAGAGGTTGAATGTTATGTTCCTGTGGATTCTCTTGAAATATTCCCTATGAGTAAAACTTGTGAGAATAATTATGCTACTGTTATTTATGATAATCCATGCTACTTTGATAAATCTTATGATAATGCTTTGTTTGTGCCTGATGTCGAAATGCATGGTACTAAAGAATTTTGCGTAGCAAATGTTTATGATAAAGCTCTTGATGATGGTCCTATGTTACTTGATAATATTAATTATACTACTAATGAAAATGGGATTGGAGAGGTCTTGACATTATCTATGAGTCCCATATCTCTTGAGATTGATCAACCATCTTGTTATATTATTGATAGAGGTGTGTTTGAAAGTTTTAATCGCACTATTTTTGAGCTTGATAAAAATTATGTGTTTATGGATCATGAGAAGCATGCTTCATGTGATAGTTATGTTGTTGAGTTTGTTCATGAAGCTACTGAAAATTATTATGAGAGAGGAAAATATGGTTTTAGAAATTTGCATGGTACTAAAACACCTCTCTATATGCTAAAAATTTCGAAGTTACTCTTGTTTTATCTTCTTATGCTTGTCACTTTGTTCTTCATGAATTCATTTGTGTACAAGATTCTTTTTCATAGGAAGCATGTTAGGCTTAAATTTGTTTTGAATTTGCCTCTTGATGCTCTTTTTTTGCTTCAACTCTTATTTCTTGCGAGTGCATCATCAAAATTGCTGAGCCCATCTTAATGGCTATAAAGAAAGCACTTCTTGGGAGATAACCCATGTGTTTATTTTGCTACTGTTTTGTTGTGTTTTGGAAGTTGTTACTACTGTAGCAACCTCTCCTTATCTTTATTTTATTGCAATGTTGTGCCAAGTGAAGCCTCTAATCGAAGGTTGATACTAGATTTGGATTTCTGCGCAGAAACAGATTTCTATCTGTCACGAATCTGGGCTGTTTTCTCTGTAGGTAACTCAGAAAAATATGCCAATTTACGTGCGTGTTTCTCAGATATGTACGCAACTTTCATTAGTTTTGAGTTTTCTGATTTGAGCAACGTAAGTACCTGTTTAAAATTCGTCTTTACTGGCTGTTCTGTTTTGGCAGATTATGTCTCTGTTTTTTTGCATTGTCTCTTGTGGATTTTAAGCAAGGCTTTCTAGACGTGGAGAGCTGTAGCTAATGTTTTATTGAGTTCTTGCAATGTGTCACTACAGGACCAAGGTGAATTCAAGTTTTTTGAGTACTATCCCCTCTAATGAAGTTTATGAGAAGTTTGGTGTGAAGGAAGTTTTCAAGGGTCAAGAGAGGAGGATGATATATGATCAAGAAGAGTGAAAAGTCTAAGCTTGGGGGTGCCCCCGTGGTTCATCCCTGCATATTTCAAGAAGACTCAAGCGTCTAAGCTTGGGGATGCCCAAGGCATCCCCTTCTTCATCAACTTATCAGGTTTCTTCTATTGAAACTATATTTTTATTTGGTCACATCTTATGTGCTTTGCTTGGAGCGTCTATGTGCTTTTATTTTTGTTTGTGTTTGAATAAATTCGGATCCTAGCAATCCTTGTGTGGGAGAGATACACGCTCCGCTTTTTCATATGAACACTTGTGTTCTTCGTTTTACTTTTAATGTTCAATGACAAAAGTTGGGAGCTATTGCATTTATTGCTATTTGGTTGGAAACAGAAAATGCCTCATATTGTCTTGGATAATTTGATACTTGGCAATTGTTTTGAGCTCTCAAGTAGATCATGATTAAGCTCTTGCATCATGTAGTTTAAACCTATTAGTGGAGAAATACCGTAGAGCTTGTTGAAACTGGTTTGCATGATTGGTCTCTCTTAAGGTCTAGATATTTTCTGGTAAAAGTGTTTGAGCAACAAGGAAGACAGTGTAGAGTATTATAATGCTTGCAATATGTTCTTATGTAAGTTTTTTGCTGTAGGATCATACTTGTGTTTGCTTCAAATAACCTTGCTAGCCCAAAGCCTTGTACTGAGAGGGAATGCTTCTCGTGCATCCAAAACCTTGAGCCAAAACCTATGCCATTTGTGTCCACCATATCTACCTACTATGTGGTATTTCCTGCCATTCCAAGTAAATACTTCATGTGCTACCTTTAAACCTTCAAAATGATTCTCAATTTGTGTTGATGTTTTATAGCTCATGAGGAAGTATGTGGTGTTTTATCTTTCAACCTTGTCATTTACTCTTGACGAGACTCTCACCAATGGACTAGTGGCACATCCGCTTATCCAATAATTTTGCAAAAAGAGCTGGCAATGGGGTTCCCAGCCCCAATTAATTAACTTTCATTAATAATTCTCTTCACGTGTTTTGCCCTGATTCATCAGCAAGCAACTTAATTTTGCAAATAGACACTCCTTCATGGTATGTGAATGTTGGAAGGCACCCGAGGATTCGGTTAGCCATGGCTTGTGTAAGCAAAAGGTTGGGAGGAGTGTCATCCATAAATAATAAAACTAAAATACATGTGTAAACAAAAGAGAAGAGGATGGTCTACCTTCTGGTAGCGATAACGTCCTTCATGGGAGCCGCTATTGAAAGTCTGGTTGATGAGGTAGTTAGAGTGCCCACTATCATTCGTTGACAACAACAAGCACCTCTTAAAAACTCTACTTTTATACTCTCTATGTGATTTCAAAACTTAAAAAGCTCTAGCACATGATTTAATCCCTGCTTCCCTCTGTGAAGGGCCTTTCTTTTACTTTATGTTTTGTCAGTTTACCTATTTCCTTCCATCTTAGAAGCAAACACTTGTGTCAAGCTGTGCATTGATTCTTACATACTTGCTGATTTGCATTCATCATATTACTTTATGTTGACAATTATCCATGGGATATGCATGTTGAAAGTTGAAAGCAAGCTGCTGAAACTTAAGTCTTCCTTTGTGTTGCTTCGATGCCTTTACTTTGAATCTATTGCTTTATGAGTTAACTCTTGTGCAAGGCTTTTGATGCTTGTCTTGAAAGTACTCTTCATGAAAAGTTGTGCTATATGTTATCTATTTGTTAGCAACTATAGATCATTGCCTTGAGTCACTTCATTCATCTCATGTGCTTTGTAATAGTATGATCAAGGTTATGTAAGTAGCATGTCACTACAGAAATTATTCTTTTTATCGTTTACCTACTCGAGGGCGAGTAGGAACTAAGCTGGGGATGTGATACGTCTCCAACGTATCCATAATTTCGGATGTTCCATGCTTGTTTTATGACAATACTTACATGTTTTGCTTGCACTTTATGATGATTTTATGCGTTTTCCGGAACTAACCTATTAACAAGATGCCACAGTGCTAGTTCCTATTTTCTGCTGTTTTGGTTCCGAAAGGCTGTTCGGGCAATATTCTCGGAATTCGACGAAACGAAGACCCAACATCTTATTTTTCCCGGAACCTTCCAGAAAGTCAAAGGGGGGCCAGAGGGGTGCCCTGGGGGCCCCACACGTGTGGCCGGCGCGGCCCAGGAGGGGGGGCGCGCCGCCCTAGTGTGAGGAGGCCCCGTGGCCCCTCCGACTCCGCCTCTTCGCCTATTTAAGCCGTCCCGACCTAAAAACACGATACCTTTTGTGAAACTCCGAGAAAGACTCCAGGGCGCCACCACCATCGCGAAACTCCGTTTCGGGGACGAAGTCTCTGTTCCGGCACCCTGCCGGACGGGAAGTGCCCCGGAAGCCATCTCCATCGACGCCATCGCCTCCATCATGCTCCGTGAGTAGTTCCCCCATGGACTACGGGTTCTAGCAGTCGCTAGTTGGTACTCTCTATCCCATGTACTTCAATACAATGATCTCATGAGCTGCCTTACATGATTGAGATCCATCTGATGTAATCGGTGTTGTGTTTGTTGGGATCCGATGGATGATACATTATGATTAATCTATCTATAAAGTTTGTTAAGTTATTATTGCTGCAATCTTGTTATGCTTAATGCTTGTCACTAGGGCCCGAGTGGCATGATCTTAGATTTAAGCTCTATAATTATTGCTTAGATTGTATCTACAAGTTGTATGCACATGTCACTGTCCGGAACCAAAGGCCCCGAAGTGACAGAAATCGGGACAACCGGAGGGGATGGCGGTGATGTGAGGATCACATGTTTTCACCAAGTGTTAATGCTTTGCTCCGGTACTCTATTAAAAGGAGTACCTTAATATCCAGTAGATTCCCTTGAGGCCCGGCTGCCACCGGCTGGTAGGACAAAAGATGTTGTGCAAGTTTCTCATTGCGAGCACGTACGACTATATATGGAAAACAGGCCTACATGATTAATAAGCTGGATGTTCTAACTTAATGCTTTGAATCCTATCAATTGCCCAACTGTAATTTGTTCACCCAACACTTGTCACTTGTTATTGGAGAGTTACCACTAGTGTAGATAGCTGGGAACCCCGGTCCATCTTTCATCATCATATACTTGTTCTACATGACATTGGAAGTAGTATCAACTATTAAGTGCCATTGCTCTCATATTATCGCTCTGCCTTTGTGTTACTTTTACTATTGCTCCCATATTACTGCTGCTTTCACATCACCCCTGTTACTAGTGCTTTTCCAGGTGCAGCTGAATTGACAACTCAGTTGTTAAGGCTTATAAGTATTCTTTACCTCCCCTTGTGTCGAATCAATAAATTTGGGTTTTACTTCCCTCGAAGACTGCCGCGATCCCCTATACTTGTGGGTTATCAATTTCCCTCTCCGGCAGCGTGCCGGGATGGACTGCAGAACCCTCCCAAACTAGGGTTTTGGTTGACGACGGCGTCAGAACATTTTGTGGATGGAGGCTCTCGTCCACAGGGTTTTCCGAGATACGAGGAATAAATAGGCGGAAGGGCGGAGCAAACGAGGCGACGAGGCGCCGGTGCATGGGCCGTGCACGGCCAAGGGTGGGTCGCACCTGCCCTATGTACGCCACGTGGCAGCTCTCTGCGCGTGTCCTTCGGCTCCGTCTTCGTCCCGGAAAAATAAGACTACGAGCTTTTGTTTTCGTCCAATTCCGAGAAACTTTCATGTACAACTTTTCTCAAACACAAAACAATAAAACAGGAACTGGCACCGCGGCACTGTGTTAATAGGTTATTCCCAGAAAATGCTAAAAAGTGTGGAAAAGTGCACATAAAACATATAAGAATTGTAACAAAACAAGCATGGAGCATCAAAAATTTCCTTGGCCGCGTGGGCCACCCCCTTTCGGCCCTTGTGGCTCTTCTTCCTTCGATCTTTATCCCTCCTCGCCGTCCGTCGATGGGGAGCTAGAACTGCTCAGCGTGTCAACTCTATCCCACCAATACCGTCATCCCGGTGGCTTCCCTCTCTGTCGGTGTCCGATGACAAAGATAGGTTGCTCATGGCAGGCCATTGGAGATCCTTAGCACAGACGCATGAGTCTTATTGAGCGGGGATTAATGTCAGCGCATATATCGAAGAGGACAGCTGTTGCTCTACCGCGGCGGTTCGGCGCTCCATTTCGGCGGTTCACGCGTCGATCGACGTGGTTGCCACTTCGGCGGTTGCCCTCCACCTGGCAGTTGTTGTGCTTACATTCGCGCGGCTCGAGCCAGGATCAGCGTCGGGTGGGCCCGTTGGAGAACTGAGCGGACGCTACACGCAACCGTGTGGCGTCCGCCGGAGACGCAAACTTGCCGTATATTTACGTTGGTTTTGTGTCTCCGCGAGGCGGCTAAAACACTATACGTCGCCCCGCTAAAGCAGAGTGCATGCGCATTTTTCGTCCTCGTGGACGGAAATGGCCGCCACGTTAGAGATGCGCTAAAACATTTCGTGTTGTAGTAGTAGCAGTGTCCTCCCGAAATCAAAGTCACGAATGAGTGTAGGACGGTACAGCTACTGCTATGTATTACTACCTCTGTTTCAAGAAATAAGGCGTACGCGTATTTTAAGACGACCTGTGACCATAAAAATTGAGCAACAAAATCTTGATTATATTATATGTAATTAGTATCGTCAGATTTCTATTGAAAAGAACTTTCAATGATACTAATTTAATACAAACAATGTTTATCTATTTGAAGTAATTCTTGATCAAACAAAAAACACGTAAAACGAGGGTGCCTTATTCCTTGAAATGGAGGTAGTACAACAGTGTATCCCTTTTTTGTATTTATCAAAATTTGAAGTATTTTTAACGGGACATTTTACATACAATTCTGATGAAAATATATTTAACATCATAAATTTTTAAAACATAAAAGTGTAAAATTTTAAAAAGCTAAAATTAGAGAAAGCACTGGTGACGTCCTCCCAAAGTCAAAGTGGCCAATGACTGCAGGATGGTAGAGCTACGGCCATGTCCTGTCCCGTCGCGCGTTGGGAACCGTCGTGCTGGCAGAGCAAGCGACGCACGCCACGCCATGACCACTGTCAAATCAATCACTCGAGGCGAATATTAATTCATCCCCCGCTTCTTTTAGAGCATCTCTAACCGGGCGACCTAAACGGACGCGCTGGGCCGTCCGTTTTGGGGCGTACCCGAGCGGACGCGCAGACGGAACCCCACGTTCGCGCGTCCGTTTGGGTTGCGCGCTGCGCCCAACGCGCCAGATTTGGGTCGCGGCGCCCCATGGTATGTTTTTCTTGTAAATTCACTAGAAAAACGCAAAATAAATTATAGAAAAAATATATAAAGTAGTTCAAATGCTCAAAATGTATTACACATTACATAGTCCATGTAATCAAGGATAAAGTATTATTCAAATAAAATGAAAAAACGATACAAAATGCTCTAGGCTTAATCATTGTTGTTTGCAGTATTGTTGCCTACATGCTGCCACATGTGCTCGACCAAATCAGCCTGAAGCTGGTTGTGTACAGCTAGATCTCGAATTTCATGGTGCGCATGAAGAATGTCCTGGAATGATGCCGGAGCACGTTGAGAAGTAACCAACTCTCCTTGGCCTTCCCAGTCATTATCAAAGAGTGAATCATCCCGCTCTACCTCAACAATCATGTTATGCATGATTACACAAGCGGTCATCACCTCTCACAGAGTTTGCACATCCCAGGCTCTGGCAGGGTGTCTGACGATAGCCCAACGAGCTTGGAGGATGCCAAACGCCCGCTCGACATCTTTCCGGGCTGCCTCCTGCTCTTTGGCAAACCTTGCCTCCTGCTCTGAGTT
This sequence comes from Lolium perenne, assembly GCF_019359855.2. NCBI lineage: Eukaryota > Viridiplantae > Streptophyta > Magnoliopsida > Poales > Poaceae > Lolium > Lolium perenne. Next base: position 29,071,162 of record NC_067246.2, on the reverse strand, counting down.
GGGGTTTCGGATTGTCTTCACGAGTGTAGCCCAAGGTGGATAGATACCATCAGCAAGGTAGTACCCCTTGGTGTAGTGGTGGCCATTGATCTCAAAATCCATATCAGGGGACTGACCGTACGCTAGCCTATCAAACACCGGAGAGCGCTGCAGCACATTGATGTCATTGTGCGAGCCAGCCATTCCGAAGAATGAGTGCCAAATCCATGTGTCATGGGAAGCAACAGCTTCAAGAATGACTGTGCACCCCTCAGAATGGCCGCTGTATGCCCCCTGCCAACCAAAGGGGCAGTTCTTCCACTCCCAGTGCATGCAGTCTATGCTGCCAAGCATCCCAGGAAAACCCCTGGAAGCGTTGATCGACAACAGACGAGCTGTGTCCTCTGCATTAGGTTGACGGAGGTACTGTTCTCCGAACGAACCGATCACTGCTCTGCAGAACCTGTACATCGATTCCAAGCCGGTTGACTCACTCATGCGCGTGTACTCATCTACGAAATCACCGGCAACGCCATATGCGAGCATCCTAATCGCTGCCGTGCATTTCTGGTACGAAGAGAGGCCTACCTTGCCAATTGCATCCACTTTCGCACACAAGTAGTCGTCGTAGATCTTGACGCCATCCATTATCCGGCGGAACAGCGGCCTGGTCATCCGAAAACGACGGCGAAACAAGTGCGGCACGAACAATGGAGTGGGTTGGAAGTAGTCGTTGTAGAGCTGGTCGTGGCCGCGTTCTCTTTTGCGGTCCAAGGCGGCCGCGCGCCCCGGCAACGACCCCCGGAACACGGGGATTTGCGAGACAGTGTGCTCGTGGATGAGCAGCGCAGCATCCGTGAAAAAATCGTCGTCGGACTCCTCTTCTGACGACGTGTCGATGAAGTTCTTGAAGTAGTATTCGTCGTCGCTGTCCACCATGATACGAAAAGGACACATTTTAGTTCGAGCATTTGAACGAACACCTCGCGAGCGGAGGCGATCCAAATGCTTCTCTAGGGACCTGCAGCCCATGGCCGTCTCGGCCGACTTGCGGTGGAAAGACGGTGCAGGAGAGCTCACCTCCGGCGGAAACGGCGCAGCTGCGAACGGCGGGAGGTGTCGCGACGGTGAGAGGACAACAGCGCCGGCGGCGGCGTCCTCCAACTCTGCTACGACTCGGTGATAGCAGCGCGGGACCTCGACCTATGCTTCCGCCCCGCTTGCCGGCGTCTCGACGACGATGGCCGGCGTCGACGCGCTCCCAAATCGCCGGTCCGTGGGTGGCGGCGGAGCGGTGGGAAGATGTGTGCGACGGCCTTGTGTTTTGGGTGGCAGACAGGCGGGCCAGGGCGGACAAGGGGAGGACGCGAGCGACCAGCCTTTCGCGTCCGCGGCCACGCAAACCCATCCAAGATTTGGGCCGGGTTTGGGTCGTCCCGGACGCCGCGGCCATCCGTTTTAGGGATGGGTCCGTGCGCTGGGCCGCGTTTTTGTCCGTTTCGACCCATCCGGACGCACGGGCGCGGGATGGGTCGCCCGGTTGGAGATGCCCTTAGAGCATCTCCAGTCGCGTCCCTCAAAAAGCGTCCGGCATAAATGATTTGGGGCACGTCTGGGACCGCGCCGGACAAAAAGAGACCAAAAATCTGCACAAAAAAGAGGCAGCTTCGCCCGCGTCCCTCAAAACGGCGCGTCCGGATGCATGCATTTTAATAGAGGGGACCACCCCATATGGGAAAAGTAAGTGAGAGAAAGTGTGGGGAAAGAGACTAGCATGTGGGGACTAGGGGCTGCATGCATGCATGTGGACGCTGTTTTTGTGTCCGGTGTCCCCGGTAGAGACTCTATACATAGAGTCTCTACCGGAGACGCCGGACATAAAATGGGGCGCTAATTAGCTTTGGGGGACGCGACCGGACAGTTTTTTTCGCTTCCATTTTTTGTCCATGGTCCCCAAACCTTATTTGGGGGACGCGACTGGAGATGCTCTTACCTTGCTTCCGCTTCCGGCTCTCTCCATCCCACGCCATTTGCTCTTCTAGCCTTCTTCCACCTCGCAGCCAGTTCACCAGGGACCGAGAAGTTGAGGATGCAGGCCGGCGCGTCGGAGGAGAGGAACAGGGGCTCGAGGTCGGCGATGGAGAAAGGCAGGGACCAGAGCGCCAAGAAGCCGAGGCTGGACTTGAAGGCGCTTCCTAGTGTCCCTGTGAAGCAGGAGATCGTCGTGCGCCAAGCGGCCGGCCCTATCGTGGCTGTGGAACACGTCGCGGTGATGAAGATCGATCTACAGATAGACGTCCCTGTGCTTCACTGTCCAATCTGCTTCGGCAAGCTCAAGCCGCCGGTGTTCCAGGTGCGCGCGTGTTCTTCCTTTGCTTCGCCGCCGGTCCGGTTCGACTCCATTACAGCCTGCAATGCAGCCGCCGGTGTGCTGATTTGATCTCTTGGATGCGCCGGCGCGCAGTGCATGCGCGGGCACGCGGCCTGCCACGGCTGCCTCGCGGGGGGTTGCGGGGTGTGCGACGGCGCCGCCTTCGACGTCCCCAACACGGCCATGGACGGCGTGGTCTCGTCGGTGAGGGCCATCTGCGACTACGACGGCTGTGGGCGCTTCATCACCTACCACGAGGCGGACGACCACAAGGACGCGTGCCCGCACGCCCCCTGCTCGTGCACGGAGCCTGGCTGCACCTTCAAGGCCCCGCCGCGGGCGCTCGTCGAGCACCTCGTCGCCGCCCACGCCATGCGGGAGCATAAGCTTTGCTACGGCAAGACCAGCGAGATCGAGGTGCCAGTGCCGGAGCCCGCACGCAGTCTGCTAACTGGCGCCGAGGAAGACGACGACGTGTTTCTCCTGACCGTGGGTGCGCTTGGCGAGGTCACCTTCGTGTCGGCGGTCTGCATCCGTGCGGCGGCGTGCCCTTGGCCTCGTTACACCGTCAGGTTGTGGGTGAACGGGCCGTTGCCGGCGGAGGCGAACCGCAGGACGGACACCGTGCTGGCAGACATCGAGGCGACGAGCAGCACCAAGCCGGGAGCCGTAGTCTTGGGAGATCTGACATCCTACTTGACGGTGCCGCCGCGGTACCTCGTCGGGGCTGGGCCGGCCAAGGTGCTGTCTCTCAACGTTCGCGTCGGGAAGACCACTTTCTGATATCTGTTGATGTCCTCACTAATCATTAGTAGTAATAGTCTAAGATGCTATACAGTACCTTAGTTTAGCTTGGTGTATCTCCCATTGTAGACATCGAGCTGATGAAGTTTGGTTGCACAACGCAACAAAAGATTAGTACTCCGACATCCACTGCGGCGGGATGTCTGCGCCGCTCCTACAAGGGCGAGCTGGTACGTCTTCATCGTCGTGGATGTACACTACAGCCATGTGCAGCCGGACGGAGGTCCCGGGCCGCACCGCGCGCTCTGGTTGATTAGGTTCCGTGTGAACACGTCCACAAGCAGCCGCAAGACTGGCCTCCGTGCACAAGCTCTCGATTCTCTCCTCCTTCAGCTGGCAACCAATCCGTGCGGTTGGAAAAATAAAATAACAACGACCTCGAAAAAAAAAGGAAGGAAGGAAAAAATAAAATAACAACGACCTCGAAAAGACCGTCAGTGGCCCTGCCCCGTACCACTCCTAATTATGTAGGAAATCAAATAGTACAAACAAGAGCACAAATACCTACTTGATCATCGGTACTCGTACGAGAGATCCACAACCTACTGGACCAGCGGCCGATCCATCGCAAATAATGTACTCACACTCTCCCACGGCTTCCCCTCGTCCCCTCTTCTTCTTCAAAAAATAATGTAACATTAGGACGAGGTCCTGCAGAAGAAGCAAATCATCTTAGAGCATGTCTAACATTGCGATCATAGGCAATGTTCAAGCCTCTGAAGTTCCCAAATGTGATCAACCATCAACGAGTCCATCGCCACCGGCGCCACCACTCGCCGGAGACTCACCTTGAGCACGAGCTTGACGCGCAGCCTTCTTCCTCGCAATGATGTCCGCCTTGGTCTCGTTCCACCACGCCAGCTGATCCTCGTCCATGCCGTCGGTGCGCATAATCATGATATCCCTCTCTCGGCCAAGAGCTCCTTCATGGCCTTGGCTTCTTTGAGTGCGATCATCTTCATGTCAAGCTCGGCCTTCAACTTGGCATCTTCCCGCCTTGCTTGCACCTTGGCAAGCTTCACCTCCTTCTTCTTGTCGGTGATGAGGAGCTTGGTCTCCAACGTCTTCATCCTCAATGCCTCCTTGGACTTCATGAGTTGATCCAACTTCTCCCGGAAGCTAGCTGCTTCGAGTTCTACCTTGACCCTCTCCTTGGTCAGAGTCTACGATGGACAGTCGGGATTCTCAATGCCATGGATTGGTGACATGACGCCGTTAATAGGGCAAGTTCCTAATTATTAGGTACGTATAATTAGGAAGGAAAATCCAGTTAACCACGGTTTACATGGACCTCATGTTCTTCAGGATCCTCCCTCAAGATATGTCTCCACCATCATATCCTCTCATAATCCTTTCCTTTGATTTCCCGGTTTGCATGGGCATCCATATTTTTCAGCATCCTCAAAATATGCATGCACCATCCCAATCCTTTCCTCTTGATGGTTCTCTCCCGCCTCTCCTTTTTCTTGCTTGTTGGGAGTCTACAATGGACGGCCAAGATGCCTACTGCCACGGATTGTTGACGTGGAGGCGTAAATGGGGCAAGTCCTATTCATTAAATATGTAAATCAGTCAACACCGTTAACTGTGGTATGCATGGACCTCCTATTCTTTAGGATCCTCCTCCTCAAGATATCGTCTCCTCCATCCTATCCTCTCCCAATCCTTTCCTTTGATTTCTCGATCATTGCTATATTTATGCTTGGAACCAATTTTGTCTCCATCAACCATAACTCTTCCCAATCTTTTCCTTAAGTTACTCGGTTGTTGATAGATTTATGCTACGAATTGGTTTTGACCATCGCCGAGAACGTTTACTAGCCTGTACGGGTGTTAACAATACTCGTCTGTCAATTTTGATACTCGATTGTTTCAGCCGACACAAGATCCAAAATATTCATGAACGTAAACGAGGTTTTGTTTCTGCCGAGAGAAGATCCAAAATGTCTTTCAATTTTTATACTCCAGTTCAGTGGTTTTGTTTTTCTCTAGTTCATATTCATGAACGTACACAAATGGATACTACTCGTATTTGGATTGAATTCGTTCCCTGGATGGCGACGTGGGCGCGTAGGTACAAAAGAGCTGGCTGGACGCGCTCATCTCCATCAAAGGCAGGCTCCTGCTGCACGAATGGAGACGGGCGTGCAAGTTGATCGAGATCGATCGGAATCTCGTCCCAGTCTCGCTGATTTGTTATTGAGTTGCCTTTTGACTGTCGTGGGACTGATTGCCATATTAGCGAATTTACCCACAAATCACGGGCCTACTCGTGTGGAGAGCAGGCGCGCGTATGTGCCGCTATTAGTTTTGACATGACACATACTGATTTTCTCGATATTTCGGGTAAAACAGCAGATAATACTAGATACCGAAACATGTCAAGTCATCTAGTACATATAGAGCTAAACTTCCCAAACTCACAGCTTTAGCTCACCACATGCAACTCATCAACAAAAAATCCAAAAAAGTGCAAAAGAAACCATTATAATAATTAATTACAACAAGCTGTGTCCGTTCCAATCTTCAGACCACTCAAACACTACAAGGTTCCATCCTCCCAAACAGTATGTACAACACACAGGTGGCCGCCGCCCGTCGCAGGTTGCAGCGCGGCCAGAACCATGCCAAGGTCGACCTCCTCCTTGGCTTGGCGCAGGATACTCCCCTCCCCTTCCCTGCCGCGACAACGCACACAAGCACGAGTAAGGGGGGCTGCACATCACAAACGGCAATCAATCAACCAAGTCTATCCGTCTGTGGCAAGGGCACTACTACTGAACAAGTATTTACATGGCAAAACAAACAAATTGGCGTCAGGCCATTCTGATGTGCAGCAAGGACACTACTACGGATGTATCTACAACTAAAATGTGTCTATATGCATACATATCTACACATAATGGAGTCACTTATTATGGGACGGAGTTGGTCCTAAAAAATACAATAACATGGCATTTTTTGAAAATGGCGTACAGCAGATACAATAAATGGCAGTGAACCAAGTCTGCCAACTTGGAACACGAATAACACTGACAAATAACAGCCATGATACTGCTTGGACAACTCCAGGCTAGCAAATTCCATGTAGAGATACTACATGATCAACTACACAAAGAAATCACACGCAGGAACCAGAAACTTCCCTGAACACACAAGGAGTCGAAGACGAATGCCACCGCTGCCGTTGTTTAGGCCTCCCAGTTATCCTTAAAAAACAAGAGCAAAGCATGGTCAGGTCACCAAGTCAAGCACTGACATTTAAAAATAACTCAAACCAACAGCAACTATTGTTATCAGATTGATAGAAGCAAAGTGAGAGAATGACTTATGCAACTTGAATAAAAGCCATTTTCACAAAACCAAACAGCAGTGTTCTTTAAATACCCAGCAGGAGCATATATTGGCTAATAAACACACTTGTATTCTTCGTTCTTTTACTCATGATCCAGCAAGCAAAAATACTTGAACAAAAACTTGCATTCCAATATGTATGTACTACTTGAACCAAAAGAGAGATCAACAAGTCCTACAAAGCACAAGATGGTTACAACGCCTCTTGCCATTACCAAATCCAAGCAACAACTCTTCTTATCAGATTGATAGCAACTAGCAAGTGAGGAAATGAAACCTCCAGCCTAAATAAAACCCAGTTGAATACACCCACAACAACCATAATACTGCTTCGAAAATGATGTACGCACAAAACTAGGACCACTCAAACACTACAAGAATCCATACCTCCCAAACAGTATGTATGACACACGGGCAGCCGCCGCCACCACCGTAGCAGCGCCTCCTGGCCATGCCAAGGTCCCCAGGCACACACCAAAGCAAGCAGCCGGCCAGTGACATCCTCCTCGGTGCAGGACCCTCCCTTCCCCAGCTGCGACACCACACAACACCTCCAGGCAGAACAACCTGCACGACACAAACAGCAATGAATCAACCAACTCTGTACATCCATCTGCAGCAAGGACACTAGTCACACTACTACTGAACAAGTATTTATATGGTGAAAACCAACAAATTGGCAGCAGCTCATTCTTCTTCTACAGGCTGGCCATTTTTGTAAACAGCAAAACAAAGATTAAATATACGTCAAGGAGGCTTTAACTCCCAACTTAGTTGGATACAACACTTCTTATCAGATTGTTTGGTACTATAAAATTAAACCTCCCAACTTGGATAAAACTCTTAACATGAATGCACCGTAACAGCCTTGATATACTACACAGAAGAAATGATGTGGACACAACAATGGAAAACTTCAGGACAGCAACAGGCTTAACAAATACACAAGACTTAACAAATCAGAGAGGAACCAATATATATGCATGTAAATGTTTGAACCAAAACAAAGACCAGCCAGTCCTAATCCATACTCCCTCCGTCCCAAAATAACTGACTCGGCTATTTCTTAATATGTCTAGATGAATTCGTATCTAGATAAAACCGAGTCACTTATTTTGGCACAGATGGAGTGCTATAAATACAATAACACATCATCTTTTCAAAATGGCGTAGAGCAGATAGAACTAATAACAATCAGCCCCATTGGCTAATATACAAACCTGTATTCTTCATTCTTTTACTCATGATCCCAATATGTATGTACTACTTGAACCAAAAGAGAGGAACCAATATATATGTATGTAAATGCTTGAACCTAAACAGACCAACCAGTCCTAAACATCATTCTCCCTCCATCCCAAAATAGGTGACTCAACTTTTTCTAGATAAAACTGAGTCGGTTATTTTGGGATGGAGGGAGTACTAGAAATACAATAACACGGCATCTTTTGAAAATAGCGCAGATCAGATAGAACAAACAGCGACCAGCCCCATTTGAAACAAATGGCAGTGAACTGTCCACTTGCAACATGGATAACACTGACAAATAACAACCATGATACTGACGAATAGCAAAGTGGCGAAATGAAACCTACAAGACAGTCTGGGCAGTCTTCCTTCATAAGGATCGATCGATCAGGCTTGAACCAGACAAAGATCTCTAGTTCTTAACATCACACAATAATAATGCGCTAGAACACAACTTCTCATTACCATGAATGGTAGGTATTCCGCTCGCCGACGGCCCGAGCAAAGTACAGCCACAAAACGAAGAATCTCTCCCACAGTTGCCGCCGTAATTTTTCATCCCAGCAGCAACGTTGGAGTCAAATTGGCCAGATCCACCAGCCATCTGGACCCCTGCTTGCCAGCTCCAGCTCCACTTCCCACCTGCTGCCATGCGAAGGTTGATAAAAATATCCATCAAAATCAAAACTCAAGGGGACAAGCAACAGGGCATGAAAGTTACTTGCAGATTTCATCATATATGCAAACTCACGTATCAATCCACAGGCATAGTACATTTCAAGGCCTTACAGATATTATAAGAGAGGAAAAGTCTTGTTTATACCACCAAACACAGTAAAAAAAACATCTAAACCATATTCAGTTTGGAGACGCACGGACAGAATCGGTTGGCTATTCTGTAGCTCCAACAATAGTTTTACGATGAGCAAGGGTTGGCTATTAATCACCTGCTTGGCACATAAAAAGTAGCTAGTAACAGAGAGAATATGATAGCCAAGAAAGCTCGAAGCTTTTTTCCAGAAATATGTAAGGAACGAAATCAAGGTTGGGTCCTATATATAGTACAACCAACTAAGTATTAATTACTCAAATCCTTGGTAACCTACAGACTCAAGGGTACTAATTAACCCAAGGCCAGCCAGTACTCATCCAAAGGCAACCATTAGCAAATTTTGATAGGAAAAAACATTGAAAATATAAAACTCAGACCCTCTTTGTAAGGTAAGCATCATAATTACTCAAAAGGCAACGTATTTAGGTTTGTGGTTTAGCTTTCATGTTTCAATCCAGCTAAACCCAAGTTGGATCCAAGATGCTAACCAGAAAACCAATTACATCCAACCATCAAGCCACATCAGCCCATAGGCCCAGCAAAAGCCACTCAGCATACCAAAAGACGCCCAACATCTTACAATATAGCTATCAAGGAGTAGAAGGCAGCAAGAAAGGATGGTTATCACTTATCGACGACAAAGACACTCAGCATACAAAAAGACACCCAACAACTTACAATATAGATATCAAGGAAGTGGAAGACAGCAAGAAAGATGTGTTGTTGACACCTAGTAACTGCTACCCTCCCCAAAATGAAGAAAAGAACAAGATATTAAACTAGCAAGACTTTACCACCACAACCAAACCTCTAATGCACACATAGACTACCTAGCACCCTTGCTGGAAACATCGGAAGTGGATATGTAAGAGAATCAGCAATATGAGAAGATCAGGTTATAAACTGGAAGATACATGCATCTTAAAATGGTAACAATATGATCATCGAAATTCAACTGGACAATTTTGAATCGAAGAGAAAGCGCAAATATAAAATCGAAGACAATTTTGAACTTGCAATCATCTTATTGCTTAACTGTCATAACATATCACACTCTTAGGAATTAAAACAAACATGTATGGCATGCAAGCAACCGTCACTAGTAGTCAACTGATAAGAATACAGAAGTCCCCTCGCTAGCATCCACTCAAATATTTGGCAAGCACAAAATAATGGCAGTGCATAGTGGCAGCTTAAATCCTTAACTAGGTTCAAAAGTGAGGGCACATTTTAGATAGACCAAACAAATTTAGAGAAACTTGAGACGTGATTCAAGGAGCTGGAACCATGCTCTACTGTACACAAACTTCTGCAGAACGAAATATACATGGAATGGAACTTGCAACACTAGCCCACTTGCCAAGTACCTTGAAATGAACACCTAAGTACTAATGGTTGATATATCAGTACCTAGGGTTATGCCGGATGCGTGAGACATGGATCCCTTCTAAATGCGAGAACGTCTGGGTCACGCCAGATAAGGCAGACATGGATCTGAATGCGAGAAGGGTCAGGTCATGCCAGATCCAGCGGCGATCGCTCCCTCCTTGCCAGCTACAGCTCCACTTCACTACTACCCTGCAAAGGTTAAGATAGTTAAGGAACAGAGAGGTATACTGTTTGCAACACATGTACAAATATACTACCCTCAAGATGAATAGAGTGAAGGCAAATAATAACAGTAACAGGAAGGCGAATTCTGGATAAGATGAATAAAGAATGTAAGTGTATTTTGAAAAGAATGCTCTCTTATTTTAAACCTCAAGAATCAGCAACAAGAAAAGATCAGGTTATAAAGTGCAAGATCAGCACATGTGTCTTAAATGCTAACAATATGAACATCAAAACTTAACTGGACAATTTTGAATCGAAGAGAAAGCGCAAATATAAAATTGAAGTCAATTTTAAACCTCCCATCAACTTATTGCTTAACAGTCATAACAGATCACTCTTAGGAATTAAAACAAACATGTATGGCATGCAAGCAAAATTCAACTGATAAGATGTGAGAAGTGCCCTCAGTGGCATCCTCTCAAACATTTGGCAAGCACAAAATGATGGCAGTGAGTAGTGGCAATTTAAATCCTTGACTAGATTGAAAAGTGAGGGTGCATTTTAGATAGACCGAAAAGCTTTAGAGAAGCATGGCATGGGATGCAAGGAACTGGAACCATGCTTTACTTAACACAAACTTCTGCAGAACGAAATATACATGGAATGGAACTTGTACCACTAGCACACTTGCTGAGTATCTTGCAAAATGAACACCTAAGTACTAATGGCTGATATATCAGTACCTAGAGTTATGCCGGATCCGGGAGACATGGATCCCTAGCTTCTGAATGCGAGAACGGGCAGGTCACGATTGATCCAACAGATCCTTTCTGAATGCAAGAACGGTTGGGCCACGCCAGTTCCAGCAGCCATGGCTCCCTCCTGGCCAGCTACAGCTCCACTTCTCCGTTACTGCCTTGCAAAGGATAAGATAGATAAGGAATAGCGAAGCATACTGTTTGAAACACATGTACAAATATATCACCTCGAGATAAAAAGAGTGAAGGCAAACAATAACAGTAACAGGAAGAATACTGGGTAAGATGAATAAAGAATGGAAGCGTAATTTGAAAAGAATGCTCTATTATTTTTCAGCAATAACCATAAAAAATTATTACAATGTCCTATACAAATTTCTTCTCTTTTTGTCCTATATGTCACAACCGGTGAAGTACATAAGATTTCTCAATGTCCAGTGACCAGTACACTACCTCAAGATAGATCGATGGCATTTTAGTGCTGATGGGAGAGCAATACCACATCAGGTCTAAAATAGTATACTTATAGCTGCTGTAATTCCATGGAATAACATACAAGTATATTGCTAAATAGCAGATGGAAAACTGAATCCTAATTGCTACACATTCAGCTTTGAGACACCATCAGAGTTAAGAACCTACAAGGTGCCAATTCAGTAAGAACACAAGCAGCTGAACAAGTATAATTTAATTTTAGCGAAAATGCCAGGCAACTTTACCTCCTAACTGCTGTCTACAAGCAACATGTGCTAAACTAGCATACCCACCAGATTGGAAGGAAACTGGGTTCTAGCTGCTACATTCAGAGAAAACAACGGCAGGAACTTTTCACCTTGCCAACGTGCATTATGTTCTGCATCTACTGACATCTACGTGTCAGCAGCTACCTTCTAACAGAACAACAGAATTGACACGCGCGCCATGAGGATACAGACGGAAATCAAGCTGTCATTTTCCAGGGAGATCGAAAGACATGAAATTTCTGCTCCGATCTTGCAGTCTAGATGTAAAACAGAGAGGGGGATGTGGTACTCACATCCTCGACGGTCGGCAGCAGCAGCAGCTGCTCGTATTTATGGTTGTTGGCAGCAGATCGGGATCGTGGGCGGTGAAGACGACGCCGGAGGCAGCACCTCGGGGAGGGGATCGACCAGCAGCTCGTACTCCGCGCCTCCCCGCCGACATTCTGCACCGCGGCAAGCTTCCCCGCCCGCGCCCCTACCGCAGTCCGCGGCGGTCGCTGAGATTGACCGTCGCCCCGCCTTGGTGGTCCTCGCCGGCGACCAGGACCGCGCGCGGAGCTCATGTGCCTCTCCTGCTTTTGGCTCGCTCGGCGCCTGCCTTCAGCCCGCACGCCGTGGCTCGGCCTTTCACAGGCACGCCCGCACGCTGTGGTGCCGGCGCGGATGCTCTCGTGGCCTCCCTCGCCTGTGGGGTGCTACACCAGGTCAGCAGGGTGCTACCTCCGGACGGCGGCGCTGCTGGTCCGGTCACCGCGAACGGCGAGGTTGGGGAGTTGACGGCGCTGGAAGGGGGAATCGCGTGAGGGGAATCGAGTTGGGTTAACCCTAACTGGCGACATTCCCGGGTGGGCTGGCTTCGGCCAAATAACCAACTGTGTTTTGGCCCAGTTTACTTAGCAGCCACTTTTACAATTATTTCAACAATCTAGCCAATATAAACTTTCCCGCCCAAAATGCACCAAAACCCTAGGAACGCCCCATAAAGCTTCTAGATATGTATCCTTAACCATTTCACGCCCTTTGAGCATCAAATCATAACAAAAGAATATCAAACCTCAAGTCTGAGACCAAAAATCTTGCTACTTAGAACCTAAGAGCATCTCCAACATGCGCGCTAAATCGGCCATGCGCTATATTAACCGCCAATATGCAGTGTCGGAGGCAAAAAAAAAAAAAAAAACGTTCCTCCAGTAGGGAAAAAAAACGTTCCTAGCGGTGTCGCCGCCGCCCGTGCCCTCTTTATCCCGCCGAGCCCGACGTTGCACACAAGAGCCGCCGCCCCGTAGGCCGCAGGCCAAGAGGAAGGTGCCCGCGACCAAGCGCCCGTCGCCCGTGGAGGGTGCCGACAAGTCGCCGCCGAAAAAGGGGGAAGGCGTCCGCTACTCGGCACGTGCAACAGCCTCCGTCACCGGCTCCATCAAGCAATCATCTGCCGACCCTTCCGACGCGCGCATGGTGTTCGATGAAGTACTGGAGAGGTAAACAACATTTCTTTTTATCGATTTCTTAGTTAAGATGCATACATTGCCGGAGATCCATGAATTTTATTGCAATGTAGTGTTGATGACGCGTCTTTCATGGACGCAATGAATGCTAGATCTTCGTTCGCGAATGACGAAATTGTTGAAGAGGAGGAATATGACGATGTCGATGAGGAAGGAGAGGGGTTGAGAAACTACCCCATAGCGAAGGACAAGTTGCTTTGCAATACACGGTTGACAATTGGAATGGATCCAACAACCGGCTCCGATCAAACTAGAGAGACCTATTGGATGAGGATGAAGGACTACTTCGATGCCAACAACACAAGTGGGAATGAGCGCAGCGTGCTTTCTCTTCGGTCTCGTTGGTCGGACATCAATACCGATTGCCCAAAGTGGGCGGGCGTGCAAGCCAATGTTGATATCATTAACCCAAGTGGCACAAATGATATCGATAGGGTAAGCAATTCTACTACTTTGTTGATCGTCTCTACGCACGATTGTTATTCTATATGGCTCATCTATTCTCTTTTGTTTGCTTTGTAGAACTCCATGGCTCAAGGATTGTTTAGAGATGTGGGAAAAAAGAACAAGAAAGGCAACAAGATTCTTGGCAAGCCATTCATGTTGCATCATTGCTATGGAGTGCTAGGGAACGAAAAAAAGTGGAAGACCCGTGGAAAATTGGATGCGGCAACCATGGCCGCAATGCAATCGGTGATGCAACAATCATCGATGATGATGACTCAAGTGAGGAAGGCAAGAATAGAAGCTCCACTCCTCACTCGGTTACCAATGCAAGGAGTAATGTGCTTGGTAGGAAGGCCGCCAAAGATATGAAGGGAAAGAAGGCCGGAGATGATGATATAGCGATTGCTATGGATAGGATTGCAAATGCAAGATTGCAAGAAAATGAATATAAGAAGGTGGCAAGAAACTAGGAGAAAGAGGGTATGGAGGCTATGGACGCTCGGAGAGCCGCTTTGGAGGAGAGGCTTGCCGCCAACAAGGAGAGAAAGTTGGCATTAGACAAGAAGGAGCTCGCCAATGAGGAGCACCTACGCCTAGTGGAGGAAGAGAGGAAGCTCTTCTTGATGGACACTTCCAACTTGGATGAAAGACAAAAGGAGTACATCAATCTTGCTCGCGACAAAGTGTTGGCCAAAAAAGAATATAATGTTGGCACCCAACATGAACACACCCACATCCGGCATGTTTGGAGGAGGCATGGCCATGTTTGGAGGAGGCATGGCCGGCATGGGACGCATGGGAGGCATGGCTGATATGGGAGGACCAAGCTTTGGAGGAGTCTTCGGAGGGACCATGGGAGCACCGGTGAGTGGTGTCTATGGAGCCATGATAGCACCACCGGGAGAATTTGTGGCCTCTATGGATCCTTCTCTTCCTCCTTCAAGCCAAGGTGTCGATGAAGAAGAAGCAAAAGATGATGACTTCGAAAATGCGGAAGTGTGATGATTCTCTCTTGCATTTGTGATATGCAAATTGTGTGTTGCACTTTGTGTCCATTTGAACTATAATATTGTGTGTGTGTGTCGAACTATGTGATGATATTTGAACTATGGTAGATCATTTGGTTGATGATTTTATTTAAGTATTTGATCTTGTTGAATGCATAGTAGTGTGCGAATGTTGTTTTGTGCCGGCGATGCGCGCTGTATTTTGGAGTGCCCAGTGGAGGAGCATTTTTTGCGCTCGCACTCGCGTTGTAATTTAGCGCCTCCGGTGGAGGAAAAAAGTGCGCACAACGCGGTATACTTTTCCACCGCGGGCGCATCGACGTTTACAGCACCGAAATAGGGCGCGCCTGTTGGAGATGCTCTAAATAAAGTTAAATGAGTACGTGTAGTCTTAGATGTGAATCTCGACTTTTCTTTTCCCCTCCCTTCTAGAGAGCTTTTGAGAGTCCACCCTCGGTGCCTCCTATTTCTCCCTCCTATGGCGGCGCGTCCGGCATGAGCGAGTATGGGCGAGGTAGCCAAGTTCCCTCCTTGTATAGTAGGTTTAGAAGTAGGTCTCCATGTAGGTTTTCCTAGTGGATTTTGGCATCATGTCGGTCGGGATCAACCGCTAGAACACGCAGGTTGCATCTGGCGGCGGTGTTCATCCTCACCATGGTTCTTTGGAGGTCGAAGCCGGAGTTTTGGGATGGACAAAATCCATTCTTCTTGTCGTTGTAGTGGTGGTGGAAGTGAGGTGGGGTGAGAAGTTTCTTGGCAAAATTGAAGGAGATGAGGCGAGGCTTCGTGTTCCTAGTCAACAACATCCACGCTCAAGGAGGATTTTTTGCCTGGTGTTTTCGAGATTGCTCTAGGGAGAGCGCATCAGCAACATTGTTTCATCAGAAGCTACACCGCCCATGGCGTTGCTTGAAGGATGACCTTATCCAGATGCTACGCCACCCTCTTCTCTGGCCATTTGGCGGTCTTCCAGCCATTGTTGGTTCTTCTTGTCGAATGGCGACCTTTCTATTTCATCTCGGCCAGTGATATATGTGGTTTTCCTATTTCTTTATGGTTTAGTAAGCCATAATAACAATACCATCTAAAAAAATATACCAAGTTGTTACAAAACTAGTTAACTTTTTTTTAAAAAAAAGTGGGAGTTTCCCGCTCTAAGTATATACTTTTTTGCTAGGCGGTCCAATTTGTGAAGTAGGTGCCACTTAAAACTTGTATATTGAAAGTTCCTAGTTACTGACAAGCTTCCATACCCATATTTGGACCACATGCAATAGGTTAGGGTTTGTGACGGTTTTGGCATGATTTCATGTGTTCCTATGATCGTGGCTCCTAGAAAGGAAATACTTTGATAAAAATAAGTGGTGGTTTATGTGTATTTTCTCTTGATTAGTGACATAATAGGGCACATAAACAATAGTGACTCACAACTAGCCAAGTTATAAAATTAGTTCAGATACTTCAAAGTGGGAGCTTTCTACTCTTAAGCATATAAAGTTTATGGAGGGTAGTCCAATTTGTGAAGGACGTGCCATTTGAAAACCTTATACACCCATGTTAAGAATAAGTAGTTTTAATGGTTTCTTACTATTTTGCGTGATTTTATGTGTTCCCATATTTTGCAGCCTATGGAATGGAAATACAACAACTTTTCATGCTACTGATTTTATGTGACTTGCCTCTTTATTATTGATAGAATAGAGAATAAAAGGAACCAACTAAATAAGTCCAAATTATTCGAAGTGCGTTGTATTATGGGCTACATAAAAATGACAAACTCTCAGGGTGAAATAGGTTGTATTATGGGCTACACACAAAAATGACAAATTTTGACAAATGTTGGTGGTTTCAAAATCTGCACTGTTTGCGGATCCATAATTTTAAAAATTTTGCACAGCCGAAAATACGGAGTCTTTCCTATTTCTTTTTGCACAGTGGTAGAGTACATACCTCTTGGATTTTTTTCAGAATTTATTGAAATTTTGAAATGCTAATTTTAAATTTTAGGAAAAAACAGGCTCCATGTAGCCCGAGAGCTCCAAAATGCCTAACGCCTTTTGTTTTTCATGTTTAGCGTGCATGTTGAATCATGAGTACGGAAAACATAGTCTCCCGATCACGTTGGGCATCCGTTCAATTCTATGTAGTACTAGCTTCAATTTGAGAAACTTTTAATTTTAATGATACAAATGAATGTTCAAAGTCTGGACTGTATCACCCAAGTGGCCAAGTGCCACTTCTGATATGCAATTGCCATGTGATGAAATTAAGTACTAGCGAAGGAAAGCCAAGAAAGTTGCTCACAAATTAGCTAGATTTTATTTTTATGCATAAAAAATATCTTATAATTGGGCTGATGAACCCCTAGTTTTATTCTTGGAAAACTTATAAATGATGTAACAATTGGTAGCAATTAATAAAATCCCAATGCCAGCTTTGCTCCCCTCTTGTCAAAGCACAGTCCCGAATCCATGTACTACCAAACGTTTACTCCTTCCATCCATAAATAAGTGAACGTTTAGCCCCAAAAATTGTCCACATAAGTGTGCATTTCTATCTTTCAAATGCACTTTAATCTAGGAAATTGTTTCTCTCTCGGTGTACGGAAAGCAAGTGTAATAATATCTAGCACATGGTCTTTTTATTTTCTACTCGCACTTGGCTCATTAGAGATGGGGTGATTAAAATGAGAGAGATGGTGGATAGCACCGTTTCCACTACTACTTTGATATCGGTTTATTAGTGTATTACACAATTCAGGAGAAAACTTTGACCATTAGTTTGGTAGAGAAAATGTAAGATATAATCCACAAAAATTATATCATTGGGTTCATATTCAAAAGTAGTTTTCAACAGTATAATATGTGGTATATGTCTTATATTTTATTGAACAAATTAATCGGTATGTAGTGAGTCCAAAAGTGCTCTTATGAAACCTAGACATTCGCTCATTTGTGTATGGAGGGAGTATCTAGAGATGAAAATCTGATTGATCGAGCTTGTTGACCAGTATATTCAGGTTTGGAAGAGAGGCAAATCCCGTAGACCAAGGAAAAAAATTAATTGTTCCTATAGAAAATATGGTGAGGCATCAGTAGAATTTAAATCATGCCTAAAATCAAGATGATTTACTCGGTACTAGTTTGTTTTTCTACGCAATTAAGTGTGAGAGTTAATAAGAAAGAGCGGAATCGAAGAATTTATTCCTGGGCGGGATTATAGGAGACCACACGGGTGGTTGTTTATTGGCCAGTCCCCAATCAACTGTCTGGTTGTAGGAAAGTAATCAAGGAAATAACTAGGGTGCTGATATTTAGGAAACAAAACTTTCTTCCAACACTGCAAGCCAAAAATAAGTGAAAAACAGAGGATACGTGGAATCACAAATTAATTGTATCATGATGTCTACTCAGCGCCATTTCCAATTCCACTCCACCACCAAGCTCCTCTAGAAGTCTAGATGGCACAACACATGATGTGATAGTACATTGGATATATAGTTTTATCATACACTGTGTTTCGCAAAAAAAACATCATACATGAAACAATAGAAAGTATATTTCCTCGAACATAAAATATTAATTAGTTTATTCTCGAACAACGTCATTGTCATTTTTCTTCACCTCCTCACCATAGGATGTTGGCACTTATAGCTGCCAATTCTTCATCACCGCTAAGATTCACTGGCTGACGCCATGGTCGATTGACTCGATTCCCCTCCAATACCCAACTTCTCTAGACTAGTCAATATCACTTAGGATGTTTGCATTATTTTTTATTTTAATACAAAAAAATTATATGGTAGGTTTTATCCTTAACCACATCTATTCTTACTCAAGGTGGAACTAGAAAATATTAATTAAATTGCTATCTCAATGTGTATTGTCTAGTCGACACTGACACCGATTCCACTCGACCCACCACCGCATTGTGTAATGTCTAGTCTAGGCCGACACCGATTCCACTCGACCCACCACCGAGCTCCACTAGACAACACAACCATTGAAAAAGGGTTAACCTTGTCAATGCCCATGATGATGGAATTGGTTTTCTAGGAAGGAGAACGCTGGCGAAACAACAGATTGGTCAGCCAAACAAGGCAGCCAACGAAAAGTATGATCAAAGGTTATTGCCAAGAATGTATTATCCAGATTTAGGGTTATAGGGTGTTGTCTCTCCTTAAATATCTCCTCCCGGGGGCTCCTCCCAACCCTTATATAGTGGTCTAGGTCTCAGAGGCCACCTCGAGGTCGAGTTACATTAAAATTAGGTTCACCTGATATGAGCTTAGCTTTCCTAATATAATATCTCCGGCTTCATGTGAGGATCTTCATGGGGTTCTCTATCCCCCCGTGGGCTTTGTACTAGGGACGCCAATGCTAAGGACCCGATATGGCATACCCATGTTACCCGTTGTGATAGCACCTTGGGGTTCTTTCAGACATGAATCAATAAGGACTATATTTTTCTAAACATAAAATATCAATTTTAAATAGAATATATCATTCATATAATTATTTATATAACAACCTATCCTATATAATTATTTATATAACAACCTATCCTATCCTAATATCAATTTTAAATAGAATATATCATACATAATATATGTAAGAGATGAGCTATCAGGGATAGCTAGATGGCACTCGGACATGAATGAAATCCACCACGGTCGATTCCAACCTATCCTCTCAAGAAAATTGAAACACCCATGTCCTTTCCAGTGCCGAAAAATCACCCTAGACTTAGTCTCAGATTGCGTTCGTCTTTGTTTATTGCCCGAACAAGTAGGTGTGAGTCTAATTCAATTTAAACACGAGAAATGCACCATTACTGAACTATCTAAAGTGGTCAACTAGATGCCTTTGCTTTCGCTTGGAAGGCATCTTCATCTTCTAGCTGAGAAGTCCATGACGACCCTGAGTCACATCACACCACACCAAATGATGGGCCCGACACCATCTCCTCCCGCAGAACCCCCTCAACGGAATTCGCCTCCTATCCAAGGTTTAAAATAGCGTGCTAAATGAAATAGCGTCGGTCTCCTTCAAACGCTATGGACGCTATATCGTGCTAATTGCGTGCTACATTTCAAATAGCGTTTCAAAAAAAATATTAAATATAGTCTAGAAATAAGGATTTCGCTAAAAATGTTACATATTTAGTCCAAAAATAACTGAATCATACATACATAACCATATGCAAGAAATAGATCTCCAATTTTTCAGAAGGCTAACATCAGTATTCCATAAGGCAACAACATATGATAAATTATTTATTAAGAATCATCAACATTAACGCTATTAAGTTCTAATCTAGAAGAGGAATCAACATATTGCAGTTCATTTCCACCGAAAAATGAAAGCAACTTAGCTTGAAAAAATAGCGCGCTAACGCTATGAAGTTTTAGCACGATATATCATGCTATTTCACAAATAGCGCCATAGGGAGAAAAATTACTAAAATTTAGCGTAGACCCTCCAAATATGCTATTGCGTGGTATTAGCGGAGAAATAGCGCGCTATTTTAAACCTTGCTCCTATCACACCTCTTGATCTCCTTTGGCGCCACCTCCGCCAAGGGCAGATCCCGGCCAGCTCCGTCGAGTCCTCGCGCTGCTGAACACCGCCCCGACACCACATCCTTGCCCTCCACCGATGCCATGCCGCGAAACTGTCAATCTGACGCTCCCCGTCGAACCCTAGCCGCGATGTACCCCGTCTTGTTCGCCGAGAAGCTACATCATATTACTATACTAAAACGTGAACCAACTCCATTTTTCTCCTAATTTTGAATTTTTCTCCAGATTAACCGTTGTGTGACACGTACCCTTTTACTGGTTTGCTTTTCATCGCCACTTTCATGTGTGCAATTTAGGTGCTCTGTGCTATTTTCCAGAGCTGATGTGTTGTCCACACCATCAATGCGTTTTCTCTCCTGGGATCCCTGTGGGTGGATGTAGTCATCTATGGTGGGTCCATGTTCTTAATTACTGCACCACCGCTTTGACCACCGCTCTGCCCATGAAGAAAAATCTTGCCCCCACTAGACCCTCCTCTGCTTTCTCTTCTTCACCACACGTCCCAACCCACCTTACGGGCCCGTATCACCGGCGGCACCGCTTGCTGCCACATCAGAGGGGATGTCGTGCCGTAGCGACGTCCACCGGCGCGGCTCATCTTCATGGCCGTCGCGAGGCTGGTGGCCGCTCCACTCCCTCTCGCAGCCTCCCGCGCCCGTGCCTCGCCGGCGGGGCTCACCTTCGGCCCGTCCCGACGGCAGGGCCGACGCCGCGGAGGTGGACGAGGCGAAAGATTGGACGGTGGCGGCGGGGAAGGGGTGACGGAGGGCAAGGCGAGCTGTTGCGCCGCGGGAGGCTCCGCCACGCCGCTGCCGACAAGCGCGACGAGGCCCGTCGCAGGGAGGGCCGCGCCAGGCAGGCGTCGACTCCGTCGCCTCGCCGCCAGCGAGCATGGGCCGTGAGGAAGAGGCGCGCCACGGGGAGGACTCCGCCACGCCACCGTCTTTTCTCGGTCTCTTTTCTCTTCTTCGCGCGGAACTTTGCGTGGGGCTGCGCCTGCGCGTGGTGGTCGTCGGATTCATGGTGGTGGAGGGGCTACTGATGGGCGGGGAGCCGGGGACGTGGCGGAGAGTCCGTGGAGGCCGCTCAATCTCAAAGCTGGTAGTCGGGGCGTCCTCTCTGCCGCGACCGCGTTGCTCGAGGCCGCACTGAGCTGCTCCTCCAACCCGAGTCCACCCCGTCTTCGTCCCGCGCGGACGGAGGCGCACTTCCCGGAGCTCCGGCCACTGCCGTACCCGGTGGCCGCTCCCCTGCGAACCCAGCGGCGATGGGGGTGCGCGTCCGCGTCCACCTGGGCGCCGGCACCGCGGGAGGAGAACATGACGGCGGCGGTCAAGGCGGAGTGGTGCAGCGCGCCCTCGTGCGCCTCGCCGCTGGCGTACTCGGAGAGCGCGGCGTCCTGCCCCGCGTGCGCCCGACAGCGTGCCGCGCCTCCACGGTACTGTGCTTCGTCCCATGCTATTTCCTTGCCACGGTTTTAATTTCTCCTTAAAATATTGTGAGAAGAAGACATAATGAAATTACATTTGGTAACAGTTAAGGTTTTTAGAATAAGAATCTGAAGATGGATTGCACGCTTCTAAAGAATTTATCTCGGAATTCCTATGGATGGAAGGTCAAGGTCCGGTTTGCTAGGATCTGAGAGCTCAGAAATACAGATCAGGGGATTCTCTTCTCACTTGATTATGTCGTCGCTGACCAGCAGGTTAGATCTATTTGCACTGCTTTCCTATCTACGAGATTGTTTAGATCTAATGTATCAGTCAATGTGTTCGTGTGCCCGCTCTCGCATCATGTCCCTTTCTTTGTAGTGCCTCAGGCTATGTGTGCCTATCTTCCGTTTTTCTTTTCTCATTTTCTTATTCATATGTTTGGTGCGCGCGACTAATATGGCCTGTTACAAGTCAAATTGATAAATAGGTAAACTTTGTTTATTGTTGTCATCTCTCTCATTGTTGCTCGGCTTAGTGATTCTCTCGATTTGCCACTATATTGCTCTACTTTATTATTACAGAATTTATTTTCCTCTTTGTTTTTGCAATGCTTTACAGAGGAAGGTTTAGTTTTTAAAGATCAGTTAAAGGAAGGGTCTGTTTACATCATGGAGAAATTTGATCTATATGGTCCTAGAAAGAGCTACAGGTCGGTTCCTTTGAGGACCTGTTTTACTCTAAGAACTGTCCTGACACCGCCGGAAAATTTTCCTATGTTTGCCTATACTGTTCTGCTGTTTAGCATGCTGTCAGATTGCATTGATCAAAATACACTCCTATCTGGTAAGAATATGGGTGATCCGAACATTGATTTATTCCTCTATTCTCTATTTTTTTTGGGCAGAAGTAGTTTTGTGCTGTGTTCATTTAGCTATTCTGTGTATATTTACAGATGTTGTTGGATTGGTTAACAAAGTGACGGATGTCTTTCCTCCCTCTGGTAATGCTAAAAGTCAGAAGCGGCAAAAACATATCACAGATGACAGGTGCTATTCACTGCTATTCTTTATTTTTATTTATTTATCTGGGCAGCCATTTACTACTTCTAATTATTTTCTACTTCATATTGGTGTTATTTTATGAAGCAAGCACGCCATTGTTACTTTGTGGAGGGGAGCAGGCTGATTTATCTGATGCTGATGGATTAATGGAGGCATCAAATGAAGAACCAGGTATTGTCTTATTTGTCAGTATGACTGTCAGTATTCAGGTGGTACACTCTCACCTCTACTTTTCGTGCTATCTTCGGCTAATATTTTTTCCTTCTTTCCTTGTTCCTGCTAACTGTGACCTCTAATAATGCGCTACAGGTTTGTTGGCTTTCAAAAGTACATCTGTTACAAGATGGTATGTGAATATGCCGATTCCAGAGAATGCCGCTGTCCGAGATAGGTCTGCTCTCTAGGAAACTAGCTCCTGTCGCATGTTGAGGTAGCTACTCTTTTGAATAACATGTCTGTTCTGCATATGCCATAGGTCCAAGCATCTGCCGTGGCTTATCGAGTTACACAGTGGAAACCAAGGTCGCACTGAGCCGAAAGTATCGACTATCGCAGAGATTGCGACCTTTGAGTCTAATTATATTATGGTATTATCAACGCCTTACACTCAGTCCTTCTCCCTTGCATTCTCTCCTTAAATCAGTTGGTAACTGTATTTAGGGCAAACGTTACAAGCTATCCATTAGAATTAGTGAGGTTCTCGCAGACAAAGCCTGGTATTACATAAGCTGCACAGAATGTTGTTTCTGGCTATGGCTACTATACCTGAAAATTTGTGATGTCTTATGTCCTGTGTGCCCGCATAATAGATCACGTTATGGGTTACCTGAGGATTAGTTCATCTTTGCATGATTAATCATCTATCGAAGATGGATCCATAATTATTTGATGCGTTGTAACTTTTCATTGTCTGTACTTTTTGTCGAAATCATATATGGATTCATTATGTTAATGTTAGATGACTCTCTTTGAAGGTGTGTTATTGTCAAATGCGTTCCAATCAGTGTGTTGTGGCTCTCAGGGTTTCCAGGCAGCACGCCATTGTTACTTTGTGGAGGGGAGCAGGCTGATTTATCTGATGCTGATGGATTAATGGAGGCATCAAATGAAGAACCAGGTATTGTCTTATTTGTCAGTATGACTGTCAGTATTCAGGTGGTACACTCTCACCTCTACTTTTCGTGCTATCTTCGGCTAATATTTTTTCCTTCTTTCCTTGTTCCTGCTAACCGTGACCTCTAATAATGCGCTACAGGTTTGTTGGCTTTCAAAAGTACATCTGTTACAAGATGGTATGTGAATATGCCGATTCCAGAGAATGCCGCTGTCCGAGATAGGTCTGCTCTCTAGGAAACTAGCTCCTGTCGCATGTTGAGGTAGCTACTCTTTTGAATAACATGTCTGTTCTGCATATGCCATAGGTCCAAGCATCTGCCGTGGCTTATCGAGTTACACAGTGGAAACCAAGGTCGCACTGAGCCGAAAGTATCGACTATCGCAGAGATTGCGACCTTTGAGTCTAATTATATTATGGTATTATCAACGCCTTACACTCAGTCCTTCTCCCTTGCATTCTCTCCTTAAATCAGTTGGTAACTGTATTTAGGGCAAACGTTACAAGCTATCCATTAGAATTAGTGAGGTTCTCATGAGACAAAGCCTGGTATTACATAAGCTGCCTACGAATGTTGTTTCTGGCTATGGCTACTATACCTGAAAATTTGTGATGTCTTATGTCCTGTGTGCCCGCATAATAGATCACGTTATGGGTTACCTGAGGATTAGTTCATCTTTGCATGATTAATCATCTATCGAAGATGGATCCATAATTATTTGATGCGTTGTAACTTTTCATTGTCTGTACTTTTTGTCGAAATCATATATGGATTCATTATGTTAATGTTAGATGACTCTCTTTGAAGGTGTGTTATTGTCAAATGCGTTCCAATCAGTGTGTTGTGGCTCTCAGGGTTTCCAGGCAGCACGCCATTGTTACTTTGTGGAGGGGAGCAGGCTGATTTATCTGATGCTGATGGATTAATGGAGGCATCAAATGAAGAACCAGGTATTGTCTTATTTGTCAGTATGATTTGTCGTATTCAGGTGGTACACTCTCACCTCTACTTTTCGTGCTATCTTCGGCTAATATTTTTTCCTTCTTTCCTTGTTCCTGCTAACCGTGACCTCTAATAATGCGCTACAGGTTTGTTGGCTTTCAAAAGTACATCTGTTACAAGATGGTATGTGAATATGCCGATTCCAGAGAATGCCGCTGTCCGAGATAGGTCTGCTCTCTAGGAAACTAGCTCCTGTCGCATGTTGAGGTAGCTACTCTTTTGAATAACATGTCTGTTCTGCATATGCCATAGGTCCAAGCATCTGCCGTGGCTTATCGAGTTACACAGTGGAAACCAAGGTCGCACTGAGCCGAAAGTATCGACTATCGCAGAGATTGCGACCTTTGAGTCTAATTATATTATGGTATTATCAACGCCTTACACTCAGTCCTTCTCCCTTGCATTCTCTCCTTAAATCAGTTGGTAACTGTATTTAGGGCAAACGTTACAAGCTATCCATTAGAATTAGTGAGGTTCTCGCAGACAAAGCCTGGTATTACATAAGCTGCACAGAATGTTGTTTCTGGCTATGGCTACTATACCTGAAAATTTGTGATGTCTTATGTCCTGTGTGCCCGCATAATAGATCACGTTATGGGTTACCTGAGGATTAGTTCATCTTTGCATGATTAATCATCTATCGAAGATGGATCCATAATTATTTGATGCGTTGTAACTTTTCATTGTCTGTACTTTTTGTCGAAATCATATATGGATTCATTATGTTAATGTTAGATGACTCTCTTTGAAGGTGTGGTATTGTCAAATGCGTTCCAATCAGTGTGTTGTGGCTCTCAGGGTTTCCAGGCACCGGTGAAATGAGAGTAAAAGAACGTAAGCGGATTAAATTTATTTGTTGCCTGAGCTTTTCATCTGGAAGAGAGGAATCACGTGAACCAACTGAATTTAACATCCATAATACTTGAATGCTATTTTATACAGATCCTGCTATAAGAGAAGTGACCCTAATCAGATCATATTCACAGATGTTGCCATGTAACATGAGCATATCCGAGGAAGCGAATTAGCAGATCTTTCTCTTCAAATGTATGCAATCAGCCAGTTGTTTGATTTGCCAAGAAACCATTATCATATCATATTCAGATGCTTTAATCACCTCTACACGTATGCAGTAAGCGAATAAGCACATCAATTCATACAGATACTTGGTCCATATTTTGGGTCTTTGGTTACTCCATGACCCTCTGCAATGTATACATACACCTGGTACTAAACATTCTATGGGTTTATTAGCTGGTTCCCTCTTCTCAGATATATAATTACTGCCCATCATGTTTATTACTCCCCAGCATGGTTCATTCAGGCAGTAATTTTGATATGCTCTGCTCAGAAACTGTATCAGGTTTGGAACCTTTGATATGAGCCTTTTCAGGTAAAGAAAGATGACAATAAGATCCTATATGACAGATGAAGGGTGTGAAATCCCTGCTGTGTAGACAAAAGCTAAGTTTTATGTTGGCGTGACTGCCACTGTCCCTTACTCCTGTTCTATCCCGTGTGGAGTCCTACTTATGTACCGAATAGAGAAGCATTTAGGTTTGTAGTCTACTCATTTTTGCCAACATAAGATTATATTTTTGTTGGTTCCTGATTGTTTTCTTTGTCTGGAAAACAAGGTATATATACCTCTTCCGCTTTCTTTTTGCCTCCCTTTTAGATTTATACACACTCTCTTATATTACTTATAAATTTGATCAGTATGTTATTTGCCTCTGTTTTTTGCGCCCATACCATCACAGGCGGTGTTTCCGCTACTGTAATATACAGTTACATATACATTGCTGAATGTTTAGTTGATGTTCTTTGGTCTGGTTGGCGATTAAAGAAGCCGCTTGCTCTATATGATATTGAGCATGGCTTCGTTATTTTGTTTCAAACCTTATGAGCGAGTTGATATTTACCTTTTGTGCTCCCATCAGTTTAGGAATTAGTCATTCTCTTCCGTTCATTAGAATACAAGAATAGTACTCCTTACTGTTCTCCTTGTTCTGAAATTAGCAGGAACATATATGCATGTTGTATTATCTCCTAATGCTATGTTTAATCAAATTGATCTTCTTTGCAAGGTGAACTATTGCCTAATATTGACAATCTACTATTCAATTTCTTTTGTGGGGTGTTGCTTCTTCACCAACTTGGCAGTAATTGTTTTCCATTTTACATGTAGGTATGCATCGACAAGAAAGAGATGCTGCATTTTATTATATATTTTTTGCTAGCTTGACCATACCAGTGCATCTCAGGAAAGGGAATCAAAAATATGGCACTATGTGTGTGGTGCCAACTTTAGTGACACCACTCTGAAGAGGCCCTTACTCTTCGTTATATGTAGAAATTGAAGTTGGCTTTTCGAGAAAGGCTTATTTCAGTTCAATGATTCAGGGATTCTGGTACATGTTAATAGAGAATCTTATGAAGGTTCATGTATGCTGTAAGTGCTTAGGCAATTTGTTATTTTCTTTTACCACATAGACAGTATTTCAACATTTCATACATCTCCCTGCGGCTCTCTATCTTGGAGCTTTTATAGTGTCCGATGAATATTTGTAAGCTGCTCCTCTCTAAATGCTTACAGGTGATCTTAAAATTCTTCACATAATCGGACAAAAAAAAGCATGTTCCACAGAAGTGGAAGAAGCAATTCTTATTTGGGTTGATGTCTAAAATGTTACATCTCACTCAAATATGTCGTGTTCTGATCACTTCTGACTTGTGTCACTTGCAATTTTATATGCGCCTGAAAAAATACTGTATACCATTAGCTTACTTGGTGCTTCTATTGTTTTCTGACTAATACATTTTGTGTAGGGATAGATAAGATAGTTTAAGTTCATGTCATCAATAGTCATGTTTTGCATTGATCTTATTTGATCTCAAGCACCTCTCCAGTTTAAAAACTAAGAGAGATTATTTCAATAGTTATAAGTTTTTTTCTGACTGGACAGTGCATTATTATGTTTACTGTCAGCCCAGTTAGTTAATTCATGTGCATATGATTTTCAAGTTCATATCAACATGGAACCTAAGGTTCAGTTTTGTACATCTTCAGAATTAGCCGCCCTGCCAATTGTTGGTACTACCAATTGTTTGGCGGCGGCCGCCCTAGACATTCCCACGAATCGGCCAGAAAATACAGTTCAACCGAGCCAAAACTTTGGGTTGAACCAGATAACAACTAGATTTCATAGGCGTGCCAAATTTTTTTTTGGTAAGGCCAGCTTTGGCTCAAATCCAATCAGACCCATAATTTCCAAGTTGTCTAGAGGCTCTTTGTGCGAGGTTCTGCCTTTTTGTCCGGCCGCGTACATTGCACGCGACCCACTTTGCCCGACAGCGTCACCTGGATCAAGCTCGAGAAGAGCATCATTGCTAAGTCCATGCCGCCCACAATCCAGCCACGACCGCTGACATCGCATCTTCCTCGGCAACGGAGTGGGTGCCAAAGGAAGCCTATTCGCTTTACACAGTCAACATCGAGATTGTAGACATATCATCCGATGGAGAAGACGAGAGTGGCTAAAATAGAGTTCGAGCATGGAGTTAGAACATTTTATACCATGTACTATTGTAGTGGGAGAAGTTCACCGTCTTTCTCTATGCTCTTCCACTATCAGTGTATCCCATTACTTGATTCCAAGGTTAAGTTTTTATGCACATAACACTTCAGTATGCGAACGCACTATTTAAACAAGAAAATATTCATCAATTCAAGTGTGGCCTTAAATTATTATTACCACCGTATTACACAGTCGGCGCGGCGGCCATATTTATCAATTCAAGTGTGGCCTTAAAATTATTATTACCACTGTGTTGGCGCGGCGGCCATATTTATCAATTCAAGTGTGGTCTTAAAATTATTATTACCACTGTGTTGGCGCGGCGTGCCGCCGCGCCCTTCCATGCTAGTGAATATAAAGCTAGATCGAGGTGGGGCAATTAAAAATGAGAGAGATGGTGGATAACACCTTTTCCAATACAACCTCCATATCGGTTTATTAGGGTATTACATATTTGAGAAAAACTTCGATGGTTAATTTGGTCCAAAAAAATGTAAGATATAGTCCAAAAACACATAACATTGGATTCATATTCAGAAAAAAGTTCCAACGATATAATTTATGTGGTATATGTTTTATATTTTATTGACCAAATTAATCGGTACGGATGAAAAATGCTCAATTAACCGGTCTTGGGAAACTATACATTGGCTCATGGGTAGAGGGAGGGAGTACAATATGCAGATGAAAATCTGAGGGATCGACCTTGTTGACCAATAAATTCAGCTTAGGAAAGTCGAGAGCCAAATCCCATAGACGAAGAAGAAAATTAATTGTTGCTATAGAAAATTTGGTAAGGCATCAATATAATTTAAACTGTGTCTATAATTAAGATGATTTGCACGGAAGATTGTTTTTCTGCCCAGTCAATTGTGAGAGTTAATAGGAAAGAGCAATCGAGGAATCAACTGCCTAGTTTGTAGGAAAGTAATCAAGGAAATATGTAGGTTCGAGATATTTAGGAAACAAAACGTTCTTCCACCATGTCTCCTCCCGCAGAAGATTTCCAGAAGCAGTTCAAAGAAAGAAAGAAAACACTCAACGGGGAATTGATTTCGGGGCAGACTCAAATGAAACATCACTCAACGCCTCTCCCGATCTTCTCTGCCGCCGCCTCCGCCACGACGGCCAGATCCCGGCCAGCTCTGGCGACTCCTCGCGCTGCTGAACACCGCCCCGGCACCACATCTTCGTCCTCCACCGATACCATGCCGCGGAACCATCGATCTATCTGATGCTCCCCGTCGAACCCTAACCGCGAGGTATCTTGTGTTGTTGGCGTCGCCGGACCCCTGCAACGCGGCTCCAGGCCCAGCTCTTTCAGCGACGAACCCGTGGCGACGCGGTTGGCTTTCTCGCCGGTGCGCGCGTGCATCGGTTGGTTCGTGCGCCGCGCTCCCCCGAGAACGCCAGACCGCGTCGCGCGCGTGGCCGATGCATTTGGCAGGGTGCTGCACGCCGGCCATCAGGACGGGACGGCGGCGACGCAAGCCATGGAAGGCTTCTGATGCCGCCGTCCTCCACGCGCTGCAAGACCCACGCTCCTCGCTCTGCAAGGAATGCTGCGCGCGCGGCTTCCCCGTGGCCGGCCATGTGAAGCCACCGTTTGTCCGCAGGTGAGAACAGTTCTCGCCCCGCCCTGATTTTCCTTACTGTGTCGATGCAAGTGGAGGTGCTCTGTGTGCAAATCGAGAGAGGAAAGAAGCTAGTATTGTGGTGTCCGGAAAGCTATGACAGATATATGGATTCTCCTTTGAGTTAACTACTAGTACTAGCCTCCACAAATTTGGTGATTGATCAACGCTAAAATCTCTTAAGTAGTAGGCTACAATATACAATCATCAAACATTTCTCCAGTAATCCAGGAGCAAAAACATGCCCATAACTTGCTTCTTACAAGACTCATGAGGCGTATAAATCGAGTGTAAATAAATAAGCAAACAGCTGACTGAATTATCGCGCTAAAGTCCAGACAAATATATAGGAACCTTCTAATCTGTACTCCTGATTCGGTCACTTTTATATAGGGAGTTGATTTGAGATTTCTTGTACCAATCGAAACAGCTGACTAATGTTGCTCTGTGCCACAATTTTTATGCAGTCACCAGGAGATGCCTGAAATTCATGTGTCGCAACAACACATCTCCTTTTCAGTTTGTAGCTTGTACATCTCGGTCATCATTTTGTACAGCGATGCAGCAATTTGACTGTCCAATTCTGAGCTGATTATGGTGTGAGATTAAATGTTTCTTGTTGTAGTCAGTGCGGGTCCTGTGGGTAGCCAAACCAAGTAAAGAGATTTAATCATTTAGTTTAATAATTTTGCAGGAAGAGAACAATTTTGAGAAAGAAATAACAATATACTATTTCATCTTGACATGTAGCTGTACACCCAGATCCTTATTTATTTTGGTTTTGTTTCTTGTGAGCAGAATTACAAATGTAGTTGTTCTACACACTGATCCGCGTGCATCGGTTGGTTCATGAGCTGCGCTCCGTCCAGGTAGCCAAACCGCGTCGCTCGCGTGGCCGATGCTGTTGGGAGGGCGCTGCACGCTGGCCATCAGGACGGGATGGCGGCGGCGAGAACCATGGAGGGTTGCTCATGCCGCCGTTCTCCACGCGCTTCAAGACCCAAGACCCAGGCATCTCCTTTGAGGAGGGGACAGAGGCTTGTCCATCAGCGTTGCCAGCGCGTCTCCCAAGTTGACATGGACTGCTTGGCGGATTTCCTGTAGCCTGCGTCAACGCCTCACCGGCCATGTGAGGCCACCGTCTGTCTGCAGGTGAGACCAATTCTCGCTCTGCTTTGCCTTACTGTTTCAATGCAAGTGGATGTGGTATGTGTGCTAAACGAGAGAGGAAAGAAGCTAGTGTTGTGGTGTCAAGCAAACTAACGCAGTGACGCATATATGTAATCTCCATTGAGTTATGTACTAGTAGTAGCTTCCACAAATTCGCTTCTTACTGGACGTTTGAGGCGTGATATTTGAGGAAATAAGCAAACAACTAGCAGAATCAGCTTTTAGTACCTAAAGTCCAAACAAATAGGAGTCTTCTAATTTGTTCCAGATGCAATTTATTCTCCTAATTCAGTCACATGTATAGATGATGGTGACATGAATATTTCTTCTACCAATTGTAACTGCAAATTAAGCAAACAACTGACTAATATTGCTCTGTTCCACAATATTCATGCAGTCACAGGGAGATTTCTGAAATTCATGTGTCACAAAAAGCACATCTCATTTTCAGTCTGTTGTCTGTATACCTCGATCATCATTTTGTACAGGAATGTAGGAATTTAACGCTGCATTTGTGAGCTGAATATGGTCATAGATTATATTCTTCTAGTTTTAGTTTTTTTTCTTGGGTTCTGTAGGCAGCCAAACCAAGTAAAGAGATAGAATCCTCTATTTAAGTAATTGAGCAGGAAGAGAACGATTTTATGAAATAAAGAACAACAGATTTCATCTTGACATGTAGCTGTACACCCAGATCATTATTTATTTTCTTTTGTTTCTTGTGAGCAGAATTACAATTATAGCAGTTCTGCGCACTGATGCATGCAACAACTCTAATATACAAATGAGCAAATACTACCTGAAACTCTTGAAGACATGCTGGATGGTTAATTCTGCTATAAATCATGAAACATTGTTCTCCTTATTTCGGAAATATGTTGTCATAATGCTAGTTTCTTCCTAATAAATGGTTGGGCTGATATTATGTTTGTTGCTGTGCATATATGCTTGGTATGTATCTATGTATTGCGGTATTGTCTGTTGGGTTACAAAAGTACAAAGTTTTCAGCTATTATTTACCAGACCAAACTCTGAATTGTCTATGAAATGCACTGGAAATTTTAAACCGATTTTTTTATATTGATTCTCTTGCATTCTTTCTTGGGCAGCCATTGGAGTGGACAGTGGAGTGTCTCGGAGGAGGGTGCCTTGCCACATTGGTAGACGGGTACATCTCGCAGGTGATGACCAGGAAGAGGACTTGGTGCATGAACGTGATGAATGGCACACCCTTGCAGGTGATTCCGATACTTAAAACAAACTTGCTGTCAAAATTGTTGACATCTCGATGGTGGATCATTTCATATGTAGACATAATGAACTTATGCATTGAATTACTCATCCTGAATTCCGAATTTATCCTTTTTTTAATCGTGTGTATTGGCAGTGTGTGTTGTACTGTCTGGCACTACTTCTATGTGTTAGTGAGACGTTTTAGTTTTGTAGTCAGAGGTGTTAAAACTTCTGCAGAGATACATGTATGCTAGCAGAGGTTCTCAAGTCATGATTTCTGCTCATTTCTAGTATACATGCATGATGTAAATTCTTTCGAAATAAATATACTAGTGTTCAGTGGTTTTGTATCAGGTAGCGAATTGCTGGCAACATTCGAATTGCCAGAGCATTATATAGGCATGAAAGTACTACCACTACAGTCAAACCTCGTTGGTGTTTTTTTTTTTTTGAGCTGAAAACTGTAGGGGAGGCCCCGACAGTAAATTTTTATTAAAAGAGATAAAATATGTACAGGAGGAAAAAAAGAAAAAGGAGGGAATGTACAAAAGGGCCTAGCCCTGGGCATAACCCAAAGAGAACTACAAAACGTCTAGCCAAGCTAAGAGAGGGGTTTTTTGGTCATCCTTCATTCTGTAAGAGAGAAGGAAGATGTCCCTCTTAAAAGAAAAGGACCAAGCTCTAATAGAAGGTGTTACATTGTCAAAAATAAAAGCGTTCCTTTGTTTCCATAGATTCCAAGTCTATCTACTTATTTTATGCATCTTGCTTTTCTTAGCTTTCCCAGTCTATCTACTTAGTTTATTCTAACTTTTGTTAGAGCTGGTTTTAGTTTTAATTGTTTCCGCTCTTTTGATTGTATTTTGTGTCGTTTTCAACTTCTTATAATACAAGTAACACATTTTGGGGTGTGTTTGAGAAGTTTTTAGCATATGTCGCTTATCCACTGATCAAGTGTTGCATGCATACTTAGTTCCAATTTGGAAGCATTCGGAATATACCATTTTGAGCTATCTAATGATCAAGTGGTCAGGAATGACCTATTAATTAGGTCACAGTTTAAGTGGCAGGGCAAAAGGTGAAAAATGTCACCATGGTGCCTACTTTCCTAATGTTGTTCTGGAATTAGGCTGTTACATGCCTTTGTGTTCGGTAGCTGCATCAGGTTTTTTTTTCTTGTATAGGCCTATAAGTTCTAAGAGGGCTTTTAGGAGTTTGAATTATGGTGTGCCACTAACTCACTCATGAGAACCATTAATTTAAGCATACGAAATAATTATTTGACTGAATTTTTTGGGTGTATTCTTTAAATGATTGCTGTCTAGCATTGTTAAATTGTGTTTATAATAAATCAAGTATTACAGACCGAATCGTTGAATGGTTAATGGGCGCACTATGGTTCATGTTACTTCTTTGTACCCTTAATCTTTCATTCCTTTTCATGTATGTTCCATAGCATACGTTCAGCTATTTGTCAAGATTCAGAACAAAGAACATATTCAGTGATATTAACCTTGTCTGTGAACCAAAGTTCTTGCATGAGCAAAAATGCAGTTTTTTTCTTTCTGAAAACCATGTCTAAATGAGAGAAAGAACGATCTTAATTTTTTTGCCAACCAACTTCATGTCTTTTTTCTGTAATTTGAAGGTTTTTAAACGTTTGTACAAACCATCTTATTATTTAGTCTAGATGGTTTGATTAGGAGTACGCGACAATTTTATGGAGTGCTTTCTTATTTTCCTTGGTTTAGCCTTGAGAGTAAGATGATATTACAGAATTCTTGTACTTTATTCTTATTAACTTGGCGTAGTCAATATTCTCTTTGCTGATTTTGTTACTCCTTATTTTAAGGATAAATGCATGATTCAAATTTCCCTTGTATACATCTTAAGTAATGTCTAGATGAAGTTGAGCTATTTTATGTTCAAGACATGTAGGTTTTGCTATATTTCCATTATATATCTAAATAAGTTTCCATGGCTCTCCAAATTTAAGTTCTTTTCCGTCAAGGCATCAAGATAGCACTTGTCCATGTCTAATAATCATAGCTTTTTCTAGCAATACTACCCTTACTAGTATTTGGCTTTTACATACTAACACAGACTTTTGGCTCATGGATGCCCCACACCCTTATAGATCCACCCCATAAGTTTGCTTTGACATGGAACCAAAATAAGGTAGCGTAAAAGCCACTTTTTAAAATACTACACTATACCAGTACATGTACCTAACCGATACAACGACCCCCCTGCCCTACCGAAATTAAAGCTTGGCCTCTCAATTGTGAGTTTTGGATTCCAACATGTCAGTACAGGAATCTGCAATCGAATAGTAGTAGAAAAGAACCCATCTTCCATTCCCACAAGCTAGCCCTCTGTTTCTTCTACTACCTCAACTACAGTGAACCAAAGCATTCATCTTCTCGCCCTCTGCCCGCCGCAAAAAAGGAAGAGGATACATAAATTTCGATGAGGAGTCAACCAAAAGTTCTTCTACTTCTGTTTGTTCATTCATTATGCCGAGCATCTAAATTCCAAGCATACCAGGTACCTTCCTGATACACATATACCAGATGAACTAATGGATCTACAACAGTGAAGAAGAAACATGAATGATGCATGTGGCCCCGCCATATTTCATGGAGCTCTCGGAGCCTCACATGGCCCATGAGTAACGCCTTGCTGCCGCCCCAAGATGCCCAACTTTAGTGCCATGCCCATCGCGAATCTCATCAGCGATGTTGGCACCACACATGTCACGGCCGGTCGATGAGTTCGAGCAGCAGCATCGTGCCGTGCGTGTTTGTGGAGATGGCAACATCACGTCCCTAGCTCTATGCGTCGCGGCCGACCTCGTCTAAGCCGTCCGGGATTGACTCGAAGAGGAACCCATCGTGGACACCATGCGCGGCTCCTGGCGGTTGTGCTCCGTGTTGACAAAGGTAGTGTGGAGTCGTCGACACGTCTAGGAGCTTGGGGAGGATCTGCAGCGCCATGAAGAAGAGGAAAAGTCCTTCAGCTATAAGAACTGGAGAATGAAGAAGCTAGAACAGTGTCCTGAGAATCTGAGATAGCCAAGCCAAGAGAGGCAGAGAGATGCCTCCCAACGGACATATTTAGTGCCAATGATGCATAGTGCATAGCATTTAATAACCTGCGGTTGTAGTACGTATATATCAGGAAATACAGGGTTGGACGAATCATGATATACCGATTGAATACATGAGAGAGTAGTGGCCCCATGACAGATGGCAGCTATAAGCATCAGTGAGTGGACCACGGGGGTTCCTTTCAATTCTTTACATACTTATCTTAGTACATTGTTGATATGTCTTCCAGGTTATTTGCTAATTTTACACCATGATTCTGCTCTGTTTTTGGAATGACATGGTATTTTATACCCTCCCTGCTAATGTCGGTGTAGCTTGTGCTTAGATATTCAATGTATGTTTTGTGCTATGTCATGGTGCATTTCTTTCCAACTCCATTAAATGATGTGCCCCTTTGTGTGTAATGACGACAATAATTGTTATGTTGCTGATCATTTGTCTAACATTTGTCTCCATTATTACAGTTGGTCAAGGAGATTGTTGATTTTTTCCTAGACTACATCGGGAAGCTTGCAAACAACTACACTGGTCTCCAGGGCTTCCTTGTATTCAATGCCGTTGAAGGTGGAACTGGCTTTGGCTCAAGCCTTGGTTCTCTTGTCCTTGAGCGGCTCTCCGAGGAGTAAATTCCAAGCTTGGGTTCACTTGTGTGTCCTCACTCTCATTGAGCACACTTATGTGGATGTTTTAACAACGAGGCCGATCTATGCCATCTTCTTCTGGTCCCTTGATATTGAGTGCCCAACCTACACCAACCTGAACATTCTTGTGTCTCTTAGGTATAAGGCTGTTTCTTTCTAGTACATGTTTTATGTATGGTGAATGTTGTAGTATCGTGTAATATTTTCTTTCACTCTTATTAACTTGGTTAAACTAATATGCAGGTCATATAATCATTGATTTCTCCTCTAAGGCTTGATGGTATTCTGAGTGTTGATGTCAATGACTTCCAAACCTATCTGGTGCCCTACCAAGGATCCACTTCATGCTTTCCTCCTATGCGCGAAATTTAGGTACCTCCGCTGCTATACTAGATGGAACCAAAGTCTTGATCAAAGGTAATTTTCAGTTATCAATATTATTGGTTTTGAACACTTGTTCTGGTAGACTATTCTGAGTGTTTATTTTTATATTTAGGTGGAGTACAGGTCAGGATTATGCGATACCGTAAAACTACAATTTTCCATTGAGGTAGGTTTAGAACTTTGGTTATGGTTGGTATCTACGCGTCAAGGTTCTACTTTCACATGCTAATTAATTGAACAAAGCAAGTTTTGTCTCATGAGTTTGTCGGAATATTGTAAGGTTATGTGAATTACGATGTCTTATACACCGGGGCTCTTTGTTAGAGACTAATTTTGCAAAGCTAAACTGACATCTGGTGTACTCCCAAGGATCTAGCAGGCTACTGGAGGCAAATGGTTTTGTAAGCACCAACGAATTTTGGGGCAATTTGCTAGACTTCATGCACATAGATGCTTTGCTTTTCATCTCACCAACTCCTATTGGTGTTTAAGATTAAAACTGGGATGGTTCTGTTTTAGTTTCATTTTGGTAGATTTGGCAGGAACCTATGGAAAAGAAGAGAACTTCTTGCTTAGGTTCAGGTGTATGTTGTACAACAAGGTTGTAGGTACCTAGTTTTGATGATCAGCAGTAGTATTAGTTGTACCGTTAAATTCTACAGCTATGCTAGTACCTCCGTTCCAAAATATAAGATGTTATGGCAGGCTAGAAAAATCTTATTTTTTGAAACGGAAGTAGTAGAATTTTGGCTGTTAGTGGTGGGCAGGATATCAGAAGCAAGTGAGATATCTTTAGGTAGCAAGTTATTCGTTTGTTTATAGTCATCTTTTTATTTTATACTGTTATTTGATTTGCCAATAGAATGCATGAGCGTGTTATATTTGTTTTGAACATCTTATATTTCCTACATAAATTTTCTAGTTCTCAACCTTTTGTAATATCTAACATTACTTCGTGCCATTTCAAGGTACTCCAGGCTGCTAGCTTAGAGGTTTTAAATTTTAACCTGCCAATTACACATTTTCATTCTTAGTAGAGTGAACCCTATTTTTTAGTTAGAATGCCTAGATCTGGTATGGAATGATCTTTCTTTTGACAAGTTTGTAGCCATCTGGTATGGCATGATCTGTCTGTGAACTAACATTCTTTACATGAGCAGAAATTCATCATTTTTTTGTGAACCGACTCTGAACCTTTGAGCCTTATCTTTTCGTGTGTGTTTTTGTAGGTCAATGACGTGCCCCTGGAACCGCATCTTGTTGCGATAACGTCGACTGAGAGATGCGAGAGGAGATTGTTGAGAAAACTCTGCTACATGAGGAAGGGTGCTAGGAACGTCACAACTCGCTGTGTGAGCATGGTCCTGGATGCCCAGGCCTCCAAGAGATGTGGGTCGACAGACCTAGTGCCAATTCACATGGCAACTACCGTTGTTGGCGGCTGCCCGCCCCTCCCAAATGAATGCACACTCGGGTTTGTCCATGAGCTTGATCGTCTTCTTTGAGGGTGCCAGAACCTTTAGTTGATGGATTGGGATTGTGTTGTGGACTGATTTGACAAGGGATATGCTGCCAGGCTTTTGCATTAGCTGAGGTTTCTTGGATGGCAGCTGGTTTGCCATTTTATCGATGAGCGGTTGCAGTTGGGAAGCTGTTGGCCTGTGGATAGTTAGGGAAATTTCCTTGAAGGAGAATGACATCTCAACAATGGGGAAACCAAGGTGTCCGATGTCCTGTGCAAATTCCTCGTCATTGCAGTCAATCAGGGTTATAGAGCTTTTGGACAAATTTACATGTAAGCCTGATGCTTGTCTGAGGAGTTTCAGGATCTCCTTTAATGCCTCGACGTCGCCTGTGGCTGGGTGGCAAAGCAGGATCACACCGTCTAAATTTAGTGAGATGGGTGGGATCATGTGCCTCAGGTGGAGTTGCAACATGATGCCACATGATGCCCAGCTCAATTTTGCATCTGACAAGGCTGCCAAGCACATCAACTGCAATGACAAAGAGCTGCGACAACAGGGGGTCTCGTGACGCAATCATCTTAGATGCCAAATCGGTGGCCCGGGCTGTCCATTGAGTACCACCTTTGTGCTTGCCGAGGAGAATAGTATAGCCAGCTAGTTGATGAACTTGTTGCTGAAGCCGTATTGCCGCAGAACCTCAAATAGGAAGGGTCATGACAGCGAGCCAAAGGCACGTGCCAGGTCAAGCTGGAGCAGTATGTGAGGGACCCGAAGTTGGTGCAGTGGGTGTGCTGATTGGATGAAGCTGAAGACGTTCTGCCTATCTTCATCCTGAAACTTTTTTGATCCATTTTGAAAGTTGAAGGATCACTTTGTGCCTATTAGCCTGCAAATATGTAGTTGCAAAATTAAGGTTGCACCTCAATTTCCAGGTCTTTCTCCTCCGAGTGTTACTGTTGCAGCGCACAAAACAAGTTTTTTCATTGAACTTACTATCTTCATAATTTTGCCAAGATCTTTTATTCAGCTTTATAAATACTTGCAATCATAATTATTGACATAAGCTTGCCGTATGGCATCTCATCGTAGAAACTATCTATATGAAAATATTAAATTTGGTTGGAATTTTTTATTGATCAATTTCATTTCCATTCATTGCAGGAAGTTGCAACAGGGAGATTTCAATCTGGTCAAGACCGATCTTTGGAAACCTGATCGAGTTTCGCTTCAGGAACTATGTTTGGCAGTAATATTCGACAGTTAAGTAATCAGAACTTGAGATGGCTACTTACTACTTGAGCACCAGTAACAAAAGAGAGTTGCAAGACATGTACTCAAGAGACCGGGTAGTTTGTCCTATCTGTGGGTTTAGGTAAGTTTCTAGTTCCTCTCCTATTCGTGCTTTGTTTGAAGTATTGTGCCGATTTTTTTGCATGCCATGGTCTTACCTATCGTTCTAAATGGCGTCCGCTGGATTAGTAGGATGTCCAACGAGTAGTGCAACATATGTATTGGAAGTTATGATTTGGTGTTTTGGTGTTTCCAAGTTGAGAATTCTGCTTTGATATTAGTAGTAGGTTATTTTGTTATTCTTTGTCGAACATAAAATTTTCAGATTGGTTAAGCATATCATATGCTGTCTTTTTTCCTGATATTGTATTTTTGTTGCTTTTTATTATGCTTCATGTCTCTCTGCCTTTGACAACAAGGTACAGTTGATCTGAATTATTTATAAAGCAATAATTATTTGGGTGTCATTCTGGTGCTTCAGCCACAATTTGCATATTCTAGCTAAATTAATTGTTCGCGTCATTCATCCAGCCCGTAAGTATTGTTAATGCATATCAAAAAATGCATAGTTGTGTTTCTGGTTGATACATAGTTGTGGGTACAATTTTAATTTAACTTGAGCTGTGAATGTGCATAAGTAGAGTCTGCTATCACCTATTGTTTATAATCTTGAGTTAGGTACTGGGTGTTAGGTATATATAACACAGACGTTGCTTCTTCTTAAAGTGTTGTTTATTGAAATTAGTCGGGTCCCTAAACCAGCATGTCAGCAATCCGCGACATCCTCCATCTTGGCCGTCTCTCCTCTCCGAGCATCTCTTTCTCCATGCCTCGGAACTCATACCCCCTTAGAAAATGAAAAAAAAAGTAGCAGCAACCAGATGGAAACGAAAAACTGGCGCCAAGTTTGAATAAAAAAAACTCGAGTTTGCCCTACCGTCCCCGTCTATAAGTACTGAACGGTTTAATAACATCTCTAACAGAATTGATCAAGCGTGCTCCTGATCAATTGGAATCAAGCAAAGAAGTTATAATAACATGTCCTGTTTGATAGAGTGAAAGCATGTATAATGAACATGGGGGAATAACACAAAAGAAAATTGATCAAGCATTTTTTTATTTGATAAATAATTATGAGATCAAGTGTTTTTACAGGTTTAATAATAGTTTAATTTGGTGCTTGTTTGCTTCCATCGGTCGAGGCGTCGAGCGCATATGGTGTACGTCTGAATATAAACTCCCTAACGCATTGGTTGAAAAGCACATGTACCTCTCCGTTTCGTTTCATTTAACATGGAATAGAAATAAAGCGGCGTTAATCATAGGAAGGAAGGAAGGAAGGAGGCGTTTGAATTACCATGGAATGAAAATTTAAACACTAATCATAGGAAGGAAGCATTTCATTTACTACCATGGAATGGAATTTAAGCGGCACTAATCACGGGAAGGAAGGGCGGAGTGAAGGAAGCAGATTTAGTCTTGAAGGAACAAACACAAACGTAGTAGTAATCCCTAGCAAAATAAAGATTTGATGGGCCAAACAAATTCCTAGCCTGTCGCAACAACGGAGAGGAAGTTAATTAGGCTACATGCATGCAAACTGAGGGCGGCGTGTCCGTGGTTGTAGGAAAAATATTATGTTGATTGACTAGCATAGGCACTCGCGTCATGCAATCCAAATCATTAACTAGGAACGTTACATGCCTCATTTGACGGCTGCTTTGTTCATTGCCATGTCATCAATCTGTGGCCTCCGCATCTTCACGGGCTCACGACCATCCATCATTTTCTAAACACCTCTCATCCCATGCGTCCATCCTCTCATCAAAACTGAAACAGGTGGCAAGAATTGGTTCCGAGATTTGACCGAAACTTTGGCCTCCACCCTGTCTATAAATACAAGAGTTGTGTATCCTATGCGTGCGTCGCGTGTGATTTGGACTTTGACTTTTTCTCGTCCCGTCTCGTTGAGGAGAGGAAATAATACAAAAGAAAATTGATCAAGCATTTTGTTATTTGATAAATAAATACAAGATCAAGTGTTTTTGTTGGTTTAATTAACTCCCTAGCGCATTCGTTGAAAAGCACATTAGGAGTACCATGGAATGGAAATGAAGCGGGAATAATCATAGGATGGAAGAAAGAACTCGGGACTAATCATGGGACGGAATGAAGGAAGCGTTTCATTTACCATGGAATGAAATTGAAGAGGCACTAAGGGCATCTCCAACGCTATGACCCAAACGGACACGTTTTCGCGTTCTATTTTGGTTGTTTGGGTCGGCCTCCAAAGACACGGACAGACGAGGATGTCCGTGGCTTTTTTTATTCCCCAACGCACGGTGAGACCCAAATCACTGTTTCTTCTCCTCTTTGCTCCTAGTACTAGTTGGCAAGTTCTGCATCGGCTAAACGGACGCAGTCCCTGGCGAGCTCGGCGCCAGCGCGCAGCTCGACGCGCACGGTCTGGACGAGCACCACGCCGGCGGCCAGCTCCGCCCAGCCCACGCCCGCGCCGCCCCGGCTCGCCCGCCCCGCCCGCCCCGGCCTGTCCACGCCCGCGCCCCGCCCACGCCCGTGGCCGGCGCGGCGAGCCCCGCCACGCCAGCGCCGCCGCCGCGACCTCCGCCCGCCCACGCCCGCGCCCGCCCCGGCGACCTCCGCCCGCCCACGCCCGCGCCCGTCGCGGCGAGCGCCGTCCCGCCCGTGGCCGGCGCGCCGAGCCGCGCCCACGCCCGCTCCCGTCGGGGCGAGCGCCGCCCCCGCCCGTCGCCGGCGCGGCGCGCCCCGCCCGGGCCCGCCCCGGCGACCTCCGCCCCGCCCACGCCCGCGCCCGCCCCGGCGACCTCCGCCCCGCCCACGCCCGCGCCCGTCGCGGCGAGCACCGTCCCCGCCCGTGGCCGGCGTGGCGAGCCCCGCCCACGCCCGC
Organism: Lolium perenne; assembly: GCF_019359855.2. Lineage (NCBI taxonomy): Eukaryota > Viridiplantae > Streptophyta > Magnoliopsida > Poales > Poaceae > Lolium > Lolium perenne. The sequence continues at coordinate 29,028,933 of NC_067246.2, read as the reverse complement.
GCCCGTCGCGGTGAGCGCCGCCCGCCCGTGGCCGGCGCGGCGAGCCCCGCCCGTGCCCGCCCCGGCGACCTTCGCCCCGCCCGCCCACGCCCGCCCGGCGACCTCCGCCCGCCCCCGCCCCGCCCGTGCGCGCCCGTCGCGGCGAGTGCCGTCCGTGCCCGCCGCGGCCAGCTCCGCCCGCCCCGGCGAGCGCCGCCCCGCCCGTGGCCGACGCGGCGAGCCCCGCCGTGCCCGGCCGTGGCTGTCCACGCGAGCCCAGCCCGTCCCCGTCCGTGCCCGCACTCCGTCGCGGCGAGCTCCGCCCACGGCGGCGTGGCTTGCGCGGCCGGCGTCCGTTCCCGCGCCCGTGCTCGCGGCGAGCTCCGCCCACGCCCATGGCTCACGCGGCCGGCGCCCGTGCCCGCGCCGTCCGTTTGTCGCCGGAGCTTTTTTGGAAGCAGCAACTTCCGGCATGGATGAAAAAAAGTGAGTAGTCGGCGCCGGGTGCGGCCGGCGTGTGCAACGGCGGCAGTTGGTTAGGCCGGTCAAAATCCGGTGGTTATTTCGGCCATCTCCATGGGAGAAAGAAAATAGAGGAGAGAGAAGATGTGGGGTCGGGCGGATATAAACGGATGTCCACAGCCGCACGAAGTCGTCCGGGAGGACGCAAAGCCTCCCAAATTTAAGCCAGCTTTGGGTCGTGCCGACCACACGGACAGTCCGTTTTGCATTTGGGTCTGCGCGTTGGGACGCGTTTTTACCCAAACGGACGCACGCGGTATCCGTTTTACCTTTTGCGTACCCGCGTTGGAGATGCCCTAATCACAGGAAGGAAGGAAATATATTTAATCAGCGTTGAAGAAACAGACCCAGACGTAGTAATCGCTACCAAAACAAAGATTTGATGGGTCAAACACAAATTCCTAGAGAGAAAGTGAATTACTCGGTTTGGGTGTGTCCGTGGTTATAGGGGCTTAGTTATTTGCATTGACTACCATAGCCAGTCCCATGCATGAATCAACTCATTAACTAGGAAAATTACATGCCTCATTTGGTGGTCGTTTTGTTTGCCGCCATGTCTTTCTTGCTAAATATTTGCTAACTATTGGTTGTAGCTTCCTAAAAAAAGTATTGGATGCAGCCAGGGACAAACTGTCTCGGAGTTACTGATATTCAAGTTGAAGTAATCTGATGGGTGGACTCCATTTTGTAAAAGCAACCAATATAAGTATTCCAATGCGTGAGGGAAGGAGTTGAGTTACCCTGATTGATCTACTGGTAGCAACGCAGGCTATTCTATTTTCTTTTACTTGCAAGTCACTGAGTAGATAGGTTTGTATACCAATACTCTACTCATATACCCGTGCACCGACATGAGTGTCTTCTTCCTCCTTTCGATGGCAACCCTGCAAGATCTTTGGTGCTGAAGCCCTAATCTCATTCATACCCATATTGCTATTAGTTGAGCTCGTATATGAATTAAATTTTTTCCATAAAAAGGAGATGCTTGTAAAAATGCTGAAACAATCACGGAATGATTCGCAGGCTGAATTCATATCCTACAAATCCTGAATTTATACCATGAATGCTCTGCTTTACTAGCGTTATTTAGGAAAATTCATTCTAACCATGTCATACAAGGCCATGAAATAAGGATTGGACTGAATCCTGCTATGCGGGATTAGAAGGAAATGTCACGAGATTAGTGGAAGCAGTTTGTGAATTGAAACGTAACACACGCCTAGCGAGAAAAGAATAATCGTGCATGCCTCATTCTTTTTGGGGTGGGGGCGGGGGTTTGTTTGACCAACCATGTTAGTAATCCGCACATTCCTCCATCTGTGCCCTACGTCTCCTCCTTCCACCTCATTTTGGAAGATTAGTGAAGGAAGGAAAGAATGCAGCAGATTTAGCGTTGAAGAAATAAACATATGCATAATAATAGCTACCAAATCAAAGATTTGATCCTAGAGATTGGATCGGCCAAACAAATCCTAGCAGGTCAACCTGAAAAGTTGCAACAATTAGATTCCATGCATGCAAACTGAGGGCCCCTTGTCCATGCATTGTTATAGGCTTTTAATAAAATGGATTGACTAGCATGGGCACTCACGACATGCAACCAAATCACGGCATGCCTCAGTACATGGAGGTTGTTTTGCCTTGTTTGACGTCACATGCATGACCAATCCGTGGCACTCTGTTTCACGGCCGTCCATCTCTTCCAAAATACTCCCCATCTCCTACGTCCATTCTCTCACCAAAATTGAAACCAGAAAAAATTGGCGGCAAAAAGTGGCGCCCAGATTTGAACGAAAATTTCCACCCAACTCTATAAATACAAAGAGGGGTTGTGTCTAACGCGTGCGTCGTGTGTGACGACTTAGACTTTGACTCTTGCTCGGAGAGGAGAGGAGAGGAGAGGAGAGTGCAGACTCCGTCCTTTTCTTTGTCGATCTAGTAGCGGCCGCAAAGAGGGATCCAAAAGGTAATCTCTTGGACACTCCTTTGATGGTTTTCTTCTAATGCTGCACATCTCATTCTAATGTTGCAATATTTTTTGAAGAAAAAGAATCGAGAGATGGGAAAGAAGGGAGGGGAGCGTATCAATTTGGACGACTGCGAGCGCATCGACGTGACGAAGGGAAGGGTTAAGCTGGTTTTATCCACCGGCCTCGACCATGTAGCCGAGGCAAAGCAATGAGCAAACGGGGCGAGGCTGATCCTTGTGATCGGCCCCAAAAATTATGAAGGAGCATTACAGAACCTTCAGTCAACACTTCAATAGATATGGAGGCCGATTCCAGCGATCGGCCAAAATTATACTCACCACATGTTCTGCTTGTGTTCGTCCTTGATCCTATCAGGAGCCGACGTGCGAATTACAGAGCCGATATCTGCCATTCCCTGACAGATTCGGCTCGGGGGGCACCTAAACACGATGAACATGGGAACAGGTGCAGGAGGACATGTGTGCAGCGAAATATTGGGGCCGATAGGAGAAAATCGGCCAGTAAAAATTTTTTTTTTTTTGGACAGCCGATGCAAGGGCCATCGACTCTAGTGGAATTATGTGAGGTTTACCGAATCTCCACCAAATCCAGGCCAACTGTTGTGCCTTCTGCTTCTTCAGCTGCTTCGAGCCAATCCGGGTTCCTGAACCTTCTTGTCGAGGATTTCCAGTCTTTGGTGCTAGTTCAGCCGTGTTGACAGAAGGGGTTGTCGGCTTTCTAAGGAGGAAAGGTGATCGGTTTTGGTATGTCCTCTCTGACATTCTCGCCTCGAGTAAGGCTCGGGGGCAGCAGCCCTGGTGGATACTCTGTTTAAGAGCCGATTGGGGTACCATCGGCTGGTCTTTCGTCGCCACCTTCTTCACAAATGATGAGTATTAAAGAAGACCGTTAGGTCTGGTTGGAAGAATTCAAAGGCTTCCCTGAAGATTCTACATTATCCACCAGATTTCAAAATCATCAGTTGAAGGATGGAAGGGTGATTTTTAAAGGACCGATGCGTTGCTATCGGCTCATTACGCATTGGCAAAGGGGACAAATCGGCAAGATCAGTATAAGAAGAAATCGGCTAAATTAAACTCAAAGGAAATCGGCAAGATCAAATTGGGGAAAGTTCTTCATTGATAGATTTCTTACATAAAGAGCTGATTGCTCTCAAAAGGAAGTACTAGGGGATACATTGCCCCATCTACTACTACTGGTCCTATACTAGAGGTCCTATCTACGGGCCGTCGCTGCCCTCGTCGTCGCCGTCGCCGCTGCCGGCGGCTGCTCCGGCGGGCTCGTCGTCGCTCCAATGGCCGCCGACCGGGCCCTCATTGTCCTCGTCCTCTTCGTCGGCGTCGCCGTCGTCCCTGTCGGTCGCTGAGGTTCCCGGCCAGGGCGGTAACCGCTTGGCCGGCGGCTCGTCGGAGGAGGTGTCGTCCTCCTCCTCCTCCTCTTCTTCCTCCTCCACCTCCTCGGGAGAGGTGAAGTCGCAGGGGAAGCGGTCGTCGTCGCTCTCCTCCTCCGTTTCCCCGCTGGCGAGGAAGCGGAAGTCGCTCTCCCCGTCGGTCAGGGACTTGTCGTCCTCTGACCAGATGGAGAAGTCATGGCTAGACTCCTCCCCGGCCTCAATGGGCGCGGCGGATGTTGGCTGCGTGGACCTCTGCCGGATTCGGTTCCGGCGTCGGCTCGCGGGAGGAAGAGGACCGGGTGGAAAGATCCGATGAGGCAGAGGAGGAAGAAGACATGGTGGCACAGGAGGGCTTTTGGAGTGCTAATGCGAAGAAGATGCGGAAATAAACTGTGCGGAGCGGTTAAATAAAAGGGGATATAGTGGAAATTCAATGCCACAGCAGTTTCCGAGGAAGTGGTGCCTAAAGGGAAAAAAACTGCCAGGTCACGCGGAGAAGTTGAGAAGGCAAGGCATCATGATGACGGATACTGCAACGGTTCTGCCACGACATGACCCGACGAAGGAAAAGCAGAGTGATTTTGGAATTACCAATTCCAAAACCAGGGGGGCATGTGTTATCACCTGCATTTGACCGAGCCGAGAGGTGGGCCGCGCTCAAGATGAACTTGCAGAATCTCCATGGCAGACTTACGTGAATCGGCCTGTTATGCTGAGTTTGGGCTAGTCTGCCTTTGTATCTGTAACATATTAGGATACGTGTCGGTTAGTTGGAATTTTACTCGTGCACGGTTAGGTGCACGTCTAAGTTAGAAAGTCCCCTGGACTATAAATATGTATCTAGGGTTTATGGAATAAACAACAACCAACGTTCAACCAACAAATCAATCTCGGCGCATCGCCAACTCCTTCGTCTCGAGGGTTTCTACGGGTAGCAACATGTCGCCTAGATCGCATCTTGCGATCTAGGCAAAGCACAAGCTCCACGTTGTTCATGCGTTGCTCGTGCGAAGCCTTGTTGATGGCGAGCAACGTAGTTATCATAGATGTGTTAGGGTTAGCATAGTTCTTCGCGTAACATGCTATCGTAGTGCAACCCTTGCATGTCTAGCCGCCCTCACACCTATCTCAGGTGTGGGGGCGGCACCCCGCTTGATCGTTATTTAGTAGATCTGATCCGTTACGATTGCTCCTTGTTCTACAAGGATTAGTTTAATATCTGCAATAGTTAGGCCTTACAAAGGGGTGGAGGATCCAGCGCACGTAGGGTGTCGTTCACGCCCTAAACAGGATGTTCCGGGGATCAACCTTGTGTTGGTTTTTAGGCCTTGTTTAGGATCGGCTTACGATCACCGTGCGTGGCCGCGAGGCCCAACCGTGAGTAGGATGATCCGATTATGCGGTGAAAACCCTAAATCGTCGTAGATCTCATTAGCTTTATCTTGATCAAGCAGGACCACCATATATTCGTGCACCTCGTACGAATCATGGGTGGATCGGCTCCCTGAGCCGATTCACAGATAACCCGAGAGCCGATCGAGGCTCGTATTTAATGTTTACGTGTATGCCATGCGGGAAAATAAGCGAAGCATCTCCATCACCTTCCCGACCAGGTATAGGTCAGTGGCACGCCCTTGCATCAGCATCGGACGTGTGACCGTAAGGCTTTGCGGGCCGTCGCTTGGAGGGGACCTCCAGCCCAAATTTCACTTTAGGTTGTTCCCGGCTCTACGGTGTTGCCCGTCGCTGCCCGCCGGTGGGTTTCTGACGACAACAGCAATACAAGTCATGGTTCTTGACAACTAAAAAATACTGTTTGACATCACCTGAAATGTGGTCAAAATTGGAGTGTGCCACATGTTGGTTGTGATCTGCACCAATTTTGCCCCTTTTATTTCCTTTTACAACAATAGCTTCAACACTTTTTCTCGATGGGTGATTTCTCACATTTGTCACACATTCCTTTGGCCAGACCAATTCATGTCGACATTGTGTCGGCCACCATCGGCCTTACGATTCAGTAGATGGTACAATTGTTTCATGTCGAGCACCAATGTGGTCCGTGCCCCACTACGGTAGCTTTTCAAAAGGGCATCCTTCTTCAATCACGCGCGTCACCATGGTTCACCTCGATGATTACCACCACACCCCATCGAGGGGCTTATCACCGTGTAGGAGGCCATGGAAAAAATAGCTAGGTTTAGGTCTAGATCTAGGGGTTTCCTTGTATTCTGGTAGAATTTAAACTTGGCACGTGGGGAATTAAAGCACTAGGATCTCCGTTATCAATGAGTTGGCGATCCACTTGTGCAGTCCTCACATGCCTATAGTAACCATTGTTCTTGCCTTGGGCATCGTGGTGGTTCATGTTCTCGCTTTACTCCATGACTTCAGCCACATTGTGATTGTAAGTCTGGGGCACACCGTAGAGGTGCTTGTCATCGTGCAGGAGGCTTTGGACGAGATAGTTAGGGTCAGGTCTAGATATACGGCTTCCCTTGTTTTGCAGTGGAATTTAAACTTGGCACATGTAAGATAAAGCTCCAGGTTCTATGTTGTCAATGAGTTGACACCTCCACTTGTGCAGTCGTGACATGCCTATAGTAACCATTGTTCCTACTCCGCACGCTGCGATGGTTTATCTTCTTGGTTTCCCCCACGGCTTTAGCCCAATGGTATTTGTGAGTCCAGGGCACACCGTGGAGGTGCTTCCCGTCGTGTGGGAGGCCTTGGATGAGATAGTTTGGGGTTTCCTTGTTTTGTGGTAGAATTTAAACTTGTCATGTGGGATATTAAAAATCTCAAATCTCCTTTCAATCAGTTCATACCTCCACTTGTGTAGTCGTGGCATGCCTAGGCAGCTCACAAGATCTATACATGAAGCACAACAAGGAGAGGATAACCATCTAGCTATTGCTATGGACCCATGGACCCGTGGAGGACTACTCACGCATCACCTCGGATGAAGACATGGCGATGTAGAGACCTCCGGCGGTGATTTCTGATACGTCTCCAACGTATCCATAATTTCTGATGTTCCATGCTTGTTTTATGACAATACTTACATGTTTTGCTTGCACTTTATGATGATTTTATGCGTTTTCCGGAACTAACCTATTAACAAGATGCCACAGTGCCAGTTCCTATTTTCTGCTGTTTTTGGTTCCAGAAAGGCTGTTCGGGCAATATTCTCAGAATTCGACGAAACGAAGACCCAGCATCTGTAGGATAACGTTGCATAGAAAACAAAAATTTTCCTACCGCGAACACGAAATCCAAGCCAAGATGCAATCTAGAAGACGGTAGCAACGAGGGGATTATCGAGTCTCACCCTTGAAGAGATTCCAAAGCCTACAAGAGGAGGCTCTTGTTGCTGCGGTAGACGTTCACTTGCCGCTTGCAAAAGCGCGTAGAAGATCTTGATCACGATCGGTTCCGGCGCCACGAACGGGCAGCACCTCCGTACTCGGTCACACGTTCGGTTGTTGATGAAGACGACGTCCACCTCCCCGTTCCAGCGGGCAGCGGAAGTAGTAGCTCCTCTTGAATCCGACAGCACGACGGCGTGGTGTCGGTGGCGGTGGAGAAGTCCGGCGGAGCTTCGCTAAGCTACGCGGGAGATATGGAGGAGAGGGGGGCGGCTAGGGTTTGGGAGGGGGTGGCCGGCCACTTCAAGGGGGGCGGCCAGCTTGTGGTCTTGGGGTGGCCGGCCCCCTCCCTTGGCCCCTCATTATATAGGTGGATTTCCAAGAGTTGGTCTCCAAGTCTTCGAATAAGACCCGAACCAAAAACTTCCCATAAGAGGGGGAAACCTAGCCAAACTAGAATCCCACCAAAAGTGGGATTTCCACCTCCCATATGGGGGGTGGCCGGCCCCCTAAGGGGGAGTCCACTTGGGACTCCTCCCCCACTAGGGTTGGCCGGCCATGGAGGTGGAGTCCCATGTGGACTCCACCTTCCTTGGTGGTTTCTTCCGGACTTTTCTAGAACCTTCTAGAACCTTCCATAGAACCTTCCGCGACATTTTAATTCACATAAAATGACATCCTATATATGAATCTTATTCTCCGGACCATTCCGGAACTCCTCGTGATGTCCGGGATCTCATCCGGGACTCCGAACAAATATTCGAACTCCATTCCATATTCAATTTCTACCATTTCAACATCCAACTTTAAGTGTGTCACCCTACGGTTCGTGAACTATGCGGACATGGTTGAGTACTCACTCCGACCAATAACCAATAGCGGGATCTGGAGATCCATAATGGCTCCCACATATTCAACGATGAATTTAGTGATCGAATGAACCATTCACATATAATACCAATTCCCTTTGTCACGCGATATTTTACTTGTCCGAGGTTTGATCTTCGGTATCACTTTATACCTTGTTCAACCTCGTCTCCTGACAAGTACTCTTTACTCGTACCGTGGTATGTGGTCTCTTATGAAATTATTCATATGCTTGCAAGACATTAGACGACATTCCACCGAGAGGGCCCAGAGTATATCTATCCGTCATCGGGATGGACAAATCCCACTGTTGATCCATATGCTTCAACTCATACTTTCCGGATACTTAATCCCACCTTTATAGCCACCCATTTACGCAGTGGTGTTTGGTGTAATCAAAGTACCTTTCCGGTATAAGTGATTTATATGATCTCATGGTCATAAGGACTAGGTAACTATGTATCGAAAGCTTATAGCAAATAACTTAATGACGAGATCTTATGCTACGCTTAATTGGGTGTGTCCATTACATCATTCATATAATGATATAACCTTGTTATTAATAACATCCAATGTTCATGATTATGAAACTAATCATCCATTAATCAACAAGCTAGTTTAAGAGGCATACTAGGGACTTCTTGTTTGTCTACATATCACACATGTACTAATGTTTCGGTTAATACAATTATAGCATGATATATAAACATTTATCATAAACATAAAGATATAAATAATAACCACTTTATTATTGCCTCTAGGGCATATCTCCTTCAGTCTCCCACTTGCACTAGAGTCAATAATCTAGATTACATTGTAATATACCTAACACCCTTGGCATTCTGGTGTTGGTCATGCTTTGCCCTAGGGAGAGCTTTAGTCAACGGATCTGCTACATTCAGATCAGTGTGTACTTTGCAAATCTTTACTTCTCCATCTTCGATGTACTCGCGAATCGAGTGGTAACGCAGCTTGATATGCTTCAGCCTCTTGTGTGACCTTGGTTCTTGTGCATTGGCGATGGCACCCATGTTGTCACAATATATGACTAGTGGGTCCAATGCACTAGGAACCACACCGAGCTCTATAATGAACCTCTTCATCCATACCGCTTCTGATGAAGCCTCTGAAGCCGCTATGTACTCCGATTCTGTTGAGGATTTCGCCACCGTGCACTACTTCGAGCTTGCCCAGCCATCGCAAAGCACCATTCAATATAAACACGTACCCAGATTGTGACTTAGAGTCATCGGATCGTTGTTCCAACTTGCATCGGTGTAACTTGTTACAACGAGCTCTTGGTCACCTCCATAACAAAGAAACATATCCTTAGTTCTTTTCAAGTACTTCAGATATTCTTGACCGCTGTCCAGTGTTCCATTCCCGGATCACTTTGATATCTCGCTAGTCAAACTAACGACATGTGCTATATCCGGTCTTGTACATAGCATGGCATACATGATAGAGCCTATCGCCGAGGCATAGGGATCCGACTCATCCTTTCTCTTTCTTCTGCCGTAGCCGGACCTTGAGTCTTACTCAAGACCTTGCCCTGTAACATAGGTAAGAATCCTTTCTTACTTTCGTCCATTCTAAACTTCTTTAGAATCTTGTCCAGGTATGTACTGTGATAGCCCTATTAGACGCCTTGATCTATCTCTATAAATTTTGATGCCTAATATATATGATGCTTCACCAAGGTCTTTCATTGAAAAACTATTATTCAAATAACCCTTTACATCATTAATAGTTCTATATCATTCCCAATCAATAATATGTCATCTACATATAATATCGTGAATGCTACGGAGCTCCCACTCACTTTCTTGTAAATACAGGCCTCTCCATGACACTGTATAAACCCGAAGTCTTTGATCACCTTATCAAAGCGTCGGTTCCAACTTCTCGATGCTTGCTTCAGTCCATAAATTGAACGCTGAAGTTTGCATACTTTGTCAGCATTTTTAGGATCGACAAAACCTTTGGGTTGTACCATATACAACTCTTCCTCAATGTCTCCATTAAGGAACGTCGTTTTGACATCCATCTGCCAAATCTCATAATCGAAAAATGCAGCTATTGCTAACAAAATCCTCACAGATTTTAGCTTCGCTACAGGTGAGAAAGTCTCATCGTAGTCAACTCCTTGAATTTGTCGGAAACCCTTTGCGACAAGTCGAGCTTTATAGACAGTAATATTACCATCAGCATCTGTTTTTCTCTTGAAGATCCATTTATTCTCAACAGCCTTTCGGCTATCAGGTAAGTCTACCAAAGTCCATACTTTGTTATCATACATGGATCCCATTTCGGATTTCATGGCTTCTTGCCATTTGTTGGAATCTGGGCTCATCATCGCTTCTTCATACGTCACAGGGTCCTCATCATTGTTATCCACAATCATGACATTTAGACAAGGATCATACCAATCAGGAGTGGCACGTTCCCTTGTTGATCTACGAGGTTCAGTAGTTTCCTCGTTCGAAGTTTCATGATCATTATCATTAGCTTCCTCTGTTGTCGGTGTAGGCGGATGCGGTACAACTTCCGGCATCGCGCTACTCGATCAACGAGTATAGATTCATCAATCTCATCGAGTTCTACTTTTCTTCCAGTCACTTCTTTAGTGAGAAATTCTTTCTCAAGAAAGGTTCCGTTCTTAGCAACAAAGATTTTGCCTTCGGATCTGTGATAGAAAGTGTACCCTATAGTTTCCTTAGGGTATCCTATGAAGACGCATTTCTCCGCTTTGGGTTCTAGCTTGTCCGGTTGTAACTTCTTTACATAGGCTTCGCAACCCCAAACTTTCAGGAACGACAGCTTAGGTTTCTTATTAAACCATAATTCATACGGTGTCGTTTCTACGGATTTTGATGGTGCTCTATTTAAAGTGAATGCGGCTGTCTCTAATGCATAACTCCAAAATGATAACGGCAAATCAGTAAGAGACATCATAGAACGAACCATATCTAAGAGAGTTCGATTACGACGTTCGGACACCTTTGTTACGTTGTGGTGTTCCCGGCGGTGTCAATTGTGAAAGTATTCCGCATTTCTTTAAATGCATGCCAAACTCATAACTCAGATATTCACCTCCGCGATCAGATCGTAGAAATTTAATCTTCTTGTTACGTTGATTTTCTACTTCACTTTGGAATTCCTTAAACTTCTCAAAAGTCTCGGATTTATGTTTCATGAAATAGATATACCCATATCTACTCAGATCATCTGTGAAGGTTAGAACATAACGATAACCACCGCGCGATGCTACACTCATTGGTCCGCACACATCGGTATGTATGATTTCCAATAAGTCAGTAGCTCGCTCCATAATACCAGAGAATGGAGTCTTAGTCATTTTTCCCATTAGACATGCTTCGCATCTATCAAGTGACTCAAAGTCAAGTGATTCAAGTAATCCATCGATATGGAGTTTCTTCATGCGTTTCACTCCAATATGACCAAGACGACAGTGCCACATATAAGTAGAATTATCATTCAATTTAATTCGCTTAGCATCAATGTTATGTATATGTGTATCACTACTATCGAGATCTAACAGAAATAAGCCATTCTTTTCAGGTGCTCGACCATAAAAGATATTATTCATAAAAATAGAACAACCATTATTCTCAGACTTGAATGAATAACCGTCTTGCATTAAACAAGATCCAGATATAATGTTCATGCTCAACGCGGGTACAAAATAACAATTATTGAGGCTTAAAACTAATCCCGAAGGTAGATGTAGAGGAAGTGTGCCGACAACGATCACATCGACTTTGGATCCATTTCCAACGCGCATGGTCACTTCATCCTTTAGTAGTCTTCGTTTATTCTTTAGTTCCTGTTTCGAGTTACAAATATGAGCAACCGAACTAGTATCAAATACCCAGGTACTAGTACGAGAACCAGTAAGATAAACATCTATAACATGTATATCAGATATACCTTCTTTCTTCTTCTTGACAAGGCCGCTCTTCAGATCCGCCAAATACTTGGAGCAATTACGCTTCCAGTGTCCCTTCTCCTTGCAGTAATAGCACTCAAGATCGGGCTTAGGGCCGGTCTTAGGTTTCACAGAGGCGTGGCAGCTTTCTTGCCACTCTTCCCGTTCTTGCCTTTAGACTTGCCCTGCTTTCTTGAAGCTGGTGGTCTTGTTGACCATCAACACTTGGTGCTCTTTTTTGATCTCAATCTCGAGATTTTAGCATGGAGAAGAGTTCAGGTAACTCTTTGTTCATGTTCTCGCATATTGTAGTTCATCACAAAGTTCTTGTAACTAGGTGGCAGTGATTGAAGGACACGATTAATCCCCAGTCTATTAGGAATCACTATTCCCAAGTCACTGAGTTTCTTCGCATGCCCGGTCATGGCGAGCGTGTGCTCACTAACGGAGCTGCCTTCTTCCATCATGCAGCTGAAGAAGTGTTTCGATGCTTCATAGCATTCCACGGCCGCATGAGTCTCAAATATAGTCTTCAACTCATTGATCAACTCATGTGGATCGTGGTGCTCAAAACGTTTTTGAAGATCGGCTTCCAGACTGCATAAGATGGCACACTGAACTTGAGAGTACCGAGTTTTCCGAGTTGCGTAAACAGCTTTTACTTCATCGGTTTCAGTTTACGCAGGAGGGTCACCTAGCGGTGCATCAAGCACATATTGCAGATTTCCGCCATTGAGGAAAATCCTCACATGACGGAACCATCGGTGAAGTTGCTACCGTTGCTCTTAAGCTTTTCTTTCTCTAGAACTGGTTAAAATTGATTGAGGACGCCATATCTACAACATATATTTGCAATAGTTTAGACTAAGTTTATGACAAATTGAGTTCAAATTTTAATTCAACTTAATTAAAAACTAGGTGAACTCCCACTCAAAACAATATCCCTCGCATTGTCTTAGTGATCACACGAACCAAATCCACCGCACCTAAGTCCGATCATCACGAGACAAGGTGTGATTTCAATGGCGAACATTCAAAGTGTTCATCATATCAATCATATGATTCATGCTCTACCTTTCGGTATCACGTGTTCCGAGACCATGTCTGTACATGCTAGGCTCGTCAAGGCCACCTTAGTATCCGCATGTGCAAATCGGCTTGCACCCGTTGTATGCACTTGTTGATTCTATCACACCCGATCATCACGAGATGCTTCAAACGACAAGTCTTGGCAACGGTGCTACTAAGGATGAACACTTTATTATCTTGAGATTTTAGTGAGAGGGATCATCTTATAATGCTACCGTCGCGATCTAAGCAAAATAAGATTCATAAAAGGATTAACATCACATGCGCTTCATATGTGATATGATATGGCCCTTTTGTCTTTGCGCCTTTGATCTTCATCTCCAAAGCACGGACATGATCTCCATCATCAACGGGCATGATCTCCATCATCGTCGGCGAAGCACCAAGGTCAATGGCGCCGTCTTCATGATTGTCCTCCATGTAGCAACTATTACAACTACTTTGAAATACTACTCAACATGAAATTTAAAGACAACCATAAGGCTCCTGCCGGTTGCCACAATACAATAATGATCATCTCATACATAGTCATCATCACATTATGGCCATATCACATCACCAAACCCTGCAAAAACAAGTTAGACGTTCTCTAATTTGGTTTGCATATTTTACGTGGTTTAGGGTTTTCGAGTAAGATCCAATCTACCTACGAACATGAACCACAACGGTGATACTAGTGTTGTCAATAGAAGAATAAATTGAATCTTCACTATAGTAGGAGAGACAGACACCCGCAAAGCCACTTATGCAATACAAGTTGCATGTCGAGCGTGGAGCAAATCTCATGAACGCGGTCATGTAAAGTTAGCCCGAGCCGCTTCATCCCACTATGCCACAAAGATGCAAAGTACTCAACTAAAGATAACAAAAGCATCAACGCCCACAAACCATTGTGTTCTACTCGTGCAACCATCTATGCATAGACACGGCTCTGATACCACTGTAGGATAACGTTGCATAGAAAACAAAAAATTTCCTACCGCGAACACGAAATCCAAGCCAAGATGCAATCTAGAAGACGGTAGCAATGAGGGGATTATCGAGTCTCACCCTTGAAGAGATTCCAAAGCCTACAAGAGGAGGCTCTTGTTGCTGCGGTAGACGTTCACTTGCCGCTTGCAAAAGCGCGTAGAAGATCTTGATCACGATCGGTTCCGGCGCCACGAACGGGCAGCACCTCCGTACTCGGTCACACGTTCGGTTGTTGATGAAGACGACGTCCACCTCCCCGTTCCAGCGGGCAGCGGAAGTAGTAGCTCCTCTTGAATCCGACAGCACGACGGCGTGGTGTCGGTGGCGGTGGAGAAGTCCGGCGGAGCTTCGCTAAGCTACGCGGGAGATATGGAGGAGAGGGGGGCGGCTAGGGTTTGGGAGGGGGTGGCCGGCCACTTCAAGGGGGGCGGCCAGCTTGTGGTCTTGGGGTGGCCGGCCCCCTCCCTTGGCCCCTCATTATATAGGTGGATTTCCAAGAGTTGGTCTCCAAGTCTTCGAATAAGACCCGAACCAAAAACTTCTCATAAGAGGGGGAAACCTAGCCAAGCTAGTACTCCCACCAAAAGTGGGATTTCCACCTCCCATATGGGGGGGTGGCCGGCCCCCTAAGGGGGAGTCCACTTGGGACTCCTCCCCCACTAGGGTTGGCCGGCCATGGAGGTGGAGTCCCATGTGGACTCCACCTTCCTTGGTGGTTTCTTCCGGACTTTTCTAGAACCTTCTAGAACCTTCCATAGAACCTTCCGCGACATTTTAATTCACATAAAATGACATCCTATATATGAATCTTATTCTCCGCACCATTCCGAACTCCTCGTGATGTCCGGGATCTCATCCGGGACTCTGAACAAATATTCGAACTCCATTCCATATTCAATTTCTACCATTTCAACATCCAACTTTAAGTGTGTCACCCTACGGTTCGTGAACTATGCGGACATGGTTGAGTACTCACTCCGACCAATAACCAATAGCGGGATCTGGAGATCCATAATGGCTCCCACATATTCAACGATGACTTTAGTGATCGAATGAACCATTCACATATAATACCAATTCCCTTTGTCACGCGATATTTTACTTGTCCGAGGTTTGATCTTCGGTATCACTTTATACCTTGTTCAACCTCGTCTCCTGACAAGTACTCTTTACTCGTACCGTGGTATGTGGTCTCTTATGAACTTATTCATATGCTTGCAAGACATTAGACGACATTCCACCGAGAGGGCCCAGAGTATATCTATCCGTCATCGGGATGGACAAATCCCACTGTTGATCCATATGCTTCAACTCATACTTTCCGGATACTTAATCCCACCTTTATAGCCACCCATTTACGCAGTGGTGTTTGGTGTAATCAAAGTACCTTTCCGGTATAAGTGATTTATATGATCTCATGGTCATAAGGACTAGGTAACTATGTATCGAAAGCTTATAGCAAATAACTTAATGACGAGATCTTATGCTACGCTTAATTGGGTGTGTCCATTACATCATTCATATAATGATATAACCTTGTTATTAATAACATCCAATGTTCATGATTATGAAACTAATCATCCATTAATCAACAAGCTAGTTTAAGAGGCATACTAGGGACTTCTTGTTTGTCTACATATCACACATGTACTAATGTTTCGGTTAATACAATTATAGCATGATATATAAACATTTATCATAAACATAAAGATATAAATAATAACCACTTTATTATTGCCTCTAGGGCATATCTCCTTCAAAGCATCTTATTTTTCCCGGAACCTTCCAGAATGTCAAAGGGGGACTAGAGGGGTGCCCTGGGGGCCCCACACGTGTGGCCGGCACGGCCCAGGAGGGGGGGCGCGCCGCCCTAGTGTGAGGCGGCCCCGTGGCCCCTCCGACTCCGCCTCTTCGCCTATTTAAGCTGTCCCGACCTAAAAACATGATACCTTTTGACGAAACTCCAGAAAGACTCCCGGGGCGCCGCCACCATCGCGACACTCCGTTTCGGGGACAGAAGTCTCTGTTCCGGCACCCTGCCGGGACGGGGAAGTGCCCCCGGAAGCCATCTCCATCGACACCATCGCCTCCATCATGCTCCGTGAGTAGTTCCCCCATGGACTACGGGTTCTAGCAGTAGCTAGTTGGTACTCTCTATCCCATGTACTTCAATACAATGATCTCATGAGCTGCCTTACATGATTGAGATCCATCTGATGTAATCGGTGTTGTGTTTGTTGGGATCCGATGGATGATACATTATGATTAGTCTATCTATAAAGTTTGTGAAGTTATTATTGCTGCAATCTTGTTATGCTTAATGCTTGTCACTAGGGCCCGAGTGGCATGATCTTAGATTTAAGCTCTATAATTATTGCTTAGATTGTATCTACAAGTTGTATGCACATGTCACTGTCCGGAACCAAAGGCCCCGAAGTGACAGAAATCGGGACAACCGGAGGGGATGGCGGTGATGTGAGGATCACATGTTTTCACCAAGTGTTAATGTTTTGCTCCGGTACTCTATTAAAAGGAGTACCTTAATATGCAGTAGATTCCCTTGAGGCCCGGCTGCCACCGGCTGGTAGGACAAAAGATGTTGTGCAAGTTTCTCATTGCGAGCACGTACGACTATATATGGAAAACATGCCTACATGATTAATAAGCTGGATGTTCTAACTTAATGCTTTGAATCCTATCAATTGCCCAACTGTAATTTGTTCACCCAACACTTGTCACTTGTTATTGGAGAGTTACCACTAGTGTAGATAGCTGGGAACCCCGGTCCATCTTTCATCATCATATACTTGTTCTACATGACATTGGAAGTAGTATCAACTATCTTCTGGTGCCATTGCTCTCATATTACTGCTACTCGTCGTGTTACTTTTACTATTGCTCCCATATTACTGCTGCTTTCACATCACCCCTGTTACTAGTGCTTTTCCAGGTGCAGCTGAATTGACAACTCAGTTGTTAAAGCTTATAAGTATTCTTTACCTCCCCTTGTGTCGAATCAATAAATTTGGGTTTTACTTCCCTCGAAGACTGCCGCGATCCCCTATACTTGTGGGTTATCAAGACTGTTTTCTGGCGCCGTTGCCGGGGAGGCATAGCTCTACTCATAAGTTCACCTGGGGAGTACACTCTACCTCTATCTCTGTTCTTATTTTATTTTATTTTGTTTTGCTTAGTTTACTTTTGTCTAGTTTATTTGTGCTTAGTTTATTTCTGTCTTGTTTTATTTTTCTTAGTTTACTTTTGTCTAGTTTCTTTTTGTATTGTTTTACTTTTCTCATATACCCAAAAATCCATAAAAATTTGAAAAACCTAAAAATTAAAAACTGCTGTTATGGGAGAACCCATAACCTACTTGGAGCTTATAGAATATTATAATAATTATAGAGAATCAAGAGCGGGAAAAGTGATGAGTGCTGTGATAGAAAAATTGAATACAATTGCTAAAATCTTGCTTAAACGCCATGATATAAACTGTTGCTCTCAACAGGACACTAAACATCTTAAATTTCAATGTGGCTTTAGTGAGGAATTTTTAATTAAGAACTATAATCGAAATAGCTATATTCATTTTGGGTTTGAAGAGGTAGAACTATTTGTCATATTTATGGGAGCCTCTGAGATAGAATCCTTCATGGTTAAAAATTATGAAACTTGTGTTGTTTGTAAGGACCTTAAAGATTATGTCTCTTCTATCCTTAATTTTTGCAATGAAAGTTACACTGATAATCCTTATATCATTGATTATAAAGAGAGACTCATTAATGCACAAGAATGCACTCACAATTTGGCAGGACCTGTGGAAGAAGAAATTGATGAACCCGAAAGCTCATTGGATGAAAAAGAGGAGGAAATTGATGAACCTGAAAGCTCATTGGATGAAAAAGAAGAGGAGAGTGATGAACAAAAGGAGGAAGAATGGATTAGCTACCCATGCCAACCTTCTAATGAGAGTAACTCTTTATCTCTTACACTATTTGATTGTCCTCCATGCTTACCGAAAGAGGTTGAATGTTATGTTCCTGTGGATTCTCTTGAAATATTCCCTATGAGTAAAACTTGTGAGAATAATTATGCTACTGTTATTTATGATAATCCATGCTACTTTGATAAATCTTATGATAATGCTTTGTTTGTGCCTGATGTCGAAATGCATGGTACTAAAGAATTTTGCGTAGCAAATGTTTATGATAAAGCTCTTGATGATGGTCCTATGTTACTTGATAATATTAATTATACTACTAATGAAAATGGGATTGGAGAGGTCTTGACATTATCTATGAGTCCCATATCTCTTGAGATTGATCAACCATCTTGTTATATTATTGATAGAGGTGTGTTTGAAAGTTTTAATCGCACTATTTTTGAGCTTGATAAAAATTATGTGTTTATGGATCATGAGAAGCATGCTTCATGTGATAGTTATGTTGTTGAGTTTGTTCATGAAGCTACTGAAAATTATTATGAGAGAGGAAAATATGGTTTTAGAAATTTGCATGGTACTAAAACACCTCTCTATATGCTAAAAATTTCGAAGTTACTCTTGTTTTATCTTCTTATGCTTGTCACTTTGTTCTTCATGAATTCATTTGTGTACAAGATTCTTTTTCATAGGAAGCATGTTAGGCTTAAATTTGTTTTGAATTTGCCTCTTGATGCTCTTTTTTTGCTTCAACTCTTATTTCTTGCGAGTGCATCATCAAAATTGCTGAGCCCATCTTAATGGCTATAAAGAAAGCACTTCTTGGGAGATAACCCATGTGTTTATTTTGCTACTGTTTTGTTGTGTTTTGGAAGTTGTTACTACTGTAGCAACCTCTCCTTATCTTTATTTTATTGCAATGTTGTGCCAAGTGAAGCCTCTAATCGAAGGTTGATACTAGATTTGGATTTCTGCGCAGAAACAGATTTCTATCTGTCACGAATCTGGGCTGTTTTCTCTGTAGGTAACTCAGAAAAATATGCCAATTTACGTGCGTGTTTCTCAGATATGTACGCAACTTTCATTAGTTTTGAGTTTTCTGATTTGAGCAACGTAAGTACCTGTTTAAAATTCGTCTTTACTGGCTGTTCTGTTTTGGCAGATTATGTCTCTGTTTTTTTGCATTGTCTCTTGTGGATTTTAAGCAAGGCTTTCTAGACGTGGAGAGCTGTAGCTAATGTTTTATTGAGTTCTTGCAATGTGTCACTACAGGACCAAGGTGAATTCAAGTTTTTTGAGTACTATCCCCTCTAATGAAGTTTATGAGAAGTTTGGTGTGAAGGAAGTTTTCAAGGGTCAAGAGAGGAGGATGATATATGATCAAGAAGAGTGAAAAGTCTAAGCTTGGGGGTGCCCCCGTGGTTCATCCCTGCATATTTCAAGAAGACTCAAGCGTCTAAGCTTGGGGATGCCCAAGGCATCCCCTTCTTCATCAACTTATCAGGTTTCTTCTATTGAAACTATATTTTTATTTGGTCACATCTTATGTGCTTTGCTTGGAGCGTCTATGTGCTTTTATTTTTGTTTGTGTTTGAATAAATTCGGATCCTAGCAATCCTTGTGTGGGAGAGATACACGCTCCGCTTTTTCATATGAACACTTGTGTTCTTCGTTTTACTTTTAATGTTCAATGACAAAAGTTGGGAGCTATTGCATTTATTGCTATTTGGTTGGAAACAGAAAATGCCTCATATTGTCTTGGATAATTTGATACTTGGCAATTGTTTTGAGCTCTCAAGTAGATCATGATTAAGCTCTTGCATCATGTAGTTTAAACCTATTAGTGGAGAAATACCGTAGAGCTTGTTGAAACTGGTTTGCATGATTGGTCTCTCTTAAGGTCTAGATATTTTCTGGTAAAAGTGTTTGAGCAACAAGGAAGACAAAGGTAGAGTATTATAATGCTTGCAATATGTTCTTATGTAAGTTTTGCTGTACCGGATCATACTTGTGTTTGCTTCAAATAACCTTGCTAGCCCAAAGCCTTGTACTGAGAGGGAATGCTTCTCGTGCATCCAAAACCTTGAGCCAAAACCTATGCCATTTGTGTCCACCATATCTACCTACTATGTGGTATTTCCTGCCATTCCAAGTAAATACTTCATGTGCTACCTTTAAACCTTCAAAATGATTCTCAATTTGTGTTGATGTTTTATAGCTCATGAGGAAGTATGTGGTGTTTTATCTTTCAACCTTGTCATTTACTCTTGACAGACTCTCACCAATGGACTAGTGGCACATCCGCTTATCCAATAATTTTGCAAAAAGAGCTGGCAATGGGGTTCCCAGCCCCAATTAATTAACTTTCATTAATAATTCTCTTCACGTGTTTTGCCCTGATTCATCGCCAAGCAACTTAATTTTGCAAATAGACACTCCTTCATGGTATGTGAATGTTGGAAGGCACCCGAGGATTCGGTTAGCCATGGCTTGTGTAAGCAAAAGGTTGGGAGGAGTGTCATCCATAAATAATAAAACTAAAATACATGTGTAAACAAAAGAGAAGAGGGATGGTCTACCTTGCTGGTAGCGATAACGTCCTTCATGGGAGCCGCTATTGAAAGTCTGGTTGATGAGGTAGTTAGAGTGCCCACTATCATTCGTTGACAACAACAAGCACCTCTTAAAAACTCTACTTTTATACTCTCTATGTGATTTCAAAACTTAAAAAGCTCTAGCACATGATTTAATCCCTGCTTCCCTCTGTGAAGGGCCTTTCTTTTACTTTATGTTTTGTCAGTTTACCTATTTCCTTCCATCTTAGAAGCAAACACTTGTGTCAACTGTGCATTGATTCTTACATACTTGCTGATTTGCATTCATCATATTACTTTATGTTGACAATTATCCATGGGATATGCATGTTGAAAGTTGAAAGCAACTGCTGAAACTTAAGTCTTCCTTTGTGTTGCTTCGATGCCTTTACTTTGAATCTATTGCTTTATGAGTTAACTCTTGTGCAAGGCTTTTGATGCTTGTCTTGAAAGTACTCTTCATGAAAAGTTGTGCTATATGTTATCTATTTGTTAGCAACTATAGATCATTGCCTTGAGTCACTTCATTCATCTCATGTGCTTTGTAATAGTATGATCAAGGTTATGTAAGTAGCATGTCACTACAGAAATTATTCTTTTTATCGTTTACCTACTCGAGGACGAGTAGGAACTAAGCTTGGGGATGCTGATACGTCTCCAACGTATCCATAATTTCGGATGTTCCATGCTTGTTTTATGACAATACTTACATGTTTTGCTTGCACTTTATGATGATTTTATGCGTTTTCCGGAACTAACCTATTAACAAGATGCCACAGTGCTAGTTCCTATTTTCTGCTGTTTTTGGTTCCAGAAAGGCTGTTCGGGCAATATTCTCGGAATTCGACGAAACGAAGACCCAACATCTTATTTTTCCCGGAACCTTCCAGAAAGTCAAAGGGGGGCCAGAGGGGTGCCCTGGGGGCCCCACACGTGTGGCCGGCGCGGCCCAGGAGGGGGGGCGCGCCGCCCTAGTGTGAGGAGGCCCCGTGGCCCCTCCGACTCCGCCTCTTCGCCTATTTAAGCCGTCCCGACCTAAAAACACGATACCTTTTGACGAAACTCCAGAAAGACTCCAGGGGCGCCACCACCATCGCGAAACTCCGTTTCGGGGACAAGTCTCTGTTCCGGCACCTGCCGGACGGGGAAGTGCCCCCGGAAGCCATCTCCATCGACGCCATCGCCTCCATCATGCTCCGTGAGTAGTTCCCCCATGGACTACGGGTTCTAGCAGTCGCTAGTTGGTACTCTCTATCCCATGTACTTCAATACAATGATCTCATGAGCTGCCTTACATGATTGAGATCCATCTGATGTAATCGGTGTTGTGTTTGTTGGGATCCGATGGATGATACATTATGATTAATCTATCTATAAAGTTTGTTAAGTTATTATTGCTGCAATCTTGTTATGCTTAATGCTTGTCACTAGGGCCCGAGTGGCATGATCTTAGATTTAAGCTCTATAATTATTGCTTAGATTGTATCTACAAGTTGTATGCACATGTCACTGTCCGGAACCAAAGGCCCCGAAGTGACAGAAATCGGGACAACCGGAGGGGATGGCGGTGATGTGAGGATCACATGTTTTCACCAAGTGTTAATGCTTTGCTCCGGTACTCTATTAAAAGGAGTACCTTAATATCCAGTAGATTCCCTTGAGGCCCGGCTGCCACCGGCTGGTAGGACAAAAGATGTTGTGCAAGTTTCTCATTGCGAGCACGTACGACTATATATGGAAAACAGGCCTACATGATTAATAAGCTGGATGTTCTAACTTAATGCTTTGAATCCTATCAATTGCCCAACTGTAATTTGTTCACCCAACACTTGTCACTTGTTATTGGAGAGTTACCACTAGTGTAGATAGCTGGGAACCCCGGTCCATCTTTCATCATCATATACTTGTTCTACATGACATTGGAAGTAGTATCAACTATTCTGGTGCCATTGCTCTCATATTACTGCTACTGCTGCTGTGTTACTTTTACTATTGCTCCCATATTACTGCTGCTTTCACATCACCCCTGTTACTAGTGCTTTTCCAGGTGCAGCTGAATTGACAACTCAGTTGTTAAGGCTTATAAGTATTCTTTACCTCCCCTTGTGTCGAATCAATAAATTTGGGTTTTACTTCCCTCGAAGACTGCCGCGATCCCCTATACTTGTGGGTTATCAATTTCCCTCTCGTGGCGTGCCGGGATGGACTGCAGAACCCTCCCAAACTAGGGTTTTGGTTGACGACGGCGTCAGAACATTTTGTGGATGGAGGCTCTCGTCCCTGGGGTTTTCCAGATACGAGGAATAAATAGGCGGAAGGGCGGAGCAAACGAGGCGACGAGGCGCCAGTACATGGGCCAGGCACGGCCAAGGGTGGGGTCGCACCTGCCCTATGTACTGCCACGTGGCAGCTCTCCTGCGCGTGTCCTTCTGGCTCCGTCTTCGTCCCGGAAAAATAAGACTCTGAGCTTTTGTTTCGTCCAATTCCGAGAAACTTTCATGTACAACTTTTCTGAAACACAAAAACAGCAGAAAACAGGAACTGGCACCGCGGCACTGTGTTAATAGGTTATTCCCAGAAAATGCTAAAAAGTGTGGAAAAGTGCACATAAAACATATAAGAATTGTAACAAAACAAGCATGGAGCATCAAAAATTTCCTTGGCCGCGTGGGCCACCCCCTTTCGGCCCTTGTGGCTCTTCTTCCTTCGATCTTTATCCCTCCTCGCCGTCCGTCGATGGGGAGCTAGAACTGCTCAGCGTGTCAACTCTATCCCACCAATACCGTCATCCCGGTGGCTTCCCTCTCTGTCGGTGTCCGATGACAAAGATAGGTTGCTCATGGCAGGCCAGCTGGAGATCCTTAGCACAGACGCATGAGTCTTATTGAGCGGGGATTAATGTCAGCGCATATATCGAAGAGGACAGCTGTTGCTCTACCGCGGCGGTTCGGCGCTCCATTTCGGCGGTTCACGCGTCGATCGACGTGGTTGCCACTTCGGCGGTTGCCCTCCCTGGCAGTTGTTGTGCTTACATTCGCGCCGGCTCGAGCCAGGATCACTGTCAGGTGGGCCCGTTGGAGAACTGAGCGGACGCTACACGCAACCGTGTAGCGTCCGCCGGAGACGCAAACTTGCCGTATATTTACGTTGGTTTTGTGTCTCCGCAGACGGCTAAAACACTATACGTCGCCCCGCTAAAGCAGAGTGCATGCGCATTTTTCGTCCTCGTGGACGGAAATGGCCGCCACGTTAGAGATGCGCTAAAACATTTCGTGTTGTAGTAGTAGCAGTGTCCTCCCGAAATCAAAGTCACGAATGAGTGTAGGACGGTACAGCTACTGCTATGTATTACTACCTCTGTTTCAAGAAATAAGGCGTACGCGTATTTTAAGACGACACATGACCATAAAAATTGAGCAACAAAATCTTGATTATATTATATGTAATTAGTATCGTCAGATTTCTATTGAAAAGAACTTTCAATGATACTAATTTAATACAAACAATGTTTATCTATTTGAAGTAATTCTTGATCAAACAAAAAACACGTAAAACGAGGGTGCCTTATTCCTTGAAATGGAGGTAGTACAACAGTGTATCCCTTTTTTGTATTTATCAAAATTTGAAGTATTTTTAACGGGACATTTTACATACAATTCTGATGAAAATATATTTAACATCATAAATTTTTAAAACATAAAAGTGTAAAATTTTAAAAAGCTAAAATTAGAGAAAGCACTGGTGACGTCCTCCCAAAGTCAAAGTGGCCAATGACTGCAGGATGGTAGAGCTACGGCCATGTCCTGTCCCGTCGCGCGTTGGGAACCGTCGTGCTGGCAGAGCAAGCGACGCACGCCACGCCATGACCACTGTCAAATCAATCACTCGAGGCGAATATTAATTCATCCCCCGCTTCTTTTAGAGCATCTCTAACCGGGCGACCTAAACGGACGCGCTGGGCCGTCCGTTTTGGGGCGTACCCGAGCGGACGCGCAGACGGAACCCCACGTTCGCGCGTCCGTTTGGGTTGCGCGCTGCGCCCAACGCG
Source organism: Lolium perenne (assembly GCF_019359855.2). Taxonomy (NCBI): domain Eukaryota; kingdom Viridiplantae; phylum Streptophyta; class Magnoliopsida; order Poales; family Poaceae; genus Lolium; species Lolium perenne. Next base: position 29,004,221 of record NC_067246.2, on the reverse strand, counting down.
CCAGATTTGGGTCGCGGCGCCCCATGGTATGTTTTTCTTGTAAATTCACTAGAAAAACGCAAAATAAATTATAGAAAAAATATATAAAGTAGTTCAAATGCTCAAAATGTATTACACATTACATAGTCCATGTAATCAAGGATAAAGTATTATTCAAATAAAATGAAAAAACGATACAAAATGCTCTAGGCTTAATCATTGTTGTTTGCGATATTGTTGCCTACATGCTGCCACATGTGCTCGACCAAATCAGCCTGAAGCTGGTTGTGTACAGCTAGATCTCGAATTTCATGGTGCGCATGAAGAATGTCCTGGAATGATGCCGGAGCACGTTGAGAAGTAACCAACTCTCCTTGGCCTTCCCAGTCATTATCAAAGAGTGAATCATCCCGCTCTACCTCAACAATCATGTTATGCATGATTACACAAGCGGTCATCACCTCTCACAGAGTTTGCACATCCCAGGCTCTGGCAGGGTGTCTGACGATAGCCCAACGAGCTTGGAGGATGCCAAACGCCCGCTCGACATCTTTCCGGGCTGCCTCCTGCTCTTTGGCAAACCTTGCCTCCTGCTCTGAGTTGGGGTTTCGGATTGTCTTCACGAGTGTAGCCCAAGGTGGATAGATACCATCAGCAAGGTAGTACCCCTTGGTGTAGTGGTGGCCATTGATCTCAAAATCCATATCAGGGGACTGACCGTACGCTAGCCTATCAAACACCGGAGAGCGCCTGCGACATTGATGTCATTGTGCGAGCCAGCCATTCCGAAGAATGAGTGCCAAATCCATGTGTCATGGGAAGCAACAGCTTCAAGAATGACCGTGCACCCTCGGAATGGTCAGTATGCCCCCGCCAACCAAAGGGGCAGTTCTTCCACTCCCTGCATGCGGTCTATGCCGCCAAGCATCCCAGAAAACCCCCGGAAGCGTTGATCGACAACGCATTTAGCCGTGTCCTCTGCATTAGGTTGACGGAGGTACTGTTCTCCGAACGAACCGATCAACGCCTGCAGAACCTGTACATCGATTCCAAGCCGGTTGACTCACTCATGCGCGTGTACTCATCTACGAAATCACCGGCAACGCCATATGCGAGCATCCTAATCGCTGCCGTGCATTTCTGGTACGAAGAGAGGCCTACCTTGCCAATTGCATCCACTTTCGCACACAAGTAGTCGTCGTAGATCTTGACGCCATCCATTATCCGGCGGAACAGCGGCCTGGTCATCCGAAAACGACGGCGAAACAAGTGCGGCACGAACAATGGAGTGGGTTGGAAGTAGTCGTTGTAGAGCTGGTCGTGGCCGCGTTCTCTTTTGCGGTCCAAGGCGGCCGCGCGCCCCGGCAACGACCCCCGGAACACGGGGATTTGCGAGACAGTGTGCTCGTGGATGAGCAGCGCAGCATCCGTGAAAAAATCGTCGTCGGACTCCTCTTCTGACGACGTGTCGATGAAGTTCTTGAAGTAGTATTCGTCGTCGCTGTCCACCATGATCTGAAAAGGACACATTTTAGTTCGAGCATTTGAACGAACACCTCGCAGGCGGAGGCGATCCAAATGCTTCTCTAGGGACCTGCAGCCATGGCCGTCTCAGCCGACTTGCGGTCTGGAAAGACGGTGCAGGAGAGCTCACCTCCGGCGGAAACGGCGCAGCTGCGAACGGCGGGAGGTGTCGCGACGGTGAGAGGACAACAGCGCCGGCGGCGGCGTCCTCCAACTCTGCTACGACTCGGTGATAGCAGCGCGGGACCTCGACCTATGCTTCCGCCCCGCTTGCCGGCGTCTCGACGACGATGGCCGGCGTCGACGCGCTCCCAAATCGCCGGTCCGTGGGTGGCGGCGGAGCGGTGGGAAGATGTGTGCGACGGCCTTGTGTTTTGGGTGGCAGACAGGCGGGCCAGGGCGGACAAGGGGAGGACGCGAGCGACCAGCCTTTCGCGTCCGCGGCCACGCAAACCCATCCAAGATTTGGGCCGGGTTTGGGTCGTCCCGGACGCCGCGGCCATCCGTTTTAGGGATGGGTCCGTGCGCTGGGCCGCGTTTTTGTCCGTTTCGACCCATCCGGACGCACGGGCGCGGGATGGGTCGCCCGGTTGGAGATGCCCTTAGAGCATCTCCAGTCGCGTCCCTCAAAAAGCGTCCGGCATAAATGATTTGGGGCACGTCTGGGACCGCGCCGGACAAAAAGAGACCAAAAATCTGCACAAAAAAGAGGCCCTTCCCAGCCGCGTCCCTCAAACAGCGTCCGGATGCATGCATTTTAATAGAGGGGACCACCCCATATGGGAAAAGTAAGTGAGAGAAAGTGTGGGGAAAGAGACTAGCATGTGGGGACTAGGGGCTGCATGCATGCATGTGGACGCTGTTTTTGTGTCCGGTGTCCCCGGTAGAGACTCTATACATAGAGTCTCTACCGGAGACGCCGGACATAAAATGGGGCGCTAATTAGCTTTGGGGGACGCGACCGGACAGTTTTTTGCTCCATTTCTTGTCCGCGGTCCCCCAAACCTTATTTGGGGGACGCGACTGGAGATGCTCTTACCTTGCTTCCGCTTCCGGCTCTCTCCATCCCACGCCATTTGCTCTTCTAGCCTTCTTCCACCTCGCAGCCAGTTCACCAGGGACCGAGAAGTTGAGGATGCAGGCCGGCGCGTCGGAGGAGAGGAACAGGGGCTCGAGGTCGGCGATGGAGAAAGGCAGGGACCAGAGCGCCAAGAAGCCGAGGCTGGACTTGAAGGCGCTTCCTAGTGTCCCTGTGAAGCAGGAGATCGTCGTGCGCCAAGCGGCCGGCCCTATCGTGGCTGTGGAACACGTCGCGGTGATGAAGATCGATCTACAGATAGACGTCCCTGTGCTTCACTGTCCAATCTGCTTCGGCAAGCTCAAGCCGCCGGTGTTCCAGGTGCGCGCGTGTTCTTCCTTTGCTTCGCCGCCGGTCCGGTTCGACTCCATTACAGCCTGCAATGCAGCCGCCGGTGTGCTGATTTGATCTCTTGGATGCGCCGGCGCGCAGTGCATGCGCGGGCACGCGGCCTGCCACGGCTGCCTCGCGGGGGGTTGTGGGGTGTGCGACGGCGCCGCCTTCGACGTCCCCAACACGGCCATGGACGGCGTGGTCTCGTCGGTGAGGGCCATCTGCGACTACGACGGCTGTGGGCGCTTCATCACCTACCACGAGGCGGACGACCACAAGGACGCGTGCCCGCACGCCCCCTGCTCGTGCACGGAGCCTGGCTGCACCTTCAAGGCCCCGCCGCGGGCGCTCGTCGAGCACCTCGTCGCCGCACACGCCATGCGGGAGCATAAGCTTTGCTACAGCAAGACCAGCGAGATCAAGGTGCCGGTGCCGGAGCCCGCACGCAGCCTGCTAACCGGCGCCGGGGACGAAGACGACGTGTTTCTCCTGACCGTGGGCGCGCTTGGCGAGGCCACCTTCGTGTCCGCGGTCTGCATCCGTGCGGCGGCGTGCCCTTGGCCTCGTTACACCGTCAGGATGTGGGTGAACGGGCCGTTGCCGGCGGAGGCGAACCGCAGGACGGACACCGTACTGGCAGACATCGAGGCGACGAGCAGCACCAAGCCGGGAGCCGTCGTTTTGGAAGATCTAACATCCTACTTGATGGTGCCACCGCGATACCTCGTCGGGGCTGGGCCGGCCAAGGTGTTGTTGCTGAATGTTCGCGTCGGCAAGACCACTCTCTGATAACACTACTCCTTACTAATCGTCTAATGATGCTAATGCTACCCCCTTAGTTTAGCTTGGTGAATGGTGTGTACCTTTGGGCCCTTGGCAGCAGAGTGCAACAAAAGATTAGTAGTTTTTAGTACTTCGACATCAGATGAGGTACTTTGCTAGTAATTTCCATAGTGTAAGAGGTGTTTTGCAGCTTTCTAAATTTGATTTAAGATCTTCTGGGCAAGCAGTGAATCTAAACGTGATACCTAACTGTTTATGATATTCGTAACAGTAGCTGAGATACACATTATGTGACGGTTCTTCGGTTGTTTTAAAGCAAGAATCAACCGGACAAGGCCGTTTTGGTTTTTCAAAGAAGTTACAAATGCATTATGAAATGTTAAAAAAACAACAAAAGTGTATTGATATTCTATGTAGTTGCTTCACGAAAAAACAGACCTTTTTTGTGTTGGATGAAAAAGACAAAATTCGTTCTAATAAATTTTTACATAACACAAACAATGTAGGCTTTCACGAAACTTTGCCGTGTGCACATAGAATATTATCGAGATTATCTCATGAATTTTTTGTTTAAAATTTTCTGTCATTTTAAATATTTTTTCCAAGATGGAAAGTGAATTTCCGAAACCAACCATTGTTCACAACTTTGCAGCTCAAATTCTACTGGAAAGAAAAGAAGGAACAGCTCAGTCGAAAGCCCAATTGATTTTTTCTTTTTTCTGAAACTTTAGAAGTTTTCGAATTGTAGTTTGACAAAATTCACAAAAACTATCTGGACTGAGATAATGTATTGTACGTTACCGAAACCTTCTTCACCGTTACTGCATTAATCATAGATAGATTTGTTAACCGGGTTGTGTTAGTTAGATTTTTCTGATTTCTGCTATGAAACCCCAACAGTTTCGCGAACACCGGAGAGCGCTACAACATGTTGAAGTTATTGTGAAATCTAGCCATGCCAAAGAAAGAATGACAAATCCACAAGTTATGATGTGCCACAGCTTCTAGTACAATACTGTAGTATTTGTGATGCCCTTTGTACAAACCTTGCCAAGCAAAGACATTTATTTCATGACCATTGCATGTAATTAATGCTTCGAAACGTTTGAGAAAATCCTCTCGCTGCATTTTGTGCCATGATCTTGGAAGACTCTCTTTATTTGAGATTCTCAAATAGTCTTTTTCCAACTTCCCCGCCACAGCTCTAGAGAATCTATACATGCATTCAATGATAGTGAATTCACTCATGTGAATATGTGATGGTAGTCGTCTTGTGAGTCAGAGTGGCTCCATATGTAATCATCCTTATGGTAAAAGGTGCACTTCTGGATCGATGGGACACCAGCCGTACCAACAACGTCGTGCTTCAACTTGAAGTAGTCCTCATACTGTTCACTCCATGAAGAATTTCCATGAACACATCCTTGCTCGTCCAATAGCGCCTCCAAAAATTGTTGGCATATGTTGCCCCGTTGACGAAGTATTCGGTGTATAGCAAGGTATGTCCCTCCCACCACAGTTGCCGCTTGGACTACTTTCTTCCAGGTTTTAAACCTCCACGGCGTGGCCCCTTCTTCCTCTGCTTGGTGCCATCAAGCATTTTTTTGAAGGAAACTGATGATCGATATGTGCTCCAGAATGTCGACAGTGAAGCCTTCCACGTTCTTCATGATTTGTTAGATCATTTTGTCATCGCTATCCATGTATACGAGAAAATATCGTTAGAAATCAGCGCCAACAACAAGGGCAAGAACCAAGACCGGCGTCGCCCACGAAAAAAACGTCTGAACACCTTAAGTGCGCGGTGGACGCACGAAGTTCCCGCCATGTTCGGGGCCGAGTATGTGAACAACCAACCGTGCCAATGGACGACTAGGCAGTGAGGCGTCACTCTAGATTCCGGCTGAGACGAAATATTCCATCGGAATGGCCGGCGGTAGGAGGGGTTGGAGGGACGGGAGCAAAGGTGCATCCTGAAAGAAAGAAGGGAGGCAACGACGCGGGCGTTGGTCGCTGGCAGCTGAATACCCGCATCGCTTTTAGTTGCGCCTCGCTCCTTCGCAATGACCGTATGTAGCGGGGACGAGGCGAGACAGTGTATTAAGCCATGCCGGACTGAATCGTGTTTTTGGGTGTGCTTTGGGAGAAGGAAACTCACGATCATCAGTTTCCTTCCAAAGCCATGCCGGACTGAATCGTGTAAATTGTTCGTCACACTCTAAATCGCTTTGGGAGAAGGTTTGAGGGGACGCGACTGACAATGCTCTTAGATTTTGGAAATCCACTTTTGATCTTGGGAGCATATGCTTCCCCGACCGAAAAAACAATTTTAAATGTCAAAAAAAATTGAACAAATATTTGGCATATGCGAGCGCACGCCAAGTTTTGTGGAAAAATAACATTTTTGTCTTGTGCAAAAAGGATAAAGAAATATCTTCTGAACAACTTTTTTAATGCACCAATATTTGTCTTTTTTGCACATTACACATAAAATGCCAGTTTTCCGAGATCGAAATGACTTGAGGAGCACAGATCATGTCGAGATGTACATGTCAGTTTTTTGTTCGGATTTTTTTAAAATTTTTATACTATGATTAAAAGTCATATAAAAAAGGGAGCATATGCTTCCGGGTGCAAAAACGGCGCGTCCAATTTTTACTAGTTATGTTGGTACATCTTCTGTTATTTTGTTCTTTCGGCTCACCTCTTTGGAAAACAGACAATTCAAAAATATTCTGTAACACGGGGGGCTCTCATTTCTGTCCACTCTTTCTCTATCCTCTATCCATTAAGAGTATCCAGGTTTTCCTCGGCTTCTCCCCCTCTCATCTCCGGTGGCCCCACCGGCCGAAGAGGGGCGGGGGAGGAGGCCGGCTCCTCCTTGTTCATAATAGGTATAGGTTAGTTGTAGTTGAAGTTACCTATGTGGAGAATGACGTCATGCCGATGGGGATTAAGTGGCGGAAGCACTAGGGCTGCTTCCGGTGGGAGGCGGCGGTGATCTTCCTACTCATGGTGCTCCAGAGATTGGTGCTAAAGATTAGTGATGGAGATCTCACAGTCTACCCTCTAAATAGGCCCGTGGTTGGTGTGGCAGCTCATTTTCGATTTGAAGGCGAGGTTTGTGCTCTTCTTCCTGGCCGGCACGATGTCGGAAGGGAGAAGGTGAGGGTCGTTCCTGGAGATATATCGGGGTGGCCTTGGAGCTTTTATCGAGCGGAACACATGGTGGTTAATGCAGCCGTTGTGATCATTGCCGATATGGCGGCCCCACTGTTCAAAAAATCGGCCGAGATACCGATTTATCGGCCGATTTATCGTGAATCGGGTGGTCGCCGATAAGATTTCAGCATATCGACCAATTTATTGCGCCGCCGATATTTCAGCCGATTTTATGCATTTTAGCTGATATTTCTCCCGATTTTCACTCTCATGGCCGATATTTCGTCTGATTGTTAGTGAAATTTCAATGAAATTTGGTACGGCAGACGATATTTTTGTCCTATGGTTGTGTAGAATTATGCATTAGCTCAAAATTTCTATTTTTATTGATTCAAATGCAAGAAATCAAGGTAATACTTTTATGCAATGCTCAAATATTATTTTTTGCATAGCATATTATAGAAAATTTAGTGTAAAAAATTAGGATTTATAAAAAATAAGCCGATAAATAGCTGATCGATAAAATCGATTAATCAGCCGATAAGCGATTAATCCTCATTTTAAGGCCAACCGATAAGTTAAGATTAATGATTTCTTAAACATCGGACGCCCTTCTTCAACCTCCATTGCGGGAGGCCGGTTGTTGGATCCTTCGCCAGAGGTCAATGCCTCTAGGAAGCCAAGTAGTTTGTCTCTAGATTTCTAGAAGTGGTCGGCAGTTGGATTTCTTCGTCGGAAGACAGCTTTTGAGCAACCTGCTCTTTGATTTCGGCCAAAGCGCCTGGAGATCGCGGGCGCCTGGTGGCGGACTTGATTCCTTCTTTCTTGTTTTTCTAGGATTTTATGTAAATATAGAGGCCTTATCTTCAAATATTAAGTTTTTTAGGGAGAATCTTGTAAAGACCTTATTTGTACCTGCCACATGCCACATGTTCTACTAATGAAGCTCCACCGGGTACTCTTAACTCCTCCTTTGTTTAAAAAAAAATCTGTACACTGAATCTTCCGGAACGGCCGGTAGACACAAACGGCCAAGCATGCTACACCAAATTTAGTCGGGGTTCATTCTAGTACTACTGTTGACTGTTCCTTGAAGCAGGCTACTACTACTGTTGGCTGTTGCATCTCGGTGTCACTGTATCAGAGACAATCGAAGGACTCGGAAACATCCGAGTGAAGTGATGGGAAATTGAAACCCGATTTATTCTTCATGCTAGATGAAGAATCGACAGTGTCACTATTGTTTGTACTCCGTATACGATCTTATTACTCCATTGTTTGCTGGTTAGAACGATTGCCTTGCACCTGCATTGTCACAAACATTTTGATAATCCTAACAAAACAAATCGATCTTATACAAAACTGAGATATATCTAGATTGATCTCACAAAATAACTCCTATTTTTTTCACAAAACAACATTTTTTTGTTTAGCTCCGCACCAGAGGGTGCCATTCTCAATAGCATGGATTCATCCTAGGTAGAGCTAAACTAAGAAGCATGACGTTGACCCAATTAGAGCCAAACTTAGTAGCACGTCTCTATCTTAGGTGGAGCCTAGCTTAGAAGTACAATATCGTTATAGGACCAATCTCAATAGCACGGCTCTATCTCAGATGGAGCCAATGTCTTTAGACATTTTTCAACAATAATTAGAGTGGTTCATGTATCTAGTAAGGACCAATGTTATTGAATCCGACATAGAGGTTTGCATCATCTTAGACCGCCACTAGAGGATACTCAACGCAGTTATTTTCTATTCTATGCTTATTTCATTTGGATGGTTATATGTGCAAAACTATTGTTGACATGTGCTTAAACCCCAGCTCCAACAGACTAGTCTCCCATCACCCCAACCTTGGCATAAATGACTTCGAGTCAATGACGTGCGCAAAACCCGTCAGATGTATGGCGCTCAGCTGACGGGCCTTATTTGGCGCATGTTAGAAGTTTTGCGGTGCCTCCGGATCCTCACCGGGTTATTATATTGATGGTTGCTTAATAAGTGCCTATCAGTTCGTTGTGATTCCCCAGAGAGTCTGGAACTCTGTATGCTCTTCCGATCCATAGCTGTGAGCTATATCCCGATGCTTGTTGGTACTAGATAGATGACAAAATACGTGACAAGTTATATTTCAAAGTAAACATAGTTTATAAGTTAACAGATTGAATAAACCCTATTGATTACAATATGCAAAGCTATACTATGTCTTCCCTCACTCTATTCTCTCATCACACTGTTGATACGGAGGACATGTGAGGTACGAACCCGTGTACAAAATAGTTATTTTAAGATATAGTTACGAACAAATCGATAAGAATAGAGAGTATTGCTATGGTATATCTTCCAATTTTACACACATAACTATCCAAATAAAAATAAAGATAAATAGAAAATAAATATGACGAGTATCCCTTAGTCAGTTGTATTAAAATGGACACAAAACAATTCCTACTCCTGGAGTAGTACCGTGCTCCCAGCGTCAAGTCGCCCATCGTTCACGACGAGGGTACGACTGCTGGACGGGTGCAGCTATGGGCCTACGGCCATGTCCAGTCTCCTCGTGCGCTGGGAACCGAACCGCGGTGCTGCTACGTCCGCCAGTGGCAGGGCTAGGTGCGCACGCCACGCCTCGTTTTTACTCCTGCCTGACCACTATCAAATCAATCATCCGCCGCTCCTCTGAGAGTCTGAGTTTGACAGAGGCCTCTCACACCCTTCTAGTCTTCTTCCACCTCGCAACAAGTTCAGCAGGCGCACCAGAGACAGAGCTAAGAGATAAAGAGAAGATGCAGGCTGCCTGATCAGATGATGTGAACAAGGGCTCGCCGTTACGCATGGAGATGGGCAGCGACCACAGCGCCAAGAAGCCGAGGCTGGAGCAGCTGCCTAGCGGCCCCTTGAATCAGGAGATTGTAGTTCACGAACCGGCCGGCGGAGGCGTTGCGGCCGTGGCTGCGGAGCACGTCCCGACGAAGAGGGCTGAGGTCGGCATGAAGATAGATGTTACCGTGCTCCAGTGCCCACTCTGCCTCCGCCCCTTGAAGCCTCCCGTGTTCCAGGTTCGTTTTCTTTCTTCGTTTCGTCGTCCGCTTCGATTTGATTAGATTCTATTACAGCGGAAGAGATTTGATTTTCTTCTGTACGAAGCAGTGTAAGGGCGGGCACCTGGCCTGCGCCGGCTGCCTCGACGGGGCGTGCGTGAAGTGCGGCGCGGCATTCGACGTCCCCAACACGGCCATGGACGCCGTGGTCGCCGTGGCGAGGGTGCAGTGTCCCCACGACGGCTGCGAAACATATGTTCCTTACCACGAGGTGCAGGAACACGAGAGCGTGTGCCCGCACGCGCCATGCCACTGCACGGAGCCCGGCTGTGGATTCGCCGGCGCGACGCCGGAGCTCGTCGCCCACCTGGCTGCCGCCCACGCCATGCCGGTGCTCAAGGTCCCGCGCTTCAAGGCCACCCGGATCCAGGTCACTGTGCCAGAGCCGGTGCGCCGTCTGCTCGTCTGCGCCGAGGATGAAGGCGGCGCGTTTCTCCTGACCTTGGGCGCGCTTGGCGACGCCACCCTCGTGTCGGCGGTGTGCGTCCGGCCGGCCGGGTGCGAGTGGCCGCGATACAAGGTAAAGATGTGGTCGTCGAACGGGCCAGCACCGGTGGCGCTCGCGGCGGACCGCAGGATGGACATCGTGCTAGCAGACTTTGAGGCGACGAGCAGCGCGACGCCAGGGGCCATCACGTTCGACAAGCTGACGTCGTACCTCATCGTACCTCCGGGATACTTGGTCGGAGATGGGCCGTCCAAGGAGCTGCCCCTCCAAATTCGCATCGAGAAGACCACCTCTTGATCGTTTCATCTGTTGACGGTCAAGTGCTCTTTAGTACGTAGTAATCGTCTAATCATGCTATGCAGTGTTTAATTTAGTTTTTGTTGGACATGTTCTGAGAAGTGGTGAATTTTGGTTGCAATGTGCAACGAAATACTAGTTACCAGTAAACACCAGATGAGGGAGGTACTCTGCTAGAAATGTCCAACAGTGGAAGAGGTGTTCTGTAGGTGTTGGAGTGGATGCAGAACTCAAATGGAGTTGAGCTATGTGTTATTTTGCTACTAAAAGATAATATTCCCTCTACTGTCCAGACATGCCTAAAAGTATTGAACTTGCTAAATTGTGCTTCTGAACGGTTGGCGCTAAATATTCTGCTACCAAGGTTTGGCAATTGCATTTGATAATATTTCTGCATGTCAGTCAATTAAGTGCTGCTGCATAATCTTTGGAAAAAATGCATACACACTTTCCAGTAGTGAGCTATAAAAATTACTCCTTTTTTTGAAACTTTCACCGGGGGAAAGACTCCCCACCTGTAATATATTGCTTCAAAAGGGCATTACAAGACCGGGCTCCTGTCTACCCAAGGATTGACATTGCTCATGATATATAGTTTGTTACATCAGAAAAGAAGAGGAGATCGACATCATCGACTAAAAGAGGAGACAACATACATACACAGTACAAATGAGGTGCCAGCAAATGCAGTCAAAGGGTATCACAATACCAAGATGTTGCAAATGTCAATCCTTCTGAACACAACCGGATATCCAGAGGTTGGCGGTTCAAAGCAATGATGCTCAACGAGTGTCGTCTGCTTTATCGAAGGGCCATGCTCCGCCGAGATGACATTTGAGATGAGAAGTTAGCAATGTCTTCGGAGGGCATTGCAAGGTCGAGATTCCAGCAGACTTCACGAATCTTGTCCAGTAACTCTGCCATAGGGACGTCAGAGGCATTTGTGGGGGAAGGATTAACACTTCCGATCGAAGGAGATCAATGAAACAAGACTGCAATGGGAACAGAAAGCTCGGCACCGTGTCAACAACCATCACACTCGAGCTTTCACAGCAGATCGAGAATGGGGATGAGGACATCATATGGCAGCGCTTTGAGGCTTCACCTCGCTTATATGAACAACTCATTGAGACCACCCGAGCAGCCAGTGGTTCCTACGCGATGCCTTTATGAAGGAGAATGACACCAATGGCGCCAACATCGCTGGGTTTTCACCCGGAACCAGCAGCGCAGGCCATGCGCTGCCGTGCGCAGGGAAGGAAGTGTAGTCCGTTGCGGCGCCTTCAAGAAGGTGGACGGCGCCCACGGGCGCCGTCGTCGCTCAGCTTTCGCTGGGACTGTCACCACAAATTACCCAAATGCGAACGGTAGCTGACCTGAGTCGGTGGACGCCGTCGATACAGGTATCCTACAAAGGGCCTCACGGCAGGGCCATACTTGGCAGGGGAGGCGCCGAGGTTAGGGGCGGCGTCGATGTCGAAGACGAGGGCCCCGCCGCGCTCCGCTTGTCAAGGGATGTGGTTGGTCCATGGTAGGCCTCGAGCCATCAACGCCGAGGCGCAGGAGCCCCGCCACGCGCAGACTTGAGGCCTGGAGGTGCCCCGAGGGCGAAGGGAGCGGCGGTGAGCAGCAGTAGGCGGGGAGCCAAAGGCCGGTGCAAGGAGCAACAGTCGTTGCCGCGCCACCACGGGGTGAGGCCGGGAGGATGCGCGCGCGCCCAGCAACGCGACGGCCGGGAGGCGGTGTGGCAGAGGCAACACGGCGGCCCCGAGAGCGCCATGGCGTGCGGGAGAGTCAGGCCGCGCGCGCCCACCTGCGCGAGGACGTCGCCTGCAGTGGGCCGCCGAGGAGGAGCACGCTGGAGCGCCGAGGACGGCGACGGGACGCGGAAAGGATGGATGAGATCTGAGTTATTTGGGGGCGGATTTTGTGTTGTTCTTTCGATTTGGGGGGGGGGGGGGGGGGGGACCTCCCGCCGCCGCCGTCCGCCGTGGGACGGCCTCCTCCGCCGGCAGAGGGGGTAGACGGCGTGTTGAGGGCGGGGTTTGGTGGCGGCGGCACGGTCGCCCCGGGGTCGGCTCGGGAGCGATCCGGAGGCGGCTAGGGTTTTCGGAGTCTTCTCCCCGTCCAGGTCATAAAAATTTCATGGTGCACTGAACCCTGGCAAACTAAGAATCAGCAGAAGCTTACTCTGTTACCAATGTTGTAGTACAATCTTCTGTTCGATCCTTTTGAATCTTCTGAAAAATGAGACCGCGATGCTTGACTTACGTTGTCATTCTCGAAATATTACATTCTTCGGTGTTTCAAAGACATTCTCGGTATTTGATAGACACTCATATATACTTAGGACAACAACTATTGTAATTTTTACTTGTGAGTTCAGGCAGTTCTGTTCGTCCCTGGTTTTGAATCATCATCGTGAACGCGGGCACCTTTGTCTTTTGTAGGAGAGTGTTGAGCGTCAACATGGGCACGCTGAGCGACAGCGTCGGCCAGCTCGTTTCTCTGCAAGTTCTAGCTGCCAATGGTTCATGAAACACGAGTTCCGAATTTTGGATAATCAAGATTTCAGAATATTGAACTAGTTAGAACAATTTTGATCTTAGTTTCCCAAATCTGCTTTCCTGTTGCTTGGGTGCCGACGGTCATGTAGGGACAGTATCGGTACATATGGTTCGTAGGGTGACTAAATCTCACCGGGAACTAAATCGACTGGTTTTACTTACCCTGCCATATGTGCGGTGACATTCAAGCTCTATGATTTTTCTATTGCAATACGGGTAGGTTAAGTGTGCCCATTTTGGCACTTGAGAAATCATTTTTTTCGAATTTTCACCGGGGAAGAGGTTCCTCAGCTAAATATATTGAAAAACGGCTAAAACCCAGGTTTACAGCAGAAGATAGAGATGAGCAAGAGGATACAAGAGAGGGTTTACACATGTGCGAGGCATGAAATAGATCGAGCCAAGCATCCACATTCTGGTGAGCATGGATAGGGAAGCAGCTGTTAAGCTTCATGCACTAGCCACTTAACTAAAAGTCCGAACTGATGAAAAGGGCTAGGCAATCCACATATACACTTCACAACAGCACCCACGCCAGAGAGTGGAATCGTCATAGCACATCTTATGGAGGAGCCGCACTGACGGGCGGGTCGCGCGAAAGACAGCGGCGTTACGCTGTTTTCAGATGTACCAACAACAAAGGAGAGAGAAGGCCCAGGTCGTCTCAGGTGCAACCGCTGCGGGCATCGGGAGGAGGTGGAGGTCGCGGACGTGAGCTTCATGCAAGATCAGGACGCCGAGGGACGCCCAGAACGGCGCAACTGCGGGACAGTGGAAGACCATGTGGCTCGCCGTCTCGAGCGGGGCGTCGCGGAGGGGGCAACCGGAATTGTCGACAGAGAGGATGGTCTTGCGGAGGAGCACGTCGCGCGTATGCACCATGGATTGCATAAGCTGCCAAGCAAAAAACTTAAGCTGCGATGGTGCACGGCTGCTCCGAATTTTAAAAATCCGACGAGGGGAGGAGACGCCTCCAAAGTCCAAACCGGCAGAGCTTGTAGAGAGCACAATCCTGGAGCTTGATCTTAGGGCCGCCGCAGAATGAGAGAAGCCGCTCGTCATCAGCAGCAGAGAGCTCGATAGAGGCCAGGGCGGCCTCGAGAACAGTCAGCTCGCGCTCGCCAGCAGCCGTAAGCCGGGGGACGAGGATGCCATCGATGCCGCGGTGAAGCGCGCTCGCCACGGTCACCTCCGGGCAGGTGGTGCGGGTGTAGAGGAGGCACATGGACGTGGCGAGTGGGCCCCAGGGAGCCGGCTGTCATGCCAGAAGGACGTCCATCGCCCGTCACCGATGGACACGCGAGTGACGGAGCGGTAGAGGGGCACCAGGGAGCGGACGACACCCCAGTGCTCACCAGCAGCGGTGGTTCTGGAGTCGTCAGCCACCGAGCCATCGCTGATCATGGCCCAGCGCCAGCGAGCCCAGGGGCTAGCAGTTTGGACGTGGAGCCGGTGGAGAACCTTCATCAGGAGGCACGAGTTTTGGATAGAGGGCACGAACACCGAGGCCTCCCTCGTCCTTGGAGCGGCAGACCGCGTCCCATGCCACCAGGCACTTGGCCACTGATCCGGTCGCCTTCATCCCAAAGGAAGGTACGACGCAGCCCATCGAACATCTTGATGATCGCGGGCGGGAGTTGCATCGCCGCTATCGCGTGCGTGGGCAGGGACTCCAGCACGACATTCACGAGGGATGACGCGGCCGGCAGGCGAGAGGAGCAGGGCTCTCTAGCCCGAGCGGTACTTGTCATCTTTGGAGATGTGGGGGGGGGGGGGGCAAAGGCATCCAGAGAGAGCTTCTCGCAGGATAGAGGAAGGCCCAGGTACATCTGCAGGAATCCTTCCACCTGCACCCCATGGCGGCGGCCGCGGCGCGTCAACCCCATCGTCGGAAACATCCGTGGGAATGAGGGTGCTTTTGGTGAAGTTGATGACAAGCCCGATAGTGGTGGCAAAGTCATCGAGGATCCTCTTCAGCCGCTCCGCAACACCATTGTCGGCACGCATATGATAAGTGTGTCATCGGCATACTACACGACCAGCAATGGCATGTCGTCAATGAATGGGTGGGGTGCCGTAGGATGCCATCTTGCTTGATCAACTATTGGAGGAGGTTGGTGTAGGGATTCGTAGCATAGAAAACAAAAATTTTCCTACCGCGAGAACGCAATCCAAGCCAAGATGCAATCTAGAAGATGGGAGCAACGAGAGGATGCTCTCGTTGCTGCGGTAGACGATCACTTGCCGCTTTCAAAAGCGCGTAGAAGATCTTGACGGTGCCACAATCGGGCAGCACCTCCGTACTCGGTCACACGTTCGGTGTTGATGACGACGTCCTTCTCCCCGTTCCAGCGGGCAGCGGAAGTAGTAGATCCTCCTCGGAATCCCGGCAGCACGACGGCGTGGTGGCGGTGTCGATGGAGATCTCCGGCGGAGCTTCGCTAAGGATATGCGGAAGAAGTGGTGGAGGAGAGGTAGCTAGGGTTTGGGGAGAGGGGGCTTGGGCGCCGGCCCTCAAAGGTGTGCGACCAAAGCTGAGCCAAGAGTGGCCGGCCACCCTCCCCTTGTCCCTCATTATATAGGTGGAAGCCCCAAGAGTTGTAGTCCAAGTCTTCGAATAAGACCCCAACACCAAAACTTCCCAAAGGTGGGAAACCTACTCAAGGGGGGAGTCCTACCCAAGGTGGGACTCCCACCTTTCCTTGAGGTGGGGCTGGCCGGCCACCAAGGTGGAACCCACCTGGGACTCCTCCCCCTTAGGGTTTGGCCGGCCATGCTAGTGGAGTCCCTCCGGGACTCCACCTTCCATAGTGCCTTTCTTCCGGACTTTTCTAGAACCTTCTAGAACCTGCCATAAATGCACCGGATCATTTCCAAACTTGGAATATGACTTCCTATATATGAATCTTATTCTTCGGACCATTCCGGAACTCCTCGTGATGTCCTGGATCTCATCCGAGACTCCGAACAAAACTTCGAACTCCATTCCATATTCCATATCTACTTAAACGACATCAAACCTTAAGTGTGTCACCCTACGGTTCGCGAACTATGTAGACATGGTTGAGACTTCTCTCCGACCAATAACCAATAGCGGGATCTGGAGATCCATAATGGCTCCCACATATTCAACGATGACTTTAGTGATCGTCTGAACCATTTACATACGATACCAATTCCCTTTGTCACGCGATATTTTACTTGTCAGAGGTTTGATCATCGATATCTCTATACCTTGTTCAACCTCGTCTCATGACAAGTACTCTTTACTCGTACTGTGGTATGTGGTCTCTTATGAACCATTCATATGCTTGCAAGCTATTAGACGACATTCCACCGAGAGGGCCCAGAGTATATCTATCCGTCATCGGGATGGACAAATCCCACTGTTGATCCATATGCCTCAACTCATACTTTCCGGATACTTAATCCCACCTTTATAACCACTCATTTACGCAGTGGCGTTTGATGTAATCAAAGTACCTTTCCGGTATAAGTGATTTACATGATCTCATGGTCATAAGGACTAGGTAACTATGTATCGAAAGCTTATAGCAAATAACTTAATGACGTGATCTTATGCTACGCTTAATTGGGTGTGTCCATTACATCATTCATATAATGACATAACCTTGTTATTAATAACATCCAATGTTCATGATCACGAAACCATGATCATCTATTAATCAACAAGCTAGTTATACAAGAGGCTTACTAGGGACTCTTTGTTGTTCACATAACACACATGTATCAATGTTTCGGTTAATACAATTATAGCATGGTATGTAAACATTATCATAAACACAAAGATATATTATAATAACCATTTTATTATTGCCTCTTGGGCATATCTCCAACAGTCTCCCACTTGCACTAGAGTCAATAATCTAGTTTACATTTGTAAAGATATAACACCTTGGCCTTCCGGTGCTTTATCATGTTTTGCTCACGGGAAAAGTTTTAGTCAACGATTCTGACATGCTCAGAAACGTATGTATTTTGCAATTCATTTGCGTCTCAACGCATCACTCATTTTCCAAATGAGTTGGCATTAAATATGTTTGGTCTTCTGGTGGAACCTTAATTCCGCGGTCTGAAATATGTCACTGATATTGTCATACACAATATAGCTTCAAAGTTCTGACACTATCGGAACTACACCAAGTTCTCAAAGAACCTCTTGACTTAACATCCTTAGTCATTGTCAAAACAATGACATACTCTGCCTTCGTTTGTAGAATCCGTCACAATATTTAGATTTTTTCTAAATCTAGCATAGAAAATTTTATCTCATTGTGCTACCTTTTAAACAACACTTAGCCTAATTTGAGATTTGAAATTTATATGTGATCAAACTAATATCGGTGCAACACTTTACAGCGATTTATTTGTCGTTACCCCATATCAAACTATATATCCTTAGTTCTTCTAAAGTACTCAAGAATATTCTTACTGTTTGTCCAATGATCATCACATGAATCATTCTGGTATATGCTCTTAACCTTTTAGGGCATAAGACATCTGATTTTTGTACATATTATTTGTGATCTAAAATCACTCACGTGTTTTTACTCATCGAGTGTCAATTACACTCAAGTCTTGTTTAAACCTTCGTATGAAAAGAACACCTTCTTAATATTTCTATATTGAACTAATTCAATATCCATTCTATGTACTTTGACTTAAACGTATTATGTGTTTTAATCTATCTTCATAGATCTTGACACTAAATATGTTTCAGTCCATATCCTTTCATTAAAGTTAATTCTCAATGAAACCTTTTAATCAAGTATATAATTACTTTATTTATAACCAACTGTATGTCATCTACATAAAGTATTATAAATATGTCTCAGCGCTCCCACTTAATTTCTTACAAATGCAAGCCTCTTCATCGTCTCTGATGAAATCAAAACTCTTTGACTATTTCATCTGGTGAAGATTAAAACTCCGTGATACTCACTTCATCCAATTGAAGTTTGTATACCTATTTAGTATTCCACGGACCAGCAAAACTCTTGGTTGTATCTTGTATACACCTTTAATACATACTTCTGATAAGTAATGTATTTTGCCATCCTACTAACATATTTCATAAAAGAAATATGTAGTGATTACTAGAATAATCCATATAGACTATAAGCATTGCTACGGAAGATCTAATCTTGTCGTAGTCAACTCTTTGAACTTTGTCGTAAACAACTTTTCGACAAGTCAAGCTTCTTCAAGGATATTTCATCCAAGTCCATCAGTTTTATAGATCCATTTACTTTCAAAAAGTATTCATCTATCTTGGATTTCATGGCGTATAGCCATTTTAACGGAGTCAGGGCCCATCATAACTTCTTTGTTTCTAGTTGGTTTATCATTGTTCAAAATCAATCCTTTGTCCACAAATCATTTATTTGATCACAAAGTAAACCATACCTACAAGGTTCAATATGTACTTCGATCTCCATGGCTAAAACACTTTGTAGTCATGGGAGCCATGATTGTCGTGGTCGCTTCCGGAACCAATTTCCGATGTTGCACTACTCTGATCATTATGCTCAGGTTCATAAACCTTATCAAGTTCTATTGTCCTCCCACTCAAATACTTCGCTAGAAAACAATTTCTTGGAAATAAGAAACATTGACAAACACTTTTATCTTTTATTTCATAGTGGAAAGAATTCCCAATCAATTCTTTGGGATAACCAACAAAGACATTTATCCGTTTTTGGTTGTAAACTCTTAGACCAAAATTTAAAGAAAGGACTATTAGGGTTTATACCCATGCCATAACTTGTATGGTGTCATTTCAACGGATCATGATGATGCTCTATCTAGTGTAAAAGCGGTAGTCTCTAAAGCATAATCCACAAAAATTATAATGGCATTAATATTTTATCTCATCATTGACCCAACAAGGTTTGGATACATCTCTTGGATACTTCATCATCACTATGATACTTCAAGAAATGTGAATTGTAGAACAATTTCATAACTCTCTTAGATGTTCGCTAAAACTCGTAATTCAAATATTTCCACTATGATCCAATCATAGATATTTGACTTTTCTATTACGATGATTTCCACTTCATGCTGAAATTTATTTGAATCCATCCAAAATGTTTCAAACTTCTTCCTTATCGAATATATCCACATATATATACTCAATTCATTGTTTGAAGTTTTCATGAAGTAGAAGAATCTCCCGCACACAACTATGCTCAGTGAACCATATACATCATCATGTATGTTTCCACTAAGTTAGTTGCCCGTTCAAATCTTGGCCTATGAACGGTATTTTAGTCATTTCTTTTAGAAGAGATTTGCAAGCGCCAAATGATTCATAAATCAAATGACTCCAAAAATCCATTTGTATGGAGTTTCTTCATGCATTCCTTTCCAACATGACCTAAATGGCGGTTCCACAAATAAGTGGAATTCAAATCATTTGCCTTACGACATTTTAGCGTCAGTGTTATGTATGTGTGTTTCACCATTAAAATTTATAATAACTTATCCATCGTACATGGAGTAATGTCATAATTTGAACAACTCATTGTTTTTATTTGACAAGAGCAAAATAACAATTATTAAGTTCTTTATTATAAATTCTAAAGGCTAGATAGAATGCCAACGATGAACATAATAACACTTTATTTTTGTTCCAGACGTGCATTCCTATCATATTCCTTGTCAGTCACTTAGGCCATTGTATTCTTGTATTGCGTTATTTTGTATGACACTTCATACCAACCAATATGGTACAAATACCCAAGAATTTCATTGTGTGACCAAACGAGGAATACATCCATAACATGTATATCATTTATATACACCTGAGCTAGACTTTCTAGTCTTTTCTTTTCTTTCTGCCAAAATATCTTTTATAATTTCTCTTTTAGCTTTCCTCATTATTCAGAAAACATTTCAATAACTTCTAGGTTTGTTGGTCAAATACCAATAACCTTGAGGTTCTTACTTTGAAGTTGATCATCATATGACAAGTGTTTCAGATTTCACTATTAGTAACTTTGTAATATGATGAACAATTTCACTCATAATTTTATCCATCATATCATGACGACTTTTCGAGACCATGTCTGTACATGCTAGGCTCGTAAAGTTTAACCTCAGTATTCGCATGTGCAAATCTGGCTTGCACCCGTTGTAAGCACACGTAGAATCTATAACACCCGATCATCACGTGATACTACGAAACTACGAGTCTTAGCAACGGTGCATACTAAGGATGATCACTTCATGGATATGCGAATATCGTTAGTGCCCCAATGGTTGGAGGATTGGGACGCCTTGCGTCTTCAACCTTCGTACATTCCCATAAAACTTATGAGTTTATGTAGTCTCACCAAATTATATTCTATCATCTTGCAATAAGTTCTTAGATATCACATATATCTCATACCTTGATTATTTCTGAAAACTAAATTTTCAGCTCCTTACTTTTCAAACAGATTTGAACTTCAAGAGACAAGATAACTTTAGGTACTAATTGAAATCATAGTTATTTGAATCAACAATGTGAGGTTTACTAAAAGTTTGCAATAGGACTTAATCATTTCTTGATTCATTAACAATACGGTACCAGTCCGTAAAGTTTATTGTCAGATTTTAACAGTATTTCTATCTCAATAACAAGACTAGCGCTTGGTAGAAAAACGGATGCCAATACTACAAATTAATTCAAAATACTATTCAGACTATGTTTATGATAATTAGTTCATGTTTTAATCTAATTACTAATGAACTCCCACTTAATACAACATCCCTCATAGTTGTTAAGTGGTACACGATCCACATCCACTACACCAAAATCGATCATCACGTGAGATGATGTAGCTTCAATGGTGAACATCAACATGTTGATCATATCATCCATATGACTCGTGTTCAACCTTTCGGTTTCCGTTGTCCCGAGGCCATGTCTGTACATGCTAGGCTCGTCAAGCAAACCCAAGTATTCCGCGTGTGCAACATGGCTTACACCCGTTGTATGTGAACGTTGAGTCTATCACATCCGATCATCACGAGATGCTTCGAAACGATGAACTGTGCAACGGTGCATACGAGGGGAGAACACTTTATTATCTTGATATTAATGTGAGGGATCATCTTATAATGCTACTGTCGCGTTCTAAGCAAAATAAGATGCATAAAGGATTAACATCACATGCAATTCATATGTGATATGATATGGCCCTTTAGTCTTTGCGCCTTCGATCTTCATCTCCAAAGCACGGACATGATCTCCATCATCAACGGGCATGATCTCCATCATCGTCGGCGTAGCGTCAAGGTTCATGGCGCCGTCTTCATGGTTGTTCACCTCATGTAGCAACTATTACAACTACTTTGAAATACTACTCAACATGAAAATTAAAGACAACCATAAGGCTCCTGCCGGTTGCCACAATACAATAATGATCATCTCATACATATTCATCATCACATCATGGCCATATCACATCACCAAACCCTGCAAAAACAAGTTGGACGTCTCTAATTTGGTTTGCATATTTTACGTGGTTTAGGGTTTTCGTGTAAGATCTAATCTACCTACGAACATGAACCACAACGGTGATACTAGTGTTGTCAATAGAAGAGTAAATTGAATCGTCACTATAGTAGGAGAGACAGACACCCGCAAAGCCTCTTATGCAATACAAGTTGCATGTCAAACGAGGAGCAAGTCTCATGAACACGGTCATGTAAAGTTAGCCCGAGCCGCTTCATCCCACTATGCCAAAAAGATGCAAAGTACTCAAACTAAAGATAACACAAGCATCAACGCCCACAAACCATTGTGTTCTACTCGTGCAACCATCTATGCATAGACACGGCTCTGATACCACTGTAGGGATTCGTAGCATAGAAAACAAAAAATTTCCTACCGCGAGAACGCAATCCAAGCCAAGATGCAATCTAGAAGATGGGAGCAACGAGAGGATGAACGAGACTAACCCTTGAAGATTTCCAAAGCCTACAAGAGGAGGCTCTCGTTGCTGCGGTAGACGATCACTTGCCGCTTTCAAAACCGCGTAGAAGATCTTGACGGTGCCACAATCGGGCAGCACCTCCGTACTCGGTCACACGTTCGGTGTTGATGACGATGTCCTTCTCCCCGTTCCAGCGGGCAGCGGAAGTAGTAGATCCTACTCGGAATCCCGGCAGCACGACGGCGTGGTGGCGGTGTCGATGGAGATCTCCGGCGGAGCTTCGCTAACCATATGCGGAAGAAGTGGTGGAGGAGAGGTAGCTAGGGTTTGGGGAGAGGGGGCTTGGGCGCCGGCCCTCAAAGGGGTGCGGCCAAGGCTGAGCCAAGAGTGGCCGGCCACCCTCCCCTTGTCCCTCATTATATAGGTGGAAGCCCCAAGAGTTGTAGTCCAAGTCTTCGAATAAGACCCCAACACCAAAACTTCCCAAAGGTGGGAAACCTACTCAAGGGGGGAGTCCTACCCAAGGTGGGACTCCCACCTTTCCTTGAGGTGGGGCTGGCCGGCCACCAAGGTGGAGCCCACCTGGGACTCCTCCCCCTTAGGGTTTGGCCGGCCATGCTAGTGGAGTCCCTCCGGGACTCCACCTTCCATAGTGCCTTTCTTCCGGACTTTTCTAGAACCTTCTAGAACCTGCCATAAATGCACCAGATCATTTCCAAACTTGGAATATGACTTCCTATATATGAATCTTATTCTTCGGACCATTCCGGAACTCCTCGTGATGTCCTGGATCTCATCCGAGACTCCGAACAAAACTTCGAACTCCATTCCATATTCCATATCTACTTAAACGACATCAAACCTTAAGTGTGTCACCCTACGGTTCGCGAACTATGTAGACATGGTTGAGACTTCTCTCCGACCAATAACCAATAGCGGGATCTGGAGATCCATAATGGCTCCCACATATTCAACGATGACTTTAGTGATCGTCTGAACCATTTACATACGATACCAATTCCCTTTGTCACGCGATATTTTACTTGTCAGAGGTTTGATCATCGGTATCTCTATACCTTGTTCAACCTCGTCTCATGATAAGTACTCTTTACTCGTACTGTGGTATGTGGTCTCTTATGAACCATTCATATGCTTGAAGCTATTAGACGACATTCCACCGAGAGGGCCCAGAGTATATCTATCCGTCATCGGGATGGACAAATCCCACTGTTGATCCATATGCCTCAACTCATACTTTCCGGATACTTAATCCCACCTTTATAACCACCCATTTACGCAGTGGCGTTTGATGTAATCAAAGTACCTTTCCGGTATAAGTGATTTACATGATCTCATGGTCATAAGGACTAGGTAACTATGTATCGAAAGCTTATAGCAAATAACTTAATGACGTGATCTTATGCTACGCTTAATTGGGTGTGTCCATTACATCATTCATATAATGACATAACCTTGTTATTAATAACATCCAATGTTCATGATCACGAAACCATGATCATCTATTAATCAACAAGCTAGTTATACAAGAGGCTTACTAGGGACTCTTTGTTGTTCACATAACACACATGTATCAATGTTTCGGTTAATACAATTATAGCATGGTATGTAAACATTATCATAAACACAAAGATATATTATAATAACCATTTTATTATTGCCTCTTGGGCATATCTCCAACAGTTGGCCACTAGGAGGAAGAGGTAGGGGACATCCCCCTACCGCAGGCCACACAGCTGATCCAGTGCCCGGTGGCACCATTGAGGAGCACATCGGACATGCAGGAGTGGAAAATGGCATCAATCCAGTAGCACCATAGAGGGGGAAGGCGCGGGCGAGGAGGAATTTGCGGTGGCTCAGCCAGTCGATGGAGTCGAAAGCCTTGGCGAAGTCCAGCTTGAGCACCAGCGTGGGTGCTTTGCGCTTGAAGAAGCATTGCACCACCTCTGAGGCATACACAAAGTTTTCCGAGATGCTCCTCCCCGCGATGAACCCAGACTGGTCGGGATCGATGACGTTCACGATATGAGCTTGCAGCCTTGAGTTGAGGGTTTTTCATATCACTTTCATGTCACAATTTTTCAAGGAAATCGGCCGAAAACCACTGGGCGACAGCGTGCCTTCGCTCTTGGGGAGGAGGAGGACGTGCGCGCGGTTGATACGCGTGAGGTCAACCCCTCCACCGTCGAAACCGCCCATCAGGCGCATCAGGTCCGGCCCGACCATGCCCCATGCGGTCTGGAAGAAGCTTGGGCCGAGCCCATCTGGGCAACAAGAACATGTACCTCTGCCTCGCTGTAATATCCCAGGTTTAGAGGCTACAAAATGAGAGAACACCAAAGTGTGCATTGCATTCATGCATAGAAAATCCGGGGAATTTTCGCGCTTCAAATAAAACTTACCACAGTAACGGAAGTTTCACTTGACTTGCTGGAATTGAAGTAGATCATCAAGTCAAGCGCTATAAACTTCACTGTGACCTTTGTTAAAACCTTGTTTTGGGAAGAGATGATTTGATCTATGGATTAGATCAAATGGAATTAGATTTACAACAACACATTCTTTAAGAATCAAACCCTAACTTATTAACACTTAAAACTTAGCAACTACCTTTGGGTGTAAATTAATTCCCTTCTAAACTTATTACCAAATAGGGTACACCATAGGGTCTAAAGTGCATAAAAGCCGCACATTCTTATTTAAATCATAACTTATTAAATACATGGAATATCATAAAACTAAATCCATTTACATTACAAATTATAGTCCACACTATTTGAATAAAACTAACTATGAGTATTTTGAAACTCATATGATCATGCCTTGGTGAAATCAAACCCAACTATCCAAATTTGAGGAATAACCTTCAACCTTGATCTTTTGATCAATATTATAATATAAATCCAATCCAATATGATATAGTGACTCATCCACAATAATAAAACCATTCACAAGATATTTAGTAACAAATGCCACTTGGCTATCCAAAAATAAATCATATGAGAGGATAATGATCTTGCTACATAGGATGAAAATATCTACATGACTTGCTTTCCAAGCTATGCCACCTCATGCTCAAAGGATTGCTATGGATAAGGGCATGACAACCAAGCACCTTAGTCATCTAACCAACACAAGAGTCACCACCTATGTGTCATGATGCTAGAGCTTGCCCAAGCCTATAAATAGAGCCACACCCTTCATTCCTTTGCTCATCTTGTAGCATGATACATGGGAACAAATACATAGAGCCACTCCATGTGAATTAGCTAGGATCAAGATGAAGAAGCTAGGAGGTGGAGGCATACCACAAGATGCAGGTTTATCAGATTTCCTGAAGAACAAGCTACAGAAGATACCAAGGTAGAATTACTAGGCAAACCATATATTTAGAGGATCATATCATCATCTCTTGAGTAGGACCTTAGGAAAACAATTCCATAATCATCACAATTTGGTATTAATTAGAAACCCTAAGAATCTAAGTGAGTGTGATGAGAGGAATGATAAAGAGTGATTAGTGAGGAATTAGTGGATATTCTCTAATGCACGATCATAACTTGTAGATATAGATGATAAGTTAAATCATATGATTACTAGATCTCATCTATCACATAAAATATTAAATATATCACTAGTAGTTAACCCCAGACCAATCCTCATGTCTTGTATGGTGGAGTAACCCTAGCTAGCCAATTAAACATAACCAAGCTTATGCTCATACCTAATCCTAGTGGTGTATCACTTGGGTGATCATTACTAAAACCCTAGATAACCTTTTGGATTTCAATCCAAGTATCACTTTGGAATGTAAGAAGAACCCTGCCATGCCTCATGCCTAGTTAATACTTCAATTAGTGAAGCATCACCAACACCCTAAACTTTCACCTAGGAATCACTTTACATAAAATATTAAACCCTACCTTTCCATCCTAGTAGACCAAATAAAGTATTGTTCTATAAATTAAACCATCATTAGAAAATGCATTGCTAATTATAAACATAGGATCCATCTGAATTAGTTCAAGCTAAAGTTTACTACAACCAGATTAGTGATTATAGAATTTTCTTAGCCATCTTCTTAAAACCTTAGGAATAATTCTCCACATAAAATCATGATCCAATCCATCCTTATTACCATTTACTTTAAACTCTAGCCAAAATTAAAATAGATATGAACAATCAATATTGTTAAGCACTCTAGTTAAACCTAATAATATTTTCACTATGCACTTGTTCTAAATTTCAAACCATTTAAATGGATCTGTTTCCTAAATTAAAAAGGAATTGAGATTGATATCAAAACCCATTTCTATTTCAATTAAAAACTCACACAATATCAACCTAATAATAAATTGAATATGTATTTAAAAAGTAACACTAGGCAGTAAGTAATAGTATTAAGTTGTCTTGCTATTCATAATTTAAAAATCTGCAAAGCAAAACAGAATTCAGTTTGAATTCAAATCATAAAATAGAAACCAGGAAATAAAAACAGAAAATAGAAAAGAAGAGAAGAAGCTTACCTGGCTTACCTGGACCGCAGCAGCCCACGTCGAAGCCCAGACTTGGCCCAGCCCACGAACGAACTCAGCCCAGACCACGAAACGGTATCGAACAGAAGAAAAGGGGCGTCGTCTTCTTCTCCGGCGTCGACAGCGCATAGGAGGAGCTCGGCCACGTCCTCGACGAGGATAAGGGCGCCGCCGGACGTCAACGAGTCTCTCAGAACCTCACCCAACCTTTCTGCGTCCGAGCCTATCCAGGAGCATCAAGATTCATGCTCTAGCTCAGTTCACCGTCGCCATTGCATCCCGGCAGTCGCCGTCGGTGAAGTGACGATTCCGACCTCGTCGTGGCCTATACAACCACCTACAGAACCTCCGTGAAGTCCTTGTTCATCTCCGCTTCTTCATTCACCCCCTAACCCTCTCTATCCCTCACCATTAGCCACTCACTGTCACCGGCGTCGAGGATGAGTTCGACGGAGGAGACCACCCCAAGCTCCGTGCAGTAGCTCGTTGGAAGCGCCTGGACTCAAGGATCATCATGGTGGAGCCAATCGTCCAAGGGGAGCTCGGGATCAAGCCAATTTTGCAATTCCCTTTCGGTGTACTGTGGAGGTATCGGCGAGTTCGTGCTCGATTCCGTCCACGATCCACCTCGCCGATCACACCATCAGCATCACGGTATGATTGCGCATCTGTAGACCTCTTATTTGCATCATCTCGTCGTCTGTAGCTCCATTTAGCCACCTCGTCGGAGAGCACCGCCGCGGGACATGCTCGCCGGCGTAGCTCCGGTGATTCCCTTACAAAACCAACACCACCATCAGTCTCAGCGAGTCAAGGAGAGTTGAAAACCATCAGTAGTTCATCCCGGGAGGCCGTAAACTGGCGGCGCCGTCGTCTACTGGTCGCCGACGTCTTGCCGTCGACGTTGCCAACGTGGCAGTGGGGTCACACATGCGTGTTGACTGGTCGTCGCCCGCGTGGCAACTGACCCAGTCAATGGTCCCACTAGTCAGTGTCTTAGGTTAGGGTATGAACCGGTACGATTAGCATTTTCGTTTATTTTAAATTCCAGAAAATCACTGAAACTTTGTAAAATCATACAAAATTCATTTCAACTCATAAAAATATAAATAATATATAAAAATGCTCACAAAAATAAACTCTATTCAAATAAAATATAAAACAAAAATGTGTGTCAAAATAAAAATTCACTTATTTTTAATTATGTTATTTAGGCCTTTTTATTTATTTAAAATGCAAATTGAA
This sequence comes from Lolium perenne, assembly GCF_019359855.2. Taxonomy (NCBI): domain Eukaryota; kingdom Viridiplantae; phylum Streptophyta; class Magnoliopsida; order Poales; family Poaceae; genus Lolium; species Lolium perenne. The sequence goes on along the minus strand of NC_067246.2, from coordinate 28,976,203 downwards.
TTCAATAAATAATTAAGTTACAAAATTAAATTTTAACTATTCAGTAATTAAGTAAAATGTTAGGATTAATTTTATTTACCATATTTGCATTAACTCAATTATTAGTGGTAGTTCATAAACCCTAATTTGCAAATTACTATTTTCTATTTTCTTTAAATAATAATAAATCAAGAAAATACTATAAAACCAATATTAATTTAGTAACTTAAATATTGTGAACTTAAATAATTTTAATTTGCAAGTTGTTATTTCTAAACCTAGTAATAATTGTTAAACCCTTATCTCTGAATTAAACCTAATTAGGAGTTACTCTAATTATTAAATCTTGTGAAAATTAATAAAATGTCAAAACATTACTAAATTTGATTCAAAGTAATTAGTAACCACAACTCTATTACTAATCAGCATTTTAGGAGTTGTACCATAATTTAGAAACCCTAGTTTTAATTTAAGTAAGACATTGATCTCATTATTTCATGTGTTCATCCATAGTAGTTGCAAACCTAAAACCCTAGGGATTTAATCCATGTGATCATTACACTTTAGAAGCAACTCTAAAACCCTAATTTTGTGTCACATGTGATCATGTGAGATTCACTTAACATATAGAACCCTAATAAGCAACAATTGAATGCATGCTTATGATCCACTAGCATAAAACCAAGTCACATGAGATTATCATTTCATGTCCATATGCTTAGTTAAAACCTATATGATTCACTAGTGCCACCTAGGTATAAACCCTAACTTGTTAATTGGATTAGTACCATTGATCACCACTCCTATATACCATACCATTAAGATCAAACTCAACCATCAAACCCTAGTTGAACCATAATGATGAACCCTAATACCAACTTTGTGTAGCAAATCACATCACATGCTCATATTCCACTAAACCCTACTTAGGAAATGATAAGTCACTTAGCTTAGAAACCATTAGAGATTATTTAGTAAAGCAATGGTGAAACCATAGTAAACCCTAATAGCTAATTTATAGAACCATCTTGATAACCATCCTTTGATATGATGCTTAGAAGAAACCATATCAATAAACCTACCAATACTTGCTACATATAGACCAATTCCAAGTTAAGAACCAACTAATTCCTATTAGCGAAACTAAATGAACCCGATAGTAAACCCTAGAAAGCCATAGCTCATATGTATAGCAGTTCATATTCTTATTTAACCTGTTCTTCAAAAGTTATTCTTTTGAAGTACAAATGTCAATCAAACCTTAGAAGCCTTAATCCTTCTTGGAAATACTCATTATTTCTTAATTAACATGTTCTTCAAAAGTTATTCTTTTGAAGTATAGTATAAGTAATCATCAACCATGTTCTATAGAACTTAAAATTGACAACTGTTCTTTACATATTATTCCACCACTATTCTTTATGTGTATGATTGTTATGATGTCTTATATCCCTTGGTTATGATGCTAATATAACCAAACCCTAATAAGAACCTTGTTTGAGAACCATTCTAAAAAGTGCAACACACCCTAAAGGAATCTTTACAACTCATCCATCCTAAATCATCGAGGTTAGGTTACGCTCGGGACGATTGCATCTCATACTATGCATTGTAGCATCTTTGCCAGTTCTTTAAACATTGTCCTTACCGGACGATGATGGTATTTCAGAATTTGGAGTTATCACGTATCGAAGTTGTTGCCTGCATAATCTTGCAGTCAAGGAAGGCAAGTTCATCGCTTGCTCATGTCATTTGATTAGTTGTATCAAACTATATGCAAAGTACTATACTTATCACTCATGCATTGAAAAGCAAAGTATTATTTTACAATTATGAATATGACTATGTGGTGGGCAATGGAACCATGGTATGTGTTGATATGGTGGAGGTTCCATTGCATGGGTACTACTCATCTAGGACTAAGTACCAATGCCGTCCAGTGATTCTAGCGCCGTACATATCGCGTTATCCATAAGATCTATAATGGCTCTGGGGAAGTCAGCTGTATCTTTTCCCTTCTGCACGCCAACGGATTGGTAGAGCTGGTGGGGTGTTGGAGGCACTGCCGCAATAGGTTGGGATAGCCTTTTAAATCCCCATCCATTAGTGATGATAAGCTCTACGATCTATGATGGATTGTCCGGAGTACACCGTGAGTAAAGCCGTATTATCGGGAGAAGTCTACTGGGGGTGTACGGTTGGACAAAAGGGTGGGTTTGCAGGGTCGCGGAGAAGGCAGTGATTGGCTTGGATCTTATACTGGGCCTCACACCAAAGGAAGTGTGGACGGGGACATACTCTCGGCCGGCAACATGGTTAAGATCTCTTGTGGGGTAAAGTAACGCACCTCTGCAGAGGGTATCAAGAATTGTGACTGTCACTCCCTATTCCGGGAAGGGAACTGTGAACGCGGCAGGAAAGGAACTCCACGAAGTTCTAGTCAACCTGTGAAGACTGACGGGCATAGTTTTCAGAATAAAATAAACCTTTTGAAGAAATGTTTATGAAAACTTGCATTGGCCTATGACTTTCTGGTCTATGGCTGTAGCTAGTGCATGATACACCTATTTCCTAATATGAACTTGCTGAGTACGCTCGTACTCATTCTATCCCATTTGAACCCCCTTCTTAGATCAAGGCACCGAAGGAGAAACTACCGTGGAACTCAAAGACAAAGGAGTCAACTGCAACAAGATGAAGAATCCAATCAAGGAAGTCAATGGAGTCAAATTCTGCATCAGCTATAATGGAAACCTAGATTAGTAATAGAAGGGAACCTTTCCCTAATCATAGCACCTAAGTAGCTAGATTTCTATAGCAAGCCAATTAGCTCTTAAACTTGAGTTAGCAATAAGATAGACTACGAGTCGTTCTTCTGGAGCTTTATTTGAAGTTTTACCTCACTGTAAAGTAGGAGGTTGTGTTGATCTTATGTAAACAGCTCGTGTGTACTTCTATAGACATACCTTGGACTCGCATATGTTTCTGTTGTACCACTCTGAGAGATGTAATATGAGTGGAACGGTGTTTTACTTGTGTTATGTCAACGACTTGTGTACTACACCATGCAGTGGTACGCTGGGTCACCACACTCGCCAAATGGGCCAATAATTTTTTCGGCCCATCCAGCTTGGGGGACACCAACGTACAGGGCGTCGATGTCGAAAGCCCAGGACGTGGCCTGAGCAAGGCCCAGAAGCTCGGCGTAGAACGAGTGGAGCGCGTTGATACGTCTCCAACGTATCTAAAATTTCTGATGTTCCATGCTTGTTTTAAGACAATACCTACATGTTTTGTTCACACTTTATATCGTTTTGATGCATTTTCCGGAACTAACCTATTAACGAGATGCCGAAGTGCCAGTTCCTGTATTCTGCTGTTTTTGGTTTCAGAAATCCTACAAAGGAAATATTCTCGGAATTGGACGAAATCAACGCCCACGATCTTATATTTCCACGAAGCTTCCAGAACACCGAAGAGAGACCAGAGGGGAGCCAGGGGGCCCACACGCCAGGGCGGCGCGGCCAAGGGGGTGGGCACGCCCCCCTATGGTGTGGCTCCACCAGGGCCCCTCCGAGGCTGCCCTTCCGCCTACTTAAGGACTCCGTCGCGAAAACCCTAGAAAAATGAGCCACGGTACGAGAAACCTTCCAGAGCCACCGCCATCGCGAAGCCAAGATTCAGGGGACATAAGTCTCTGTTCCGGCACGCCGCCGGGACGGGGAATTGCCCCCGGAAGGCATCTCCATCGACATCACCGCCATCTTCATCACCGCTGCTGTCTCCATGATGAGGAGGGAGTAGTTCTCCCCCGAGGCTAAGGGCTGTACCGGTAGCTATGTGGTTAATCTCTCTCCCATGTACTTCAATACAATGATCTCATGAGCTGCCTTACATGATTGAGATCCATATGATGAGCTTTGTAATCTAGATGTCGTTATGCTATTCAAGTGGATTTTACTTATGTGATCTCCGGAGACTCCTTGTCCCACGTGTGTAAAGGTGACAGTGTGTGCACCGTGTGGGTCTCTTAGGCTATATTTCACAGAATACTTGTTCACTAAGTTATGATTTGAGTTGGATGTCTCTATGAAATTGTGGTGTGTTAGTACCTCCTATGAATGCTCACAGTGACAGCGTGGGGTGTTTATTAGTACTTGGGAATACATCTTTAAGGTTTGCCTACATGATGAATTAGTGTTCGTTATCTTGCCAGAGAGTAATTCAGAATAGCATAGTGAAGTGCTTATTTATATTCTTTTATGATTGCAATGTTGAGAGTGTCCACTAGTGAAAGTATGATCCCTAGGCCTTGTTTCTAAGCATTGAAACACCATTTCCAACAAGTTCTGTTACATGTTTACTTGCTGCCATATTTATTTCAGATTGCTATTACCACTCATATTCATCCATATCACTTGCATTTTACTATCTCTTCGCCGAACTAGTTCACCTATACATCTGACAAGTGTATTAGGTGTGTTGGGGACATAAGAGACTTCTTGTATCGTGATTGCAGGGTTGCTTGAGAGGGATATCTTTGACCTCTTCCTCCCTGAGTTCGATAAACCTTGGGTGATTCACTTAAGGGAAAACTTGCTGCTGTTCTACAAACCTCTGCTCTTGGAGGCCCAACACTGTCTACAGGAAAAGAAGCCAACAGTAGACAGCACGCGTCAGCTTTGGCTTGGTAGGAGACGAAGCAGTCCCCGCTGATGTCAAGGCAGCGGATCTGATTGCGTCGCCGGCACTGCGAGGCCATGGCGTGGAAGAAACACGTGTTCTCATCTCCCTCACGGACCGCCCTAAAGTTTCCATGTTGTTTCCAGAAGCCCGCTTGCGAAACGGAAGAGAGCTCCAGGGCGGCACGGGCATCGATGCGAAGCGCCAACTCGTCTCCTGAAAGATCACGAGATTCTTCCATAAAATTGAGTAGATCAATGATAAACTTGAGTTATTATCGTCCCGAGTAATGAATTTGTGGATTTTTTTTCTAGGTTTTAGCATCGAACCTGCTTTACATGGGCAGCAATGCCGCCGGCGGCATCGCCATAGGTGGGAACCAGAGACTAGGCAGGGAGGGTGGTGGGCAGGAAGTCTGGGTGGAGAAGACAAGCGTTTTCGAAGTGAAGTGGCTAGAGGCAGGTATTTTGGTGGAGGCAGAAGCAAGGAGGGGGAACTGGTCAAAGGTGACGCGGGGACGAGAGGCGAGGGACGAGTCTGGGAAGGCACGATCGCATACATCATTGAAGAAGACGGATCCAGCCGCATCACGGTGGGTGGAGAGCGGCGGTTTGTCCAGGTATATCGCCGGTCAGATAGGGGGATCTCAGGGAGAGCCAAGTCATGGCCGGATTAAGGCACTGAAGGTGGCCGCGAGGGTTCAGCTGAAATTGGAGTTGTTTTTCTTGTGCGGGTACTGATACGTCCATTTTGCATCACTATTTTATATCATAATTTACTGTTATTCATTGATATATTTCATATTTAGAGATGATACTTATGTTATTTCACCTATTTTGCATGTTTCATGATTATTGGAGAATTACTCACCGGAGTCAGAATCCTGCTAGAAAAAGCACCGTCAGGATACAATATTTATGAAGATCAACAATTGACGGAAAATATACCGAAGCTCCTATTTTTTCCGATGACGGAGCCAGCCAAAAGGGGAGGCCGAGGAGGGCCGCCATGGGCCCTCCCCATGGGCCGGCGCGCCGCCACGTGGGGAGGGGGCCCACGACCTCCTCGGCCATCGCCCTTTCGCGTACTTCATCTCCCAGAAACCCTAAGGTGCGGAGGAACATCGAGGATAGTCATCGCCGCCTCCTCGAGGTGGAAAACACCAGAGAGAAAAGAGCTCTCTGGCAGGCAGAAATCTGCCGGGGAAATTCCCTCCCGGAGGGGGGAAATCGTCGCCATCGTCACCGTCATCGAGTTGGACTTCATTGGGATCATTGTAACATCCCTGTTTTGCTAAACCTAGATTAGGGTTGTTTGTGCATCATTTGCATCATGTATTTTTCCTAAGAAAATAACATTAAAGAAATATTTAGAAATTCTAACGTGTGCAAGTCCTTACATACTTTGATTCTAAGTGTTCAAATTTCCAAAACCAAGAATGTGCGAACGTTCTAAAATATATAGGAAGGTCCCTGAATATTTTTGGTAATGTTCTAAACAAATTTGGATCACCAAATCTTGCAAAAATTTGTGTTGTTGCAAAACAGCCCAGAAAACCCCAAAATCGAGGGGGCCTTTTACAAATTTCGCCTGTTGTCTTCTACCTCCAGCCAGGCACACACGTGCGTGTCCCTGCCGATGCCGTCGATCCCGCGAGGGGATGCCCGCCGCCGACGCCGCTTTCCCCAACGGGATAAGACCGCCACGGCCTCACTCCCTCGTACATATCCTCTCGCGCGCGCGTTGGCCTTCTCCTCTTCTCCTCCCGCAGCTCGGCCGAAACCCTGGCCGGCAGCAACCGCCGCGCCCCGCCATTCCGAGCCTCCCCGAGCCCGTCTGAGCGTCCCTGGAGCTCCGCCTCGCCGCCAGGATCCTCTCAGTCGAAGGAATCGACGAGGGGCGGCCGGAATCGCCGCCGCTAGGCCCTTCTTCTCCGCGTCCGGCCACCGGCAACCGGCCCGATGCCGGCGCTACGGACCTCCCCCGCCCTCGCCGTCGCCACCTGCGTACTCCTGGTGAGCTTCTGGTTCGCTCGGACCCATCCACGGTCTCCCTCGCGTTCTGTAGCGTCGCGGCGTCGTGCACGTCCGTCCGCCGCTGCTCGGGCCTGCCGCCGGCAAGCCTCCGGCAACCATTTGCGGCTGGCTTCGCCTCCATCTGCTTTGCCGTGCTCACCTGCATCCAACGCGCTCCAGGCCTCGTCCCCGTCTGCACTCAGTCGTGGAGTCCGTGATTGACCGTAGAGAGCTGTAGTACAGTAGGAAGTTTTGTTTCAGTTTGAAGCGTGAGCGAATGTCTTGTTCGTTGCTGTCTGTCAACGTGTTAGGTACAAGAATCGTTTAATCGATTTGGCCTGAGGTATATTCTACTTGAGAGATGTGCTAACAATAGTCCCTGTACGTACATGTCTTTGAACTGGAGTTTCAGCAAATCTCTTATTTCCTCCTAGTCAAGGACCAGTACGAATACCTTGAGAATACATCCAGTACTGTCATGTCCATCCCCACTAAAAAGTCCTTTCTTGTTGTGGCAATTCTTGCAAACTGGGATATGCCAATTCGAAATTCAAATACCAGCAAAATATGTTAGTGTTGAGAGTGTCAATTCTATTTCAATACCTACACAGCTACAGCGGTGGAAACAATCAGCTTAGCCTGATGTTTGAACTAGTTTCTATATCCATGTTTTCAGTACAAAAGCTAACACTACTGAAGTTCTAAGCTAAGTGTTTCCTAACAGCATACGTGAGATCTTTTTAGAGAGTTTAAAATACTAATTTCGGGTTCTGCAGTTTTCCGTTTTTCCAGAAAATGTCGGAACTTGTAAAAAATCATAACTATTTCATATAAATTCAGAAAAATGCAAATAAGATATCAAAAAAATTCAGAAAAATGAGATCTACATTTTGGTTACAAAATCATGCATTGTTAAGCAACTTTGAACCCTAGTTGTTTTAGAAGAACTAAATCAACCCCTCTAAGGTTCCGGAATCGCTAACCCTAATTCCGTCGAACCTCAATTAAATTGATGATGTCTTAGGGTTAGTTCAGTACCTAATTAACATTAACATGTCATGTCATCATTCTTGTATGCGCATTGCATCAATGCCATGTGTTGATTGTTTTTTTACCTTTCCGGTGTTTGTTTCTTCGCGATCGATAGAGCAAATGCCCGAGACGATGAAGATCGATAACACAGAAGATCAATACTTGTCCATCGACGAACAAGTCAAGCATGAGATCTTCGAAGATCCATATCGGCTTGTCAGGGACAAAGGCAAGCCCTAGCCTGGTTCATATTATGGTTTCGAAATGCTTTTACTTCTGGTTTCTACATATTGCATTCGTTTCCAATATGTTTTATCGGCAGGTATAGTTATCCTATGTATGTTGCATTTACCGTCCTTGTAGCCTAAATACCCTGATCCACTGCTCCCAGCAAGACTAGGTTTGAGCTATGTGTGCATCGCTAGAGCTGTTATATCGGATATGCTTAGCCATGCTTAGTTGACGAATTCTGATCCATCCGGTTGATGAATCAGAGCTGCGAATGAACCTAGTATGGCAGGATGACGTGGTAAGATCAGTGATGATAATTAAACATGCTTAAAGGCTTGGATGGGCCGCCACATGGGGATGTGGTGATTTGACTCGTTCTCGCCGATACTAGGACCTGAGGTTCTCGCCTTCGGAACCAAGACCGAGCGTACAGCCACACGGGGCCCATGGGAACCCCTTGGCCCGAACTTGCCTAGCTTACCCATGAGTCAATTAGTTTGCGAGTTCCATTTGGCATTCTGCATGGCGAAGGCGTGGAAAAGGTTTTCAAAGGTGCATCATACAGGGCGTGGCCGGGGTGAAGGATGCTGGAGGCATTGAACTAGATCCTCTGCGCACAATGACCGGGACCGCCTCGGAGAATGGCTACCTACGATGACGGAGATCCCCAGTTAGATTGACTCATGGAATAGGCGAAGCAAGGGAAAGGTTTTGGTCGACCACCCTCTGCCGGCACACCAAGGAAGTGTGTTAATCATGTGGCGTTAAGAGTCGGTCGGCGCGTGTGGGTAAAGTTGTCTGCAGGGTAAATCTTTTCGAAAAGCCGTGTCCACGGTTATGGACGACTTGGTGATGGATTCTGTGATCATAGACAACATGAACCTAATCGTAAAACTTGGAACCAATGTGTGTTAAGGATCCCTCCTCAGGGTATCGAGGGGGTGCTCCTAGTTGATAGGTTCAGCTGATGATGAAGATTCGGTGGATTCAATATGATGATCAGTAGAGCTAGAGATATCGCTCTCTTATCCCCTTTTAAAATAATCTGAATAGACGAGCATCTGCTCCCTCTTGTTTCACAAAGGAAAACTGGCTTTTTGCAAAATAAGCTCCACATAAAGCCTCGCATACCAGCTTTGCTAAAAGGTTGTACTAAGTCTTGCTGAGTCCCTGTACTCAGCTTTGCATGCTTTGTTTCAGACGAAGTCGCTCCAACAAATGAAGGTTTCTAGGTCGACATCGACGAGTAGCTTGGGATTCCCAGGTGGCAGCCTGGAATCTATGGGCTGGGACGTCGCCGTTATGCTCCTGGCCTCTTAGGCCTTTTGCTATCTTGCTATTTAGAATAGCATAACTTCGCTTCCGTTGATTGATGAGATGTCAGGTCAGTGACCTCTGCTTGTAATACTTTGGTTCTTTGCTCAGTTATGAGCTTGTATTACTCTTTGAGTCGTAGAGTCACTGTTGTGTTACCGAAACTCACCCTGCAAGGCCCTCGAGGTATGGGTTAGGCTTACGCCAGATGTAGTCTGGGTTTGTCTAGCCTACTACCTCCCGGGGTCGCGACAATCATCATCATCATCATCATCTCCACCACCGACACCGTCATCTCCACCGCTGCAACTCGTCTCCGCTGTTACATCTAGGGGTGAATCTTGAGTATTTCATAGGGGAAACTCTCCCGGTGTTGATTACTCCTTGTTATTGATGCTATTGAGTGAAACCGTTGAATCAAGGTTTATGTTTAGATTGTTATCCATCATCATATCACCTCTGATCATGTTCCATATGTTGTCTTGTGAGTAGTTCGTTTAGTTCTTGAGGACATGGGTGAAGTCTAAATGTTAGTAGTGAACTATGTTGAGTAATATTTAATGGTTTGATATTTAAGTTGTGGAGTTATTCTTCTAGTGGTGTCATGTGAACGTCGACTACATGACACTTCACCTTTATGGGCCTAGGGGAATGCATCTTGTATTCATTTGCTAATTGTGGGGTTGCCGGAGTGACAGCAACCTGAACCCCCGTTGGTATATCGATGCATGAGGGATAGCAGGATCTCAGAGTTTAAGGCTGTGGTTAGATTTATCTTAATTACTTTCTTGAATTTGCGGATGCTTGCAAGGGGTTTAATCACAAGTATGTATTAGTCCTAGGAAGGGCGGTGCATTAGCATAGGTTCACCCACACAACACTTATCAAAACAATGAAGATTAATCAACTATATGAAGCGAAAGCACTAGACTAAATTCCCGTGTGTCCTCAAGAGCGTTTGGTTATCATAAGTAAACAAACCGGCTTGTCCTTTGTGCTAAAAAGGATTGGGCCACTTGCTGAAATTATTATTCTCGCATTTTACTTACTTGTATTTTATTTATCTGCTATATCAAAACCTCCTGAAAATTTGTCTGTGAGCATTTACAATGAATCCTTCATCGAAACTGCTTGTCAACACCTTCTGCTCCTCGTTGGGTTCGACACTCTTATTTATCGAAAGTACTACGATACACCCCCTATACTTGTGGGTCATCAAGACTATTTTCTAGCACCGTTGCCGGGGAGTGAAGCACTATTGGTAAGTGGAATTGGTAAAAAAACTTTTACTGTACGTGTTGTTTTTATTTCTACCTGCTGCTATAATTCATTATGTAGAGATCTTCTCTTGAATTACTATTTGGAAAATCTACTACTACTGCAAAGGTAGTGTATGAGGCGCCAGGTGAGAAAGTGATTCCATATAAAATACCTATGAAAATTATTGAACGTGTTGTGGATAACCGCTATGAAGGGGATGGAACTGTTCATCCTGGAGATCATTTACTGTTTTTACATGAATTATGCGGGTTATTCAAGTGTGCAGGTATTTCTATGGATGAAGTTAGGAAGAAACTATTCTCTATGCCGTTGTCTGGTAAAGCGGCACATTGGTATAAACTGCTAAAGAATGGGAATTCTCTTGATTGGAAGGATATTATGCCTCTATTTTATTCTAAATTCTATCCTCCAAGTGAAATTCACAAAGACCGAAACCGCATATATAATTTCTGGCCACATGATGGAGAGAGTATTGCCCAAGCATGGGGGAGATTGAAGTCTTTAATGCTCAAATGCCCCATTCATGAGCTTCCTGGTAATATCATCATTGATAATTTCTATGCAAGACTTTCTTTTCAAGATAAAACCTTGCTGGATACTACTTGTTCTGGATCATTCATGCGCAACAAAGAATAGTTTAAATGGGACCTTCTTGATCGGATTCAGGAGAATACTGAAGGATGGGAGAACGACAAAGGTAGAGAGTCAGGTATAAATTATGATTATGAATGCATTGAAACTTTTATGGATACTGATAAATTTCGAAATATGAGTGCTACTTATGGTCTTGACTCTCAAGTTGTTGCAAATTTTTATAAAGCTTTTGCCTCTCATTTTGAATTGCCTAGGAAGAGTTTTAATAAGTATCATGAACCTTACAAAGATAAAACTGATTCACATATAGGTAAATGTATTGAAGTTAAAACTGTTGATCACATTCTTCCCGAAGCTTATACTGAAAAATTCCTTTTCCTGCTAAAATGGAGTATTATGTTATAACTAGCGTGGTTAACAAAAGTGCAAAGAAACCCATAGAACCTGAGGAGCAAATAAATGTTGAACCTGCTGTTGCAATAGTTAAAGACCTTGTGACTGAAAATGTAGAAGATGGTCACATCATTTTCTGTGAAGATGCTTCTAATATTGTTTCACGTCCTAGTAAGTCTAGGAAAGCCAGTGTTCCTATGCTCTCTGTTAGAATTGATGATCATTGTTATTATGGTTTATGCGACATTGGTGCAAGTTCTAGTGCCATTCCTTATGAGCTTTACAGGGAAATCATGCATGAAATTGGTTCTTGTGAACTTGAAGATATTGATATGGTTATTCGGCTAGCTAATAGAGAAACTATCTCTCCTATTGGTATTGTTCGAGATGTGGAAGTTCTATGTTGTAAGATTAAATATCCTGCTGACTTTTTGGTACTTGGTTCTGCTGCTAGTAAGACTTGTCCTATCATTTTTGGTAGACCTTTTCTAAATACTTGTGGAGCTATTATAAATTGCAAGAAAGAGAAAATTGTGACTAAATTTGCCGGTGAATCTTATGAGTTTAATTTCTCTAAATTTGCCAAAGTTCCTTATGAAGCTGAATTGCCTAATGATGATTTTAGAGTTGAACAGCTTGCATCTATTGCTCTTGCTCCTAATAATCCTTTGCAGCAATATTTGGAGGATCATGAGAGTGAAGTCTTTAGGGAAGAAAGGAATGAGCTTGATGAAATTTTCCTTCGTCAACCCATTCTTAAACTTGACTTACCGGTCGAAGATCTAGGTACAACACCACCACCAAAGGAAGATCTTGTTTTTGATTTGAAACCGTTACCTGATAATCTTATGTATGCTTATATTGATGATAAGAAAACATATCCTGTTATTATTAGTGCTAAGCTTTCAGATTTTGAGGAAGAAAGATTATTGGAAATATTGAAGAAACACCGAGGAGCTATTGGCTACACTCTTGATGACTTGAAGGGGATTTCTCCCTCTATTTGCCAACATGCCATCAACATGGAAGATGATGCAAAGCCTGTTGTTGAACATCAGTATCGTCTAATTCCTAAGATGAAGGATGTGGTAAGGAATGAGGTATTGAAACTTCTTGAAGCTGGTATTATATATCCTATTGCTGATAGTAGATGGGTTAGTCCTGTGCATTGTGTTCCTAAGAAAGGAGGAATAACTGTTGTACCTAATGATAATGATGAGCTCATCCCTCAAAGAGTAGTTGTAGGGTATAGAATGTGCATTGATTTTCGAAAGGTTAATAAAGTTACTAAGAAAGATCATTACCCTTTACCTTTTATTGATCAAATGCTAGAAAGGTTATCTAAAAATACTCATTTCTGCTTTCTTGATGGTTATTTTGGGTTTTCACAAATTGCTGTTAGAGCTAAAGATCAAGAGAAAACCACTTTGACTTGTCCCTATGGAACTTATGCTTATAGGCGTATGCCTTTTGGTTTATGTAATGCTCCTGCTATTCAAAGATGCATGTCTGCTATTTTTCATGGCTTTTGTGAAAAGATTGTAGAGGTATTCATGGATGATTTTTCTATCTATGGGAATTATTTTGATAATTGTTTACGAAACCTTGATAAAGTTTTGCAGAGATGTGAAGAAACTAACCTTGTTCTTAATTGGGAGAAATGCCACTTTATGGTTAATGAAGGAATTGTATTGGGACATAAAATTTCCGAGAGAGGTATTGAAGTTGATAGAGCTAAAGTTGAAGCAATTGAGAAGATGCAATATCCTAGGGATGTTAAAGGTATTCGTAGTATTCTTGGTCATGCTAGTTTTTATAGGAGATTTATTAAAGATTTCTCTAAAATTTCAAAGCCTCTTACTAATCTTCTCCAAAAAGATGTACCTTTTGTTTTTGATGATGATTGTAAGGAAGCTTTTGAAACTCTAAAGAAAGCCTTAACAACTGCTCCTGTAGTTAAACCTCCTGATTGGAATTTACCTTTTGAAATTATGTGTGATGCTAGTGATTTTTCTGTAGGTGCTGTTCTTGGACAGCGAGTAGATAAAAAGTTGAATGTTATTCATTATGCTAGTAAAACTCTTGATGCTGCTCAAAGAAATTATGCTACAACTGAAAAAGAGTTATTAGCTGTAGTTTTTGCTTCTGACAAGTTTAGACCTTATATTGTTGATTCAAAAGTCACAATTCATACTGATCATGCTGCAATTAGGTACCTTATGGAAAAGAAAGATGCTAAGCCAAGGCTTATTAGATGGGTGCTTCTTTTACAAGAATTTGATTTACATATTGTAGATAGGAAAGGTGCTGATAATCCTGTTGCTGATAATTTGTCTAGATTGGAAAATATTGCTTATGATCCTATTCCCGTTAGTGATAGTTTTCCAAATGAACAATTGGCTGCAATAAAGGTGAGCTCGCGAGATAGTCCTTGGTATGCTGATTATGCTAACTTTATTGTTTCCAAGTACTTGCCTCCAACCTTTTCAAATTTCAAAGAAAGGAGGAAATTCTTTTATGACTTGAGGCATTATTTTTGGGATGACCCACACTTATATAAAGAAGGAGTGGATGGTATTATGCGAAGATGTGTCCCCAAATATGAACAACAAGAGATATTGAGTAAGTGTCATGGTAGTATTTATGGAGGACATCACGCCGGAGATAGAACCGCACAAAAGGTTCTACAGTCAGGTTTTTATTGGCCAACTCTCTTTAAAGATGCAAGAAAGTTTATTTTATCTTGTGATGAATGTCAAAGAGTTGGTAATATCTCTAGACGCAATGAAATGCCTATGAATTATACTCTTGTTATTGAACCATTTGATTGTTGGGGATTTGACTTCATGGGTCCTTTCCCTTCTTCAGAAGGTAACACTCATATACTTGTTGCTGTTGATTATGTTACTAAATGGGTGGAAGCCATACCCACAAAAAGTGCTGATGGTGAGACCTCTTTAAAAATGCTTTTAGATTTTATTTTTCCTAGGTTTGGAGTACCTAGATATCTTATGACTGATGGAGGTTCTCATTTTATTCATGGTGGTTTTAGAAAAACTCTTGCTAAATATGGTATTAATCATAGAATTGCTTCACCTTATCATCCTCAAACTAGTGGGCAAGTAGAATTATCAAACAGAGAAATTAAATCTATCTTGCAAAAGACTGTTAATAAATCTAGGAAAAATTGGGCTAGTAAGTTGAAGGAAGCGTTGTGGGCTTATAGAACTGCTTATAAAAATCCTATGGGTATGTCTTCTTATAAAATGGTTTATGGAAAAGCTTGTCATTTACCTTTAGAACTAGAGCACAAAGCTTATTGGGCTATAAGAGAACTTAATAAAGATTTTAAACTTGCCGGCAAGAAAAGGTTGCTACAATTGAGTTCTTTAGATGAGTGGAGAAGTGAAGCTTATGAAAATGCTAGACTTTTTAAGGAGAAAGTTAAGAAATGGCATGATAGAAGAATTATTAAAAGAGAATTTAATGTTGGAGATAAAGTCCTATCGTATCGGTCTCGTCTCAGATTTTTTGCAGGAAAATTACTCTCAAAATGGGAAGGACCATATGTCATTGTGGAGGTGTATCGTTCAGGGGCAATAAAAATTGCTTCGCTGAAAGATGATGCCACACAAGTGGTGAATGGACAAAGACTCAAACATTATATTTATGGAGATTCTTATAATGAAGATGTTGATGTTATTCGAGTGGTGACTCCGGAAACTTTCATCAAAGATCAAATTGATAGTTCTGCAGAGTTCGACTTCGAATAGGTAACAGTTTTGGTACTAAAAAGTTCGCGTTTAACTTTTCGAACAATATTTTTGCTATTTTTAGAAAATATGAAAACTTACGAGATCGAATCGGAGTGGAGGAGGCGCACGAGGGCGCGTCCCCACGTGGTGGTGTGGGCCCCACCGTGGCCGCGCCGCCATATGGGGACGGCTCCTCGGAGTCCCTTTCCCACTCGGGTTCGACCTGGTACTTTCCTTTTGTCGTGATTTTTTTTGTTATATAATCCCCCGGATCCCCCGAGGTCTGTATATCGTCTTCTCATCGTGTTTTGTTTCGAGTTGTTTTCTGCCAGATATTGTTTTCAGATCTAGAGCCACCATGTCTTCGTCGGGAACTCTGAGGGACCGTTTCTTTGAGAACGTCGTCAACCCGTACATGAACGAGCTGAAGATGCATCCCAAGGAATCGCTGCTCGTAGATGGAGAGTTGCAGATAGAAGATGTCCGGGGTCCTAAAGGAGAAGGAAGTTTGGAGGACAGGATGGAGAAACTAGAACAAGAGGTCTTCACCTACAAGAAAATGGCTGAACGTGAAGTGGACATCTTCCACAAAATTGTGTCTGAACTTATTGATGAACACAAGAAGGAGACTACAAAGCTGTGGGACGATATCCTCTCGCGTCACAACACTACCAACAAACTCCAAGAGCAACTTTATGATGTTCAGAATCAAAACTGTGAGTATGAAAACATGTTTAAACACATAAGCTATGCTGCCAGTTTCAGGATTCCTGAGACCAAGACGTCATTTGTTGATGGAGAGCCTCTTCCTTGGAAGTCTGATGAAGGGAAGAATTCACCACCATCACCGAAGGAGTAATTCATCATTGGTATTGGCACCCCCTTGGCTTGTTCCAAGCTTGGGGGAGTGCCGCGGTATCACATCATCACTATCTTTTACCTTTTTACTGTCAAGTAGTGTCATATCATGAGTAGGGAAGTTATCACATAAGATGGTTTGCAGTGTGGAAGTATCTCTCTTTTAGTTGGTTATCTATGTATCCCTTAGTGTGAGTTATCGTTATGAAATATTAATGAGAAGTTTTATCATTTACTTTTTGCACACTTTATTTTAGTTTGCAATTTCTGTTATATGATTGATCTTGTTGTTAGTATTGATATCACTTTGGGAGCATCAAGTAAATCTATTTGGTTTTGGCAAACTTAGCATTGGTCAACAGCAAAAATACTTTAAGGCTTAAGTAAAAGAGGGAAGTACATGTAGATATATTATTTCATTATCTTTCTTTCTTGTTAGCTAATGAGCTTAGTATTCTGAAGATAAAATTGTTTGTACTTACAAGGAAGATGCATGATGGCTTCTATCACATGTATATTTGTTTGGTTCCCTCAACTCTTATGCTTGCTAACCAACCTTGCTGGCCAATGACCGGTACTGAGAGGGAATGCTTCTCGTGCATCCAAAACCTTAAACCAAACCCATGCCATTTGTGTCCACCATAACTACCTATTATGTGGTATTTTTGTGCCACTCCAAGTAAATATTTCATGTGCTACCTTTAAACAGTTCAAAAGTTATTATCTCTTATTTATGTCAATGTTTTATAGCTCATGAGGAAGTATGTGGTGTTTTATCTTTCAATCTTGTTGGACAGACTTTCACCAATGGACTAGTGGCATATACATCCACTTATCCAATAATTTTGCAAAAAGAGCTGGCAACGGGGTGCCCAGCCCCAAATAAATAACTTTCATTAATAATTCTCTTCACATGTTTTGCCCTGATTTATCAGTAAGCAACTTAATTTTGCAATAGACACTCCTCCATGGTATGTGAAATGTTGGAAGGCACCCGAGGATTCGGTTAGCCATGGCTTGTGAAAGCAAAGGTTGGAAGGAGTGTCATCCATAAATAAAACTAAAGTACATGTGTAAACAAAAGAGAAGAGGGATGATCTACCTTGCTGGTAGAGATAACGTCCTTCATGGGAGCCGCTCTTGAAAGTCTGGTTGACAAGGGGGTTAGAGTGCCCACTACCATTCGTTGACAACAACAAACACCTCTCAAAACTTTATTTTTATGCTCTCTATATGATTTCAAAACTTGAAAAGCGCTAGCACATGATTTAATCCCTGCTTCCCTCTGCGAAGGGCCTATCTTTTACTTTTATGCTGAGTCAGTAAACCTATTTCCCTCTATCTCAAGCAAGCAATTGAATTATTGTGATCCAACCATTTATATTGTGATCTATTTAATCATGTCTTTTATTCTTCCTTGTTTAGTACAAATTTTATCATGAATATGACTTTGAAGGTTATCAATGATTATGAGGAGATTGTTATGATTGAGCATGTAAATTCTGTCATATAAGCTCTAATATAAAGGCTCTGCTCGAAAGATAAGTACAATCTGTTAATTGTTCTGTGACCAAGAACGAAGTTTGCCATCACCAATTATGATTTCCTATGCACCTTTATTTGTGATTTCCCTTTACTTGTTTCAAGTTGAGTTATATGAGGAAGTTGTTTACTAGAATGTCTTCTGTGAATTAATAAATGTGATGCTTCTTGTCCATATTTTATTTATCGACTCTTCACTCCATAAACATGTGGTCTTGTTTACTGAGTTCAATTTCGCTTGGGGACAAGCGAGGTCTAAGCTTGGGGGAAGTTGAGACGTCCATTTTGCATCACTATTTTATATCATATTTACTGTTATTAATTGATATATTTCATATTTAGAGATGATACTTATGTTATTTCACATATTTTGCATGTTTCATGATTATTGGAGAATTACTCACCGGAGTCAGAATCCTGCTGGAAAAAGCACCGTCAGGATACAATATTTCTGAAGATCAACAATTGACGGAAAATATACCGAAGCTCCTATTTTTCCAGATGACGGAGCCATCCAAAAGGGGAGGCCGAGGAGGGCCTCCATGGGCCCTCCCCATGGGCCGGCGTGGCCACCAATGCCGGCGCGCCGCCACGTGGGGAGGGGGCCCACGACCCCTGATGTCTACGGGTGCTTCTATTCTTGTAGACAGTGTTGGGCCTCCAAGAGCAGAGGCTGTAGAACAGCAGCAAGTTTCCCTTAAGTGGATCACCCAAGGTTTATCGAACTCAGGGAGGAAGAGGTCAAAGATATCCCTCTCATGCAACCCTGCAACCACAAAGCAAGAAGTCTCTTGTGTCCCCAACACACCTAATACACTTGTCAGATGTATAGGTGCACTAGTTCGGCGAAGATATAGTGAAATACAAGTAATATGGATGTATATGAGTGGTAATAGCAATCTGAATAAAATATGGCAGCGAGTAAACATGCAACAAAACAGTAAACAAACGGAGATTCGATGCTTGGAAGCAAGGCCTAGGGATCCTGCTTGCACTAGTGGACACTCTCAACAATGATCACATAATAGGACTACTCTACACCCTCTTGTTGGATGATGAACACCACTAATTGTGTAGGATTACACGAACCCTCAATGCCGGAGTTAACAAGCTCCACAATATTCGAGATTCATATTTAAATAACCTTAGGGTGCAAGATAGATCAACACAATTACACCGAGAACTAACATAGCATGCACACTGTCACCATCACACTATGAAGGAGGCATAGATCACATCAATACTATCATAGCAATAGTTAACTTCATAATCTACAAGAGATTACAATCATAGCCTACGCCAAGTACTACACGATGCACACACTGTCACAATTACACCATACAGGAGGAATAGAATACTTTAATAACATCACTAGAGTAGCAAATAGATGATATTCAACTAGATCACATAAAGAGAGAGATGAACCACATAGCTACAGCGGAGCCCTCAGCCCCGGGGGTGAATTACTCCCTCCTCATCATGGAGACAGCGATGGCGGTGAAGATGGCGGTGGAGACGGCGGTGGAGATGACTCCGGGGGCAATTCCCCGTCCCGGCGGCGTGCCGGAACAGAGACTTCTGTCCCCCGAATTGGAGTTTCGCGATGGCGGCGGCTCTGGATGGTTTTCTCTGGTTTCGTCGAACGGGGTCGAGGATTTAGGTCAGGGATGACTAAATAGGTGAAGAGGCGGAGTCGGAGGGGCCACAGGGGGCCCACACACTAGGGGGGCGCGCCCCCCCTTGGCCGCGCCGCCCTGTGGGGTGGGCCCCCCTGGCTCCCCTCTGGCCTTTCTCCGGTGCTCTGGAATCTTCCGGGAATTTTAAGATCTTCGGTGTTGATTTCGTCCGATTCCGAAAATATTTCCTTACTAGGATTTCTGAAACCAAAAACAGCAGAAAACAGCAACTGGCCCTTCGGCATCTCGTCAATAGGTTAGTTCCGGAAAACGCATAAATATGACATAAAGTATGCATAAAACATGTAGATATCATCAATAATGTGGCATGGAACATAAGAAATTATCGATACGTCGGAGACGTATCAGCATCCCCAAGCTTAGTTCCTGCTCGTCCCGAGTAGGTAAACGATAACAAAGATAATTTCTGGAGTGACATGCCATCATAATCTTGATCATACTATTGTAAGCACATGTAATGAATGCAGCGATCGAAGCAATGGTAAATGACATGAGTAAACAAATGAATCATATAGCAAAGACTTTTCATGAATAGTACTTTCAAGACAAGCATCAATAAGTCTTGCATAAGAGTTAACTCATAAAGCAATAATTCAAAGTAAAGGTATTGAAGCAACACAAAGGAAGATTAAGTTTCAGCGGCTGCTTTCAACTTGTAACATGTATATCTCATGGATAGTTGTCAATGCAAAGTAATATAATAAGTGCAATATGCAAGTATGTAGGGATCAATGCACAGTTCACACAAGTGTTTGCTTCTTGAGATGGAGAGAAATAGGTGAACTGACTCAACATAAAAGTAAAAGAATGGCCCTTCGCAGAGGAAAGCATCGATTGCTATATTTGTGCTAGAGCTTTGATTTTGAAAACATCAAGAGAGTATAAAAGTAAAGTTTTGGGAGGTGTTTGTCGTTGTCAACGAATGGTAGTGGGCACTCTAACCCCCTTGCCAGACAAACCTTCAAAGAGCGGCTCCCATTTTATTTTTATTTTTGGGTGGCACTCCTTCCAACCTTTGCTTTCACAAACCATGGCTAACCGAATCCTCGGGTGCCTGCCAACAATCTCATACCATGAAGGAGTGCCCTTTTATTTTAGTTTTATTATGATGACACTCCTCCCCACCTTTGCTTTCTCAAGCCATGGCTAACCGAATCCTTCGGGTGCCATCCAACAATCACATACCATGGAGGAGTTTCTATTTTTGTAATATTATGAAGGTTAATTAATTTGGGACTGGGAATCCCATTGCCAGCTCTTTTTGCAAAATTATTGGATAAGCGGATGAAGCCACTAGTCCATTGGTGAAAGTTGCCCAACAATATTGAAAGATAAACACCACATACTCCCTCATGAGCTATAAAACATTGACACAAATCAGCGGTGATAAATTTTGAATTATTTAAAGATAGCACTCAAGCAATTTACTTCGGAATGGCGGAGAAATACCATGTAGTAGGTAGGTATGGTGGGCTCAAGGATTTTTGATGCATGAGAAGTATTCCCTCTCGATACAAGGCTTAGGCTAGCAAGGTTATTTGAAACAAACACAAGTATGAAGCGGTGCAGCAAAACTCACATAAAAGACATATTGTAAACATTATAAGACTCTACACTGTCTTCCTTGTTGTTCAAACTCTTACTAGGAATTATCTAGACCTTAGAGAGACCAATTATGCAAACCAAATTTTAGCAAGCTCTATGTATTTCTTCATTAATAGGTGCAAAGTATATGATGCAATAGCTTAAACATGAGCACAACAATTGCCAAGTATCACATTGTTCAAGACATCATACCAATTACTACATATAGCATTTCCCGTTTCCAACCATATAACAATTAACGAAGCAGTTCAACCTTCGCCATGAAAATTAAAAGCTAAGAACACATGTGTTCATATGAACCAGCGGAGCGTGTCTCTCTCCCACACAAACATTTATTCAAACAAAAACAAAAACAAAAGCACACAGACGCTCCAAGTAAAGTACATAAGATGTGACCGAATAAAAATATAGTTTCAAGAGAAGGAACCTGATAATTTGTCGATGAAGAAGGGGATGCCTTGGGCATCCCCAAGCTTAGATGCTTGAGTCTTCTTGAAATATGCAGGTATGAACCACCGGGGCATCCCAAAGCTTAGACTTTTCACTCTTCTTAATCGTAATATATCATCCTCCTCTCTTGACCCTTGAAAACTTCCTCCACACCAAACTCAAAACAACTCATTAGAGGGTTAGTGCATAATCAAAAATTCACATGTTCAGAGGTGACACAATAATTCTTAACACTTCTGGACATTGCCCAAAGCTTCTGAAAGTTAATGGAACAAAGAAATCCATCTAACATAGCAAAAGAGGCAATGCGAAATAAAAGGCAGAATCTGTCAAAACAGAACAGTCCGTAAAGACGAATTTTATTGAGGCACCAGACTTGCTCAAATGAAAATGCTCAAATTGAATGAAAGTTGCGTACATATCTGGGGATCACTCACGTAAATTGGCATAATTTTCTGAGTTACCTACAGAAAATTAGGCCCAGATTCATGACAGCAAGAAATCTATTTCTGCGCAGTAATCCAAATCTAGTATGAACCTTGCTATCAAAGACTTTACTTGGCACAACAATGCAACAAAATAAAGATAAGGAGAGGTTGCTACAGTAGTAACAACTTCCAAAACACAACAAAACAGTAGCAAAATAAAGACATGAGTTATCTCCCAAGAAGTGCTTTCTTTATAGCCATTAAGATGGGCTCAGCAAATTAAATGATGCACTCACAAGAAATAGTATTTGAAGCAAAAGAGAGCATCAAGTGGCAAATTCAAAACAAATTTAAGCCTAACATGCTTCCTATGCATAGGAATCTTGTAAATAAACAAGTTCATGAAGAGCAAAGTGACAAGCATAAGAGGATAAAACACGAGTAACTTCAAGATTCTCAACATAAAGAGGGGAAACTTAATACTATTAAGATGCATATAACCATGTTTCTCTCTCTCATAATAACTTTCAGTAGCATCATTAATGAAATCCACAATATACCCATCACTTAAAACATTCTTATCATGGCTCATATGCATAGAAGTATCATTAATTTTGGCATAAGAAGAGTCCTTCTCATTAACAGTAATTGGAGCAAGATTATTATCAAGAATTTGAACATGGTAAACAAGTTGCATATTAAGGGAATTGTTTTTGGTAATCCAATCATGACTATGACAATTTTCATAAGGATAGTTATAACCTATATCATATCATTCTTTATAATAATCATCAAAGGTCGGAGGCACAGTGTCATCATAAGAAATAGAATAGTTATCTTTCACAGTCGGTTTATCTGTGACCATACCATCATTGTTATTAGAAGGAGATGTATCAAACACATAATGATCAGTAGCAAAAGGATTTTCAAACACCTCTTCCCCAAGCTTAGAGCTTTCTATATCATTATGGGAGGAAGCATGGATAGCACTGATACTATGGCAATTATTATCATCATCATTTTCAGAATTAGTTTCCCAGAGATTTGCAATATCAAAAGTAGTGTGCTCATTCAAATCATGATCACTAATGTATGTAAAGGACATAGGGAGATCATTGTATTCAGATTCATTATCATAATAATCATTAGGAGCAACATACTTACAGTTACCTAGCGTTATCTCATTCACGCGGGGATATGCCGTTACCTCTTTCTCTTTATTCTCCTTCTTCTTCTTCTTCTTCTTCGTTCCCTTCTTCTTCTTCTTCTTCTTCTCTTCCTTCTCCTCGTTCCCTTCTTTAGGAGGAAGAGGCTTGAAGGGTGGCTTGTCCGCATAACCTGATTTACCTTCAGAAACAATAGAAGAAACTTGGGAGGATTCCTCCTTTTCATTAATTAATTCAAAACACACAGCGGTCCTATCATATTTTGGCAAGGTGTCATCTTCTAAAATATTTTGTATGTAAGTATTTGTATGGCTATTATCAATGCAATAAGAAAAACACCCATGCAGGACATCATCAATATCAAGATCACTCATATGTAACAAAGAGATTTTTCTCGATAGCTCTTCACACCACAAAAATAAAGTAAGTTCATCATGCTGATTAGGAGTAATTTCATCATCACAATACAAATTTGCAGCACTCATGGGGTTCAAATTATCATTGGAGGAGCATTGGAAATTAAAATGACCCACTCCATGGCAAAGTTCACAAATAAAAGGATAGAGGGCACACACTTTTTTACCAAGATCATCTAGAGCCCTAAACCACTTTCTAGTTTTTTCATTAATATGATGGATACAATATTCATCTTTGATTTGATTAATTCCACAAGGTCTATGCATTCCACAAAAATTAACATGCTTATATGAAATAGCATTCTTAGGAGTTTGAGCATGCTTATTGCAATCATTAACAACAATTTCATTCTTCATGCAAGCCTCTTTAAAAGGTTCATGATACTTATCAAAATTCTTCTTAGGCAATTCAAAATGAGAAGCAAAGGCTTTATAAAGATTTGCAGCAACTTGAGAGTCAAGACCATAAGTAGCACTCATATCTCGAAATTTATCAGTATCCATAAAGGCTTCAATGCATTCATAATCATAATTTATACCTGACTCTTTACCTTTGTTGTTCTCCCATCCTTCAGCGTTCTCCTCAATCCGATCAAGAAGATCCCACTTAGCTTCAACCTCCTTGCTTGTGAAAGATCCCTCCGAACAGGCATCTAGATAATCCTTGTGATGTCCTGAAAGCCTCGCATAAAAATTGTTAACAATAACATTACGGGGGAGCTTATGAATGGGACATTTGAGCATTAGTGACTTCAATCTCCCCCACGCTTGAGAAAGTAAAAGAGAGATACAATTTCCTCCCAACCAAGAGAATGACTATTCTTCAACAATTTATACCAATGCGCCGCTTTACCAGACAGCGAAACAGAGAATAGCTTCTTCCTCACTTCATCCATAGAGATACCTGCACACTTGAATAACCCGCATAATTCATGCAAAAACAGTAAATGATCTCCAGGATGGACATTATCATCCCCTTCATAGCGGTTATCAATAACACGTTCAATAATTTTCATGGGTATCTTGAAAGCAGTACTTGCAGTAGGTGGATTTAAAATATCACAAGCATCATTAGAGTTATCGCATATGGGAGATAAAGCATTATCAGAACAAATTTTCTCCCCTAAAGATGGGAAGCTAAAAAGATCACAGAAACTAGCTTCCCCAAGCTTAGACTTATCCATAGCATTAGTAGTGATTGCGTTCATACTAATAACATTGCTACTAGCATGCAAATGAGGTTCCATAGGTTCTTTAATTTTCGCATCACACAATTCATGTCTTAACTTAGGAAATAAATTAAAAAGCTCATAGTTGTTTTCCATTATGCCAAACTAGTGTAAAACAAGAAACAAAAAGATGCAATTGCAGGATCTAAAGGAAATAGCTTCGAGTACTTACAACGGCGCCGGAAAATAGCTTAGTAGCCTAGATCCGGAGTGTGAGTACCTTTTACCTTTCCTCCCCGGCAACGGCGCCAGAAAAGTGTCTTGCTGTCCAGGACTGGCGCGTAGTTGACGAGGGAGGAAATGGTGTAGCTTTCCTTCGTTCCCCGGCAACGGCGCCAGAAAAGTGTCTTGCTGTCCAGGACTAGCGCGTTGTTGACGAGGGAGGAAATGGTGTAGCTTTCCTTCGTTCCCCGGCAACGGCGCCAGAAAAGTGCTTGATGTCTACGGGTGCTTCTATTCTTGTAGACAGTGTTGGGCCTCCAAGAGCAGAGGTTTGTAGAACAGCAGCAAGTTTCCCTTAAGTGGATCACCCAAGGTTTATCGAACTCAGGAAGGAAGAGGTCAAAGATATCCCTCTCATGCAACCCTGCAACCACAAAGCAAGAAGTCTCTTGTGTCCCCAACACACCTAATACACTTGTCAGATGTATAGGTGCACTAGTTCGGCGAAGAGATAGTGAAATACAAGTAATATGGATGTATATGAGTGGTAATAGCAATCTGAATAAAATATGGCAGCGAGTAAACATGCAACAAAACAGTAAACAAACTGAGATTCGATGCTTGGAAGCAAGGCCTAGGGATCCTGCTTTCACTAGTGGACACTCTCAACAATGATCACATAATAGGACTACTCTACACCCTCTTGTTGGATGATGAACACCACTAATTGTGTAGGATTACACGAACCCTCAATGCCGGAGTTAACAAGCTCCACAATATTCGATATTCATATTTAAATAACCTTAGGGTGCAAGATAGATCAACACAATTACACCGAGAACTAACATAGCATGCACACTGTCACCATCACACTATGAAGGAGGCATAGATCACATCAATACTATCATAGCAATAGTTAACTTCATAATCTACAAGAGATTACAATCATAGCCTACGCCAAGTACTACACGATGCACACACTGTCACAATTACACCGTGCAGGAGGAATAGAATACTTTAATAACATCACTAGAGTAGCACATAGATGATATTCAACTAGATCACATAAAGAGAGAGATGAACCACATAGCTACAGCGGAGCCCTCAGCCCCGAGGGTGAATTACTCCCTCCTCATTATGGAGACAACGATGGCGGTGAAGATGGCGGTGGAGACGGCGGTGGAGATGACTCCGGGGGCAATTCCCCGTCCCGGCGGCGTGCCGGAACAGAGACTTCTGTCCCCCGAATTGGAGTTTCGCGATGGCGGCGGCTCTGGATGGTTTTCTCTGGTTTCGTCGAACGGGGTCGAGGATTTAGGTCAGGGACGACTAAATAGGCGAAGAGGCGGAGTCGGAGGGGCCACAGGGGGCCCACACACTAGGGGGGCGCGCCCCCCCCTTGGCCGCGCCGCCCTGTGGGGTGGGGCCCCCTGGCTCCCCTCTGGCCTTTCTCCGGTGCTCTGGAAGCTTCCGGGAATTTTAAGATCTTCAGTGTTGATTTCGTCCGATTCCGAAAATATTTCCTTACTAGGATTTCTGAAACCAAAAACAGCAGAAAACAACAACTGGCCCTTCGGCATCTCGTCAATAGGTTAGTTCCGGAAAACGCATAAATATGACATAAAGTATGCATAAAACATGTAGATATCATCAATAATGTGGCATGGAACATAAGAAATTATCGATACGTCGGAGACGTATCAACCCCCTCGGCCATCGCCCTTTCGCGTACTTCGTCTCCCAGAAACCCTAAGGTGCGGAGGAACATCGAGGATAGTCATCGCCGCCTACTCGAGGCTGAAAACACCAGAGAGAAAAGAGCTCTCCGGCAGGCAGAAATCTGCCGGGGAAATTCCCTCTCGGAGGGGGGAAATCGTCGCCATCGTCACCGTCATCGAGCTGGACTTCATTGGGATCATCATCATCATCATCTCCACCACCGACACCGTCATCTCCACCGCTGCACCTCGTCTCCGCTGTAACATCTAGGGGTGAATCTTGAGTATTTCATAGGGGAAACTCTCCCGGTGTTGATTACTCCTTGTTATTGATGCTATTGAGTGAAACCGTTGAATCAAGGTTTATGTTCAGATTGTTATCCATCATCATATCACCTCTGATCATGTTCCATATGATGACTTGTGAGTAGTTCGTTTAGTTCTTGAGGACATGGGTGAAGTCTAAATGTTAGTAGTGAACTATGTTGAGTAATATTTAATGGTTTGATATTTAAGTTATGGTGTTATTCTTCTAGTGGTGTCATGTGAACGTCGACTACATTACACTTCACCTTTATGGGCCTAGGGGAATGCATCTTGTATTCGTTTGCTAATTGTGGGGTTGCCGGAGTGACAGCAACCTGAACCCCCGTTGGTATATCGATGCATGGGGGATAGCAGGATCTCAGAGTTTAAGGCTGTGGTTAGATTTATCTTAATTACTTTCTT
This sequence comes from Lolium perenne, assembly GCF_019359855.2. Lineage (NCBI taxonomy): Eukaryota > Viridiplantae > Streptophyta > Magnoliopsida > Poales > Poaceae > Lolium > Lolium perenne. The sequence continues at coordinate 28,948,926 of NC_067246.2, read as the reverse complement.
GTATTTGCGGATGCTTGCAAGGGGTTTAATCACAAGTATGTATTAGTCCTAGGAAGGGTGGTGCATTAGCATAGGTTCACCCACACAACACTTATCAAAACAATGAAGATTAATTAACTATATGAAGCGAAAGCACTAGACTAAATTCTCGTGTGTCCTCAAGAACGTTTGGTTATCATAAGTAAAAAACCGGCTTGTCCTTTGTGCTAAAAAGGATTGGGCCACTTGCTGCAATTATTATTCTCGCATTTTACTTACTTGTATTTTATTTATCTGCTATATCAAAACCTCCTAAAAACTTGTCTGTGAGCATTTACAGTGAATCCTTCATCAAAACTGCTTGTCAACACCTTCTGCTCCTCGTTGGGTTCGACACTCTTATTTATCGAAAGTACTACGATACACCCCCTATACTTGTGGTTCATCAGGTAACCTAATAAGATTGAATTCACCGCAAAATAACCAGGGGCCAGGGATGGAGGGGAGGAGATTCATCATCTTTGCAACGAAGGATGGAGTGAGGGAGTGGTCGGAGGGGGCGTAGACGTTGGTGATCGTGATGACAAGATCGGTGGTGGTGGAGACGAGGACCGTGGTGAGGGATAAGTTGCCATGGGAGGAGGAGTAGAGGGAGAATTATTGATGGGTCCCAGGCTGTGACGATGCCGCCACATGAGCCATTAGCGTTCCGAGTCGAGAAATCAGAGAGGCGTGTAGGGAGGTAGGAGTGGAGCTTGCGGGATTCCAGGGAGGAGAGCTTAGTTCCCCGGAGACAGGCGACGGTGGGAGCAACGTCAGAGGTAGCCGTTGATGTCCCATAAGTATAGGGGATCGTGTGTAGCCTTTTCGATAAGTAAGAGTGTCGAACCCAACGAGGAGCTAAAGGTATGATAAGTATTCTCTCAAGTTCTATCAACCACTGATACAACTCTACGCGCACTAAACGTTTGCATTATCTGGGAAATAAAACTACGGTAGCAATACGGGTATGAGTTATAGCTTTGGAAGATAATAAATACATGAAAGTAAATGTTAGTGCTGCAGCAATAAAGTACACTAAGTAACCATATACTAACAGTACCATGAGTGTGGAAAAGTGATGGTAATTGTGGTGGCTTTGTCCAAGATTAATTAGTGAATACATTTAGTTCATTGTCTTTGATGTAGTTTTCAATGTGGGAGAGGCTAAATATACAAGCGTTCCACTAATTGGGATTACAAGTACTATATGATTGGATTGTTAGCAAACATCCGCAAATACTAACAATGCATTAAGGTTTCCCCAACCATAGCCTTAAGTTTATGGTCCTCTTACTCCAATACATGCAACTAACCGGTTCGAGCCCTCAGGTTTCTGTCACTCCGGCAGGACTACCCCCTTCCTTTGCACATACTACTAACCCTATGGTGTTGATCCATGCGCGCACAAGTATAATGGACACCAAAGGACAGTACCATATCAACATACAACTCTAATGAACCATAGACATTCAACAAAGCAATCAAAAGACAAATATACTACATAAACATGACATAGATCATAGGATGAATATTATAGCATCAAACACCATGTTTACATAGGACGGTACATAGGTTTATGAGAGGATGAACCACTGAATACAAGGAGGAGATGGTGATGGAGATGGCGGTGAAGATGTCGGAGAGGGCAGCGCGGTGGCGCAGGGCGGCGGCGGCGCCGGCGGCGCGGGGAACTCCTTTCCCCGCCGTCGGCAAGGTTAGGGAGCGCCGCCCCTTAGCCTCTCTCCTTCATAGCTTCAAGGGAGCCCTCCCCCATGGAGATGGGATCCATGGGGGAGGCAAAAACGTGGCTTTTGGTGGCTGAAATTCGTGGGTGGAGGTGTCCTCCACGAGTTAGGTTTCCTCCCTTTATATAGCTTCTCGGATTTCCGTCACCCCCTTTTAGGGTTCCACCAAAACGGGCCTACAGGCCGCGTACGAACTCCGATTGGGCCGAATTTTAACTCCAGAACGTTCAGCAGAAAATTATATACAACTTCCTCTTCAGGCCCAACTCCGTTAGAGGTCATCTTCGAGGGTCAAACAGACAATCTCCGAAAATAGTTCTGGGACAGATTTCAGCAAAGTTCCAATTCGACTCCAACAAGGTTTCCTCTTGTATTCTTGATAATTCCTACCCATCAAAGTGTAAAACAAGAACATTATGCACTTTTGCAACTATTAATAGGTTAGTCCAAATGAATCATAAACTTAATACAAAAACAAGTGCCAAAGGCATAATATTAACATGAAACAATCAAAAATTATAGATACGTTTGGACGTATCAGCCGTTCAGACGAGGGCACACTAGACCTCATCGCCAAGCCCTTGTGTGTTCCATGACAACACATAGAGGTTTTTAAACATAGACTTACACTCCATTATAAATAAAGACACCGATTACAGACGTAGGTGCGGGGGAGGACATTACATGATAGAGAGAAGAAAATCGACAAACAAGAGCACAGACAGACAAGGATGACAAGAGAACTGCGAAGGGGAACAAGCGAGGGAGGCGATATGACTACCACGTGCTAGCAGGAGCTGCTGATGGATCTAGGGACAACTAATCATTGGCAACGACGGGCACCATGGCAAAGGAGATGGCGACGGAGGCTCTAAGGTCAGCAGTCTTCAATCCCATGGGCTTACGAAGCGCGTCGACGACCTGGTTCTTGAGGGCTTTGGCATGGAGCTTGGGGGAGCATCCAACAAGGGCGTCGAGTAGGTCTTGGCACTTCCTAGCCTTGTCTGCCATGGAGATGTACTCGCCGGTGCCTTGCTTGGCGAGCCTGGAGCTGCAGCAGCGTTCGCCGCCGCGGACGCAACGAGCTTTAGCCTTAGCCTTGTGGGTGCGGCGTTCGTCAGGGACATGCTCCATCTCGTCGACAGAGGCGGTGGGGAGCACGACGCGGGGGACCGGACGTGGCAGTGGCTCGAATCTGGCGTCCTCCTCTGTCACTTCAGTGATGGGAGGGAGTGGCGCGAGGATACGGCAGACCAATGGGATGATCCACCCGAGTCTGAGTAGGGTGCCCCGGGCTCCATCAATGCCGGCGGTACGGCGACAACAGGTGACGCAGGGATGGAGTCAAGCTGCTGCACGAAGGGTGCGCGGCGCTTACGGAGTCGAAAGGTGGGGCCCCCCTGTAGGCGTAGGAGCATGTTGAGCTGGCGGCCAACGTGCACGGCGTGCCCACCATGAGCAGCACCATCGACGGCCCCTCCACCTAGACGCCTCCTGAGCGGGATCCCAAGCAAAGGGGGTGGGCCACGGTTGTGCATGAACGGCGACAGCGGCGGTGGAAGGAAGAACTGCTGGTAGACGCCAGCGTCATTGAAAGAGCGGGAGGTGGGCTAGGTGCTGGCGATGCAAACTGAAGCCGTCCTAGAGCCCCACGGCCCACCGACGGGCCCGATGTCGCATGTCACGTCACGGGAGCGGTACATGAGCAGGACGGTGTAGACAGAGGCCATGTCGTGGCCAGCGAGGGTGATGGGGTCGATCTCGAGGACCTTTCCAAAGCTGCTGAACATGGCGGGGATGCCGGTGGGGTTGACATGCTCAGCTTGGAAGCCCGTGACCGAGACGAGCGCATAGACGCCGGGGGTCCGCACCACCCTATCGTACTCCTCCTCACGGAAGAGGTCGATGCGCGTGTCCTCGTGGAAGAACGGCTGCATGCGCATGGCTTCCTCGCGCTCGGCACCGGAGGGGAAGCGCATGTACATGGCACCCACAGAAGATCCAACGACCTCAAAAGGGAGGCCGGAGAGCAGCAGGGCGTCGCGAACACCGGCGTGGGCCGAGAAGAAGACGTTGGGCGGCTCGATGGTGACAACGGCGAGCCTCTGTGCCGCCTCCAGATCACCGGCAGGAATGAACACCTCTAGGTAGTCTGGGTAATTGGACACACCAGCGAGCGACGGATCGCCATCGGAGGAGGAGGAGTCCGAGGCCGAGTCGGTCTGGGCAAAAGAAATCATTTTTGTGGCCATTTCTTTGCAAAGTTTCGTGAAGAAAAAGATATATGTTTTGCCTTTGGCAAAAAATAAAGGACATAACTAAGGAATGCACACGCGCTTTTGGTCCGAGGAGTGCACAGCACCTGTAGGTTCAATTTTCTCCGTACAGACTCATGCAAATCTAGTCCAAAATTTAAAAAGGCACGACTTATAAATTGAGCATCCAAATCAAAATTGGTTTTCACCGTAGTGGTCCTTGCGACGCTATCTTCAAAATTAGATCCCACGTGAACACGTTATAACAATTATCTTTGAAAAGCAACTTTCTGTCAAGCTATAGAAAGTTTCTGATAAAAACATCCTATTTTAGCATAGATTGTATGATTAAAAAGAAAGTTACTAGTATATAGTTGCTTTTAAAATTATTTAGAGGACACAAACTTGTATGTTTGGAAAGAGCAACTTTTCGAAAAGCAACATTTTTGAAAACAATTTTTTGTCACGAAAAGCCAATTTGTGGTACAAAAATTGCTTTCCTAGAAGGGATTGACAAAGTGAGAATAACTTTGGTGAACACCAAGTTTAAACAATTGAGAGTTATTGCTTTTGTAAAACAGACCAGCAAGTTGAGAATCATCTATTTCTATTTTATATACTAAAAGAAAAATACGGATGTTTAAAATAGAGACGCCACTAATACACATCATCCTAATTATTTTGATGGTTAGATCTAAAATTTATTGCTGCAACTTAAAGATAACAAAGGTTACGTAAAACTATATTTGGTACGAACAAGAGTCAAGGATGTCATGTATGAATTTTTTTTTTTTGAGGAAGGCAAAGCTAACTATAGCGTGTGCTGCTAGGACTCTATCTATGACACGTAGAAAAACAAAGAGACTTCCGTTAGAGAAAAGCTGCCGAACCCCCGGGGGATCAGCTCTCTGTTCCTCCGCCTCCTCCATCAAACACGTGTCCCACGGGCTCACCTTATCTTCTTCCTCACCGCACCTTCTCTTCCCATCTCCATCGCTCTCCCACGCGACCTGCTCGTGCTCCTGGCCGCGTCCAGCGACCTGCTCGCGCTCCTGGCTGCCGGCGGTCGTCCTCCTCTGCTCCGGCACCTTCATCCCTCACGCCGGCTTTGTTCTCCTCCGCGGCGGCGGCCGCGCGCGGCAGCCCTTTCTGCTCTGCGCCGATCTCCTCGCATCGATCTCCTCGCATCGATCGTAACTCGCCGTACTCGCCATGGGACGCACTAGTGCTGCGAGGACATGGGAGGCGGTCAGGACGGCCACGCTGCTATAAGTGGCGGCGGCAACTGCTACGCCCGGGCCCGGCAGGTGGCGCTGCTACAAGTGGCGGCGTCCTCTGCTACATCCGGCCGGCGGCGATGCTACCGACGGCGGCTGCAAGTAGGGCGATGGGTCCTGCCGACCGGCGGCGCTGCTATAAGGGGCGGCGTCGCCTGCTACGTCTGGCCAGCGACGATGCTTCAGAAGACGGTGGTGGCGCAGCAAGTGGCGGTGGCATCTGCTTCGTCCCTGCTGGCGGCGCTGCTACGTCTGGCCGGCGGCTCTGCTGCAAACGACAGCGGCGGCTGCCGCCCGACCGGCCACGCTGCTACCAAAGACCGGCGGCAACACCTGCTACGTCCGGCCGGCCGCGCTGCTACAAGTGGCCGCGGTGCCTGCTACGTTCGACCGGCGGCGCCGGCTACCATAGGCAGGCGGCTCTGCTGCAAGCGGCGGCGATGCCTGCTACGTCCAGCCAGCGACGCTGCTACAAGCGGTGGTGGCGTCTGCTACGTTCATCTGGCGACGGTGCTACCAGCAACACCGGTGAGGTTTCTGGCCGGAGCCGGCTGATAGGGGCGTTGCTGCCTTGGATGGCCAGAATTTCTTCTAAAACTGGGGGTCGCTGCTGTTGGCAGCAGGCGTGCAGGGCTGCAGGCGTGTTGCTGCTAGCCATGGTAGGGGGTGCTGACGGCGGCGGTTGGCCGCGCTGGTCGACGGGGCGGTGGTGCTACCGGCGAGCGCTGCTGCCTACGAGGACGGCGGTGCTGCGGGCCAGAACGGCGGTGCTGCCGATGAAGACGGCGGAGCTGTTGGTGCAGGTGAGGACGCGTTGATCGATCCCATCGCGGTTGCCTTTTTTCGTTTTTCCCGTGTGAGCGTTGACCCGGACGATCCGTTGATGGTGTCCATCGTGTGGCTGGCGACCCGGGGGATTAGTGATTAGATCCCCCGGGGGACGCTCAGTGCCTCCCCTCCCGTTAGGGGCTGATCGCCAGGAAGCTACGAAAGAAAAAGAATTCCAGAGATCTAGCTAACCACGAACAAACATCTATTCAAGTTTTGATACGTGAAACACTCAAACATATGGGTTCGGATTTAAAAAGAAAACAAGAAGAAGACATTAAAAAAAATATTTTAGTGTTTTAATTTTTCAAAAAACATTCATGTGTATGCATGCATATATTTTTTACATATCTGCGGAAACATGTATATATTTTCTACATATTAGCAGACTTTTTGTACCTATCTTTTTACAATATTTGTCCTTTTTTTGTACACATCACATAAAAGCAAATTTCTGTAAGTAAAAAAGTAATTGTGGTACAAACATTTCTGATGTAGAACAGATTATCGAAGTTGAGAATTGTTTTTGTTGAAAGCAAGTTTACATAGTTGCTTGCATATCCAATCATTATAATGGTGATTAAAACAATCTTCTGAGAGACTTATTGGTACTGGCGTTGGCAAGTGACTAGCGACATGGCAAGTAGGATATGGCGTTGGCCACGGTTCTGTTGAGACCGGGCTGCCTCATGGACGACACAACCATGAAGCACAAGATGCTGCTCACGGATGTCAACTACCGGTGTTCGTGGTACTCAATGTGCTCCAGAACCTGAGAGTTCGCTTGCACTTCCAAGGAGATGCAGCGGTGGATCGATGGTCAACCTAAGCCCTGGCACGGAAGCCCAGGAGATCGCCGGAGCTGACCACATGGCCATGTGCTCAAGAACCAGGGAGCTCTATGACGTTCTGCCCAGCATCGCCAACTAGACGAGAACTAAAATTTCAGACTGAAATCATTGTGAACGCCAGCGAATGATAGGGTCTCGAACTACCAGATGGAAGATTACCAACACAACACGTGTATACTTGTTGTTCTGGTTTTTGGTGGATGTTTCATTAGAAAACTGAGAGAGAATAACGCATAATGATCCGATTCACTCGATTCAATTCAACCTAGCACGATCTAGCAGCTTGACAGTATACTCCTTTACGGACTAATATCAAAAGCTTTGGAAAGCTTTGGCAGCCTAAGTATGAGAACTTCTTAATCTTCTCTTGTTGTCTGGGTTTGGCGTCAAACTGCTGCTTCGTCGTCGTAGGGATCTGCGAGGTTGCGTATGAGGTGTATCTTCTTTCGCACGTGTTGCCACCTCCTTCACCACTTCAAACTTCAGCATCTTGGCATCCTTGGCGTCGATGTGGATCGTTGAGCCTTCACTGATTTCTCCATGGACTAGGAGCTCCGAGAGCTCGGTTATCACATTCTTCTGCACCCACCTTCTTATGGGCCTTGCCCCGTACATCTGCCAAGACAAAGCATGGTTACCAAAAACATATGCACTTCCTCAATGAAAGATAGCTCTAGATTATTCGAGAAAACAAGGTGTTAGAAATCCACTTACGGGTTTATATGATTCTGACAAAATGACATCGAGTGCAGCATCGCTTGTAAGTAAAAAGATGCCCCTACTAGCAACACTAGCAACGAGTTTGTTTATCTGGATTTTCACAATCTCTTTTAACTTGTCACGTGGAAGAGTCTCAAAGATCACAATCTCACTCAACCGGTTTAGAAACTCGGGCTTCAAGTGTTCCTCAACCTGCGAAACAAAAGAGTATATATATATATGAACTTCATAAGTAAACCAACCGTGATCTCTTTACATTGGCATGTGAGCAATTTGGGATTCACAAACCTTCTCCATGAGTTGGCTCCGGGTAACTTCCTTTGTCTCTTCGTTTGAGTTTAAGTACTCTGCTCCCAAGTTTGAGGTCATGATGATGAAGGTGTTCTTAAAATCGACGGTCCGCCCTAAGCCATCGGTAAGGATACCATCATCAAGGACCTGGAGTAACACATCAAACACTGAAATATCTGCTTTCTCCACCTCGTCAAAAAGGATGACACTATACGGATGCCTTCGGATTTTCTCGGTCAGCTGTCCACCACGTTCATGGCCAATAAAGCTTCAAGACATCATAATTAAAGAAAGCATTAAGATCAAGAAGGTAACTGCTTATGATAATGTAATGTTCGAAAGGATAATTATATTTAAAACCTTGGAGGTGCACCAATGAGTCGCGTGATAGAACTAGCCCCGATATATTCAGACATGTCGAACCGAACCAACATCTTGTCACTATCAAATAGCTGCTCGGCTAGGGCTTTTGCAAGCTCTGTCTTTCCAACACCTGTTGAGCCTAAAAAGAGGAAAGAACCTATTGGTTGGCCAGATTGGTCTAGTCCAGCCCTAGATCGTAGCACGGTTTTCGCCACCAAGTTGACGGCTTCATCCTGGCCACAACAACTCGCTCACGCAATCTATCAGCTAAGTGTGTTAACTTATCCTTCTCCTCCTGATCAAGCTTAGTAACTGGAATTCCAGTCCATCGGCTCACAACCTTCAATTAATAATGGGACAAACATATCACATTGAAACAATGCATGGTCAATATTCATACAAATATTACTAAGACTGGATACCTGAGCAACATGATCGCGGCCAACAATTGCTTTACTGATGTCACTAGAGCTAAGTTTTGTAGTATCCACTTCATTTTGGTTGCCTGCTTTTATTTTATTTATAACCTGCATCCTTGTAGCGACACAAGCCTCATCAATGACATCAATTGCCTTATCAGGAAATTGACGACCTGCAAATGACAATAAGATATTCAGCGAACACACAGACTATGGGAAGGTGTTCGTCACGCATGCACACGTGCACAAAACAATCCATTAGTGGGAACATATAGATACTAGATGCAGCCCTTCAGCATATTTTACAAGCGGCTGGTCGGCGGCATACAAGTAGATCGAGAGATGTCTAGCTGCTTTATGTTGTTGTTCTTCGTGTGATTTATTTTGTATCGATCTTGCGTGATCCGTGAGATCCAACAATTGGGACTTAAACTTCGCAATAAAAATTTAGTTGTGTGCAATGCTCGGGCATCCCATTTTGATACATTTTTTTTTTGGATAGCCTATATCACATTCTCCTGCTGCATTTTAGCAAATCGATGAAACTAATGCAAGCTCCAAGGTTTCCATGCCAGGTGGTTCTAGTCTTTTTAAGTCTGTAAAGCCGTTATTTTTATTATTTCAACCTAATGTATCCAATGGCACATTTAGATTCAACATTTATTATTCTTGCCTTCGATCTACATACTCCTGCCCTTTATCGAAAAAAGGCTCATACTCCTCCATGTAATAAATAGCATAAATTACAGGCTGATAATATACCGAAAGAAAGATGAGGCCCATTATTACGTCCTACCCAAGAAAGGCAATGCAAGGAAATGTAAGTGGAAGATTCCTCACCGGTGATATAGCGGCCAGCAAGCTCGGTAGCAGCAACAATGGCGTCATCCTGAATTTTCAAGCCATGGTGCTCTTCGTACCGCTGCCTTAAACCCTTAAGAATAGCGATGGTTTCAGGCACGCTCGGCTCCTCGACCTGCACCATGAGGAAACGCCGCTCGAGCGCGGCGTCCTTCTCGATGTGCTTGCGGTACTCGTCAAAGGTTGTCGCTCCCACGCAGCGGACACGGCCACGGGCCAGCGCCGGTTTCAGAAGATTCGCGCCGTCCATGCTGCCGCTGCCTTGGCCGGCGCCGACAAGCATGTGCACCTCGTCTATGAACAGGATCACCTTGCCTTCCGCCTCCTCGGCTTCCCTGATGACGTCTTTCAGGCGTTCCTCGAACATGCCGCGTAGCGTGGTGCCGGCGACCATGGCGCCAAGGTCGACCTCCACGACGCGCACGCCGTGAAGCTCGGGAGGAACCGTGCAGGCGACGATGCGTTGGGCAAGGCCCTCGACCACGGCCGTCTTGCCGACGCCCGGGGCGCCGACGAGCACGGCGTTGTTCTTGGTCCGGCGGCAGAGGATGGAGACGACGCGGTCGGTCTCGGCGTCGCGGCCGATCACCGGGTCAGCGCTGCTGGCCACGGCCGTGAGGTCACGGCCGTACTCGCTGAGAGCCATGTCCTGCTGCTGTGAGGCGGCGAAGGTTCGGGTGAGAGGATCGAATCTGCATTCCCTAGAAGTCTTCGAGCCATCAGGCAGTATATATATATATATATATCTCTGGTAGAGAATCCAAACCGTGATCTGAGTTTAAATATGGAATCCCAATGTCGTACGATTGTCGATCATTCGTTAGAGGAAAATAATATTTACCGATTCATTCTCAGCCGTGCTTGGTGGCAATCCTGGGTTTGGACTCCATGGCCATTTGGTGGCTCCGCCGGCGATCACTCGGCCTCGGTCTTCAATAGGAAGGTATAAGTATTCTATGGAAGACGAAGCAAAATCCAGAAAGATAATATTGTGAGAAGTCTCATTTTCTATTTTCTTATTGGTCAATGAGCAGGGCTGGCTCTATATTTTGTGGGGCCCTAGGGCGAAGTTGACAACTGGGCCCCAAAGATAGTATATATACATATACATTTTTTTTACAAACACCGTATAACATAGACGCTCACATACACGCGCATAAACTCACACGCTACAGACGCACACCCTACCTCTATGAGCATTTTTGGAAAACTGAGCCAGCGGATTGGATCATGAAATTGACGAAGTCACCACAGACCTCTCGCTGTCGATGAGAACGTCGCCTCCCACTGAATGAATATTCCGCTTTTATGAGACACACATATGTCAAATATGGGGTTTGAACTCTGATGGGATGGGTGTACAACCACCCTCCTAATTCAGGCCTGACTCCTAACAACCAAACCCTATGTTGGTTCTCTACATTTATATTGAGATGTATACACATATACATGTCTATTTTTTACTTGCAAAATAGATGTCCATAAATAATCATTGAACACTTAATCAAATATAACATGTAGGTCTGAGATGTCTATAAACAATGGTTGAACATTTAATCAAATATAACCTGTAGTATTTCCTGCTATTTTTATTGTCTGAATGAGAACCAAATTCCAATGAGATTCATGGATAAAATGTAAAGCGCCTAATGCTTTTCTGATTAGCTAGAGAGTCCAAGAGACAAAAATTAAAAGCCTATCAGATCATGGATTCACGAATGTTCGCATGTAGCAGTGTACCACGGCCAGAGGCGAGCAGCAGCCAGCATGGGCCGTGACAAAGAAAGGCGAGCCACAAGGGCAGGGGCAGGTCCTCCTCGCTGGAGCTGATCGCTGAAGGATCGTCGACATAGGCTCGATTGTTGGTGGCCCATTAATGTGGGCGACCGTGGCCTGTTGCTTCTTTTGCTGGTTTCTTAGCACCTAGATTGCTTGTGCTAGGACTGAGACAGGCGGCTGTTTAAAGCGGTGAAACTCTTCCTCCCGCGGGTGAGGTGGGACTAAAAATTGAACACGGCGCACTTGTCGCTGTACCACCCGCCCGGCCGATGCTGCTCTTGCATACTTCGTTACTTGCGTCATTGCGTGTGTCAGGCGATGCTTTTGTATGATTGAAAAGTACGGTCCTCCATTGAACCAGCTAGCGCATGGCTGTGCACACTAGTATTAGTAGGATGGAAAATACATGAAAAAACATGCATGTACGTGAACATGAGCATGATACCCAAAAATCTCTATCTTCTAGGCCAAATTTTCATATAAACATGAAAAATCTCTATCTTCTAGGCCAAATTTTCATATAACCATGGAAAATCTCTATCATATAACCATGGACAATTTTTTTGTGGAACTATTGTTTGGAACAAAAGGAACACAATTCTTCCTAGACAAAGGAACAAATTACTATACACTAGGGAATAACAGAGAAACATCAAAGAGAGACTAGACGAAGGGGAAAAGGTCCCTAGACAGAGGGGAACAACAACCTGGATGAAGGGAAACAACAACCTATATGGAGGGGGGAAGCCTACACAGATGGGAACAAGATCCTGGACGAAGGGGAACAACGTCCTAGACGGTGAGAAACAACCTACATGGTGGGGAGCAAAAGCCTACACGGAAGGGGATCAAGAGCGTAGACAGAAGGTAACACAAGACTAGACATAGAGGAACAACCTAGAAGCGTTGGGGGTGCAATGGCGTATACGAAGGGGAACAAGATCCTACACATAGGGAAACAACAACGTGGATAGAGGAGAACAACATGACGAAGGGGAACAAGATCCTATGCATAGAGGAACAACAACCTAGATAGAGGAGAACAACATGATGAAGGGGCACAACCTATACGGTGGGGAACAATAGCCTACACGGAAGGAAACAAGAGCCTGAACAAAGAGGAACAACATCATAGACGGTGGGGAACAACATCCTACACTGACGGGAACAACAGTGTAGACAGTGAAGAACAACCTCATAGGTTAACAGGAACATGACCTTTTATAATAAGGGACAAAAAACTTTTATAAAATTGTATAATAATGAACAAAAATTAAATCATATGGGATAAAAAGTTATGAAAGAACATATTCTTGAAAAAGGTAAAGAAAAGAAATCAAAGTACACATGAAGGGAAGAAGAAAAGAAATAGAAGAAGAAGAAAGAATAAAAGAAGAAGGAAATAGAAAAAAGGAAGAAAAAAAAGGAAAAAATAAGAACGTACTAAAGCTGCATGTAGTGAAATGGGAAAGTAAAATAAATCTGAAAAGAACAATGAAAAACACAAGAAGAAGCAGCAGCTTATGTAGAAAGAATTTCTTACTTATAGTTTGTACAATAATGCGTATAGGTCTACTCGTTCCGTTCTAGTTTACTCCTTCCGGTGACGCGAGTTCGAATCCTGCATGCAACATCTGTTTTTCCCTTTTCTCGCTACAGCTTGATGAGCTACATGGGCTGAGCCCACAATAAAAACCGCTCAGCGAAATGGTGCTCGGCAGCGCGCGCGCTACCGAGTTGTTTCCGCAGGGGCGGCTGAATCGATGGCAGGATCGCTAGCTGTTGTCTGTGTTTGGCCGCTGAGTCCGTATACCTTTCCTGGATGGCTGGCTGAGTGGGCCTTTGCTTACAATTTTTTTCATCCCAAACACAAACAATGGAGTTTATGGGCCCCCTGAGGCATGGGCCCCTTGGCGTTGCCTATGGTCGCCTAAGGCCAGCGCCGGCCCTGTTAATGAGGGTTTTTTTCTTAACTAGCATAGCAGCTCTCACAAATGCAAGGGCACCATCGCAAATGCAAGAGCACCATCTTTAGTGTATCCGAAGTGTTGACTGTTTATTTTATAATTTAATTTTTTTCCTATTCACCCCCTTTGTTGCATGGCAGACAATAAAATATACATGTATAATTTTTCATTTTGTACATGATTATGTTGCTACTAACTATATTATGAAAAACACTAATGATTAAGTTTCTCTTGGTGACCTGTTCATCAATTAGACGTGGAGTTCCAACGGCACCAACAAAACTAACCACCCCTACATAAATTGTTGTGTGCTTAATTGCTAGTAGGATATCTCTCTATCTTTTGTGCATGTGGCTTGCGTGCAATCAATAAACAAGGAGGTCAACTTATGAATCAATGAAGGCTGCGTCAGAAGGAAGAGTAAGTGGCTATGTCGTTGGCAGAGTTTGCGATAGAGAGAGGGGGCATAGTCCCTATGATCCCGGTAAATAATTCCAACTGTGCTCTTCTAATGCAGGTTCCAAATCACGATCGATTCCTTTTTCAAAACCTGCCGCATCAACTTGGGATTTGTAGTTTGATGGTTTAAGGAAAGGGCACTGGTCAAAATCTTGCATGGAAACACCAATTATTGGCGTAAAGGGCACGCATGAGGTGAATTGGGTTGAAAGTGAAAGTCACCAAAAATAGCGGAATGCTCTCTAAACCAATTCAATTGATTGGGACATCAGAGAGTGGAATTGCGTGTAGGGGTGAAATCCGTAGATCTACGAAGGAACGCCAAAATCCAAGGAAACTCTTCGGGTCCGTACCGACACTGCGGTGCGAAAGCAAAGGGAGGGAACACGATTAGATACCTTGGTAGCCCATCCCGTAAACTATGAGTGTTCTCCCTTGGTCTACACGGATCAAGGGCCCATCTAACACGTGGACACTCTGCATGGGGAGTACGATCGCAAGACCGAAACTCAAAGGCATTGACAGGGCCTGAAATAGCAAAATACGAAAAAGGAAGGTTTCTGCCTCCCAGAAATTAAATACCAATGAAGGGGACTACGTAGAAATGTCTCAAAAATCATCTAAAATGGATAAATAATGATAAACACAATACACATAACAATAAGAACTAGTCCTATATGTTGCTATTATGATGGTACAAAATGCACATATCAGTGAGACAACAGGGAGTGAAATTTCTTGTAGGGTTGAATCCTTAGATCTACGAAGGAACACCAAAAGCGAAGGTAGCTCTCTGGCCCCTACCAACGTTGCGGTGCAAAAGCATGGGGAGCAAACATGATTAGACACCCTGGTAGTCCATGCCGTAAACGATGAGTGTTCGCCCTTGGTATACACGAATTAGGGGCCCAGCTAACGCATGAAACACTCTGCCTGGAGAGTACAGTCGCAAGACCGAAACTCAAAAAAATTGATGTGGGCTTGCACAAGCTGTAGAGCACAATCTGGTTTAATTCGATACAATGTGCAAAACCTTACCGGCCGAACAATATTTTTTTAATTATTTGAAGGGTATGTTCTAAAAATGAAATGAGAGGTAAATACCGGGGGGAGGCGGCTCAGTAGGGATGGAATTGACAATTGTCAAGTCAAGGATGACTTCTTTATTGGCGCCGATGACTTAATGCTTACATTTTAGCTTTCGAAATGACGTAGATGATGTGATAGACTTCGTCATCAATGATTAATATAAGGTACTTGTTTTTCACTATGCTAGTACTAATCTTATAGTTACTGTGTAGCCTCAAACGCGGAGTGCCTTCTTCTTCACTAACAATGCTAGGCAAATGGGCTGGTGGAGGGTTGAATGGATTATTTCTACTATCCATGATTTTCTCAATGGAAATTTATGAAAAAAGAAGAATATCCATATGGCCCTTTATTAACATGTTTAGTGCCTGGTAGTAAGGTTATTTTGTGTTCCAATGTGCTCCTAGGAAGTCACATTGTAGGCTCAGCAAATAATTCACTGCAGCCATTCAAGATCAGTGACGGGGCAGACAAACAATTGACTTACTACGTACAAATACAAGATCCATCTTTTTACATATCATCATATAAAACCCGCATATTCTGGATGAAACTTGTACAGTTTGGGAAGGAGATTTTTTAGAACAGAAGAATCTACTTTAAATGATACAGCCTCAATAATGGCCAGGTTCTCGAATCGTAAAAGGGAATATTTCATGGCACAAGGGTTGTTTAGGTGTTGTCCTTAGCAGACCACCACAAAAGGTCCGAAACAGGTGTTGTCCTCAGCGAGCGAGATGTAGTAACAAGAACGCTTCCTCTGTTCAATTTAGCATAGTTTATGTCTAGATCATAATGAATTTTCCAATATTCTCCTCCACCCATCCATCGCCAAGCATCCTCACAATCAACTTTCCATTTCTCCTTCAATCTATTTAATTATACAACCTCATGTGCATAACAAATATGATCAAACTTGTTCAAAAACACTTAGTAAACCATGTCTTCGTTTTATTAGCCTTTATGTGGCACAGGCACCAAAGCTGAGTATGACCATGATCATCCGGAGAGAAAAACTTAGCGCGCTTGCGGACTAAAAAGGGTTTCAGGCTCGCTATCAATCCTAGTTGTTGTATGAAAATATGAAGAGGAAGGCTCATTGGATCATGTCAGCGATAAATCACCTTCAAGAGCTAGGTGCCAAAAGTTGGTTAGAGAACCGATACTTGACATTAGTTCCATTTTTTATAGATAAAATAGGGTATTAGATTTATCTCAACATGTAACGCACTAAGAATCTCATGTGGTTGTCCACTTCTTTGCTTTTCCAGCACATCTCTCAGTGCTTGGCGTGGGAATAGCATCCGTGAGTTGTAGCACATACGCACTGGTATAGGAAAGCAGAAAAGGTAAATGCTGAGAGGGCCCTCCTATCCACCGTAAAAAAAGAGGGCCCTCCTAGGTGCCCCTAAATTTTCCATTCTTTTCCATAATCGGATTTGGCTTAATATCATTTGGATGGACTCATATCCTTTCATGTAGGAGAGTCTTTGATTGGCCTTGAATTTGAATATTTCCATCGGGCCTTCTAGCATGAACTTGGGATTTCTTAGTGGCTTCGCTGAGGATGGGATTCCTTACCCGATGAGTCTGGCTAGGCTACTAGGCACCTTTGGTCTAGGCTCACTAATCGAGCACTCTTACACCGATAAATATGGTCTTAGATAGAATGAATAGGCGAAGAAAGGACAACCTGCTAGTAAGAAGGTTTCTTTCTGACTTATGGAAAGCCTTACCTCTTTCTTGGACACGTTTTCGCTGCGCGCCTCTATGATAAACGAAATGGCAGACATGAACAAAGACATACTAGTCAAAGGCTTAACTTAATAGCTGAATTAGCCGAGACTATCCTGAAAAGTATGCCCTCTTATGATTGGGCTCTCGTGGGCGGATTACCCAATGTTTACATCAGTAGTGGAAGAATTCCATGACATTAGCCATTCAGTACTGGCACCAAAAATTTAAATCTTCCAATCAGCATACGTCGACATTTTCAGAATTCAGGTAGGTCTTAGATATTCGTAATTAAATGAAGAAAAAGCCATAAATCAATCTGTCGAGGGTGCTCCTCGGCAATGCCCTCCGATAGGGGCTTAGGGTTGATGGAATCCTGCAAGCTGACACGAGACATCGGTACACAGACAAGCGGGGAGAGCGATTTACCCAGGTTCGGGGCCCTCGATGAGGTAAAACCCTTACGTCCTGCCTGTCTGTTCTTGATTATGATGAAAATAGGTTACAATGGGGTGCCAAATAGTTCGGCTGTGATCTCGTCGAGATGCTAGTTTCTAGGTAACCTAGTTCTAAGCTTCTGCTGGCTAGTATTTCTAAGATTGATTGTGTCCCTCGATAGCCCCTCTCCTGGCCTTTATATAGGTGGCCAGGTCTCGAGAGGTCTATTCGGGTACGAGTTGGTTTACAGTAGATCTATCTCCTATCTTTCCTTGTTCGGCTTCCTCCATGTCTTGTACTCCAAGTAATCTTCCGTCGCACCGTCCTAGTGGCCCATCTTGCCATCGGGTACCTTCATGGGCCTCCAGCTGGACCGTGTAGGGTAGAGCAACATTGGTTATCCGAAGGGTTATGCCCACGTCAGTAGCCCCCGAGTGTCTAGCCGAACATAGTTCGGGTAGAGACTAAAGCATGTCTCCTTCCGAGGTCCTTCTCCTTGATCATTCTTGTATTTCTTCTGTCTTCTATTTTCTATCGGGTGCGCGTCAGCGCTCCCGATGGGAGTAGCCCCCGAGTCTAGGTACGGATGCTTGTAATCCGTGCGTAGACTCAAGTTGTACCACTCGAAGATTTTCTTCTGCCGAAGCTTTTTCCTGCAAGTTTTTGTAGTCCATCCGATACATTTTCTTTAAGCAAGGGATAACGAATAACGTGCCCAACTTCTGTTGGTTAACTGCCGATGGCAAAACAACGTTACCCTACACAAAATCAAGTCCCCGGGCATGATCCTGGAGTGCGAAAAAAGTTTTATCGGGTGCGCGTTCAGCGCTCCCGATGGGAGTAGCCCCCGAGTCTGGGCACGGGTGCTTACGTCCGGGTACAGACTCGAGTCATGTTTTTCCTTCGAACCTTCATTCTATCGGGTGCGCGTCAGCGCTCCCGATGGGAGTAGTCCCCGAGCCTAGGCGCGGATGCTCGCAACCCGTGCGTAGGCTCAAGTTGATCACCCGATACTTTCTTATCTCTTCGTGCTCATGACGTCATTGATGACGTTTTTCTGTCCCCTTGATTCTGACTGATAAGACACGATCTGCCAGCCCTGTTTTCGAGCGATTCCTGCTCCTCTTTACACGGTTAACGAGGCACCTCCTCGATTTCCGCAAACATTAACTGGAGAACAGGCCCATTAACAATACGAAGCATTCCTTAAGTTCCCCAAGAGATAAAAATCCCTATCATTCTCCTTCATTCATCTCTTTGCCGTTCTTGCTCTCTTCTTGTTCACAACCGCTCGTGCCGCCACCACTGTCTTCCGATTTCTCCCAGATTTCGCGATGGTGAAGAAGAAGATCCCCAGCGCCGCCGCCAGCTCGACGAGCGGAGGCGTCGCCGCCAAACCTTCCTCGATCCTTTCGAAGGAAGGCGCCCCGAGCGCTCCTCCCCCAGCTCCGGCGCCGCCGGCGCCACCGAGCTCAGCAGTGAGGCCCGGTGATTGGATAGCCTCGACCGTCACCAAGCGTGACGAAAAGAGATCCCGAAGTCTGGGATTGATCTCCCCCGATGAGGGGAATGTGATCTTTCCAGGTGCGATTTCTCGACCTAACCCTCCTGCAGGTTTAACCGTGATGTTCTTGTCGTTCTTGTACCGAGGCCTTTCACTTCCTGTTCACGAATTCCTCCTCCATCTCCTGCGAACCTATGAAATCCAACTATGGCAACTCACTCCCAACTCAATCCTTCACGTTGCTGTGTTCATCACCCTCTGCGAAGCATATCTGGGCGTTGAGCCTCATTTTGGGTTATGGAAAAATATCTTCTATGTGAAGAGATACAGCAGTAGCAATGGATCTTTTGTCACCGGAGGAGTAGGATTTGTAGCTCGTTCGGATGTCAATTACTTCAATTTCCCAATGAGAGAGTCCGTGCAAGGGTGGAGATTGAAGTGGTTCTATATCAAGGATTCCTCGTCACCCGAATCTCAGCTTCCCCGCTTTGTCGATGTCCTTGAGGCCAAGCCTAAGAATTCCTGGAAGAATGTTCTCTCTCCCGACGAAAAAGTAGCAGCCGACGAATTATTCGCCAGATTCCTTCGGATCAAGGAGGCTGACGGGCAAACCATGGTTGGCACCGAGGTAGCGGCAGTGTTTCTGAAACGTCGGGTCCAACCAGTCATGGCTAGGGTTCGCCCAATGTGGTTGTACTCAGGTCTAAAGGATGAGACCAGAATTAATGCTGCCGAACTGTCAGAAAAAGAGCTGCTCGATGAAGTCCGTCGCCTCACTTTCTTTAGTCAAGAAGACTCGATCCCACTGATATCCCCGTATGCTCCTTTCGATGCCGATCATCCACCACCAAAGGTAATTTCCCTCCTTGAATTCCTGTTATACTGCTGTCGACATTTATCACTATTATCCTCATTTGTCTTTTCTTCGACAGACCCTTGTAGCCTTCGAGGACTTACACAATTTACCAAATGACACTTCCGAAGGAAGAGTCTCTTCAGAACCCGTTGACCTTCGTACTGTTGAGCATACAAACCCATCAAGCGATCATGATGACCCGATAAATTCCGAAACTGCTCACACCAATCTCCCCCCGTCAGCCGATGACACTTGTGACACAGAGGGATCAGTGCGTGATGATGGCGCTGATCATGATACCTTTATTAATGCAGCTGCGGAAGAGACCAGAGCTCCACCTACGAAGAGGTCAATCGGCGGTTTTGCCGATGAAGATGATCTCCTTGACATGTAAGTGTTTTTCTTCTTTTTACTATTTTCAGCTCCTTGGACTTTTCGCATTTTTCTCATAACTTAGTCGATCAAACTTTTCTTGCAGTGATGATGATTTTATTGAGCCTCCACCCAAGAGGGTCAGACCTGATGCTGTCTCGCCAACCGCCGCAGCTTCCGAAGCTTCGGCTCCCAAGACGGCTCCTACGGCGCAAGCATCGACTGCCTCCTCCCTTTCCAAAGGAAAAGATGCTCCTGCTGCTGCCGCAGCTCCTCCTTCTGTAAGTCTTCGTTGAGTCTAGCAAGAACCTTTTCGGAATGTGTCTTTGCTTAATGATTTTCATAAAACATTCCCTTTCTTCAAGAATCTACGAGGTGTAATATCCTCTTTAGAGGCTTTCGCCTCTCAGTTCACCTCCCTGGAGGCGGACAAAATTCGGCTGCAAGAGGAGGCTAAATCTTCCTCTTCAAAGATGGATGGCGCCATCAAAAAGGCCGCCATGGCCCGCCAGGAGGTCGACTCCCTGAAAGAAGAGCTGAACAAGCTGAAGGAAAGGCTGAAGGAGGAGGAAGCTCGAGCGGCAGAAAAGGATGAACTCCTTCGTCAGTCTGCCTTAGCCCTGCTTGGTAAGTTCCTACATCTCTTCTAGATTACCATTTTCTATGGATCTTGTTTCTTTGTCAACTATTTCCTTTAATCTCTTTGCAGAAGCCGCCAGCATCCCTGCTACTGCCTTGGACAAAGTTCCAGGCAACTCCCTGGCAAATGGTGTGTCAATGGTTCTTGCCACCCACCAGCTTACCCGGGAGCTGCTTGACAAGGGAAAGGGTGCTCTGGCGCGGATGCATTCAATGATATTCCCCAAGGCCAAGCAGGAGAAGACTCTGGGACAGCTGATTGATGCCTTCGCAGTCGACACCAAGGAGGTCATCGAGGTATTCAAGCGCACCTCACGTACCTATGGTGCCCTTCTTGCCTTCCAACTTATGATGGGTTACGGCTTTAAGGCTGACATCAAAGAAATGACTAAGGAGCTGCCGAAAGAGAAAGATGGGCGTCTTGTTAACTTAAGCGCTTTTACAGCGTCCGCCCGTACTTGTGCTCGCCAGCTCCTTGATTTAGTTTCGTCGGGAAAGGCATCGGCTGGCCCCAGCCCATCGACTCAGACTCAGGCTCCTTCATTATTGTAACAATTTTATCCTTGGGCTAGTATGAAACATTATTCTGTTGCGAGAACTCAAGTTTGTAATGAACACTTGTGCTGGCAATGTTGCCAACATACTTTTGTCATAATATCTTCATTTGTACTTCTCCTGATAGAAATTTCTTGTACCTCTCCCGATGGGAGTTATGTTGGATGCTTGATTTGTCCATGACCGTCATCCTTTTGACGCTGTTGCCTGCAGGTTTTCCCGGTGTCCTCGTTTGTTGATGACTCTTCGGGCGTTCTTCCCGAAGGTGATCGGGTCCAACGAATGAAGGATCGGATCACACAGATGGAGAAGGACCTGCGCAGCACTTACGCCTTGGCGGCAATTGTCAACAAGAAGGGCGAGATTGCAGCCGACGTAGAGCGGTATGCTCTTACTGAGCTGCATAAGGCTACCGAGAGCTTGAACTATGAGTCCTTTGATCTCTGCGCCCTTTGATTGATAGAATCTTAACTGATCCTTTGCTTACTTCTGTGCCAGTCATAGCTCTGAACCGTGCAGAGGAGAACAAACGGATTCACGAACGTGTGAATGCATTGACCCAGCTATCCTCATCCGAAGAAATTTTCTGGCGGGAGCACTCGAAGGCTTCGGCTATCGCGCGTTTTCAGGATCGGGTTCAGCAGGTTCATACCTTTTTTGACAAGTGCTATAAGGCTATGCGGGTGGTTTGGAAGACAATGTTTCCCTTGAACGCAGTTCCTCCAACTCTCCTTGCTTTGATGTCTGAATTTGGTAACGCCAAGAAGGTCCGAGAGTTGGTACGCGCGCAAGTTTTTGCAGGAGCCAGGTTTACGCTTGCCCTTGTACTTGCCCGTTATCCTTCGGCAGGTTTGCTGTCGATTGCCAACGCTACTGGGGACCTGGAGGCGCTGTACCCGAAGGTATTGTTGCCTGCCAACATAGTTGTCGACAGACTCGAGGAAGACACAAGTGTACCTGAAGAAAGAGGGACTCCACAAGGGTGATTTCAGGGATTTAATGTCCGTTTTGTAAATAGAGAATTTGGCTATTTTATCCAAGTGTCTGGATTATGTAATGATGCCCTCTCGTTTGGTAGATACATGCATATGTACTTTTACCATGTTATTGCCGTTGGCAAGTTTTGAGCGAATCTTAGTTGCTCGTTTTAGATGTATGTATATTGGTTGGCTGGCAAATCATGTGAGTGATCAGCTCGTGTTGCAGGTCTTGCTAAACCTGTTGTATGCGCAACTTTGCTTTCAACCGTTTTAAATTTCGACAGGCACTCCCGAATATTTCGGGTGTAGTGATTCTGCCGATGAGCCCGTTGTTCTTTGATATTTCCATAAGTAAAATATCGAACGTGGGTTGTTGTTTATGTGTATTTCCACGCTCTTGCTATTTTCGGCACTCGTAGAGGCATCTATAGCAGAGGGAAAGGTCAACGTCGTTTTAGCACTCGTAGAGGCTTTTTGGAGCACGATCTTCTGCCACGTACTATTTTTACATAGTGATGAGGCTTTTAGAAGTTTTGTAATTACTGCAATGCTTAGCAAAGAATCAAAGCTTGAGTTTTTATTAATAAAGGTAAGCACGATGCTAGAGGGCGAAAATTGGAAGGCCCTGTTTATAACGAAGGAAAAAAGAAAATAAAGGCTGGTAAACTGCTTAGTCAAGGAAGGGGTTCTTCTCTTCTTCAGGCTTCTTCTCCGCATTAGTGATTGCTGCAGCGTTGCTGGTTTCATCAAGTGTTTGAGCGGTGGTTGCCATTGTCTTGCTTTCTCCTAAGCCTTCTGTGCCATCAACTGCCGAACCTTTTGCTGCCGAGGCTTCTGCTGCCGAAGCTTCTGCTGCCGAAGCTTTAAGGGCGAGAGCTGCTGGCTTCTTCTTGGTTTCCCTGTCATCTTTTTCTTCCTTGATCTCTCGTAAGGACAGCTTGGACGGAGGGCCGACGATTTCTCGCTGTGGCCCGAACTTTGCAGCAATCCTCTGAAAGTCGCGATCATAATTATCCGAGCGTGAAAAACTTCCATAGACTGTGATGTTTGTCCCATTGTTCCCAGGCATTTTCAGCTTGAGGTATGCGTAATGTGGCACAGCCATGAACTTGGCATACGCTGGTGTCCCGAGTATAGCGTGATACTGTGATTCCCAGTTCACCACTTCAAACTCGATTTTTTCCTTCCTGAAATTATCGGCTCTACCGAAGATAACATTCAGGTAGACTTTGCCAAGAGAGTGGCCCGGTGCAGTTGGAAGGATCCCGTGGAAGCAAGTGTCTGTTTCTTCCAGCATGCTCATGGTGATCCCCATACTCCTGATTGTGTCGACGAATATCAGGTTTAGCCCGCTTCCGCCATCCATGAAGACTTTGCTCATCTTGAACCCCCCAATCTGTGCTTCGACTACCAAGGCGGCGTGTCCTGGTTTTGGTATGGTCATCGGGTGATCTGCTCGACTAAACGTAATGTTCTGAGAAGACCAGTCGACGTATTCAGGGATATTTGCCATGATGCTTTCTGCCAAGTTGATCTCTCGGGTGAGCTTCTTCATCTCCCTTTTCGAAACACCTGTCCTGTGGATCATGCTCATCTGTCCACGTGGTGGTGGAAACGCCTCGTTGGGTTGATGGGGTTGAGCTTGCTGGACTTGATGCTGCGGTGGAGGTGGGGGTGGTGGTGGTAGCTGTTGCTGGCCTGACTGCTGGATGAGTTTGTGCATGTCAAGGAACTGCCGGCAGTCCCTGAGCAGGTGACTTGACTTTGTTTTGCCGTCCTTGGAATCGATATACGAATGTAGGTAACAGGGGGCGTTGACCTGTTCAGCGTAGGGTAGCTCGGGAGTCCTCTGCTGTCGTGGTTTATAATTACCACGGTTTCCAGAGTTATTCCGGTTACCATCGTGCCTGTCGTCTCGCTCGTCCTGCCGATCGGAATACCCTGCGGCTACAGTTGTTGTCATCATAGTTGCGGTTTTTTCTTCTCTTGTGACGATCCCTTCGGCCACCCGAATCGTGCTTCGGCTGGTCATCGTCTTCGTCATCACTACGCTGCCGTGGCCTTCGTACGTTATCCTCACCATCAGCCCAGCTGTTGGCGATTTCCATTAGCTTGGTTATGATTTTTGGCTTTTTGCGCCCGAGTTCTTCTATGTAACTCTCCAGCTGAACGCCGTCGCTGAAAGCGTCGATTGCTCTGTCGACAGATACGTCTTCGGTAGCGTTCAGGAGCTTTGTGAATCTCCCGATGTATGAACGCATCGATTCCTTCTGCTTCTGCCGGCAATTTCGTAGCTCTTCGATCCCGACGGGCCTCTTATATGTTGCTTGGAAGTTGGCAACGAAGGCGTCTACTAGGTCGTCCCATGATTTGACAGAACCTTTCGGCAGCCCCCGTAGCCAGGCCCGTGCTGAATCCTTCAAGTAAAGCTGTAAGCATTGCATTGCCGCTATCTGGTTTCCTTTGTGCAGGATCATTGTCTGCAGGTAGTCATCTATCCAGGATCTTGGCTCTTGCTGTCCATCGTATTTGGCAGCGTCGGTAGGGGTAGGCTTAAATTTTTTGGGCGGCATTGCCTCGCGTATCTTGTAACTTAGACAATCGGCTCCCCTGAGTTCGCCGTCGTACTCCTGGTCTTCATCCGAAGAATCGTTGTCGTCGTCTTTCCTAGTGGCGCGTCGTCGTCTTGCTTTGTCGATCCTGCTCTGGGTGATCTCGTCCCGAGCGTCTCTCGCATGATGTTTTGACCCACTACCTTGGACCATAGTCCTTTCCTTTTGCGGGACTAGGTTGTTCCCCAATATCGCGAGACTTTCGAGGGCACCTCGGTGAGCTTGAGTCATAGATCCTTCGGGGCGCTGGTTGATGAGGTAAGCGGCGAGGTTGGCCGTTGCTCCTGCAACGGTTTTCGGCCGTGGCATGCCCGCAGTATCCGTAGTCATAAAGGATTTAGTTAGATTCGATGTTATCTCTCTGGCGTCATCTTCCGAAAGCCTGGACATCCTTGACCGGTGCTTGCCTGCTCCCTGAGTGTTTCGGGAGGCACTCCCTTGTGAGCCCCTTCGTCGTTCGCTGGATCGATCCGCTGCCGATAAGCGTCTCTCGAGGGAGGCTTGCTCTTTTGACAGGTGCTCCCGGTTCTTCTCTAGTATGGAGCGGTAAGCATTGAGGGTTCCAACCGAAGTCCCCGCAGGGAGCGGCGTGTTGTTGAGTACTGCTGCCCTTGCTGCTGCCCACTCCTCATCCGCGATGGTGTAATCGCTGTCACGGTTGCTGGCGCTATTCTCAAAACTCGCCCTTCTACTGGAACGAGGGGTATGATCGTCGTCACCTCTATGCCTTGTGTTTCCCGTGTTATTGGCGACATAAACCTGATGGTGTGCCGGTCTTCGGGTGATTCCCTGGATGGTGCTGTCAATACTGTCCTCTCCCGATGAATACTGGGCGTTGCAGATGAACGACGTGTCGCTCGATCCCAGCCCGTGCCTGGTGTCGCAGTTCAGGCAGTAGTACGAGGTTAATTCCGAAGATGTGGGATCGTCAGACCCTACCGACATGGAAGACAACGAGCGGGGAGTCGAAGGCGCGGGTGAGCACGTCGATCCTATCAGTCCAGCCGACAGATCGGGTGACGATGGTGCGCTAGAACTCGTCGATCCAGAGGCGGGGGATTCCAGCAATCGTAGGATTCCTTCTGCATTGACGTTGTAGTGGACGCTGCCGAAGGTCATCTCCATGTTCCCTTGTAGATCTGAAAAGTTCGAGCGGGAGGAATCGCTGTGTGGAGTAAACTCGTAGGAGCCGAATCGAATCGGGCTTCCCAGGATGGGCGACGATGGTGCCGACGAAGTTGCTGATGAAGTTGCTGGCGACGTTGCCGGCGAATTTGCCGGTGAAGCTGCCGATGCCATGATCGGATCTGCCGATGCCTTGCCTTGTGCCAACAGGGTTCCCACAGACGGCGCCAATTGTCGAGGGTGCTCCTCGGCAATGCCCTCCGATAGGGGCTTAGGGTTGATGGAATCCTGCAAGCTGACACGAGACATCGGTACACAGACAAGCGGGGAGAGCGATTTACCCAGGTTCGGGGCCCTCGATGAGGTAAAAACCCTTACGTCCTGCCTGTCTGTTCTTGATTATGATGAAAATAGGTTACAATGGGGTGCCGAATAGTTCGGCTGTGATCTCGTCGAGATGCTAGTTTCTAGGTAACCTAGTTCTAAGCTTCTGCTGGCTAGTATTTCTAAGATTGATTGTGTCCCTCGATAGCCCCTCTCCTGGCCTTTATATAGGTGGCCAGGTCTCGAGATGTCTATTCGGGTACGAGTTGGTTTACAGTAGATCTATCTCCTATCTTTCCTTGTTCGGCTTCCTCCATGTCTTGTACTACAAGTAATCTTCCGTCGCACCGTCCTAGTGGCCCATCTTGCCATCGGGTACCTTCATGGGCCTCCAGCTGGACCGTGTAGGGTAGAGCAACATTGGTTATCCGAAGGGTTATGCCCACGTCACAATCCCTTTATTTTTTATTGGGCTTTATATTATAAGCCATGTGTGAAAATTTATTTATGTCCATTCATGTTTACCTATATTTATCACAATTGCACTCTACATCATTTAGTAAAATAATTTCAAAACAAGGACATCTTTTATATATTTTTTTACTCAATTTATAAATGTAGGTGCCTCTTAATTAACTTGTATGGTCAACCATGTGTATGTATAGATACTAATACTAGACAACACACATATCTATTTATACTGTTCACCTAGATTGCAAAATATGTGTATCCCTTATTTTTTTAGTTTAATTTAAAACTGGTTATTTTTTAGTATACCAAAAATGAATACGTACGTGTTTGTATACTCTACTACGAACACATACATATGTCAGTTTATACTCTATCTCGTAATACATGGTTAACTTAGAGAGAGTAGCTTTTTTTTTATCTGAACGCGTAGTGTTTTCAAGTCCTTTAAAAAAAGATTAGCTAGAGTCTTTCTGATATTGACAGATGATCGATAATGTATTCAATTTTATATTTTTAGCGGATCCGGCCACCTAGACTCATGGGCCGTGACATTGCCTATTGCGCGTTGTATCTTGTTAATCTTGTGGTACACATTTTTTGCTTTTATTTAGATGCTCCGTTTTTGGTTACACATCATGTGGAGATAGATGTCAGTATGTACCCTCATAATGCTTGGTTAATTAACTTAGATGCATTGGTGAAAATTTAATTCGGCTCTTGGGTGCATATGTTCCCTCTACCCAAAATACATATTTCTAATCATCAAAAAATTCTAATAAAAAATTTCGCATGTACATCTCAACAATCTATGTGCGTTCGTGCAGTTGGGTATGCATTTTATTTTTTTAAACAATAGGCTAAACTATTGCTCTGTTTACCGATTCTCTTTGTAGGCTTTAAATCTCAACCATTTCAATTAAAATCGATGAAACATATATTTTAAGCTTATGTGGCTGTATTAAAGATCTAAAGATCTGTATATTGCTTTTAGTATATAATAGATAGATAGAATCACTTGATCAAGTTAGTAATCACGTGAAATATATTCGAACACATGTATAATGTGTCGCCTATTTTGAACCATATTTTTTTGGTCTGTACATTTTTTTTTGAGAAACACAGTACAAACGCAGACACTCACCCCTATGAACGCACACATGCATACCCTAACCCTATGAGCACCTGCCGGTGGATTGGGTCACTACGGGAAAACAAGGTTTTGCCGTGCAACTATTTGCACGACAAAGGGCCCTATATGCACGGCAAAGGCTTTGCCGTGCGACTCGCCAATGTTGCACGGCAAAGGCTTTGCCGTGCAACGCCGCACGACACCGCACGGTGAAGGTCGCTTCTTTGCCGTGTGCCAAACATGTTTTATCTAAAGAAAAGGCCGCAAACTAGCCAGTTTGGGATTTGAACCTTGGAAGCAGAGTAGGATAACGTGCAACCTTGCCACTGGGCTAAGTATTCGTTGTTGATAAATATAACACGCCACACCTTTTGAGTTGAGAAGAAATCCAGTTTTTACATCTTTACCGTGTGGTTACACTAGGCAAAGGCTTCTTTGCCGTGCGTTTGTTAAAAACACTAGGCAAAAGCGTGCACGGTGATGCCTTTTGTGCTTTGCCGTGCATCAAATCTTTGCCGTGGGCTGTGTTGATCCATTGCCGTGCAGTTTTCTTTGCCGTGCGCACTCTTCCGTCGTTGCCGTGAATCGTATATTTGCCGTGCGCTTGTGCCTGTCTTTGCCGTGGCCAGGATCTTTGCCGTGCGTTTTCCTCCGTGCGAGAGCACACGGCAAAGATAGGCTGCACAACAGCGGTGTCTCTCTCATAAGATAAATAGCATGTTGGGTGAACAAATTACAGTTGGGCAATTGACAAATAAAGAAGGCATAACAATGCACATACATATATCATGATGAGTACTATGAGATTTAATCAGGGCATTACGACAAAGTACATAGACCGCCATCCAGCATGCATCTATGCCTAAAAAGTCCACTTTCAGGTTATCATCCGAACCCCTTCCGGTATTAAGTTGCAAGCAACAGACAATTGCATTAAGTATGGTGCGTAATGTAATCAACACAAATATCCTTAGACAAAGCATCGATGTTTTATCCCTAGTGGCAACAGCACATCCACAACCTTAGAACTTTCTGTCACTGTCCCAGATTTAATGGAGGCATGAACCCACTATCGAGCATAAATACTCCATCTTGGAGTCACAAGTATCAACTTGGCCAGAGCCTCTACTAGCAACGGAGAGCATGCAAGAACATAAACAACATATATGATAGATTGATAATCAACCTGACATAGTATTCAATATCCATCGGATCCCAACAAACACAACATGTAGGATTACAAAGAAACGATCTTGATCATGATGGGTAGCTCACAAGATCGAGCATGATAGCACAATTAGGAGAAGACGACCATCTAGCTACTGCTATGGACCCATGGTCCAGGGGTGAACTACTCACACATCAATACGGAGGCGATCATGGCGATGAAGAGACCTCCGGGAGATGATTCCCCTCTCCGGCAGGGTGCCGGAGGCGATCTCCTGAATCCCCCGAGATGGGATTGGCGGCGGCGGCGTCTCTGTAAGGTTTTCGGTATCGTGGCTCTTGGTACTGGGGGTTTCGCGACGGAGGCTTTAAGTAGGCGGAAGGGCAGGTCAGGGGGCCACACGAGGGACCCACACAACAGGGCCGCGCGGCCAGGGGCCAGGCCGCGCCGCCCTAGCGTGTCGTCGCCTCGTGGCCCCACTTCGTTTCCTCTTCGGTCTTCTGGAAGCTTCGTGCAAAAATAGGACCCTGGACGTTGATTTCGTCCAATTCCGAGAATATTTCCTTACTAGGATTTCTGAAACCAAAAACAGTAGAAAACAGCAACTGGCTCTTCGGCATCTTGTCAATAGGTTAGTGCCGGAAAATGCATAATAACGACATATAATGTGTATAAAACATGTGAGTATCATCATAAAAGTAGCATGGAACATAAGAAATTATAGATACGTTTGGGACGTATCAAGCATCCCCAAGCTTAGTTCCTACTCGCCCTCGAGTAGGTAAACGATAACAAAGATAATTTCTGAAGTGACATGCTATCATAATCTTGATCATACTATTGTAAAGCACATGAGATGATTGCAGCGATTCGAAGCAATGATGAAGATAATGAGTAAACAAATAAATCATATAGCAAAGACTTTTCATGAATAATACTTTCAAGACAAGCATCAATAAGTCTTGCATAAGAGTTAACTCATAAGCAATAAGTTCTTAGTAGAAAGCTTTGAAACAACACAAAGGAAGATATAAGTTTCAGCGGTTGCTTTCAACTTCAACATGTATATCTCATGGATAATTGTCAACACAAAGTAATATAACAAGTGCAATAGGTAAACATGTAAGAATCAATGCACACAGTTTACACAAGTGTTTGCTTCTAAGATAGAAAGAATAGGCAAACTGACTCAACAATAAAGTAGAAGAAAGGCCCTTCGCAGAGGGAAGCATTGATTACTATATTTGTGCTAGAGCTTTTCATTTTGAAAACATAGAAACAATTTTGTCTACGGTAGTAATAAAGCATATGAGTTATGTATAAGACATCTTATAAGTTGCAAGCCTCATGCATAGTATACTAATAGTGCTCGCACCTTGTCCTAATTAGCTTGGGTTAACACGGATTATCATTGCATAACATATGTTTCAACCAAGTGTCACAAAGGGGTACCTCTATGCACTTTGTACAAGGGTCTAAGGAGAAGGTTCGCATTGGATTTCTCGCTTTTGATCATTCTCAACTTAGACACCCATACCGGGACAACATAGACAACAGATAATGGACTCCTCTTTTAATGCTTAAGCATTCAACAATAGTTAATATTCTCATAAGAGATTGAGGTTTTATGTCCAAACTGAAACTTCCACCATGATTCATGGCTTTAGTTAGCGGCCCAATGTTCTTCTCTAACAATATGCATACTCAAACCATTTGATTGTGAAAACCGCCCTTACTTCAGACAATACGAACATGCATAGCAACTCACATGATATTCAACAAAGGTAAAAAGTTGAAGGCGTCCCCAGAAACATGGTTACCGCTCAACAAGCAACTTACTAAGAAATAAGACACATAAGTACATATTCTTCACCACGATAGTTTTTAAGCTATTTTGTCCCATGAGCTATATATTGTAAAGGTAAAGAATAGAAATTTTAAAGGTAGCACTCAAGTAATGTACTTTGGAATGGCGGAGAAATACCATGTGGTAGGTAGGTATGGTGGACACAAATGGCATGGTTATTGGCTCAAGGATTTGGATGCACGAGAAGAATTCCTCTCAATACAAGGCTAGGCTAGCAAGGTTGTTTGAAGCAAACTCAAGTATAAAATGGTGCAGCAAGACTCACATATAAACATATTGTAATCATTATAAGACTTTACATCGTCTCCTTGTTGTTCAAACACCTCAACCAGAAAATATCTAGACTTAGAGAGAACAATCATGCAAACCAAAATTTAACATGCTCTATGTAGTTATTCATTAATGGGTACAAGGTACATGATGCAAGAGCTTAAACAAGATCTATATGAGCACAACAATTGCCAAGTATCACATTATTCAAGACATTATACCATTTACCACATGCGGCATTTTCCGTTTCCAACCATATATCAATGAATGAGGTAGTTCAACTTTCGCAATGAACATTAAAGATAAAGCTAAGAACACATGTGTTCATACGAAACAGGGGAGCGTAATATCTCCAATATAAAGGATTGTGGGATCCGACTTTATTCAAACAAAACAAAAATAAAAACAAACAGACGCTCCAAGCAAAGCACATAAGATGTGACTGAATAAAAATATAGTTTCATTAGAGGAACCTGATAAGTTGTCGATGAAGAAGGGGATGCCTTGGGCGTCCCCAAGCTTAGACGCTTGGGTCTTCTTAAAATATGCAGGGATGAACCACGGGGGCATCCCCAAGCTTTGACTTTTCACTCTTCTTGATCATATTGTATCATCCTCCTCTCTTGACCCTTGAAAACTTCCTCCACACCAAACTCGAAACAAACTCATTAGAGGGTCAGTGCGTAATTCATATATTCAGAGGTGACATAATCATTCTTAATACTTTTGGACATTGTACAAAGCTACTGAAAGTTAATGGAACAAAGAAATCCATCAAACATAGCAAAACAGGCAATGCGAAATAAAAGGCAGAATCTGTCAAAACAGAACAGTCCGTAAAGACGAATTTTAAAATGGCACCAGACTTGCTCAGATGAAAATGCCCAAATTGAATGAAAGTTGCGTACATATCTGTGGATCACGCACGTAAATTGGCAGATTTTTCTGAGTTACCTACAGAGAATTCTGCCCAGATTCGTGACAGCAAGAAATCTGTTTCTGCGCAGTAATCCAAATCTAGTATTGACTTTACTATCAAAGACTTTACTTGGCACAACAATGCAATAAAATAAAGATAAGGAGAGGTTGCTACAGTAGTAAACAACTTCCAAGACTCAAATATAAAACAAAGTACTGTAGTAAAAACATGGGTTGTCTCCCACAAGCGCTTTTCTTTAACGCCTTTCAGCTAGGCGCAGAAAGTGTGTATCAAGTAACATCAAGAGACGAAGCATCAACAGCATAACCTGTTCTAATAATAGAATCATAAGGTACCTTCATTCTCTTTCTAGGGAAGTGTTCCATACCTTTCTTGAGAGGAAATTGATATTTAATATTACCTTTCTTCATATCAATAGTAGCGCCAACAGTTCGAAGAAAAGGTCTTCCCGATATAATGGAACAAGATGCATTGCATTCAATATCCAGGA
Source organism: Lolium perenne (assembly GCF_019359855.2). Classification (NCBI taxonomy): domain Eukaryota; kingdom Viridiplantae; phylum Streptophyta; class Magnoliopsida; order Poales; family Poaceae; genus Lolium; species Lolium perenne. Next base: position 28,916,527 of record NC_067246.2, on the reverse strand, counting down.
CAACAAAATCAACGGGGACAAGGTTATTGTTAACCATAATATGAACATTATCAATCCTCCCCAAAGGTTTCTTCATAGCATTATCAGCAAGATTAACATCCAAATAACAATTTTTCAATGGTGGCAAGTCAAGCATATCATAAATTTTCTTAGGCATAACAGAAATACTTGCACCAAGATCACATAAAGCATTACAATCAAAATCATTGACCCTCATCTTAATGATAGGCTCCCAACCATCTTCTAACTTTCTAGGAATAGAGGTTTCAAGTTTTAGTTTCTCTTCTCTAGCTTTTATGAGAGCATTTGTAATATGTTTTGTAAAGGCCAAATTTATAGCACTAGCATTAGGACTTCTAGCATGTTTTTGTAAGAACTTTATAACTTCAGAGATGTTACAATCATCAAAATCTAAACCATTATGAGCTACAGCAATGGGATCATTGTCCCCAATGTTGGAAAAAATTTCAGCAGTTTTATCACAAGCAGTTTTAGCAGTTTTAGCAATTTCAGGTAATTTTGCACGCTTTGCACTAGGAGTAGAAACATTGCTAACACCAATTATTTTACCATTGATAGTAGGAGGTGTAGCAACATGTGAATCATTATCATTACTAGTGGTGGTAATAGTCCAAACTTTAGCTACATTATTCTCTTTAGCTAGTTTTTCATTTTCTTCTCTATCCCACCTAGCACGCAATTCAGCCATTAACCTTATATTCTCATTAATTCTAACTTGGATGGCATTTGCTGTAGTAACAATCTTATTATCAATGTCCTTATTAGGCATAACATCAGAGGCCAGTCTATCAACCTTAGAAGCAAGAATATCAATTTTATCAAGCTTTTCCTCAACAGATTTGTTAAACGCAGTTTGTGTACTAATAAATTCTTTAAGCATGGCTTCAAGACCAGGGGGTACACTCCTATTATTGTTGTAAGAATTTCCATAAGAATTACCATAACTATTACCATTAACAGCAGGATATGGCCTATAGTTGTTACCAGAATTATTCCTATAAGCATTGTTGTTGAAATTATTACTTTTAATGAAGTTCACATCAACATTTTCTTCTTGAGCAACCAATGAAGCTAAAGGAACATTATTTGGATCAACATTAGATCTACCATTCACAAGCATAGACATAATCACATCAATCTTATCACTCAAGGAGGAGGTTTCTTTGACAGAATTTACCTTCTTACCTTGTGGAGCTCTTTCCGTGTGCCATTCAGAGTAATTTATCATCATATCATCAAGAAGCTTTGTAGCCGCCCCCAAAGTGATGGACATAAAGGTACCTCCAGCAGCTGAATCCAATAGGTTCCGCGAAGAAAAATTCAGTCCTGCATAAAAGGTTCGGATGATCATCCAAGTAGTCAGTCCATGGGTTGGGCAATTCTTTACCAAAGATTTCATTCTCTCCCATGCTTGAGCAACATGTTCATTATCTAATTGCTTGAAATTCATTATGCTACTTCTCAAAGATATAATTTTAGCAGGAGGATAATATCTACCAATAAAAGCATCTTTACATTTAGTCCATGAATCAATACTATTCTTAGGCAAAGATAGTAACCAATCTTTAGCTCTTCCTCTTAATGAGAAAGGAAACAATTTCAATTTTATAATATCACCATCTACATCCTTATACTTTTGCATTTCACATAGTTCAACAAAATTATTAAGATGGGCAGCAGCATCATCAGAGCTAACACCAGAAAATTGCTCTCTCATAACAAGATTCAGTAAAGCAGGTTTAATTTCAAAGAATTCTGCTGTAGTAGCAGGTGGAGCAATAGGTGTGCATAGGAAATCATTATTATTAGTGTTTAAGAAGTCACACAACTTAGTGTTTTCAGGAGTATTCATTTTAACAGTAGTAAATAAAGCAAACTAGATAAAGTAAATGCAAGTAACTAGTTTTTTTGTGTTTTTGATATGGAGAACAAGACAGTAAATAAAGTAAAGCTAGAAACTAATTTTTTTGTGTTTTGTTTAAGTGCAGCAAACAAAGTAGTAAATAAAATAAAGCAAGACAAAAACAAAGTAAAGAGATTGGAAGTGGAGACTCCCCTTGCAGCGTGTCTTGATCTCCCCGGCAACGGCGCCAGAAAAAGAGCTGTTGCCGTGGGAGTTGGCAATTTCCGTGGTGTAGCTTTTCTTCAGATCCCCGGCAACGGCGCCAGAAAAAGAGCTTGATGCGTGCAATTAACACACGTCCGCTGGGAACCCCAAGAGGAAGGTGTGATGCAGACAGTAGCAAGTTTTCCCTCAGAAAGAAACCAAGGTTTATCGAACCAGGAGGATGATGGCGGCGAAATGTAGTGCGGCGCAACACCAGGGATTCCGGCGCCAACGTGCAACCTGCACAACACAACCAAAGTACTTTGCCCCAACGTAACAGTGAGGTTGTCAATCTCACTGGCTTGCTGTGAACAAAGGATTAACCGTATTGTGTGGAAGATGATTGTTTGCGAAGAACAGTAAAGAACAAGTATTGCAGTAGATTGTATTTCAGATGTAAAGAATAGACCGGGGTCCATAGTTCACTAGCGGTGTCTCTCCCATAAGATAAATAGCATGTTGGGTGAACAAATTACAGTTGGGCAATTGACAAATAAAGAAGGCATAACAATGCACATACATATATCATGATGAGTACTATGAGATTTAATCAGGGCATTACGACAAAGTACATAGACCGCCATCCAGCATGCATCTATGCCTAAAAAGTCCACTTTCAGGTTATCATCCGAACCCCTTCCGGTATTAAGTTGCAAGCAACAGACAATTGCATTAAGTATGGTGCGTAATGTAATCAACACAAATATCCTTAGACAAAGCATCGGTGTTTTATCCCTAGTGGCAACAGCACATCCACAACCTTAGAACTTTCTGTCACTGTCCCAGATTTAATGGAGGCATGAACCCACTATCGAGCATAAATACTCCCTCTTGGAGTCACAAGTATCAACTTGGCCAGAGCCTCTACTAGCAACGGAGAGCATGCAAGAACATAAACAACATATATGATAGATTGATAATCAACTTGACATAGTATTCAATATCCATCGGATCCCAACAAACACAACATGTAGGATTACAAAGAAACGATCTTGATCATGATGGGCAGCTCACAAGATCGAGCATGATAGCACAATTAGGAGAAGACGACCATCTAGCTACTGCTATGGACCCATGGTCCAGGGGTGAACTACTCACACATCAATCCGGAGGCGATCATGGCGATGAAGAGACCTCCGGGAGATGATTCCCCTCTCCGGCAGGGTGCCGGAGGCGATCTCCTGAATCCCCCGAGATGGGATTGGCGGCGGCGGCGTCTCTGTAAGGTTTTCTGTATCGTGGCTCTCGGTACTGGGGGTTTCGCGACGGAGGCTTTAAGTAGGCGGAAGGGCAGGTCAGGGGGCCACGCGAGGGACCCACACAACAGGGCCGCGCGGCAAGGGGCCAGGCCGCGCCGCCCTAGCGTGTCGTCGCCTCGTGGCCCCACTTCGTTTCCTCTTCGGTCTTCTGGAAGCTTCGTGCAAAAATAGGACCCTGGGTGTTGATTTCGTCCAATTCCGAGAATATTTCCTTACTAGGATTTCTGAAACCAAAAACAGCAGAAAACAGCAACTAGCTCTTCGGCATCTTGTCAATAGGTTAGTGCCGGAAAATGCATAATAACGACATATAATGTGTATAAAACATGTGAGTATCATCATAAAAGTAGCATGGAACATAAGAAATTATAGATACGTTTGGGACGTATCAATATACCACGGTACGAGTAAAGAGTACTTGTCTGTAACGAGGTTGAACAAGGTATCGTGATACCGATGATCGAACCTCGGACAAGTAGAGTATCGCGTGACAAAGGGAATTGGTATCGTATGTAAATGGTTCAATCGATCACTAAGTTATCGTTGAATATGTGGGAGCCATTATGGATCTCCAGATCCCGCTATTGGTTATTGGTCGGAGAGGTCTCAACCATGTCTGCATAGTTCACGAACCGTAGGGTGACACACTTAAGGTTTGATGTCGTTTTAAGTAGATATGGAATATGGAATGGAGCTCGAATGTTGTTCGGAGTCTCGGATGGGATCCGAGACATCACGAGGAGGTTCGGAATGGTCCGGAGAATAAGATTCATATATGGGAAGTCATTTTCCGGGGTTCGGAAAAAAGTCCGGTGTTTTGACCGGAGCTTCTAGAAGGTTTTGGAAGAACCGGAATAGTCCGGAATATTGTGGAAGGTTCCGGAATCATCCTCCTGTCTAAGGAAGTCCGGAGGGTTCCATAATAGGTGTATCCATGTTTTCCTTAAGGGTTAAGAAGTTTCCCCTAAGGCAGATTCGGATTTGGCAAAAGAGTCCTAGTTCTAGTAGGTTTCGGCTGACAGAAACCTACCGGAACTCTCCCAAACTTTGGGGGCAGGTCTTGGACGACCCAAGGACCTTTTCCACCTATAAAAGGAGGGCAAGGGGAGCCCCAATAGGTTCACAAGTCGCAGCCCAAGCTCCCTCTCCCCAAACCCTAGCCGCCCTTCCTCCTCCTCCCTCTTGCACGCGAAGCCCTGTGATAACGCGTGAAGCACACGTCCGTTGGGAACCCCAAGTGGAAGGTGTGATGCGTATAGCAGCAAGTTTCCCTCAGTATGAAACCAAGGTTGTCGAACCAGTAGGAGATGAAGGTCACGTGAAGGTTGTTGGTGAAGGAGTGTAGTGCGGCGCAACACCAGGGATTCCGGCGCCAACGTGGAACCTGCACAACACAACCAAAATACTTTGCCCCAACTTAACAGTGAGGTTGTCAATCCCACCGGCTTGTTGTAAACAAAGGATTAAACGTATGGTGTGGAGAATGATGTTTGTTTGCAATGAGCATCAGAGAACAATGATTGCAGTAGATTGTATTCAGATGTAAAAGAATTGACCGGGGTCCATAGTTCACTAGCAGTGGTGTCTCTCCAATAAGATAAATAGCATGTTGGGTGAATGATGTCTACGGGTGCTTCTATTCTTGTAGACAGTGTTGGGCCTCCAAGAGCAGAGGTTTGTAGAACAGCAGCAATTTTCCCTTAAGTGGATCACCCAAGGTTTATCGAACTCAGGGAGGAAGAGGTCAAAGATATCCCTCTCATGCAACCCTGCAACCACAAAGCAAGAAGTCTCTTGTGTCCCCAACACACCTAATAGGTGCACTAGTTCGGCGAAGAGATAGTGAAATACAAGTGGTATGAATGAATATGAGCAGTAGTACGGCGCCAGAAAAGTGCTTGTCAAGGCGTGCGCTTGATGGTAGTAATATTGCAGGAAGTAAAGATGCAGTAAAACAGTAAACAAGCAGCGATAGCAGTATTTAGGAACAAGGCCTAGGGATCATACTTTCACTAGTGGACACTCTCAACATTGATCACATAACAGAATAAATAAATAGATGCTAGACTCTACACCCTCTTGTTGGATGATGAACACCACTAACTGTGTAGGATTACCCGAACCCTCAATGCCGGAGTTAACAAGCTCCACAATATTCAATGTTCATATTTAAATAACCTTAGAGTGCATAACAGATCAACATAACCAAACCAAGTACTAACATAGCATGCACACTGTCACCTTCACACTACGAAAGGAGGAATAGATCACATCAATACTATCATAGCAATAGTTAACTTCATAATCTACAAGAGATCACAATCATAGCCTACGCCAAGTACTACACGACGCACACACTGTCACCATTACACCGTGCAGGAGGAATAAACTACTTTAATAACATCACTAGAGTAGCACACAGATAAATTGTGATACAAAACACATTGCAATCATAAAGAGATATAAATAAGCACTTCACTATGCCATTCATAACAGCGAATAAGTATTCTGTGAAATATAGCCTAAGAGACCCACACGGTGCACACACTGTCACCTTTACACACGTGGGACAAGGAGTCTCCGGAGATCACATAAGTAAAATCCACTTGACTAGCATAATGACATCTAGATTACAAGCATCATCATATGAATCTCAATCATGTAAGGCAGCTCATGAGATTATTGTATTGAAGTACATAGGAGAGAGATGAACCACATAGCTACCGGTACAGCCCCGAGCCTCGATGGAGAACTACTCCCTCCTCATGGGAGACAGCAGCGTTGATGAAGATGGCGGTGGTGTTGATGGAGAAGCCTTCCGGGGGCACTTCCCCGTCCAGGCGGCGTGCCGGAACAGAGACTCCTGTCCCCCAGATCTTGGCTTCGCGATGGCGGCGGCTCTGGAAGGTTTCTCGTACCGTGGCTTTTCCGTATCGTGTTTTAGGTCAGGGAACTTTATATAGGCGAAGAGGCGGAGTCGGAGGGTCGACGAGGCGGTGTCACAGTAGGGCGGCGCGGCCAAGGCCTGGGCCGCGCCAGCCTATCATCTGGTGGGCCTGTGGCCCCCCTCTGGCGACTCTCGGGTGTTCTGGAAGCTTCGTGGAAAAATAGGATGCTGGGCATTGATTTCGTCCAATTCCGAGAATATTTCCTTACTAGGATTTCTGGAACCAAAAACAGCAGAAAACAGCAACTGGCCCTTCGGCATCTCGTCAATAGGTTAGTTCCGGAAAACGCATAATAATGACATAAAGTATGCATAAAACATGTAGATATCATCAATAATGTGGCATGGAACATAAGAAATTATCGATACGTCGGAGACGTATCAGTGAACAAATTACAGTTGGGCAATTGACAAATAGAGAGGGCATAACAATGCACATACATATCATGATGACTACTATGAGATTTACTTAGGGCATTACGACAAAGTACATAGACCGCTATCCAGCATGCATCTATGCCTAAAAAGTCCACCTTCGGGTTAGCATCCGCGCCCCTTCCAGTATTAAGTTGCAAACAACAAACAATTGCATTAAGTATGGTGCGTAATGTAATCAACACAAATATCCTTAGACAAAGCATTGATGTTTTATCCCTAGTGGCAACAGCACATCCACAACCTTAGAACTTTCTGTCACTGTCCCAGATTCAATGGAGGCATGAACCCACTATCGAGCATAAATACTCCCTCTTGGAGTCACAAGTATCAACTTGGCCAGAGCCTCTACTAGCAACGGAGAGCATGCAAGATCATAAACAACACATATATGATAGATCAATAATCAAGCTGACATAGTATTCCATATTCATCGGATCCCAACAAACACAACATGTAGCATTACAAATAGATGATCTTGATCATGATAGGCAGCTCACAAGATCTAACATGATAACACAATGAGGAGAAGACAACCATCTAGCTACTTCTATGGACCCATAGTCCAAGGATGAACTACTCACGCATCAGTCCGGAGGCGGGCATGATGATGTAGAGCCCTCCGGTGATGATTCCCCTCTCCGGCAGGGTGCCGGAGGCGATCTCCTGAATCCCCCGAGATGGGATTGGCGGCGGCGGCTAATACGTCTCCGACGTATCGATAATTTCTTATGTTCCATGCCACATTATTGATGATATCTACATGTTGTATGCACACTTTATGTCATATTCGTGCATTTTCTGGAACTAACCTATTAACAAGATGCCGAAGTGCCAGTTGCTGTTTTCTGCTGTTTTTGGTTTCAGAAATCCTAGTAAAGAAATATTCTCGGAATTGGACGAAATCAACGCCCATGTTCCTATTTTGCCCGGAAGCATCCAGAACACACGAGAACCGCCAGAGAGGGGGCACAGGCCCACCAAACCCTAGGCCGGCGCGGCCAAGGGGGGGGGGGTCGCGCCCCCCTATAGTGTCGGCGCCCCTTCGACCTTCTGACGCCGCCTCTTCGCCTATATAAAGCCCCTGGACCTAAAAACTCGATACGGAAAAGCCACGGTACGAGAAACCTTCCAGAGCCGCCGCCATCGCGAAGCCAAGATCTGGGGGACAGGAGTCTCTGTTCCGGCACGCCGCCGGGACGGGGAAGTGCCCCCGGAAGGCTTCTCCATCGACACCACCGCCATCTTCATCAACGCTGCTGTCTCCCATGAGGAGGGAGTAGTTCTCCATCGAGGCTCGGGGCTGTACCGGTAGCTATGTGGTTAATCTCTCTCCTATGTACTTCAATACAATAATCTCATGAGCTGCCTTACATGATTGAGATTCATATGATGATGCTTGTAATCTAGATGTCATTATGCTAGTCAAGTGGATTTTACTTATGTGATCTCCGGAGACTCCTTGTCCCACGTGTGTAAAGGTGACAGTGTGTGCACCGTGTGGGTCTCTTAGGCTATATTTCACAGAATACTTATTCACTGTTATGAATGGCATAGTGAAGTGCTTATTTATATCTCTTTATGATTGCAATGTGTTTGTATCACAATTTATCTATGTGCTACTCTACTGATGTTATTAAAGTAGTTTTATTCCTCCTGCACGGTGTAATGGTGACAGTGTGTGCATCCGTGTTAGTACTTGGTGTAGGCTATGATTATGATCTCTTGTAGATTATGAAGTTAACTACTGCTATGATGGTATTGATGTGATCTATTCCTCCTTTCGTAGCGTGAAGGTGACAGTGTGCATGCTACGTTAGTACTTGGTTTAGTCGTGTTGATCTTTCATGCACTCTAAGGTTATTTAAATATGAACATTAAATTGTGGAGCTTGTTAACTCCGGCATTGAGGGTTCGTGTAATCCTACGCAATGGTGTTCATCATCCAACAAGAGTGTAGAGTATGCATTTATCTATTCTGTTATGTGATCAATGTTGAGAGTGTCCACTAGTGAAAGTCTGATCCCTAGGCCTTGTTCCTAAATATCGCTATCGCCGCTTGTTTACCGTTTTATGCGTTACTACCGCTGCGTTACTACTGCTTGTTTATCGTCCGGGCAAAGCACTTTTCTGGTGCCGTTGCCACTGCTCATATATATTCATACCACCTGTATTTCACTATCTCTTCGCCGAACTAGTGCACCTATTAGGTGTGTTGGGGACACAAGAGACTTCTTGCTTTGTGGTTGCAGGGTTGCATGAGAGGGATATCTTTGACCTCTTCCTCCCTGAGTTCGATAAACCTTGGGTGATCCACTTAAGGGAAACTTGCTGCTGTTCTACAAACCTCTGCTCTTGGAGGCCCAACACTGTCTACAGGAAAAGGAGGGGGCGTAGACATCAAGCTATTTTCTGGCGCCGTTGCCGGGGAGGAAAGGTAAACGGCACTCACACACCGGATCCCGGCAACGAAGCTATTTTCTGGCGCCGTTGCCGGGGAGGAAAGGTAAAAGGCACTCATACTCCGATCCCAGGTAACTAACTACTTTTTTGTTGCCGTTGTGTGTGTGCTCGAAGCTATTTCCTTTAGATCCTGCAATTGCATCTTTTTGTTTCTTGTTTACACTAGTTAGGCATAATGGACAACAATGAGCTTCTTATTCTATTTCCTGATTTAAGACATGGATGGTTTGATGCGAAAATTAAAAAACCTATGGAACATATTAGTATGAACGCTTTGAACACCATTGTTGCTAATGATATGGAAAATTCTAAGCTTGGGGAAGCTGGCTTTGATGAGCATGATATTTTTAGTCTCCCAAGCATTGAGGAGAAAATTTACTTTGATGATACTTTGCCTCCTATTTATGATGATTATAATGATATTGGTCTTTTAGTACCGCTTGTTATGGAGGATAAATTTGATTATGATTACAATATGCCTCCTATATTTGATGATGAGAATAATAATGATAGCTACTTTGTTGAATTTGCTCCCACTACAACTAATAAAATTGATTATGCTTATGTGGAGAGTAATAATTTTATGCATATAGCTCATGATAAGAATGTTTTATGTGATACTTATATTGTTGAGTTTGTTCATGATGCCTCTGAAAGTTATTATGAGAGAGGGAAACATGGTTATATGCATCTTAATAATATTAAGTTTCCCCTCTTTATGTTGAGAATTTTGAAGTTGCGCTTGTATTGCCTTCTTATGCTTGTCACTTTGCTCCTCATGAATTTATTTGTGTACAAGATTCCTTTTCATAGGAAGCATGTTAGACTTAAATTTGTTTTGAATTTGCTTCTTGATGCTCTCTTTTGCTTCAACTCTTATTTCTTGCGAGTGCATCATTAAAACTGCTGAGCCCATCTTAATGGCTATAAAGAAAGAACTTCTTGGGAGATAACCCATGTGTTTATTTTGCTACAGTACCTCTATTTTATATTTGTGTCTTGGAAGTTGTTACTACTGTAGCAACCTCTCCTTATCTTAGTTTTGTTGCATTGTTGTGCCAAGTAAAGTCTTTGATAGCAAGGTTGATACTAGATTTGGATTACTGCGCAGAAACAGATTTCTGTCTGTCACGAATTTGGGCAGGGCTCTCTGTAAGTAACTCAGAAAAATCTGCAAATTTACGTGCGTGATCCTCAGATATGTACGCAACTTTCATTCAATTTGGGCATTTTCATCTGAGCAAGTCTGGTGCCACTTTAAAATTCGTCTTTACGGACTGTTCTGTTTTGACAGATTCTGCCTTTTATTTCGCATTGCCTCTTTTGCTATGTGGGATGGATTTCTTTGTTCCATTGACTTCCAGTAGCTTTGGGCAATGTCCAGAAGTGTTAAGAATGATTGTGTCACCTCTGAACATGTGAAATTTTTGATTATGCACTAACCCTCTAATGAGTTTGTTTCGAGTTTGGTGTGGAGGAAGTTTTCAAGGGTCAAGAGAGGAGGATGATATACTATGATCAAGAAGAGTGAAAAGTCTAAGCTTGGGGATGCTCCGGTGGTTCATCCCTGCATATTTCAAGAAGACTCAAGCGTCTAAGCTTGGGGATGCCCAAGGCATCCCCTTCTTCATCAACAAATTATCAGGTTTCTTCTCTTGAAACTATATTTTTATTCGGTCACATCTTATGTACTTTACTTGGAGCGTCTGTTTGCTTTTATTTTCGTTTTGTTATTTTCATTCTCTGAATAAATTCATCCTTGTGTGGGAGAGAGACACGCTCCGCTGTTGCATATGAACACATGTGTTCTTACTTCTATCTTTAATGTTCATGGCGAAGGTTGAAACTGCTTCGTTAATTGTTATATGGTTGGAAACGGGAAATGCTACATGTAGTAATTGATAAAATGTCTTGGATAATTTGATACTTGGCAATTGTTGTGCTCATGTTTTAGCTCTTGCATCATATACTTTGCACCTATTAATGAAGAAATACATAGAGCTTGCTAAAATTTGGTTTGCATAATTGGTCTCTCTAAAGTCTAGATAATTTCTAGTATTGAGTTTGAACAACAAGGAAGATGGTGTAGAGTCTTATAATGTTTTCAATATGTCTTTTATGTGAGTTTTGCTGCACCGCTTCATCCTTGTGTTTGTTTCAAATAGCCTTGCTAGCCTAAACCTTGTATCGAGAGGGAATACTTCTCATGCATCCAAATACTTGAGCCAACCACTATGCCATTTGTGTCCACCATACCTACCTACTACATGGTATTTCTCCGCCATTCCAAAGTAAATTGCTTGAGTGCTACCTTTAAATTTCCATTCTTCACCTTTACAATATATAGCTCATTGGACAAATAGCTTAAAAATTATTGTGGTATTGAATATGTACTTATGCACTTTATCTCTTATTAAGTTGCTCGTTGTGCGATAACCATGTTCACTGGGGACGCCATCGACTACCTTTTGTTGAATTTCATGTGAGTTGCTATGCATGCTCGTCTTGTCTGAAGTAAGAGTGATCTACCACCTTATGGTTAGAGCATGCATATTGTTAGAGAAGAACATTGGGCCGCTAACTAAAGCCATGATCCATGGTGGAAGTTTCAGTTTTGGACAATATCCTCAATCTCAAATGAGAAAATTAATTGTTGCCACATGCTTATGCATAAAAGAGGAGTCCATTATCTGTTGTCTATGTTGTCCCGGTATGGATGTCTAAGTTGAGAATAATCAATAGCGAGAAATCCGATGCGAGCTTTCTCCTTAGACCTTTGTACAGGCGGCATAGAGGTACCCCTTTTGTGACACTTGGTTAAAACATGTGCATTGCGATGATCCCGGTAGTCCAAGCTAATTAGGACAAGGTGCGGGCACTATTAGTACACTATGCATGAGGCTTGCAACTTGTAAGATATAATTTACATGATACATATGCTTTATTACTACCGTTGACAAAATTGTTTCTTGTTTTCAAAATCAAAGCTCTAGCACAAATATAGCAATCGATGCTTTCCTCTTTGAAGGACCATTCTTTTACTTTTAATGTTGAGTCAGTTCACCTATTTCTCTCCATCTCAAGAAGCAAACACTTGTGTGAACTGTGCATTGATTCCTACATATTTGCATATTGCACTTATTATATTACACTATGTTGACAATATCCATGAGATATACATGTTATAAGTTGAAAGCAACCGCTGAAACTTAATCTTCCTATGTGTTGCTTCAATGCTTTTACTTTGAATTATTGCTTTATGAGTTAACTCTTATGCAAGACTCATTGATGCTTGTCTTGAAGTACTATTCATGAAAAGTCTTTGCTATATGATTCACTTGTTTACTCATGTCATTTACATTGTTTTGATCGCTGCATTCACTACATATGCTTTACAAATAGTATGATCAAGGTTATGATGGCATGTCACTCCAGAAATTATCTTTGTTTATCGTTTACCTGCCGGACGACAGAAACTAAGCTTGGGGATGCTGATACGTCTCCGACGTATCGATAATTTCTTATGTTCCATGCCACATTATTGATGATATCTACATGTTTTATGCACACTTTATGTCATATTCGTGCATTTTCTGGAACTAACCTATTAACAAGATGCCGAAGTGCCGATTCTTTGTTTCTGCTGTTTTTGGTTTCAGAAATCCTAGTAAAGAAATATTCTCGGAATTGGACGAAATCAACGCCCAGGTTCCTATTTTGCCCGGAAGCATCCAGATCACACGAGAACCGCCAGAGAGGGGGCACAGGCCCACCAAACCCTAGGCCGGCGCGGCCAAGGGGGGGGGCGCCCCCCTATAGTGTCGGCGCCCCTTCGACCTTCTGACGCCGCCTCTTCGCCTATATAAAGCCCCTGGACCTAAAACCTCGATACGGAAAAGCCACGGTACGAGAAACCTTCCAGAGCCGCCGCCATCGCGAAGCCAAGATCTGGGGGACAGGAGTCTCTGTTCCGGCACGCCGCCGGGACGGGGAAGTGCCCCCGGAAGGCTTCTCCATCGACACCACCGCCATCTTCATCAACGCTGCTGTCTCCCATGAGGAGGGAGTAGTTCTCCATCGAGGCTCGGGGCTGTACCGGTAGCTATGTGGTTAATCTCTCTCCTATGTACTTCAATACAATAATCTCATGAGCTGCCTTACATGATTGAGATTCATATGATGATGCTTGTAATCTAGATGTCATTATGCTAGTCAAGTGGATTTTACTTATGTGATCTCCGGAGACTCCTTGTCCCACGTGTGTAAAGGTGACAGTGTGTGCACCGTGTGGGTCTCTTAGGCTATATTTCACAGAATACTTATTCACTGTTATGAATGGCATAGTGAAGTGCTTATTTATATCTCTTTATGATTGCAATGTGTTTGTATCACAATTTATCTATGTGCTACTCTAGTGATGTTATTAAAGTAGTTTTATTCCTCCTGCACGGTGTAATGGTGACAGTGTGTGCATCCGTGTTAGTACTTGGCGTAGGCTATGATTATGATCTCTTGTAGATTATGAAGTTAACTATTGCTATGATGGTATTGATGTGATCTATTCCTCCTTTCGTAGCGTGAAGGTGACAGTGTGCATGCTACGTTAGTACTTGGTTTAGTCGTGTTGATCTTTCATGCACTCTAAGGTTATTTAAATAGGAACATTAAATTGTGGAGCTTGTTAACTCCGGCATTGAGGGTTCGTGTAATCCTACGCAATGGTGTTCATCATCCAACAAGAGTGTAGAGTATGCATTTATCTATTCTGTTATGTGATCAGTGTTGAGAGTGTCCACTAGTGAAAGTCTGATCCCTAGGCCTTGTTCCTAAATACTGCTATCGCTGCTTGTTTACTGTTTTACTGCGTTACTACTGCTGCGTTACTACTGCTTGTTTACTGTCCTGGGCAAAGCACTTTTCTGGTGCCGTTGCCACTGCTCATATATATTCATACCACCTGTATTTCACTATCTCTTCGCCGAACTAGTGCACCTATTAGGTGTGTTGGGGACACAAGAGACTTCTTGCTTTGTGGTTGCAGGGTTGCATGAGAGGGATATCTTTGACCTCTTCCTCCCTGAGTTCGATAAACCTTGGGTGATCCACTTAAGGGAAACTTGCTGATGTTCTACAAACCTCTGCTCTTGGAGGCCCAACACTGTCTACAGGAAAAGGAGGGGGCGTAGACATCAGCGGCGTCTTTGGAACTTTTTCCGTATCGTGGCTCTCGGTAATAGGGTTTTTGCGATGGAGAGTTTAAGTAGGCGGAAGGGCAGAGTCGGAGGAGGCACGGGGGCCCCACACCATAGGCCGGCATGGGCCCCATGCTGGCCGCGCCGCCCTATGGTTAGGGCGCCTCGTGGCCCCACTTCGTATCCTCTTCGGTCTTCTGGAAGCTCCATGGAAAAATAAGACCCTGGGCGTTCGTTTCGTCCAATTCCGAGAATATTTCCTGTGTAGGATTTCTGAAACCAAAAATAGCACAAAACAGGAACTGGCGCTTCGGCATCTCGTTAATAGGTTAGTGCCGGAAAATGCATATAAATGATATAAAGTGTATATAAAACATGTGAGTATTGTCATAAAACTAGCATGGAACATAAGAAATTATAGATACGTTTGAGATGTATCACCCTGCAGGATTTCTCCACCACCACCGCCACCAAGCCGTCGTGCTGGTGGGATTCCAAGGAGGATCTACTACATCCGCTGCCCGCTGGAACGGGGAGAAGGACGTCGTCATCAACACCGAACGTGTGACCGAGTACGGAGGTGCTGCCCGACTGTGGCACCGTCAAGATCTTCTACCCGCATTCGAAAGCGGCAAGTGATCGACTACAGCAACAACGAGATCTAATATCGTAGGCTTTGGAATTCTTCGAGGGTTAGTCTCATGATCTTCTCGTTGCTACCATCTTCTAGATTGGATCTTGGCTTGTTATTCATTCTTGCGGTAGGAAATTTTTTGTTTTCTATGCTACGAATCCCATCAGTGGTATCAGAGCCGTGTCTATGCATAGATTGGTTGCACGAGTAGAACACAATGATTTTGTGGGCGTTGATGCTTTTGTTGTCTTTAGTTCGTGTACTTTGCATATTGCGGGATGGTGGGATGAAGCGGCCCGGGCTAACTTTACATGACCGCGTTCATGAGACTTGCTCCACGCTCGACATGCAACTTGTATTGCATAAGTGGCTCTGCGGGTGTCTGTCTCTCTCACCATAGTGAAGATTCAATCTACTCTTTCTATTGACAATACTAGTATCACCGTTGTGGTTCATGTTCGTAAGTAGATTGGATCTTACTCGAAAACCCTAAACCACGTAAAATATGCAAACCAAATTAGAGGCGTCTAACTTGTTTTTGCAGGGTTTGGTGATGTGATATGGCCATGATGTGATGATGAATATGTATGAGATGATCATTATTGTATTGTGGCAACCGGCAGGAGCCTTATGGTTGTCTTTATATTTCATGTAGTAGTATTATTTCAAAGTAGTTGTAATAGTTGCTACATGTGGTGAACAACCATGAAGACGGCGCCATGGACCTTGACGATACGCCGACGATGATGGAAATCATGCCCGTTGATGATGGAGATCATGTGCATGCTTTGGAGATGAAGATCAAAGGCGCAAAGACTAAAGGGCCATATCATATCACATATGAATTGCATGTGATGTTAATCCTTTTTATGCATCTTATTTTGCTTGGATCGCGACGGTAGCATTATAAGATGATCCCTCTCACTAAATATCAAGATAATAAAGTGTTCTCCCCTCGTATGCACCGTTGCTATAGTTCGTCGTTTTGAAGCATCTCGTGATGATCGGATGTGATAGATTCTACGTTCACATACAACGGGTGTAAGCCATGTTGCACACGCGGAAATACTTGGGTTTGCTTGACGAGCCTAGCATGTACATACATGGCCTCGGAACACAGGAAACCGAAAGGTTGAACACGAGTCATATGGATGATATGATCAACATGTTAATTTTCACCATTGAAGCTACATCATCTCACGTGATGATCGGTTTTGGTGTAGTGGATATGGATCGTGTACCACTAAACAACTATGAGGGATGTTGTATTAAGTGGGAGTTCATTAGTAATTAGATTAAAACATGAACTAATTATCATGAACATAGTCTGAATACTATTCTGAATTAAATTTGTAGAATTGGCATTCGTTATCTACCATGCGCTAGTCTTGTAATTGAGATAGAAACACTGTTAAGTCTGACAAGAAACTTTACGGAGTGGTACCGTATTGTTAAAGAATCAAGAAATGATTAAGTCCTATTGCAAACTTTTAGTAAACCTCACATTGCTGATTCAAAGAACAATGGTTTCTATTAGTACCTAAAATCATCTTGTCTCCGTCAAACTTGAAGTTCAAATCTGTTTGAAAAGTAAGGAGCTGAAATTTTTTTCTTCAGAAATAAGCGAGGTATGAGATATATGTGATATCTAAGACCTTATTGCAAGGTGATAGAATATAATTTTGTGAGACTACATAAACTCATAAGTTTTATGGGAATGTACTGATACGTCTCCGACGTATCGATAATTTCTTATGTTCCATGCCACATTATTGATGTTATCTACATGTTTTATGCACACTTTATGTCATATTTGTGCATTTTCTGGAACTAACCTATTAACAAGATGCCGAAGTGCCGATTCTTTGTTTTCTGCTGTTTTTGGTTTCAGAAATCCTAGTAAAGAAATATTCTCGGAATCGGACGAAATCAACGCCAAAGATCTTAGAATCCCCGGAAGCATCCAGAACACACCAGAGAGGCCAGAGGGGGGCCACAGGCCCACCAAACCATAGGCTGGCGCGACCTAGGGGGGGCCCGCGCCCCCCTATGGTGTCGTCGCCTCGTTGACCTTCTGACGCTGCCCTTCCGCCTATTTAAAGCCTCCGTTGCGAAAACCCTATTACGATCGACGAAACCCACAGAAACCTTCCAGAGCCGCCGCCATCGCGAAGCCAAGATCTGGGGGACAGGAGTCTCTGTTCCGGCACGCCGCCGGGACGGGGAAGTGCCCCCGGAAGGCTTCTCCATCGACACCGCTGCCATCTCCACCGCCATCTTCATCACCGCTGCTGCTCCCATGAGGAGGGAGTAGTTCTCCATCGAGGCTCGGGGCTGTACCGGTAGCTATGTGGTTAATCTCTCTCCTATGTACTTCAATACAATGATCTCATGAGCTGCTTTACATGATTGAGATCCATATGATGAGCTTTGTATCGCTACTAGTTGTGTGCTACTCATGTGATGTTATTAAAGTAGTCTATTCCTCCTGCATGGTGTAAAGGTGACTAGTGTGTGCACCGTGTGGTTCTTGTCGTAGGCTATGATCATGATCTCTTGTAGATTGTGGAGTTAATTATCATTATGATAGTATTGATGTGATCTATTCCTCCTTCATAGTGTAATGTGGACAGTGTGTGCACTATGTTAGTTCTTGGTTTATTTTGCAATGATCTATTATGCTCTAAGGTTATTTAAATATGAACATTATTGTGGAGCTTGTTAACTCCGGCATTGAGGGTTCGTGTAATCCTACGCAATGTGTTCATCATCCAACAAAAGAGTGTATGTAGCACATATGAGAAAGAGTTATTTATTATGCGATCAATGTTGAGAGTGTCCACTAGTGAAAGTGTAATCCCTAGGCCTTGTTCCTAAATACTGCTATCGCTGCTTGTTTACTGTTTTACTGCGTTACTACTGCTGCAATACTACCACCATCAACTACACGCCAGCAAGTTATTTTCTGGCACCGTTGCTACTGCTCATATATATTCATACCACCTGTATTTCACTATCTCTTCGCCGAACTAGTGCACCTATTAGGTGTGTTGGGGACACAAGAGACTTCTTGCTTTGTGGTTGCAGGGTTGCATGAGAGGGATATCTTTGACCTCTTCCTCCCTGAGTTCGATAAACCTTGGGTGATCCACTTAAGGGAAACTTGCTGCTGTTCTACAAACCTCTGCTCTTGGAGGCCCAACACTGTCCACAGGAAAAGGAGGGGGCGTAGACATCAAGCTATTTTCTGGCGCCGTTGCCGGGGAGGAAAGGTAAAAGGTACTCACACTCCGGATCTCGGCTACCAAGCTATTTTCGCCGTTGTAAGTACTCGAAGCTATTTCCTTTAGATCCTGCAATTGCATCTTTTTGTTTCTTGTTTACACTAGTTTGGCATAATGGACAAGAATGAGCTTTTTATTCTATTTCCTGATTTAAAACATGGATTGTTTGATGCGAAAATTAAAAAACCTATGGAATCTTATTTGCATGCTGGAAGTAATATTAGTATGAACGCTTTGAACACCATTGTTGATAATGATATAGAAAGTTCTAAGCTTGGGGAAGCTGGTTTCCATGATCTTTTTAGTCCCCCGGGCATTGAGGAGAAAATTTACTTTGATGATACTTTGCCTCCTATATATGATGATTATAATGATAGTGGTCTTTTGGTGCCACCTACTATGGAGAGCAAATTTTGTTGTGATTATACTATGCCTCCAACACTTGATGAGAATAATAATGATAGCTACTTTGTTGAATTTGCTCCCACTACATCTAATAAAATTGATTATGCTTATGTGGAGAGTAATAATTTTATGCATGAGACTCATGATAAGAATGCTTTATGTGATAGTTATATTGTTGAGTTTGCTCATGATGCTACTGAAAGTTATTATGAGAGAGGAAAATATGGTTGTAGAAATTTTCATGTTACTAAAACACCTCTCTATGTGCTGAAATTTTTGAAGCTACACTTGTTTTATCTTCCTATGCTTGTTACTTTGCTCTTCATGAACTTGTTTATTTACAAGATTCCTATGCATAGGAAGCATGTTAGACTTAAATGCGTTTTGAATTTGCCTCTTGATGCTCTCTTTTGCTTCAAATACTATTTCTTGCGAGTGCATCATTAAAACTGCTGAGCCCATCTTGATGGCTATAAAGAAAGAACTTCTTGGGAGATAACCCATGTGTTATTTTGCTACAGTACTTTGTTTTATATTTGTATCTTGGAAGTTGTTTACTACTGTAGCAACCTCTCCTTATCTTAGTTTAGTGTTTTGTTGTGCCAAGTAAAGTCGTTGATAGTAAAGTTCATACTAGATTTGGATTACTGCGCAGAAACAGATTTCTTTGCTGTCACGAATCTGGGCCTAATTCTCTGTAGGTAACTCAGAAAATTATGCCAATTTACGTGAGTGATCCTCAGATATGTACGCAACTTTCATTCAATTTGAGCATTTTCATCTGAGCAAGTCTGGTGCCATTTTAAAATTCGTCTTTACGGACTGTTCTGTTTTGACAGATTCTGCCTTTTATTTCGCATTGCCTCTTTTGCTGTGTTGGATGGATTTCTTTGTTCCATTACCTTCCAGTAGCTTTGAGCAATGTCCAGAAGTGTTAAGAATGATTGTGTCACCTCTGAACATGTGGATTTTTGATTATGCACTAACCCTGTAATGAGTTTGTTTTGAGTTTGGTGTGGAGGAAGTTTTCAAGGGTCAAGAGAGGAGGATGATATACTATGATCAAGAAGAGTGAAGATTCTAAGCTTGGGGATGCCCCGGTGGTTCATCCCTGCATATATCAAGAAGACTCAAGCGTCTAAGCTTGGGGATGCCCAAGGCATCCCCTTCTTCATCGACAACATTATCAGGTTCCTCCCCTGAAACTATATTTTTATTCCATCACATCTTATGTGCTTTATTTGGAGCGTCTGTGTACTTTTGTTTTTGTTTGTATTTGAATAAATTGGATTACATCATGCTTGTGTGGGAGAGAGACACGCTCCGCTGTAGCATATGGACAAGTATGTCCTTAGTTTCTACTCATAGTATTCATGGCGAAGTTTCTTCTTCGTTAAATTGTTATATGGTTGGAATTGGAAAATGATACATGTAGTAATTGCTAAAATGTCTTGGATAATGTGATACTTGGCAATTGTTGTGCTCATGTTTAAGCTCTTGCATCATATACTTTGCACCCATTAATGAAGAAATACATAGAGCATGCTAAAATTTGGTTTGCATATTTGGTCTCTCTAAGGTCTAGATAATTTCTAGTATTGAGTTTGAACAACAAGGAAGACGGTGTAGAGTCTTATAATGTTTTCAATATGTCTTTTATGTGAGTTTTGCTGCACCGTTCATCCTTGTATTTGTTTCAAATAACCTTGCTAGCCTAAACCTTGTATCGAGAGGGAATACTTCTCATGCATCCAAAATACTTGAGCCAACCACTATGCCATTTGTGTCCACCATACCTACCTACTACATGGTATTTCTCCGCCATTCCAAAGTAAATTGCTTGAGTGCTACCTTTAAATTTCCATTCTTCACCTTTACAATATATAGCTCATGGGACAAATAGCTTAAAAACTATTGTGGTATTGAATATGTACTTATGCACTTTATCTCATATTAAGTTGCTTGTTGTGCGATAACCATGTTTCTGGGGACGCCATCAACTACCTTTTGTTGAATATCATGTGAGTTGCTATGCATGTTCGTCTTGTCTGAAGTAAGAGCGATCTACCACCTTATGGTTAGAGCATGCATATTGTTAGAGAAGAACATTGGGCCGCTAACTAAAGCCATGATCCATGGTGGAAGTTTCAGTTTTGGACATATATCCTCAATCTCATATGAGAAAATTATTAATTGTTGTTACATTCTTATGCATAAAAGAGGAGTCCATTATCTGTTGTCTATGTTGTCCCGGTATGGATGTCTAAGTTGAGAATAATCAATAGCGAGAAATCCAATGCGAGCTTTCTCCTTAGACCTTTGTACAGGCGGCATAGAGGTACCCCTTTGTGACACTTGGTTAAAACATGTGCATTGCGATGATCCGGTAGTCCAAGCTAATTAGGACAAGGTGCGGGCACTATTAGTATACTATGCATGAGGCTTGCAACTTATAAGATATAATTTACATGATACATATGCTTTATTACTACCGTTGACAAAATTGTTTCTTGTTTTCAAAATCAAAGCTCTAGCACAAATATAGCAATCGATGTTTTCCTCTATGGAGGACCATTCTTTTACTTTCATTGTTGAGTCAGTTCACCTATTTCTCTCCACCTCAAGAAGCAAACACTTGTGTGAACTGTGCATTGATTCCTACATATTTGCATATTGCACTTATTATATTACTCTATGTTGACAATATCCATGAGATATACATGTTACAAGTTGAAAGCAACCGCTGAAACTTAATCTTCCATTGTGTTGCTTCAATGTCTCTACTATGAATTTATTGCTTTATGAGTTAACTTTTATGCAAGACTTATTGATGCTTGTCTCGAAGTGCTATTCATGAAAAGTCTTTGCTATATGATTCATTTGTTTACTCATTGCATTTACATTGTTTCGAATCGCTGCATTCATCTCATATGCTTTACAAATAGTATGATCAAGGTTATGATGGCATGTCACTCCAGAAATTATCTTTGTTATCGTTTTACCTGCTCGGGACGAGCAGAACTAAGCTTGGAGATGCTGATACGTCTCCGACGTATCGATAATTTCTTATGTTCCATGCCACATTATTGATGTTATCTACATGTTTTATGCACACTTTATGTCATATTTGTGCATTTTCTGGAACTAACCTATTAACAAGATGCCGAAGTGCCGATTCTTTGTTTCTGCTGTTTTTGGTTTCAGAAATCCTAGTAAAGAAATATTCTCGGAATCGGACGAAATCAACGCCAAAGATCTTAGAATCCCCGGAAGCATCCAGAACACACCAGAGAGGCCAGAGGGGGGCCACAGGCCCACCAAACCATAGGCTGGCGCGGCCTAGGGGGGGCCCGCGCCCCCCTATGGTGTCGTCGCCTTGTTGACCTTCTGACGCTGCCCTTCCGCCTATTTAAAGCCTCCGTCGCGGAAACCCTATTACGATCGACGAAACCCACAGAAACCTTCCAGAGCCGCCGCCATCGCGAAGCCAAGATCTGGGGGACAGGAGTCTCTGTTCCGGCACGCCGCCGGGACGGGGAAGTGCCCCCGGAAGGCTTCTCCATCGACACCGCTGCCATCTCCACCGCCATCTTCATCACCGCTGCTGCTCCCATGAGGAGGGAGTAGTTCTCCATCGAGGCTCGGGGCTGTACCGGTAGCTATGTGGTTAATCTCTCTCCTATGTACTTCAATACAATGATCTCATGAGCTGCTTTACATGATTGAGATCCATATGATGAGCTTTGTATCGCTACTAGTTGTGTGCTACTCATGTGATGTTATTAAAGTAGTCTATTCCTCCTGCATGGTGTAAAGGTGACTAGTGTGTGCACCGTGTGGTTCTTGTCGTAGGCTATGATCATGATCTCTTGTAGATTGTGGAGTTAATTATCATTATGATAGTATTGATGTGATCTATTCCTCCTTCATAGTGTAATGTGGACAGTGTGTGCACTATGTTAGTTCTTGGTTTATTTTGCAATGATCTATTATGCTCTAAGGTTATTTAAATATGAACATTATTGTGGAGCTTGTTAACTCCGGCATTGAGGGTTCGTGTAATCCTACGCAATGTGTTCATCATCCAACAAAAGAGTGTATGTAGCACATATGAGAAAGAGTTATTTATTATGCGATCAATGTTGAGAGTGTCCACTAGTGAAATTGTAATCCCTAGGCCTTGTTCCTAAATACTGCTATCGCTGCTTGTTTACTGTTTTACTGCGTTACTACTGCTGCAATACTACCACCATCAACTACACGCCAGCAAGTTATTTTCTGGCACCGTTGCTACTGCTCATATATATTCATACCACCTGTATTTCACTATCTCTTCGCCGAACTAGTGCACCTATTAGGTGTGTTGGTGACATGGGCATACCCTCCGGGTACCCATTATTAGTATACCTGGCTCGGCCCAATATGGAGAAGACCAAATATGGAGAAGACCCAACAAGGCAACCCGAAGAAGTAGTCGGCTAGGACTCTTGTAAAACCCTAGGCTGGTTGCATATATAAAGCTAGCCAGGGCACCCGAAATAGATAGGCCAACAGATAGATAATAGATAGACAGCATAGCTCCGCTTACGGCGGCACCCTGTAAACACATCTATGATCATATACTGGATTGCTAGCAGCACGTAGGGATCCTCCACCGAGGGGACCCGAAGCTGGGTACGTCGTGTGCCTAATCTCGCTCCCGGAATCTCCATCGTCGCTCTTCCCGAAAACCCTAGTCTACAATCTGTAGGCATTGCCGAGGTATTCCCTCGTCAATTGGCGCCGTCTGTGGGAACTCGCGGCGACTGGATTTCGTTATCCGGGCGGGATCCCTCATCTATATTGGCGGCCAGATCGCGGCTGGACACGTTCTTCAACACGATCAAACTACAATCGTGGACTTGATGGCAGCAATCGCCGACTTCAACGACCAAATCGCACAGAAGCTAATTATCGGCTGCCTATCGCGACAACAGCTATCTATCGGCTGCCTATCGCACCGAAGAAAAAAGTATCCGGGAAAAAGGAGAGTGAAGACGGAGCAATATCGGGTCGGTTCCGTGAAGAGCCAACATATTTTCATGTGAAGTTCCTTTGAACAGAAGAAAAAAGATCATCATTACTACTCCATACGTACGGGTTCAAGTTCCAAGAAGAAGGAAAAAAAAAAGAGGAGAAGAATTGATCGGAAGAAGCGATCTAGTGGAGCTCACATCCAGCGACGCTCCAAAAAACAAGACACGCGCGTTCAGACTCCAGTACAATCAGTATTGGAGGCCAAGGAAAATCCATCGGGATAATACCTACTGAACTCACGAGGAGAAGAGCTAGTTGATCAGCTGTCCTAGTTCACGTGTGCAGTCCCCGTCAAGCCAATCCAAAAGAAAAAAGGAGCGAAGAGCATAAGAGGATTATCGTCAGCTGGTCACGTCTGGCCGGCACGGAACCGCCGTGGCCCGTTTCAGAACTCGCTGTCTCGATTTCGCCATCCGATAAAAAATCAGGTGCTATATTTCCAGTTACGCAAAATTTATTCAGCCAAATTTTTTTTTCGGCTCGTATACTTTTATTCGTGCATAGTTTTTTGCGTCGTAATATAATCGCAGATCGGAACAAGTTTCTACTACTTCGTCGCGCACAGTCGCGGACTTAACACACTAAGGTGTTCACCCATTGCGGATCTGCCGGATCAACTGCGTCCTCTTCATTAACTATATCGGCCACATCTACTACTTCCGGCCAGGTGTCACGCGACTACAGATTGTGTCCGAGGCACGACTTGCGTCCACATCGGCGCACCCGATAAAAAGCTAAGTTTTCCTCTTCCTCCAAGATTCACTTGTTTATTTATTTTCTCCATACTCGAATACTCGAGGGGCAGCGCCATTACAATATTACAGCAAATACACCCGACACTCGGGGTTGCGCCATTACATTGTTACCGCGAATACACCAGATTACTCGTGGGTATATCTTCATCGACTCAGTGGATTTATTTTCTTCGGCTTAGTGGAATTATTTCTTCGGCTCTGGATTTCTTCGGCTTAGTGGATCTATTTTCTCCGGCTCAGTGGAATTATTTTCTTCGACTTAGTGGATTTATCTTCTTCGGCACAGTGGATTTATTTTTTCGGCGATTACTGGATTTATCTTCTTCAGGTTATTGGTTTACTCTTATACAGTATTACCCGATGTGTTTCCGGGTCAGCGGATTCATCTTCTATGGTTATTATTGGATTCTTCGTTTCAATGGATTCATCCTCTATGATATCGGCTGTTTCCTCCTCAATATATGCTCTATATTCAATGGCATCATCTTTAATATGGATTCATCTCAAATACTTCATCTTGGATTCTTCTTCATGGACTCATATTAGATTATTGACAATGGCTTCATCCTAAATGGCTTCACCTTATATGACGCCGCGATTATGTCAACTTCTTTCGACATCATGGCTAAATACTCGGGGGCTCGATCATGACTTCGCCTCGAGTAACAACTGTGATACGACGTATAAGTAACAATCATAACGTCACCTCAGCAACGCTCGGGGGCTTGGCTATTTCTTCATCAACAATTTCGCGGCATCCACTTTTGCTATTTGGTGTTTTTTACTTTGGCTAGACTTCTTATCTACACTCGAAGACTTCATCATGCATCGACTTCGTCGTGTCCAAAAAGCTAAGTGTTCTTTTATTTTGTACAAAGTTGATTATCGTTTACTTTCATCACACCCGACACTCGGGGGCTGCGCGGCATATATTCACTTTACATATCATCGAATCTGAGCATCTGACGCCGCATGCGAAAAAGAGAGTCAAGGAAAAGATAGAAAAAAGTTTGTTTATTTGTGCAGGAGAGGACCCGACGAAATTATCTACAAAAAAAAAGAGAACTCGACAATATCTTCTTCAGGGAGGAACCCGACAAAATCAAAAGAGGACCCGAAGAATTATCCTCAGTGAGGACCCGAAGAATTATCCTCAGGGAGGACCCGAAGAATTATCCTCAGGGAGGACCCGAAGAATTATCCTCAGGAAGGACCCGAAGAATTGTTCACATGAAGGACCCAAAGAATTCTCCTCAGGGAAGACCCGAAGAATTGTCCTCAAAGAGGACCCGAAGAAATTTTCCTGAAGGAGGAACTTAACGAAATTTTCATCAAGGAGGAACCAAAAAAAAAAAAAAAAAAAAAAGGGGGTGGACAAATCTTCGGGTCCATTGACTCGTCATATTATTCCGAGCAAGAGCATCGGTAATGTACCCGACAATATAGAATAACCAATATATTCGGCTGTCTCATCAAGCCTGAGAGAAAAATAGAAAAACCCGCAAAATGGGTCATTGCATCAGCCGAACAAGGCACTTGACAAAATATTCTCAGAACGCCAAAGTTGCGAACAATTTCTGAATGCCGCAAAACTCTGCGAAGGTAAGACCCCAGATCCGTTCTGTGTGGCGTGGCATCGCCAAAGACTGCGCCCTGCTACTTTTATCCGTATCAACAGATACGAAGAAAAATCCTAACGGACGCGTTAGGTACCCGATAAAATATGACTGGGGCTCGACAGAATGGTAAGACCTTAAGCGGCACCTGTCGAGTTAACACCAGTATCCCGAGATCATGTCCAGGGACGTGATCTTGAAGTAGGTTTTTGCGGATTGCCACTAGAGCAGTTAACTAGTACCTGATCCGTCAGATGAACTAGCCCCAACTACCATTATCCCTGCACAATATAGATATGGATGTCAAATAAAAATAGCAACGGTCTGGAGTCGATAAAAAGAGGGGCTGCGCCAAGTTGTTTATTGAGTAGTACAACTTGAGCCTATGCCAGGTGCAAGCACCTGCTCATAGGCTCGGGGGCTACTCTTATCGAGAGCATTGTTTACCCTCTCGATAAGATACAAAAAAGAGAAAAATTGTGGAGTCGATTAAAAGCAAGTTGAGCCTACACCCAAGTGCAAACACTTGGCTGTAGCCTCGGGGGCTACTCCCATCGGGAGCGCTGGTCGCGCACCCGATAAATGTGAAAAGCTCAAGAAAGAATGACAATATAGCGGCATAAAGCGTTGAGCCTACAACCAAGCACAAGTCCTTGGCTGTAGCCTCGGGGGCTACTCCCATCAGGAGCGCTGGTCGCGCACCCGATAAATGTGAAAAGCTCAAGAAAGAATGACAATATAGCGGCATAAAGCGTTGAGCCTACAACCAAGCACAAGTCCTTGGCTGTAGCCTCGGGGGCTACTCCCATCAGGAGCGCTGGTCGCGCATCCGATAGAAAAATAACTTCGACAGCATCTATGACAATCAAGGTTTGTAGACTCAACTCGATTCTACGTCTCGAGTGGAGCCTACTCCCATCGGGAGCACATGGATTTTATCAAATCCTCCAGAAATATAGTTAAGTTCTTTATCGAGTAGTACAACTTGAGTCTATGCCCAAGTGCAAGCACTTGCCCATAGACTCGGGGGCTACTCCCATCGGGAGCGCTGCCGCGCACCCGGTAATTTCAAGAATCGTCGACATCATCTACGCTACACATGATCTACGACATGGACCTCGCCATATATTTTCTTCAACTTCAGAGATGGTTATGCTTGGAGTTTCTACGCAAGTCTTCGACTTCCCTATAAACTCGGGGGCTACTGACATGGGCATACCCTCCGGGTACCCATTATTAGTATACCTGGTTCGGCCCAATATGGAGAAGACCAAATATGGAGAAGACCCAACAAGGCAACCCGAAGAAGTAGTCGACTAGGACTCTTGTAAAACCCTAGGCTGGTTGCATATATAAAGCTAGCCAGGGCACCCGAAATAGATAGGCCAACAGATAGATAATAGATAGACAGCATAGCTCCGCTTACGGCGGCACCCTGTAAACACATCTATGATCATATACTGGATTGCTAGTAGCACGTAGGGATCCTCCACCGAGGGGACCCGAAGCTGGGTACGTCGTGTGCCTAATCTCGCTCCCGGAATCTCCATCGTCGCTCTTCCCGAAAACCCTAGTCTACAATCTGTAGGCATTGCCGAGGTATTCCCTCGTCAGTTGGGGACACAAGAGACTTCTTGCTTTGTGGTTGCAGGGTTGCATGAGAGGGATATCTTTGACCTCTTCCTCCCTGAGTTCGATAAACCTTGGGTGATCCACTTAAGGGAAACTTGCTGCTGTTCTACAAACCTCTGCTCTTGGAGGCCCAACACTGTCTACAGGAAAAGGAGGGGGCGTAGACATCATGTACGAAGGTTGAAGACGCCAGGCATCCCAATCCTCCAACTATTGGGGCACTAACGATATTCACATATCCATGAAATGATCGTCCTTAGTATGCACCGTTGCTAAGACTCGTCGTTTCGAAGCATCTCGTGATGATCGGGTATTATAGATTCTACGTGTGCATACAACGGGTGCAAGCCAGATTTGCACATGCGAATACTGAGGTTAAACTTTATGAGCCTAGCATGTACAGACATGGTCTCAGAAAGTCATCATGATTTGATGGATAAAAATTATGAGTGAAATTGTTCATCATATTAAAAGGTTACTAATAGTGAAATCTGGAACACTTGTCATATGATGATCAACTTCAAAGTAAGAACCTCAAGGTTATTGGTATTTGACCAAGAAACCTAGAAGTTATTGATGTTGAAGTGTTTTTCTGAGAATGAGGAAAGCTAAAAGAGAAACTACAAAAGTTTATTGGCAGAAAGAAAGAAAAGACTAGAAAGTCCAGCTCAGGTGTATATAGATGATATACATGTTATGAATGTATTCCTAGTTTGGTCACACAATGAAATTCTTGGGTATTTGTACCATATTGGTTGGTATGAAGTGTCATACAATACAACACAATACAATAATACAATGGCCTAAGTGACTGACAATGAATATGATTGGAATGCACGTCTGAAACAAAAAATAAAGTGTTATTATGTTTGTCGTTGGCATTCTATCTAGCCCTTCAGATTTATAATAAAGAACTTCATAATTGTTGTTCTGTTCTGGTCAAATAAAAACAATGAGTTGTTCAAATTTTGACAGTATTCCATGTACGATGGATAAGTTATTATAAATCTTTATGGTGAAACACACATCCATAACACTGACACTAAAATGCCATAAGGCAAATGATTTGAATTCCACTTATTTGTGGAACCGCCATTTAGGTCATGTTAGAAAGGAACGCATGAAGAAACTCCATGCAAATGGATTTTTGGAGTCATTTGATTTTTGAATCGTTTGGCACTTGCAAATATTTTCTAAAAAGAATGACTGAAATACCGTTCATAGGCCAAGAGTTGAACGGGCAACTAACATAGTGGAAACATACATGATGATGTATGTGGTTCACTGGGCATAGTTGTGTGCGGGAGATTCTTCTACTTCATGAAAACTTCCAACAATGAATTGAGTATATATATGTGGATATATTCGATAAGGAAGAAGTTTGAAACATTTGAATGGATTCAAATAAATTTCAGCATGAAGTGGAAATCATCGTAATAGAAAAGTCAAATATCTATGATAGGATCATGGTGGAAATATTTGAATTATGAGTTTTTAGCGAACATCTAAGAGAGTTATGAAATTGTTCTACAACTCACGTTTCTTGGAGTATCATAGTGATTATGAAGTATCCGAGAGACGTGTCCAAACCTTGTTGGATTAATGATGAGATAAAATAAAATGACGCCATTATATTTTGTGGATTATGCTTTAGAGACTACCGCTTTTACACTGATTAGAGCATTATCATGATCCGTTGAAATGACACCATACGAGTTATGGCATGGGTATGAACCCTAATAGTTCTTTCTTAAATTTTGGTACGCATAGCATAAGTAAATAAGTTTACAAACCAAAATCGGATAAATGTCTTTGTTGGTTATCCCAGAGATTTGATTGGGAATTCTTTCCACTATGAAGTAAAAGACAAAAGTGTTGGTTAATGTTACTTGCTTATTTCCAAGAAATTGTTTTCTAGCAAAGTATTTGAGTGGGAGGACAATGGAACTTGATAAGGTTTATGAACCTGAGCATAATGATTAGAGTAGCGCAGCATCGAAAATGGTTCCGGAAGCGGCCAGGACGATCATGGCTCCCATGACTACAAAGTGTTTTAGCCATGGAGATCGAAGTACCTATTGAATCTTGTAGGTATGGTTTACTTTGTGATCAAATAAATGATTTGTGGACAAAGGATTGATTTTGAACAATGATAAACCAACTACATACAAATAAGTTATGATGGGCCCTCACTCCATTAAAATGGCCATGCGCCATGAAATCCAAGATAGATGAATATTTTTTGAAAGTAAATGGATCTATAAAATTGATGGACTTGGATGGTATATCCTTGAAGAAGCTCGACTTGTCGAAAATTTGTTTACGACAAAGTTTAAAGAGTTGACTACGATAAGATTAGATCTTCCGTAGTGATGCTTATAGTCTATATAGATTATTCTAGTAATCGCTACATATTTCTTTAATGAGATATGCTAGTAGGATGACAAAATACATTACTTAACAGAAGTGTGTATTAAAGGTGTATACAAGATACAACCAAGAGTTTTTGCTAGTCCGTGGAATACTAGATAGGTATACGAACTTCAATTGGATGAAGTGAGTATCGCGGAGTTGGAATATTCACCGGATGAAATAGTCAAAGAGTTTTTGATTTCATCAGAAAGGATGAAGATGCTTTCATTTGCAAGAAATTAAGTGGGAGCGCTGAGACATATTTATAATACTTTATGTAGATGACATATAGTTGGTTATAAATGATGTAATTATATACTTGATTAAAAAGGTTTCATTGAGAATTAACTTCAATGAAAGGATATGGACTAAAACATATTTAGTGTCAAGATCTATGAAGATAGATTGAAACACATAATAAGTTTAAGTCAAATACATAGAATGGATATTGAAGTAGTTCAATATAGAAATATTAAGAAAGTGTTCTTGTCATGTGAAGTTTTAACAAGACTTGAGTGTATCTGACACTCAATGAGTAAAAACACATGATTGATTTTAGATCACGATTAATATGTACACAATCAAATATCCTGTGCTCTAAAGTGTTATGAGCATGTACCAGAATGATTCATGTGATGATCATTGGACGACAGTAAGAATATCCTTGGGTACTTTAGAAGAACCAAGGATATATATAGTTTTGTATGGGGTAATGACAAATAAATCGCTGTAAGGTGTTGCACCGATATTAGTTTGGTCACATAT
Source organism: Lolium perenne (assembly GCF_019359855.2). NCBI lineage: Eukaryota > Viridiplantae > Streptophyta > Magnoliopsida > Poales > Poaceae > Lolium > Lolium perenne. Next base: position 28,885,524 of record NC_067246.2, on the reverse strand, counting down.
AAAAATGAATTTCAAATCTCAATTAGGCTAAGTGTTGTTTAAAAGGTAACACAATGAGCTAGAAGATATCTATGCTTTAGATGAGTTCTAAATATTGTGATGGATTCTACAAACGAAGGCAGAGTATGTCATTGTTTTGACAATGACTGAGGATGTTTAAGTCGAGGAGTTCTTTGAGGACTTGGTGTAGTTCCGATAGTGTCAAAACTTTGAAGCTATATTATGTGTGACAATATTAGTGACATATTTCAGGCCGCGGAATTAAGGTTCCACCAGAAGACTGAACATATTGATGGGGTTCGTTGCATAGAAAACAAAAAATTTCCTACCGCAAAGACGAATAAATCCAAGATCTAATCTATGGAACACCCAAGATCTAATCTACAAGATCGAAGCAACGAGATGGAGATGAGACTAACCCTCGAAGATTCCAAAGCTTACGAGATTAATCTCGTTGTTGGTGTAGACGATCGTCCCCGGTGCTGCAATCCGGCAGCACTTCCGTACTCGGTCGCGCGTACGGTGTCGATGAAGCCCTTCCTCTCCCCGTTCCAGCGTGCAGCGGAGGTGTGGTAGATCTCCTCCAAGTTCCAGCAGCACGACGGCGTGGTGGTGGTGGTGGAGGAAGAAAAGCTGCAGGGCTTCGCCTAAGCCAGAGCAGCGTATGGTGGAGGAGAGAGGCGGCCAGAGGAGGGGGCAATGATGGGATGGGTGGCCGGCCACCCCCTCCCCTCTTTATATAGGGGGCCAGGTCGGTGGGGTGGCCCCCTTTCCCATCTAGGGTTAGGTGGGGCGGCGGCCAAGGGGGGGGAGAGAGATTTCCTCCCCCCAACTTGATCCCTCCTAGGGTTTTTGGGGAAACCCCAGGGGTTGGCCAGCCTGGGCCTTGGGGGGCATGTGCCCCCGGCCCATTAGGCCAGGGAGCATTCCCTCGGCCCATGCTAGCCCTCCTAGGTCATGGGCCCCATGGTGGACCCCTCCAGAACCTTCTAGAACCTTCCAGTCTTCCACCGGAAAAATCCCGAACTTTTCCGAAACCCAGAAATCAACTTCCCTTATATGAATCTTATTCTCCGGACTATTCCGGACCTCCTCGTGACATCCTGGATCCCATCCGAGACTCTGAACAAACTTCGTCTCCATACCATATTCAAATCTACTTATGCGACATCGAACCTTAAGCGTGTCACCCTACGGTTCGCGAATTATGCAGACATGGTCGAGACTCCTCTTCGAGCAATAACCAATAGCGGGATCTGGAGATCCATAATGGCTCCCACAAATTCAACGATGACTTAGTGATCGATTGAACCATTTACATACGACGCCAATTCCCTTTGTCTGGCGATATTTTACTTGTCCGAGGTTCGATCATCGGTATCTCCATACCTTGTTCAACCTCGTTACTGACAAGTACTCTTTACTCGTACCGCGGTATGTCATCTCTTATGATCCAATCATATGCTTGGAAGCTAATCAGACGACATTCCACCGAGAGGGCCCAGAGTATATCTATCTGTCATCAGGATGGACAAATCCCACTATTGATCCATATGCCTCAACTCACACTTTCCGAATACTTAATCCCATCTTTATAACCACCCATTTACGCAATGGCGTTTGATGTAATCAAAGTACCCTTCCGGTGTAAGTGATTTACATGATCTCATTGTCGAAGTACTAAGGCAACTATGTATCGAAAGCTTATAGCAAATTGAACTTAATGACTTGATCTTATGCTACGCTCATTTGGGTGTGTGTCCATTATATCATTCAACTAATGACATAACCTTGTTATTAATAACATCCAATATTCATGATCACGAAACCATGATCATCCATTAATCAACAAGCTAGTTATACAAGAGGCTTACTAGGGACTCCTTGTTGTTTACATAACACACATGTATCAATGTTTCGGTTAATACAATTATAGCATGGTATGCAAACATTTATCATAAACACAAAGATATTATAAAACCACTTTATTATTGGCTATTGGGCATATCTCCAACAGTCTCCCACTTGCACTAGAGTCAATAATCTAGATTACATTGTAAGGTACCTAACACCCATGGCATTCTGGTGTTGGTCATGCTTTGCCCTAGGGAGAGCTTTAGTCAACGGATCTGCAACATTCAGATCTGTGTGTACTTTGCAAATCTCTACTTCACCATCTTCGATGTACTCGCGAATCGAATGAAAACGCAGCTTGATATGCTTTAGCTTCTTGTGTGACCTTGGTTCCTTTGCATTGGCGATGGCACCCGTGTTGTCACAATAAATGACTAACGGGTCCAATGCACTAGGAACGACACCAAGCTCAACAATGAACCTCTTCATCCATACCGCTTCCGATGAAGCCTCTGAAGCCGCTATATATTCAGATTCTGTTGAAGATTTCGCCACCATGCACTGCTTGGAACTGCTCCAGCTTACTGCCGGACCATTCAATATAAACACGTACCCAGACTGAGACTTAGAGTCATCAGATCGGTGTTCCAACTTGCATCGATGTAACTGGTTACAACGAGCTCTTGGTCACCGCCATAACAAAGAAACATATCCTTAGTCCTTTTCAAGTACTTCAAGATATTCTTGACCGCTGTCTAGTGTTCCATTCCTGGATCACTTTGATATCTGCTGGTCAAACTAACATCATGTGCGATATCCGGTCTAGTACACAGCATGGCATACATGATAGAGCCTACTGCCGAAGCATAGGGATCTTGCTCATCCTCTCTCTTTCATCCGCCGTAGCCGGACCTTGAGTCTTACTCAAGACCTAACCTCGCAACATAGGCAAGAACCCTTTCTTGCTTTCATCCATTCTAAACTTCTTTAGAATCTTGTCCAGGTATGTACTCTGTGAAAGGCCTATTAGGCGTCTTGATCTATCTCTATAAATCTTGATGCCTAAAATGTACGCTGCTTCACCAAGGTCTTTCATTGAAAAGGACTTATTCAAATAACCTTTAACGCTGCTTAATAGTTCTATATCATTCCCAATCAATATATGTCATCTACATATAATATCAGGAACGCTACAGAGCTCCCACTCACTTTCTTGTAAATACAGGCCTCACCATGAGTCCGTATAAAACCGAAGTCTGTGATCACCCTATCAAAGCATAGGTTCCAACTCCGGGATGCTTGCTTCAGTCCATAAATGGAACGCTGAAGTTTGCATACCTTGTCAGCATTTTTAGGATCGACAAAACCTTTGGGTTGTACCATATACAACTCTTCCTCAATATCACCATTAAGGAACGCCGTTTTGACATCCATCTGCCAAATCTCATAATCGAAAAATGCAGCTATTGCTAACAAAATCCTCACAGACTTTAGCTTCGCCACAGGTGAGAAAGTCTCATCGTAGTCAACTCCTTGAATTTGTCGGAAACCCTTTGCGACAAGTCGAGCTTTATAGACAGTAATATTACCATCCACATCTGTTTTTCTCTTGAAGATCCATTTATTCTCGACAGCCTTGCGGCTATCAGGTAGGTCTACCAAAGTCCATACTTTGTTATCATACATGGATCCCATTTCGGATTTCATGGCTTCTTGCCATTTGTTGGAATCTGGGCTCACCATTGCTTGTTCATACGTCGCAGGGTCCTCATCATTGTTGTCCACAATCATGACATTTAGACAGGGATCATACCAATCAGGAGTGGTACGTTCCCTCGTCGATCTGGGAGGTTCAGTAGCTTCCGCGTTCGAAGTTTCATGATCATCATCATTTGCTTCCTCTCCTATCGGTGTAGGCTGCACAGAAACTTCTTCCGGCACTGCGCTACTCTGATCTATGAGGGAAGGCTCATCAACCTCGTCGAGTTCTACTTTCCTTCCAGTCACTTCTTTCGTGAGAAACTCCTTCTCAAGAAATGATCCGTTCTTGGCAACAAAGATTTTGCCTTCGGATCTGTGATAGAAAGTGTACCCAATTGTTTCTTTAGGGTATCCTATGAAGACGCATTTCTCCGCTTTGGGTTCTAGCTTGTCAGGTTGTAACTTCTTTACATAAGCTTCGCAACCCCAAACTTTAAGGAACGACAGCTTAGGTTTCTTCCCAAACCATAATTCATACGGTGTCGTTTCAACGGATTTAGATGGTGCCCTCTTTAAAGTGAATGTGGCTGTCTCTAATGCATAACTGTAGCGGCCCAGGAAAACCCCCATAATAGAATTGCTTGTTCTTTTTCTTTTAGTGCATCATCATGGCATCATGCATCATATCATCCATGCTTTTGACAAAATAAAATTAGTTTTATAAAACCCCCTTGTCTTCTTCTTTAAATAAAACCTTAATCTCTCTCTCATAATTCTTATTTTATAATTAAGCCTTTCCAACAAACAAATTTTTAATATAAATGTGTTTTGTTTCGGTTACAAATAAATTAAATATTTTGAAACTAGTTTTTGAAGCTCACTCTCTTTCCTGGTTCAAATTCAAAACAGAATGGAATTCATTTTTTCAAATGGTTTGCAAAATAAAAACAGGAAAAGAAAACCCAATCCTTTCTACCTAGGCCTCTCTCCATCCCGGTGGCCCAATCCCCTCTCTCCACCGCAGGCCCCAAGCTAGCTTGGCACCCACCTAGGCCCGTACCCCTTCGAGCGAAGACCAAGTCCTCTTCTTTTCCCTTCGCACGAGAGCAGCGTGCTCGTTTCACTGCGTCTACATCGCTGTGGTCCTCCTCCCCTCGCCTCGCTTTACAGGACAACGCCAACCACTCCCTCCTCCTTATCCCTTCTGCAAGCCAGCATCTCCAACCACTCCGCTCCTCTCACCTGCTCCCTCCTCCTTTCCCCTTCTCCACGAAAAGAACCAACAGGGAGAAACCCCATCGTCGGCCACCGTGACGACTCCACCACACCGCCGCCGCTATAGACTGCCCTGCGCCTCGCCGACGCCACCAGAAGAACCGTCTCTACCCCGTGCATCTCCTCATCCACTCAATTGATCCGGGGGTGCTCAGAATCGGCGCCAGCACCGTCGTTTCCATCTCAGGCCGTGTGCGCTCCGGCGAAGATTCCGGCCGCCACCGTCCTTCTCCGGCACCGGCGACCGCACCATCGAGATCCTGGTAATCTCCTCGTTCTCCTGGACATCCTCTTGGCCTCTGTCTCTTCCTGCTCTGTCCTCTCACCGTTGTTGCCGTCCGCGACGCCGCAGGTCCACGCCGCCGGCCATGCTCCGGTAGTTCCCCGCTACTGGCGCTCCCTCCTCATGGTCCGCGCCGTCGAGGAGAACCCGACGCCCTCTCCCTCGCATCCTGGGGTGCCCTGCAGCTCCCGCGCGCACGACGCCAACGCCGCCGGTCACCGCGTCGAACACCTGATGGGCGTGCACGCATGGTTCGCCAGCGTGGCGTCCACGTCGTTGCCCTGTCCCCACTCGTCAGCCTATGCGGGCTAGCCTCCTCTCCGGTGAGAAATGTTCCCCAGATCTGGATCTCGTCTGTTTTGCATCTGAGCCCCTAGAGTTTTTCCCTTCCAACCCGCGGTCCCTGCAGCTGTTGACTCTTTCGAAAAAACCCCTGCAGGTTGCCGTCCCAGTCAGCATCCACGTCAACCCCTGGTCCCGCTCGTCTGTGACTGCGGCTAGCTGCACCTGGGTGAGAAACGACCCGGTCCTTTTTCTGTTTTACTGAAATTTCCAGAAAATGGTTAATACTTGCAAAAATCATATCTTTCCAACCGTAATTCCAAATGAAATGTTTTATATATGAAAAATGATCAGAAAAATGCAAGGAACAATAATATGCCATCCATTCATCTGTTTGCATCTCGCATCATGTCATGACATGATAGTTCGTGCAAACCACCTAACATATATGCGGAGTATTTCGGACACCGACTTGGTTTTCCCGCTCTGTTTAATATTGAAGTAGCGCACCCTTGCCGTGTTATGCCATGCTAACCAACACTTAAATTTGTCGGTAGAAAATACAACTCCAACCTAAATTGTGTGTCCCGGGTTCCGACTCCGGTTAATATGGATAAGTTGCATCGCCGCATCATGTATGCCATGTCATGCATATCATCTTCATCATGCCGGTTCTTCTCCCGTAATTGTAAGATTCGCATCCGTTGCTTGTTTCAGCATTTGCTTCTTCCCGGATAGGATCACGAAGTGGTGTGGTGAGATACGACAAGTCCTCCGGATATTCCTCGGCAAGCTTTAACAGGCAAGCATTTTCCCTATACTCCTGTCCCTGCAGGAGTCGCTCACCTATTTTATTTTGCCTTCTCCCTTATGCTATCCTTAAGTTGCGTTCTTGTCACGTGTCCCTTCCACTTGTTACCTCAAGTAGCCTATATTGCCTCCACCAACCACCTATAGCTATTGTTTGGTTATCGGGTCTGCCTTGCGCGTCGTAGTGCATGCTAGCGCTGTTTATATCTCGTTACCGTTAATGCTATCTTATCGGGTTATCTGTTGGGGAACATGACACATGGTTTATGGTTATATCTGTTGAGGGTATCATGGTTACTTGTTGATAGTTGTTAGCGGAGACATCGGTGGGTCAGTTGCTCGTTTTATGACGGCTCACTTGTGTTTCCATGAAATCTAGGACCCCGAGTTCTTGTTATCTGTTCCAAGACTGAGCGCTCTAACCACACGTGGGTATGCTTATGGGTCTCCCCTTGACCACTGCCAGAATCTACAGCTTTGTCCAGTAGCCACAACTAGTTTGCAATGTTTTACCATTTGTTGTTTGCGTGCATGCCAGCTTGTTACTTATTTACTTTGGGAAGCCCCTGGGTGCCTTGTATCCCTTGTTTCTGGTATGCACGTATAGGTCGCGGAGCCTCTGTGAAGTGGTTTATCGCCCTAGTGTGTGTTTAAACCACCTAGCACGCTGGCGCACATAGCTAAGTCCGCTTCGGAGATACGGCCGGACTTCGATACGGGTTCAACTTGGTTAGGTGGCTTCCTGGACATTGTTGTCGTGAAGGAGAGTGCGAGCCGTGATATCCACCTGTCGTAAGTGGATCGAGCGGTGCGTGTGGGTACATTTGGGCAACCCCTGCAGGGTGTACATCTTATCGATAAGCCGTGTCCGCGGTTATGGACGACTTGGAGCTGTATGACTCGACCATAGACAACTTACACCTGTTGTTTCATTATTAATAACTTGCGTAGTAAGTTAGCACAACTTCAACAATAAATGGTTAAAACTTGACAACCGTGTGAGTGCCTTCGTAAGTACTTCTTGGCGAAGGGGGAACACATCGGCTGTGTTATGTTTGCAAAGTATAGATCTGCTAGCTTATGCGCTCTCTCATCTTCTCTAATTGGACGACTATTGTAGAGTGTCTCTATAGGTTTTTAGTGCTTGCGCGCTGCCGCTTAACCCCACCATATTGCCTATGACGTTCCTCTTGCGTCCTCTAAGTCCCCTGCGTGCCTCAAGTGCAAAGGACGACTGGTTGACGAACGCTTATACGTCTTGAAGTCTTGTTAAGTACGAACCCGTACTTATTGCTGCTTCTACGGGACATAACCGGGCAGGTATGAAGATATGTTCGATGAAGACGACGCTAGCAAGGTTACCCTTCCGGCTTGGCCTGGGCAGGGTTATGGACGCCACTGGTTATCTTCAGGACTCTTAGTCCAATTTGTATCTTGTCTGTACTCGGACGTATTTGATCTTCTGTATGATTTGGATCTTATGTTCTATATTTGTATCTTGACTCGTTGGAGTCGTTGTTGTAATATATCTGTCTCTTGTGGGCTCTATTGTAATCCTGTTGTAATGTTACCGCTCGTGATTGATTCCACCCGTATCGCATGCATGCTTCGGCGTGTACGAGGCGCTTGGTGGTGCGTCTCCTAGAATCGATATCGTGCGGATTTCGGCGGATTCGCTGGGATCCTCATGGTACCGGTTTTGGGGCTTCACAATAACCCCAAAACGATAACGGCAAATCGGTAAGAGACATCATATTTCTGGGTTATGTTGTCTCTAAGCATGGAGTAGACGTAGATGTGTCTAAAATTGAAGCTATTCAAAATTGGCCTACTCCCATAAATGTGAGTCAAGTAAGAAGTTTTCATGGTCTAGCTGGGTTTTATAGAAGATTTGTGCCCAACTTTAGTACTATTGCTGCACCTTTGAATGATTTGATTAAAAAAGGTGTTGTTTTTTTAGTGGGGCGCAGCCCAAGATTATGCTTTTGATGAACTTAAGAGACTGTTAACTTCTGCACCGTTACTTGCACTTCCTGATTTCAATAAGAAATTTGAGATTGAATGTGATGCTAGTGGTATTGGAATTGGTGGTGTATTGATGCAAGAGGGTCGCCCAATTGCATATTTTTCTGAGAAACTTTCTGGTGCTAAGTTGAACTATCCTATATATGATAAAGAATTGTATGCTTTAATTAGAGTTCTTGAGGTTTGGCAACATTACTTGTGGCCAAAAGAATTTATCATACATTATGATCATGAAGCTTTGAAATATCTGAAAGCCCAATCTACTTTGCATAAGCGTCTTGCTAAGTGGGTTGAGTTCATTGAGTCTTTTCCATACATTATTAAGCATAAGAAGAGAAAAGATAATATTGTTGTTGATGCTCTATCTAGGAAGAATATGCTATTAACTCAACTTGATGTTAAAATTCCTAGTTTAGAGATACTATGTGATTTGTATGCTACTGATAATGATTTTGCTGAACCATATCGCTTGTGTGCTCTTGGTAAAGCATGGTAAAAATATCACATACATGATAGGTTCTTGTTTCGAGCTAATAAACTATGTGTTCCAGAATCGTATGTGTGTTTGCTCTTATTGCAGGAATCACATGCTGGAGGTTTGATGGGCCACTTTGGGCGTGAGAAGACGCTACTCATGCTAGCTGACCACTTTTATTGGCCAAAGATGAGGCGGGATGTGGACAGGTATGTGAAGAGATGCATTACTTGCAACAAGTTCAAGTCCAAGCTGAAGCCTCACGATTTGTATACACCTTTACCGGCACCTACTACACCTTGGGAGGAAATTAGTATGGATTTTGTGTTGGGTTTTCCGCGTACTAAAAGACGCCATGATTCTATATTTATGGTAGTGGATAGATTCTCTAAGATGTCACACTTTATTGCCTGCCACAAGAGCGACGATGCGTCGCATATTGCAAACCTGTTTTTCAGGGAGATTGTACGTCTACATGGAGTCCCGAAGACTATTGTTTCTGATCGTGACGTGAAGTTTATGAGCTACTTCTGGAAGACGCTATGGAGAAAGCTGGGGACGAAGCTACTTTTCAGTACTACTTGTCATCCCCAAACTGATGGTCAAACTGAAGTGGTGAATAGAACATTGTCACAACTATTGAGATCCATGATCAAGAAGAACCTGAAGGAGTGGGAAGAGTGTTTGCCGCATGTGGAGTTTGCTTACAACAGGGCGGTGCATTCTACCACAGAGCTGTGTCCTTTTGAGGTGGTGTATGGTTTCAAACCCATTACTCCACTTGATTTGTTGCCTTTGCCCATACATGAGAGAGGCAATATGGAGGCATCAAACAGGGCATATTTTGTACGGAAGATACATGTGAAGACTAAAGAGTTGATAGAGAAGAAAGGCAAGAGGAATGCTGCAAGGATGAATAAGAAGCGCAAGGAGATATTGTTCAAGCCTGGTGATATGGTCTGGGTACATTTTCGCAAGGATAGGTTCCCGAAGCTGCGGAAGTCCAAGTTGCTTCCTCGTGGTGCTGGTCCTTACAAAGTGCTTGCCAAGATCAATGATAATGCATACTCGATAGATCTTCCAGTTGATGAGTTTGGTGTCAGTAATTCTTTCAATGCTGCTGATTTGACACCATATGACGGAGAAGACCTTGGAGCGTCGAGGTCGACGCCTTTTGAGGGGGGGGGGGAGATGATGAGGACATCTCTACCTCACTACTACCTTCGTCATTACAAGTTGAAGATGATCCTGCTGTGAAGCTCAAGTTCAATGAAGTTAGGATTAGACCAATGACACGAGCTCGTGCGAAGCTACTTAAACGACAGGTGAACTTGTTCCTAAATGATACTTTGATCGATGAGAACTTTATACTGCCTAAGTCGTATTACTTATGTATGATCAGGTCTGAAGAAGGAGCAAGCATCACACGAGGAGAATAGGAGCAGCTGGACAAGAAGATGGACATGAAGCTGGACATGGAGCTGGACAAGAAGACATCCCATGGACGCGCGAGGGAGGAGCGGGAGGGATGCGCGAGAGGAGGAGATGTTCACGCTGGTGCCCAGCCCGGTCAACCGGCCGTGACGCCGGACCACCCGGTTACAGGCCCGGTTCCACCGGTTCCCATGCCGGACCATCCCGGTCCCAGCTCCGGTCGGCCGACTCCCACGCCGAACTAGCCCGGTCCAAACCGGGCTCCACTCCTGTGCCAGACGGGGCGATTCCAGTAGGCCTGGACGCCCGCCCGGTCGCCACCCGGTCCTAGGCCCGGTCCAAACCGGACCGCCCGGTCCCAGGCCCGGTCGACCGGATTCCAGACCGGCCGAGCCCGAGTCTGTCTCGACCAGATCTATTCTGGGTCGGTTATTTTCGTACTTTTTCGACCTGAGGTCGTCCTGAACTCCTATATAAGTGCCCAGGATGCCCCCAAAGTAGTTTTAGACCACGTTTAAGATAAACCCTAGTTCTTAGTTGTTTACTCTGCAAAACTATTGAATCTCTACACCATATTGCTTGATTTGGTGTAGATCTGAAAGTCTTGTGTGGTCTGCTGTTCCGTTGGGAATTGGGAGGTTGCAACTTACCGCTTCGTGGTCGGCGGCTACGTGCGCAAGTGTGTGGAGTTGCGAATATCTTGCAGGGTTGAGAGCTGTTGCATTGGCGACAGGGACCAATCGAGAAATCTCGTTGCGTCATACAAGTTATCATCCACTTCATCAAGTTATCTCCGCTGCCATCATCCCGTGATCACCATCACCACCGTTGCTTACTGAGAAGATCGGGCTACCCCATATCACTTTTTCTTAAATTCAAAGCCACTATGATAAATTTTCGGAGCGACAGTCTAGGTGGATGGGTTTTTTTTTTGAAAGCCATTCGGCGGATTCTATTGATCAGCAAACATAGTTACATCGTTCACGAGCTTAGCTATAATAAAACTAGGAAGTTCATCGACCCAAATACAATTTAAATTAGAAAGAAAAGCATTCATAGCAAGCTCATGTGGCATTGAATTAGCTTCCCTGTTATAATACTCAATACTAGTTTGATCAAACCCACTCCATAAAATACAACAATCAACATAAATCGCAGCTGAAAATGTCGCCGAGAAACCACCGTCTAACATTGTCTCTACAACTTGCATACAATTTGTTTGAGCAAAAAACTTGTTGCACCCAATATGTTGTGCTAGGGACATACCCTTCCCTGAACGCATATGCTTCTGCCATTGAGCTATCCCCACATGGTGCAAATATCGATTAGACGTCTGCTATGCAAAACACCTTGTCATCTCTGATAGCAACTCCGGTTGCACTTGTTCTCGAGTTCTCCTCAAATGCAGCATCAACATTGATCTTTAGGAACCCTTCCATGGGCTCAGACCATCCTACTCTTGGCTTACAAATATACTGGTTCCTCGGAGGGCCTGAGGGCCGCCATGGTGCCCATCAACGACACGGAAGTATACTGGTTCCTCGTCAACAACACTGTCGCCACAGAGAAAGAAGACCGCACATACCCGATGAATATCATGTGGGAGGTCACCGGCAACTTGGGTAGGCACATGCCGCCGGAGTACCTCGACGTGGTGCACCACTCCAGCCACGACAGCCTCTCGTGGGTTCCGCTGCTCTACCGGTCGCCTTGGGCCATCCTAACCGGACATGCGGCTCGGGGGCCGGTCACGGTGGCCGGCGACGCGTTCCACCCCATGACGCCGGACTTGGCGCAGGGCGGGGGCTCCGCGCTGGAGGACGTGGTGGTGCTCGCCCGAGCTATGTTGCGGGTGGCCACACCAGCAGAGGGGGTGGCAACATATGTGTCGGAGCGACGTGGCCGGGCCGCCTTGCTAGTCGCCGGTGCCTACCTGTCGGGTTGGGTCCAGCAAGGCGGGACTGACGTGCAGGGTCTGCGAGGTTGTATGGTCAAGCTGTTCCGTGACTGGATCTTTTACAGGTACATCTTCCGAAGGCTCGCCGGTATGATGTGGTACGATTGCGGCGACTTGTTGCCGCCGACGTCTAACGAGAAGGGTAAGAATCACTCAGAGTGATATATTCCATCATGTCTCATTAAATTGTCTTAAATTTGTTAAAATTTAAAGGTATCTAGACATTATTTAGTTTATTATGTTTGGATACTTCTAAAGACAAATATAAGACAAGTTTCATAAGATAGAGGGCATACTATGTAATTTTACTTATATTCAAAGCCACTATGATAATATTTTGGAGCAACAATTTAAGTGGATGGTTTTTTTTTGTGAAAGCCATTCGGCAGATTTTATTGATTAGCAAACATAGTTACATCGTTCACGAGCTTAGCTATAATACATCGACCCAAATACAATTAAACCAGAATGAAAAGCATTCCTAGCAAGCTCATGTGCCACTGATAGCTTCCATGTTACAATATTCATACTAACTTGACCAAACCCACTCCATAAAATGCAACAATCATCATAAATCGCAGCTAAATCGATCGATTGGTGATTGTGTTCCCGTACGTGCTGATCTGGGTGGGCAAGCGTGGGCTGCACATGGGCCTTTAACCTTATTCAGAGAACTAAAAGACCAGAAATTTCAACTTTTTTTGAGCATCAGAAATTTCAACTACTAATAGTAGAACTACTACTAACTGGGCCGGGGCCCCGGCTCACTGGGGCCAGTGCGATCGCACTGTTTGCCCGGCCTATGGGCCGGCCCTGGACGGCTACAGTCTTGGACTTTGTCAGAGCGGCAACGAGGTAATCCGACGCCACCACCTTGGTGAATTCAGGCTCCGGCGGAGCTATTCGATAGCCAGCCTTGTTTTCTGGGAAGCAGAAGGCTAGCTCGGGAAGAGGGGTTATCGCCGATGCCGTAGAGCAAGGTTTCATCAGGCAGCACGTGTCGCTCCGTAGGACGAGAAAGAGCATGCCGCCGGTTGAGAGACGCTGGGAGACGTCGTCCGTGACGGGCACGCGGTAGAGGGCGCCGTCAGGGAGGCCGAGGAAGCTGCCGTCGGGGAGCATGACCCACGGGAGCGGCGGAGGCAGTGGCTGCAGTCGCGTGTTGGAGCGCCACGGGCAGCAGACCGTGCGGATGCGAACGCGGTCGGCATGGCACAGTATGCGCAGGAGCACAAGGACGAACAACTCTGACGGGAGGTCCTGCCATGAGGAGCCGGGGAAGATCTAGACAACGACATCGGATGGTGTCCGTGTCGCGTTGAATGGCTACGCATGATGCGTGTAGAGATCTACTAGGGTTTATATCTCTGATTTTGGGGCCCATCTAGCCAGTGGCCGCGTGCCTATTAGTGAATCTGAGCGGGTGACTAAAAAAGGAAACATGTTAGCTTTGTGAGTGTGAACGATTGCTATCCAGTAATTGTAGCACATGCACAACAATGACCGCATGCACATTAATTTTCCTTTTCAAATATTCAAAATCATATAACTTTTGCACTAGATGTCGAAATTAGGATCCCTTTCACTTTTGAATTTCTTGCGGTGAGCTCTTCAAACCTAGATCTCATTTCTATGTGTTTTGATAAAGTTTTTTCTAAAGCAACTTCTACGTGTGACAAAGCAATTATAATGCGAGAAGATGGGGCAAGGCATTTTTGCTCCCGAGCACAGCTGCACACGGTATCCCTGCCGCTAATGTGAGCATGGAGATATGTGTTGGCCACATTTTCTACGGCGCTACAGGGTGGCGTAAGTTATGTACCCAGTATTTGACACAGAGGCATTAAATGGCAATCATGGCGTGCATAGTAGCACCAGCGAACTTCCTCCTGAGCGTTATGCACCGTCAACGCACGATGTGCCGTCTCTCCACAGTACCTGTTTATTCCGTTGTTGCGCTTTGGAAAAGAAAAGGAAGAGTAATGGTTGAGTCGCTAAGCACTTTGTTTTAGGGAGTTTTGTTATATGGCTTAGAAGAAACTGAACAGCCTGAAGAGCAATTGTTGCGTCTTTACAGAATCACGGTACACAACGGTTGCCCGTCTAGACAACAAATATTGTGAACATGGCAGCCATTATTACATGGGACCCACTTGCTCTCTACCCAGCCAAATAGTAAATAGAAGATACAGGCAGCAAATACGGGAGCAGATGTGCCCGAGATCAGATCAGCATTTTCGGAGAAGATGCAACTTTAGTGTGGGGTGAAGCAACTTTGCTGCACATCGTAAATCTACATTCACAACGAAAGTTGCATCCCTGCACGCCAAAGTTGCTCAACCATCCATCAAAATTTATTCGGTGGGCACCAAAGATGATTCGATGGACGCTAAAATTGGGCCGTCACAAACCAAATTTGCTCTATCGCGTACCAAAGTTGCTCTGCAGGACACTACAATTGCTCGGTCGGGCGCCAAAGTTGCTCGGTCGCGCATGATAGTTCCTGTGTTGGCACCAAAGTTGCTCTGTTGGCACCAAAGTTTTGTCGTCAAGCACCAAAGTTGCTTCGTCACACATTGAAGTTGCTCCAATGGACACCAAAATTGTTGTCGGGCACCAAAGTTGTGCTTTCATGTACCAAAAAATGTACATGTTCGTTGCACACAAAAGTTGTTTTGCTACAAAACAAAGTTGCTCTATCGTGCATCAAAGTTGATGTTTAAAAAATTCGTTAAAATATATGAAAATGTGGTCTAGTTTCGAAGCTCTCGTCGTGGGAATTCTAGAAGTGAAAACGGATTGTAATTTCGCCGCATGATTTAAGAGTTACAACTTTTTGAAAAACAACACGTAATATCAGCTAGCCTACCATTTCTATAACAGTTGGATGCATGGAGGTGTCGCGTAGTGCGTCCGCCCAGAACTTTAATTTGGCACGCGCCCGCCGGAAAGAATTTAGGCTGATTTTGTGCTATCTCTATTTTAGAACAAACCGACCCTCTCGTCCCTGAATATCGTATCGAACCGAACAATATTATTTTTACCCGTATATGGACCAGATTATTTAGTTCGACTACCATCCTTCAATTAAAAGGCAGTAAATCATGGCTTGCTTGTTACTATCTTCAAACTAAAACCATGCTAGGTGAACTTCATATCATTAGAAAACTTTACAATTTACTTATATAACATATAGAAAATTATTGCTTCAAAAGTACGCACCCGCATTAGTATTTTGACATGATAATGGTTAATCGGCAGCTATTATCAGATAAAATCGTTTCATGATTTTTTTTTTTTGGCAAGCTAGGCATCAGCTGGCAGTAGGAATAGAGTGCGGATTTTTCTCACGTCCTCAGGTACCCCGACACTATCTCCGCACACATTTTTTAAAGATTCGTGCAAAGTCAACGGAGTCAAAGCCCATGATACATTTGCATTTAACCCCCAATATAGTCAAGAATCAATCCCCCATCCAAACTGGGAGTACCACCTCAAACCCCACGTCCACGAGACCCCCAGGCCTAATCCCCATTTCAGCCGCCTCCTTCCCTGTGGACTGAAATCTGGTTACTTCACTAAGAGAAATCAACATCCAACTTTACCTAAGTGAGCCATCCAATCAAGATCCAACACGCATGGTTGGTCCAAAATTTGAAGTCAAAATTTAAGTTACTCAGACAAAATTGAAAAAATTATAGTAAAACATATATCTTCCATTGAGTATTATGGGAAAGTTTCAGTCCATTTAAAAATTTGGTTAAATTTTAAATTCAAAATTTGGATCAACTGTATGCGTTGGACCTTGATCGGAAGGCTCATATAGGTAAAGTTGCATAGTGACTTTTTCTTAGTAAAGTCACTTGATCTCAATCCCTTCCCTGTGACCTCATCTAGCTGCCTCCCTCTCCTGCTGGCCCCTACACACCTCCTCCATCCGATCGCCGCCTCCTACACAGCGACACGAGCCTGACACCCACACTCTGTTCCCAAGCCTCCTCCTTTCCTTCGGTGCATGGAGATGGAGACGGTGCTGCCTCCTCTTTTCCTCCGTGAGCTCCACCACGAGCTATCGGTTTCCATGCCGCCTCGCCTGGAATATGGGAAGGGAGGGCCAGGTTCGGGACGGGAAAGGCATGGATTCCAGGTCCGTGGGAAGGGAAGGGCCATCTGGAACTCACCTCTTTTTTATTTAAGATTTTTTCTGGATTTTCTTTGATTTGGATGATTATTACAAGTTTTTTTAAAGTTTCTTTCTAGATCCAATCCTAGTTCTTCATTACTGTGCAGATTGGAAAGTAAAATATGTTATTTATTTTTTCCAGATCAGAAAGTGTATGAAACTTGTATCAATCTTGAAATTATCGACAAGATCCTGTATGGATTTGGTGTCATTCTTTAATGAAATATAAAAGATTTGATATATTCGAAAACCTTACATGAATTATGTATGATCCTTGGCCAAAACCAGTATATAATTTGTTTGAATATTTTTTAATGTTCTGTCAAAAATCTTATTTGAAAAATTATATGAAACTTTGATGAATGAATGAAACTGTATCTAGGAGGAACTAGAACACTATTGATATAGTAGAAGCGGGCATTGGCATTGCAATTCTAGTAATTCAACCCTGACAGGGATCGAACTCTGGTCGTTAGGGTGCGCCACTGCGACCACGACCACTAGGCTAAGCCTACGTCGTCAAACATGCTTGTATCTGTCACTAAACTGTGTAAAAAGAAACTTGTAAAAAATCGTTCTTGTTACAGAAAGAAACAGGTAGCAATTTAATTTCATTGAAAAAATGTAGGATATTGTGTGAGTATGAATATTTTTGGATATTCTTGAAAGAAAAAATAGCATGAAAAATTGTTGAATAATTACTGGATAACTATTTTGGTTCATACCAAAGGTAACGGTAGTTTTGTTAATTAAATAAGAGAAACACAGATGAAATGTGTAATAGTGTAAAAATATGAGGGGTGGTCTGTAAAATGGTTGAGCAAAGGGGTGAGGATGTAACTGTAAGATTCTTTGCACGGATCTCTAGGATTTGAATGGATGTGATAGTGCCGAGGTGTCTTCTTACATCAGGTATTGCATTTCTCCGTATGGAGTTGGTTTAAGTTTTACTTGCATGGGTGGTCCCTCTAGGTCACTACACCAAAAATCCGCAAAAAATGTTTTGAATGTAATATTCTTTTGTGTGCGATATTTTTTTGCAATATTTCTCTATGCATCTGCAAAAAAATTACGATGTGCAGCAAAAAAAGTTTTGCAACATTTCGAGCATGCCATGTAGCAAAAACAAGTATAGTATGTAATAAATCCGCATTTATTTTGACCAAAATGTAGCATTCATGTCGCAATCTTCCACATTTTCCAGTGGAGCAATTTCTTTGCATCTGCACAGAAATAATTGTAACACATTGTCCATACTTACAAAAAAAGAGGAAGCACAAATGAAGCAAATCATAGCATTGTATGTAACATCGAAAAAATCCTCCCAAAAGAACATGACCTACCTTCGGCCATGGAATCACCATCCTCATGGAGGCCATACAAGATTAGATCCGGCAAGCCCGTGCCATGGAGGCACCTAGGATAGGCGCGGAGGCAGCTATCGGGCGAGCACCTGGAAAGCCATCGCGTGCGGAGCTTCCATCCATGGCTTCCTGGTGGAGCTGAGCTAGCGGGAGTCCTCTTCCTCATCCCCACAACGCTTGGGGATGTCATCTTCCAACCGTGGTGCATGGACGGTGGGAGGGGAGATGCCGTTCATGGCTTCCATGGCCGAGTACGCCACCGCACTAGCAGTGATATTTATATTGGAAAGTATAAAATTTGTTGTATGAGAAGATATTGCTTGACAAGTATGCCACCGCATTAGCAGTGATATTTTGACATGGCAATGGCTTTTGTTAATGGTTGATCAACATCACTTATCAAAAAAAAAATTCATAATAATCTGCATGTGTATGATAACCTGTTGATTCTTATGACAGATTAGATGGGACCAAGTTAATTTTCTGCAAGCTCTTGTGGAAAGGAACAGATGTTGTGCAGGGAGGCAAATGTCTGGTTAATTGGAGCACAGTTTGCCATCCTAAGCCATTGGGACATTCTGAATCAGAACATCATGAGCACGGCTTTCCAGGTGCGTTGGACTTGGAACCTACATGCAGGTACTAAGAAACCATGTTGTTTCCAATCTAATCCATGTGAAGAAAAAGTGAGGCAAATATTCAATGCCGGGGCCAAAGTGACGATAGGAAATGGGAAACGATGCTTTTTCTTGCTAGATAAATAGCTCAATGGAAAAACATTGAAGACATAGCCCTAGATGTTTTTCATAACATATCTCCGGGTCGTGAAGCAAGATTAACGGTCGATGAGGCTCTACATAAGGGCTGCTTGATTGAAGACATCAAAAAATAAATAAAGATCAGTACGCTCCTGCAAGTTATTACAATCTGCGAGGAAACAAACTCCATCATCTTACTACTAGAGGTAGAATACAAATGGTCTTGGTCGTGGGATTCCAAAGGCTGCTTCTCAATTAAATCAGTCTATCAGATGCATTTCAAAACAAAGATTATCAGTGATAATGTTACTGCAATCTGGAATGTGTGGGCTCCTCTTCGTTGCAAGATAGCAACTTGGTTGTTCGTCCGTGGAAGGGTATGGACTGCTGACAGGCCTAAGAAGTTTGGACTGCCCGACCATGATCAATGTGTTCTTTGCAACGCTACCGAAGAAAATGCGCACCATGCATCTGTTTACAGGCTGCACCATGGTTAATATCATTTGTAGCAGCATTTTAAGTTGGCCAAACTTGAACCAAATCACACCGGTCATGGACCTCACTCTTCGTGAATGCTGGATTCAGAGGAAAGCCACTACCAAAAAACATCAACGCCAAGTTCAGCTCCTTGGTCATGTTGGTTACATACTTACATGGTCGATTTAGCAGGAAAGAAATGCAAGGGTGTTTGAGAACAAATGCAATCCAATTAATGTGCTTCTTGATCAGATCAAAGATGATGCTAAACATTGGTCGTTTGCCAGCAAGGGTTGCCGCTTACTCCCTGGATCTTAGTAATTTTCTATGTTGTTTTGTTTTTTAACGGGAAAAGGCTCGAGTTCCTAGAAGCTTCATTAACAAAGCGGTGGGTACAAGTTTACATCACAATCCCTAAGGAATATGGAATATAATGATAAGGCTAACACTTTTACAGAAAGACCTTACGAGAAATAGCAGAAACGCAATCAGGGCCTTGGTCTTCTCCACCGCGACCGGTGCAAGACCTCGAGGCAAGGGAGCATGCGCCGCAACCGGGGAGCATGCCACTTGGGGCGAAGCCGGCTGCGGGTCCCTTGCCAAGGTCGATGAAGATCCTCTTCATCGGCACATTGACCTAGAGGAAGAAGAAACTCAAGCCGCCTCCGCACCCGAGCTTGGAGTGGCTACATCCACCATAGATAGCAGCAACCCAATGGAGTTGCTGATACATCTCAAATGTATCTACTTTCTCAAATGTATCTACTTTTGCAAGCACACTTTGCTCAAAGATTTACTCCGGAATCTCACCATATTTGGAACAAACTGCTGAATCTGATATTGTTTTTAGCAAAAGTCTTCTTTCTATCTGTTTTCGCGGGAAATTCAATCGGACAAAAATACCACAGAAGTTTTTCACTAAAAAAAGGGACCTGGAGCTTTCGACCTGACGAGAGGGTCCACATGGCCAAAAAGAGCATAGGTGGTGCGCCCCTGGCCTGGGCGCGCCACCATGGCCCTTTTGGCCCTCGACTATCTTCTCGCCACCCCTCTTCGCGTGATGCCTTATATAATCCTAAAAACCTACCTTGACAGAAGTACAGATACTTTCGCGAATAAAGCGTCGCCGGGACCATGATCTTTGTTTCAGTGGTCAGATTGATCCTGCTCTCCACCCCGGAGAGAGGGATTTCGAGGGCTTCTTCATCAGCACCGCCACCAACATCATCACCAACAACCATGGGCTCACTCTCCATCACCATGAGTGAGTAGTTCTATGCAGGCCTAAGAGGTGGATGAGGTTTGGATAATATTTATCATGTAATCATCCATATGTATCGAGATTTGAGGTGTTTGTCTTGAGGACATTCACGTATAAGTGTTGATACACCTTTGATCTGTTTAATGCTGGTTACTAGGGCATGAGTGAAATGATTTCAGTACTGAACCTATATTGTTTTATCATATATATGAGGTTGGTATCTATTTACAAGATGTATATATTACTTATTATTATTTTGAACCTGCACATCCCTAAGGTGACAGATAGGGAAAAACAAGGGGAATATATGATAGTTCGAGGATATTGTGTGTTCATGAATCTTAATGCTTTGTTCCGGGCTATTGGAAATGATAGACCTTAGTTTCTTGTAGTTTCAAGTTGTTCCTGGTAAAATGGGCAAGCAGGATAATAAAAGATGTTATGCAAATTCTCTTTGTTAGTATGCATAGCTATATTTAGATCACACACCTACGAACAACTAAATTAGAGATGGATGCTATGTTAGTTAGATTACATTATATATATGATCAATATCATTCATACAAAACCCCAATAATACCTCATGCCTACGCTTTTAACCACTAAAATTTACATAATATTATTTCCGGTGAAAACTGGAAATTTGTTGCTGCAATTTGCTACTCGTCTTTATTGCTTTCAATCAACTATTATAAAATCACCACTTGCTTTGTGAGTTTATTGGATATACAAGTGTGGTTGAGAGCAATGTTGAGGAAATCTCTTATCGTTGTCAACTTAATTGGTTGGCGATTAGCGACTAATAGGAAAATCGGCCGATTAATCGGGCGATAAATGAGTTTATAGGCCAATAAATGAGTTTATCGGCTAATCGCCTAATCGGTGACTACCGAGTAGCGATTAATCGGCTCATCAATCGTTGAATCGGACGATTTTTTGAACAGTGGTTGAGAGAGACGTCTCAATTGGTAAAATCTTACTGGTATTCGTGTGTTCCCCTTGAATCGAACTATAAATTTGGGTAATACTTCCCATCGAAGATTTCGGCGGTCCTCTACAGTTGTGGGCATCAGCTGCCCGCTAGGGAACTCTGGAAAAAGTAGCTTCCAGCCCACGCAGCACCACCCACACGCTGACGCCTAGAAGAGCTTTAGCTCGACCACCACGCTCACCGTCCTCTCCCTCGCCACCATGGGCGGTCGGGAGGAGTAGTAGAGCATCGAAGTAGAAGAACTGCCACCAGGCCCGCTTATGCATAAGGGGCCTTGCTGTAGAAGCCTGCAGCGCCGGCTCTAACCTCCGGAGTGACAAGAGGCCGCACTGCAGCGAGCATCTAGCGCCGCGTCGATGCAACATAATGGAGAAACCTCACTATCCTCCAAAACTAGCAGAGCTCCTACCATCCTTCCTCCTTCCCTCGCCTTCACGGTGGGCTGGAGGGAGAAGACTCAACCGCAGAACATCAAGGAAAGGATAAAAACAGACACGAACCAAGGCCTTATTTGCGGAGATCCCTGGGGTGGAAAAGCTGGACGTCGTCGATGTCCACCGGAGCACGACGATGAGCTGCCACGAGCACAGGATGCACCAGATCTGACCGGAGAAATCTAGTGCCCTACTCAAAACTACTAGCAAATAGCCGAAAGACATGGCGCGTTCCCTTCACCATTTTTCTGGCCGACGCCGGGGCGGTCTTGGGGTCGGCCCTGTTTCTCTTGGGCCACTCTGAATGGGGCAGGAGCCTTATCTTTTTTGTTTCGGGTTTTTTTTTTAATTTTCATTTTCTCCTCAGTAAAACCTCAGTCTTTATGGCTTTCCCTCTTGTAATATAATACATGCAGTGCTCTTGCATGGTTTAGAAAAAAAAATCCACAAACCTGGCAACGTTCTTCCGACGCCATCGCCTGACTTTCCACCCTTCGCACGGAAGGCCAGCGGGGACCTTGGCCAGAATAAAACTGACCTTAACCTAACTTCCTGGAAATTCCAAATCCCAACTGGGTCGTCCATCGGCTGATTGAATGCTACTACTCCCAAGTCAACACTGATAGCGCCTGCTTGTTTGCTTGCTGGGGAGGCTACGTCGTCGCACTTTTCAGTCTGATCGAGAGCTACTACTCCTACTACATATGGGACGACTGAGTTCCCAAGGTCGCACGGCATGTAGCCTGAGCTCCTCTCCAAGACACCCCTTCTTGGCCCAGTCTGGGTTTGTAACCTGACGCGCTGAGTGAATCGTGATCATGCGCAGATCCTCCCATGCAATGTCCGGCGAGGGGGACGAGGAGGAAGCGGCGGCGTTGGTGGCGTCGGCCGAGCCGCCACAGACGTCGATGTCCTCCGGCGTCGCGTCCATCATGGTCGGCCTCGTCTTCCTTGCGCTATTGATCGGCTTCAGCAGATGGATCAACCTCGACGACAATGTAAGCATTACACTGAATATATACATTGTTTTTCAGTTTTCCATGCCGCTCAAATTTTCTAGTCAATGCACCACGAGTTAGACGCAAGTTTCCGTGATTGTCCAATATTGAACAACAAAGTTGATTTTCATCAGAATGATTGACTCATGCTTCTAGCACATCATTTTCTAATCTTATTTCTTCAGTTGTGGATCTGATGATATCTAGATTCATATATCCCTATCACTTTACTAAACTGATTTACGACTTTCTAGATTTTCCCTCGCTAATCAAACAAAAAGAAAATATTGGAGTTTATCTTGCTAGGACCAATTATAATGGTCTAGATGATCTATTTACAACATAAACAATTATGATTTGGCCTAAAGAGAGCACACGGCCGAGTTCGGACATAAAATGAAAAGATTCGGCTTTCAACCAGGAAGAAGGAAAGAACAAAGAGAGGAAAAGGTGATGGACTGAGACCTTTGTAACCTGAATTTAAGGGATAAGACGTGCTGGATGGGTGGGTGCGAAGCCCATAGATATTTAAGGAATAAA
Organism: Lolium perenne; assembly: GCF_019359855.2. Lineage (NCBI taxonomy): Eukaryota > Viridiplantae > Streptophyta > Magnoliopsida > Poales > Poaceae > Lolium > Lolium perenne. The sequence goes on along the minus strand of NC_067246.2, from coordinate 28,862,422 downwards.
ATATATTATTTTCAAAACTAAAATTTCAATTTTCAAAAACACGAGAAAATAATGTAAGTCAAAAAAAATTCAAATCAACTCCAAAGAAACCACTAGAACAAAATAGTGCACATCCAATTAAAAATAGGATAAAATAAATAATCAATAAAAATACATAATAAATTCTTTTAAAATAGAAATCAAGGAAACCGTTTCAATCTATGTTTTGAATTAATTAAGATACTTTTGAAATAATAGGAAATGCAAGAAGGACAAATGATCTTCGAAAAATGCCAAGATGATTTAATATTTTTTTGACAAAGGGAATATGTTAATATCGCGAAGATACATATTGCACCCCGGCTCTGCAATAACCAGATGTCCTAAAAAAATACGGATGCACATAGTTGTACTTCGAAAAAGAAGAAGAAAAACAAAAGATCCCGCTACAGTGATCAAAACATTGTAGTTGCAACGCAAAGACGATTTGACATAAAAATTACTTTCAATTATTTTTATATACACGAAATAACACGTTAATGAAACTTCATAAGTTCTTTATGATTATTATGCAACATAAGCTAGACCATGCGAATGCATATACTTTGCCACTTGTGGATTACTTGTGAGTTGTGACACATTAGTTATCTTCACTGTTATGGACGCACAGTTGTTTATCCTCGGCAACATAAGCAGCATCAACACTGGACGACCTCGTAACCACAGCCTCTCCAATTATACAACTCCGTTCACCTGCAGCAATGGCACATCAACGACATGCCCCGCAACAGCAGCACCGCCGCCATGGCGTTGGCCTGCCGCTGCCAGCACCACGCCGTCGTGCCCGGACTACTTCCGGTACATCCACGACGACCTGCGGCCCTGGCGCGGCGCGGGGATCACACGCGACGCCATGGAGCGCGCTCGCAAGTACGCCTACTTCCGGCTGGTTGTGGTGGACGGGCGCGCGTACGTGGAGACGTACCAGGTCGCCTTCCAGATGCGGGACGTGTTCACGCAGTGGGGCATCCTGCAACTGATGCGCCGCTACCCCGGCCGCGTCCCCGACCTCGACATCATGTTCGCCTGCGACGACCCGGGCCAGGTGCGCGCCGCCGAGTTCGCGACGCCGTCCGACGCGCCGCCGGTGTTCCGCTACTGCAAGGACAAGTCGACGCTGGACATCGTGTTCCCCGACTGGTCGTTCTGGGGATGGCCGGAGGTGGGCATCCGGCCATGGACGCCCATGCTGGCGGAGATTGAGCGCGAGAACAAACGCGTGCCGTGGACGCAGAGGGAGCCGCTCGCGTTCTGGAAGGGCAACCCCGACAGATACCGCATACGCCACGACATGATGAAATGCAATGTCTCCAACGGCAAGGAATGGAACGCCCGCCTCTTCAACCAGGTACGTACTACTTTCAGTACTAGTGAACAAACATCTTAGTTCTCTAAAATCTGTCATTGGCAACAAAGAAAGTCACCGGTTACTGAATCCACAAATTAACCCTTCTTACCTTCATGTATGGCTTTAGGACTGGGGGAAAGCGAGACAAAACGGTCTCAAAGATTCCAGCATTCCCAAGCAATGCTTATACAGGTATATATATTTCGTTCTCGATAACGCCTGCCCATGCCTACACTACTGTTTCAAATTTTTATGATCGACCGATGGTTGGTTAATACTAGTACATACATTCAGGTACAAGATATACATCGAGGGGAACGCATGGTCAGTGAGCGAGAAGTACATCCTGGCGTGCGACTCGCCGGTGCTGTTCGTGGTGACGCCCTTCCAGGACATCATGTCGAGGGGTCTCGTCGCCGGCAAGCACTACTGGCCCATTGACCGGAACCGCATGTGCGAGTCCATCAAGTTCGCCGTCGACTGGGGCAACCAGCACCCTGTCGAGGCGCAGCTCATCGGCGAGCAAGGCAGCCGGTTCGCCAGAGAGGAGATGAGCATGGACTACGTCTACGACTACATGCTGCACCTGCTCACCGAGTACGCCAAGCTGCTCCGGTACAAGCCCACCGTCCCGGAGAAAGCCGTCGAGATCTGCACGTACTCCCTGGTATGCCCTGCCGACGACCAGCACCGGCCCTGCATGATGGATTCCATGGAGAGGCGAGCCGCCGACTCTGATCCGTGCACGCTGCCGCCACCCTTCACCACGGCTCAGGCCAAGGAGATGGCCGACAAAGAGGAGGAGTTGCTAAGAAACATTCAGAAGAGGGAGAAGGCGCATGCTGCTCGGCCTTGACGAGAAAATTTACAAAACTTGGTAAATAATAATATAAAGGGAGAAGCAAATCCATCTTATTTCTCGTAAGTAGATGATCCGTTGCTCCACCGGCACAAATGGCAAAATCAGGCCAAAAACTTGAGTCGTCAGTTTTACATCATTTTAGTGCCTATGCATGCCGTTATAGCTCAAAGAAGAGGCACAACTCTTATCCGTGCAAGTTGCCGCCACGCTTCACCACGGCGCAGGGCAAAGAGATGGCCGATAGGGAGGAGGAGCTACTGAAAACCATTGACCGATGTCCCTATGCATTTCTCATAACTTCTTGAATATCGTTTTAGATAAAAGGCGTCAAACGTCGAGCTTTAAATTAATAAAGCCTCCAGCGGGCTTAGTATATAGTGCTTACACACGAAGTAAACATAGAAAAAGAAAAAAAAAACATAGCTTTAGACGTCAGAGCCATCATTCGTGGTCGTGTCCGTCACCAAAGAGAAAACATAGGATGGCAGGAACCACCTCAACGATGAATCCTGTCAGACCCAACAACAATTGGACCCAAAGTCATATGTATTCACCACCAAATATTGTACGCTGCCCTCTCGCCCTAAATCAAGGGCATTGCACAGTCAGGTGTAAGTGGTTCACCCTGAACCTGGGTGAACATTGGTCACCATGATGACAAGGGGAAAAGAGAACAAGCATAACCGAGCTGAAGCCCACACAATGGCAACCAAAAAGCTACAAGACACAGATCACGAATAAGATATAGCACCAAGAAGGACACCACCACCACTGGAAGGACAAGATGCCACATCACTAACCATCGGCCAACCATCGCTATGTCGCCGTAGAGGAGAACTCTATTCCTTGACGCTGCACATAACCCTTTGCAACCAACCTAACCTTGTGTTTCACCACTCTCCCTTCTGGATCTTTCTTTAGTTCGTGGACCCATTTAAGCCCAATAGCTTTATGTCCCTTTGGAAAATCTGCAAGCTCCCAAGTTCTGTTACTCTCAATTGAGCTCAACTCTGCTTGCATAGCTTCTCCCCAAGCTTGTTCTTCATTTGCCTCATCGAAAGTTGTCAGTTCCTCCATACCGAGCAAACAAGATGGTGACGGAACAACAACAGGTGCCTCCTCGATCACTTCCTCCAAAATGCGAAATCTGCAGGGACCTTCAGTGCTTGATGGAGTCGAGGCATCAGTTGGGGGAGACACAAATTGAGGACCTGCATGAGCACTCTTCCTTTCTGGTGTAACAAAATCTTCGGGCCCGAGTTCGGCTTTCGGGTTAGGTGCATATGTTGCCTTTCCAGGGTCTCCAACAGGGGCCCCTTCCTCTTCCATGTTAGCAGTTTTAGTTGCCATGACACCATTACTTTGTTGCAACCTTGACAAAGGTAGCTCATTGAGATGGGCCATTACTCGACAGTGAAATCTTCAGAGCATGCATCTGCAGTCCATGTCCACTGCCTATCCTCCTCGAACACCACATCACGAGTCACACATAGTCTCTTCGTGTGGGGATCATACATTCGGTAGGCATTGCTATTTGGTTCATATCGGATGAAAATCATGACATGGCTGCGGTCAGCAAGTTTTGTTAGGTGAACACCTAGTCTCTTGACATGTCCAATACAACCGAAAGTACGCAAATGCTCCACGTTTGGCTTTAGCTTGTACAAGGCTTCATAAGGTGTCATTCCATGCACACTTTTCGTCGGTGCACGGTTCAGGGAGTAGACTGCAGCTGCCTCTCCCCAAAAAATACTAGGAAAACACTTGCTCTTCAGAAGGCTTCTTGCCATTCCTACGATAGTCTGGTTTCTTCTCTCGACAACACCATTTTGTTCTGGGGAGTACGGAGCAGTAAGATGATGAGCGCCTCATCCTTGCTCTTAATCAACACCAGCCACATGTAACGTGTGTGATCATCGACAAGCAGCAAAAAATACTTACTTCCTGCAAAAGTTTTAGGGGAAATAGGCCCACAAAGGTCACCATGAAGGAGTTGCAGTGCTCCATTAGCTCTGAATCTTGCTTCAGTTGGGAACAGGCTCCTTCGCTGCTTCGCCACCAAACAGCTGTCACAAAAACGGTCGACCGAATCTATGTCAGCCAACCCTTGCACCATTCATAGTGCATGGAAGTTAATGTGTCCAACCATGGCTGTTGTCCCGCTCTTGCAAGCGGACATTCTGGTCTAGCATGCCCAACATTCAGAATGTATAGGCGATTCGGCCCTCCAAACTTTGCCAGTGTCTTTCTTTCCCGGTCGAGCACCACCATCAGCCCGCGTCTCACTGAATAGTTGCACCCAATCTCATCTAGCTAACCCAAACCGACTATGTTACTGCGGAGTCTTGGTATGAAGTACACTTCAGTCAAAACTCTATGTTCGCATGTGTGTGCTTGGAAGAGAACCAAGCCACGCTCTTCTATCTCGACAAGAGACCCGTCCCCAAACTTCAGTGTGCCCTTCACACTCATGTCCAGCTGAGCAAACTTTCCACGACATCCGGTCATATGATTAGTTGCATGGTGTCCAAATACTAGGAAGTGTTCATCTGCCCTTTCAGTTTAGGGATGACCCTTATTTCATGGAGGAGAACTTTCTCAGTAGCTACCTCTGTTGTGTGCACAACTTCACACACCTCAGCCATGAGAAGTCCAGGCCCATCGTTTGTCTGCTGCACAAGATTAGCCCTCTCACGCTTCCGCTCCGGGCAGCCAGAAGAAAAATGACCTTTCTCATTGGAAAATGCTTCCTGTCGGCCGACCGATCACGCGCCTATAATCGGTTGCTCAGACGCACATACTTCTTCACATTTCTAATCAGCGGGCCCCTAGCATAAATTGCCCTTGACTTTTCACATTGTTAGCTTTCGTTTCTTTGCTTCCGGGTGCATAGTGAATCAGTGGATGGGATCCAAGCTTTTGCATGTTTGTCTAGTAACTGTTGGCTGCTATGTGTACCACTATGCCTACCAAGTTAGGCTTATTTTTTTTATAAATGTTGATGACTTTTGTAAAAAAAATAGTGATGATTTTTGTTGTAAATCTGTAGCAAATTATTGTTACTTGGTCAGTTTGTATTGTTTACAAACATATGGTTTTTTTTGGTTGTAATCGCTTGTGACTATTGGAAAAATAGTTGGTGATTTTTTGTTGTAATTTAATCTGTAGCAAATTAATTATTTATTGAGAAATTTTGCATTATTTTGAAAACATATTGATTTTTTGTTGCAATCGTTTGTGACTTTTGTAAAAAATTAGTTGGAGATTTTGTTATAATTAATTTGTAGAAAATTAATTATTGCTTGACCACTTTTGTATTGTTTTGCAAATATATTGATTTTTTGTTGTAACCATTTGTGAATTTCATAAAAAGATAGTTGGTGATTTTTATTGTAATTCAATATGTAGCAAATTTAGTATTGCCTTACCACTTTTTGCATTGTTTTGTAAACATATAGATTGTTGTTGTAATAACTTGTAGTTTTTGTTAATAATGTTTTTGACTTATGCTACAAATTGATATATAACAAAAAATTATTGGTTTAACCACTTTACTGAAACATTACTTTTTTTAGAAATGTTGGGACGTTTAGTTGTGATAGTATATTCTTTTTGTATGGTGTGTTCCTTTTCATATGTAGCTTGTGTGTGTAACAATAACAGTTTTACTTTTTATATGCATAGAGCTAGGCATAGAGCTAGGCATAGAGCTAGCACATGGGCAAGCACAGACTTGCATGCAAGCGCATTGCCTTGGCGAGCAGCGACCTCGGCACGCAAGCAGTAGTAGCGCCGAAAGCGACATGATATATGTGCAGCAGCTGATAGCGACGTGAAGATGTTTTCTAACCGCATGATGCTGATCGGATGGACCTGGGAGTGCAGCAGCTGATAGCGACGTGAAGATGTTTTCTAACCGCATGATGCTGATCGGATGGACCTGGGAGCAACCGATCTTTGACGCGCGGATCCAGCGACCGAAACCTAGCGCACGCCTTTCTCATTGCAGTTGAATGAAACACTTTACTTTCGTGATGTCGAACTTAGGATGTTTTTTTTCTGCTTCCCCTTTCCATTGTTCTAGCCGTGATCAACACGACCTTTGTCATGGCCTCCACTCTGGCCGCCATATGCCCCGCCTCCTTTCTTTGCGGTGGAGCTAGACCCTCCAGGCCCCTCACCGAGCTTCTTCCCTTTCATCAGGGTCTCCAGCGCGCGTGTCACGAGCATTAGCTGCTCGTCGTTGTTTTCACCGCGGCTCTGGCTTCGTCCGCGCTGGTTCTCTTTGTATGTTGAGAGGAGCCCGACAGCCTCCTTGCACTGTCATGGTCGTGACATCGCCACATTGCTCTATGGTGTTGATGATGTCCCCGAAACGATCTGGAACGGCATTGAAGAGCCGCTCCACCATGGCTTCCTCTTCAAGCTTGACATCGAGGGAGCGGATCTTGCTCACCAACGGGATGAGTTTCTTGGCGAACTCCGGGATCGTCTCGTGTTCGCCATCTCAAAGTGATCAAATTGCCTCTTCCATGTCGTGTGTTAGACAATATGCTTGTTGTATTACCAGGGGGCCAAAGGCCACAATATATAGTACATGTACAGGGGCAAATATGCAGGAAGCCCCCTAACATATGGGGAAACTACAATATATAGATATATACTCTAACACCCCCCCTCAAACTCATGGTGGATCCACAACACTGAATTTGGAGAGTAAAAAGTCATGCTGCGCTCGATTTTGTGCCTTTGTAAAGAAATCCGCCAACTGCAAATCTGAAGGCACATAATGAACCGCAACAACCTCATCCTGCACCTAAGCACGTGTATAAAAAGCATCAACACCAATATGCTTGGTCAGCTCATGCTTGACCGGATCACGTGCAATACTGATAGCACATGTACTGTCAGACAAAAGTGGAGTGGGTGTCGTAACAGAGACCCCAAAATCTGCAAGCAACCACCGTAACCAGGTCACCTCAGCAATCAACAAAGCCATAGCCCGCAGCTCAGCCTCAACACTCGAACGAGAAACCGCTACCTGTTTCTTCGTCTTCCAAGCAACAAGCGAAC